>NC_136687.1:63243744-64470364 GCF_903797595.1 Erithacus rubecula
GCAGACAGCTGAGGAGCAGACTGACATGTATTCCCAGCTTTTACACCCAAGGCTGCCTTGCATGGGAATTGGGATGCCTCTGAGTCCTTCTGCTCAGTCAGTTACAGAATAAATGCAATTTTTCCTCCCTTCAGTGCTGGTATGGTTTTCAGAGGTGTACAGCAGATATTTCTGTGCCTTTTCCATCACTGCCATTCCAGACAGCAGCTGATGCAGGCAAAGGGCTGGCTAGAAGTTCATATTTGATATTCTAGGTACAAAACTGCTTTCTTGCATGCCCACTGTTAGAAATCAGACCTTAGGTGTCAATAATGAAAGAGCCAACACCTCAGGGCAAAGCAGACATTACCAGGAATATGACATAAACTTTCTAGGAATTTTCAATTTGAAAATGCCAGCAGTAACAGAGGGACTATTAAATACGCCACACTTTCTCCCTCGCTGCTGCCTTTACTCAGAGAAATTCTAGAGGTATTAATCTGGAGAAAGGAAATTTAGTTTTAGGTTTGGAATATTAAATTTGCATGTTAGTTATAAGAATGTGCATACACAAGCATTTTGGTCAGCAACTCCAATAATCATGCACTTTATATTTCTTTCAAAAGCATACCTTTCACATCAAAAATATTAAAGGCAAGAAATAAATTATTCTTTTTATTTTGGACTGTATGAGTGAAACAAATTGATTGATTTTGATGGACTTATGGCTGGTACAGGAAACATCAGAATCAACCCTTATTTTTCAGAATATACCTTTATTGAACAGTTGGCAAAACTGCAAATCTATAGTCATTTATTAAACAAGTGTCAGAAATCATATGAGGCAATTCCTAGGAAATGGCACAGGAGAGATAGGAGTTCTTCAAAGGACAGCTAAAAATAGCCAGTGGGCAATCCCAACTGTGATAACAAAATTGTACAGAAGATTCTTCAAAGAACAATGTTATCAAAGCTTTCTCCTAAATGTCCAGAAGTAAGACCTGGCCATTGAGACTGTGGTTATTATTGCTGAGATAATTAGCTCCTAGAAAGCTTCTTGGAGTGTATGCAACTTCCTTTCTTCTAAGGAGAAATAACATTATTTCCTCTCAGAAATTAACTTCATTTGCCTTCTTTACATTAGGGCCAAAGTAAATATATAAGAAACCTCGGGGCTGAATAATATTTTATATTACAAAAGAATACAAAGGCAAAAAAGGACCTCTAATGTTTTGGGGTTTTTTTTAATATCTAACATCACACTCCCCTCATGGAGGAAGAGGTTCTAGATAAGCAGAGGGGGTAGAAGTTGCAGAACCATATTTTCTTCTGTTTCTTCTAGAAGAGAGATTCAAAGATATTCTTCAGCCCTGAAGTTGAAAGAAACCTCCCTTTCATTAAAGGGCTGAGCCAGTAAGAAAGAAAAGAAGTTTTACAAAGATATTAGGACAGTGCCTGGGATAGAGAAATTCTTCCTGAGCCTCAATCCTTGTTTTAAGTTCAGTTTGTCCCTTTTACCCACTAAATGTGGAAGATATGTAGGTACATATTTGCACACCCACTCAGGCCTGATAATTTGGGGCAAAGAGGTATCAAATACTTGCAAGGTGAAATCAGAACAGGAGCTTCCAAAACCAAAGTCCATCTGGATTGCAGAGGTTTAAAGGAACTGCTAAGCAGTCAAATCTGCTTTTGGAAGGCTGGAATTTCAGGTTTGGCTGCTGAGTCATGGCTTTATCTGGATGCACACATCTTCTCTCTACATGGAAATGTTATTTCAGCACCTGGGGGTGAAGCTGGCACTCAATCCTTGAGAGAGACATTTTATTTATTTGTTTCTCTGAACAGGATTTGTACAGCCATTGTCAGAGCCCAATTCAGCAAAATAGCATTGGCCACTGCAGAGCTGCTGGCAGCACACCTGGCTGCATGTTTGAAAGTTTTCAAAATTGGGGAACAAAAGGCAAGCAGTATTTGGAAGATATGGGTCCCCACTCAAAGCATCAGGAAAAGGCATAATAGTTTGTGTAGCTCAGGAAAAATTCTTCCATCTTTCATTTAGAAGAAGTAATCAAAAGGAAAATGCTTATAGCCTGAACCTTAATATGCCACCAACTTCTACAATAAAAAAACCCTCCATGACTATCTGACTTAATCAAAACTCCAGCATGCTTTTAATCCATAGAAGCCTGTTTCTTGTGTCTAAGTAGCTGAGAGTATGGGATGAGAATTTCCCTAACTTGAGGTCCAGGTGTGTGCAGAGGGCAGCAGAGAACCTGTGAGGATGAAGAGTGAGGGGAAGGCACTAGGACAGGCTGGCCTGAACCCTCTCAGGGTCTGGTGGCCAAGCCCTGAAAAGCAGAGACATAAAACAAGGGGTAATGTGCACGAACAAACCCTTCTGGAGGAACAAAGAAACCTCTGCTGGAATCTGGCCCCTGTAACAAATCTTTAATCCATAATGCTGGCCTCAGCCCTGCTCCAGAGCTGGGTTTATTGACCTAAAATTCTAGGCACATGCCAGAGAGTTTAAGAGAGGCATGTGCTTCATGTCACACTTATCTTTGAGAACAGGAAAAGGAGGACAATTGGTTTTCCTCCATGTTTCAGTTGCAGCCAAAACCTGAAAGGAATAATAGGCTGTACTGAGGACTGAGCCTTTAGGCAGTTTTTATGCTAGATAAAATTCAAACCAGAGACTGTCCTACCATAAAAACAAATGCAGAAAGATAAAAACTTTGTAGCAGAAAGTGGAAAATGAGGGTAATATATTGGATTTTCCTGTAGCTGTTTGAGTGCTGGTAGGAAAGTCATGAGCAGAAAGAAACTGAGCTGTGACATTTGGATCTGGATTGACTGCACTGGAAGTTTTGATTTGGGCCCTGAAATTCTGGGTTGTTCATAAAGGATATTTGGAGACTGAGAAAATCTCACACTGCAAGAATGTGAGATCAGGTCAGGGAGGGAACATTTCCTCACATGGCACAAAAGGTTGAATCTGGAGGCATTAACCAATTCAAACACAGAGCTGAAGTGGGGCTGCAGGAACATCAAAGCCAAACTCTTCAAAACCAGTTGCCACCCTGAAGCTTTCTGTTCACTACTTTTAATATGAATAAACTGAGCTGAAATCCAGAGCCACCACTTTTGGTTTATCAATTTCCCCTGCTTTACTCAACCTCACATGCCAGGAATCTCAGAGCATCACCAGGAGTACAGATGTCAGCAGTTGGCAGCCTGTGATTTCTGGCTGCTCAGAGGTCATTTTCCCCTTGGATTCCCCCTGTGAAAGGTTTCAAGTTCACCATTAAACAATATCACATTTCATGCCTGCTCCCTGCTACTCCAGGAACTGAATTCCTTCTGAGCAGTGGAACAGTAAAAGCCAGAGAGGCTGTTCTCTTTTTG
The DNA here is from genome assembly GCF_903797595.1 of Erithacus rubecula. Lineage (NCBI taxonomy): Eukaryota > Metazoa > Chordata > Aves > Passeriformes > Muscicapidae > Erithacus > Erithacus rubecula. The sequence goes on from NC_136687.1 coordinate 63,247,132, forward strand.
ATGCTGGATGTTTCTAGGTATGACTGCAGTGCCATAAACTCTTTGTACCTGTGATCAGATCACACATTGTAAAATAGCCAACGCACACTTCTACCCACAAATGCATCAGAAAAAGGAAAACAAAACACAAAAAAAAATTGGAACAACACAGTTAATCTTTTATCAAAATAGGAGAATAATTTAAAAATATTTAATTATTTATTTATGATTTTAGATTCCATTTTGTCCCAATATTTTGTGGTGATTTTATTTTTGCTAGCAAACACAGGCTTGCTGGATATTCCCAACAAAATCTTTTTCATCCCTGCATTATCACTTCATTACATTTATGTACTTGGAGCTTAGCTTGAATGGGCAGGATTGAACAGCAGTAATGGTGCTCTCTGCTCCACTTTTCAACTTAGCTATAAAGCTGGGACATTCTGCATTTGAAAGGAGTGAATCATGAGAAAAGAATCAAGTTGGATAGTTATTTTGCTGCACATTGAATAATTTGCAAAACAAGAGCAGTTCATGCCACAGTAATGGAAAGAGAATCCCTCAGAGAGCTGAAAGGTCCTGCTTGTGCTGCTTTCATAGCAAGCAATGATAAGGCAAAAACACGCAAAAAAAATTGTTTAACTTTTTTTTACAAAAAAAAATATAAAGTGTGCTTTTAGCAGAAGATGTACTGCCTTTCCTAAAGTGCTGCTTCTGGGAAATCCAGCCTTTTGAGAAGATCCCACTGCATCCCAGTGCCACAAAACCAAGACATGTAAAATAAAAACATATACATGACGTAGTTCTGTGTATCTAAATATCAGGAATGACCCTCAGCTCCCAATATAAAGTTCTTTTCACTCTGAAAATGTGTTAACAAGCATGCATTGAGTGTACCAGAGGTCTGTGATGTCACCCAGACAGAAATGTAATGGACACTTTTCATCTCTTCTGGAGACATGTTGTAAAAGAGCAACATTATAATTATGAATTTTTTTTTTTTTTCAAAAGGTGGGATAATGCACAGTCACTTTTCTGACATTCAACCCATGAGCTTATCATGCAGATGAACTTAATAGCATGGGGCTGTGAGCTGATCATCTGAGTTATTATTGCTGATGAGCAGATTCTGCAATCAACAGCAATGAATCAGTTTCATTACAAGAGTTAGTATACAGTTAGTTAGTATACAGTGGGCTTCACCTCCAATAAATCAAGCTGTATGAAAGCATAAACACCAAGGGAATGTTTACAGATGGAAACTGTGACCTAAGGCTTCAAACAGGCTCAGACCACCAGAGTTTTGTCCTCTCAGGGCTCATGTGCCCCATGCAAGGAGTTGCCTGCATGGCACTTGGGATTGCTCGGAGCAAATCCCAGGAAAATTCCCCCTTGTGCCAGGAATCTTCAGCAAGGAGAGTGGCATTCAGCATGGCAAAGGTGTCCTCATGTCAGAGAGTGGAATTTTGGGCTCCAAAGGGCAAAGTGCTGCTCAGTGCTCAGAGAAAAGCACTGGTGGGTGGTGACATAGACAGACACCCACAACCCATTCCTCAGCAGATGCTTTAAACTGAAACAACAACAAAAAGAGTGGAGCATTTTTCCTACAGCTGTTTGTTGGGCATTAGGGATGAATGGAGGAGGAAAATTAGGTAAAGGCCTGTAGCAATCAATGACACTGAGCTGCTGAAATCAGGATAGACATTGCAGTGGGGAAAGAACTTCCATCCAAACTGGTCTGCAACTTAAGTAACACAAAATGCACAAAAGAGCAACAAAATGTGATGATTTACACTATTATTTGTTTTATCAACTGCCCTGGGAGGGGGACAATTAATTCCCCTGAAGGAGGTGACGAGATCAGCATATCAGACCATAGGCATTGCATTAGAGGGGCAAAGAGAGGTGAGGCAAAGCTGATGAATCCATTTACAACTTTACTTCAAATTTTAAGGAGGTGCGTGTTTGCATTTCTCATTTGTACAGCAAGTTTCAAGACACACTTCCATCAAGGCAAATCAAATATACAAATATATAGAAGATAAAATATAAAATAAAATTAAATATTAAATAAAAGAAAACAAAAAACACCCCACTAAAATATAAGCTAATTTAAAATACTGTAAAAAAGAAAAGGAATGGAAATTCCACAGATAACAGGCTATCAGTGAGAGTGTTCTATGTTCATTCATTCATTATGTAATGAGGGATTCTATATGATCTTATGTTTTCTCAGTGGGCCTTCTAACATAATCTGTATTACATGGGCTTTCTAATAATCACCTATATTATCATGTACTCTAATAATAATGTATGGGCTTTCTAATAATCATCTATATTATTAATTAATTGTAGAATCATTCCATGATTCTATAACATGTTTTCTCAACGGGCCTTTCAGCCCGTTAATGCAAATTTTCACACCAAGTGTCTCACCATGCTGCTGAATTCACAAAAAGTATTCCCACCAGTTTTGGCTTAGGGTGGAAGCTGACCCAGGCTTGGGGCAGGGGCACAGGGACAAAAAGGTGTGCCAAACCACCAGCTAATCATTTTCCCCCTGGTGCATTTATAGAAACACAGATAGGTGATTACAGGGCCAGTGAAAGTTGTTTACATGGCTCTCATGGCTTTGGTTTTTTAATTGATTAGGCAGATTTAAAAAAAAATTTAAAATAGTATTGCAAGCCTGAGGTAATTTTTACTTATTTTTCTGCCATGAATTACCTCTTTATCCTTCACACAGAAAGAAAAAGTGATTTCTTTCTGGTCTCTGGCACAAGACACATGCTATAAACACTACTTTCTTACAGTCTCTTTAGCTCATTAAGGTATCAAAAGTCTCCCTCAGCTCCCTCCTGTGTAGGATGCTGGGCACTGCTGGACATGGGATGCTTGGCAGAGGCTCCAAGAGCTTTACTTGCAAACCTCTATTGCCAATTTTGCCTTTGAAGTCTGTGCCTGCTTGCCCAGGGACACTCTGTCCCATGGTAATCCCATGCCCAACCAAAAAGCTGAGCCATGAAAAGGTTCTTTGAACCATCTGATTCTTGGAGCAGAGATTCTGCAGCCATGTGTCAAGGAAAAACAGTCCCCAGCAAGTTTTGGATTAATCTGATACCTGTGTTGGGGAATGGGTGGGCTGCTGCTCCTCCAGGAGCTGTGGAAAACAGCTCTAAATCAGCTGCTGACATGAATTCCTCTGCTCTGAGAAAGGACAATGAGAGAGCTAGGTTCACAGCCACAGCCTAGAAAAACCCAGCAAGGCTTTCATCACAGGAGGCACCTTCCTGCAGCCATGGCAGAGCTTTGAAAGGATGATCTTGGAATCAGCCTCACTGGACAAGGATGGATTACACTTGGGAAATTTTTAAAAATATTTTTCAAGAAAAACCTTTTCATTAGGCTGTTAAGAGCTAAGTTTCAAATATTCCTGGCCTAGAAATGAGCAGTGGTGCTTCATTCTTTGCCAAAAGCTGGGGGAGAGCAACTGGTCTCTCATGTACTGTGCAGACATCCAGAAAGGAAAGGTTTTTGAAAAGCTCTGTGCTTGAAACCCTTTGGTGATCCATACTAGGGACTAAAACACCTTAATGCTGCCTGAACAAAACTCACATGCCAGATCACTTCAAAGAAATTCATGTCAGGTGTGTTCTGATTCAGCCACATTAAGAATGGTTGCTCTGTTGGACTGTGCTGGGGATCTGGGCCACTGCTCATGTCAGATCCAAGGAATTGCAGTCTGGGAAGAGTGGACTGCAGTTATCCAAGGAAAAAGAAGGAAAGAGAGAAATGTGCTGTCCTGTGGGACCATCTGAAAGCCCTTAAATAGCATAATTGGGCTTTACTAAAAACTGTTAAACTGAATTTATGAACTGATTATTCCTTCTCTATTCTGGTTGGCCTCCCACAGAAATTATACCTGTTCTCCTCTAATGATCTCTACCTATTTCTTCTGTTGACCCCTTTTCAGTTAATTATAAAGCCATTTCATCCTTTTTTTTTTTTTTTTCATTTAACACTTTAGGTTCCATTCTTTCTGCAACACATAACCCTGGTTTGATGAATATGAATATCCCCTTATTTTTATGTTTTTGGATAATCTCATTTTGAAGCTTACTGAAGATCCATCCTGTTGCTATGTGAGATTGTTGCACCTGTATTTATGATTTTTACTTTCAAAGTATTTGAAGGCCATAGCAAAAAATCACATTTCTAGCAAATAGGAGTTATTCAGAATTACTGAACAATGGAAGGTCAAGACTCCACTCTTTTAAATTGGGAGATTTCCCTTGAATACACAAAAGGTTTTGTGTCCTGCACAAAGTTTGCCATGATTTTTTTCCCCAGGTGAGTATGGACCCTTTGGGTATTTGATTTTTGAGCATTCTCTGCACCTGAGGCCTCTAAAGAATTTCTTTTTGAAAGACTAAAGCCTAAGGCTCCTGCTGTTCTGATCACTGTCTTTCAGAACAGAGCAAGCATTAGCAAACTTCTCTTTAAAGTTTTATGTCAGTGAAGCCTGAAGAAATTGATTTAAATCATATTCATAGGAAAGACGTATTACAAATGGAATTTCACCAAATTAAAGACCAAACATTAATGAAAGTCACATGGAACTACATGAATTGAGAACTTTTTGCTCTCCCATTCATAGATGGGATAGTAGGAAAATAATAACAGAAAAATAAAGGTTCAATTAAAAAAAAACAAATGTTTTGTTTGCTCTCAAATTAGTGCATAGATTGATGCACAAATCATTATTAAATAATGAATATATATATACATATCTCTATACAGTGTCCTCAAAAGCTATAATAATATAGTACTATAATAATTATGCTTCTCATGTAGCAGTGAACCTTTTTCTGTTTCACAGACAGTTAAACATGCAGTTACTCCTCAGTCATCACATTAACATGACTGCTCCTTCAGAGCTTTTCCCTGGCTCCACACACTTCATGCTCTAGATACTGCAGCTCCCAGTACTTACAAATGATTTACACAGATTACACAATGCTTCATTTATGTATAAAAATTATACAAATGCACTGGAGTATGAATTGGCAAAACAGAGTCAGCTTTATGCAGTACATTTTCCAGTTTCCATGGTGTTTTCCTAATTCTGTCAAGTTAATTCATGTACTGTGAGGCACTTGACTTTAAAACAGACCCTGATTGTTGGTTCAAGAGCATTATAATGAATGTTATTTGCTCCCCTTCATTATTATGCATTTGTAAATGCCAATAGTTATATTCCACCAAAGGAAAAGAGTTTCCTACCATAGGAGTTCTTCCCCTCAAATCTGTGTGTTTTCCTTCAAGAGGACAAGTCTCATAAAACTTAACCATAAGATGGCACCAAGACATACCATGGGATTTCTTACACTGATCCTGATGCTGCTGCTGATACACATTTTTGTTCTCTAGTCATTTATTTTTTACCAATCTTTCCCTACTCTCCCATTTCGCCTCCTACCAGACTGAGTCTTATATTGCTGCCAGATGGTATTTCAGCTTAAATCACTGAAGTAGCCAAAGATTTGACCATCCAGGTCATGCTGAAAAACACTGGAGGCTGTGGTTTGCTGGGATGAATAATCACTGAGAGCTGCACCCCAGTATGCAAAGAAACAACCAGCAAAGATCTTGGCAGCTGCCAGCCCTGAAAAGAAAAAAAAAAAAAACCAACAAATCTGGAAGCATATCCAAACTATTGTTAACAGAATCTGAATATTTTCCAGCTTTTCATGATTATCATAAAGCTGAATATTTCTCGGTGTGACTATCATAGAGCTGACACATCCCTGGGTATATCTGCCCCCTCTTTCTCCTCTGGCACAGCCAGGAGTGGCAGGATGCTCACCTGACCTACAAAGCATCACACCCTGGGCAGCATCAGGACCAGAATATTCCTCTGTCTCAAAAGTTTGGGGTTTCCTGGCTGCTACAGACCAGTGCAGCTCAGGGCTGGTGGGTTTGCCCCAGTTTTCTGTTAGCTGGCCTCTGCATTGGTCATTAATCCTTAATTATGTTCAGTGGTTCCACCTGTGAAAGGCACCCTGGGTGCATTTTAAAGCATTATAGTATTTAGATGAAAATATTAGCAATGACTTTTTTTTTTTTCTCTCTCTAATGGGTGCTGTATGCTATTTTCACTTTTAGAGCAAAGGCTATTTTAACTTTTTTCCATTATATAATTCTCCCCCCCCCCACCAATGGTTTATAACTGTGCAATAAAAACTCACTCAGTTTGAATCTTGGCAAACAAGGTTTTAAGTTGGAAAAAACGTCACTACAGCCAAGTTGGAGTTTAAAGAGTGTAAAATATGAAGGGGACTGAATTTTCTTAAATACATTTTTGTGCTTACACAAATGAAAAGCAGATTAATATTTTTATATTTATTGAACTTTGATTGCCATACACAAAGTAAGTTCACTGATGAGGGTGTTTTTCTTGGTCCAAAAATACAGGCACGTTAGGTACATTATTTTTTGTCAGACTATGAAAAGGAGAAAAGTGGCACCTAGGAAAGAAAAATAATCATATGAATAATTAACTTAAGCTGGAAATAAAGCTCATAATATGAGGTTTTCCCAAGGTTGTCTACTTAAGTAATGAGGCAAAGCATTCATTTAAATGAAATGCAAACTATGTACCAGTCTCAAAAACTCTGGGGCCTATTTCAAAGCACCATGGGTGATGTATCATATTTTTAGCTGATTTTTATTCATCACTAGGATGACTTCAAGGAATCTACTGGAAGAAAATGCTCTGATACATCTCTTGGTTGCATTAGAAAGACTTGAGAGATTGGTGACACAGACTGAAAACATCCAACAGCTCTGCATGAGCGCAAGAGAACAGTCAGAACAGAACTGTAACTACAAGAGAATCTGAAATGCTACCTGCTGTTCACAAAACTTGACTTTGCTGTGACTGAAAAAAACCTTTATCTCATTTGATTCCTTACAGTGTTCTATGGATTTTTCTTGTTCAAGGGAGCTATGAGCACTGGATTAATACCTGAAAATATTTTAACTGCAGTCATTGTAAAATGTACCAGACCAGGGGCTTAATTAGAGATGAAAAAATTATAAAGCATTTAGCTTTATTAATAACCTTCATATCTGAAAATGAAAGTGCCTGAGAAGGAAGATGTGGAGAAAGAGGAGCAGAAAGCCAAGATCCAAAGTGGATCCAATAGTGACAGGTCCCATACTGAACTCCAGAAGTATTTCTCTTGTGAGAGATGCTCTGACCTCTCCTCTGAGTGCCAGTTCTCCTCTGCCCAGTCCAATGCCAGGGACATTAAAGATTCCCCACCTATTCATCTGCTCACCTTTATCAACTAGGTATGAATGTATCTGGTGATTTTATGGCTCTTTCAATCAAAATACCCCAGACCTGGGAAGCTGAAAAAGACTTCCAATGCAGTTTGATTATGTATTTAATCCCCAAAATAATGCCCATGTAGAATTGAAAACTGGTGCTTAATGGTTAGAATAAAGCTCCAAGAGTTTCTGATTTTTGCTGCTAATGTTTCCACACAGTTGTTCTCTGGCTTTGGCAAGTGATTTACTGTTTCACCTGATTTCTAACATTACACCAATGTAAGATGTGTAATATATCTAAGTTATGCAGCATATATTATACACTTTATAATAATAGAATAAATAAACACACAATGCAGTTGTAAAGAATTCTGAAGACCTTCAGTGGAGGTGCATAAATGACAAATTTAACAACAATAATTTCAATAGCTCGTCATGCATCGAAGAGAATTAAAGGAGTACAGTAAAATTTCTCAAGTGTTGTAATCTCATATAGAGATCTCATAGGTTTGGTGTAGTGCTGCACCAAGAATCAGCTGGTGGAATATAGTCTGTACTTCTCTTCAGAGATTAGTATTCATGAGAAACTAAGAAATGTATTCCATTCTGTGCTGTTTCCCACAACAGCCTGACACAAAATACATTGGGAGAACTTTGGCAAGCGTCTAATATAATAAAATATTCAGTTTACAAAGCAGAAAGTGTGCCCCACGCTCTTCCATAAATCTACTATAATAGGCACTTGTGGCAAAAAATACATTTCTGAACACACAGAAAACACAGATTACAGCATAATCATGATGTAATTGGTTGAGAGCCACCACTGCTGCTTTCTGCTGCAAGCCATTTAAAAGCTTTTGGGCTATTTTGAGCTCAGGGCAGAATGAAGTGAGAGGAAGCCTCGGCAGATTTGACTTTGCTGGAAGTCACATGAGCAGATGAAATGAGATCAACTTGTAAAGTGGAGGCAAGCTGTGGCTGGAAAGATTTCCTCATGGCTGCTGCTTTCCTGGGCTCAGAGGAGAGCTAAAGCCATGCAGAGCATTGCTGGGTAGGTAGTGAGCACATCACCCTCATTTCCTACCATGCTGCCCTCTCTCATCAAGCTAATGAGGGCACATGGGGCTCCTTCACTCATCAGCACAGCAAAGGTAAGCCTGAGATGTCCAAAACACAACTCCTGTACATCTGGCTGTCTCTGTGAGCAAACAAGGGGATTTTTTTCCCAGGAAGAAGTATTGGAAATCACTCACAAACGTGCTGCATTGATCCAAAGCATTTCTAATAATTTGACTTTGGGTTTTGGGCACTCAGATTCCATTTGCTCTTGCACACAGGCTGACACATCCTCCCTGTCTCACTCCCTCTCTCATGCTTCCCTATAAAAGCAGTTGCTATTTCCTGACTGGCTGCCTTCCAAATTTGTGAACTAATTTAATTTGGCACCTTTTAACTCCTTCCATTATGCCCACCACAAACCTTGCCTAGGAAAATAAATAAATAAATAAGAAATTAGTGAGAAAAAACCTCAGAGAAGTCTGGGACCCAACTGAGTGGAATGTATTTGGTTTCTCAGAGCTGCTACAGCTCTGCACTGGGTCTTCTACACAGTTAATGACTTTGGGGTCAGGAGTGGAGTTACTTAGCATGCCACATGACAAATTGGGGATTTGCAGCTGAAGTGACAAAAAACCCCTGATCCACCCATGAAATTATCCATGAGCCCCCACCAGGATGAGGCCAGGAAGGTGTGCATGGCTGTGGAGGGGTAACAAGTGATGTCCTGCAAGGAGATTATCTGGTATAAACACTCACTTGAGATTCCTCTCTGCATGCCATCACTGCTGCTCCTGTCAGCAGCAGCCTCTGAACCACTGCAGTGATGTTACACAGGACTTGCACATTTTCACAGCTCCAAAAATCCCCCTCTCACACAAGGACAACTCCCAAAGGATCTAAGATTGCTGTCACAGTAAACCAGTAGGAAACCCAAACAAAACTCCCCAAATTGACACTGCCTTTTAACCAGAATTTCCCAGTGCTTACCTATCAGCATTGGAGATGGAAAAACATGGAAGTTTTTTCTTTTTCTTCTCTGTATGGTGCTAAAGAAAGCTGGGAATGGTCCCACCTGGCCTGCAGAGCATACAGCCATCCCACATCCCATCTTCATCAGCAGATGGAACAGTTTATCCTTCCTAAAATGGGTTCTCTTTCTGAAAGTTATCTAAGAAGGGAATTTCATATCCTGTTGCAGGAAAACAAAAACAAGTGGAAATCTCTGGACTGAAACTGTCTTTAGGGAAGTCATCTGAAGCTTACAGAATTTTCTAATTTACTTTCACCTGGAATGCCTACCTGAAAAACAGAGAAACAGAAGCTCAATAGAATCTCTAAATGATGTGTTGGTTAGAAAAACTGTTTGGATAACTTTGCTAATTAACCTCGCTAACACTTTTGTCAGAAGAGTTCTCTCTTTCTACCCACACTGACATCCCTTTGCTTTAGCAATGCATCATTCTTAAACTTGAAAAAGAAACTCCAATTCTAAAATTTCTCTTCAATAAAGCAAAACCCACATGTCTCAGTCACCTTTTCCAGTCAGCAGCTCACAGCTGAGTCCACTGCAACCTACTCCTTCCATTAACCCACTGGTCCTAGTTTAAATGTCATCATTAGAAAACTTTGATTTTTATCCTTAGAAGGCAAATTTCAGAAGCAAGATCATTACAAAAAATATACTGTTAAAGTAATATGTTAGTCCAAATTATATCTTGTTCAACTGGGATATACAGAGGCACCTCCTGATGAATTTTTTAGAGGTTATTAATAATTATAACTGAATGCTCATCTGTACATAAGTACACAAACCAGAGAATATTTTCCTTTTCCTCCACTTGCCAATGCCTTGTCTCCAAAGGAAAACTTCTATACACAGTATCTTCATATTGCTATATGAATAACAAACCCTTTCTGCCAAAGTTCACATGTAAATAAGTTTAAACTAGATTTCACACATGTATGTCTCTCTTTGAAATGAAAACTGAAATTTATTCCTCTCCACATCATGTTGAAACAGGCCTTTTTATTGTGTCTAGAAACAATTCTGCTTGAAGCACTCAAAGCAAAAGGCTGTTTTCAATAGATTGACAGAAGCTTTGGGGGGAATTCTCTGCCTTTACTGAAGCCTGGTAGGGATGGCAAAAAAATTAGGAGCAGCTGCAAAAACTCCCAGTGCAAAAAGAGGCAATACATCCTAAAATATGAAGTCAAATACCCCCTCAAATTGTTGAAGCTGGGAAGAGGCAGCAATTTACCCATTCCTCCTCCAGACCAGCTCTGAGAAAGGTGTGAGAGCATCACAGTCACACACATCCAGGGGAGATGAGACAGGAGGTTATGAAAGGGAAGCACCATCACTTTTTTCTCTAGTCTGAGTACAGTCTCAAGGTGTTTGGTTACAGCAAAAAAAAAAAAAAAACGTGCCAAATCATCAGAGGGAACAGACTATGATGAGAGCCATAAATCTATTTAGATTAACTGAAATTTTCACCATTTGGCTTCAAGTAGAAGAACTAAATATTTTTTCTTGCAACTAATCTGTTTTGACTCTATGAAAAACATTTTCATTGCAATGAAGTTATTAAAGTCTTAGCACTTACTGTTTTGTAGTTAATATAGGAACTTTTTTCTCTCTGCCTGCTAGTTTCTCTGCAATAAATTTCTCTGCACAGGTCGGCTCTTCACTCTACTTCTCTTATTACTTCATTTAAGAGAATGATTTATTTTAAACTCCAAACCAAACACAGGATCGAAGAGTAGAGGTTAAGAAATGAAATAAAAAGAAAACAGACCTTCACCTTTCATTACGCTTGTCTTAAGCATCCGCTTTATTAAACTCACTCAGTGTTTAAGTCTGGTTTATTAAAAACCATCAATGCTTAGCTTATGCTAGTTTTGAAGAATTCTACACTGCCTAGTGTTTAATAGGCTGCCCAAAACCAGATTTTTGATGTTGTTGTCTGAAAAGCAAACAAATTTAGAATGCTCCAAGATATCCATTTGCATAACGCACTTAGCAGTTACAAGAGCTTGACCAATATCATATCAAGTTAATTTTATAAACCAAAATCTGAAGTGTGTTTATTACATCTTGTAGGGCTACTCATTAAAGATATAATCTGGTTGCCTATTGGAAATCTCAGCACAGATTGACACATCAGTGTTTAACCAGGCTCTTTACCCATATGAAAATCTCTTTACACTCTCAAGAACGTGCAAAGAATCACCTGTCAGTAGGAACCTGATTTTATGTTCCACCCCTAAAATCTCAGTTGATGCATCAAGAATCACTTAGAATCAGCTGCACTTTCCTATCTATAATACATTAAAAATACAATTATACAATTATATATATTGCATTTGGTGCAATCAGTAGGAGCTCTGTTGAGGATTTAGGTAAGAGGAAGGTTGATGTACAGTGAATTTAGAAGCAGGATTCAGCTGTAGACATTGCATTTAAAATGTTATCTCTGAGCCTTTGCTCCCACAATGTCCACAGGGAGTTCTGTCAAAGTAAGGGATGAGATTTTGGTTATCAAGTGTTGTTAGCTCTGAAGCAGTGTAATTGTATCATCTGCACTGTATCATCATTTTTAGAAACAGGGAATTTGGTATGAATCATGTGCCTCTCTTTTCTGGTATTGTTTCTCCCTGTTTCTTTGTATGACACAGTTTGGGAAGCCAGAGCAAGACACATCTTCACCCAGCCAGGAAAGCCCCATCTTCTCCAGTCCTTTTGAAATGAGCAGACTGCCCAAACCATGATGAGAGCAGCTCTTTAGGACAGGAGCAGTGTCAGTCACAGCTGAGATCAGACAGCTCCTCCTGCCCTGGACACAAGTCCCCTTGGCCTCAGGAGAGGGCCACCAAGCACAGAGTGTCACCAAGGACAGCATTCCCTGCAGGGAATGAAGCACAGCTCACTGAAAGGCCAGTTCCCCCTACCCTGTAAAATATAGATCTGCAAAAGCAAACAAAAAAGCCCCAAACTTTGCTCTGTGTCAGAATGAAAAGTGGACATTTTTAAATTCCCAGTAGATAAGGCTGTGTTTGGGCAAGCCCAAACTGCTGGACCTCACAAGTTGCCACACAGCAGAGCTGTTGTTGCCCTTCAGTCAGCTCTAATTATGAACTAATTGAATGAGTTTTTGCCTCAGACATTTCTGTGAACAGCCTTGAACTACAGAGTCACAGCCAAACATCTTCATTTAAAAGCTGCCCCTGCCTCTAAACTCAGACATATTGCACACCCCTTTGGAATGCCCTGGGAAGCAGGTAAATAACTCCAAATTTGTGGCTCTCCAGCTTCTCCCAAACCAAATGTCTAGCACGTTATAGAAATAACAGTGAATGGAAATAAATGAGAGAGAGAAGACATAAAAACAAAGCTCTAGGAGGTTCCCATGTAAGGTCACCAGAAGAGTTGAGGGGGTTGTTTTCCTTCTCCCTAACTGAGGAGCCTAAATTTAATTTCTCTTCTCAGTTTCTACTTTTCTCTGCTCTTTCCCTCTCAATCTCCATCCTCCTCCTTTCTTCTCCTCCAGTCTGAAATTCCATTCCCAGCCATATGTTTCTCATTGTGACCCACCTTCCATTTTTGGTCATGCAGCAGAATGTGGTTTGAAGATCCAAGAAAGTCAGAGCGTGTTGACACAAGGACATTGGATTCTAGGTTTTGTCAACACTGAGCTGAAGAGCTTTGGGCCTTGAATCAATTTTAGCCTCCTTGACCAAGAAACCCTGCAGAGAGTTAGACAAAGATCAACGAGAACAGATTTCCAAGTGAACAGAGCCATATAAGTATATCTTGCATTACAGGGGAGTGGTTTTTATTTTCCTTATGATCTGCCCCTGCTCCAATATTAAATTCAAACACTACCTCCATTTTGCTTGGCATGCAGCTCTTTGCAACGAGACCCCAAAGTTTTCTTGTAGGTGACAGACAGAAATGAGAGCCCTAAGACAAACTTGAATTTCAAACATCAGATGGATTTCTCCTAGAAATGGAGATAAATAATAAACCCAAAACTACTCCAAGGTCTCACTGTGATCTCTTCCAAGAGCAAGTGATGGAGAGTCCCAGTCTTTTCCCAGATGACCTGGGGGATTTCCTGCTGAATTACTGTGCTCCCAGACGTCTGGGCATGTGAGCCAGGTCCACCAGCTAAGAGACCATCCCCGACCTTGGGCTTCAACTAAAAACATGTGTATAAGGCTGGGTAATGGAAGAGAGTGTAAGGGAAGGAGAATTAAACTGATGTTGACATTATTTGAAATGTGCTTTAATTCATGCTCTGCCAGATAGCTGAAGATTAATCTCAAACTGTTTATTTTAATGTATCGTATTTCTGACTTGCAGCTAGCTATCAGCTGGTGTAATATAAGCTTTAATTTTGGCACCAACGAGTCGTCATTGTGTTTACATTTTCACTCACACTTTCTTTGGTTTTATCATAAGCAATTTCATGATTTAATGGTACTTACTTTCCTGAATAAGAACTGGGGTAGTTAATTTTTGGTGATGGGACAGAGACTTTTTATAAACTACCTATTTTTCTTTTGTAGTTGCTTGGAACAACAAGGTATTGAAAGATCCCTTAGTTACACAGTCATTTCTGAGGGATAATCAAAATGAAAGAGAGGATAATCTGTTTTTAAATTCAGGATCAAGAATCGGGCTGATCCAAATAAAATGGAAAAGTTTTAATCATTTGTCTAGCTGACCCTCCAAACTTCACATTGAAAATATCACAGTTTCACTGAGCTCAAACAGAGCTATATTATAATCCAGAAACAAGCAGGAAAATGCTGTCAATATAAAATCATAGCAACTAGAAAAAACAACTTGTTATTTGCTGAACAGAGTTACTCTAACAAAACTCAGTCCGGCTTAATTTATTTGATTCAAATATTTTTAACCACTTAAAAATGCTGCTTCTTTAAATTAATGTGAGCTGGGACATGCAGACACTCTCAGATCCTGATGGACAGGAGATGCTCAGTGGGTGTGCAGGCAAGAGCTGCATTCCCATCTTCCCTAGGACAGGAATGGGCTCTTGCTCCCTCTGCCAAAGGACGAGCCCAGCCCCCTGCTAACTTTACAGCTGGTGCTCTGGCTTAAGGATCTGTGGCAGGTTTCCAGGATGACATAGTGGGGTGCTCAGATGCCTCCAGTGAGCAGCAGTGACAAGTCTGGGAGGAATTTTTATAAAACACATGGATATGAAGTCAGGGATTCATGTTTTACATGAGGCAGAGCAGTCGGAAGAGGCAGCCTTTACAACTGAGTAATGCCAGAGAGTCCCAAGCCATGCTCTGAGGATTACAGCTTGCAAAACACTGCAAGACCTCACAAGAGTGGAGACACACAAGCAGGAGGCAAAATACATCATGACTTCTAGCCAGATTTCTTGGCTTGAGAAGATTTCCCAATGTGAGAAAGTTTTTCTGATTCTGGAGCACGCTAGAGAAATTCAAACAGGAACCATACATCTTGAGGCTTGAAAGCAAAGACAAGATTGTTGTACCTCTATCTGCAGATTTTGTCCTCTTGGGACAGAATTTGCATATAGCCACTCTGGGAGAAATGAATTCTGGAGGGGTAGCAAAACCAGAGAATGAGAAATTATAAAGAAGGCAATAAAAAGAAAAGAATAGGAGATGACTCCTAGACCTCACACAGCCTCTGCTAAACAATGGGGAGAAAATCTTCCAGGAATTCTGTAAGACCTGAGAAGAAATAGAGGGACTGCTGGAACAAATGGCTGCTGGCTCCAGTTCCACTGAATGACCTTGAGTGTGCACATTAGAGCTAGTTGTTACATCAGGCACTGAAATAGAGAACAGACCATAAAAAACTCTGAACATTTCCTCCCATAAGATTCCTTTGTTATAGGGCTCTTTTGTAGCATTTAGTAATAATTTCCTCTCTGACAAATGTTCTTGTGCAAATTATAATGCCATTATGTTCTGATGTGAGCTTTTCCCTCGTTTCTTAGTTAATTCATCTTTATGGAAGTTCTTCAGCTGCCAGCCAGTGCTGGAAAGTTATTAATTCCAAGTGACTTTAATAATGCATGGGAGCTGAGGAGAAGTTTAGCAAACTCACAAAATATTTCTCTACCAACATTTAACTGAATATTATGTTTGCCCTCTAATTTATTTTGCTTTGCTGGAAAACCTTCACCTGGATCTGTGCCATGGTTCATGGTTTTTCCAGCTCTGACAATTTGGGGTGCCAGTGGGAAGCACAGGAAAGATGGGGAGCAAACTATCTCTCTATTCCCCATTTACCTGGTAGGTTGATCACAGAGTTTCTGTAAAACCTCTCCTCTGTTCCTTTCTGCACAAAATGTGAATTTTGTTACACACAGAGCAGAGCCAGGCAAGTCAGACAGAGCAAGTGAGAAACAGAGCTGCTCAGACTATTCCTTCCTGTGTGGCTGTTTCAGACAGCATGGACTAATAGCTCAACCTCTTAATTATCCTCTTCTGATTGTCCACATTTTCTTCCTCTTACACTTAGGTATGTCCAGAAGCCCTAACACACCCCCAAGCTGCACTTTAGTGATGCCAAAACCTTCATAAATTATTATTCTCTCTACTTCAGTAGCAAATAACTTGTGCTCGATCTGATTAAAGAACTTGGCAAAAGATGTAAAATGATTGATGCACCAGAAATTCACCTAATGCTCACACAAAAAAGTGGCAAAAAGGTGTTTATAAAGTACTTTGTAGGAAACTCAGATTGCAGAAGGTGCCACATTTTTGCTTTAGTGACATTCAGTACCTGGCAGCCTCTCAACTGATCAAGAAGAAAGATATTCTCTTGTTCTGAACAACCTCAGAGGAACCCCACAAATGGGAGCTTACTCATCCTAAAGAATTCTTTCTGGGGAAGGGAATATTTCACCCTTTTGTAAGTTTCCAAAAGGATTCTTCTGACTGGCTGTGAAAATCAGCATGATCTCTCTTTTCTTCTGTTTAGCTTTGTTCAAGTTTAACACAAACAGCTTAAATTCTGTGTGGTTACTGGAAGAAAATATACTGCCAAGGACTGAAACTATTAAATCTTTTCTTTTATCTGTTCCTCATGGATATCACATGCCCAGACAAATTAGATTGTTCATAACAGTCTGAGCTTAACAATATTTTTCCCCATGAAAAGGGAAATCCTTGTGATAACATATGCATAGATGAACCTCTCTACAGTGCTTTTATAGTGTTTTTTCTCAATGGGGCTAATGAAACAGATTCATAAAGCTGAATTCTTTCAGTGCTGCAAGACATAGGCATTTGCAGGGATGCTGTGGTTAGAAACCTGCTCACAATCTTCACATCATAAAATTATGCATCTTCTTTTTCAGAAGATAATTACACCATGGGACAGTTTTGGTGAAATTCAGGTAAAAATGCAGTACCTAAATGAGCAGTTGTGATCAGGAGACCAGGAAGGGAGAGGGGGGAAACTGAAATGAGAAAGCTTGAAATAAAATAGGTGCAAGCCACTGAAAAACATTATGAGAAGTTAATTGGGAATTCTAAAATCTTAAAGTTTCCCTTTCAGCTGAATTATGGCTCAGCCTGACTGACTAAAGACACTTTTTTGCATACAATTGCTCCTTGACTGCTGTTTGTGAATGATCTTGAAAACCTAAAGGAAAAATCTTTGCCTTTAACATTTTCTCTATTAAACAAGTTATTATTCAGATTATTTTTAATACCCATCACTCCATCCAAGTGACTTGTTCTTGCTGTTATTTGTGCAGGCATGAAAGCCATCACAGCCTCACAAAAAGCTGCAGCTTTGCTCATCAGCCACACCACAGCAGAGCAATAGCCTGACACACTGATCTCCTCTTTCCTCACTCCAAACTGTGATAAGACAGGACCAGCTTGCTGTTCCCTGCTGTTTCTCCTTTTCTGCCAGCAAAAGCAGCTTGCCATCTAACCTGCTCTCTGCTGGCAATCCAAGGGTGGGCAGACACCTTCCTAGCAGGAGAGCTGCCATTTTTAACAATAAATAACCCAAATGTGAATTGACTGCCCTGAACCCACAGCCAAACAGAAAATCTGTGTATGGCATTTTCTGTGTTACATAAGGGAATTAAAATCCTCAAATGTCTGTGCAAGTGCCCTGGAACCTTGTGTCACCCAAGGTTTTTCTGTCATAGCAGTGCCAGCTCTTGTGTTGGGTTCCTCTGAATTTTGGAACACCACTGTAGAGCCAGAAAATCCTTCTAGCATGCTGAACCATCTCTCCATGAGGTTAGGGCAAAAAAAAAAATAAATTGGGGTTTGGCCACCCAGAGGAGGGAGCAAATCTGCTGATGAAGAAGAGATTAAACTGCCTTTTTTTATCCCAAATCACACCAACATCTGGAGCCCTGCCACTGACCCCTGTGCTAAACAGGACATATTTTGAAAACCTGAGCTCTGCCTTTCAATGGTGAAGTTGCTGACTTGGATCATTTTAGGCTGAGCTTTAGGATATCTGCAGCAGAGAGAATATCTGCTTCCCTTGTTTAATTTTGTAGCATTTGGGATTTTTGTATTAAAGCTTTAACTTTATAGAGCTTAACATCTATAATTTGATATTTATAGGGTGTTTCATTAACATTTCTTAAAGACCACCTACATTTGCTTGCATAAATTAGTATGAAATTCATTAGCCTTTCCTAAAATGGTGAAAAAATCAAAGAGTCAAATTGTATGAAATTACATTCAAGTTACTACCTATCCACAGAATTACAGTTTCCTAAAGAAAAGTCTGTTTACCAGAGAAAACTCACTGGAAAAGAGGTGTCACTCAACCTGATTTGTTCTCCTGGAATTTTATTTATGACTGCTGCACTCAAAAGCACACTGAAGTGCTGGCCAAAGTGAGACTTAAATTTAAATTTGGATTAACCCAGACTGAAGTTTATCCTGAAGAGGTTGAATCTGTATTTACACCCAAGGCTCAAGTAAACTGCTTTCTCTTTCATCCTATTACTGAGCCACACCAAAAAAAAAAAAAATGTTTACTCCTCTACTAAGGAAGGAAAAAGATTTGCAATGATTTACAATCAGACACTCCTGTTAACTTGTAGTGAAAGGAAGGTGCTTACTACTGACATAAAATTTAAAACATGAAAGTGAGATAAAAGACCCTGTGGGCATAGCCAACAGCTCAAGCAGTTTGTACATTAAATCAGGATGGCATGCTACAAAACAGTGACCAAAATCAGGGTTCACTGTGGAAGAAAAATAGGATGAGGGATCACTAGTCCATCAATTCTAACTTTACAAGAAGTCCATCTTTGGGTTCAATTGGCCTTTCCTTCCTGTGCAGGACCCTAGCAGGACTCAGCTTCCAGCTCCCAGGAGTTTCCAGTCAGCTTGACATCCCTAAACCTGAACTTACAGTAGCAAATCAGATGTGTGTAAACATAAAAACCCCAAATTTCAGTCAGTCATATATTAAATATATTTGTTAATTTCACTGTCTCTACATATATACACAGACTCAAAAACCCTGCCCCATTTAACAAACTTATACAGACACAAATTCACTAATACTTCTATATTCCTGCCTTTAATTCTGGCAAAGAAGACAGAAGAAACAAAGGAAGATAAAAGAGTACTCCCCTTTCAAAGAGCCAAATAAAAGAAATGCTTCTGAATACCAGGATTAATTTAACCCTAATTGTTTGAAATGCTCTTCCCAAGATCAAGTTGTCCCCAAAGAAACAAATGGAATTGGGATGCTGCCCTGAACCACATTGTGTTTCAACTCACAAAACCAGAAGTTATTGAATGCAATTGAATGTGTAACTGGTCACCAGGAAGACAATGGAAACCTAAAACCAGGCTAGAAATGGGGAATTCAGCTGGGGAATTCACCAGCCACCCATATTCCAACATTTCTTGTTGAATCTGTGAAGACTGTGTTGAGTAGAGAAGTGTCCAGGAATTTAGCACACCTCTAGGAATACCAGGTGCTAATAGGTACTGAGATCAAGGCATCTTTGCACCATACTTTACACCAGGAGTGCTGAGAAATGGTAGAATATTAAGTTTCTAAATTTTTTTATAGTTTTGGTTTTGTTTGGGGTTTTTTCAAGCTGAAGAAAGAGAATTGAAAAAAAATTTGTGAGAGTGTGTATAGGAGTGTATCACAAGATACTTTGTTCTTTTCTCTCCCTTGTCTTAACAAACTCAAGTAAATCCCAAATTTTCTTGTTTTATTATAGCCTCCTGTATCAGGGGAGGGAAAACAACAGAGGATAACAAAAAACATCTCATTTTTGTATACACAGGTGGGTTTATGTTTCAGCTGTAATATACATTTACGTAGTTTCTGTGGAGCAGCATATTAACAGAACTTTTCTAAGTCTTTTCTGTCAAATAGCTACAGCTGCAGCAACTTTAGGCTTTATTGTTCATGACTATGCAAAATAGGGCTGACCATGGATAAATCTTCCTTTCTAAACTTCTGAGTTACAAAAGAAGTGGTTTAACTCTATGTACCTTCCTCTTTCCTACTGAATGTGCTGTGAAATGCTTAAAAGTGAATTACTGTGTAAATTCTTAAGCTGAAGTTTTTATGTAAATAGTCCACACACAATTTATAGCATTCTTGTTTGTGTAACATTCTGGCTTACTGGCATTTGTCCTATGAATATACTGTTTTGGAAATTAGGCACTGGGGTTATAAAACATTGTTTTCCCAATACACCATTTTAAGAAAAAAAGAAATAATAAAAATCAGCCTTGAAAGACTTGTCTGGTAAAATATTTTACATGGAAAGATCAGGGTGAATATGCACTTTCATGAGGTAAGGAAAGAGTAGCTCATTATTAGAGTAATGAGCTCTGCAATTGTTCACATGGCTTTGGGACAGGAGTGGATATCATTTATAACCCAGGGACCCTGGAAGTGCTGACCAGCTCATACTGACAGCAAGAACAACCTGAATAAACAGATTGGACTGAATAAACAGATTCCAGGGCACAAAAAATGGGTGGTATTGAAGGAACCATCCTCAGGGTGCTCTCTGTGAAAAGCAGAAAGCTTCTTCATTCATATAATGACAACTTTTTATTTTTTGGTTGAATCCCTCAATCATTCTTTCTTTGCATTCCCTCAAGTGTATCCCAGGCCCCAGAAAGATGAAAAGTACCAGCAGACAGCCACACCTTCTCCCAGGAGGAGAAGGTTGAAAGGGAAAGAAAGAAGAAGCCCCTATGCTAACTCAAAGCATGAGATGATTCCAAATTCACAGAATAACAGGGACTCATTTTTGTTCTGTAAGGATGAGATTTGGCCACAGACTCCAAGTGGGCTGACAAGAGGTAATGTTTTATCTTCCCAGTATATTAAAAACACATGTATCAGACTTAAAAGCACACAGATCAGCTCCAAAAAACAAGCTGAATAATGGATGAAAAAGAAGTTAATGAGGGAGAACAGTAAAATAAAGGCTAAACTAAACTTTGCTGTAATTATAAAGGTTATTGCTATATGAAAATAATTTGTCAGTTTCAAAGTCATATCAATCTCATGATTATATATCAATGATGTGGTATCTATAATTTCCATTTGTTGGTTGTTTATTATCTTGCATCTGACTTCTGCTTTAAGTGCTCAGTATGTTCTTGATTCTGCAACAACAACAGCAATACAAACAGAGACTTTCTCCCTCCCCTCTCTGCACTCCCCTGGGATGGAAGATGCCAGTTTGGATAAGGTGTCTTCCCCCAGAGAATACAAATGCCATCACAGCACTGGAGAGCCCTATAAAACAAGAAACCTTTGGAGCATGTCCTGCTCCAGATCCTCACCAGAGCCACGTAATTTAAACAACCCAGGCAGTCTCTGAGCAGTGCCACAAGTCAGAGGCTCCCAAATCTCTCTGGTGCAGGGACCCTGCCCATCTGCACAGGGCTGGGGGAGCAGGATGCAATTAGGAGTGCAGCAGACATCCAGCCAGCATTCCAAAAGCATTCAGGCCCCAGGCTTCCTTCCCCCACCTTTCCCCCCCCAAATCCAAGCCTGATGTCTGAGCTTCCCAAACACTGACACTGCATTTTCCATGTCCCATACTGTGGGCTCTTCACACAGTGCTTACCTGAAGTTCATGAGGCACAGCTGCCAGCAGGATGTTTTGTGAATAAAAGAGAATTCCATGTCATGAGGGAATTCCTACAGACAGGCAGAGGAGGGAGAGGGTGTTTTAGATCATTGCCCCAGAACAGAAATTTGTGTTTCCTGCCAGGATTAATGCTACACTTGAGAAAGAAAACCTTGATAATACCAACAGACTGCATGTAAACAAGGAGGACTTGGAAAATCAAGTAGACTCTTCTGCACAGAGTAACAGCCTGCTTCTGATCCCAATAGAGGGGGAACATGTTTCCTCTTGTGCCCTAAAACAGAATTTCCTTGGGATTAGGTCTGCAGTTTAATAAGAACGTTCAGTTTTAATCCCAGCCTAGCCTAGCCTGCTGCATTCATTTGCATTCAAAATGCTCTTAAACATTTTCTCAAACTACACATCCTTCAGCCCATGAACTTTGTAAATATCAAGAAACACAGAATGGTTTGGGCTAGAAGGGACCTTAAAGAACATCTCATTCCATCCCCCTGCCATGGGCAGCATCACCTTCCCCTATCCCAGGCTGCTCAGAGCCCATCCAGGGATGGGGAGCCACAGCTGCTCTGGGCATGCTTTCAAAAGTGAATTTGAAGGACTGGCTCTAAAAACCTTTCCAGTTTAAAAACCTGGGGATTAGGCACAGGAGGAAGGCAGGCAGACAGCAGCAGGCCAGGCACACACAGCTTTCTGCTCCCCTGCTCTGACCAGCAGGCCTGTTACAGACATCTGCTCAAAGGCTCCTGCTGGATACAGCCACAAACTGGGATTTTCTCTCTTTCAAAGCCAGCTGTCCTCACTGAGCCCAGCCTTCATGGCCTTATGCTCTTGGTGAGTTTTCTGAGGAGATGATGGGGCAATGTGGTGCCTCCTCTGTTCAGCTCTCAGAGCTTAACGTCTGAATAAGCAAATTGAAGAAATCCTCATTCTTCCCAGACATCAGACAAAATGATATCACCTCCAGCCCATGTATAAACAGATTTCTTAAGTCTTTTCAGAAATTAATCAGCATCAGTAAACACTTTATTTCCTTCCTCTAGGAGAGCCCTCTATCTCCTATTTGCAATAGGAAAGGCAGCCAAACATTTTCTTGGGTTCAGTTTTTGCACTGTTTTGTCTGCCCAAAGGGTATCTGGGTGGTTTTCTCTCTCCCAGCTCAGGAATAGCAGCACAGACACAGCCAGAGCTCCTGCTGCAGCATCACACTGCTGCCTCCCTGGCCTGATTCCTCCAGGGTGAGGTTCTGGGGCAAGTGTCTGCTGTGCTGCAAACTCCTGCCCCACCAGCACCTCTGAATCCATAAAGACACACCAACCCTGGTAGCTAAGATGAAAAACAAGCTTAGCCTGAGTCAGGCATAAAACTATATTTATGCTCCCCTTCAAATATCCATTTTGTCCAAGTTACAGAGGTAAAAATCCTTTTATTTTAACCTGTTACAAAACATAGAAAACAACCCCAAAAGGAATTCTGGAAGAGAAGAAAGAAATCAAGAGAAAAAGTGCTGGAGTTCAAGAAAATTCCTGAAGTGGAGATAAGCAAGAGAACCATATATGCAAAGAAGAAATAATAATAATAATAATATGATAGTATTGTTCATTGTGAGGTGCTGGAACAGTTTTTCCAGAGAATCTGTGGATGCCCCATCCTGGAAGTGTTCAAGGCCAAGGCTGGACAGGGCTTGGGCATCACTTGGGCACATCTAACCAGGACTCAGCACCCTTCACTCATTAAGGTGCAAAGCTGTTTCCATCCTGTTACAATTCTAGCTTTGGGCTGGCTCCTACAGGGGTGAATAAAGCCAAGGTATTTTTTAATTTAGAGAAAAAGGCAGCTGTGCCCACTTTCCCTTTCCTCAATTAACTGAGGAGCTCCCATCCAGCTTATGAAACACCTTGACAAATGTACTCTTCTCCTTTCCTGATTCTGGGAAAGGCCTTTTTGGTAAAAAAACCACTTTAAATCTGGTTCCTCACAGTCAGCAGCAATGGTACAAGGGATGCCAAATAGTCAGGAGTTATCTGAACATGTACATCACCAGGCATCTCAATCCATGCATCCCAATGTTCTTCCCACAGTCCCACAAACTCAGCAGCAAAAGCTTCTCTGACAGCACTGTAATAAAAGTAATAACCCAGTGATTATTTTTATTTTTACTTTTGTAGTATTCAGAATTCATAGGGAGAGCTATGCTGAAACAGAAGTTCCTGACTGGACAGAGGAGAAAATCAGTTTGTATTATTATGACTGGAGAGACTGGCCATGCTTGTGAGCATAATTTAAGTATATTGGGAGTTTAAGCCTGGAGTCTTTGCTAAATACAAACAAATGCAACTTGCAGTCTCTGGAAATCAACTGAAATTTTGAAAACTCTACTCAAGGTGCTGGGCTCTTGGCAATAGTATTTCTCTGCAGGTTTGGCATGTGTTTGGTCTGAAGTAATTTGGGGCATCATGCAGCTCACAGCTGAGTCCCTGACACTTGTTTGCACCTTTGCTGTGCTGTACAGGTGCTCCAGGGCAAGTGGAGAAGGAATTCATGAAAATCAGTATTGCCCTGAGGGGCCTGCCCAGGCTGTGGCACTTGTTCCTAATATAAACCCCACTGCCCTTGGAATTGCAGGGAATGGGACCAAACTCTGGAACTCTGGCTAGAGCTGATTCCTCATGCAGGTTCCTTCTCCTCTTGTCCAAATCAGGAGAGTGGGAGAAACATCTGAAACATAAGCATAGAAATTTCCATACTGATTCAGGGTAGTGATCCACTTTATCCTTTCTCTCAGAGGAGAGACCTCAAAAGGAGAATGAGGGTGGAAAAAGGTCCCCATGGAAAGCAATGTGAATCAGTATATATCAGTGGGTTTGTCTCACAAAGATCTCTTTCTCACTCTTTCTCTCTTTTATCTCTGTTCATTCTTCATTCATTAAACAGTACTGTTTAATCCTGCACATTACAGATGGAATTTAAATATATTTCTCAGTTCCTGTTAGATCCTTTGTATCTGGTAGTGACTCCTTGAGAACAACATTCACACATTTCTTACAACCTGCCAATACACATAACAGTGTGTTTGTGTGTGCATATTTTCTAAGTTTTTAAAGTGCTGTCATTGTGTTCTGTAGGTTCTGTTAAACAAGCCAAGAGAAACAGAAATAGCAGCAACCAGCTATTTAAGGGACAGAATAGGAAAAAAACCCCACCAATATATAAACTTGGAAAACAGGGGGAAAGGATTTATAGTTTTATGCTGCCATTTACAGAGGCCATACCCTTGGAGGGAATATAAATATTAATTCCATTCTTTCAGCAGTAAGTCTCATCTGCCTTTACCATTCCTGTGGTGACTGAGCAGCCATCCCTTCTCCCTGCACTGTTTTAAAAACTTGGGTACAGTGGACACAGCCAGCAGCTACAGAAAAATACCTGCATTACTTTTCACCTCTCAGATTCTGAGAAGACAAGTAGGAATTAGGTGGGTTCTTTCTCAACACCCCCAATGGAGCACAACACCCAGACCTCTGTTCTGGACAGATATCCCTGCCTGGAGAGAATTCCTGCCTGCTATTCCTGAGCAGTGGCCACATCAGCATATTATCAGTTGAAAAGTATTTCAAGGGCTACTTTCTCTAAGGCTTTTGGGGGATTATTACTGAAAAATCCTTTGCCAGGTTAAATATTTGTGCTTGGCTTTGTGAGGCCAGAGACCCAATTTGCTAATGTTTAATACTGATCCAACTCCCATAACCAAACAGAGATTAGATTGGGACACTCTCACAGAAATATCACAAAAAAATTCTGGTGTTCTATTTTCTCCTGGTATCTTTGAGGATCACTGTTCCCATACAAATAAAAGCTACCAAAAAAAAAAAAAAAAAGAAAAAAGGAAAAACCCAAACCACTTGAATTTGCTGTGCTTGAATAATTCCTATAGAATGAGCATCCATCAGAGAGCTCTGATGGGACTGGCAACAGTCACTGCTCTCCACCCACTGGGAAGTGAATGCCAGATGAAAACTTCTCTTTATCCAAAACTCAGATGTTCAGTTAAATCATTACATATGTACTTTATATTACCTATTACACATGACACAAAATATTCGCCTGACTTTAATTAGACCTATGTTATTTGACCATCAGGGGGAAACCAGAATGAGATCAGAGGACAAAAAAAGAACAGGTAGCATTTAAGCAGTATCAGAGTGTGGCTGAAGTGTCTGTCACAGAGGCAGTGTAAAGGTCCACCCTTAATACCTTCCAGCATTTTTTACATTAAATTTACTTGCTGTAAAGAAGCAGCAGTTAAAAAGAAAAACAAACTACCAAACTGCTTTTAGAATAGAGATGGACATGCTCAAGAAAGACATATTCCAAATCAGGAGGACACAGCTAGGATGGATTTACTTAACAATAAGTAATTTTCAGTGGAATCTCAGCCCATTCTGAAGCTGACAAGCACAGAGACTTTCATCCAACAATTGTGCCAAGTTTATCTCATCCAACAATTGCAAAATTCTAATTTTCAATTACCAGAAAAATATGTTCCCAGATCTTTCTGTGTACTTCAGTGATTCCTCCCAGACTGGATGTAGGATGTGCTTTCCTTTTCCCCTACTGGTTACAGCCACTGTTATTCTGTTTAGAATTGAAGTGGTGACCTGCAAGTGAGTGCTAAACAATAAAGGATTATTTTTGTTAGGCTGGAGATTCACAGATAATTGTGTGACATTGGTCTGTGGAAAGCCTTAATGGAAGATGAGCTGACTGGGAAGGAAGAGCATTAGCATGAGGAGCATTTGGGTTCTTGTCCCTTCTCCTTTCTCACTCTTTTTCCACTTGCTTCAGAGCTCCTGCAGAAGATCAAAGCACCAGCAGCTGGACTGATGTTAATTTAGAAAAAAACCCAACAAAACTGAAAGCTTTACTTTGTTTGTTTGTTTCTTCAGCCCCATCTGAACCCTTCATCCCAGAGCCCCTCTGCCAGGAACAGCCACACCAAACCCCAGCTCTGGTTCCTGCTTTTTGTTTCCTTCATTCCTTTTCAGGCAGAAATCTCTGAATTCCTCCCCCCCAGGGCAGAACACCTCAGCACTGCATCCACATCTATTGCACACACAGTGGGTAAACCTTCCAGTGATTTGTCAAAGGTTTAGGGTTTACTTTTGTTTATAGGAATGGGTAAATGCTGGAAAGTTGGGGAATTCTTTCCAGTCTAATCTGAAGCATCATAAACTTCCTTAAAAGGTAAGTTTGGGACTCTGCTTTCATGATGGATTCCTGGGACTTTGAAGATCTTATTCTGCTTGGAAAGGTCCAACAGCTTCAGGCCTTACTGAAACATGGCTTTTCTCACTTTATTTTCAAGTATTTTCAATAAGTTCAAGTAATGCTGTCATGCCAGAACCTTAAATCACTGCAAATGGTGAAGAAGCAAACCCATGTTTGTACAGAGTGCATATACATACAGGAAAACGTGCAGTTATTTGGTTTTATAACATGCCTGCCTATTTAGCAAAAGCAGATTTTCAAAATAAAACCATAACTTTTGATATTCTGGTTTTACAACATGTAGCACTTCTTATTTCCTTCAAGTTACCTGTTTTCTTCTGATGACATTGAATGAGCACAAACTGAATTAACAAAACAGCACAAATTTTACCTGTAGTATAACTAAAGGTTTTTTAATTACATTTATAGCTCCACTACTGTATCTCTATTTTTATTTCACTCCTAATTTTTAAATCAGATTCTTCTCCTGGTAACCTCTGAGCATGTCTGAGATAGAGACAGAACTACAGAGGGACAGATTTAAACCCAGCAAAGCCCACAAGGTACAAAAAAATAAGAAAAAAAAAAAGGCAAAACCTCAGTAATATTTGGTCTTGTTTAACTGGTACTGACTGAGAGGAGTCAATGAATCTCTGCAGTGTAAATGCTGCAGTGAAAGAAACATTGTAGGGAAAAACTGAGCCTCTGTCACTTTAAATGCTATTAATTATGAGCACTGTTAATTATGAGCACAAGCTTGGCTGCTGAGTGAAGATGCCATTTGGAGAAAGGCCTTGCAGGAGCAGCAGTGCAGCCTGTACACAGACTGAAACAAGAACAAATAACAGGGCAATGCCAGCCTTCAGCACCTTCAAACTATTCATCAGCAAACTGCATTTAGCTATTCCTTGGGGGTAGAAAACCTCTCAAAGCAGGCAGCCCAGCAAAGCACAGCCTTTTCCAGGCTATATTCACAGGATACACACAATACACACACACACAAAAAAGGTTTCAATGCATCTTGTATCTGTTCTGAGCTCAGTTATCTGAGCATCCATCAGAAATAACTCCCCAATGGAGTCCTGCTAATTTAAAACTAATGAGAAAGGAGACTCAGCTGAGTTCTCCCTCTGCCTTGTTTTCTGCCAATTGCTGCCTTCCACTGGGGCATATTTTTCCTTATGAGGCCACAAGCCTGAGGTGGATTTCATGCCCAGCAGGGCTGGGCTCTGTCTCTGTCACTGAGAGCAGCAGGGTGGCTCTGCAGCCACAGCCCCATCACTCCTGCCCACTGCACTGGGTGCTGTCAGCCAGGGGACACCTGGACATGGATATTCTCAGTTGGGAAGCATCTAGAAATTGATACCACCTCACACCATCCAGATTACTCAGCCCAAGAAGAAAGCCTGCACACATGTGTTCCAGAACACTGAGGTCTGGGTAGGTAGTAGATTGTTCCCTGCACTCAGTGCCAACATCAGTTTGTCTCTCTGAAAAGGATTTTCTCACTTCTCTTTGCATTTCAAGACTATAGAAATGCAAGGCACTTTGGGATGATTTTAGCTTGATTGTCTCCCTCCCTCCTGAAAAATGCAACCAAGTGTTCTGGGCCCAGCATGATGCCAACAGAGACAACATGGGTTAAAAATATTAAAAAAAAAAAAATAAGAACAGGACATAGGAGAGGAGAAAGTCACAAAAACCAAGGGAAAATGGGAAAGAAAGGGACCATCTGAACAAAGTCACTGCAGTTTACCAGTTCCTTGAGAGACAAAAACAGCTTCAGCCAATGCTGTTCTCATGGTTCAGTGCTGCTTTTCTCACCAGCATTTTGTGGAATGACTCTAGCAGAGTTTTACTGGTCAGACTGTCAATATATACAATGCTAATACAATAATAAACATCCAGAGTCATGACTCCAGGGCCAGGCTGTTGATAGAGGAAAGCTTTTGAAACACAATGGTTTACTGAGGGTAGTCCCCCTTCCCCCCCAATCCCACCAAGCTTATTTATTTTTTCAGGGTCTTCTTATCATGGAATATTAAAAACAACCCTTCCCCTCCAAATAAAAGAACCACCCAGCAACACAAAGAGGAGTGTTCTTGTAAAGACAATGTGCAGATAGCAAGAATAATATTGCTATTTATTTCTGCTTTAAGGTCCAGTGTTTGCTCCCACTTAATCCATAATAAGTCTGTCTTTATTTAATGAACTCATCCACCATATAAATACCAGCAGACTCTTCCAAAAGTATTTATGGAAATAAGGCACTTTGACAATGCTCTGCTACACTTCCTGTTATTATGAAAGCAAACTAAAGTAATTAGGTCTTGATAATTCTGGAATCACTAGATGCTGAGTTAGGTTTTTTGATTTTACAGAAAAAACTTATCCAGGAACAATAAGTAAGACATGGAAGGGCTCTGCTTTATGCACCACCCTTGGAAGTGTTCATGGCCAGGTTCTCTGAAGTTTTTCCTAGATTTACAGCTTCTGGCTGTAATTGATCATCCATATATAGAGAGCACATAAAGTGCTAAAAGAAGTGTGGCATTAACACAGGGGAAAAGTCATCCCAGGCCAGGAAAGACTGAACAACAAAATGTAAATCAGTTACCCCAGTTCTATGCAAACTGTGGAACTAGGAAATAGTCCTAAGTGCTACCCAGGTATCACTGCTGATATCCAGGATTTGGAGGATAATTCTTTAATTTGAGGAGAAACCAGAAGGATATCCCAAAAGGGCCCCATAGCCTGAGCTCTTCTAGACTAAGCTTGCTCTGGCAAAGGCTGCTGCCTCCTCCTGAAGCATTACTAAGATGAGACTCAACTGGGGAAGCTTTGGTAGTTTTTAAGTGTCAGGAACTAGTGATTCCCTTTTCTCTGGGAATGGAGTTTTCAGCAAGAATGTATCACTTTTTAAGTAGGGAGAGGAGAGGGGAAAAACCACAGCTGGTGTCCTCAGAGAAAAAAAAAACAGAGTGGCAAGTCTGCAGTGGGGAACTCCTTAAAAGGGTCTTTCATGTGGTTCTGCATCAGCCAAACTCGTTTACTGAGCTGTTTCAGCATTTTTGGTTAGTGGGTGACCAGGTCATTATGATGTAAAACACAGCTTATATATATATATTTCTCTTTGTTCTTTATTGTTGACCCCAAATCCCCACGGGCTCTGGGGAAATATAATTAGATATATTGATGAAGGTTGCTACAGCATTTTTGTGCACAAGTTGAAGAGGGGAAAGTTTCAATGCCATAAGCTGCATCCTACTGCTTAACCCAATATCACTGCTCATGTGCTTCCACTTCAGCCTAGGAACTTCTCTTATCCCAGGGAGGATGTCTCAACACCTATAAACACCATCATGGGAATGCATCTCTGTTTTCTGTGCCCAGGAGCCTGGGTTTGTGATGCCCACTGCAAAGATCCCCCAGACACTGCAGCACATCCCAGGGGGCAGACCTTGGTAGCTGGTTAGTGAAATAATCAGAATTTCCATTAAGGTAAAAGGCAATGGCAAAAAAACCAAAATGCAAGTTCTGCTCTGCCTGTTTTGCACGTGCATGTTGTCTGCATGCACACAGACCTGGAGCACAGCATTTGACTGAGCTCTTTCCACTGCAGCTGCTTATGCAGGAATAGCAGCAAATGAAAAGCAGCACTCAGAGACACCCATTAGCCTGTTCTGCAAGGCTGGGATCCCAGCAGAGACATTTGCTAAGCCTGGTGTGTCTTTCAGCACAGGTCTGGGGGGAACATTAAAACCAGGACCAGCAGCTGCCATAAACACGAGCTCCTTAAAGCATCCCAGGCAAGCAGTGTGCTTGCTATCATTCCCAGTGCTGGAAGCCCTTCCACAAACACCATTTTTGGGACAGCAGACAACTCCTAACTCCAGGAACATAGTGTGGCACCTTGCACTGGATGAGATCAGGTAGTTTCAGTGCCTAATCATGCAGCAGCCTTACCTTGGCTTTATTTCTCCCCTCGTTCTGCTCTGGTTCCACCCACCACCCTGCTGTGCTGTGGTTGAAGCCAGGTTTGACTCTCTCCTGCTTGATTTGCTGCTGGGAAGCAGCTGGGAAATGGGGCTGCAGTTCTGTAAATCAGCTCCAAATGGGCTGCAAACACAAAAGTCCTGCATGGGCTTCAAAGCATCACATGGACTCAGGCTGTCAGGGATAACCTCAAACACCTGACTGCCCCTTGGAAGTTAAAAGTTTTAAACGTTAGGGTTTGGAAATGACCAGGTTTTGTAAGAGTGACAAACATCCTCATTGTTATTATTATTCCCTTTATTGCTACTCCTACTAATTGCATTGTTATTCCCTTTAATTCTGTGGTGAGCAAGTGGGTTTGGAGTGCTAATGTGGCCAGCTGGAGAGCTGCAAGGTGATCCCTGAGCCCCAGGAGCACCCAGCACTCTGAAGGGCCATTTCCTCCCTGTAAATGCCAGAAATCAGGAATAAAGAGGAAGGAATTTGTCCTACCACAGCTGCTCCCAGGGCAGCAATCCTCAGTGATGTATGGAGTGGAAAATATGTCAGAGCAGTTCAGCAGGAATGAAAAGAAATCGTGATGAAGAGAAGGGCGGCTGAGTGACAAAAGAGTCATGAAACAAACATCCAACCACAAATAATTTGTTGGTTTTATTTGTTCACATTACCCTGCTGACATGGCATGTTTTCCCCTGCTGACTGTGCTCACTGTATCAGCACTGAGGCCTTGGCAAACCTGGGGGCTGCTTGCTCCAGAACAAAGATGATCATCATCCATAGGTAACTCCTCATGTGTCCCTCTTGCCTATGTGAGATCAGCAAACCAAGGAAAAGGCACCCCAGGAGGAAGGAAAAAAGATGAAGCAGAAGAGATCTGTTGACTATTTTAGCAGCAAATCCAGATTAAAGGAAAGCAAAAGGAAAGGCTCAGGCTGGGAGCTGCACCCTGGTGCCTTCTCAAAGGCTGACAAGGATTTCTAGTCTACATGTGGGATCTGTCAGGATGGAAGGTCATCTGCAAGTCACTGTGGCCCTCCCAATCACTTTTTAATGCTCAATAAGCACAGGGAAGAGTCACTAGAACCAAGAGAAAGTAAAGCACAACAGGGAGTTAAGACCATAAAGGGCCACTTAGAAAGAGCCTTAAAAGTTTAGTTCCACAGAACACTTAAGAGTTTAGGAAAATGTAAAGGAGCCCTTGAAGACATTAGGTTGCCTGCTGCTTTTTGTTTAGGAATCTCCATCCAGCCGTCATAGGAAAGATACACAGGCTCTTGGACATTTCCCTAACAGTTTTCATTTTAGGTAATGTAAATAACATTTTTTACATTAACATCTTATTTATGTAGGATCTTCTGTCTCAGCAGATGTCCTACAGCTGTAGGTGTGTAAAACACAAAGCAGGGCTGGGGGAGGATTAATCTCTTCCTTGTACTCAGGCAGCTGAGGAGGCAATCCAGTGGTGCCATGGAAGTGTTATCAGTGGTATCACACAAGCTGGACATCAGGCCACAGCTGACTCACAGTTTGTCACATCCCTTGATGTCCCACATACTGTATTTTTTTAGTCAAAGATGCAGAAGTGTAATTATTTTTAGAGAAGTGATTTCTATTTTGAGGTAGAAGAGAGGAGGTAGAATGGAATCACAGAACAGTTTGGGCTGGAAGGGACCCTAAGCCCACCTCATTCCAATGGGCAGGGACACCTTCCCCTATCCCAGTTTGCCCAGAGCCCCATCCAAACTGGTCTGGAACACTTGTAGGGATGGGGCAGCCACAGCTGCTCTGGGCACCCTGTGCCAGGGCCTCCCCAGCCTCACAGGGAGGAATTTTTTCTACTAATGCAGATTTCCCTTACTGCAACTGCTCACAGATGGCTGTGGACCTGTGCTGCTGTTCTTAACTAACCATAGGGAACCAGCTCTTCAGCTGCTATAAACCAGCCAAGTGCCCCTTTTTTCAGCAAAAAGAGGCCAGATTTGCACCAGGACTAAAAACCCTTCAGAGCAAAAACACCATGAGGTAGTTAGACCCAGGAATCTGCACTATTTAATCCTATTAAAACCATTTATCAAAGGCAGATTTTGGCTTCACAACCTGTTGCTTGTTGCTCAGGACCCCCACAGTTCTGCCCATTGCCTTTGTTTTCCAGGCACTGTAAAGTCTGCAGATCTGTTTTCCACCAGTGAATGTCTCCTGCCAAAGGGCAGGGAAGTGCTGATCAGACAAATTGGAAAAGGTTCTCTCAGTTGTCATACAACAGCTTTTCTCTTGTCACTGACATTTTCCAGACAAAAAACTCTCAGTGCTCTACAAGATTCATTTATAAGTGTAAAAAAAAAACCCCAACCAAACCAACATTTCAAAAGTAGCTACAGAGAAACCCTATTAAAAAATCCAGGACATGGTGTACTGCATGAGCAGAACAGTTAGAGATGTACATGCCTAGCTATTTCATGGATGGAAAAAGAAAAATTGACCCAATTACAGACCTGTCATACTCCACTTCTCTCTTCAGAGTATTGAATGTCACTTAAACCAAAGCAAACAGCCAAGCTCATTTCCCGTGACAAACATCCAGGGACATCTCAAAGTCAAAACAGAAGCAACCAAAATGAGAAGGCAGAGGAAACTCTGACAAAGCTTCAGAACCTTGTCAGATGCAATTATTCAGTGAGTGCACTCAAATCAATGAAAAGGAAGAGCATTGGAAAGTTTCAGGGGGATGCAGTTTGCAGCATCAGCTTCATAAAAAGCTGCCCTCAGTTTTGATGCTAAGAACAGGTGAATAAAACCAACAGTGAGAAAACCAAATGGGGTACAGAACAACAAACAGCAACAGAATTTCTGGTAACAGCAGGAAAAGGGTCAAGGTGAACAGAATTTAACATAATATCCCTCATAATAAACTCCCACCTCATTGTAATTAAAAACTTCAGTCAAAAATCAAATTTCTTAACTCTTTCACATGACTAAAGCTGCAAACTACTTTGGGGAAAAAAAGAAATGGATGAAATTCCTAGATATAACAGGATTAGAAAAGCTCCAAGTGACACCCATACCTAGTGCATGATTTGCCCCAGCTGGAACAGAATTTCCTAATCAAACTAAGGCTACAAGTTTCAAGCCTCACTGGCACTTACCAGGAATGACCTCCCTCAGGAGCAGTAGAGAGCAATTGTCATCCTCAGGGACCTATTTGTTCCATCAGGATCTCTTTTCTACTTGGTGTGCCTTGAGTGATTGGATGGTGCTGTAAATCCAGCCAGGGCACTGGAGACTCTGTGGGTAATTTTAATAGAAGTGTGTTTGACATGGATAAAATAATCTGGTTCTTTGGATTTTCTGTGGCATTTCTGGGAAGCCAGAGTTTAATGCAATCCCACAAAACAATTGTTGAAGTGTTGGGGTGCTCCAGTAGATGAGATACACTGATTTTTGGCTTTCAAAGGATTGCATTCTTACACACTGTTACCTTTGAGTGCTTTCAGCCTTGATTAAAGCTCCAAAAAGCCCACTCAGTTTCAGTGTATGCTGCCTGTATATACACTCTAATTCAAAACCAGAGCAGGAGTCAGATGAAACCACACAGGGGTGATGCTGTGGATGTCCCAACCCCAGGTTGGTTTGGGCCAGGAGCAACCTGGTCTGCTGGAAAGTGTCCCTGCCCATGGCAGGGGCTGGAACTGGGTGATTTTTAGGGCCCCTCCTAGACTAAAGCTTTTGCCTGTCCTTTTTTCTGGTGACAGTAAATGGGCTCAGACTGAAATACCAATCAATTTCCCCTCACAAAAGCATTTTGTCCCTTGTAAAAGAGCGTTTAGGCAGAAATTCACAGGCAGTCAGGAATGTTGTCCTGGCAATATCAAAAGCCAGGGCTGCCTTGGGACACCAGCCTGGTGCAAGAATTCGGGGGCTGAGGGTGGGTTTTCTTTATCAGAACCCACTGTTCTTTCTCAAAACTAGCAGCTGCCTCTGGTAGCAGCTCAGGGTAACATGTCATGCTGATCAC
Source organism: Erithacus rubecula (assembly GCF_903797595.1). NCBI lineage: Eukaryota > Metazoa > Chordata > Aves > Passeriformes > Muscicapidae > Erithacus > Erithacus rubecula. The sequence goes on from NC_136687.1 coordinate 63,281,917, forward strand.
AGCCCCTCCTGCATAGCAGGGACGTGTCACCATCACAGCAAAGGCATCCCCTGCCACATATCTCTGCCTGCTCTGATGATTGTGATAAATTCTACAGCTGTAAAATAAAACCAAACCAAACCAAAACAAAAAAACCCATTATTAATTTTCCTTTTTAATATGCCTAACATTAGTTGTTTTAAGAGAGACAAACCATTCCAGCTCTGACATAGCTTTCTATGAACTGCAAGGAATTCTTGTAAAACGATGCTGTCACTTAGTTTTTCTTTGCCAAGGTTTAACAAATTGTTTTAATAAAGACTTGCATTATTGAACGAGAGTTGTATTTTAAAGGAAATTACAATGCTTATTTGTAAGGATTCTAGATTATTGCACCAAAATGTGCTTTTTGAATGATTCATCAATATCCATTTCTCATCCCCTCTGTTCTTCTACATTAATGTTTGTTTTCTGTATTAACGTTTATTTCTTATTCCCTAATTTACTGTTCTAGCTAATTGCACAAGATATGCAAGGAGAAACACTAATTACTAAATCAGACTCTGACTTTTAAAAGGCTCAGGGGAAATAAACCAACAAATGGGAAGACAGGGACCTGTTTATTTTCCCTGCTCCTTGTCTGAGGGGCTACACAAAGAGTCACAGGGATTTGAGGGAACACACAAAATCACACACAACAGCAGCTCAGGATTTTATGACTGGGGGGAGGCAGGATGCTGATCTCTTTTCCAAACCTGGAGCCCTGACAGGGAATTTGCAGTGTATTAATTGCCACGTGGAATGGATGTCCACGGGTGTGTGCCACAGAATCATCAAACTGGAAAAGACTTCCAGGGTCATGAGTCCAACCATTAACCCAGCACTGCCAAGCCCACCACTAAACCATCTCCCCAAGTGACACATCCTTTTCTGGAATGTTTCCAGGGATGATGATTCCAGCACTTCCCTGGAAAGCCTGTTCCAATGTCTGCTCCACTTTTTTCTCCTGACTGATGACACAACGTGTGAGTTATCTGAGATACCACACGTCATCCTTGGGACTCTGGAAAGACTGAAATGTTTTTAACCCCTTTGCTGTTGATTTATCCCTACTGGCACAAATTTTCTGATGTGTGGCTTCCATCCTTTTTTTCTTCCAGCTGACACTGTTTGGTTTGTCCCTGAAAATGCTTCCTGTGAGAGGACATAAATTAAAGTTAAATCCAGCCATATTGCATTGCTGGAAAAAGCTCTTGTGAGATGGCTGAATGGAAGGTGAGGTTCATGTAAAACTCAGAAAAGGTCAGTTGAGAGCAAATATCTAAACTTTAAAAAAAGACAGGTGGTGTTAAACCTAACCTAAACACAAGTCAGACATCCTGCCAGTCATCCTCATTAAGTGCTCTTCATAGAAAATCAAACTGAGCACACTGGGATGGACAAAGCACTAATTTCATAGAGCAGAGGAAAGGATGGTGGAATTAATACACAGATGGTCACGGAAAAGGATAAAATGGTCAACAGTAAAATGCTAGGAGGATAAAGCAGAGAGATCAACATTTTCACTTTCTTTCCTCAGTCCTACTTCATAAAATAGCAACTTTTTCTAGTAATTGTCCTTCCCAATTTCAAAGCATCCATAATTACAAAGTCTCTTGTAGAATTCAGTTAAGAAAATACCACTTACACATCCTAATGCTGAAGAATAATACTATCACTTGAATTCTGTGCTACAATAAAAACCACAGAGTGCTCTCAAGGAGATTCCACCACATCTCATTTACCTTATGAACACTGGCAGCTCGAGTCCTTTGGCTGCCTCCATCTCCTTTTGAAGACATCAGTGAGATCCCCCTTCCAGCCCCAAGCCCTCTCATTCCCAGACTGCAGTAATGTGGCTCCAGCTGGATTTTGCACTGCTAACTGATACTCCCTTGCACAGGTTGTGGTCTGCAGCACAGACTCACAGTCTGATCCTTGACGGGAGATGTTTTCACCAAAATGTGGGACTTTATGTTACTTTTCTATGTAACTCATTTTACTATTAATTTCCTGGTTTTAAAGTTACAAAACTGTGATGAAAAAAGACTGAAAAGTTTTCAATCAGATAAATCTAAATTTCACCCCTTTTATTCCTTTTTTCATCTACCACAAATGGCAGTATTCTTGTTTTCCTTTTCATATTTCCATTCTCTAAACAAGAGCCTGCCAAGTAAATCTGCCATTTTCTCTGTCCATTTTCATCTAATTAGTAACCTCATCAGGAGAAAACATCTCTACCTGAGCTGGCAAAGACCATTCAGCTCTCTACCAGCAGAATGACAAATTGCTGACGTGAGATGTGTTTGGAGGCTCCTGTGCACCACAGAGAGAGGTGCAGACTGCTTTTCTTTCCACATATTTATCACTTATAATGCATCCCAGATCTTGAAACAGGACTGTGTGGCTGTGATGATGAACCAGGGGAATTGTGCAGCTCACTCCCTTCACAATTGGTAACTTCAGATGATTGCTCTGCATGATTCACTTGGAACCCTTTGCTGATCCTCATCATGAAGGAATTATAAAAAAAAGGGCAGGAATGGATCGTGTGTTTAAGTGTCAGAAACATCTCCACGCTTTTCAGAAACAGGGAAACAAGGAAACCAGTAAAATATACATTTGTCTACCATAAAGTGTCAAAATTTAGAGGAACACACTACCACTTGATAAATTGTAACTGTGCTGAAGTTATGGCATGTATTTTGTGTGAGTCCACACTGCATATTATTCCCCTTCAGCAAAACTTTTTGATAATTTCAGAATGCTTAACTGGCATAACACAGCCCTCAATATGTTTGGTGTTACATTTAAAAGCTTTCATTTGTTAAAGTTTTCATGTGTTATTAAAATCATTGCTTGGATGTGGTACAGTTTGTATTAAAGGATATATTCAAACTAAACATACAGCTTTTTAACAGATGTTTAATTACAGCAGCTCCTCAAACTCTGAAATCACTTGTGGAACTCATGTTATTTCAGATGAAACTACTTACATACCAATATGGGCTACTTTGGCCCATTATCTTTTCACTTTTTTGGGGCATCATGAAGTTGGGAGCACTTTTAGCCAAAAAAGAGCTGGTTCCTAATTGCCAGTTTTGAGACAGAATAAACTCTAAACCCAGCAAGAACACACAACCCCCCCCCCCTTGAATTGTTATCCTTTTTCTAAGTTCTTTACACTTACCACTAATTCCAAGTGTAACCTCAGAACTCACCTCTTGCCTGCAGCCTTAACTTTTTCACTCTCTGCACTCTCCAAAAACTTGTCCAAGTCTGATTTATCCCTTTGTAAGCATAAAAGAATGCAGTTATTTATTGTTCAACTGCTGCTTTATGACAGAAAACTCTTGTTCTCACACTCCTCACTGCCTGTGTACTGGAAAGCTCCAGTTTGAAGCAGAGGTGGAAATTGTGGTTAACAAATGCAAAACCAGTCGCTGCTAATAAACCCCTATGGGCTAAAATATATTTTAATAGTTTTATTAGAAATATGAAAGGAGATTTGCTACTTTTTGACATCTTAGGCTCAACAACCTTATGATAGTCTTCCTCATATTCCTGAGACACATACTTGCTTCTTAAAGTCTGTTTTCTGACTTAAAGGTTTATATAGCTTAAAAATCTTATAACTTAAACCCCAAAAGTGAAGATCGAGGAATGGAAATTAGAGAGAAAAGACAAAAGGTTTCCAATAACACACACTAAAGATTTTAAATAAATATTTTAATTCTATTATTGGCATTTACAGGTAGAAAGCATACAGTATGTTACAATTTTATCAAAATGTGAAAAATATGGATGTTACATAAGTAACAAATGTAAAAAAAGTATTTTTCTTACCTTCCCTGAAAGTAAGAAAACTATTCAGCATAGGAAAATATTGATATAAAAACACAGCTTAGGTTAAAAAAAAAAATAAAAAGAAGTTTTTACACAGTACAATAGGTTCATCAGATCTGCATGAAGGTGTAAGGACTTTGTGAGATTCTATTCCACCTACAACTTTAGGGAATTGGGGGCAACTGGTAAGCTACATTAATGAATCTACAAGTAGTTTTCCCTCATATCCTCTCCAAAATGCTAGAGTGCAGTAATTTTCTATACAATAAATAATTCTTCAAAGTTTCCATCATAGAAAATCATAGAATGCAGAAAATGCCACTCCACGGTCACAGAGGCTAGGCAGTGCTTTAATAGTAATTATGATAATAATTATTATAGTGCTTTATAATGTTGAAGCACTTCAGACCAGTTAACTAATTAGCCCTCACAGCACCCCTGTGAGAAGGGAACCAAGTGTTTTTCCTACCTTTCCATGGTACAGATGGGAAAATGGAATCAGGGGGCAAGCACAGGCTGCAGCAGCAGCACAGCCAAGCTGAGAGGCCAAGAGATGTGGGAATGGACATGTTTGTCCCTTGCTGCTGTGAGCCAGGGGAATGGGCTGGGCTGACAAATTGTCATCAGGAACCACTGGGGGGGGGGGGGGGGGGGGGCAGGAAAGGACCAGGATTAAGTAAGCATCCCCAAAAATATTTCCTAGAGATTCAGAAGCTCTCACACAACTTTGTCAAAAAGAAACCCTAAACCAAACAAATGAAACAAAACAAAACAAAACAAAAACCAAAAAAAAAAAGATGGAGAAACCTGAAATGAACAAATAGACAAACCGAAAAGAAAGGAAAAAAAAACTCCTAAAGTGCTGACTGGCTTGAGCTGCTTCTAGCACCTCTTGTATGGATAAGACTTACAGCAAGCACTGTTGCCAGCAATTATTCAAGCTGATTTCATCCATAAAGTCACATATGAGCAACTGCAGGATATGGTAACTACATTTTCTGAGACACCTCACTACTGGAATTCCTTCATTCACCATCTTACTCCCATGCACTTCTTCAGGAAAATGGAATCTCAGTACTCTTGCATCGTAAAACATGTTAGTAGCTGGAGACAATATGCACATCCTTCACAATTGAAACAGAAAATTAGTTCATTTTCAGAACAAAGCATTATTAATTTAAGAATCACGAACCGAACAATGGTAAATAGGAAAACCCTTTCCAAAGGCTGCATGCCGAATATCTGGTTTGCAAATACAATGCATGCAGGAGAAATAAATTCATCCAAGCATAATTAAATTAAAAATGTCTTGTGTCTCTTTCAGCAGCATAATGGTTATTATTTTTAAAGTCTCCTCCAACCAGACTGGCCTGGGGATCAGACGCTGACCTTGGCTTTTGTACAACCATATAATGGTTCGAGCAGTCCCTGTGGCAACACCGGGAGACAAAGCCTATACGTACTGTTCTGCCTCCCCCTCCTTGCTAACAGGCTTGGCTGTACCACCTTTGCTGTCCTCACTCGCTGCTGCTGCTGCTGCTGCTGCTTTCTCAGGAAGCGATGCCAAATCCTTGAAAACATCCACGTAATGCCCGAAGCCCGGGCCCCAGTTCAAGAGGCTGTCCCAGTTGAAGGTGGCCGCCGGCGGGCCCAGCTTGCCGGGCAGGGAGCCCTCGGGCTGGCCGCCCTCGCCGCGCCGCCCCGGGTAGCGCCGCGCCTTCAGCCTGCCGCCGTAGTTGTCCTCGTCGTCCGCGTCCGACTCGTTCACCTGCGACAGCTTGGGCATCCTGGAGGTGTAGGCGGCGGGCTTGTCGCGGTCGTACTCCATCTCGGAGCAGGTGAAGGACTCGTGCGAGTCGCTGTCGGAGGAGGACTCGGGCGCGGGGATGCCGTCGGCCGGGTTCCTGGTGCGGGACAGGGGCCGCCTGCAGTCCTCCTCCGACGAGGAGCGCCCGTGGTCCGCGCTGCAGATGCTGGGGTTCCTGGGCCGGGGCGTGTTCAGTCTCTCCACCTCTTCGATGGACAGCCCCACCGGGGGCGCCGTCTCCAGCGGGATCTGCCCGATGGGCTGCTTGAGGCGGCTGCCCGGCCGGGAGCCGTGGCTGGCCACGGCCTGCGGGCTCTTGCTCCTCCTGCCCAGCCGCGTGGCGTAGTTGAAGATGCCGGGCTGGCAGACGTCGCCGTGCATCTCCAGCGGGCTGCCCTCCCTGATGGCCAGGTGCAGCTCCCGGGCCGGGCTGTGCCTGTAGAACGTCGAGGACTTGGAGAAGGGTGCGGGGCTGTGCCGAGACAGCGGGTTGGGAGTGGGGCAGGCCGAGTGGCTCAGGGAGGTTGTCCTCAGGCCCTGCCCGTAGGCGGGTTGGTAGGTCAGGCTGCTGGCGCCCAGCGGCATGGGGGACTGCCGGGCGAAGCCCAGAGGGCTGTGCCTCTGGATGGAGAACTTGGGAGCGTGGCTGCGGAACTGCTTGTAGTGCTGGATGATGTCGGCGTCGGAGGGGGCGATGCTGCTGGCGTTGTCGATGTCGTAGTGCTCGATCTCGGGCTCGGGGGAGGCCAGCGGGGCGCTGGGGATGGTCTCCGCGGCGTGCGGGATGTCCGTCTCGTCGTAGATCAGGTAAGGGTTTTCCCTCTCGATGATGTCGGGTTTCGGGTTCCCTTCGGGCTGCTTCCTCACCGTCATGTCGTCACCGTAGGGCGGGATGTTGTCGGGGTCGTCAAACGCCACGTTCTCGCTGCCTTTTTTCTTCTTCTGCTTGGTTTTCTTCTCCTCCTTGGGCGCCTTCGCCTTCCTGCCGCGGCACTGGTTGCAGAGGACGATGCCGAGCGCCAGCAGCGCCAGCGCGGTGGCGCAGCCGCCCACGATGGCGGGCACGGCCCAGAGCGGCAGCGCCAGCTCGGCGGGCGGCGGCAGCGGCAGGCACGCGTGGCCGCCCGGGCCGCCCGGCGCGCAGCGGTGCCCGGGGGCGCACAGCACGCCCAGGCACGCCGCCGCCGTCTCGCAGGTGCGGCCCGCAAAGGCCTCGGGGCAGCTGCAGGTGAAGGCGGCCCGCGGGCCCGGCTCGCAGCTGCCCCCGTTGAGGCAGGGCGCCGAGGCGCAGGCTCCCGGCGGCACGCACTGGTAGGCGAACCAGCGGTTCACGCACAGCAGCTCGGCCCGGCACGGGCTGCTGGCGCACACGTCGGGGCCGCGGCAGCCCGTCCGCACCGAGCCGTCCGTCCGCGACAGCGCGCCCAGGCTGTGCCTGCCGGAGAAGGGAAGGCTCTCCCCGCCGTACTTGAGGTAGGAGATGCACCCGTTGAAGCCTGAGAAAAAGGGGGAAAAAGGGAAAAAGATTGAGTATGCACCGTCAACAACGCAGTTCACAAAATAAGAATATGCATGGTTACCATAGGGAAACATTCTATTCTATTCTATTCTATTCTATTCTATTCTATTCTATTCTATTCTATTCTATTCTATTCTATTCTATTCTATTCTATTCTATTCTATTCTATTCTATTCTATTCCATTCCACTCCACTCCACTCCACTCCACTCCACTCCACTCCACTCCACTCCACTCCACTCCACTCCACTCCACTCCATTCTATTCTATTCCATTCCATTCCACTCTATTCTATTCTATTCTATTCTATTCTATTCTATTCTATTCTATTCTATTCTATTCTATTCTATTCTATTCTATTCTATTCTATTCCATTCCATTCCATTCCATTCCATTCCATTCCATTCCATTCCATTCCATTCCATTCCATTCCATTCCATTCTATTTTCTGTTGTATTCCATTCCATTCCATTCCATCTATTCTAACAGGACTTAATGTCTTTAAATTGAATTTGAGCAAATATGCCCTCTAATGTCTTCATTCAATACACTGAAATGCTTTTGTCTCCAGATTTTCCTGTATTTCTACAACTTCTTATCATTTCCCATGGAGAATCCTGTGACAGCTGGCTTGGCTAGCACCAAACATTATTTGAGTTTGCCTACTGTGCTTCAGCTGTCTCCTGTCCCCTAAATTCATGGCAAGGCTTTGTATCTCTGAATCTTGAGTGGCCTTTTCCCAAACTGCTCATTCCTTGGTTGCAGTGCTACCCTAAACCAAGTTTCATTGCTGTGAGAGCCCAGGGAGATGGAATTATCCCCAGGCTCTGTGCAGTGTTGAATGAGGTTACAGGAAAATCCAGTCTTTTGCCAGCCTAATAATTCTCTGTTTTTCCCCAGCTAAATCTTTTCTGGAAGGGTTTTGAGGTAGTGCAACCTTACAGTGATCTCTGCTTGGAGCTGTGGCAAAATGGTACACAGAGATGGACACCACTCTGTCATGAAACAGCAAATATACTTGAGCTGTATGAGATGATATTAAAGGTTTATAATCCTCAAGGCTGAACATTTAAGTTCAGTTGGGAGCCCAAGCAAAAGTGACAATCACCTTGCTGCATACATGGTGGTTCCTTGTACTACTGATGTGATATGATAAACAGCAATTTGTCACATTTACCTGGATTTGGAAATTTTACTGGACACAGCACCTTCACTTTGTGTGTTGTCTGCCTTTAACAGCACTGCAGATACTTTTGACTCTGAGTTCATGCAGAGTTTTATACCAGCGCCTTGTAAATCCTTGGTATGTCATACCCAGTGTAATCCAATATTAAAATAAAATCAAATCATATGAATAAGGGATTTTGGACTATGTGTGCTTAATAGAAGCCAGACATTCCTAATTTGTCTGTCACAGCACTGGGCAGTGGTAAGAGGTTAGTGTCCTCAATTTTCCTTGATCCAGCTTTCCTACAAGCCTCTGCTCTTTCCATGCACATGCTGCTGATAAAACTTACATGCAAAAAGGACAAAGGTCAGCACAGCATCCACACGATTTTGTACCACATTTCATACATATTCACAATACACAAGTGTAAAGTGTGAATTTGTTCCGCTCAAAAATACTTTGTCTGGTCACAATTCACGAAGCCAGGAAGATTTTTCAATATAGAAATATGTGAAAAACACATCTGTATTGTCTGGAGTATCTCATGTTTTGTAGCTAAAAATCACTTCCATCTTTACCTAGCACTTGGGAAATGGTATCAAAAATGTGTTATCTACTTCTTTTGCCAGGGTTTGAGACAGTTGCTTTAACTCTTAGGGGAGACTGATTTGCTCCTTAATAGCTAGACATCAGTCAGAGGGTGGTTCCTCATTGTCCTTGCTCAGAAATAAATCCTATTCTTCATTTGACAGCAGGATAAAGCAGGAGTACCTTGGAGCTGCAGAAAACATTTCAATCATATTAATAACCAGGTAAATCCTGCAGTACTTGCCAAATCCCTACAAATTTTTGCCCATATGAAAGATTTGCCTTGATTTTCCAGATTATGACTCAGGTAAAGAATACATCCTTTCTTCTCCAGTGGGATGACAAAAACATAGCAATTGATGTACAGACAAGAAACTCCTCTGTCTCAAAAAAGCCCTGCAGATGGAGTGCCTGCTTTTGAAAACAAGAAGCCTGCAGTGTGTACGAAAGGAGCAAGTTCTGTAATCCTTACTCATTCAATTTGCATTTTTTCTGGCAAAGGATGGACGTACACTAGTTACTGATAAAGACTTACATAGTACTTGGGGGAAAAAAAGGAAAAATACCTGCAACTGTGTTTTTGAAAGGCTGGCTGGATGGAATTCCTCCCAGAGAAATGGTGAGGACGTTGAGCCCCCCAAAGTCCTGCGTGGCATGGAGAATGTCCCGGCTGTGAGCCCTGTCCACTGACAGGATGGTGGCAGAGCCATTCTTCTCCAGGAGGACTGAGTGCCACTGGCCATCTGCAGCATACACCTCAGGGATGTTCCTTTCCACCTTCCCAGCAACTCCAGCATCAGATATGTAGTGCACCTTCCCACCTTTAATCTGGTAAGGAGAACACATGGCATGTCATTTTAAAATGGTGTCACACAACCCTATGCACACCAGTGGGATGCCTGCTCAGTACAGCTACAGCTTTGGTGTAATAGAAAGCTGGGGTGGGTATTTTTTCTCCCAAATAATTGCTTTGTACTAAAAAGGCATTAATTATTTAGTATGAAAAATTTGGCCAGAACTAAATGCATCACACTGTAGAAACCTCAGCAGAAAATTTGCATCTTATAGCTGCCACCTATTCAATCCCTGGCTAATCCTAGTAAGGAGCCAGTTATAGGTTATGCACATGACAACACATTTTAACCAGAGAAAAAATAACTCTTTCTCCTTCTTCAAGGCAAGCTTTGCAGAGTGAACAGATGTTGTCCTTGCCCAAGAAAACTGCATCCAGTTTTTATTATGACACAGTAGGAATGTGCAAGGCATGGCAGGGCTTGAGCAAGAGCCCCATTTCATATCTGCTTTTTCTGCTAATTGGTATTTTGCAGAAAACTTTTGTTGTATTTCAGAAAACCTTCTGAAGAGTTGCAAAGTGCATGATTTTGTGAGAATTTTCAACTAGCACTTTCTTGAGCAAACTGCTTTAAAACTTGTGAACAGCAAGGGGAAAAAAAAGGAAGAATATTTTGCCTTTTTCTCTTAAGAATGATACCCCAAAATTCTACTGAATCATGAGATGTGGGTTTTCAAACTTCTTCTTATGATCCCAAAATGAGATCAGTGCAAATTTTGACCTTAAGATGTAGGAGCTTAAAAAGAATCCCCAACATCCAACCCTGCCAGTTTCTCAAATATTGCATAAATCTGGGTATGTTGGCTGACCTCCTAAGAGTGTACAGAACTGTGTAAACTATGCAGGATGGCTCTGAAACTTGCTGCAATCTCCCTGGGTGCTCTGCATGTTTGGCCACACCTATTCCTGCATGTTTGGTCCCATATATTAAATGGAACAACTCTCCATCCTGCCTTCCCCTCTCTGGCTCAGTCACTGAGTGTGCAGGACGTGCACAGGCAGAGTCCAGGAAAGGTCACAGCCCCAGGTTTGCTGAAAGCTCTCAAAGCCTTGCATCCTTCGCTCCAGGAAAAATAAGGTTCACCTGGGAAGAACTGTGAGGTGACACACTGGCTACAAGAATGCTGCTCTCGTTTCCAGAACTGTTAAACGTCCTGGATTTGCTTCTCCAGTGATGCAAGCTGAGGACTCTGCTCAGACACTCCAGCTTTAATAAGGCTGTAAGACCATGTTCATGCCTTGGCAGCTGCCTGAATGAATGCATCTAGCACGTATTCCATTTGGATGGAGGTTAAGATGTGCATCCACTTCATTTATGAAGGTATTAATTCAGACTATTTGAAAATGTATTGTTTGACAAAGCTCTCCTCGGAGACAGCATGCTTTTGTTACTGATAAAACACAAGTGGCATGTGTCTACACTAGGAAAATCCCACATTTACAAATGCAGCCCACAGACTATTAAAACATATTAAACACCATTTCCCACAATCACTTATAAAAAGGTTGACTGAGCTGAATATGTGCATATATTTATGTCTGCAGCCTGTAATTGGTTTGTTGTGTCTTATTCTATTCTGCCCCATAAAAATACTTCCTTGTATTTTAGTCTTTATGTAAACAGAAAGGAATACACCATGCCAGACAATACTCTCCAAGCTTAAGGGAAGACTGAGCATAGAAGCAAAATTTTAATTTCACCTTAGAAAAGACCTGCAGAAATTTTTATCTGTCACAACTGATATTTCCATAGTAATTAATTATTCTTTAACCCTAATCTTTAAAATTGCATGTGACTAATGCTAACAGGCTCATAAATAACATACTAGGGGCATTTGGAAAAGAAAATTTCCAGAGACAAGACTGGTCCATGACTGCTTCAACCAGGAGAAGATATGGAATGTTCTTCTTGGTGCCTTGAAGCAGAACATGTTTCTAAATTTGAAACAAAGGCTGAAGTTGACAGTATTGAGCAACATGAATTTCTGGGTTTTATTTAAATGGCTGAGCAACTGACAAGTAGAATATAATGAAAAGAATGAACCACTAAAGCAAACATATTCCTAACTACAGGGCTGATTCAACTTCACTAATATTCCAAGTCTCATTTGCTGAACAAATTGGGTTTTGTCTTAAAATTAGCCATTGAACAGGATGTCATTTAAAAGGGTTATGTTCTGATTAATTCCTACAACTTGATACATGCATAGAACCATGGAATGGTTTGTGTTGAAGTGACCTTAAAGATCATCCTCACTCAGGAGAATGTTAGCTAATAGAGGTAAAATGTCCACATCCTCTACCTGTACAATTCAGAGATCTCAGAGCTCCATTTATTTATTTATTTTAATGCTAATTTAATCTGACTGCAGATGAGATTTCTAGATAAAGCAAGACAGGCAATTTCACCTTTAACCTGCTGTATTTATTCCATTACTCCTAACTGAATTACTTGCAATGTGCAAGTCTTACCCCAACCTCAGCCACACCAAAACCAATTAGCTGCAAGAGGTAAAATGGGAAGGCATGGAAGCAGCCACAGGGCTCATAGCTTTTCCCCAGCATGGTTCAACAAAAACACATGGCAGGTTTTCTCAATGCCAATACTTTGGATAACAGGCATATTAAAAGACCCAAAAATCAAGTTATAAAATTGTCTGTTTTGAAGACTGACAAGAATTGTAAAGACAGGTCCCTAAAGCCCAACTTCTGCACCAGGAATGGATGGAGATGATGTGGAGACTTTTTCTGGGTTGGCTTCATTGGCATCTGGGGCCACCACTGAGGGCAATACTCATGGTGATAGCTACTCTGGGAATGAGGAGCAGTGCAGAGGCCATACTGCACTAGCTACAGTTAAATTACTACAGTTTTACTAACTAGCATCACATGGGAACTGCTTGGCAACACCAGCACAGCTCTCCTTCCTCAAACTTCTGCATCTGGTACTAGCCAAACCTCTGCTCTCTTCCCTTGCACAGCTGGGGCTGGGACTTGACAGCCTCTGCTTGCTTGTATAACTTCACCAATATTAACAATAACAAGAGTGTTTGCATAAACACAGCACCAGTGCTTTTAGTCAGGGAAGGCAAAGTCTCTTTTTTTTTTTTCTCAATAGTGCTTGGAGAGCTCACCTAGCAAATTCTACCGGAGGGACAAAAAGGTTTTTCTCTCCAGAAGTCAAAATAATGAGATCTTATCTGCTAATATGAGCAAGGCAGAAACTTCCTATGAAATGATGTGGTAAAAGCATATGCCAGGGAAGTAGTGCAGACTTGCTTCTTAAATGCAGCCGGTGTGTCAGGAAAGCTTTGTAACTCTGACCAGGCAGGTGGAGGATATCCATGGGGCTGAAAAGCTTAGAAAGTGTGAATTTCTGTATGAGTATCTCTAAGTCAGGGAAGAACAAATTGGAAAGCCTTGCAGCAGTCAAGGAAACTTGGAGCTTACACCAACCCAATAAAGGGGCTTGCCAACATCACTGCTGTACTCATTTAGAGTTATGAGTAAATGGACTGAGTCATCGCCAGGAGCCAAACCATCCCTTTCTCTTGAGAAAGGTAACTTCTGCAGCAATAAGCTCTTTGAGGAAAGAAAAAACAACCAAAAACCCCAAAACACTGTGGCATTTGAAGCATTAATTCAGCTACGTTGCCAAAAGAATTTGATATTGACATTGGTCTGTGAGTAACCTCATTCAGGTTATCCCTTGCTTCCTAGTTTGATAAGCTTGAGCCATGTTGGTAGGAATTAATGAAAACTTTTTGGCAACCACTTGCTAGCTTAAGGAGGGTCTGGGTTCAAGGCTCAAAAAATCAGAAGATAAAAGGCCAATAACAAAATGATTTGCTCTGTAAAGTGTAATGATGATAATAACCATGGCAATGAGCACCGTTCTCGTCGCCTTAAAGCAGTCACTATTTGGAGTCTAGACAAAACTGATTAGATATAAAACCATCAAGATCTTCTGATACCTTGGCAAATAGGAAGGGAATTGTTGAGAAGATGAATGACACTGGAGCAGTGCCTAGTCTCGGTTAAAGACCTGATATCTTACAAAGGAAACAGAAAGAGTAATGGAAAACCACGATTTTGATCTCTGCACACGGGCAGTGCCACCAAACCCAAGGTGCATTAGCTGCAGCCCTACCTGCAGGGTGGTGAAGTTGCTGCTTTCCTGCACGTGCAGCAGAACGCCGTTCTCGCTCCTGGTCATGAACTTCACCTCCAGCCGCTCCGCGCCCCGCGCCCCCAGCCGCAGCAGGTAATCCCGCTTCTTCTTGGGGCTCACCTGGTAGTCCAGCCTGCCCTTGCCTTCCAGTGACAAGGCTGTGTCAGCAGTGACATCTGGGACAAGCACAGGGAAACACTGAGCTCATTATGGCCTCATCATTTGCCTCATCGCGACCGCCTTCCCTCGGAGCAGGGGTGGAGTTCAGAGCAGGTCAGGGGGGCAGAGGGAGTGAATGGCAAAGCAGCCCCTCTATTCTTTGGCTTCCACTAGAATGAGTGCCTGAGAGTGGGAGTGTGCGAGTAATTTACTGCTGCTATCAGTCAATAGTAAATTAAAACTCGCCAGGGAACAAGTGAGGGAGGAGGGAAAAAAATTTGGCTCACAGAACTGCAATTCCTTCCCAGGGATGTTACTGTTTCCATTACTGCAAGCAGGGTTTCATGATATATTGAACTCTAAGCTCTTCAGGGCAGAGATAATGACTTTCTATTTGTTATGGTATTAAAAAAAAAAGTGAATAAAAAAGGCAGAGCATTGACTACCAAATGCTGCTAAAATTATGGCTAAATTCTTTTGTAAACCGGCGCAATAAAAGCATATAAATCAGCTAAACAATAATGGGACATGTAAAAAAACAAAGCCCAGTCATTAGACTACAACTGCACAGAAATAAATCACTTTGCTCTCCTGGACAATCCCATATTGATTTACAGGGCTACTCCTATGAGAGTTAATCAGCCCCGAGCGTAAATGCCTTGTTTTCATTTACATTTACAATATTTTCTTGCATATAATCCACAGTCAATTTGATGAAAAGGCTTTAGTTTGGAAAAAGCTGTAAGCACATGAACTCAGTGTTTACATGAAGGGGTTTTCACTTACCCTCTTACCTCCCCCATAGCAGACAAATCCCTCCTATGGGATACCTTTATTTTAGTTACAGATTATATGTTATTGGGAAGCTGGACTTTTAAATGAGTGCAAGTTACCTGAAATGTGATATACAGACCTGAAAACACTATGTATTCAAGTTGTTGCCATTTTTAGCTCTTGAAAGGACAGCAGTCCATTGTGGACTTTTAAACCATTTAAGAGGCAACATGCTGCTTGTTTTCATTATTTTGTAAAATTCATTATCCCGTGGCCCTGAAAAGAAACTCTTAAAGGCCTTTGGTTGAGCCCCAGTTAGGTGTAAAGAGAATGAAACCTCCTCCTCACATTTTTCACAGTGCTTTCCTGTCAGTCCATCCTTGCAGACACACTGCTGCCACGACCACTGATCAACACAAGTGCCACCATGCTGGCAGGGGCTGGTTGTGCAAGCACCTTCCAGTCTGGGACACCTGAAAGAAATCAGAAAGGTAGATGCTGAAAAAAGTGCACACAAATAAGCAGAGCAAATGTGCTGGGAAGTGTTCTTTGTGTAAATGGTACTCCCTTTCTTCCCCTCAGAGATGCAAAAAGGTTCTTCTCCCCATCCCTGGAAGTGTCCAAAGCCAGGTTGGATGGGGCTCTGAGCAACCTGGTCTGGTAGAAGGTGTCCCTGCTCATGGCAGGGGGGTTGTACTGTAATTCTAAGCATCTCTGCAGACAGCTCAAGTTTCTAAGCAGATCCCAATTTTGAGCATCAATTTATAGCAGTCTTACAAAAGAGGAAGGAATTCAGAGACAGCCTAACTCCTACTATCTGTTATGCAAGAGAGAAGAAACTTTTTTATGCATTTTTTATGCTGCAGACTGCCAGAGCCTTTGTATTACAATGACCAGCACAAACATGGGGGTTTAGAGAGGAAGTGTGAACAAGGAAATCTGGATGGAAGACTGACATTATTGCTACAACTGTGACTTCAAATATGACATGGAAAAAACAATAGAATTGGATAGTTCATCATTTCTGAACGACCACTCAGAGGATATGAGGGAAATTCAGTGATACTTGAGAGGCAAAGTGAGAGAACAGACATGCTGGATTAAGAGGAAATAAAAGGGAGCAGAGGGTTAGCAAACAGTATGAGTGCAGTCAAAACCAGGTGGAATTTATAAAGAAACAAGAATAGGGGCTACTCAATTTCAGCTTGCAAAGCAACTTGAATAATCACTGACAATAGAAATGTAATGATGCTGCTCTTTTTTTTTTCTTAAGATTCTCTAAGTTTTAGTGAACAATTAATCTAAATTCACATTCTTCCTACATTTTTCACATTTTACAGTAGGTTCTACAGCTGTTTTTTTCTAACATGAAATATCTCTTGGTGTGTGAATGGAATAGCATTTATGACAGGTTCCTTTTATTGCAAATGGGGTCTCTTTATCCCACATATAGCAGACGTACTGATCTAAGATTCCTTGGGCTGCCAAAGCCTGGCTGGGCTCCAGGGGACGTCCATTGACTGCAAACTCCATGATGCAGCCCACAAAATCATGGCTTTCCACCTGTCCTCTCCTCTGAAGGATGGGCTCTATGGACCTAATGCCACCAACAGTAACTCGATTTGGTTGTACATCCAGGGTCCTGCAAAAGAGAAAAAATAACTAATCACTACCAGACATCAGGAGAGTGATGACAGCAGAGGAACTGCGCCATCAGCTACAGCCTGCAGCTAAAATTCCTCTTCCCAGATTGGTATTTTACATTTAGAAGGGGAGACAGAAAGATCAATAGCACTTGAACTAACAGTTGTAGTGGGTATCACTCTAAATTCACACTCAATTTGCATGTCAAAATTTCTATTCACTTGACTGAGCAGTGTTCTTGAGATCACAACAAATAAGGACTGTAATTGAGATTGTAGATGACACTTAAATAGCAGGAAGATGGACCCATTGTTTTACAAAGATGTAACACCTCTGCTAGCAGGGAAACCCTGCAGCAAACAAGGCTGTGATTGTTGCAAGAAATTAACCAAAGCGATTTGGATTAAAGTTACTGTTACCTCCAAAGATACAACCCAAAGGTTACTGAGTTAGTTACAGTAAACACCAGAAATAACATTTGCTTTCTTTACTGGACACTGTTTATGAACTTGAAACTGTAACAGACAACCTGAAAACAATGTCAAAGTCATTACTCTTAATATATATATATATTTAAGACTGCAGTAATCAGATGATTTTATTTCCTAAGTCTTTATGAGCAATGACAGGTGATGGTTAAATAAATACATTAGGCAATAGATCTTATCCTCATTTACACCACAGTGCAGACTACTAATGGCCATGCATTTCCTGACTCCACCAGAGCCTGGGGACAGAGATGGTGTAGAGAACTGGGATTTCTGAGCAAACTCCTTGTTATGATCCAGTTCCATGCAGAAACTCCAACTTTCTCTGGCTTTACAGAGAGATTTCTTCTTAACTTTGCTTTTAATTTACTTTAAAAAACCCCCAAAAAACAAAAAAACCCCAAATCCCACCCAAACCCCAAACTAACTCAAAAAGAAGTATTTACCAGTCAGTTGAAACAGCAACATTGCTAACAGTGCAGTAGCCTGGCTCCTGGTCCTCTGAGCAGGAATCTACTGTCAGGGATGCTGCCTGCAAAAGGCACACACACAAATATGCTGAATATTACAAGGT
This sequence comes from Erithacus rubecula, assembly GCF_903797595.1. Taxonomy (NCBI): domain Eukaryota; kingdom Metazoa; phylum Chordata; class Aves; order Passeriformes; family Muscicapidae; genus Erithacus; species Erithacus rubecula. The sequence continues at coordinate 63,299,525 of NC_136687.1, forward strand.
TTAGTCCCCAGCCACATGAACTACTTTTGCTTAAGTGTATTCTATCAAGGACTTGGCTAGAGAGGAGCACTTGTGTATCAGGATGTCACTCGGGATCGGATACAAACAGAGAGGGAGCTAATTGTCTGCTTCACACAGAGAAGCAGTTAAACACCAATTTTTCATATTTGGGCAGGGTTTCTCTCTATTTGTTTGCTTTACTCCTTGAAACTAAAGTCCTTTTGGCTCATACAATATCCTACTGCTGATATGGTTCAGATAATCTGAGCAAAAAGCCTCTGATCACAAAGGACATTCCTTCAGGGGCTTTACCATGACATTAAACATACTGAACTTGATAAAAAGCATGTTACAAAACCTGGGAGTACAAACATTGAGATTAAAATTTAAAAAAAATAAAAATTATGACCCTGGGAGTAGAAACACTGAGATTACTAGTTAAAAATAATAACCAGCTACTCAATAAAACTCAAAAATGAACATTGACTAAGAGGTCATGAGGGATCTCAACTTTGATAATGAAGAAGCATCTGGACACCTAGAGTGGGACTGAGCTGATGTTTAGAGAAATACCAGGCATTAACAGTACTTACAGCAGTCTTCCTCTTTTATTATTATTATTATTATTACTGTTTTTATCCCCAAGCCATCAAGTCCCAGACAATGAGGTTGCCTCAACCTGGTCTTGTGGAAGGGCACCAGATGCTCTTTAAGGTTCTTTTCAACCCAAACCATTCTGTGATTCTGAGACTACCCATCCAACTTATTGACACTAAAGCTACTCATGGCACTTCTGTTTGCAATCTATAAAAGTCTAACCAAAGCTGTCACTAAAATCATGAAATAACTCCTGCTGATTTAAAAAGCAGTTTTTATTTTATTCCTTATTTAGCAAAGAATTGTCCCCACAGTGATTTATTAATAACAGATGCACTGAAAAAAAAAAAGAAACCCCAACCAACCCTGAAGGTTAGTTATTCCTTAAAACAAATTTTCAGAAAAATAAACATAGTCTCCACATTGTACATCTCCTCATGTTTCAGCTAGATGTGTGGTACAGTTTTACAGCAAATTTAAATCAAACGCCACCTTTAAAAATGCCTGGCTTTATATTTTGATTTAGCCTGCTCTATGGGGGCTGAGCAAGCAGCACTGGCTATCAGTACATCATTACTCTTCAGAGGTTTTTTTCTGCTGCCTGCAAATAAGTTTGGTAACAACAGCCTGTTGAAATCCCCACAGATTGTCCATGCTAGCTCCATACACACTGCAAGCTGACACACTGTATTGACCAAATAAATTCAGAGCTCTTAGCCCTAAATCATGCCCTACAGTACGATTAAATTGTTCAATCTGCTATTTTTAATGGAAGCTTATCTTGAATTTCTTTCCATACAAATGAGCAGAGTGCTTCTCCCAAGAAATGTCAGTCTGCAGTTCCAAAGCAGATTATAGCCCTGTGTAAATGAAACAATTCGGAGAAAGAATAATAAGCTGGCTGCTCTGTATGCCACCACATGCATACATATTTTCCTTCAGAACATCAACAACAAAAACTGAAATGAGTTTTTTGTTCTTAGCTCAATCAGCATAATCTCCCTAACTTACATTGCTATGTGCTCTGCAAGCCAAGCTCCAACCCCAGCTGAAGGGCTGGATATTTGAGAATATATTTTACTTGGACCAGAGTTCATACAATTTATTTTCTAATGTTAGTCAAATGTTCCTGCTTGTTACTTAAGCATTACTCCACAGTTACCTTGCCACATTATGAGCCTTTCTATCCTGTCACTTTGCAATAGCTCAGGACTGACAACTTAATGATTTTACCAGTTTCCGATAAAATCCCACTGTGCTGTAGGAAATGACAGATTTGGAATCCTGAAGGGGGCCTATTTTATACAGTTTTGGACACCTGGGAGACATTTTTTCTGTAGCAGAAATATCCAAGACAAAGGTGATTCTCTTCACATGCTGTTTGTAAACAGCTGACATTACTGAATAGGTTTAAATATTAAAAACAAACAAACAAACAAATCACACGAAGGTATAGGTAGTTTTAAATGCTTGCTCTTAGTCTGAAGCATTCATAGCTGAAATTTCTATAAATAGCCCTTTTAATGTTCTCTTTTCTTCTATAGTTCTCTGGCACTGTGACAAGTAAAACATTTTCTTTCTCTTGGTTTTTTTTTTTTTTTTCAATGTACTTCATTTATTTGTTGCAACTTTTACTCTGTGCCCCTATACTTAGTGATTTACATCTTATTTATAGAAGTAACATTCTACTCTAGTTACTGAAATGGGAACCTGGTGCATGTCAAGATTAAAGTGCACCTCTGGGCTTTACCATTAGGAAGCTGTGATGTTAATTATTAAATTTGCAAGATGCAAATTGATATCTGATAACAAAGCACGTTAAACTAAAGTCATTGCTCAACATCACAATTATCCTTCATGTTATCTGGCTATATAAAGTCCTAAAAACACACACAAATTGGATTTGCAAATCCATCTGAAGACTGGATTTCACAGAACCATAGAAATGTCATAGAATGTCAGAACAGATCTGCACGAGTCCAACCACTAAACCAGCACTGTCAAGGCCACTACTAAACCATGTCCCCAGGTGCCACATCTACACATTTTTTAATGCCTCCAGGGATGGTGACCCAATGACTCCCTGGGCAGCCTGTTCCAGGCACTGACAACCCTTTTGGGGAAGAACTCTTCACTGATATTCAATCTAAACCTCCCCTGCTGCAACTTGAGGCCATTTTCTCTTTTTGCTTGTAACTTGGGAGGAGAGACCAACACCCAGAATAAATGGAGACATGAGGTCTTGCACTGTGAACTGAAATGGAGTTTCAGGCTCAAGACTCTGCAAGGACTAGAGTGGATGCACACTGGGTAGAACAGTTATTGCTTTAATTCCCTTCATCACTTCTAGCTTGAAATACACAAAACAAAATGGGGAACCCCACCATTACTCTGTGATTTAAATTCCAAACATTGGAAGAATATGGAATTTCATGTATGCTGGCCATTTCTGCCTGAGAAGAGAATTGTTGGGTAATAGGTCCTGATTATGGATGGCAAATAGATTTGGTTTAATTTCTAACTCAAACACTGTGGAGTCAAAAACCTTGGCTCGGATTCCAAGAGCATTTGGTTTATGTTCTGCTTTGGAAATATTATTAAAAAATGAGAGAAGAGAAATAGAAAACATTTACTGGAGAAAAAATGAAGGCAGGAGAAGGGTCAGAGTGCCAGGCATATGGCAATCAGTTGTCCTAGTTTTTGGCAGAGTTCCTCACCTCAGATGCATTCTGGGGGACAAAGCAGTAACTTCTCTCCCTCCCCTCAAAAATTCTCTTAATGTAGCACCTTTTAACTCTTTACATGTATGCTACAGAGGAAAACCAGGCTCCTAGTCTGATGAGATTGGTGAAATCTCTGGATTAGCTCAAGGAGGTCATGGATGCCTAGAATTTTAAGTTTGTCCACTTCTATTTTCCAAATGTTGAGAAAAATTATTATGAGGGCTTTTTGCAATTACTGTGGTTAATTAGCATTCCCTGATAATCATCCCTGTAATCTACACCAGCTAATTAGCCCCGTGCGTAGTCATCTATGTCATTAATTATTCCTGGCTCTCATTTTTCACACTGAGAGTATGGGGGCATTTTGCACATGTTTTTTTCATTACACTTTATCATCATCATACTGAACAAACCACCACGGGGCTTTGAGTCAGCTGGAATAATGGAGAAACCAAGGAGGTTTTTCCCAAAGTTGGAGTTTCTGCTAGCAAACCAAATGTCACTAATTTCACCTTCCTCTGAGCTCGCCTTAAAATCCTCATTTTGCATTTCTTACCATGCCAGCCCGGCGGGCAATGACGGTGTGGAAGTGCCCATCAGACACTTTCCTGGCTGTGGTGAGCTTGTAGGTGCCACTGCCCAGGTTGTAGGAGAACCTCAGCCTGCCCTCCACGATTTCCAGAGCCAGGAATTCCGCCCGCTCCCCGGTCTGGTTGTCGTAGTTGTACAGCAGCAGGGCGTGGCTCTTGATGGTGGCAAACTTGATGTAGATGTAATTGTTGTTGGGATCCATGCTGGGGAACTCCATGTAGGACAACTCTTCAAACCCATAACTGTTGAGCTCACAGTGATTGCCAAAAACACCTGAAAAATGAGGAGCCAAGTCTGGAATTAGGGAGGTTTTTCCTCACCGTGCATCCTCTCAGGAGCAAAGGAGGGATGTACTCCTGACAAGGCTGTGGAGCCCCCAATGTGCAATTAAATCACACAACCAACAGAAGAATGCTACCACCCACAGCTGGGTGCTGAGGTGCATTGTGTTTAAACTCAAAAATCGAGTTACAAAGCACTGGTGCATCTATTGAAAAGCATTTTGTCGAGCTCTGTGGCTTCCTTGGAAAACACCAACCAAGCCAGTTTGACAGCTCTGTCAAGACATGGTTGTTAGTTATCATCAGGCATCTATTATCCAGCTATGGAAATAAATGTGCAAGTTGAGTTTATTTTTCACTCTGTGGCTGTTATCTGAACTGGTTCTTACTGGGTGGTTCATTTTTTATACTTATGAAATAAGCATATATGTGATTAAAATATTATGTCTTCTCAAGTTTTTGCTGATATGAATATTTTGGTGCATTTTACATACTTCTTTTCAGACCTCTGTCACAAAATTTTCCTTGATTTTTCTTTTACTGGAGCAACAAAGGGGAAAAAACCCTGATTTAATTTATGAATATTAGTTACATTTGCAATGGGAAATTAATATACCCTGAGGAAATGTACAATAAAAGAAATAAAAGAGAATAGAGAAATTATCCCACATGTCAGTAGAAAAACTTATTCAACATGAGTTACAAATGCATATTGAAAACCATACTTTTGTGAGAGGGTTTTCAGCAACCTTAAAACACTGTAGATGATTTCTGTACATTTCTGGTTTTTTTTATTAATCTCTTACATTTAATTTCATACTTTTCCATATGAACAATGGCAATTCTGGATTAATCTGCATTCAGAATCAATCTTGCTGCAATTGTGTCATGATGCCTTAAAATATCCATGTTGTTCTATGTTTTTATTGGGTTCGTTCCACAAACCAAATCTGGGATAATTAAATTCTAAAAATTATGAAACTATTTTGGCACTACTATATGCTTCTCTGATGTAAAATACTGATGTTATTTACAGTGGTCTTATTCTTCAGCTCCATTAGAAGTGCCTGTTATTCATCAGGAGAGCTTTGTTATCATCATACCCCCTCCTCCAGACTGAACTTTGGATATTCTTGGTGGTGAAGGCACTTTAGCCCTGATCCAGCTGTGGTTGAGCTAAGTTTCTTCTTTAGGAAGTCAGTGGTCTTGATTTAAGTATTTCAAGCATCCATTCCTAGTTTTGGACAGTTATCTGTATCTATCTAATCAGATATATTCTTTCTAATTTTTAGGCACTGAGTTGTTTGGCTTGGTCTTATATTTTGTGTGACAGAGAAAGGACCTGCTGCTAGGAATGACAAATATGTATCTGTAGTGACCACATGACATTTTAATTTTCTTTTAAAGAAAAATAAGTTAATTGAACCTCTAAATAAATGCAGCTTTTACGGACCTTGAGTAATTTTCAAACAAGAAATAATTTATGCTGGTAAAGATAAATATAAATAGGAATAGAGAAAGGGGGAGATGGAGAAGAGGAGAAGGGTACTCACCAAAGGGACAGTGGCAGAAATACCCCTCCAGCCCACTCTGGCAGGACCCACCATTGAAACAGGGGTTGCACTCACAGTAGTTGACAGTGGACTCACATGTCTTCCCTGTGATGAGGGAAACAAAAGCAATTTCCAGGTCAGACTATTCAGGGAAACAGGAAAGTGTCTCATTGTGATTACAGGTACTGGTGGACTGTAGTTTCAATTGCATTGAATTTTATAATTTATTTTATTAACTGGCTCCTATAAAAGAGAGATCATGCAATTTAAGGCAATGCTGAAATAAAGAACTGTAAAAATGCATCTTTTTTTCTCCCTGTTGAGTGCAATATACTCATGAGTGCAAAGGAGATACAGACAGCCCTTGCTGGACCCTGCACAAGCAGGTCATGCTGAACAGAGGCTGCTATTGTACATTATATGATTTTTTTGTATTTTTCCTCATCAATTACAACCTCCTTCCTGACTTGGAGAGACCACAGTCCTCTGGAGCTAAAACAAGCTACCCTGGATACAGTCCTTTCCTAAGCAGACATTGTACATGTGGTAAATATTATTCCCCAGAGAACAAACTGAAATCACATAATTCATTTCAGCAAGGAAGGGAACCAAGAGAAAAAGTGAAGATTTTAGCAGACACCAAATACGGACACACGCATTCTTTGTATGAAACTAAAATTTTCTTTGTATGGAAACATTAACTACAAAAATATTGGACTTCATTTCTAAGTTTTTTCATTGCTTGGCTTTGATGAGTTTAGCAACACTTCTACTACATGCCACTCCTGGAACCTGTCTTCCTGTGGCCAGCAGTGCCAGCCTCCACTGCCTGTGCTCAACAAACACTTCATACTATTGATATGTTTGTCCTCCCTGTTTCACTGCAAAAATTCACCAAAACAGCCATGGTCTCCCAGACTTCTGAACTCCATCTCAGCCAGGCTAATGCACAAAGCAAGGGCTAAGATTGTCTTAATGCTTCTTTTTGCACTGACAATTAATTATTTTATTTCTTACACCATATGCATATGCTTAAGTTAAAAGCACAACATGAGCTTGCACAGAGGGTGTCCATTCTTGTGTGTCACACAGATTTTGTAATTTTACATCTCCCATGACAGGAATGCACAATAGGCAGTTCTTAGAGGCTGCTGGTGCTCCAAACTGTAGAAAACCAGGATTGTGCTTTATAAACTCTGCTGCTTTTTCCAGTGTTTTACAACTTGAGTCACCAAATGAAGAAAACCTCTTGTTTTCTGCCCCCTCTTCTTCTTTTCTGTTTAACCTAGAGTCTGCAAGCAGCTCTTCCATGTGAGCAGCAGCTCTCCATGTGTGACTGCAAGCAGGATGGAAATGGAGCGCTGGAGGATTCCTGCGGTTAATACGTCACTTGTAGATGCACCATAAATCCAGGAAACTTTTCCAGTGTCTGAATCTAATTATGCTTTGGGGGTATTTATTTATGTTTTATTCTCTAATGGGCATGACTGAAGGATGAGCTAACTTTTTATGTGAGATTTTGCTGTTTTCTTTGTTTTCAATTTATGGCCCGTGGTAGAGATCTTTGACTTATGGAAGGGAGCACATTGCAAGAGTGAGACAGACATGCTTAAAATAGCTCACTGATGTTGCTTAGTTTTCACAAAAATCAAGTGTAGCTAAAAAGGCTTACTCAGATTTTTGCAGCTCAATCTAACTAAATACTCTTATTTTTCTCAGTTAAAGCTGGCCCATTTGCTGAGTCAGCAAGAGAATATGGGTATTTATTTCAGCTGCACTTACTTTAACCAATGAATATCAGCATCCTCCTTATGCCTAACTATTGTTTGAAGAGTTCTTGAAACCAACAGAAATGTGTTTAGAATAACAGAATTATGGAATCATAGAACGGTTTAGGTTGGAAAGAACCTTAAAAACCATCTTGTTCCAGCCCCCTACCATGGGCAGGGACATCTTCCACAAGACCAAGCTGCTCAAAATCCCATCCAAATTGGCCTAGATGAAAATTGAAGCTAGCAGAGTTTATAGTCAGCTGAAATTCTGAAACATGCAAAGTATTCATTTCTTCATCAGAAAGATCTTTTTCTGAAGACCATGAAAATTAGGAGAATGCTGGATAATTGGTAACAGACAGCACGCAACATTTATCATTCATCACCTCCAGCTGATGCTATCACAGGCAGGGGCTTATGCAAAAATATAAGTTCCTCAGACTTTTTTTTTTTTTTAATTGAAAAATGTAACAGGAACAGATACCAGCTGAATGCTCTTGAGTTAAGATTTCAGCTGATTTGAGAGTTTTAGTTTTTGTGGTTCTCTGTGTCCATCTTTTAAAGTGGTTGTTCGCATATTCTAATCTTGCATTTGAAACAACTTCACAAACCTACATTCCTTCATCTTAATGAATCCTGGAAAACAGGAAATGAAGGGTTCAAAGGAAGGGCAGGCAACTACTGTAAATCACCAAGCATATTCCCTCCAGAAAGTGATTATTTTAAAAACAAAACCTGTTCATCATTAAGAGATATAATTATAACAGATTGTTCAAACCTTAATGACGTTGCTCTGAGGTAATCAGTCTTTATAATCTTATCCAGTCAAAAGAATGACATTACCTTTTGCAGTATGATGAAGTGAAATGCAGCTGACAAAACATAGTAAATCAAGGAAAAATAAGACTCTCAGTTTTCAGGTACACCATTATAAAAAGTCTACAGCTCATGTACTCTAATTTACAGTGAACAGAGAGTCTGTCCCAGAAAATACTAATTTCTACTTGCATGCACTACCATGTAAATGTTATCTTTTTTACCAAGCATGCAAATTCAATTATGAGACTGTATTTTCATTCCAACAGAAGCAGCACAGCTATGTATATGGGGAACTGAATTAGAAATCCACTATTTTGGATGCCACTTTTTTGTTGTTATTGAGGCACTCAAGGCTTATATTCGTGAACAAACAGTTTGAGGCTTTATTTTTACATCCACTGTGGCTATCTTTAATCACATGTGAATGCAAATTAAGAGCCCAAGCAGCTGTGTTCTCTTTCTGTTGGCAGTATAATAATGACATAATAGCCTCTATGTCAAGCATTCTCAAACAATCAGTACACTGACATTTGTTTGCAGAACTCATTGAATATTTAATTTGCAGAATTTCAAATATGCTTTTGCAGACATAAAATGTCTAAATATACTGTGTGTTAATCACGATCTTATCTAATAAGCTCTGTTGATATTAAACTCCAAAGATATTTGGTCTTTTAATTACACTGGTGCCATTTGTTTTCTGTCTTGATCAATTAAGCTCAGGACACTTTAATAACTCTTGATTCTGCAATGGCCAACTGATTAAACAACATCTGACTCCCAAATAGAAACGTCTGCCTCGGTGGCAGTCTATTTTAAGGTTATTTGTGTTGACAAGGAGTTTAAGAAAGCTCCTATCAGATGCCACATTTAATTCGTGGCATGAAAGAAATACAACACTTCAAACTCTAAGAGTCTCTCATCACATTCTCTTGGTAAAAATACTCATCTTTTTTTTTTCAACTTATCACATGCAGTGCTTGGTTTTCAGATGACATAATGGCTGAGCGTTAAGGCACAAGCTTTAATACCAGAAGGAATCAGCTGGATGCTTCATAAATGTTTCAAATTACAGTCTAGAGGCATAGACTGTAGTTTGCTGCTAGAGGTAACGAAGTGTTTTGCTTCACTGCAACAGCAAACTCACGCCCATGTACTCTGTGCTGCTAATGACACCAAGAGTTACAGGACATAGGTGCCCTAGAATTATTTTGCCATGATGCTCCTGGCAAAATAATTCGATGTGCTAACACAACATGAAATAAAATCCTAGATTGGCAACTTAATTAGAACTGCTTGTCAATTAAGAACAAATTGCTGCTGGCCTGAGGCTCAGGAGCATATTTGTGAGGTTCACGCAGAAGATCTCATCAACATTCTTGATATTTCACTGAGTATGTATCCACTGCTGCAGCTGTGATTTAAATTACAGAGCTAAACCTTTACTTTGAAATTAATTAATTTTCTCTTCCATTCTGTCCTACACAGATCTGCTTTAATTAAAAAACCCGAAGGAACAGTGGATCCCCTGATCCCTCCGTGGGTTACAGGCGAGTTATGGTGGTGGTAGCAAGTCCCACACCAGAATGGACACAGCTGTGCTGAGCTGGGGCTTCAGCAATACAGAAAAACCCCATAGAACAGGCACTGAAAGCCTTGCCTAATCTCCTCTGGTTAGATTTTTTTTTTTTTTCTGATTTCTATAAAAAGTGGTTATAAGCACTGGTTAAAATTGTTCAGACCTTCCTTAAATACCCTACTCGTGGCAGAAGCAAAGACCAGCCTGCTTTTCTAGGGTTACAATGCTGCTGTGTTTGAATGTGTAATAAATATCAGACAAAAAGCACTCAGAAGGGGTAGGAATGCTGCAGACACTTCTGCCCTTAATGAAAAAAATAAGTGACAAAGGGACAAAATACAGAACAGAGAGGTTGACCATTTTGCCTTAATTCTGATTTTTCCCATATCCTTCATCTGTTTTCTGTCCTGCAAGTAATTTGGGGCAGAGGCTGATTTTCTTGCTTGGCACACTTCTAGCAGACTTGAAATGCTCCCGCAATATTATGCATAACAATAACATGTACAGAAAAATCATACTTGAGCATTGGAAATGGTTTCCACACATTCAAACGGCTCGCGCAAAAAATCCTTCTGTTCTAATGGAAATCAGGTAAGTGAGATTTTCCTTGGGAGAGAGCTAAAATAAAATAATATCGCGGGCACCTGGTTGTTGTATTTGACTTATGTGGTTATGTAGCACTGAGAATGGTTTCTCCCTCATAGTTTAATACCTGGTCTTCTGAGCTTTCACACTGTTAATACCTCATTTTGCACGAGCTCTTCATCCACTGGGGATGCTCGTGCTCGGACAATCTTGGGCTAAGCAGGCACATCTCCACACTCTGGCCACGTTTGGTGGCCCGTAAGGTAGAGAGGAGCAAAGGCGTACCTGTGTAGCCGGTCTTACAGACGCAGTTGAAGCTCCCCGGGAAGTTCTGGCAGGCAGCCCCGTTCTTGCAGGGGTTGGACAGGCACTCGTTGACGTCCCTCTCGCAGGCCATGCCGGTGAAGCCCTCGGGGCAGCTGCAGGAGAAGCCGCCCAGCAGGTTGTGGCAGGTGCCGTGGTTGTGGCAGGGGGCGGGCAGGCACTCATCGATGTCGCTCTGGCACAGGCCGCCCTCGTAGCCCGGCGGGCAGCGGCACACGAAGGGCGGCAGCGGCTCGTTGCCCACCGCGATGACGGGCACGCTCTCGTGCGTGCGCAGCGCCGGGCCCACCGCCAGCCTCCTCAGGCAGCTGGCCCCGTTCTGGCACGGGCTCTGCAGGCACCAGTCGTGGTCCACGGCCTCCAGGCGCACCCCGCTCTGGCGGAGCAGCACCTCCCTGATGCTCTCGAAGAAGGTGGCCGCGCCGCTGGGGCTCACGTACTGGCCGCTGGCGCGCCTGATGGCCGCCAGCAGGAAGGTGTGGTTGCCGTCCTGGTGCAGCCCGTAGAGCTGCACGGCCGTGCCCAGCCCCGTCAGCTGGGAGCTGGCGACGCGCAGGAAGGGCAGGTAGTGGTTGCTCAGGAAGTCCCGCACGCCGGGCGCGCTCAGGCGCAGCAGCACGCTGCTGTCGATGGTGGCGTTGCTGAAGCCCGTGAAGAAAACGCGGACGCTGCTGGTGACGGCGCCGTGCAGCCCGTCGCTGCTGAGCACCGCCAGGTCGAAGGTGCCGTCCGTGGACCTCGCCTGCGAGTGCAGCTCGCAGCTGCCCGCGGGAATGCTGAACAGGCTGGTGACTCCTGAGGTCAGGGAGCACTGGAAGCTGTCCAGCACGTCCGGATCCTGAGGCTTTACGTTGCCCAAAATTCCACCTGGGAAGAGGTTGCCGTAATAATGAACGAAGATTTCCACCGTTCTGGGCTGAGACGGGTTGTCGTTTTGATCTATTACCTTGATCTGCACAGTTCCTGTGGAAGACATCTGAGGGACGCCAGAGTCCCTCGTAATCACTGAGAGGTAGAAATCGCTGATTTGCTCCCTGTCGATCTCCCTGGTCGTCGTCAGGACTCCAGCCGTGCTGAGGCTGAAGTAGCTGGTGGCAGGGCCAGTGCTGAGCAAGTAGTACGTGAAAGGCCCTTGGTTGGGAGGGAGATCGGGATCCGCCGACTGCAGCGTCATCACCAGAGTTCCTGCACGGCTGTTCTCCAGGACCTCTCCCTGCCTGGTGGACAGGGTGGGGCCGTTGTCGTTGATGTCCTCCAAAGTCACCAGCAGAGAGGCACTTCCTGTGGCAGAGGGTGTTCCCGAATCGATGGCCAGCACTGACAGGTTGTAGACGGGCAGCGTTTCTCTGTCCAGCTCTGTCGTCACCGTCACCTGCCCCGTCTGTGGGTTGATGGAAAAGGCGCTATTCTCGTTGCCAGACCCGATGAAATAGGAAAACCTGCTCCAGCTGGGGACAGAATCGGAGTCAAAGGCACTGACAAACGTGACGTGGGTGCCTGGAGGAACACCCTCGCTGATCCGTACGTTGTAGGTTCCCAAGGTAAAAACAGGAGGATCGTTGGCATCCAGGACTGTGATATTAACAGTCACTTCATCTATGTCTGCACCACGAATGCTCCCCAGATTTTTTGCAAGGACTTTCAAAGAGATTCGTTCTTCTTTTTCTCTGTCGAGAGGTCCTGAAACAAAGATCTGGCCACTTTTCTCATCTATCTGGAAGCCCTTCTTTCTGCTGTTGCCAAAGATGAGGTAGTGGACTTCTCCATCAATTCCCATGTCACGATCACTTGCAAAAACTTCACCTACGACAGTACCTTTGGGGGCTGCCTCTGAAACCTCAAAATAATAAAGCTTGGACACAAAACGGGGCACATATTCATTTGTCCCTTGTAAGTGGATGTTGACAGTAGCAAAGCTGCACCTCTCTTCATCTGGAACATTAAAAGCCTTCACTGTTAAATGGTAACTCTGCTTCGTTTCATAGTCTAAAAACCCCTGGGTAGTGATGGTTCCCGTGTTGGGGTCAATGACAAAGAGGTCGCTGTCTGAGGACTGGATGGCATATGCAATCACAGCGTTAGACCCAGAGTCAGCATCAGTGGCATTCAAACAAATAACAGTGGTCCCACTGGGGGCATTTTCTAACACGGTGGGAAAGTACTCCTCAGGGCTGAATGCTGGGGAGTTGTCATTGACATCAATGACATTAACAGTGACACTGCAGTAGCCTGTGTGGGACACCCATCCTCCATCCGTGGCAGTAACAACCAGCTCGTGCTTTTGCTGTAACTCAAAATCAAGCGGCTTGGCCAGCGTCAGTGTACCAGTGGTTGTATTAATAGCAAAGATTCCAGCTTCATTTCCAGAGGAAATGTTGTATCTGATCAAGCCGTTCATAGCAGCATCTCTGTCTCGCGCTGAAACCGTCCTGACCACTGTTCCAACAGAGTGGCTCTCTGGAACAGTAACACTCATGCGGCTCTGGGAAAACTCTGGCGTATGGTAATTTTCTTCTGTCACTACTATTTCAACAGCTACCTCAGATGAGAGTGGGGGATTACCCTTGTCCTTGGCTTTCACTTTAAACAGGAAGTTTTTGTTCAAATCAGCCATTAGTGAAGATGACACAGAAATCCAGCCTGTACTCCTGTCCAGCCTGAATTTATTAGTTTTGCTCTCATCAGACATGAAGTACTCCACTTCAGAATTCAAGCCAAAATCCTTGTCATCCACCGCAGTAACTTTAATTAGATTTGTGCCAACCCTGACGTTCTTAGTAACAGGAGTGAAATACTTAGGGGCGAGGAAGAGCGGCGCGTTGTCATTGCTGTCTACGACGTTTATGGTGACGGTGGTCTCACTCACTAACGGGGGACTGCCCCGGTCTGATGATGTCACGATGAAGCTGTGCCTGTTGATGTTGACATTGCTGGAGCCACTGGAGTTTTGGTACCTTAAGTACTGCTTGTTGAAAATCTCTCCCGTGGTTGCGTTAATGCGGAAGAACTCGGACTGGGATTTTATGAAGTAGAAGACTTGACCGTTGAACCCTTCATCTGGATCGGTGGCTGAAACCTGGGTGACCTTCAGCCCAATCCCAGGAAGCTCGGGACACTCCAGGTAATAGGATGGCTTTGTAAACCGTGGGGCGTTGTCATTGACATCTGTGACAAATATGGTGACGTCTGTGCTCACGGTCCACCCCGAGTCATGCGCAGACACCCTGATTCTGTAGCGGTCGGTGTCCTCCCTGTTCAGGGGCCTGCTGATGGTGATGTCCCCTGTGCTGGGGTTTATGGCAAACGGGAGACTCGTGTCCCTTATGGAGTACCTGCTGACAGCGTTCACCCCAATGTCCTCATCTGATGTGGTGACTCGTGTTACTGTAAAACCCAGAGGTGCGTTTTCTGGCACAGAAGCACTGAATATCTGTGAAAACCTCGGAGCGTTGTCATTTTCATCTAAAATATTAATGATAACTTTGACAGTTGTGCTCTGGAGCGGAGTGCCTCTGTCCGAAGCTTTTATGGTTAGTGTGTACTGAGACAGCTTCTCCCTGTCCAAGGGCCGGACACTTCTGATCTCACCAGTGGCTCGATTGATACTGAAACTGTTTTCGGTATTGCCCTCAATTATTTCATAATGTAGCTGTCCATTTAGACCACTGTCTCTGTCGACAGCAGCCACCGTCAGTATTTTCCGTGGGGACAGGTTCTCTGCTATCTCTGCAATGAAGGGATCTTGCTCAAACTCAGGCGCGTTATCATTGACGTCAAGCACGGATACTTCCAATTTCTTGTATGAGGAGAAGGGGGGGAAGCCTGTGTCTCTGGCCTCAACCCACACCACGTATTTCTGTACGGCTTCAAAATCCAAAGCCCGCCCCACAGAAAGCTGTCCTGTCACCTGGTCCACCAGGAAGGTGCTGCCCAGGTTACCGCTGGCGATGTAATAGGACAAGGAGCCTCCTCTGGCTGAAGATCCAGAGACGGTGGTGACAAGTGTCCCAACTGCTTGGTTTTCAGGGAATGTGAAGGTCTCCTGCTCCGCCTGAACACGAGGAAATTCGGCTTTGTCCACAAACCTCACGGTGACAGTGGTAGAGTCCGTTTTGGGGTACCGCCCGCCGTCCCTCACGTGAACAGAAATGGTGACTTCAGACTCTCCCGCCAGTGGTTTTGCAGCCATGATTGCCCCCCTTGCTGGATCAATGTGGAATTTCTCAGAGTTCTTCCCCACGAGGGAATAATGGAGCTCGGCGTTGGAGCCGGCATCTGCGTCGGTGACAGTGACAGCAAACACGAACGAGCCTGAAAGGGAGAACAAAGCTCGGTCAGTCCTTCCATGGATGCACTGACTGAGAAACAGGATGCCAGCCTTTCCTGGAGCACCATACTCTTCTCACACTGCCCTGAACACCAACTGCTTTTTTCACAAAAAACTGACTTCAACAAGGGGCAGGTGAGTCTGTGAGTCCACAAGACACGCACGCAGCCAAAAAATGCTGAGTTGAAAACCAGGACACTGCATGAGAGAGATGGACATACAGATCTCAGTAACTGGGAAACAGACATGCAGCCTTTTGCAGGCCTGTCATACTGCTTCTAGAACATTCACACACTAAAAACTATAAAATCAGTAAGATTGAATGCTATTTTGATTTTCAATATTACCCTTAGTCTATTTCTCCACAAAAAAAAACCCCAACATCTTGGAATTCAAGGACTATTAAGGTTCCACAAGACAACAGACAGCATCCATGAACATTTACCCTACAACACTGTCCTGTGCAATCTCTCCTCTTCTTACTCCCTAGGTGCTGCTCCTTTCTCCCCACTAGCCCCTTGCTTCTAATTTTCTAAGAGTATTCCAAGGACAGTAACTAAGAGGACTGCATTTTTAAAAGCACTCTGGTAAAACAGAGTGCACACTAGGACAATAACATGATTGCACTCAGACTTTTCAGGTCTTTTGAATTTATGTTTCACAATAAGCTTGGCTGTATGGGCACCACTTGCATTATCCTCTTTTTTTGCCCACCTGCAAGAAGAACCCAGGGTGTTCCTCACCACACTTTACAGATCTAATCCATGGCATGTCCTTCAAATTTGACACTGTCCAACCAATTTGTACAACACTGTTGATGTTTTACTGTTACTAAACTTTAGACAATACCCACTTCTGTATAAAAATCATGCTGTTCTCAACCTCTTAAGGGAAAATCATTTACAGGCAGGAATGACTTTGACAGCATCCCTTAAAACTGTACTTCATGTCACTATTTGTCATGTGCAGTGATTTGTACTCCAGGGGCAGGAGTATTTAGACAAGAACAGTATTCAAACTCCATGAGAAATGAAACAGGAAGAAACGAAGATTTTTGTGCTTCAGTCATTGAAATGATAATATTAATACTATTACTAGTTCCCCTTTTTGAACTCAATTAAAAAAATACAGAAAACCCCAAAGTTGTAAATAAGAAAAGTAGATATATCCCTAGGTTTTTGCTAAGTTAAAAACAGAGTAAACATACCTTAGGTTCCTAGTTATAAGAGATTTCATACAAAAAGATAAATAAAAGATATTGCCAGAAAACATCAGGTCAACCTATGTGTACTCCTTGAGAAAAGAATTTAAAGAAACACCCCAAAAACAACCATACAAAGGCACTAGTCAAATTACATGAAGTTTTACCAATGTAATAATAAAACAATTTCATAATGTTGTTCTGGAAATGGAGAAGAATTGTAAACAAATTCATTCTTCCATAAAAAGGAGAAGTATTTGCCATTGTTTAAGAGACAAAATCCAAGACATGGAAATACATTTTTTTTTTTCTGTTAAAAAAAAATTTGTTTTTTAAACCATTTGTCATGGAATCCTCTCTGTAGGCATCACATATCCATGTATGTGAAAACATGGAACATGAACTGAACTAGAAATTAACTCCTGTGTTGAGTGAAGTAACTTTAATTTGGGTGTGGGCTCCACAAAATGAAGATTGCTGCTTGATTACTTTTATTTTATTTTACTTCATCTCTTGGCTCAAGGAAAGGCAACCTAATTAACATCTGACATAGGCACGGCATTTTTGGAAGAGGTTATCAAAATCCTGTTTAGGAATTGCTCAGAGGAGACTTTCAGAAATAAAAACAAGCCATTGTCTTCCTAACCCTTGCAAAAGAGTAACTTTTTCTGAGTGGGTGATCATTTACAGTACATTATGTAACTATAGGAACATAATTGAATTTGGAAGGGAGGAACACAAGAGAAAACACCAGCTAAATTGTGCATGGCAAATTAAGGTTTGTTATTCCTCATTCCCATGCAGCACGAAGATAATACCAGGAAAACAGCTGCAGAGGAACATCTCAGAACCGTTTCTGGTGGCACAGCTTTGCGTTTCATTGAGATGAAAATGATTCCTTGAGCCCAGAGAAGCTGTGAATGCCCATCCCTGGAAGAGCTCAGGGCCAGGCTGAGACGGGACCTTGAGCAATCTGATTTAGGGGAAGATATCCCTGCCCACAGCAGGCAGACTGCTGCTGGATGACCTTCAAGGTCCCTTCCCACCCAAAGCATTCCACGAGTGCCCGTTTATGGAAGAGCTTCCACAGCCAGCAGGTTACCTGCCGCGGCGGGCGACGGCACGTGGGTGACGTAGGGGTGGTGCTGGAATTTGGGCGGGTTGTCGTTGATGTCAGCCACGGCCACCAGCACGCTGGTGGAGCTGGAGAGGGCCCTGGGGGAGCCCCTGTCGCTGGCCACCACCACCAGGGTGTAGTTCTGCCTGGCCTCGCGGTCCAGCAGCGCGCTGGTGATGATCTGCCCCGTGGAAGGGTTGATGGTGAACTGCGAGTGGCCGCCCGTCAGCCTGTAGCTGTTTGGGAGGAAGACCAGGGGAGAAAGATCAGAGCAGTAAACAAAAGGCAGGTAATAACCATTGTCTACACTCTTCTGACCACCACCCTGCTGATGGGCATCAATACAGATTTTCTTCTGACTCTCTCCACCTGTCTTCATGGTTTCACTTTTCCAAAGTTCAAGGCCTGTCATAAATTACATTTCTGGATTTCTAATACATGAGCTGGCTGAGCCTTTGGCTATTTGAAGATACCACTGAACATTCTCTCAAAACTGCATCCTCTAGTGCTGATTGCCCTGGGCTAATGCATTAACTGTTACTCCAAAAGGCTGATGTACCTCTTCACTGAACTTGTAGAATGTAATTAGAAAAAGTACTGTTTTTCAAAATAAAACTGTGACAGTTTTGCAAAATAAAATGAACATTTAACATCTGTATTGTTGCCTTATACTGAGTTTTGCTATTCTAGATTTCAGTGTTAATTTATATTAACTGATAGCAAATTAGCAACCACAGAGGTCTGTTAACAGAGGCTAATTGGGACCAGAGTTTGACCCTCGGTGGGTGCATGTGTGTGTGCACACATCCCTGTGTGATGTGTTGAGAACTGACTGTGTGCTCACTGCAGGCACGTTGTAGGGGTCTGGCTTCCTACCACATGAGTTTATCCCTTCTCTTGGAATGCTTATCCAGCTTGTGTTCATACAGAATGAATCTCAAAGATGTATTTTTAAAGGTACTTGGGTAATATTACCCTTTTTTAATAATTCAGATAATGGATTTTTGAGAAAACGATGGAAACAAAACCTGCCTCAAATGAACAATTCTCATATCCAATATCATAACCCAGCACAGCTGTGGTTGGCATTGCTCCTCTGCTAGAGCTCAGCTTTTCTGAGGTATCATTCTATGAAGGATTCAGAATAAAGTGGCTTTAATGAAAGAGACTAATACTCCTATCTTCACCTCTTTAAGACCAGAACAGATTCTGACAGCAGTAATAACAGCCCAGAAGCTGCACTGAGAGGGTTGAGAGCCAGCCTGTGTAATAAGCTGTGGCAACTTCTCCTGCTCAGTCATTAATCTCTGCACAACGCCACGAGCACACTTTAATTGCTTAATTATGATATAATGTGATGGCCATATGCAGTTGTTCTCCAGCCATTGCAATGTGCACCTAGAATAGAAAGAATGTGCACAAAGCCTAAAGCACCACTTAAATCTCCCTAAACAGCAGCACCAGGCACATTTCATCTGTGATTTGCAGTGATTTAACCCTGAGTGGGGTATTGCAGACACAGAAACTTTCTCTTCTGTGTTTCCACGTACATAAAGTGGCTCAAATGTTAGCCCTGGAAAGATACCATGATTTTTTTTTTTAAGGAAATAATAAAGACACATTACATTTGTCATAAGATATTCTGAGTTATATCTGCATGTAAACCAACTGGACAGTGTACAAATGTCTCAACATAACTGCAAAAAAGCCAACCTCAATTCAAAGAAAACTAAACAAAAACAAAGCCAAAACCCCCTTGAAACTCTAATGGTGGCAAGTGGTGTAAAAGGAATTTGATCCAAACACTTAAAATTTGGCCTTTTGACTCTTATTCCTGCTGTCTTTAACAGGCCTGCTCAAGTGTGCATTGCCATTTACAACCCCATCACCCTCCTTTAATGACTTCACAGGTTATCACCAGAAACAGGAGAACAAGAGTTGGCACGTATGGACAGGTGACAGTTTTGCAGAAGATTAAATACTTCTTTCAAAACACAGCACATTTTTTTACTTCATGTGAAAATGTTAGCCAAGGATTTTAAATATCCCTTTTGGAAACCCAAGGTTTAATTTTGAACAGACTCTACCAAGACTGAAAAGTTGTTTCTGAGAGCTCAGCACCTCTGACAAGATGACTGTACATGTTCTGGTCCTTCTGGCTTTCACCAGTTTTGCAATACCAGTCATATTTTAAAGTCTACTTTAAATGCTGAATCTGGATGAGTTCTGTCCAAGAAAAACAAAGTCTGCTCCTGAACCTAAAGAGTGTAAAACAAAACCTGAAAACAATGTTTTAATCACTACTTATGAAGGGGAAAAATATTTTTTATCAACTAATTCTATGATGAGGTACTGAGTGAATGACAAAGACTAATGGCAGAGATACTAAAGCAATTTAACCACACTAAAGAAATCCAAGAGCACTCTGATAATTTCTGATTATTGGACACAATCATTACAGTCATTCATGCTTTGCATGGAATTCTTTTTTTTTTTTTTATAAAGGAGCTTGCCAGAAATAGTTTCTTAGACTATGAGTGAACAGAATTAAAAGTATCACTGTTTCACAATTTAATAAATGGTAATTTTGGATGATTTTCAAATATCTGAAGATGTCTAAACATCAAGCTTCTATTTCTGGCTAGTAGCTAGTTGGAAAGAAAATATTTCAGTATTTTATAGACATTGCTTTGCCATAACATAGTTGTGTTTTATTTTATTTCATTTAAAAAAAAAAGTGACACAGTGGAATTCTTATGCTCTCCGAAGAAGGAACTGAGTTGAACTAACAAAGGTAAATAAGGAAGCTACTTTTATATCCTGCTTTGTGAGTTTGGAAATAGAGATATTTGCAGCCACAATAGTTAAACTTGGTATTAAGATTAAGATCACAAATTTGCTCTATATTCCATTCACAACGTATCTCTCCTCAGTGGATAACCTCCAACTTGTCTCTGCCATTCAGTATCTTCATTACTCTTGTCTGTGGAACTGGGAACAGTGTTCAGCCCAGTGCCCAGTTAAGTTCCATCAACTGAGCTCTACAAACCCTTTGGCACGTAGTGCAAAAATGCCAAATTCCAACTTTTTACTGGTTTTCTGAATGGCATAAGCTTAATGCCTTACCTTGAGTAATTTCCATGCTAAACTGAAGACATTAATTGACCAAAGCTTTACTCACAAAGCACATTTGCTTTCAGTGAAAATTGCTCACAACATGAAAAGCTGTGAATGCAGCAGCAAGGCAGGTAGTAGGTGCAGTTGAAAATTAAATTGGTTTGTTTTTTTTTAAAATAAAGTAACTCCACAACTCTGTTTGTCCTCAATATAACTCTAAAAGCCTATAAGCAACAAAAAGACAGATTTGCCCAAGTAATTTAGTTACACACATAAAGCTGTTCTATTTTGTCTCACAGCTTTAAGGCACACTGGTGATGCACACTGGGGGAAAGGGAAATCTTCAGGCAAGATGTGAGGCAGCATTACATGGAGCAACAGTAATCGACCTACCTAATAACAGCATTTGTGGAAGCATCAGCATCCGAGGAGTTCACGAGCAAAATATCCGTCCCCGTGGGAGCATCCTCCGGAACAGTGGCCAAATACATGTCAAAGGCAAACGTGGGGACATTGTCATTGACATCATCCACTGTGACAGCAATGGTTCCAGTGCCAGTGAGGGCAGGAGATCCTGAGGGAAAGGGGGATACAAAGTGCTAGAGGTTACAAACACCAGCATGCTGATCAGAGGTCTGCCAGCCCCGATTTAGAGCCCGGTGCTTGAGTGTGTCACAGCTCACAGAGCAAGAAAGCCAGCTCGACACAGAGGACAGGGTCAGGTTTGTTTCAAAGTCATCTTGACATAAAGTACAAGTTGTGAAAGACCAAAAAAAAAAAAAATTATTATTTTTCTTGCTCCATCTAATTCCAGAAATATTTTGTAATACAAGCTCAGTGGAAAAAGATGGTCTTGGAACAGCTCAGAAAGCCTTCCTGTAACAATTAGGACCAATTTGAAGATGTGGTTGCCTTTCCTATTCCTCTGCAAGAAGACCTTCAAAGGTGGCATGCTGACAGATGTGAAGACTCCAGCCCTCAATTTATCCATCCGCAGAACAAATAGAGTGGAAACAGTGGCAAAACCAGTTTTCCATGCGGCTTTTCCACTGCCGGTCACACCCCTGACCTGGGGAGACCTTCTAGGAGGGGTGAGAAGGTTACAGAGTCTCCAGCCCTGTCCAGACTCACTCTCTCTGCAGAAGCAACATCTATAGCAGCAAATAATGCTTGCTCCAATGGGATACTGGCTGATGGGAAATCAGACTGAACTTATTTAACCCAGGGCTTTCATCCCCCTTGTTATTCTAAACTTAACTCTGGTGAGCAGAAACAAGCATGAAACAGCATGTTTATTCATGTGCAATCTCTCAGTATTTGTCCTCTTAAGCTTTTCCTTTGACAAATCCAAAAAAAAGACAATGAAGACTTTTACAAGTTCATGTTAGTTTTGTCAGTCCATTCATTACACTTCTTTCCAGCCAAGAATCAGCAAGACATCTTCTGCTAACCAAATTCTTCCCCTGGTAAAAAAGGGATCATTCCTTTCTTTGAATACATAGGAAGGAGAAGAAAAAAAGTGATAGCAGAGCATAAAGCACTTAAGTTCTGGCCCCTTTTACTCAAAAGACAGATGATGACCATGCCTGTTTCACCCAAGATTGTATTGCTTTCCCCATCTCAGGCACAACAATTCAGCACTTGCTGGACTGGGAAAAAAAGTGAGGATAATGAAATGCTTTGGGTCAGAGACTGGTGGAGTCCTTGCATATTGCAGGGAGCTGTCACTTGATGGAACACAGGCTGCCCCGTGTGTCTGCCCCAGCCCTTCCAGCCCTGCAGATGATTGGGTCACTGCTATCATCCAAGGTCCTGGCTGGAGCCTCAGGGTGGGGAGGAGGCAGGCTCTGCTCTTGGGTCTCATCTGCTCCCAGCAAAGGGCTCTAAACACAAAGCTCTCACATAAAAGGAGAAATAACAACCTATCTCCTGCATGTTAACCCTTGAAGGCTGAGGAAGCAATGTGGGGAGAAGCTGGGAGCAGCCTCAGCACGAGAAGGAGGATTTTTCACCATGAAATGCTTTGCAGTAACATGGTTTAATGCCCAAATGGGCTGAATGACAGAGCTTCCCGTTGAGAGGTGTTATAAATCTCACAAGGCTGCATTTGGAGGCTGCTGATCAGAGGGGAAGGATCAGAACACTGAGGAAAGAACGTGCAAGCCAAGGATATAGGTTTCACATCACACAATGGAGGCCTTTCTCTGCTCCAGGCTGAGGTAATTCACCCTGCCAATTAATACGCTTTCAGCCAGGAAGGTTACATTAAGGCAATAAGTCTGACTCATTTTTTAGCCTTTTTTTTTAAACTCACAGTTTTGTCATTTAGCCAACCCCATATAGATAGAAAAGCCTGCAAAAGTGTTCTTGATTGCTGAAATATTGCCTGTGAAGTGTTTATTATTACTGCATTAAACGAGAGAGAGTCCTCAGCGGCGTTGGCTGCGTGTGTCATCGAGCTCTGGCCTTCCAAACGCATTTTATTGACATTCATCTCGCAGCTAATGAAATGGAAGGTTGAAAGTTGTAAAGTTTCGCAGCTGATTAAACAATTTATATATAATTCAGAAATTAATCTCGGCTAAGTCACAATCAAAGAGCATCAGTAATGCAATTTAGCCTGGAAAAGAAAGCTAGCTCACAGCTAAAACCTGAAACTTGCTGTTCCAATTGTATTTGCCATGACAAAGCCAAGGCCAGAAAATTCACACCGTGGGTTTAGTCACAGAAATGAACAGAGGTGGCACATCTTTAGATCCTTTGCCTCATGCCCCAATCCCTTATTCTCCAATCTCCCTTCCTCCCTGGAAGTGTCTATGAGGCACCATGCAGTGTGGTATGGGCTCATTTGTGTCAGCCCCAGGGAAGGGGCTGTGCCAGCCAAGGGCTGAGCACCACAGCAACAAAATTAGTTGGGGTGATGTTAGTAACCCAGATCTCATCAGCATTAGCTTGTGGCTGCAGAGTGCTCACAGACACATCCCAGAAGTCCCATATTAATTCAGCTGTTTGTAACATCCCAAGTCACTGCTCCTCGGTTCTAAACCCCAAAACTTTCTCATCTTACTTGGATGGAAAAACTCACGTATTTACATTGGTTTCCTGTCTGTGTAGTCATCCAGATATGGTTTTTTTTCCCCTCCAAGCAAAATATCACGTCCACAAATTCACTCCTTTATTCTATTACACCGAAAGACAAAGTTGCAATTTCACAGAGAGTCCTCAAAGCTTTTACTCGGTTGCAATTAAATGACTAGCTCACATTTCTGCAGTTACTGAGAAATATAAGAAGAGGAAATTACAAATGAAGTAATTTCATATGGAAAAGAAATAGCTCGGGGCCAAATTCTACCGTCCTCAGTGAACTTGCAGTGAAAGCTGTGCTTGCATAAGGACCACAGAATTTGGCCCTTGGTAATAAGCAGGTTTCATAAAATGTACATGTCATATTTGTGGTGAGAGAAGTAGTTCCACGGTCAGGCTGAGTTCCCAGATTTCCTAGTTTTGCTTCAATAGCAAATCTTCCCCAAGTCAGTTAATTCTTATTATGGTAGAGCATCACCCCAATTCCATTCAAACTACTCTTAATATTTTGCATAAATAAGTGCAGTAAATTTAGAGTAAGTTCTGCAATATTAGCCAAATACACAAGATGACCCCAAACCATTCTTAATAAACCAGACATGTTACAACCTATCTAAAATTGCTGTACACAGCCACACAAGCCTCTGAGTACTTTTAAAAACAGCCCTGAGGGCTAAACCCACAAAGAAATATACACTTTTCCCTTAGTGAACTTGCATTAAAAATTTCTATGATTTTTCATGATAGCCTGAACTATTTTTCAGCAGAAGCAGCATGCATTTCTTTGTCAGACACTCCTCATTTAGAGCATTTCTCTGGTGTTATACAACTAGTAGGTGTTTTTTCCAAATCCCAAAATACTACGTCTCACAAAGTCTTAGAATATCCATGCTGGAAAAAAAAGTTTTCTAGAAAGATGGAGGAATGAAGGAGCCAAATGATGACAGAACATATGTGAATTAAATAGGAGAATTGGCTGTTCCCATTCAGTGAGTATCAAATCTTTAAAATTTATAAGATGGTGCCATTCATATATTATTGTCATTATAAGTGTGAATTTCCCATCTCTGTGTGCTGAGGTCTGTTTCTGTGAACTGCACAGTTTATTTTCTAGGTGGCAGCTGTACATATACACTAAGCAGACAGTCCCACAAACATCCACACACGTCATTGTTGAAATAGAGATTAACCTGGGATAGTGTCAAAATAGTAACGCTCAGTTCAGGGGGGAAAATTGCTTCCCACGGATGTTCTTCCAAAAGTCTCAGCTTTTTTTTGCTTACATCTGAAAGTAAACATGTGTCTGGGGATGAAGAGAAGGAGCAGACCTTGGGAGCCTGCTCCTTGGAGGCTGAGTTACTGAGGGAGGTTATGAGAGGCCAGCTTGGGCTGCTCCCCTCTCTGCTTGGGACACTGGAGTCTCCTGTCCCAGCAAGATGGGACTGGCAAAGAACTAGGAGCAGGTTTTCTGCTCCATTCACCCACGCTTGCTTGAGGCTGACCACCACAAAAAATATTATGATATTTGCAATTTTTTTACCTTAAAATTTGCAACAAGCATTCTCAATTTTTCCCCTCCCTGCCCAGGAGAGGTGGGATGAAAAACATTGGCTCTGTGCAATAATTCAAGTAGAAAAAAAGGAAAAAAAATGCAGGAAGGTAATGGTGGGGAGAAATATAATTTAACCTGACAATCTCTTCTTTTCAAATGCTAGATAACCAGCAGACAGAGATTAATACACCTTTCTGGATGAACTCATCACAAGGCACACATTGCCCTGATGCTTCAAAGACACAAAGTCACCCACAAGGGATGCACCTAAAGACTGCTTTAACTTTTGCCTTGGTCTATCCACACACTGCTGGAAGAAGGGAGCACCATGTCCCTTTTTGGGGAATGAGGAAGGTGAACTGTTTGGGTTCCCTGCAATCCCACACATGGCAGTGTCTGCTCTGGTGGATATTCAGCTTTCCTCACCACATCTGGGTGACTGGGGAATGATCACAGCACCCAGTGCACTGGAGCAGCAAGAAAAAGCCATGAAAGGAAACTTGCAGAGCCATTTAGGTTCTTCAAGAAAGCTCAGGAAAAGATGATGCTATTGGAAATTATCTCGGCTGTGTGGTGCTGTTTGGCTCACAGCAAAAATTAGAAATAGGAGAATGTGTCCAGCACACCATCCACATATTGTTTGAAGTCTTAATGGTTTCTAGGTCCTGTCTGTACCAAGCTTAGCACAGCAGATAGTAAAACCATCATTTCTTTCAGAAACCAGGAACTCAGAAGTTTTTGCCAGCATTAAAATACCACAATCACGTGCTAGAAAACAAACTTAAGCAAAAACCCACAGATACATTTCACTAAAATGAAAAAAAAAAAAAAAGAAGGATTAAAATTAAATAAAATTAATCTAAATGACTAATCAAGACTCATCCTGCAGGCAGTTCACCATGTTTTGTGCTAAATTAAACACATCATTATCCTGAAAATTGGAAAGCGATTTAACAGAAATGGAATTTTTGCCTCAGTGAAATGTGTTGCTTTGCAACAAAGCGGATTTCACTTCTCCAGTCAAACACTTAGTGAATGAGTCCCAGGACTAGGAGTTGTATGTGTTATCACACAGAATTAACTTTTTCACTCAAGTAAACAAGGCCTTTCTCACAATAAAGTGGCCAATCTTCCTAAATGCATTTAAATGCAGACGGAGTGTGCTGAGCCTCACTCAACTGGCGAGTTCTAAAATAAACACAGAGCTAGATTAAGTGAAAATGCAACTAGCCTGCATTATACTTTGCATTTCTAGTGCACACAAAGCTTGATTTGGAACATGGATGACTTTAACTAATTTTCCAAGAACACAGAAGAAACTGTGTCTGTAAAATGAGAAAAAGTAGTCCTTTTTACAAGATTGCACCACAAGTATTTGTCCTGGCTGGATATGTTGACTGTGCTTTGTTTTCTTCTTACTCAATTTTTCACCACAGGCTGTCATGCTAAGCCTTAAAAAAACTGGTGAACCTAGATTATTTTGAGTCAAAAGCTGAAAGAAATGGCTAATAAAAGATATTAAAAGGTTAGAAGCAATTCTCAATCAGTTCAATGGACGACTGAAAGAGACCCTGCAGGAAACTCTGATTTTCAAAATTTCTGAGTGTGTCAAACTTGAGTTTATCTCACAGTTAGGTATGAAGTAGTAGTTGATCCCATAGCTGATTCAGCAGAACTTGAACTTCAAAGACCAAGGCAATGGATAGATCACTGGGACAGATCTGTACTTTTGCAAGGATTATCTAACAAGCAAAAAAAAACCCCAAGGAACTTTCTGTACTACATCAGATATCAGAAAAGTCAATATTATCCCCCATCTGGCAGTCTAAATAATCTGGGAGCAAATAGAATTGAATTCAAAAACATAAAAAGTGAGAACAAAATTAATCACTAGACCAGAGCTCAACCTTATCCAAGCAACATGTCCACACTTAGGCTGATGCAGTGCATGAACACAGACACTCACACCTGTTTGCAAATGAAAACTTTGTCCCAAAACAGTGATGCACAATGGGATCCCTCATCTGGTTTTAACCACATGGGTTTTAAATTTGCATACTAAAATTCCTGCCTGACTGCATCCTATGAATTCATTAAGCTTTGGAGCTTCAGGACACGGGCACCATCACATTACAACGGATTTAATATGCTGTTGAAAGAACAGGCACACAGAGAGGAAATTTTAAGGCCTCTGGTGTATATACACATTTCCCTATCCCTCCTCTCTTCCTCTGATCAGGAGCAGCTTCCTGCAGCTGTTAACCCAGAGAGGTAAAAAAAAAAAAAAAGCTGGAGCACTGTTACAGATCTACAGGAACACAGAGACAGAATGAGAACAAAACACATGCAATAAAGAAAAAGTATAATGTATGTTTAGCTTCATGATGTTCAACAATCTCTCACATACATACTGCAGGTTTCTTAGCCAGACATGCATTTACTTCCAGAGTAAGAAATTGCCTTCTACCAAATGTTTCAGAACAAGAACAATTAGGGGAAATGCTGAATGTTGATAAAAAATTGTGGCATATGACAGGTTGTAAGGGAAGAAATTGTTCCCTGTGAGGGTCCTGGCACAGGGTGTCCAGGGAAGCTGTGGCTGCCCCATCCCTGGAAGTGTCCCAGGCCAGTTTGGATGGGGCTTGGTCTAATGGAAGGTGTCCTGACTGTGACAGCAGGTTGGAATCAGATGAGATCCAAGGTCCCTCCCATCCCAAACCATTTTATGCTCTCCCAGTGCCTGCAAAAAGCAAGAGGTGCTGGAAGAGTGGGCATTGCCATGTGCCCCACCCAAGGCCTCTGGTGACAGAAGCGAGATTGGAACAAAGTGGAACTGCAGCTCAGAAGAAAGGCAGAGCCATTAAAAATGTATTTTCTTAAAACCACCAAATTACTCCTCCTTATCATAAGTTACTGCTGTAAACAGAAAAAACAGAGAAGTTGGCTCCTGCAGAGACTGCTGACTAAGGCAATTTTTGACAGCTTGTGACTCCTGAATATCCCACAGTGAAATTCCTATAAATGCAGGATTTTGAATTACACATTAAAAAACACCCTGGATGGATAGAGAAGATTAACCAGCAGGCTAAGTGTTCAGGCCATATGTGCATGTTTTACTTGTTTTATCCTTGCAATTAAGTATTTCTGAAATTGTAGCTTTGTATTGGAAGATTGAGCTAGCAGACTTACAATTTATAAGGTGTAATGTTTAATTTAAAAAATGGTTTAAGATCACCAAGGCTGGAAAAGCCTTAGTATTTCTCAAAGGCTGATAAACTGCTCAACAAGTACTCTAAGTATTCTTCTGCAAAACAGATTACATTCAGAGATCTCATTAGCAGATATGAAGTAGAATTTCCCAGGTAAGTGATGTAAGCAGAAGAACAATTTAAAATTAAGTTTCGTGTAGAAGTTCCAAACTAATCAGAGCAAGGTAATAGAAGAGGTAATAGAGGAAGTGTAATGGCTTGAAAACTAAAAAACAGATAATTCCTTCTAACTTGAAAATTTTAAAATATTAAACCTTATATTTTATCTTGTTTTCCAGTTTAAATAAATGAACCTGATTATTTTTTCTTTTAAGAGATATACCTGGGTTTTTACCCCAAAACTAGTTTGAAAATGAAGTGCTATGCATTATTTTAATCTGAGTGAAAACCTTTCATTGTTTTCACAGGTATTTCAGCTGGCCAGCCTGAGCCCTTTGCCAACCTGAATATGAGTTTCCCTTGCACCCCACCCCAGAGGAACTTCTATGTTTGGATTTAGCCCAGAGACTCTTGTTGGACTATATAGAAAATAGTGACCTAATAATGAAGTTTTAAGTCCAAAAAGAGGACTAAATGCCTCAAATGGCATTTAGGGTCTGTACTGTGCATGTCTGAGGGGATGGGCTGAAGCCCTCCTCTCCTTTGGGGAGGAAACATGTCACATCCTATAGACACTGACAAGCTCTCTTCCTTGCCAATAACTCCTCAGGGGATACTGGACTGACTCTGCCACAAACATAGCTTTTGGAGCTTTTGTCTTCCAGAGAAAAATGTCAAAGTGCTAACAGTTTCTAGGCTCTGTGATAGGGCAAACTACCTTGCTATTATATTCCCACAACCACAAAATGTCACTCTCAATTCTCTTGTCTCCTGATTTTAGATGATGGTAAGACAACATCAACACTATGAACTCACTGATGAGTGTCACCATCTCAGTTCTCCCAAGGTGCCATTTAGAAATAAATTAAAAAATCATGTGGAACTACTGCATCAATAGTTTCAGTACCAGTATTAAAAGAGCAAAAATAATAAAGCAAATGAAATAGAAAACCACTAAAACTAGACAAGAGCAGACAGCATTGACACAAGGAAGAGTTTCCATGAATACAATGGAATAAATGGAGCTGGGACAGAGCCCAATATGCATTTTGAAACAGCTGTGCCATAAAACAAGAGCACAGAAGAGAGCAATCCTTCTGTCAACTGCTAAGCACCAAGGTGAGCAGACATCAGCTTCATTTAGCTCAGCAAAGCCTCAGCAATCAGTGTATTTAGACATTGCACAGAAAACCTGGCAAACAGGACATCTCTGGCTGAAACAAGAGAGTTGCTTGTTCATTTTGACAGCACCAAAATTTAAAAATAGCTAAATTTGCTCTAAAAATAATATTTGTTCTTTCCAGGCAACATCTTTTCACACTGCAGACTCTGTTAGGTAGAAATACAGTGTCTGCTAAGGAAACAGGATGAGTACAAATGTCTTTGAGCCTGGCCACTTAAATCTCACACAATGCTGAGTCTTAAAACATTCCTAGAAAATACGGCTGTCCTTTTGTTGGGAAATATCTTGAAATGTGTTAAAAAACAACACAACTGCACTGTCATCTTTCATTTGATTTTAGGATTGAAGAGAACCAAAAACCTAGGTCAGAAGAGAATTCCTGAGAAGAATATAACCTCTCTACTTGGTTGCCCTTCTACATTCTTGAAGGAAAGAATGCACAAGTTGGGGATCAACATTTTCTAAAGAAAAAACATATGGTTGTTTTTCATCCAGGCCAGGGATGTATACAAAGAACAGCTAACTAAATATATAATAACCAGTACACTGATTCATTTCTTTCAGGACTATTTATCTTAAATCAGTAAATAGATTATTTAAGAAAATAAAAAGCCCCCCCAAAACACAGGAACACAGCTTCTAATTAGAAACATCACAATTTGATTTTGGTTTTTTGTGGCAGCGTGCTGTTCTGACCAACCCAATCAAGAGATGGTGGCTGCAGTTTATTTAAACAGTAGTCCTGGGCAGTGAGCAGGTTTCCAGATGTGCTACTCCACATCCCAGCAATCAATAAATAAAAGGAGGAGGACTGTTGGAATGCTAACATTTGTCCAGAAAATTGCTCAAAGAGTTAAAGACACAGATGATAAAAGCAGCTGCACCAGTTCTTGTCATGCTGCCAGAGTTGAATGTTTACCTAGTGCCGCATCCCCACCAGATGGGGTGAAAAAAAAAATGTAGAAAGTCTCTTTTCCCAACCATTTTGCCATGAAGAAAGGTAGAGCAAAGCAGAACAGATTTATGTGGCAGAAGCAGACCTGTGAAGACACATTCAAATAGTTGTGTGTAGGTTTCTTGGCGTTTATGTTAGCAGACATTCTGGGGCAGCATCTGCAATCTAAACACTATCCTGTTATTCCACAGTCCATCACTTTGCCTGTCGCTGTATTTATAATCCATGCACTCTGCTCTCACAGCCTGTGCTGCAAGAGAGTCTCTACCTTGGGATGGCTGAGCTTTGGGGTTGAGTTGTGTTTCATTTCTCAACCAGAGCCACAGATGCACAGCTCTGGAAGATGCTGAACGCTGCCAGTGATGGATATGTCCCCATAAATCCCCCTGCCTAGAGTGGCAGCCTAGGATCCAAGAGCCAGGCACAGCAAGAGCAGGGTGCAAGTGCAGAGGTGAGGAAAGAGTGATGACAAACCAAGGCAGGAACCAAACCCCTGGTGCAGCCTGTCTTGTGGAGATTGGGCAGGAGGCAGGCTGCAGAGACACAAATCACCCAGCCGAGCACCAGGAGCCGTTCTGTCCGTGTCTCCCTGCTCTTCACTGAGCCACCATCCACCCTGAGCACGGGAGGAGGATTAGCAGCCCAGGCCAAGGAATAGTTGGGCCAGAGCCAGGACAGTGCATATATCATGACTGCCTTCTCCTGAGGGGAGCTCTTGCTTGGGAAAGCATTTCTTCAACCACCGCCCGGATTTCCACTGCTGGCTCACGCGGTCCCACCAGCAGCCAGTCCCCTGCCTGTCCCCAGTGCCGGGAGCAGCTCAGCTCTTCATCACTCCCAAGTCTTCTCATGTGCCCAGGACTGAGATCTGGGCTCTGGCAGAGCATGCCTGTGTGCAGTGGAAGCACTGCACCACATGCAGCCCTGCTGGCTCTGCACTTTACCACATCCTAATCCTTCCCTTGCTGCTGCACTCAGCCTACCTGCTGCCAAAACATGCTGTAAATCTATGAAGGTGCATTGGATGGACACCCTGAGATTAAAATAATGAAAAACTACAAGTCATCCTTCTTCCAGCAACTTCTCTTACACAGGCTAAGGTAACACAGCAGGAATCCACAGTCACAACTTGATGAAGTGAAAATAAACAAAAGAAAAGCAAGAAATCCTTGATTATGGATAAGGAGACCAGGAAGACAGCCAAAAATAAGTTGGGAATCCATTAGTTCTTATGTCAAAGGGTGCTTCTAAGTATGTATTGTGTCTGCTTCCTGGAAAGAACAGGAAGAGTTGGCACAGACTTCTATAGGAGCAGGATATCATCTCTAAATGTTTTAAACCAGCCAGTGCAACCTATAAAAATTGAGATGCAGACCCTGAGAAAAATGGGAAGAGGGCTGGACAGACAGAATTTTGGTTTTGATGGACTTTTCCAGAGTTAACTGCATCTGGATGTGTACCATGATTTTTATCTGTAAAAAAACCCCCAAAACTTAAATCAGATGCACCATATATGGCAACAGTGTTCTTTGGGCTGCTAAAGACTACTTGAAAGACTGTTCATTACAGCTAATAAAAGCCAACCTCAAAGTGCAAAGGATAATACCTTTTCCTCAATTCATTTTCATATATAATGATGTGGACAATTTTAGACCAGCCTACTTTTTTCAACACTTGGTCAGGCACAGCTTCCCTACCTGTTTTGCATGTGCATTTGTGGATGAATGGTCTGCATGCAAAACCCTTCTTACTTAGAATTATCACACAAACACAAACTAAAAGACTCAAAATAAATGGTTATGTTAGGCAAAGAGCTGGCCATGCCTGTTAGAGTTTCTTTTATAAACATTTAGTAGCTGCTCAAGAACATAAATACTCCAAATGCTTTTATTATCTGTTTCTAGATTGTGTCATTCCCTTTTTTTTTTTTTTTCTTTTTGCTAGTATGGCAAGAAAAGTATCATTTGAAGCAAGCACTGACTAGCAGTGTGGTACACCTGGATATCTACTATGCCTGTGGTTCCCATTCCACTTGCATGACATCAAATTAAGTTTTGCCATGGATTTCTACTAAAGTAGTAGTAGTCTTATACTGAAGACTTCTAGTTTTCTGTAATGTTTTCAGATAAATCATGACTAGCATAGTTTTCAATGTACTGTTTGCTGCTATCAATTCAGAACAAGTCTTCAGTGCAAGCAGAAGATGATAGCTAATGTTATTCACCAGCCTGGTTGAAAACTATCCCGAGTCACACCAGCTGTGGATTAGTCAGGTTGTAAACTGGAGCACAGTAGAGCAGTTAGATTTAGCCTAAAGTTACTACTGAACAGCTGGTTCTGAACAGACTTGCTAGTACATTTTGACACTGGCAGGAGGGCATGGGAACTTGTAGTTAGCTTTACAAGAACATAGCAAATTTAAAAAGGAAGTTTCAAACAGTGTTTAATCAGTGTGATACCTACATGTTTAAACACAGGAACTCATAAAACATGCTGCTGTTCTTGTCAGCCACTTATGGCAAAGGTCCCATGCACACTTCATGTATTAATGTCTCCCTGGATTACCTGAAACTCAGAGATCTCCCAACACAAGTAAATATTTTCATTTGGGACTGCTGGATTTAACTGTTGGTTAAACCTCCTGGATTTTGTGGGGTTTTTAGGAACCAGAGTCCAGGTAAAGCCTGTGCTCTGGTCAAACTCTTGGCTTACACACAGTGCTAGGTGTGGGGTACAGCTGAGTTCTGCTCCCCTCCCTCTTCCAAGAAGGGCAATAATTGCTGCCTGCATCACACAGCTTTTATCAGTTCAGTCTTTGGGTGTTTTGCTCTGTACATCCCCCACTGATTTCTGCCAGCTTGGACTGAGAGACCAGAGAGACATCAAGACAAATCTGGCCTCGGCTTCTGAAGGAACATAAAAACATTCAAGCCCAAGTGAATCCAGGTCACAAGTGAGCAGTTTGAGGCTACAGACTAACAGAAAGCAAGCATAAAAACCATAAAGCACACAGTTATCTCTAGCCAAAGTACAAGACAAATGATACCTCAAGCCTTACAATTGTGTTTTCCAGCTTCAGCTGTGCTCAGACTGTGGAATACCTGAGCAGTGCTGCAATAGGAAAATGTAAGCCATAGCTGTTGTCACTGGCACGAGATACTGCACACAGCATGGCAGAAAACAAAACTGTATTCACTTGTCAACAAGTCGGCTTTGGTTCTATTTTTACTGCTAAAAAGCAGGAACAAGTTCTGCAGTAAATTAAATCCATCAAACCATGGGAGATCGAAGATCAGTCCAAAGTATGATGCAGGATGTCTTTGTTAATAGTACTCACACCAAAATCTGAAACCAAAATTTTGGGCTTGGACACCTCAAGTGAAAGTGCAATTAATCTTCATAACAAGACTTCACGTCCTGTTTTAAATGAAAGAACTTGGAATACATTTGGTATTGTGGAGCGAACACATGACTGGATGCTGAGCAAACCAGAATATCAAAATATTGAAATGCAAAATCTTATTTCTTTTCAGGGCTAAGATTTCAGTAAGACTAACTGGGTAGCCCATAGCTGGCCACTGATGCAACCTCTGCACATTTGTGATGCCAACATTATACAGGGTTTTATTGCCGTTTAACTTAGTTTTTTGTAGTCATGCATGAAGTTCTACCTAATCTCCATCCACTAAATTTTCAGACCACCAGGAGAACATATATTTTCTGCCCAGAACGTGATGTTTCCCGCAGGCCCTCAGCAGGAGGGGTGCTCTGGCTGCCTCACCTGCATCAGCAGCTGTGACCAGCAGCAGGTACTGCTCCTTGGCCTCCCGGTCCAGGCTCCGCACCAGGCGCAGCTCCCCGCTGTCCGACAGGGTGAAGGCTCCCTCCTCATTGCCAGACACCAGCACGTAGCTCAGCCTGCTGTTCAGCCCTTGGTCATCGTCCCTTGCTACGACCTGCACCAGAATGCAAACAGAACAGCTGCCAAACACTGTCAGTTGTATCGGTGTGGAGGAGGCGTGCTCTGTGATAATAACACAAATTAACAGGTTGAATTTATGCAAATGCCACAAGTCTAATATTAACTTTTGGTAAAAATACAAACAACCCAAAGACTGCAAATTCAATTAAAGCCAAGAGGCAACTTTTCACTGTTTTGCCTGTCTTTAATTTTGGAGTGTGCATTAATACCACGTAGGCATGCTACCGACTGTGCACCCACCTGAAGAATAACTTTTGGGAGCGTCTCCAGATTCTCGGGGACGTTCACAGAGTATGGGGAGAGCTCAAAGGTGGGAGTGAAGTCGTTGACGTCCCTCAGCACGATGCTGACGGTGGCGGTGTCGGTCCTGGGGCTGCTCCCGCGGTCAGATGACTGCACGGTCAGCGTGTAGGAGGCCGTCCTCTCCCTGTCCAAAGGCTTGGCCACGGTTATCACCCCCGTCACAGAATCCATCCGAAACTCGCCGCCGGCATCCCCGCCCACGATGGCGTAGCGCACCTGCCCGTTGGCCCCTTCGTCTCCGTCGGCGGCCGACACCTGCACCAAATCCGTCCCCGTCAAGGTGTCTTCCGCCACCTCCACCTGGTACAGCTTCTGGGCGAAGAGCGGGTCGTTGTCGTTGATGTCCAGGACCACCACCACCACGTCGGTGGAGGAGGACAGGGGCGGCTGCCCCTTGTCGGTGGCCACCACGGTGAGGGTGTAGTTGGGCACGGCCTCCCTGTCGAGCGGCGCGGTGAGGCGCAGCTGCCCGTCCACGCCGCCCATGCTGAAGGTGCCGGCGGGCGGGCGCAGCAGCCCGTACTCGATGTAGCTGTTGGGGCCGCTGTCGGCGTCGGCGGCCTGCGCCCTGAACACCACCGTGCCCACGGGCGTGCTCTCGGGCACGTAGGTCACCCGCGGCGAGGTGAAGCTGGGCGGGCAGTCGTTGACGTCCAGCAGGATGATGGAGACCTGGGCCGTGCTGGTGAAGCGGGCGGCGGGCAGCGCGGCCATGTCGTGGGCCTGCACCACCAGGCTGTAGAAGGACTGGCTCTCGCGGTCCAGGGGCCGGCGGGTGCTCAGCACGCCACGGCCGTCGATGCCGAACTGCCCCGCGCCGTCCCCCGAGGCGATGCTGAAGGACAGCTGCGAGTTGGGGCCTGTTGGGGACAGGAACAGAGTGACTTCATCCCTATCTATCAGCATTTCCCGCCCTGTTCCCACAGGAAAATATCCTTCATTTTGAGTGTTCAGGCTCCTCACCACCATTTTGGAATCCATCTGCCAATTTCAGCAACTTTCACAGTGGAGCAGAAGCCTTTGAAATTATTCTTTTCTGACAAGATAATACTCATGAAAGAGAGGGAGGGCATTAATTCGACTGGCAGGGTTCATCCCTGCATTTCATTCAGCACGAGCTGCACGGTGGCACCACAAGTAATTTTTCCCCATCTACAAGGGTTAGGGATAAAGGGTTTGAAGGGTTTTCCTTCAGAAACCAAGACTCAGTAGTTCTGCTGCTCATTGAACATCTGGTTTCCTCCGTTCCTCCCAGTTCAACTAAGCAACGTTATTATTAATGTAATTATTTCATGAATTTTTCCACTCAATTAGAAAAAGCCACAAGCAGAAACTCCCAAGCCTAGCTGGAGCAAGCCAAGAGTGAATACTGGGGAAAGGTATGCTTCCCATATATGGCATGGTATTCCAAAATATCAGATGAACAGCCCTCACTCATCTCATGATCAAAACACAACTAGCAATTATGGTCAGGGGAGAGATTTATCATTCTGGTAAGGGAAATGCATCTTGAACAGTCTGTGTTCCTGCTTCGATTCCACAGTTCACTCTGAACAACTAATTACTGGGAACATACAAATGTGAAAAAAATTTCTCTCCTCCATCTATCTTACACCTATTTTAATTGATTTCAAAAATAATTTTGTGTATTTAAGACTGTGCTTAAGATTAGTAAATTAACCAGCCATTGGCTACTAATTTACCCCTCAAACTAGCTTGCTCATGCAAAGAAAGATGCCCACTTCACTGACTGCTGTGCATTTTGCCATTTTTACTCAGAAGCTCTTTTCTCTCTGAGTGAATTGCTTTGGTAATAAATTATCCCTGCATTAGATTTATTAATCTCTGCTATTTATTATGCTCAGACTTGAGTAATCTAGTCTTATGTGTCTTTCCCCCAGTGGCTACTGTAATTGGCATCTTTTTCCTCCTGTAGGAGTAAATTATAAAATGAACAGAACCAAACATGAAAGACAAAAATATTTGAATGCAATTAAAGAAATTAATACATTTATCAGACAGATCTTAGTGTTTCTCTATTACTTTGATCAAGTGAAGGACAGTGAAAGTTCAATGCTTCTCTGCTTTTAGTTCAGTTGGTTTTCAAATGACTAATTATATGGATGAAAGTACAGTACTTTCTGGCAATTTAAGATTTCTAGAGATGGGTAGGATTTGAATCCTACAAAAGAAAATTGCTTTTAAAAATACTCTATTTCCTCCTTCCCCCCTCCCCCAAGTGTTTTCTATGGTGTTTATTCCTAAGAAAAAATTAAGTTTGTTATTCCTTATCTCACCTCCATGAACCTTTCATTCTTTTTCCTGCATTCTCATAGGTTCCCACATTGCTAATGCTTATACAGATTAAACTATGAAAGAGAAGAGTTGCCTAAATATCAGTGGAGCCAGGAAGGACACTTAATGAACTATTCTCTTTTCTGAACACAGCATGCCAAGCTGGCATTGTGCACCTCATCCATATCACCCTTCCAAGGTTTGGAGTTGGGTTTTTCTTAGGGAGAATGGAGGGACATCCTCTTTGCTGAACCTTAGGTTTATTTAATCTGAGGGTTCATCTGATAAAACACTGAAAGGACAGACATGGAGTCACCAATTTGGTGATAACACTTTCCTAAAGGGTTTTGTTTCTATTTTTATTTATTTACTAATAAGATTAAAAAAAAACAACCATGAAAACTACTTCCCCCTTGGCACTCCATAAGTTCCTGTAGAGTTTAGCTGAGAAATTGCACCAGCTTTGCCTGGAGGAACACCTAACCAAAATTTTAACAAACTGACAAACATGCATGTGCTTTCCTCTTGAGATTTTTCCTGCTAATTCTTTGTTGAAAAAATAAAACCTGAATTCAAAATGAATGTGCTTAAGGTAACTGAGTTCTTTAGTATATATTATTATACTACTTTATTTCTAAATATCCAAGAGCTGTGGCTGATATTTGCTATGGACCTGTATATGGAACAGTCCAAGCTGAGATAAACAGCTGCTGTTTCCCAAGGGATGTGCTGAACAAGAAAATGAAAATTGGAGCAGTTTCACTATCACCATGTTTCTGTCTTTTATCAGTGTTTATCCTAAAACAACAGCCATACCTCATTATAAAACAATGCCTTTCCAGAGGTCTTTCAAACCATAGGATCATGTAACATAAATAATCAAAGAAATTACATTTGTATTGAGTGCATTATCTGTGAGCACAGGGAGAAGAGTATAATACTAGCACTAGCTATTTCTGTGCTCTAGATAAATATAAAACAACATAAGATAACAAGTTTGGGCTTGAAACAGAAACAACAATAGATCATAACATTTGCTTAAGTTACAGTCCTGTGGGAGAACTCAACCTGGCATGCTCTTGGAATGATATTTCTGCCCCATTAATTTTAAATCCAGCCTGCTAGAAAAGCAAATGTGCCAGAAAATATAAAAGGCAAGATATCTGACTTCTCATTGTGCTGCTCCTCAAATACTCATTTGCCTCCTTGATAACTGAGCATGTGATGAATGTGAATTGATATGTCAGTGCTGTGATATAGTTCCCATCCACTGTGCACAAATGGAAATTAATGTATGAGGTGCAAGAGAAAAAGGAAAACAGACTCATAATGGCAAAGTGAACCTAACTTCCAAAAGGATTTGAAATCAAGTGCTGTAGTCCTGACAGGAAAATAAGAAATAGAAGAGGAGATAGACACAAATCCATTTATCTACAAGTTTGGAGGAACAATCCCTTCCCTGGGTATGCATGATACAAGACAAGCTCCTCCTCCAACTTATGTTCAGTTTACATAAAATAAAAACCTTAACAAGCATGGTGAAAGAGAGATTCATGCAAGAACAGCCAGTATCACAAAGTTATGACTTCTGATTTGTTGGCCTATCACTTCTCCCTTCCTCAGTTTGATCTCAAAACCAGTTACACAATTTTAACCATGGAAAGTTCCATCCATCAGTGCAAAATTTATCTCCCCACAAAAATGTTGGAGTCCAACCACTCAGCATTCCCTGAGGAGAAACTGCTTTACTGAGCAATCTTGATAGGTTCAGCCAATTTAGAGGGATTCCTCAAAGCATGTAGGTGCTTTGTCCTGGAAGCACATTTCAGTGTGAGACACTTCCAGAGACTCTGCTGAGCCCCTGTCAAGTTGAGAGGACACAAGGATGCTCAACATGTCACAAAAATAACCTTCACCTGAATAGTCCCTGGGAGTGTTATGAAGAGTTTTGCACTATGTCACACTGGGTAGAGTCTGTGGACACTTCAGAAAATGCAGTACACAATGGAGTGTTGTTTATATATTTCATAGTCATATTCTATAATTATTCTTGCTTGGGCACCAACCGTATGGCAGAACGGTTAAGCAAGCTATAAAAATTGTACCTTTTACACTCAACACATTAACACCCTCTAGATGCCATAAATAATCCCAACATTAAAGCTCATTTCAATAGGGAATTTTCCTAACATCTCTTTCAATATGTGTTTTAAACTCCTATCAACACCGTGTCGATGCCAACTGCCTTCATGTCAGACTTAAAATTTATAGCAGATTTAAGACTGATAGCACCGCAACCCTCCTTACAATTCATAATAAACTTCCAGTAAAACAACTTGGTGATCTAAATGCCACTTTAAGCCCACGAGACCAGCAACTTAAGGACATCCCTTTTCCCAGTGAGCCCTCAGTAAGGCCTTTGCTGGCTATCCCTACCGTGGTCGGCGTCGGTGGCGCTGAGGTTGAGCACGGCGGATCCGGGCGGCAGGTTCTCCACCAGGGACGCGCTGTAGGCGGCGGCGCCGAACACGGGCGCGTTGTCGTTGACGTCCAGGATGTTGAAGTAGACCCTGCCGGTCGCCGCCTGGCCGCCGCCATCCTGGGCGCGCACCGTCAGGATGTAGAACTGCTGGGCCTCGTAGTCCAGCGCCCGCGTCAGGTTGAAGACGCCGGTGACGGGGTTGAGGAAGAAGGTGCCGTCCTCGTCGTCCTCGCTGATGCTGTAGGTGATCTCCCCGTTGGCGCCCGAGTCGTCGTCGGTGGCGAGGATGGCTGCCACCAGGGAACCTGCGTGGCGCGGCGGCACCTTTATCTTTGTGCAGATTAGATACCAACACACACCTCTGTCTCTTCCTCTGACCCAAAGCACCCTCCCTTTGCTGCAGGCAATCACAAGTTCTGGAACCTTCTAGATATTTCTTCCCAAACGCAGAAACCAAATGGTGAGTACGAAACGCTCTGCTTTTTGACACAGTGCCTTTGCAGGGTAACTGTGGTTAGAAAACTAGAAACCTTATAGGGGTCTGCTCTCTGCTGCTTTCTGAAATTCAACACCCTGTGAATCTGTGCCAGTGTTTTCATTACTGCATAGCTGCCCTCACATGACTGACCTATCTGACTGCAGTTTGGAAATCAAGTGTCACTTTTTAGTATTTCGAACACTAATTATAATTAAGATCAGCTCATTTCCAAGAAATTAAATCATTAAGTTCCCTTCTCCTGGAACCAGATGAACTACGTGCAGCACAGTTAACTACTTTCAAGCCTTGTGATAGTGAAAACTGCTTATATCATCAGAACAAAGAAGGGTGCTGTAACCCCCTTTAATCCAGCTGGATATGCTGGTATCTTTCACACCCATTTGATTATCTCAAGCTTTAACATTTCTTCAACTACAAGGGGAATGGGGATTACTGTCTGGGATAGAAAGTGGAACCTTGAAGGGGAAACTTCACAGTCATTCCCCTCTGGGTGTGCCTGCCAGCTGCTCCCAGGCTGCTGAAGAGCAGAGCAGAAGATGCAGTACTTTAATACAGTCTCTTTTTTCCTTCAGCATCCATCACTGAGCTGAGTATAAAGCACTAATGTACACCCTATAAGCAAATAATGAGAGAAGTCTCATTTTAACGTGGAGGGAATTAGGCTTGCCTTTTCCAGGGTTATTCCTGCTGAAACAGACTGAGACTCAAGGCTCTGAGAGAAAGAGCATGGCTAGGAATCAGCAACCAAAGCATTCTGTGCTATACAGACATCTCAATTACTTCCAGATCAGATTCCTGTGGCACATATGATTGCGCTGCAATCCTTTGAAGCAAAACACCACCAAATTTTGGGACAGAGTGCAAAAGTTGGAGGCATGGGGCTAACCTTAGTTCTCCCAAACTGACACTCCCATGCTTATGAAAACCCTGATAAAAGCCTGAAAGCTGTCACCACCTCATTTGCATCTCCTTGGTTTATCCATGTTTTAGAATAAGCTTCTAAGATGCTACTGGCAGATACTGCTTTTATATTAACAACCTGTACAAAACCTTGGGAGAAACATTCCTTTCTCACCTGGAGACACGTTGATCTAAACACATTTCAATTTACAACCCCCCTTTTAAGCACCAAAACGCTCTCGCACACAAAACCAGCAAGGAGAGGAACACAAGCACCCGAGAGGCCAGCGGTTGGATTTTCCATGAGGCTCACCTGGAGTGGCATCCTCTGGGATGTCGAAGGAGTAGACAGGCTTGGAGAAGCATGGCACGTGGTCGTTGAGGTCGCTGACGGTGATGTTGATGCGCATGTCCGAGGACTGCAGGCCGTCGTCGGCGCGCACCAGCAGCGAGTACTTGGAGCGGCGCTCGCGGTCCAGCCGCCGCGTGGCCGTCAGCTCCCCCGACTCGGGGTCCACGTGGAAGCTGTCGTCTGCCCCGCTGATGATGGTGTATGTCACCAGGGCATTGGCTCCCTAGGGGGAAACAGGGCTGCTGCTTGCCAGGAAAAGCTCGGCATAGCTCGCAGCGAGACGAGGATCGCTCCAGTAACCGCGCTTGCAGATTGTTTTTCGGGACGGTTTCCTTGAATAAACAACTTTACTGCCCAGTCCCTCCTTCAGTCCCACAAATATACACACAGCTTTTATTTATGAGATGGGAAATAACAAGATTACCCAGATACTTGTGCTCTACTCTTCATAAAAGGATTTCATCCAATCAGTACCAAAAAAACCCCGTTACCTCTTTTAGTTTCAGACCAGCATCCCCGAGCAGGGACACATCTTAATAAGGATCAATGTTCATTCCTGTTTTATCTCTGAAGGTTAAATTAAATCCCTGCCAGTGGGATCAGCTCTGCCTTTCTTGCTCTCTGGAGATGGGATGGAGGGAGCAGGAGAGGCAGGGGGGACCTGGAGCAGCCATGTGACAGCACTTCCAGCCACAGCTCATGGTCAGGAGAAACTCATGGAGGCCGTGCTTGCAGCAGCCCCTCAAAGGTCAGTTTCTGCATGCAAATATATTCACCCATGTAAATAAAAAACCCCAAAGTGACAAATCACACATCATTAAAATCACAGTTCTGATCTCTTGGGTTGTGCTGCAAGTCAAAAGCACTTGTTTTTGGGTCAAAAAAATATATTTATACTTGGAGGGGGAGAAGAAAAAAAGCATTCATGTGGACTTTGAGCATTTTGGTTGAAAGAAAAATTAAGGAAAAATAATGTTATGTAGAATCATGGCATGTACTACTTTTTCCAAGACAGGCTTAAGGATAACTGAAGGTTTGCTAGCCTCCAATATCAGATACCTAAACTCTGTGTACTGATGGTGCCTGGATTTGACAGCTGAAACCTGCTGCTGACATGCCAGTGGCACTTCTGCAACAAACAGCAGATCAAAGAGATCTGGCAGAAAGAAATTCTATGGCTTTTTCAAATATTCCTGCCTAAAAAAGCAAATAAATAGAGATAAACACCTGCTTGTATTTGTGAGAGGGCAGACAAGCATTAGTTATGTGACCTTACCAGAGTGCATCGTGCCAAACTTTCTCTCTGGGTGTTGTTTCAAAGAGTCAGACTGAGCCAACTGATAAAGGGAAATTTAGAAATCAAACAGGCTCCTGCAGGTGCCCAGCCCTGCAGGGCTGTGTGCAGTGCTTCATCTGTGTGCTCAGGTGTGCCTGGGGGATGTCACACACTTTCCTCCAATTGTGTGGCCTGGCCATCACACCTCTGGAGAATTTTCAAATTTGACCACATTCTCCTCCCATGTTTGACCAGCCAGAGTCCTGCTAATAGAGAGCAGCTAAAACCACAGCCACATTTGATATTGGTTTATACCTTGCCCTCAGCTCCAAAGACAGGGGGGAATAAAAAGTTATCTTGACCCAAAGCTGCACATCACTAGGAAAACTTGGGCTGTTTGTAAAGAGTTTGAGTTACAAAAGTTCTGGTAGGGAAATTGAATCCATTCCTTTTGATAAAAACACTGACTGATTTCTCTCCAAGGTAACAAATCACTTCCCACTGGATGGAGTGCTTCAGAATTGGCAGTAGATTAAGAGCAGTTCAGAAATGGCTAAAAAGAGGCTGAAGCATAAGATACTGGCAGAATCTTAGATATATTTGCCATACCCCACCACAGAGTGGTAGTTCAGTATTTACTGCTTCCTAAAAGAAAGACAAGCAGCTAGAACTTTTTTGCTACAGCAGTGCACCTTTCCAAAATCCTGGGTTTTTTCTGTGTATCAGGCTACTACTGGAAAATAAAGGGAAAACCAAAATATTTACAATCAGATGTGCACCATTCCCAGGAGTGTTCCCGTGGTTCCCTCTGTAGTAGCAAGATTAAGTACACCAATTAACAATCACAGGAAGACTAACCAAGCTAACACAAAAAAGGCCAGGAACAAAATTCTCTTGAGGAGATTGAATTGCCCTATCATTTGAGAGCAAGAACTGCTTGTTGTTGTCAAGTGTAACTATGTTTTAATGGCAACACAAACTTTGTGTATAATTACACTGACTTTTGTTTTCTTTGTGGAAAGAAACAGTTCAGCAAACAAAAATAACATTATTAACGTTTTTATAACTTAAGTTTCTAAAATAAATGAATGCATCAATAACATAGTTTCTTCATAGCACCTTAGTTGCAGCATTCTCAAAGTAATGAATTTAAGAGTGCAAAAATATTTTGCAAACAGATTCATGTACAGAGCACACATTTTATTGTTATTCCTTTTCTCCTCTTTTTGGTAAAAGAAAACCTTCAAAAGTGAAATCATGCTCCTACCTCATCAGCATCCATGGCTGTCAGCTGCAGTATTTTGGATCCATCCCCTATGTTCTCCTCCACAGTCAGGTCGAGCATGTCCGTGGGGAATACTGGTGGATTGTCATTGATATCCTGAAGTGTTATTTCTACCTGTAAAAAGCAAGAATAGGAAAAAAATGAAGTGAGTATTGGACACTGATTGGACCTGAATGTTATTAATAACATAATTCTGAAAGAAATCAGGTAAATTGCTCTTAATCAGATGAATTAGCACATTCCCAAATCACACCAACAATAGGAAAAGCCCATCCGGATATTAAAATTCCACGTTGTTATAAAATACTCCTA
Organism: Erithacus rubecula; assembly: GCF_903797595.1. Taxonomy (NCBI): domain Eukaryota; kingdom Metazoa; phylum Chordata; class Aves; order Passeriformes; family Muscicapidae; genus Erithacus; species Erithacus rubecula. The sequence continues at coordinate 63,343,939 of NC_136687.1, forward strand.
GGAAGGCCTCTAACACAAATAAAGTTAATTTGACTTGTTGATAGCAACTGATTTTAAATGGTCCTAGTCTAGTTTATATTGGAAAAGATCCACTGATAGACTGTCATGGTAATCCTCAAAGTCGGCCCCTGGAGAGAAACTGCCAAGTGCTGGGGCAGGAGATCGTTCAACCATTAAATGCTGCCTGACATAAAGATGAGGTGGTGTAAAATTCTCTCTGAAATGTTTATATATTGGCAACTCTCTGTTCTGAGAGGGGAAAAAACAGCCTTGCACTTAATATATTTTATAACAAATAATCTGCTTTTCTCTCTCTCTCAAAACTCCCCTCTAATTGCAAACATAAACGTGACTTCAGGAGCACCCACTAGCATCTACTCTTCTTGCCTACCCAAAACTCAGCAAATATTCTTTTCACATGCCACCTTTGAATGCCTTTCTAAGTAAGAATGATAGTTCCTGAAAGGTTGTTTTGTGATCTTTGTCCCTAGTTTTTCATAAGCAAGACTGCTGCCCTGCTGATGCTAATTCAAAAAGATGCAGAGCTACGTTGTCTCTTGTTGCTGGGCTTGGAATGTAATATTCCAAAATAGAAAAAGAAGACACAGCTGTTTTATATTTATCATGGAAAAAAAATAAAAAAAAGTATGGTTTTGGACCCAAAATATGAAACAGTCACCAAGACCCACTAAGGAGAAAGTGAGTAGCTGCAAGAACCACAGAGCAGAGAAAGGTAAAAGACAAAGGTACGGATGACTTCAAGAAGATACCTGGATTGACAGGTAAAATTTATGCTACTGTATCTGCTATGCCCTTATCCACAAGGATTCTCCATGCACTCACTTGAAAATACATAGATTGGGATGCTTTGGATATAACCAACACAAACATTTCTGGTGATCCAGAATCTGTGATTTCTACTCTTTCTAGTCCCCTCTCATGACATTTTCTTCTCTGTTCTGTTTCCCTAGGGACCACCAATTGCCAAGCTGCTCTCACTTGATAACCAGCATGATCCCAAACACAGAGGAAATATTATATTAATATTAGTGCAATATTAACATAATAGCTATATGTGCTGGAACCATTATTTACTTATCCCCTATTTAATCTCTTTGGCCATTCAAAAACGGTACACAAACCAATTCACAGCCTGAGCCAGATCAACCCAGAAGGTTTTATCATTACAATTATATCCCTGAGCAGAGCATCACGAGCAGTGACTGACAACCACCTCACCAGACACAAACTTTACAGAAGGAACCAGCCTGGGTTGGTTTTCAAGGAGACTGGGTGACAATTAATCACAGAAATGGGAGGGACCTGGTGGAAATGAGAGATGAGGGATGCTGCCAGGGCTCCTTGCCCATGAGCTGGCACACAGCACACTCTTCCTGCCTTCCTCCCCAAAGTGCAGCATTTCCCCAGACAGGGTTGCAGGGTAAAGCAGCTGCACAGCCCTGCAGTTCATTTATTCCTACCACACGTGTCATTCACAGCTAATGTTTCAGCTGCAGGTGACATTTCACCAGCAGAACCCATTTTCATGATGAGAGATTGCCCTTTGTGCAAATCAGATGAAAAATGTGTGACAACTTCTGGGGGGTTTGGGAGAGGAGCTGTGCATTGCCTACAGCTTGAATAATGTAAAATAGCAAGGATCCAAGAATACACATGGCTAAGGAGTGGGGGACAAATAACTTAATTATAAAGTCAGATTCAGAAGAAGTATAAAAAAGAGGAATAAAAAAGATCAGTTCACAAGTAAACAAAGAAGCTGTATTTTATACCAAAGATGTGCTTTACATGGTGGAAAAAATAAGAAATTCTCAAATAAGGATGAGAATTTTTTAGAAAATAACAACATTTTTAAAGAGTGTTTAGACCATGATTTATCACTTATCCACAGGGCTTAGATAATGTGTATTGCTTTATAATTCACCATTGGCTAAGTCTGATTAGCATCTGTGTCTAAAACTATCTCTCTACTTCTGCTAGAATTTACTATTTCAGCTAGCAAACAGAACTGCAGACCTAGGGAGTAAGATCCTTGGATGCACTCATTTGCAGAAATTTCACTGAAGTAATCAAAGAATCACAGAATGGTGTGGGCTGTAAGGAAACTAAAAGATGATGCAGCTCCACCCTGCCAGGGACAGGGAGCCACTCACTAGATCAGGTTGCTCAGGGCCCATCCAGCCTGGTCTAAGACATCTCTGAGATGGATTTGAGAAAAAAAAAAAAAATCACATTTTTTAATCAAAGATCTAAACTAAACCTTTTCCCAACTGTTTCTATCTTTCTAATCCCAATTTACATTAAGAAATCAATGTGTGTCATTTTGGGAAATACATGGTTTGATTACTATCATATGCTGCCAATTAAAAATTCAGTGTAATTCTGGCTTGGACTTTAAGAAGTCAAGATAAGGTGGTCATGGAGGTGTCACCAGCTGTTTGCACCACAGCAGTCACACCCCAAAGGGTCTTGAAACCTCAAATACACCACAGGATGGAAAACAAAGGAGCTGAAGGGATTTATCCAAACCTTGGAAGGAAGGAACCATCACATGCAGGAAGCAACATGCTCAGGCTACTTGGAAAGTGATAATTGCCACCCCCTTCTCCAAATCTATCCAAAATGAGGAATATTCTCTCCCCTGACCTCAAACTCATCATTCAGTGCAAATCTAGGATGCAAAGGCAGGTACAAACCAGCCACCTCACAGCACTCAAGGTACTGCACTATGCAACAAAACATTCTGCAACTTTCCATCTGAAAAGTCCTAATTCCTATTTGTGTCAACAGCAGCTTTAATACAGGACCCAAAAGTTCTCACTGCCACTTAGAGGACCCAAATATAATGAATCATAGAAACAGCAGAGATAGTTAAGTGTCTTTGCACCTTTTTTATTCCCCAGCTTGCCTCTCCTCTGGTCCAGGCACTGATGGGGGCTTTGCCCCTCTGAACAGCCTTGAATTTCTGCAGAAGCCACGAGAACACAAATAGTTACAGCCTCTCCTAAATCTGCTAAGACTGTGATGGAAAACTGATTAATAGATTCATATTGTCTTGCTTTTGTTGTTCAAGGAAAATGAAAAAAAGCTTTGGTCAATCCACATGCACATAAATCTCCACAAAATCACTCTATTTCTGTACAAATTCTAGTACAGTGCTTTTCCTTCACACATTTAATACATGTAGAAAAAAAGACTGAAAATCAAAGCTTTCCCTCCGAGCTTATTCTTCAGACAAATACACATTGTTTATTCACTAACCCTTGTAAAATAAACAGTAATTTTACATATCAATTTCTATGCAAACCATCTTTGGGTGGGGTTTCAAGTAGTTTTGTTTGTGTACTTGTTTAATGTTTTACTCAAGCTAAGATGCAAAACCAGAGGCATACAACAAACCACAGAGATCAGCAATATAGAAAGCCAAACAATACCACAAATTTCCCTGTGCAGGAATCAAATTTCTCCTTCACAGGCTTAATGACATTTTCACAATAATGCCCTGCCACAGTTACAGATGGCCAGCCCATCCTCATCTGTGACAATCTGATTGCTGTGAAGCCTCTTGGCACACACATTTTCAAAGCAGAGGAAGTATTAATTGCCTTGATCTTGTTAGGATTCTTATTTGCTGCTCAAATTAGCCTCTTGTGGTTTATTTTTTTTTCCCCTAAACAAATTCAGAACAGACTGAGGCAGGGCAGCACTCACCTCAAACAGTGAGTTTACAATTTACTCTGAATATGGATGTTAGAAAAATAGTTATTTCTCCATTCAGATAAACCTCAGCTGTTAACAGACATAGGAATCATATCAAGACCTCAAGTTTAAAAGCACACAGATCTATTAAAGCACTTAGGACAGAACTGAATAGTTTAAGCTTATTCAAAATAATTTGCTGAATTAAGAAACAGCTGCTAAAAGTTTTGCTTCTTAGAGCAAAAACACCAATTCCACTTCAAAAAACACTAGTACCCCAGGTAACTATTACTGAACAGGCTAGACAAGTTCCACACTCAACATAAAAAGCTTAAAATCAGAGTTTTATTCTGGAAAAAGAAATTATTTTAGTGACTGGCTTTATGAGCTACACAGGTATGTAAAATAAAACATCACCCTGCCAGGCAATGTGCCAAATTCTAACCAATCCCAACACCTTCCATAAACCCATGGGCTCACTTGGCTGCAGTAAAACAGCCAAGGGGTCTGGCCATTAACATTCAGCTTTCTTTTATTCCAAACTCAGGAGGGTTTACAGACAGAAAAGTTCTCTGAAGTTCTTCCACCCATCAAGGACAATGAGAGGAGGAAAAAGATGGCACAGGAAACATGAATGAGCTGATGTGGCAGCAGCAAACTTCCCTGAAGAGTGATTCCTGCAGGGAGCCAGGCTTCCCATGGCACACAGTGCATCAGGGATCTGGAGCTGAGAAGGGAGGAACTCCCCAAACTCAGGGCTCCATACCCCTGAAACACTACAACTATTTGATCAAAGATCAAACAGAGTGCAGAGGCAAAGCTTTTCTTCCATTTATTTGGTGTTGAGTCATTCCTCTTCCCATTCACTGCCTCTCTCAGCAGATACCATCTAACAATCCACGAGCAGCATCATCACAAATCACCCTGGAGACTTTCTTTTGTGCCTAAGTCATTAGATGATGCTTCATCTTAAAACAAAATTTCATTAGATGATCCTTCATCTTAACACAAAATTAAGGAGTTTTTTCTTCTTTGCTGGAGACCATGGCAGCACATTATCAATTTGAACTGAATAAAAGTGAAAGGATTTTTTTTCTCCCTCCCAAAGTAAATATCCAAAATAATATCACTCATGATGATAAAAGGAAAGAACACAGCTATTAATTCACCCCATCCTTGTAATTGACTGAAGAACCTGGCCAAAACTACTAATTTTTTTTCTTTCCTTCATCACTTCAGCCTCTTCCTTCATCCAGCAACCAATCATTCCCTAATCCTGGAAAACACACATGCAGGCCTGAACTCCTTTTTTTAATTGATGTGAGTAATCAGGTTGGCCACTCACAGCAGTGAGGTTGTGGTTACACTCAGTGCTTGGGGACCAGTGTATTGGTGCTCCTTCAAACTGGAGAGGCAAGAGAATGGGGAGATAAAGGATCAGAGTACAAGGCATTTCTGGAAATACAATTCAGGAAAAAAAAAAAGAAGAAAAAGAATAAGAAAAATCATCTTTAAAAGAAATAAAATTTTACATACATATATAACATACACACACACACACACACACATATATATATTTAAACCCCATGGCCCTTCTTGAACAGTTTCCCACCTTGCCCTAAATCACTTGGAAACAGCAAGTTTGAGAGTAAAAAAATAAACACTTATACTTTGAAATTACTTGAATACTCAATAACAGCAGAGCTCAGGAAGGTGAAAAACCTAAACTACTGATCATGCACTTTTACAATTTTCACAACGAGATGGAAAGCCCATTTATAAAGAAAATATCTTGGGACAAGGCAATAGCTGAGGCTGAATGAGGCATCTGAATATCCCATTTTCCAGGAGGCAAACAACCCCAGTGCAATAGCACAATAAAAATCACATTAGTCTATTGTGCTGCAGGCCAGCAAACCTGTTAAATAGAAATGTAATGTTGTTAAGAATCCCACTGTTAACAGGGGGAAGATTGCAGCTTGGGAGAAATATGGGGGGAAAAGTGTTTAAAAGGCACTGTTTGGGAAAAAAAAAAAAATTAAAAAGCTAGGTTTACAAGACTTAATTCTGATGTCTGAGGTCAAGCTTAATGAAAGACAGGATGTGAAAGCTGTCCTGGGCCCCACCACTGCCCACTCCAGTGGTCTTAAAGCAAATAAAACATCAACCCTGTACAAGACAACAGTAATTCAGAACAGGGATTATAGAAATATTTCCTTTTACTTCACAGAATCAGGAATAGCTACTGATTACCAGCCTTGAAACTGTCAGGAAACTTAGGGCTCAGTGCACTTTGGAAATGTGCTTTGCTTTGTCCATTAAACAAACATGCATGGGTCCATATAAATGTTATTATGATTAATATGAAGTGCTGGAATTTCCCAGGTAATTCTAATCTGTGGACTCCAACTCCAGTGTTTTAACACTGCAGAACCTTCCTGGAGTTAATATCCTATCATGTGAAGTTTAGTAGGATGATTTGATGTTTTTCAACCAAGACCCTTTAACAAAGCATTGCTTTAAAATGCTGGGAGATCAAAGTGATCAAAGCCACTGTGATTTAATTGACATTATCAGAAAAATCCTGGCCTCATAGAATAATTTGGGTTAGAAAGGACCCTTGAAGACCATCTAGTCCAGGCTCTCTGCAATGAGCAGAGACATTTTCACCCTGACCAGGTTGCTCAGAGCCCCATACAGCCTGGCACTTCACTACCCTCATCGTGGCAAACTTCTTCATACCTACTCTAAATCAGGTGTAAATCTGCTCTCATCACCATTCAAAATTAAAATTCAAAAAGAAGCTACTTCCTTCTGTTGTCTCTAAGAAATATGGATCCCAGTGCTGTAAAGAAAAGGTGCCATAATTGTTCCATTTTCTCTCCCTTTTTTTTTCCCCAATCTGTTAAGGTGACCACTGGGAGTTGCACTGCCTGGAGTCTTGATTAAATGTTTCACTGCATCCAGAACACTTCATCATGCAGCATAGCCAAAATCTATTATGGCTTGCAAGTGACTCATGCTTTAGCTATGAGAAAACCATAATAAAGAGCATTTTACATGAAAATGCCCAAAAGGTTGGTAATTTAATCTTGATTCTAAGTAGTGTGCAAGGTCTCTGCATCCAGCCTGTGCAGACAATAAGGCATTGTCTGGAAATGCATTACCTACTGTGGTTACATCTGACTTCTTTTGCCAAAGTCCAGATGAAAGACAAGGAAAAGAAACAACCTTGTCCCAGCAGAAGGCCACCAGCCAGGACAGGACACTGACATTTCCAAGCCAGAAGATTAAAAAAAAAAAGTTTTCCTAAAGGTAAAGTAAGCAATGCTAAAATTCTCATTCTTTCTGAAATCAGTATTTTAAGGTCATTTAAGCACTACATCATTTTCTGCTCCTTCAAAAGACACATGGTCTCACATGCAGCAGAGGAAATTAAAACTGGATTAGGGAAAGCACTACTAAACCTTGGCTAATTTCACTAAGTAACAGCACGCTGACTTTAAAGCACAAAACATACAGAATCATAAACATGGAAACCCAGTATGATCCACCTTCACAGCAAATGAGAGATAAACATCAAATTGGCAGAAGGGATAAAACTGATAAGAAATGCCACAAGCAGTTAATTATGCCCTTCCTTTACCACCAGAATCAAAATGAAATTAAGATTATTTGGTCAGTACTGGTTCATGGGTAACAGGGATAGCTCAGTCAATGTTCATCCAGGTTTAAAACCAGATTGACTTTAGGAATGAGTTACTCTGAACTCCATTTCAGCAGGATTAATTAGCACACCAGGACCTCTCCCAGGTGTGCCCAGAATCTGAAATGCAGTGGCACCAAGGCAGAGCTGGGCTGGCACTAAGGACCATGGAAATCTTATCCACCCACCCATCCTTTCCATGGGTGCTGGATATGCACACACATGGCATTTCCCCAGTAAAGGGGTGACTTTCTCAGGAAGACATTACTCCTGCATCTAGTACTACCTCGGGTTACAAACCCAATTCCAAATACCTGCCAAACCAACACAAACACTTGGCAAACACTTGCTAGTGAGGTGGTTTTTTTTTTTTTTTTCTTTTTGGATTTTTTTTTTTTCTTAAAGCAGTATACATTTGGGAACCATTTGGTTTATAACTTTGTATTTAATTAAATGAGGTCTACTGCCATGTAATAAGAAATGGATTGAATCAGTAAGAACATTTCAGCCTGTGCCAGAAAAAAAAGAAAAAAAAAAGAAGAAAAAAAGGATAAAGTCAGAAAATTCAAGCATTAGAAGTTCAAGAATGGGAATGTCACACCTCTAAATTAAATAAATCACCTAATTAAACTTACAGGTGTGACATTTAAGACATATGCAGTCATCAGGACAATGTGATAAATCCATCCCATCACTGAAGGCTGTCCAAAGAGAAAAAGAAAAGCCCTTTACTCAGAGCCACAGCAGAAAAGCACTGCTACAGACACTAAAGAAAGCACAGATTTTTTTCTATGAGTGCAAGAGAATTAAAGATACCGGACTGAATGGTGGCTGATGCTTTGCAGTTATGAGGGTTTCATATGTGGCACCTGAGATGACTCTATAAGAATATAAATAGACTTTAGCCAATAAAACACACAAGGCCAAAGTGTTACCTTGTAGTTTCATGTTTCATTTACAGAAATGCCTAAAGGGGCTTTTTTGCCCCCACAGCATCAATAGGCTGCTAGCAGGGAACTGTCGGTGCTAGAAATTCTAAATATTTCTGCATCCTCCTACAAATTTCAGGGAAATGCCTTCCTCACCATATTCCCCTTCTGCAGACTGCAGGCTTGTGCAGCAGCTGCACATCTGGTGCCAGGGAGGGCCCCTTGCCTGTGGCCACTTGAGGCCAGAAAGGCTTTTTTTTTTCCTGTGGCCATAATTGGTGCTTTTCATGTGGCTGCCCTCAGCAAAGCCAGCTGACAGCCCTGGCTGTGGTGGCAGGGTCAGGAACTTCAGCTCACTGGGCACCCAGCCCTCCTTTATCCTGCTGCTCTCCCAGAGATCAGAATTTTAGTTTAGGCAGCTGCATCTTTACCCAGTTATCTTTTTGGTCCATCACAGCTTTAGTACAATTATTAAGAAAGTCCTACATGATAACAGTAGGCTGATGAACTATGTATTAGACCCATTCCTATACCTGGATAAAAAATTAAGTCTTATATGCCTCCAAAATTTAGTTTTTCTACCCAACTAGATTCAACATGTCTACATTATCTCTTCTTGAAAAAATTGCTGTTTCTTAGATGAGGTTTTGCAATAAAGCCTTTCTTGAAGCTTAATAAAAACCTCCATATTAGTCCTTTACCAAACCATGAGGATTCAAATTTGCATACAACTACAAACTTTCATCTCCAAAAATATCCTAAATAGCTTAATAACACATTTCTTTTGGCCCAGGAATGTGAAAGGTGGCTAAAACTCCATTTACACAATTCTTCATGCCAGCCAACAGAATTACCTTTTTAATTTTCTTTTTCAGCTGTTGGACTTTGGATTTGACACAGCCAATTTAGAAAATCAAGCATTAAAGACTGATTAAAAGATCCTTAAAAAGAGCTTCACCTTTTGAAACATATAATTTCATCATATCTGTAAATGCACACATGACCTTGTGCACTGAAGAAAAATCAAGTAAAAAACCCCAGACTTTCACAGAAATAGCTGGGATAGCTGGAACAGTGTGCTTATGTGGGATTCTTACAGTCATCTTCCTTAATAAAGAATATGGAGTGTTTTATTTGAGCATAAATTCAGAGATTTGACTTTTATTGGTTCCTAAATATCCACTCCATCTTCCCTAGATGCAGAACCTACATCCAACTATGAAGTTAAGCTCTCTGGCTGCTTCAATCAATAATGAGAACTTTTAATAGCCCAGATCCTGATATTTTCCTATATTGCACCTCTCTCCCCCAGCACTGGGACTGCACCACAGCCAATCTCTCAGTGACTTGGTTTTACTGTGGATAATCCCAAGCCCAGCCCTGATCACTGGGTCAGAAATATCACCAGCAGCTGACATTGCAACAAACCAAAGCCTCCCTCCAACCAAGAAAAAAACTCTGAGTTCTGATCATCTTAGTAAACCTTTGAAGGGGGAAAAAAAATACATTGGGACTTCTGCATATCTTAATTTCAGTGTGGCAGGAAGCAGACATGCCACAAGAGGATGGTTCCCATGGTATTTCAAACACAAGAGAAACCAAAGAACCTTTTCATGCTGGGGTCCCTGTCTGGTGTCCCCACTGAAGTGACTCAGCTATTCCTTGTATTACAGCACTTGGGTTCCTCAGTTATTATCCTGATCCTTCCAGACCTTTGATCCTTTGGAACTTCACCACCACTGGTCATTACTACAAGTCTCTGGATATTTAAAATGTATGGGAGGAATTTTAGAAGATCTGAGAATCACCAGCTTCTTTCTGAGGAACGCAGAAAAAAAACCCAAAAAAACCCAAACCAAACCAAATCAGAATAAATGTTCAAGTGTAACCATGAAAGATTCAGAAATTCTTCACAAAGTTCAAGAACTCCTAAACACACAACTAAAATATATAATTCTGTCTTTTGAAGATTGAACCTAAGCTCAATTTCTTTGTGTTTTCCCCTTGTTTTGCTTCCTTTGATTTGTGTCTTCAACAGGGTGTCTATGATGTGGCATGGGAATTTATTTTTTTAAATACATTTTTTCTAAAGATCTTGTAGGTTGCAACAGTCTCAGTTTTTCTGGTTTTAACTGAATTAAGGAGTGCTGTGTACTGAATGTACAAACTGGCCCACTATCCATGTGGAACAGATTAGAAGATGATCATTCATTGTATGCTCACAATTGAAGCATTTCAATAGTTTTATAGACAATTGAGGAAAAAAAAAAAGTATTTTGAGGACAAAATTTGAATGGCTTACAGTTAAATGTATTATATTAAAGGGCAGGGAAACAGAAACAGAGCAGGCAAAATTTAATACAAAAAAATCAAAGACAGTCTCACATTAACTCTTAGTAAAAAAAATTACAGCAACAAACCTGGGCATCGTGGAGAGGTCTAAAGAACAATGCTGAGGGATTTTGTTTCCTGGTTTTTTGTACCATTTGCATCTCCCCCCTCCAAGCTTCCTACATCTCAGCCTGGTTTGCTCTTTCCATAAGGTGTCACACACTTATTTTATTTTTCTAAGCATAACACAGAAGAATGCCAGAGCATTCTGTAAAAGAAATATTTTCTAGGTACAAATGTAATAAATCTGAAATCCCTCTGAGAAAGCCATCAAGCAGCTGAAAGAAAGAAAATAAGGCAGGCAAAGACTTCTGAATAATTAAAAAAATGGCAACAACTCAAATGCCTCCAGTAGCTCATCGTGTTAATGGTGACAACAAGATAATTACCAACATAATTTCATAATGAACAGCTGGTGATAGGGCAACAGGGACAGCATTATGCCCCAAAGACATCATGGTGTGCTTTACAGGGATTTGTTTCTCTTACAAGTAATGGCATAGGAAGTAGAGATGCTGATGTTCTGTTTAAAAATGTTCTATAGCTGAAAACACCCACACTTATCTAGAAACATACTGCTTGAAATACCAGCATTTGTGAGAAATTAATAATGGTAATTTCTGCATTTATCAACAGCTGCCTTCTACAAACTTCCAACAGACTTTCTCCAACGTGACTAAAGGCATCTTTGTAGTAATAAAATATTATGGTATCTGTCTTCCAAAGGGGAAAAATAAGTGACAGAGGTGTAAGGTGATATGATTGGTACAGTGCAGTCCACAGCAGATCTGGCTGCCAGCCCAAGCCCTCACCACTCCTTACTTCAGTCAGGATGTGACATTATCCAAAAGCTGCATGGTCACTAACAACAAAGGGAGGAATGGAGCCTCTTGCAAGAAATCTCAGCCCCCAAAAAGCAAACTGAAGTCACTCTGAGTGGCTTACAGTTAAATATATTATATAATAATACAGCAGAAGCTTTTATTCACCTTTCCTTTATGGTTTATGAACCACTGACACACTCCCTGCTGTGTGCCATTTGCTGACATGTCACATCTTGTCTCAAAAGAAGATATTGCTCAAAATTATGAACTGCTGCTGTATTTAACATATCTTCTGATGACTATTAATTGTGCATTTTTCCAAACTTATTTCTTACATAGGCATCACCAAACAACACCCAGCAGCTTTCTTACTTCTTGGCTTACATCTGTGACTTACTGAAGTGACAGATGCTCTCCAACCAGGCAATGCTCTCACATGAGCTGTTATGCAAAATGCTGCATTTGTATTTGCAACATGCTTCAGGGAGAAAGTACAGGTTACCAGTAGAGGAATCCAGGTTAAAATAACAACAGCAAAAAGAAATGAAGGGGGGATATTTGTAACAATGCTAGCTGATGGCTGGATTCACATTTTGTTTTCAGTTACCCCAAAACAAATCCCAGAGAGACTCCAGCAAGGTTAATGCCTTTCTTTGCACAGCATGGACTGAGGTACTTGGCAAAACACTGCTGAGTGAATTAAAATGAGCCTGCAATACAAGAAAGTTAGAAGGGTTAATTGAAACCTCTTTGTGAAGCAATGCAAACCCCCCAAATCTGTCAAAATTAATGAGAAAAGCCAGAGAAAACACTATGGTTCTGTCTAGACTGCCAGAACCTACAGTCTGCCTTGTATTAATAAATGCTGTAGAAAAGAAGCTCTGCTGTGAGGGTGGGGAGGCCCTGGCACAGGTTCCCCAGTGAAGCTGTGGATGCTCCATCCTTGGAAGTGTTCAAGGACAGGATGGAAGGGGCTTGGGACAACCTGGTCTAGTGGAAGATGTCCTGTCCACGATCTTTACAGTCCCTTCCAACCCAAACCATTCTGTCATTCAGTTTATATCCAGCTCTGTCATCCTGGTGTGCAGGGCAACAAAAGCACAGGGAATCTTTTATTTCTCTGGGCTTGGTATCAGTGTTATGCTTGGATGGCAGAGCAGCTCCAAATGGCCTTGTTGTGATGATGGCTGAGCTCAGAGCCTCCCCTGCTCCCCAAATCCATCCTGGCTCTGACCCACAGCTGCAGGGCCCAACTTCAGACAGCAATACAATTGAGGCTTTTGATATAATGACACCCCATGTTGGCTCTGCAGCTTCTCCCATCTTAGCCCTTGGAGAAAAACAAGTAAAGGGAAAAATAAAAAAATCTTAAAAAGAAAAAGCCTCCCAACATGGCTTTGTTAGCCCAGACCAACAGCACAGCTTGGAGGGGCACAGCCAAGCAGACTCTGAATGTGCTAGATTGACCCCAAATGCTCTGGAATTTTTTCAGTGTTTTGGGGTCTCCAGGTCCCCCGGATATTCCCATACCCAGGGCACAACAGCTAATGCTGGCACCTCTGGTAAGCCCCCACCTGCTGTCTCAAACCATTTTCTTATTTTTGATGGATATGTGCCTAATAACCAGCAGAAATGCAAAAAGGACACCCAAACCAACTTTTTAGTGACCTAAAGTAGCTTGACACTTATGAAGACATCCTTCTTCCATTTATGTTACACAAAAGTCTGTTCCCCTGGTACAACACCACAGATGTCAGAACAGCATTAAAAAGCAGCTCACAAAGTACACTATCACTCCTTTCTTTGCACAGAAAGTCATTAAAAATATGCAAATAGCTTCAAAATCATATTTACTCATTGTTTCAGCACATGCATGATGAACATTAAACTTGCAGTTCTTGGGCTTAGCATATGTTGGTTTTTTATTAACTTTGTAGGTTTAGAAAGTGTGCTGCAAACCATGATCACCAGTATTTGTGGCTCTTCAATTTAATATACAGCTACAACATTATAAATAGGTTGCTGAACTAATAAAATCACCACAAAACAACAAAGAACATCAAATTCTGCTCTAATTTTTATACTACACAGTCATTGACCTTGCCAGTACTTTCTAATCAAGCTTCCTGTACCACACTTATACCATTGCAGCTCATCAAATTTTCTAATTTATGTACAAGGACAGCTCAGCTCCTCTGGTTTTTGGTACATTCATATATGCATCTTATTAAGACTAACTCAATTAACACCACTTATTTGATAATCAGTTTGACAAATAATAGCATCAGACTACACAGAAACACAGCAGCACTTTAATTTTTTAATTTTTTTTTTTTTTAAATTCTAAACTTGAGCTTATTTCCTGGTATTGAAATCATAATTAACTTACATCAAAAATCCTGCTGCTGTGAATCCTACTGACTCCAGTAACCCTGCCAGAAAAGTGGTCCATTATGTGAGTCATCTGCTACAAAACAGAAAACAGCAACCATGCAACAGAATAATGCCAACTGAAAAGATTTATGCAGCTCTCACCACACGCCCCTCTGAGTTGTGTAACTCTGCACAATGGCTTTGATACCATCTTGTTTCTCCCAAATGTGGCTAAGGAAAGGTGACTAACCATCTCAATTGATGTGTTTTTCTTCCTGTGTGCCCAAAAATCAGCTTATTTGTACAACTCAGGCACCAGAGCAAGGAAAGTTGTGTGTCTCATTTGGCTCAGGGCCAGGTAATGCTTGCTGAGTGCCAAATGCTCCAGTAACCTAGATAACTCACACAGGAGAAAAACATCAGGTTATTACTGCATTTACTACCAGATACAGCCTTAAATGTCATTGTATACAGGGCTGTGCTTCAGAGTGAGCCATGCTCAGCAGACTTTTGGAAAATACACTTGGCACTTACAGAGTACAGCTTGAAAGAGGGAGGAAGAAATAAAAGAGGCAAGTTTAAAAACAAGAATTAATGAGTACATCTGTAATTCTGTAATTATGGCATCTGGTCTTAAGCCTTTGCATCTGCTTGTGTACAGCTGCTCAGTACTGTCAACAATAACCTTAAAGCCATGGCCAGATATCATCTCACAACTTCAGGCCAAGCAAAAAAATAAATAAATAAACAAACCAAAAAACAAAACATTAAATTCACATAGTGGATATGAACACACTGATGTGACTAAGCTAGTGATCCACTGGACAAAGCTCAGTTTTAAAAGTGTGTGTGTGTGTAGGGTTTTATGTTTTTAAGCACAAAAAGGCTTGTGTGAAACTTAAGAGCTGGCTTCCAGGAATTAGCAAAAGGAATAATCTCCATGGGAGAGGCTTCATCATAAGAATTCATTGTCTAGCAACTGTCTTACAAACAAAGAGTTTAATAAAAATGTTCTGTTAAATGTATTTTAGTAAAAATCTCCTCAAAACAAAATGGTCAGGACAAGCAAAGCACCACATTCTAAACCAAAGAGAGCTGTCAGCTTCAACTCCCCCAGATATTTTAGGAATAAGGTTTCTGAAGGTGTCACACTAATACTTAATTCAGAGGAAGCCTTGACCAGTTCCCTAGGGATGTCAGTAGGAGGGATGGAGTAATTCCAGTGAGAACTCAAAATGGGACATACCTCAAAGCTACTGAATATCCTCAAAGCCTATAGAAAGTCTCAGTAAGATGATTTCAAATACCAGGTTAAAAAGATGTCAATATTTAATAGAGACCATGTCTTTACTTTCTGCAGCTAGCACTGTGCAGAGCTGCACCCTCTGGGAATGGCTGCTCCCTCTCCCTTGTGTCCACTGAGGTTATTCCAGGCCTGGCAAACAAGGTTTTTATCTCAGTTTCAGTCTCAGTTCTGCCAAATACATGAGAAACAAGTGGAAGAGGCCTAAATATTTTCCTAGATGTGCAATTTGGTCTGTGTGTGGTTTTCTGTCCTACTGAAGCAGCAGTGACACAGGTTTGGGGGGATCTTCCATGTGCTATTATGTGCCAACAAGATCACTTTTTGGGTCTCCTGCATTATTTGTAGCTGCACAGTTATAAATGGGTTGGGTTACCATGATTATGGGTAACATGAAAGTATGAATTCAATAGGATTCATTTATGAAGAGCCTAGGATTACTTTCCTTGGCAGAATATTCACCTACTGTGAATAGGTGGATTCATCAGTGCTGCTGTGGGATTTGAAAGGTGTGACACTTCCTTAGGGACAGAAGAAGAACAGGTCACCTGAGTCATCACCCACAGTTCATCCCCTCCTGCACTAGTTTCTGGGGCAGTGGTGGTGCCACAGAAGGGACAGTTTTCCAAAATTCTGCCTATTTCCCTTCCTTAACCTTCTACTTTGATTCTCCTGCCATTGATACCTGTCCCTCTCTGCATGTAAGCAGGCAAACTAAGAAAGTGTCTGTCTTCTGACCACTGAAAAATTAACTCACTCCCCCAGGCTTTCTCACAGCTTTTATTGCTCTTGTGTGCACACTTCAATATCCTCAATATCCTCCCTGAGCAGGCAGGCAGCACTGTGGGCGAGGTGCAGTCAGTATATTCTGATGTTTTACAAGCAGCCTTCCCACCCAGGCTCCTGACAGGGGAGATGTGAGCTGTTTATTGCATCCCTTCTGGAGGGCAGCTCTGTCCCAGCTCCTGCAGGAGAGGGAGGCCAGGAGGAAGGATTACCTGCTCATTCCAAAGCCATCAGGAAAAGGCTTTGTGCATGCTTTTTTTTCCTAGAGCAGCACACCACCTAGACAGCCAAGGGAAGGGTTCACAGGAGAAAACCAGGAGATAAAAGCCAGCCAACTGTGTACAGCAGACCTGATTTCCTGCAGCAAGGGAGCAGCAACCACTGGCCACAGGGGAAGAGCCACAGATGTCACATCTCTCTGTGAGAGGGGCTCTTCCCATCTGAGCACAGGGATGTGCCCCAGATGTAGGATGGGAGAGCCACATGCCATGGCATGGACCAGGAGTGCCACACTTATGGCTTGGGAAAAAAGCCTTCTGCTCTGCTCTTCTCACAGGCTCACCTCAGCTACAGCCCCTGGATCAAATCCCAGTGCAGGAATCCAGGAACCAAGGGAAATCACCCAGAAAAGAGGAGCAATGATGACTACAGTCACTGAACATGACCCAAAACTGATACTGAAAGAGATGAGATTCAGTCTCGAAAATGAAGATGGGGAGAAATGATATCATAATAGCCTTAAAGCCCAAAAGGAAGGTAATAAACTGTCTAAAAACCAAAGGACTACACAGTAATAAAACCAGCTTAGGTTAGCACCTAGGAGGAAATGCTGCAGTGCTGGGAGGAAGGAGAGTCCAGGAAGAAGCAGAAGTCACTGCCAGGAGCACTGAAGGCACATGTGAGGTCTTGACTGTGTGGGTTCCTCCCAGCCTTCTCTCTGTCTACACCACACCAGTTCAGGAAGCAGTTCAGGTGAACAGTGACTGCCAGGGGTTGGTAAGACCTGGCAGGAACCTCAGTGGGAAAGCAGGATAACCCAAGGGAAGCTTGGGACTGCAGCCCAGCACCATCCATGACGTGCAGGACACCTCCTGCAGCCCCTCTTACAGTGCAAGCCTCTTTCCAGGGATGGGAGAGTATCAGCACCACCCTGAGCACCACCACCAATAGAATCAGCCCTTCATACAGCAACCATCTGCATTTGATTTGCTCTTCCTGCTGCTCTGCACATCACCACCACAATTACAAACAGAAGTATTTGGCTCCCCGCCTTGCCCTTTTATTGCTTTACTGTGCTTCACTGCCAATCCTTATGGCAACAGAACTTGCAAAGTCATGGACTCTTATAAAAATCTTATAATACTAAAACCCTCTACAGAGAGATTTCTCCTGCTCTTGGACACCATAGAGTTTCCAGGTATTGTTTTTGCTCTCATCTCATTTTATATTTAATATAATAGCCAGAAATATGAGTCAACAATAGTAAGTTGAAGATTTTTCTTTTTTGTTTTTTTTTTCCAATCTTAGGTATTTCCTTTCTGCTTTGCTCAGTGCACTCTGCTCTGATTTTATTTGTACTGCAAACTCCTTGGGGCAGAGGCAGTCTGTACAGTGCATTCTAAATTTGAGTTTACAGAAAGTAGAATATTGAATTGTGATCCCTGCTAGCAAATACTGAATGTTTCCTCATCATTTACCTAAGTGTTGTCCAGTAGGCTGAGTCCACTGGAATAAAATGTGCTCCTACAACCAGTCTGAAAATAAGATTACTGTATTTATCAAGATGCAACAGAGTTTGCATTAGTTCCTGTTCCTGCAATCCTTCTTTAAATCAAAGAAACAACACAGAATCAGCAAGATAGGAAATATATGAATTCAGCTTCTTCCTCTCAGGCCAACATGCCCATTATTACACTTGGTTTGGAATCTGAAAGTTAAAAGGGGCTCCACCAGGTGTGTGCATTAGCAACACAGCAAAAGTTTGAACTTGTGTAAAATTAAACAATCTGTTGTTCCACAAGGTGGAAATAATCAGGGCAGATCTACAAACTGGCCACAAGTTTACAGTGGCTGAGCACACAGGGATCAAGGGGGCCTGTGCAGCACTGGGATGCTATTTCTGGTGGCTTATGATGATGGGATCTTGGGAGAAGGAAGGAGATTCATTTTCAGTGAGCTTCCCACAAGATCACAAGTTTGGAGTGTTCCTCACAGCTTTAGACACGTCCCAGGAACTCACCTGCTCAGATTACCGAGTGCAAGGGGATGGGAATAATAATAATGATAATAATAATAATAACAACAACAGTTCAACAGATTATAAGCACATTCAGAGTGGGGGGATAGACTAGGTCAAAAGAAAAGAGCAACACAATTTGAAAATTCTCCTTAACTTTACCCAGTGCTGCAAAATGAAAAATGCTGCCTTGTGCTACATTCAAATTCTGTGCCATGCAGTGTTTACTTCCCAAAAACTGTATCTTAGTTGTTGAAAATAATAAAAAAGGGCAAATCTCAAATAGGGCAGAACAGTTTGGAGGGCACCCACAGATTTTTCACTGTGACAAACAACAAGATTCAGATGGGACCCCAACAAACAGGAATGCTGTTTCTGGGAAAGGAAAGTCACATTCCCAGTGTGCTGGCCCAGAGGGGACCCACCTGCACCCAGCACTGCCTTGTTTCAGCCCAGACAGCCAACTTTCTTTCCTGCAAGACTGCTTTTGGCAGCTCTGAGAGGCACTCATGCCATCACCTGAAGGCTCTGAAGAGGAAAGCAAGGTAGGTAAATGCTGCCACCTACACAGCTGAAGGTGGCTGTGCCAGGCTTGGAATGGGAAGTGCAGGGGAACACTGCTCTGCTGCACACACAAAGTCTGGGTTTGTGGCTGCTGTGGCTGAAAAGGCTCAGCACTGAATTATCACTTTCTTCTCCTGACCCACATGCACAGATTACACTCTGCAATATCTCAGCTGTCAATTAGGCCTTTATGTGGCACTCACAATACATTTTAAAATAACATTTCATACAGCAGCTGTGTTTACAGAAGGAAATATTTTTATAGGGCTCTTAATAACAAATGTCTCCCCTTTCTGCAAGGCTGTCCTTCATTCTAATTGCCCCTTTCACTCTCTTGATGAAATCTGTCTCTGCTAGACATATTATCATCTGTAAAGTTCAGAGAACATTAATCATCTTTTTTGGCATGCCACCTGTAAAGGACATTAGGATTTCAAGCTTCAGTTACATCATGTGACAAAACATTCACAAAAAATACAAATCATTACCTAAGACCTAAGTTATTAACCCTATTTGGGTGACAGTACATGATGGAAGAGAGCTTCTTCAACTTCTAATCAAAGAAACATCAAAATATAATTCAAAATGAATAACTTCTTAAATTTTAAAAATAATACCCTGATATTAATAATAGTAATATTTCAGGTTTGGTTGGGCTTTTTCCTTTGTGGAACTTAAATCACTTTGCTTTCTTTCCCTAATATATGTATACATACCTGAAGGTGTGTGGTTTAAAAGCAATATTGACACTACGATCTACACACTGGTCTGATATTCTGAGACCAAAAAGCCAGCAAAAGATGAAAGCTCTCCCACCTCAGACTTCACAGATTTGAAAACAAACTTCACAGTACCTAAATAAAACCCATGCCTCACTCATCCTTTACTTAATGCCAACAGCTTCTGAATGTGCATTATTTATTTATTTAACCCCACCTTGACTTTTTTGGGTGATGTATCCTCCTCCCTAGTGTTACAGTGGTACATGAATATTTTAACAGCCCTTGGTGCCTTTTACACTGAAGAAGATGCTCTGAGAAAGGCAGCCAGCTAACCAGCTTCTGCCCAGGTTTTTGAAATGATGAATTTCTGTTGTGCTTCCCACAATGCTGTAAAAATCAACCTCTTTTACCCATGCACAGATGCAGCAGCTGAAGAACCGTAAACTCAAATCAAAAGAAATATTTTTGCAAAGCTTTCATTATTAACTGAAATTACAGCCAAAAAAAAAAAAAAAAAAAAAAAAAAAAAAAAAAAAAAAAAAAAAAGAAATCAGAAATGAAACTAGGGGTGGGAAAAACACTGCCCTTCCTGAGACTGTGAAACACATCCTCTTGGCTGAAAAAGGGATGCACATCAAGGGAGCAGCAGTGGATAAGGAATGAACCTGAAACCTGAGCTCAGTATTGTTTTTGGCAGCCCTTGTTCTTGCCAGAACAATGCAATGCCCTGGGCTGCATGTGCTTTAACAGACCACCAGAATATCCCAGGTAAGTATTTGCTAGACAAGCACAAGTGGTTGGAAGCAAGCCATTCCTTCTTTTTCAATCTATTGGAAAAGAGGGGGGAAAAAACATCTTGCTTTTTTTTGTTTTAAACCCACCTAGAAGGTTTATAGGACTCACAGTTATTAATAGGGAGAAAGGTAACCCACTACAAAAAAACCTCCTGCAATTGACAGCAATTCATTTGTAAACACCTTGATTGATTTTCCAGCTTAAAACACATTTGTTCTTATTTTAGGGCACTGCAGCTTGAATTGCCATTTATTAATTGTACTATACCACAGCTTGGCCTAAAATTTGAGTATGTCTGAGTTATTCAACCCTGCTAGGATTAGCAGTCCTCAAAGCAGTGCCAAGGCCTTCTGTCCTGCATTACAAACACAAAAGAAGTAAGACTGGAAAAATCTGGAAATCAGCTAGTTGGTCCATCCCCATGCCCAAAGAGAGGATCAACTGTACCTGTGGTATCCCAGACAGGCACTTCTGTAAGCACTCTGAGAAATATATCTGCTAAGAACTGTTCTAAAAACTCCCTAGACATGTCTTTACAAAGCATCAGTAGCTCTGCCATTAAAAAATTGTCCAACTGACTAAGCAATCCCTCCCTTGATGCTCCAAGTCCAAAATAACATTTATTTTGCTGTCCAATAAAGGGATGGAGATGCAGATTTTTTCATGGCTTTTACTGCTATGCAGCAGCATGAAAATGCTCATACTTAGACCAAAGTTCACCAGCTCAAGCCTTCACTAAGCAGTAAGAAGAGCCCAACTTCAATTCCACACAGCTATGTGAAAGAACTTATGAAAAGCATGCATAGAAAAAAAAAATAAAGTACAATATATCATATTGCTGGGGTTTGGGTTTATCTGGACATGGCAGTGCTGGGTTAATGGTTGGACTCTGTGATCATGGAGGTCTCTTTCAACCAAAATGATTTTGTGATTCTGTAATTCTGAGTGAAAAGGCAAGTGTAAAACCATGGAAATACAAAAGAGCACTGGGACACACATCAGATTCAACCCACACACACTTGCCAGCTCCCAGCCCTTTTCAGCTCAAGGATTTCTTGAGCAGGATGTGGTTTCTATACATTGTCCAACGTTCCCTTGAACCCATCCTGACTTCCAGCACACACAATGCTTTTTGGCAGGGAGCTCCATCAATTGTGCACAGAACCACCTCCTTCCAGCTCTCCTGGAGACAAAATGGGCTTCTAGCTTTTTGTATCACCTTTTTTTCCTTTAAAATTACATGGTATTTGCTGTTTCAAGTACTGCTCTGATAGATCAAGCAGTCCTATGTTCATCTTGATTTCCCTCCAGACCCAGGAAAACGATTCTGGAAACAGGATCAATGCCTCAGCAGAATTTACTAACCCAACACTGGATTAGGGCAAAGTAAACTCTCCCTGGATCTAAGGAAATAGACAAATGGATCTGCCAGGTGTACAGCTGCTCAACACCAGCAGGGACACTGCCAAACACTGGCCATGGGCAGAAATAAGAAATCAGAAGTGACAAACCCAATTGTCACTGCCTCCTTATTTACAGAGGGGTCTTTCAATTGCAAAAACGTCTGTGTGAATCCAGTCCCAAAGTTAATTTTTTTTTTTTTTAACATCTGCACAGGTGGGTATGTTCATGTAATGCTTTTGGTGCTAGCACAACCTCAAAAAAATACTTTTAAGTCACAAATTACAGTGGTTTTCTGTTGCAAATGTCTGTTTTTCTCTTCCCACACAGGATATTGGTAAGACAGAAGCAAATATCAAGAGAACTACCTTCACAGCTCACTCACACAAAAAAGCCACAGATTAATCTCCAGCTTCTATATGAAACAAACAGGAAAGGTTAGAAGCAAAACCAGCCAGTGCTGGAAGTTTATAGATGATGCTAGAATTTTGCTCTTTGGGTGCTACTTCTCTCACTTCTGAGCTCTCCTGCTGGTGAAACAAGATCAGTTTTCCAATAAAAAACAGCTGGCTAAAGCTAAACCAAGTCATGACAAATCATAGTCATACAGCCAACATCATTATAAAGGAGAAAAATAAAACCTACCTCTCCAACATCAGCATCTGGAGGTTTTCCTTAAAACTACTGTGCTAAAGAGTATTATGGGTAAAGTACCAACACTGGATAAAGTCACCTTCCTACCAATGGCTGGCAACAGCAAAGGCCATGGTGATGTCAATTTGTGGCTTCCAATCTTTGATTTCCTGCCTCTGGTAACTGAGAGAGAGCCATGTAAAAACACAGACTATAGCAGGTCACCATGCCATGTGGCAGATATTCAATGCCAGAGGTCTTGCACTGGACTTCCAGTGTTTTTTTAAGTAGATTCTCCAAATGAGTCTGTAGCTAGATCTCACCTTGTTCTAACCTACTATGGGACTGCTCATAAGGAAAATAACTGATATGAATAAAACCAGACAAGGTTTTCCTACTTGTGCTGGAGGTAAATGGCCTTTTAGGAAAGACTAGATATCCCAGGGACACATTTTAAGAAGCAGAACAGCCCTGTAGCCTGTGAAAGCCAGGGACCAGGCTGGACATCAGCCTGATGCTATTGACTGACTATTCCCCTCCTCGTGGCCATGGGAGATGGGCTCCTGGGCAGCAGCAGACCACAGAAAACCCCAGATAAACTGGGGAAGAGCAGCTTACATGCTGACAGCCCACTTGATCCTGGTGGGATGGGAGAACTTTGAGATGTAACAGGGAAGCTTCCCCAAAACCTTAAAAATCAGTACTTAGGAGAATAAACAACTACTTCCAGGAGATACTTAAAAGCAGCTATCAAGGAAATTGCACATTAAAAACCTATGGAGCTGGTAATTAATTTCACAGGTAATGGATACTTTAAAGGCCACCATCTGTGCACCCAGCTTTGAGCACTGTGCAGCTGTGTGTTGGACAAGTGCTCTGGAAAACAATGGGCCTGCTCAGATAACCTGTGCACTCTCAGCACCACCTCAGAAACAAAGCAGGCTGCTGAATAAAACAAAAAGGTGCAAAGGGTGAATTTGTCCAAGCACACCACAGCTTTCATTTTATCTGCACAAAGACAATTCTCTCTCTGAGACCAGAAATGGCTCCTGCCCCCAGTGCTGCCAGGGCTTTTTGAAGTTATCACTCTGGGTCTCCAGCCATCAGTCTGTGCACATTTCAGTAACCTTTACTTCTGCTGAATAATTCAACAAAGCAAAGATTCGCTATTGGCAACTTTCTAACCTAAAGGAAAAAAACAAAAGCTTGCATTTGGTTTATTAAAGCTCCCAGAGGGGAAAAAAAATAATATATCTCTCCTCTTTGACCTTATTTGGGACTTTGCTTTGGGAACTGGCAGGAGGAAATGCAGTGCTGTCCAAAGTTTTGATAATGGGGAAAACAACCGAGAAAATTGCACGCCTAAGGGTTAAGCCAACAGTGACAAATAAGAGTTGGTGACATTGCTGATGACAATCCTCTCTGAAATTCCTGGCAAGATGGCAAGGACTGCAAGGACGAAGGGAAACCCAGGTTTGAAAGGACACAATGTACTTCAAGGAAAAGATATTTAATTTTTGTGCGTGACTGTAAGCTCAATGAAAATGGAGCTCTGCTTTAAATCCTGCCTGGAGGCCAGGCCAGGCTTCAGTGTGCTGGAAGAACCTGACCAGCTCATGGCTCTGATCTCACCCACCAAAGACAACTCAGACACTTGTTTGCCATCATCATTTTCCTCCTCAATACCTAAAATTATTAATCTGCTGCTTCAGGTCTATCAGGAGAGGCAGGATGGCACCACAGCCCTCCAAACCCACACAGCATCAATCTTCCCCTGGCTGCAGCCTGGCACAAAACTGCACTGACATCATGCAACCTGGAGCTTCACAGGGAGCATAAAATCTAAAACAGAAGCTGTAAGAGGATACATTTCCATTTGCTATCCCTCTGCATTTAATATAGGGGATATTATCCTCCTATCCTATGGCAAACTCACTAGGCTGGTGTTTTTTTTTTATTCTTGATCTTCATCCATCGAGCAAAATGCCATCAGTGATGACAGCACAGCCCTTGGTGAAGGGATGATGTGTTAGCTTGTGCTCCCTCTGCTGCTCCTGCTGCAGCACAGCAAAGCACAGCTGGATCCCAACCACACATCCCTGGGACTTCTGCCCCTTGCCTCTGTCCAGCTCACTGCTTTTCTGCATATTTTTTAAAGGGGGAGATCTTAAAGCAGAGTACTGAGGTAGCAAAGACATAGTGCTCTCTGAGATGACATATCCAGGTGGGACTCCAAGCCCCCTGGGATCCCAAAATCCTCATGGTACCTCCTCTCAGGGGGATGCAGAGCCAGCTGAAGGGTGTCAGAAGGAGCAGCACTCACAAACAAACCCTTCATCCTCCCCAGGCTGCTGCCCTGCCAGGGTGGCACACTCCTAAGTGGAATGTCAGTCACAGGCAGCCCTTGCCAAGGACATCATCCCTGCAGGGCCACTGCATCTTAGGGACAGAGAGTATGAAACTTCAGACAAAGGTAACCATAAAAACTAACTACAGCTGCCCATTAAAATATAAAGATTGGTAACAAAGTGTAGGGAGAGAACCATTTCCCTAGAATGACAGCTCACTCTACCCAGGTACAAAGACTTTGAGAAGAGGGTTTGGCCACTGATGGTTAAGCATGTCCTTGGCTTCAACACCACCAATTAAAACAAGGGGCACCAAATCACCACCAGCATCACTCAGAATCACAGGAAGACTAAGATCACTAACAGTTTTTCCCCTTGACTCATAGTATTTTATCTAGAAGCAACCAATTGTGTCAACTGTCATAAAGAAAGTAATTTTAGGAGAAACACTGAGAAGGAAACAGGAAGCATGCCCCCAAAGCAGAAAGGCTGTGCAAGCCTACATACACACATTCATTTGCTTGAAAACTTACATCCTGATTGTCCTGGCAAGTTCAACAATATAGATAGCATAATTCTAGTATTTCTATATATATATTTTTGCTTGGTGTGGGAAAAAAATTTCCCTCAGTACCTGTTTTAGAATTGCAGGTTGGATAACATGCATTTTTTCCATGTTTGCTTGTATTTTTTTAAGAAAGAACTCACAATTCTGGCTAATAACTCATAACTTCATAAGTCACAAGGTTCTGTAATGATGGAGAAGGCAGAAGACCTGTTCATGCTGCAAGGGAGTGGAGAATGACAACCAATCCTATTGCCACTGTCACCATGAGCCTCATTCAGTAGGAGCAGCCAAAAAGCCATAAAAATGGTCAAAGCTACAGAGCTAAGCCAGCCAACTGCAAGGAGCATCCACTGCAATCCATGCAAGTCAAAATAAGGAGGCAGAAACTGATATGCAAACTACCCACACTAAAATGTGAAATTCACTTTATTCATCTTCCCTTCCTGGAGAGAAACTGTGCTGACAGGAAAGGCTGGAGGTTGTGCCTGAAGTTTCCTCATCTCCCACTTTTAACTGGATGCTGAGCCCTTGCACTGACCCGGTGATGCTTCATATTTTTTTTTAAATGGAAGTGCATATAAATAATTCTGTTAGAAATCTATTTGGCAGACAAAAAGAAGGGAAGGAAGCCTATCATTTACTGACCATAACTTTAAAAAAGAGAGGGTGTGTGAATGCATGCTTCTTTGATAAATCTTCCTCCCAAGTATACACCCATATCAGCATTTCCTCCTCCTGCCGATTTCAGAACAAAAATGTGCAGTCTAAGTGAACTTCTATTTTATGCCACAAAAAAACCTATCATTCAGTGGTTAACAAAGACCACTTGGAATTTGTTTTTCTAAAAGACAGCTAACCAATCCCTGTAATTCAAAAAGACTTTTTCTCATCAAAGCACCACAGGAACACCGAGGAAACATTTCAGAGCTCAGCATCCAAGATGTGGGCATTATGTGCGACACAAAAGTGTTCTGGAAGACTCAAGGCTCTGGTATGACACTCTATGATTCAACTTCTTGGCACACTCCCCTTCCACCATCATCTGAAAACCATCTGAGATAACCTCTAAAGAAGATCTGGGCAACGCTCTCCCCTTCCCTTCCTTTCTCCCAACAGAGAACTGTAATCTGCTCTTTGATTTCTTTTATAAAACAGGACTACAAAGGAACAGCAAGGGAAAAAAAGCCTGTTTAAAAACAAGGCAGGCAGGCATGCAGCTAGAGCTTCCCATCCAAGCTGGAGGGATCTCACAGCTGGCTGCTGCCACGTCTCCCTGAGGATGGCCACTGCCTCCATCTGCTTTTGCCATCACCTCCATCCTCTGGCTTAGACAATAGCAACAGGTGCAGCAACAGCAGCACAGTCCTGGAATGTGCATGTTTTCTGCTGCAAGGGTTTAAGTGATATCACAGAGCTAAGGCTTGATGGGTATCACAGCCCAGAGCCTCCCCACACAGCAAGAACAGCTGGGGTGCAGGACCAGGCTGTTCCAGGGTGCCAAACACTGACACAACCTTCACCTCTTCTGCTTTTCCACTTCAGGGTAAACACCCACCTCTGAGTAAAATGTCACCTGTTGTCCTCACAGAAGCATCTGTGACAGAAAGACCAGACAGAACAACAGCTGGGGAGGAGCCCACAGCCTTTCACCTTTAGGCTTTCACCTGGAGACACCCAACAGGTATCAGATCACTGGAAACCACCCCCTCTGGCACGTGGAGGCAGGGGCCAGCCACAGCACACCAGTCCTTACACTCTGGGAGGCATTACAGCTCACAAGGAACTCTTTTGTACTTGGGAGAGGGGCAGAAGACAATGTGTGTTTGCATATTTTCCATAATTCAATTGGCTGGTTTCTGTAGGTCGTTTGCTGCCTCTTTCCATCATCCCTGATGTGGCCACAGCAGGAACATCTGCAATCCAGGCAGTGAGGGCTGAGACTCTAGAGAAGGGCTGGAAACACAAATATGAACTCATGCTTTGCAATTAAAAAGATAGATGATACCAGCTTCACTCCTATATGAGAAAGACTGGTTATTACTAAAACCTTTTTCCTGTCAATCTGAATTTACTACTTAATATTTACTTTTGAACTATCGTATTTCTAAAGGATATCTCGCAAAAAAACTTTGCCAAATATTTTCTGTCTTGAATTCTTGGGAGAACACATTTCTATGCTTTCCAAGCTACAGTCCCTCCTTAAAAAAAGTGGGCCAGGCAGAAGGAGCAGAAGTGCCAAAAGCACACAGTGACACAAAGAGAGGAAAGGTGGTATTGTCCTTAAAAATGAAGGCAGGTGACCCAAGGCTCTAAGGGGGAGAGGACTTGCACAACCAAAAGAGGACAGTAATTCATCATATTTTTGATAACAGAGCATAGATGGAATAAGGATGCAGGGCCCTGACCCCTCATTCCAAGCATACATCTTAACTTGGCAGGAGGAATTCATGTCCTGCTGATGGAGCTCAGCCTTACACAGGAGCTCCCTGCATTTTTGGCAGCTGCTTGCAAGCCATCCTGATTTTTCATTTCCATGAGTGTGCTGTCAGGAAACAACAACAAGCCCAAAGCCCAAGTGTCAGACTCAGTGGAGCAGTGCTGGGAAGCTGCTCTGGTCAGAGCCCCTCACCTCACTCCAGCTTCCAGGACCCACAGAGAAACTGGGAGAGACTTTTAGCAGAGCCACTGACAGGACAAGGGGTTTAAACTACAGGAGGGCAGATTTAGACAAGGCTTGAGGAGGAGGATTCTCATGATGCCACATGGTGCCTCACTGGTACAGGCTGCCCAGAGAGGTGGAAACATTCCATCCCTGTGGGAATATTCAAGGCCAGGTTGCTTGGGGCTCTGAGCAGCCTGGTGTACTGGAAGGTGTCCCTGCTCATTGCAGGGTTGGCAAGAAGAACCTTCAAAGAGCCTTTCAAACTCAAACCATTCTGTGATTTTCTATGAGCTCATTTTGTGGGAATGGCTGAACTCCACTTTAACCCCACCAGGCTTACTTTTCTTCAGAGTATCTTTAACTCTCCCAGGAATCCATTTATACTTGTTACTGACTTTATAACCCAAGCTTTGTTGTTTTTTTTTTTTTTTTCTTTTTGAAGAAGTAGCCATTCTGGCATGCCTTTAGTTGCTTTTCACTGTAGCTCTTCTCAATTATCTATTTCCAGTAAAACCACATTTGTGGCTGGGCAGAGCTCCCCAGGCATCCAGCTGTCAGCAGGGCCAGCTCACCAGGAGGGTCCTCAGTGCTGCCAGGGTGACAGGGGTTAACTCCTGAGCTGGGACCTCTTTTTGTGAACAATCACAAGACTCCTCTTCCCCACTGAGCTGCTTAAAATAACTTTTCTCAATTTATATTGGGGGGGAGCAAAGATTAAATGACTTCAAAAGAAACTAATACTGGCAGATGAAAGGGAATAATCTTATGGATATGTGAAGGAACTAGCTGTTTCTTTGATTACTGCAGGGAAGGAGGTCCCCAGCTCCATCACTTCTTTAACTTCTGAGATTTTACAGTGTCTCCAAAGCCTATTCACACCCACCCCACAACAAACTCAGTGGTAAATGACAACTCCCCCTAGGAAGGTACATGCCTTTCAAAACCCAAGATGCAAACAATGCCCACAGGATACAAACCCTCTGTCTTCTACCATTTATATTTCATTTATCGTGCTCCCAAATCCCAGCTGCAAAGCAAGAGAGAGAGATGTGGTTTCTCATTAGCAAAAGCAGTAAAACCTGCAAGAAGTAACTGTAAAATAATGTCCTACATACCTGTGTGGAAAACCCCTGGGATACCACATAAACTGGGATTGGCTGATATTTTTCATTTAGCCAAATATGAATGTGGCTTTTCCTGATCCATCTCAGTTGTACCCTTTTGTTTTACCATCCCAAATTCATTCCTGCCTCCAAATTCTTTCCCCCTGGGGAAAGGTTATAAACTTAATCCTGGAGTTTGCTTCACACATCATTTGCAGCTTGTCAATGGGCTTTTGAATGTCGATGAGTGCAGAATAACATTAGCTGGGGAAAGGGTCTAGAGAGTTTATTTTGTTAATGGAAAGAAGAATGATAGGACTAAAAACAAGGTTTGTATTTTGCTTTGATTTTTTTTTTAATCAAGTTCATAAACTTTTTGATTTTTTTTTTCCCCTGCAATATAAGTGAGTATAAAAAAATTTTTTTGGTCACTCATAGTCAATTTTTCTGTTACTACTTTCTACCTGTGGGACAGAATGAAAAGCCATTTGTTAAATTCTAGCTTTTTCTCCACTTCTAATTCAGTTACACCGTAGGTTTTTCTTCAGAACAAATTACCTCATGGCTCAGTTCAAAACTGAAACATTAGCAATTCGGTCTGCAGATACAATCTGCCATTGTAGGGGAAAAAAAACCTTCCTCAGAGCTTTAGCTCTCAGGATGTTGCCACTGGTAGCAGTTGCCTGATACCCCTGACTACAGGCAAATTACTAGCTGGAAGTACTGAGGCTTAAGAAACAAATTCTTGCCTAAATTGTTCTCCTACTTAAGTGATTTGGGGTTTTTTTGTTTTTAATTTGTCATTACTGAGAGCATTTGTGTGCCTTAACAATTTGTACTGTTAAGAAATCTCTTCAAGAGCAAACTGCTCTCCACAAACACTGAATGCTTAAAGCTCCCAACATCACACACACTTCCTATCAAACAAATGGGAATTCTTCTGGCACTCTCTCAGGAAACACCTTCCTTTAGGGGAGTTCAAAGAAAAAAATAGAAGTTATCTTAATGCCCTTGGTCGATGTAATTTAAGGACAAGCACATCACATCACACAGACCAAAAGCAGAGCCAGTGGCATTGGATAAAGCTGGAGGGGCTGGATTGCAGTGACTTGTTAAACATCAGGCTGACTCTGGGACCACAGGGAGCTGCTCAGCTTACGGGAATTCCTCACTGGGATTTGCCCAGTCGCCCCTGGGTACCAGCCTGAGGGATGCAGGGACACCACTGGTGGCCTCCCCCAAGGCTGATGGGCAGGGGGAGCAGGGCACCCTCATCCCTGAGCAGGGAAGGAGCTGTAAGCCACGCAAAGAATGTGAGTGTGATCTGAAATCCCATTAAAACAGATCCTCTAGCCATCATCCTTCCATCCCCCAAAGCTGGGGCACTGCTAAAGATTGCACATACAACTTGTCTTTTATTCCCTCAAGCAAGGCCAAATTACTCAACAATTGGTATTTTCAGTTCATTGCTGGGTAGACCAGACAGGGAATATCCAAGTTATGGAGAGCAGAGGGTATGGAAGCAGCGCTGCTGTGCGTGTTGCCACCTCACCTCCCAAATAATTCCAGGACACAGCCACTGACAAGGAGGCTTTTATCCATGTAGGGAGCACAGCAGCCAGCCAGGAGAGTGTGTGAGACCCAGGCCAGACCAGAAGCACTGCACAGGCAGCAGCCAGCTGCTCCTCTCCGGATGCCACCCAGCAATGGCAGGAAGCGGCTGTGACACAGGCAGCCCTTGGACAAAGCAGCACGACTCCTGGCCAGTTTTACACTGGTTCACCTTCCCAGGAGTAATGAGAGTTGTGCTGGGCAAGACCCAAAAGCTGCTTTGATCTGTAAGGAAAGCTGTAGTGGCCATGGCTCACAAAGCACAGCCATTGGCACTGCCATGGCCAGACCTGCAGCACCCAGCCACAACACACACCACCTCAGAATGCTCTGCACTGCTCTGTGCCTTCCCAAAGGCAGCTCACACAGCTCAGCCCTTCTGAGAAGGGAATTGGAGCAAAACATGGTTTGCTAGCTCTCCCTTGTCCACTTCTGAGAAAATGCATTTCCCATGGAACAAGTGCATGTCTGGTTGAAGACAAGCCCTGCAACCACAGCGTTAGGACCAAACACGGTATTATGCACAAGCCTGACAGGGATTCATTTCAGTCCTGCAAATGAACAGTATGCAATTAGAGCAACACTGTAGAACTATGAGGTGGCTTTTGCAGCTAGAACAGGAACTCCCCTGTCCATACTGGACCACACTCCAGCAGTCTGCAAGCACTGTCAGTAAAAGTCAGTAGGAATTTAAAATTATACAAACCTAGGGACAGCACTGGGGTGAGACTCAGAAAACTCACTTTGGTGTGCCTGTGTCTTCCTGTGCTGCTGCCCATCTTGTCTGGTGAATGGTGAGGATTTCTGGATCATAACCTGCACTCTTTGTCCAGGTGGAAAGATGTATCCCAGTGGCAAGCCAGCACTGCCAGCTTGTTTCCCAAAGATGGCAACAAAGCACAGACAGGCCGTCCCATGCTAACTAACACTGCCAGGGAGAGTTTGCCTCTTCTCCTTGAAGAGATAACACTAACAACTTAATCCAATTAACACAGCACAAAGCAAGAGTGTAATTCCAGGCTGGATGTGCTCTAATGCCTCCTATGGCTTTAGCAAAAGGAAAGTTTGCACTAGATTAAAGAAAATACTCAACATTCATTTTTGCTTATCGCCGAGCAGAGCAGCATACAGGAATGCACGAGCCAGCAGAGGCCAAAAGCAGGGATCATGTCTATCCCTTGTGCATAACATCCCTGCCTGCTCTGGAAGAATGTTATGTTTCTCAATGATATCACTAAATTACTGGCTTGTTTTCCATTTGAAAGATACTGCAGAGCTGTGGTCCTTAAGCAATCACTCTGACCAGCTGCCAAGCCACTTAATCACTTACATGCATTCGAAATAAAAGCTGTCTAACTTACAAGAGCTGCATCAGCTCAGTTGCCTACCCCAAGCTGCAAGGAGCAATGTGTGCCTTTATTCTAATAATGCACAGAGGAAAAAGGTTGAGAAACTACACAGAGAGAATCAGCTTGTTCATCACGATCGTGAAATCCTAATTGCAACCAACAGCAATGGGATTTTTACTGACTTCAGAAAAATTACAGTTCTGCAATATCCAACCACACAACCACTAAAAAAAAGGTGCCAAGAAACTTGGGAAAACTATTAGTAATAAAAGCTGAAGATAGAGAATAGATCTGCTTGAGGCCTAGCACAACACAAACAATGGAAGTGATAAATCAGAGATTCCACCAGTGTGCAAGAGGTTAGAAAAGGGCACAAGCACAAAACACCCAGGATTTCCAAAAAGTCAGAAAGCATGGGGTGGAGAAAGGCCAGCAGTGAGATCTGGAGCCTGGGGGCTGGCAGTGAAAATGCTCTCACTCTTTGTAGTGGGACAGAAATGAAGGTGTGACAAATAACTGGAAGTCATGTTAGCTAGGAATGTCTAGGAATGATTTTCCACCCTAACTGTCCTCTTGGAATAATTTCACTGAATATACACAGTGGGTTGGATCAGAAATTTTTCATTCCTCTTCAGACAAAAGGGCTACAAGTTAAGAAATACACTGGGTAACAGCCACAAAGTTATGAAACAGCTTGTTATGAAAATGGCAGTTGCCTGCAGAAATACAAAATCTTCAAGAATTAATTTTTCACTTTCTGTGCCTTCAGTTCTTTTTAGCTATTACTGTATTTTATGCAGCATCACTGCATCACAATTGTCTATCTACAGCACTGAGCACCACTATTTGTCATCTCAATACATTAGCTCTGGATTCAACGAAAGCAGATTTTCTCTCTCTTTTTTGCTTGAATGAGTAGCAATAATACACAGCTTTCTCTGAGCACTCAAACATCATCCCCTGACCTGATGTTCCTTTTTCAGTCAATTCTCCTCGTGAGTTTAGAGAGACTGAACTGCCAGAAAGGAAGGAGGCAGCTGTAGGAATGCTGCAGGCAGAGGGGGTGACCTGAGAGCAAAGGTTTGCCAGGACAGGCAGGCTGCTGGCCCACAAATCAGCTGGAAATGGATTAGCTGTCCAACGAGGTGATAAAGATTACAGATCACACCAATTACAGCTGGAAGCTGCTTCCCAGGACTAATTGATTAAGGCACCTCAGGTCTGAGCTGAGAACAGCATTTGATCTGGTAGCAGAGCCAATGGGATTCAGAGCTTTCCTCATGGGATCCAGGTTTGCTCCTGGATAGATACCCAGGAGGGAATACTCCATCAGGCAGAAAGCACTTGCTGCCAGAGTCCTGCTCCTGTGGTGCCCACACCACTTGAGCTTCCAGTGCACCAGAGCCTCCTGACACCTGATCCTTCTTCCTGTGCATCCTTTCAGCCCCACCACACCCCAGGCATGGACAGACCCCCACTCCCACCCGGACTGAGGAGCTCCCAAGGCACAACACTCACAGCTGCCACTCAGTGGAACACACCACATTCATTAAAGCCCAAACTTCTAACTCTAATGATGCCACTTATGCCTATTAAATTATCCATAAAATGCTTTAATTTAGCCAAACCAGCTCCCTACCCTCTGCTGCTTGCTTTTTTTTTTTTTTTTTAATTTGTGTTTTTCTTTTACCCACCATTAAAACAAAGACAATCTGAAATAACTGTTTTTCCCCAGCACCATCCTCAAAGCAATTATTCTGCTGCAGAGATGCAGTCAGGAAGAATAACCTCCCCGTGGTCTCTTTGGGAAGGCAGGAACTGAGCGAAGTCCTCAAAGCCAATTTTTCAGCTCCCATTCTTCCCACACACATCTCAAATCATCTACTGCATTTCTTCTGCTCATTTGACTTCTAAAGCTCAAGCAAAGCGGGGATTCAGATAAAAGACAGCGCTGGAAAAGAAAAAAGAAACAACTCAGCCACTTCCTATAGTGATCTTTGTGCAGCACTAACCCCAGGGTTTTTTGGATGCTGGGCACTGTGGGTCGGTTTGCTTTCAGTCAGCATCAAAAACCAGGGACTTTGCCTTGGATTGCTGTTCTGTGCCTTTGCAGAGAACAGCTCCAATTCAGAGCAACTCTGTAAATTAAGGGCTGCATGTCTGAAAAGA
The DNA here is from genome assembly GCF_903797595.1 of Erithacus rubecula. NCBI lineage: Eukaryota > Metazoa > Chordata > Aves > Passeriformes > Muscicapidae > Erithacus > Erithacus rubecula. The sequence goes on from NC_136687.1 coordinate 63,378,129, forward strand.
GCCCCGGCTCTCTAAAAAGGGAAATTCAGCTGATGGACTTCACAAGAGTTTAAAAGAATAAAAAAAAATATTTAAGAATGCTTTCACAAGACCAGCTGAGCAATTAATGACAAAACAAATTTAAAAAAGAAAAGGCCAAAAATGAACAGTGAGACTTGTTGCTTATTAAAGGAGGTAGCACTTCTTACAGGAACATTGCATACACATCTAAATAAAACAAACAGCTTTCATATGTTTCATAACTTGATACATATTCACAAGCCCACTACAGGAATTCAAAAGAATTAATAAAAATTTGGCTCTAAGATCAGGTTACAAAGATGTACTTAACTGTATTGTCATCTATGAAGCCATACTCAGTGAAACAGTGCTAAATTGTCTGAAAAATACAGACAAATAATAAAAAAAAACCCAAAAAACAAAAACACACAGTTATTTGATTGTGAGTCAAGAAAAAGTTACTAGCAGACAGCTCCTACCTCCTTTCCTTTCCTTTGGCCTCAGAGCCTGGAAGGAAAAACTCAGCCATCACCTCTTGTCACTCTGCTCTCTAGGAGCACACAACAAGCAGATCTTATTTCCTCACAGTTTCTTCATTATTTTTGGGTAAGGAAATTATTATTTCTCAGCTTTTTCCAGCTTCTAATCATTTTCTCAGCTCTAAATGACCCAAATTAACTGAATGAAGAAACTTCTGACCCAGTCGACAAAGCTTTTGCTGCCAAAACTTGGTTAGTGGTGAAAACAAAAAAAAAAAAAAAAAAAAAAAGAAAAAAAGAAAATTATTCTGGGATTTTAGCTGGTGGTGTTTCTATATGCAATGGTGGAAACTTCATGACTGGGTCACATAACCAGGTGGGACCCTGAGCAAGGAGAGGGGTTTGCTCAGCTGCTCCAAAGGGTATCAAGATTTTAGAGTCCAAAATAAAGCCTGGGCACCAAGGTGAAAGAGAGAGTCCTGTCTTAGGAAACATTTAAGGCCCAAACTTGTTTGCTTTGGCTCTTTCCATGCTTCCTTTACCTGCAAAACCACACACAAATTTAATTTGCCTTGAAGTTATTTTAATAGCTTATGAGATTAGGCTCTAATGAATTGCAACTTCACTTGAAGTGTGAACTTTTTAAGGAAAAAAAAAATTACTTTGAATAACAGTCTTGTATCCCACATATGATGTTCAAAAGGGACCAAAACCTCCCTGAGGAAAAAGTTGGTAAAACCACTGCAAGAGGGAAACTTGGCTGGGGATAGAGCTGCTGGCACCCAGCGAGGGTGGGAAATAATGGCAGAGGTAGAGGGAGGGATGAGAAGGACACAGGATTAATGGGATAAAAGGAGACAAATGACAACTCAAGGTCTTGAGGGCTGTGACTGTTTTGGGAATGAGAGAAGGGAGGAGGAGGGAGAAGTCTGGGACGTGCTGGCAGAGGCAGGAGGGTCACAATGAGCATTGTTCCCTCTGAGGAGAGGGGGTGGCAAGATTGGATGAATATCCATCCATGTGTCCACATCCAGGATCTGGGAAGGAGGAATAGATGGACTGGTCTATTTACCTGAGCACAGCTCAGATTATTTCTAATCACAGAATACAAGCAAAGCAGGTGTCAGACAAAAGAAATATTGAAAATAATGATTAAAAAAAAACACCTTTAGTTATTTTTGTTAGACTGCAGAGCATACTAGGAAATCTTGGCGACACACACCTGGAATCTGGGAATTTTGGCAAGAGTGAGAAGGTCAGCCAGGGCTGGCTGAGCCCCCTCCATCACACATGGAGGGACATGGCACAGCTTCTCTCTTCACAGCAGCCTGCTCCTCACTGCAGGGCAGCCCCTTCCATTGTCCTGCTATTTCTGCAGCACAGCTCAGTGAGCCCAAGCACAACACACACCCACCACCAAGGAGCCCGGGACACTGCAGCCACTGTTCCTCCCCCTCTCTGGGCTTTGTTTTCCACCTCCCCTTGTTTTTCCCCAGCAAGGCATGGAGCAATCCCTGCTCCCCCTCCCCAGCTCTCAATGCCCCTCGCTCCGCTCCTGGATCTGCGAGCGCTCCGGAGTCAATCTTCCCATGAAAATCAAGTCAATGACCTGCCCTTCCCTGTTCCTTAAAAACCAAAAAAAAAGAGAAAAAACAAAAAAAAAAAAAAAAAAAAAAAAGAAACAGACATAATTTTTCTTCCCCTCAGTTCTCACGTGTTGTTAATGTTCCCCTCGAGTTGTTAGGCAATACAAAATGCATTAATTCTTCCAAAGTGAGTTCCCCATGAAAGATTTAATTGTTGCTGATTAGGCATAGTATTCTCCTTCACCACCCCCCCTTTTTTGGGGGTTGGTGGAAAAAGAAGAGCAGAATGCAAAGATATTTTGCACTCAAAGACCACGTTACCCTTATTATCTAATCAAGTGGAAAGGCCTTCGTCTGTCCTGGCCCTGCCAAAAAAACAAGTGAGGCAATAAAAACCTTTAAGATTTTTCTCTATCCTTTGTTATCCCAAAAGACCCAAGTTTAGTCAATTGCTGTCACATCACTAGAAAGAAAGAGAGGAGGAAAACAGAAAAGAAAGAGAAAAGACACTGCTGTAGCTGTTTTAAAAATAGGGGGGCTTTCTGTAACCCATGAAGAAACCTGGTGCACAAAATTGCACAGTAACTTTGAAAAGATTTGCATTTAAAAGATTGAATACAGGTCGCTTCCCTGTGACCATAGAAACATTAGAAAAGGTGGAAAATTCAGTCTACTGAACTCCAAATGACTTTATTAAAGTGTCACTAATCAGAACCCAAGGACACAAGGTTTTAGTGTTTGGGCTAACAACGTGAATAACCCTCAAAAGTCAAACGACCTTCTAAGAGCATTACACTTAAAAAAACCACTTGTCAACAGCAAGTTAAGTTAGAAAAACTTGACTGCCTCTAAGAAATGAGTAATCCCTTGCAGCTCACAAGAACACAACTGAAGTATGTCTCTAAAAGCAGGCTCATATAAGACAAAAATGTCCAAAGCTTTTAGAAATTGTACTGTGTGGACGACCAATCCTTTGCTTTCATTGGGACAGTTTAACTCGAATTTTGAATGGAATATATAAAATATTAATTTGAAGTTGATATCCACATGCAATGAAACAGGGATAAGGACAAATTTCAAATAAGCTTCATTAGGAGATGGAGTTTATCCATATCAGCAGTGCCAAAGTACAGGCAGACACTTAAAAAATACTGAAAATAAGTTACATCCACATGACATCTGTCATTATCAGAAGGCTACCTGAATCAAAGCTCAGTTAACATATTTATCCACCTGAGGCACCATCACTTCTACCTGACAGGCATCAGGTCCAATTTGGTTCTGTCTCCAGAGTCACACCAGGTGTTCTAAAACTTCTTTTTCCTCCCAGTACAACCCCCTTCAGCTCTGGGCAGCTCTCCTGGTTCATGCAGCCAGGATTCCTCTCATAGGCATCATCCTTTTGAATCTCAACTCCTACATCTTCATTCCTTTTTGCTTATTCAAGTATTTGCTGTATCTTTTATACCAGTTTGAAAATCCTTTGGGTGTAGGAGCCACCCCCTAGAAACAATCACCAGTAATAGGAAAGAGTCCTGTTATATGGCTTGAGCAGCTTTACAAGTTAACATTATGCTTCAGAGCCAAGCAGGTAGCTTTCAGAACTGAGTAAGATCATCTAGAAGGCAGAAAAAATCTAGTTTGCTTATTCTAGTGCCTTCATTATGCTTCAAAACAGTGCAATAGAAACGCTATCCACATAGTTCTTTTTCAGTAGTGAGGTTATATTCTTATTAGGTGGGTCTTTAACTACACCAAGCAGCAAATCTGCACAGTGTTTACCTGGATGAGTCCCAACCTTTAGCAATCCCTTAGTTAACAGCCATATTTCAAAGTCAAATGGATAGAAAGCTTCCTTTAGACATGGCAGCAGGCATGGGGCTCTCTGATCCCCAGTGCCCATGCCCAGCAAACAGGGCAGAACCAGGGGTTCCAATGCTGCTATGGATAATTCCCCCACAGGCTGTGCTTCCAGCTGACTTACCTCCCAAAAACTAGAGGGGAAAAGCTGGCAGCACCTACTCCAAACCTGCCAGACACACATGTGCAAAGCTGATTAATGGCAACTAACAGGTGACAAATATTTCCGACACATTTTGGGCGAGCTGTCGCGGCACAGAGCCAGTAATCCCCTTAGCGTGACAGAGCCCGGGCTGGGACTCTGCCCAGCCCTGGGGACCTGCACCACAGCTTCATCCTTCCTGCTCTGGCCTTCCTCTGCTTCCTCCTCATTTTCCTGGGCTAGGACACAAGGCTGTGAGGAGCACAGCGTAAGGAACATCCATACGTTATCCCTAGGAAGATACACCAGGGGCACAGCAGCAACACAAACTGCAGTGGCAGCCATAAAAATATTAAAAAGTGATGAAATAATGATGATACCCACTCCTACAATTAATAGGAAGACAATTCCATGCACTCTGTCTTGCATTACACTTGAGTGGCTGGATTCAGTGTCTGCCCAGGTCTCACAGAGCTCCCCTACCCTGCAGGCAAAACTTGGTAGGTGCACAAACTTTTAATAAGAATAAGAGAATTGATGTGGTTTTATTATTACTAATAATTGGCATAACAATTTTTTTTAAGTTTCATTGTCAGTAATCTTTTACCCTAGCAATTAAGGAAGTATTAAATATCAAATTAGCTATCATACATTAACTTCTTCAGAATTAATCCTCTGTATTACAGACAAAACAACTGGTAGTTAAACAATTGTTAAATAGCTACAACATAATAAGCAACTCCAAGCTACTCATTTCTTAAATGTCAGTGAACAAAGATGAATGTTTTCCAACTGACTCGTGCAAGTAATCTCACTGGAGATGAAAGCTCTTTTACCATCATCTTTTTATTAAATCACTTCTTTCATGGGTTTACTTGATGAACATCCTTAATTTTGAAGTATTTGGTAATTAGCCTGGTCAAGGACAGTGCTGTATTCATGAGTACCCCTTACTCAACAAGAGCTATTTTTAGTACAAAAAACACAGATTAAAATCGATCAATCAATATTTGCTCTGAATGGGTAGTGTTTATCCCATAAAGTCTCAAAGTAGAAAAAATAGATACTACTACAGTGTAATGCTACAAGTGCTAATCTAAATTCAGATCAAAGTAGGATGTCAGTTATGGGATTACATTACAAAGGAACAAAACAATACAAACACAGCATTATCACAGGAAAAACAATGTATTTGTTACTGCAACTCCAATGTGTCTTTGAGAATCTCCACAGCTCCAAACCCTTGATTTGTAAGATTTACAGTGTAGGAACAAACCCTTATTTGTGCCACTGAAAGACCAGGCAGAACTTCCAGGAGCAACAACTTGTTTCCCTGCTCGCAGCAGAAGCCAGGTGTGACACCAAATGTGGGAAATGTCTGCCTGACACCAGCAAAGGTACAAGGAAAAAATAAATGCTGAACTGATTTGGATTTGGCCAGGCTGAATGGGGCACCCTGTGTCCTTGTTGGAACTGGAGGGTCCCTTGTGACCCATCCCATGGTTTGAACCCTTCGGTCCATTCCTCATCTTTGCACAGCCAAACACTGGTTCTGTTTTTCTCTGTTGCCCTGTCCCAGGACAGTGCCACAGGGTCCCTGTGAGCAGCACAGCTGTGAGTGCAGCACACAAAGGGCCAGCAGCTCTGCAGAGTCCCAGGGTGCAGGGACAGCCCCCAAGGACCCTTTCTGCTCTGCTGTAAGGAGCTGCAGGGATGCCCTGCACTGCCTGCCTGCCAAACACCAGCCAGGCTTGTCTCAGAAAAGAACCCTGCTTCTCAAAAAACTGCACTGCTTCAGCAGGGAACTCACAATGCAAAGAGAATTCTCATTTGCATCAGCTTTAAACATCCGTGTTCTGGCCCTACAAAGCCTATGGCTGATAAAGTACTCTTTCTCCTCGGCAATAATTGTAGTGAGAATGCAAAGATCTGGCAAGGTATTTGCTGCTGAAATACTTCTCTATTGCCATGGAGAATTTGGAATATCCACCACTGCACTGGAACAAAGTGAAGATAAAGGAGTTTGAATGCAACTATTATTGTTAGGATTTTCTTTCTTCTGTTTTTAAAAGCTCTGTGGATTTCAAAGGGGCAAGAATTAATCACAGAAATAAATCAAATACTGCTGCCAGTAACAGAGCAGGAAGAAGTGTTAAACAAAACCAATAAATACAAATGATTACTCACTCAAACACACTCACATAGATAATTACCATTTGTTAATTAACAGTGGAATGTAAGTTCCAAAGGTGCCACCAATGACAGAGAAAACTAGAATACAATTTCAATAAAAAAGAATAGTAATTGTCTTCTACAGTAAAGGTACTTAAATGGATCAGAGGCTGCACCTCTTTCCCTGGAGAAGGTGACACATCCCATTTTCTTGCCCTGACCTGGTCTCCCCAGCTTCTCTTCACCCTGTAAGAGGATGTGGGTGTTTCTCTGCTCTGCTGCCAGGAGCCCTCCCTGCCTGGGGAAAATCCTTCTGCAATCAGCCAAGTGCTCATCCTCAGTGACCACTGTGGCTGTGTGACTTGTCCTGGAGCCCTGGGATGATACATTCCTTCATTCCACTCATTCCTGGAATGCATTATCCACCAGGCAGGTCTGTAATGAGGGAGCTGTTCCACCACTAGCTAAATTTTCAGGTAACTTTTTTTGGTTTTTTGGCAGGTTTGTTGCAAGGCACAGGTAAAACCCAACCACTGCAACATTTCTGGCTTCAAAAGAACTGCTACTGAATAGAGAAGTCATGTTGTTAAAATTAAAAGTATGAGCTGCTGATTAAAGAAAAATGATAAGTTTAAACAGGAAAAAAAAAGATATAAGGACAGATAACATAATTTTATAGACAAAAAAAAGAACAGATGAAGGCTCAGTATAGAGAAAATTCTAAAGAAAATGGGTTATTCTGTGGCTCCAGTTATGCCAAGGATACAGTATGGTGACCTTTCCCATTGAGAGCAAGGTCCAGCCTTACAGAGGCATCCCTTCCCAGGAACCAAGAGGAGACTGTCCAGATGTTTGCTGAAAGCTTTCATACCAATGTCCAGTGCAGCCCATTTTCAGAAAATAGAGCCCCTGTCATCATAAAAATTAATGCAGACCAGCCTGGAGTAGAATTTACATTCCTCAAAAGACAGTAAATCCTCAAGAGGAGGGACCACCAGACCATCCCATCAGCATGTCACCATCCCACCAATGTTTTCAAAATCCAGGGGAGCCAGACAAAACCTATCAGCCTGTAACACAAACAATCCCTCTGAAGTGTGTGTTAGGCTCAGACTTGAAGCCATAAATCTTTCTGATGAGATATTCACACACTGTAAGAGACCTAATTCCATCCTCTGTCGTGATAAAACTGGATTTCAAATGCTTAGTGTGCACAGGCTGGCAACTGGGAAACTATCACTGGCTGAGCTTAATATCTTAGAGGGAAAATGATTTTTAGGGGACTCATTAGATGAGAACATTGAGCTGGAAGCTACTGACAGGCATTGACTGTGTAAACCTACAATGGCATATTTATAAAGCAGTTCAACATAGGATATATCTTTCAAAACATCCAAATTAAAGTCATCCCACTGAAGGTAGCCTGGTGTAACTTTCACCTTAAATCTATACACAACATCTGTTACATGGATTCAAGACTGCCACTACATTATATAAACTCTTGTACTTGTAAAGCTGTGCTGAATCACACAGCTGTATCCTACTATTCCCCTTCACATCACTGGGGGGAAAGAAAGAAATTAAAAATTAAAAAAAAAAAAAAAATCACAGCAATTCACAAAATGCTGTCAGCTAACATAAGGACAACTCTTCCCCAAAGGGGCAAAGATTCCCAAAAATAACTTATCTTGAGACCTCTGGTTTAAGAGCAGAGAATTGCAACTGATGTTACTGAACAGGAGCAAAAACTGTGGTGTCCCACACACCTCAGCATCCCCAAAACCCTGGGTGCTGTGTAGGATTCATTCAGGAGGCACATAATTACACTTTGCAGCAAGATGCAATCATTGCTGGTGGTAACCAACAACGTGGAATTACAAGTGGAATATGATAACCATTGTCAACTGCTTTGGACAGGGTTATAATTCCCTTACTTACAGGACAAAGTCCTCATCTTCCCACATGACAAAAAAAAAATCTCACATCTTGAGCCTTTCCACCAAGCACTTAGAAATGTCAAGCCAGAGCAATGGAATGTGGCTTAGGATTGGGAAAAACTTATCAAATCCCTGGTTTGCCATTCCAGCAGAGCAAAACACAAAAAGAAGTGTTGGTAAATCATTCAAAGTAGGTGTTACTTAACCTAAAAGCCACAGATTGTGACAGCTTTTCTCTCCCAAAACCATCAAATGACCTGGAGCACACATGATTATATTAAGCTCTTGATAGCTATCACATGGAAATTAATGTTTCTGGCTACATTTAGTATATTGTGAAATATTTGCCTGTGTTTTTATTGTGCACAACAACAACAACTCCAACTGTGCCTCTTCTACATTCTTTTATAACCATTTTATATGCTCAGTGGGGGGACAGAAAAAGAATTTAGTTAATCATTAAGCTTTTTCTTTCTAAAAGCAAGCCATGCTGACTGTCCCAATTAATCAATGTCTCTGGAAGTTGCAGAGGAAATTTAATGCACTGTTTCTGTTTCAGAATCCTTTATTCTAAGCACCAGCCTTCTGGTTTTCAAATGAAAAAATACACATACAGCCAGATATTTGCTATAATCATAATAAAATTGATTTTGGGGTGGTGGTGAAAATTATATTTCAGCCTACTAAAAGCAATCCCTTCATTACAACACAACTTTTTGAAATGAAAACTAAAAAAACTATGAGTAAACTGAATTTCTTATCAGGAGATTGTCACATCAAGTACCTACCCCAACTGAAGTCAGACAAAACAGCCACTTTTTGTCTTTATAAAAGTATTCCACAACAGAAAGCCTCTAAATTAATACTCAATTATTTTAACTATATGAGCAGTGAGAAGTGTTTTACTTACAAATTATATTCTAGAATTTGACTTCTCCACCCAGACTCCCACAACACATCCCTAGTTCTCTTCATTGGAATATTGTGCTGACACCATTGTCTTTTATTCCTTTCTACAGAGCCTCAGCCATGTGAAGTGCCTAATTATAGACTCCAGAATGTCTTGATTTCCTTATTTCCTTGGCAAGGGCCAAGCTTTTTGTTAGATGTTTAGTGTTTACCCCGTGTCACTTTCAATATAGATTTTAATTTACACAAGTAGAAGGTCTCCTCATGTACTCAGGCCCTTATTTTCTGCTTGGTTATACCAATGAAAATTAAGAGCAATTTAGCTAAACAAAATAGAGTTGTACTGAAGGAAAATTAGCATAACTCAAAGGAGAGCCAGTCCACTGTTTAGTAATAATTTCTTCCATATATTCTAGATTCTCATGCTTTAGAGAGTCAAAGCTGTAATAACAATGTTATGTTTTCACAGGGAAAAAAAAAAAAGGAGCATTTTCTTACTCACACAAAAGGGCTTTTTTTCTTTTTCTAAGAAAAGGGAACGTAGCTGGGCTGCATTTATTTTTCTATTTGTATAGTGGTAGCCACAATTAATAATCATAATATTATGGTGTATTTTTAGAAGAGACTGTTCTCTACATGTGAGACCTCATGGCATCAGAAAAGCAGATTCAATTTTATGGCACTGAACTTCAGAATGAAAAAACATCTCCCTCCATCAGTTTTGGGCAGCTTTGCTGTTGTAAATTGTATTTCCATGGGTGTTTTAAAAACAGATACATGTGGAATGATCAAGGAAGGACAGAAAGAGTATCTAGATGACAACAGCCCAAAACAGCCCTGATTTGGATGAAGTTTAGTTACACCATTAGGAGTATGACTTTTCCATCAGATTTTTTCAACTTAATGACTGCAAATTGAAAAAATACCTTCAAAATTAAATTTATTTGCCCTAGTGTGAAGTCTCATGTGCCATTTTTCTCCCATGCTCACCAGGGAGAACATCTTGCAGATTTCCAGCTACCATACCATCATTTACAAGACAAGCGCCCTTGAAAGAAATTGCCTCTAAGATTTTGCTTTAGATAGAGGGAGGGAAAAAAGGTTTTGTTTCTCCTCCCTTCTCCCCAGCCTTGCCCTGATGGATGGTGCTGCTCATGGGTGGAACAGCTCTGACAGGCTTGGAACAGCCACCACATTATTTCTGCAAGCAGCTTTAAAGTTCAGACATGACATCTCCAGATAGCAGTGACCAGCTCATTTCTAGAACAATAAATAACAAATGCCAAGAAGAACTGGGCTGGGCTTTGCCCAGATTAAGAGTGTAGGACTTGCTCTTCCTTCACACAGTGGCCTGGATTCCTCCTGGGCACCACCTGGGAGGGCAGGGCAGTATTTGGGCATGAGTGTCCATGTGTTTACATCTGATGTTTACAGACAGGTATCAGAGCATGGCCATAAATAAATAACTGTGGTGATAAATCACCTGTGTGAGAGGAGAGGCAGCCACGTGCTTCCAAGGCTTCCCAGATTTTAGGAGCTACTCCAGCAGGGGATGGGGATTTTTCTATTAGCAGATAAGAACTGAAGGCTGGACAGCATGACATAAATCCCTGAAGATCCATTATTGTTCATTTGTTAGAGAGACCTAAAAGGAGGGCTTAGCTCCAGCCCCTGGCGTCCTACCGAGAAGGAATATTGAATTTACACAACTCCTTTCCTACCCTGTAAAATGTATCAAAATAAACACATTACACAATGCAGTTGTCTTCCTCCCCTCTCAGCCATCCCTCACACACAAACTCAAAACAGCACTGAGGAGAAAGAAAGAAAAACACGAGCCCAACACAATAAGAGACACCTTTATCAGCCTCAGCCATCTGTGTTCCTCCAGCCTGATCCAAGCATTTTGGCAGGCATGTGTGCAGCCTGCTCCTACCCCATATCATCCTGCCCTGCTAGGAAAAGTCCCCTCCCTCTTCCTCCCCTCTCTGCTGGCAGTGCTCTGAGTCTGTTAATTCCAGCACTTGAAATAACAAGGTATTGGTGTGCATATGTTGAATTAATCACATCTCAACATAATCACTTAACCTCGTTCTGAGGAACTGCAACCCCACTTGGTAGCTTGGCCCAAAAAACAACCAGATGTCAAAAAAACCCCACACAACTTTCAGTGCTGACCAAAGGACTTATCTGGAGTTTAGAAATGTATAGGTAAAAAAAAAATAAAACAGGCTAATTCCTCAAAAGTTTGAAGTGCATGAGTTAATGGCACTGCTAAAGAAAGAAAACAGTGGTAAGGAAATCACCACCACCATAAATTAGTTCCCAGACAATCTGACATGATCCTACCAGGGTTAAAAATCTGGATTTTCATTAATTTGCTCACTGAAATCATAAAGGTTCAAATTCTTTCCTCAAAGCAAGAAGGCACAAAAACTTTATAAGGCAACTTTCAAATCATGCTCAAGAAAAAAAGTTATTTAAATAGAAATTCAGAAATGCAGGTCTCAGAAGAGTAAGAGTACAATAAACTAGTGAGTTCACCTTCTGTTTCTAAACAGCCATGTAACAGCAGCATATCTTCAATATTTCAGGAAGCATGACATTTTGATAGATTAAAAAGAAATGCTGTATTGAAAAGAAAAAGAATGGAAATGGGGAAAACACCAGGAACCCTGAAGTGTAATATTATAGAAGAAAACCCCTATGGAAAAGTCAGGCTTTAAACACATATATTACAGATGTGCAGCTCTGGCATCTTATTTATTCCTCTGAACTATTTCAGGAGAATTCTCTTAATTCATCAAAAATGATCCAGAAAGGAGTTGACATGAAAAGCATTCAGCTCAGCTCTCTCTCCAGCTCTCCAAGGAACAATTTATCTCCTAGTACACTGCAGGGAAACAGAATCACCAATTTCCCCATACACTGTGCCCATGGCAAACACCCCTCCAGCTTAAAGCTGAGTTCTTTCTGTCTTAATATACATAATGCCCTGTGAGGTGAATTTGGTTTTTTCTCCTCTCCCCAGATGCTTCAGGATGCTGCACATCAAGTTCTTGTTTTGAAAGCAAATTAATATGGCATGGTTTAATTCAGTGCTATCCAGTGTTGGATGCTGCTTAAATTAATCTGGTACAAGTAGGGTAGAAATTCTGTTCATAGCTCAGAAAGAGGACTACACATCTGGGTAGGTGAAATGTATATACATGTACTTAGAACTAACAGACTTCTGGATTATACTGCAGCTACCAAAAATGAAATGTTTGCCTTAAAACCCAAAGAGGACTAGGTATGAAGCACTTGTTTAAAACCTTAAATTAATGTTATTCTCATTTATATTTTAGACAAATTCAAACAATCTCCAAAGAAATCCTTGAGGAAAAAAACTTTAAATGGTTTTATAACCAAAACTAACACTCATTAGCATAACTCACTGGGTTGAAAGTTGTCTTCTGTTACTTTTTGCTTCAATAGTAGATGACAAACTTGCATCAGCATCAGAGCAGAGTTGTGACCCAGCTCCACAAGCAGAAAGCTCCCAAAGGCAGGACATGCACAGGGGGCTGCTGGCCCAGCTCTGCTCTCCAGGAGAGCACAGCAATGAGACATGATGCTCCACCTGGGGATGGAGACCTCCAAAAGCAGCCTGTCCTAACCCAGCTCATAAATCCCCTCTTCATTCCCATCAGGGACAGTCAAGCTCCATACTCTTAAGATGCCCCATAAAAGAGAGATCCAACTTACAGCCTGGAAAGGAGTCAAAAGTAACTTGTAAAACACAAAGTCTCCAGCTCATCAGTTTTATCAGTGCTACTCACACAGAATTTAATAAGGAGTAGATGACATGAGGGCTGGAGACCTCTTCTGTCAAGACAGGCTGGCAGAGCTGGGGCTGTTCAGCCTGGAGAAGAGTCCAGGGAGATTTTAGAGCACCTTCCAGTGTCTGAAGGGATATGGGAGAGCTGGAGAGGGACTGTTCACAAGGGTCAATATATAGCACTGCACAAGCCTATTCTCATTCATTTCACCAAAAGATCTGTGAGAAAAACCCTGTCTTCATGTTCCAGCTCTATTAGAGAATCCAAACCAGCTTCACAGGGCTCTTAGCAGCCATATTCCCTTACCTGGCCACTGCAGGGAACCCAAACTTGGCCATGGGAGGACAGAGAGTAGCAGGTGAGAACATGAACCACAAGAAGATGCTCTTCTCCAAAAGGAGCCCCCAAAAGCTCCTTCCACCTGTCTGAGCCTCAGAGCTGCTAAATGCCCTTCTGTCTGTAGGTCTGGATGGCTGCATGAATTGCAGCAGAACCCTTACACACTTATTTAAGATCAAGATCCCTTATTAAGACTGTGTCAATACAAGCCACAGCCTACCTACCATCAGCATGCATGATGACTGCAGGACACAAAACTCTTGTTTCCTTTACTTTTTGTATAGCTGTTGGCACATAAATTACCACTTCATAACAGGCCCTCTGAAATTCTTTTGCATTAACTAACAGAGCTCGATGTATTTTTACAGCATGATCAGGGCTATCAGTTTCCATCTGCTCTACTGTCCTTTTGGAATGTTTTTGCTGTGAGGAAGTAAACAAAAATAGATCACTGTAAAAACAAACCTGCCTGACAGTCTAGACTGAGGGTCTAATTAAAAATAAGATTTATTAGAATAGAGAGAAACGTGGCAGCAAAACAAAGACACAGTTTCTCTAACATATCTGGTATTATTCTTGGCAAAGCCCAGTCAGGCTATAAACTCACTGAAACAGATCAGTGTGGCACTGATGCACCATTCTGATCTAGCATCACTTCTCCAGACTGGGGGAATGTGTGAAGATAACTCCTTGTCTCACTTCAATCTCAGTCACCATAAATTCCTTTTTTAATTGGAGCTCAAGTGTGCTAGGGCTTGCCTCCACACAAGGTCTTGCAAAAAAAGGTCTTAACCAAAGTGAGTTAACAGTAATGCTAGTCTAGACACAGTTAAAACAAACTGTGCCAGCAGAGCTATGTCATGCCAAGGGCTTGCTTTGATATAAATTAGATGGACACCTTGCTCCTGGAGGGGTGGGAAGTGGCAATTCAGACTTGGAAAGACTCAGAACATGGAAACTTGTGCCAGTGGAAAGGGAATGAGCATCCTTTGGGGTGCAGGCTCAGAGAAACAGCAGCAAAGATCTCAGACAGCACCCCCAGCACACCAGCAAAGATCCAGGAGAGGGCTGGGGACACCAAGAGGGCAAGCAGGCTTTGCTGACCAATTTCTGGAGCAGATGAGCAGCCACTGACTGCTCCCCTAACACATGGAAAGAACCCTGTGCTCCCCCAGCCCTGGGGGTATCATTTTACACAGAATAAGGACTCACTAACATCCACAGGGCCCAAGAACCATTTGGAGATTTGGATGAAAAATTTAACACTTAGCAAAAATAAGCACATGAAAATTTTGCCCTGTTTTTTTGGCTATTATTTCTAGTGTTTGCACTAGAGAGGCATGAAAAATAATATTTTCCGTAATAAAGAATGTTGTTTTTAGAAGTCTAGTGATTTTTACCATAAAAATTACAAAGTGACCTCACATGCAAAAATGCCCAAAGGCTGCTCAAATAGCAAAGAAATGAGAAATTCTAGATATTAAGAACATGTAGCAAGCAGAATCATTAAAGAAATTAGAGAGGATGAAAAAAGGGCCAACTTTGAACCAAAACATACAAATTGGTTTTGAATAGTTTTCCACATAAGGAACATTCATCTCCCCACTCCAGTTCAAGGACAGCTTAGAGATCCTTTCTCAGATTGTGCAAATGACAGCAGTAACTTGAATAATTACACATTTCTTAGAATCAGCAATATCAGCTTTAGAAAGAAAAGAAAAAAAGTGTGTTTGGAGCTGGGACAAGGCAGCAGATTTGCATTGTTTACTCCAAGGTTTCATAAGCAGTTTCCTTTGTCAGGCAACAATTGGTGTGCCATGTATCATTAAAGAATCGATTTATAAATAGCATGAATACAAGGAGAACCCCATTGTTCTTATTTGTGCTGGTAAATAAGAGACGTGCCAAGATAAGATTTCTCTGAAGTGAAACTTCCCTAGCTAAATGTAAAGCCTTCCATCAGCCAGCTTGGCTGGACAAGTGTCACCTTCAGTGGCCCCAGCAGGCCACCCCTTTTCCTCTGTGCAGATCTTCACTAAGCATTGCCTGAAATCCCCACATCTTGCCTGGATAAAGAACAAAACCTTCCCTGGCTTGAAAGTGCAAGATTCCCAACAGTGCCAATCATGAAGTACTCACAGGATGAAGCCACAAATGTACAAGTGCAGAAGAAAAATCCAGTGTCTCATTTCTCCCTGTCTCCCTCTTTTGAGAGGATATTACCATTCCCAGGTAAACAGCACTAACAGGACCACTGACCTGCCTCTCCAAGTATTTCCATTTTTAAATCAATAAACCTCTCAAGCAAGCCCACAGCTCCCTCCAAGGAAGCCACCCACTGAAGGGTTAAACATGCAAACTGGAGATCTGTCTAATTCCTCTTAATCCCTGGTAACACAGCACAGAAGATGAGGTATTGTCCCTGGGTTGTTATTATTGCTGCCAGACACAAACCAGGGGACAACACACAAATACATCCACCTAAAATATCCTGCAGCATGGTCCTTGCTGGGGGAGCCAGGGCTGAGGGGAGCCATGGGGTGTGCAAGTGATGCCAGCAGGCATCAATCATTCTATATTAAATATAACATCATAAATATAAAATAAATATTAAAACTCTCAGCCCTGCCCAAAAGGTTGAAAGAGAATTTATGACGGAATGCCAAAAGAAAGGAGTTTAGCAATTGCTAAGGGGATTTTCCTAGCAGAAACATTAGCAAACTGAAGGACCCCTTTAGGACAGCTACATTATTTTTTTTTTACATGAGATCAACAGTGAAGATTCTCTTAACACTGGAAGAAGCACTTGCATCTTCTTTACAAATCTCAAATATTTGGTATTTGAAGAAAACTTTACCTCACCACTTGCACTTTCCTGATACACACCCCACCACTTTTCTCTCCATATGGTAACAACAAACACAAACACACACAAGGTAACAACAAGTGCTAAAAAAAAGCAACAATTTGTAAACAGACCTGTCTGTTTCCTAAACTTTTGTTGTTACTTTACTGAAAGTAACAGAAACCTTCAGTTTCAAGGCATGTCAGCTTGTTGGGTTCAGCACAAGGGATTCCTGCCACTGCAAAGCTCTGCCCTTGGACACTTCACAAAGCACCTACACACCACCCTGGGAGCTGTGCAGTCAGTGGGTCTTTACCTGATCCCACAGGGAAAAACCCAGGAGTGGATGAGAAACATTGAAAAGATACTTTTTTTCATCAGTTAGGACACTAAGTGGATCTTTTCCATATATTTGATACTATTTTTAAAAATAAATAAAATAAATTAGTGACAAAATTTAGGGGGGAAAAAGGATACAAAAACCACACCACTTCTCAAGGACAAGGATTAATTATTAATTCAAGTGGTTGCACTCTTCTTTTCTCCTGCCTGCTGGCAAGACAAAGCCGTGTCTCTGTTTGGAAACTGTAAATGTCTCTATTTCACACCAGGTATCTGTCACCCCAGCCCACTGCTGCAGTCTGTATCACACAAAAGAACTATTAACTTCTTTACCCTCTCTGCCCTGCTGGCCAATCTCAGACAGCACTTTAGCACTGGGCAGCTCCCCGTGCTCAGAGGTTCTCCCACATGGTGCAATTAAGATAATTTCTGCCATCAGGGCAGAGAGTGTGCCAGACAATGAAGAATAATTATGTAGACATTGTTAAGAACATCCTATTACCATTCTTCCCTTTCTCTTCAACCATACCGAGACAAAACCCAACACAGTCTTCATAAAACAAGAAATAAAATACACAATATTCATGTTTTCTCCCCACCAAGAAAAAAAAAATTCAAACCAAAACCAACAAACAAAATTAAATAGAAAAAAAAATATTTATAAATACGTGGGAAAAAAAGCTGTGTTGCTTATTCAGCACCCACTGACAGTCAGCTTGCACAAAGAATGTCACTGAAGTAGTTCTTGTGTTGGACAGCACAAGCCTTCCAGACAAATCCCATCAGTTAAGAGGAAGACTGCATATGGTTATGTTTTTGCAAGTAGAAAGCTGATTATAATTTATAATACATTTATAAAGAAGCACAGTAAGCTAATTACATTTGGGAGAAGGCACATTTTAGAGGCTATAAAGATACAACCAGTAATGGGAAATTCTTACTCCCAATTATGCCTGTCAAAGTTCTTTACAGAATAAAACATTTGCTTGTGATTTCAGAAGTGGTTTGCATTCAACAGTGTAAAAGTTGTTCAAGGTTTCAATGGTTGCTCTCTTCCCTGCTCAGCAAACACTCATGTTAAATGCTTTTACAACATGTAAGAACATTGCAGCCACAGGGTTGGGTCTCTTGTGAGTCCTCTAATCAAGAAACTCTTTGCTCAAATTCAGAGCTGAAGGGTCATGATCCAAATGCCCAGTGACAAAGGCCTGACTCTCAAAACAACCCTCCATCAAGACAAAATGTGACATAATAGTAAGGAAAAAATTATCAAAGTGTAGCTTTTACAAACTGCTGCACAACATGGATATTCTCATAAAAGCAGCATGCACTATTTAAATCAGGTCATTTTTCAACATGCTGCTGTTGGACAAATCATGACCATCAGCACCACACTGCATGCACACTGGGATGGGATCACATCCAAGATGGAACAGTGCTGAAATTCCCTGACAATCATTTCACAGAGGATGTGTCACTGCCAGTATAGGAGAGCAAGGTTACACACCTACACAGATCATATTTAACCTGCAGAAGAAACAACACAGCAGCTATGAAGAGAAAAAATCCACAGCTGACAAGTAAGGATTGGAAATGCCACTTTTGCTAAAATCAAACAAAAAAACCCCAAACCTGCAAGCTACCACAGTGCCAAAAGTAAGACTTAACTCCCAGGAGGAAGCATGGCTGGGGATCTGTAGGGGTGTGCAGTACTGGGGGAGTATGTTCAGCCAGAGAGGGAAATGGTTGGAGCAGCACACTCTACCAGCATCCTCTGCTGGCTGACTCCCTCAGCAGGGCAGCCCCAAACCCCCAGGAATGGCTGGTCAGAGGCTGGTGCTGAAGTGCAGAAGGCAGTTCCAGGAGATGCTGCAGCTTGAAGCAAACACAAGACTCCTTTTCACACCTGGCTTCTCAGTATTACTGAGAAGAGGACATGAATGGTGTGAATGATCAGCTCTGTGACTGAAGACAGAGCAAGTACTACACCTGTACTTCACAGATCACTTTCCACACCTGGTTTGCACCCTTTGCTTTTCAAGCTAGTCAGGCAGAAGACCTTTAAAGACCCTTCAGTCAAGGCAAACGGCTTTGTGCTAAGGGAAGCTGCCAACTAAAATGTTACACTTTTACCACCAAGAACAGAAACACAACCACTTCCATACTCATCAGCGAGCTAGGTGAGAGAGACAACCTAAATTGGAGGGCGGGATGGCCAGAACTTCCATGACTGGAGACACCGCACTGCTCAGAGCCAGCTCCCAGGCAGAAGCACAGTAGTGACAGAGTAAGGCTTTACCTGTGCTCGCTGTGTGCGGGGCAGCAGCGCCGATTTCTCGATGGCGTAGACATCCACCAGGTAGAGGCGCGCGCCCTGCTCGCGGTCCAGCACGGCGGCGGTCTGCAGCAGGCCCGAGCGGCGCCCCACGGTGAAGAGGCGGCCCAGGCTGCGCTGCCCGCCGCGCACCGACACGATGTAGTACTCCACCTGCGCCGCCGCGCCCCGCGGGCTGGCCGCCTGCACGGACACCACGCTGGTGCCGACGGGCTCGCCCTCCTTCAGCACCGTCACGTACTTGGGCTGAGTGAACACCGGCCCGTCCGCGCCCCGCAGGATCACGGTCAGCTCGGTGGTGGATCTCCTCCTCTCGGCGCCCAGGTCGGTGGCGGACACGATGAGGTTGTAGACGAGCTGGGAAGGCACCAAGGCCGAGGCCACCCTCAAGTCGCCGCTGTAGCGATCCACGATGAAGGTCTCGGTGTCGCCGTTGACGATCTCGTACTCCACCTCCCCGTTGGCACCCTCGTCGGGATCCGCGGCCACGATGGTGGTGAGCACGGAGCCGATCACCACCGAGGGGTCGGCGGCCAGCGCGTTCTGCGACACGAACACGGGCACGTTGTCGTTCTGGTCCGTCACCAGCACGGTGACGTTCTTGAGAGCGAACCGCCGGGACTCCACGGGAACGGCCTGGTCCGTGGCCTTGACCGTCAGCTCAAAGAGATTGGCGAACTCCCGGTCGATCTCGGCGTTGGTGAATATGGTGCCCCTCGCCCCGTCGATGCGGAAATGGCTCCCCCTTGGCGTCTGCTGGATGATGGCGTACACCAGCTGCCCGTTGATATCCGCGTCCGGATCGTGGGCGCTCACGGAAACCACCGAGGTGCCCACGGGAACGTTCTCAACGATGGATTTAAAGATGTCCCCAGGAGGGAAGTGAGGGGCGTTATCGTTGAAATCCCTCACGTGTATCACCACCGACATGGTGGAGGAGCGCGGGGGCCTGCCTTGGTCCTTCGCCGTAATGTTGAGCTTATACAGAGATTGCGTCTCAAAGTCCAGTTTCTTGGCGAGGAAAATACTCCCGGTGTTGGGACTGATGCTAAAGGTCCCGTGATTGTTTGTCCCCGTGATGCTGTAGTGGAGGTCAGCGTTGTCACCTGAGTCAGAATCGGTGGCAGTGACAGATGACACAAGCTCGCCCACCCGCATATTTTCCAAGACATCCACTAACAAGGTGGATTGAGGGAAGGAAGGGTTGTTGTCATTTTCATCCAATACATCGATGCTCAACATGCAGGTTGAGCTTAGGGACACGGCTCCAGAGTCTACTGCTTGGATGACAAGGGAATACGATGCAGTAGCCTCATGATCCAGTCTGCCCACCAAGGTCACTTGGCCTGTGCTGCTGTCTATTGCAAACTGATTTTCCTCATTTCCCTTGATTACAGAGTAGTGAATCAACCCATTAACCCCTTCATCAACATCTGAGGCAGAAACCCTCAGCACCTGTGTCAGATTTGCTGCCAGTTCTGATATAGTAGCTTGGTAAAGATCTTTCAAAAATTTTGGGGCGTTATCATTGACGTCCTTCATGTAGATCTGCACAGTTGCCTGATCCTTTAGAGGCTTTGGCAACCCCTGATCTGTTGCTATTACCGTAAGACTAAATACTGCAGCTCCCCTCTGCCTCATGAGGGCTTCTCTGTCAAACTGGTGAGTGCTTCTGATTTCCCCAGTTACTGTGTTCAGCTCGAAATCTGGCTGCATATGCTCAAATGAATACCTGACCTCACCATTCGGCCCAAAGTCTTTATCTACAGCATTTATTTTACCCACATACGACCCCCCTCTCTGTTCCTCTTCAAAATAAAACACATAGTTGGTACTGTTGAACAGGGGCCTGTTATCATTTACATCCTCCAGAATCACAGTAACGTTCACAGTAGCATTGAGGGGTTCTACTGCTCTGTCAGAGGCAACCACCAGTAAAACATATCTTTCCTGAAGCTCACGGTCCAGTTCACTTTTTATATACAGCTGACCATCTGGGAATATGCCAAAGGCATCCCCAGCATTTCCTTCAATTATACTGTAAGCTATTTCACCGTTCACTCCCGAGTCTTTGTCAGAAGCCTGCACCTTAAAGAACCTGGAATTCACAGGCTCTGACTCCAAAATAGTAACTTCATAGGAAAGCTGGTCAAACACAGGAGGGTTATCATTCACATCATGGACAGAGACAGTCAGGATAAAGTTGGAGGACAGCTGGGGCACCCCCATATCCGAGGCCAGGATTTCAACCTGGTAAGACCCAGCGTTTATGTCAAGCGGCCCCGTTAGGCTTATAGCACCAGTTTGTTCATTGATTGAGAACAAGCCCTTTGGGTTTTGCTTAAGGCTGTAAAGGACCATGCCATTAACACCTTCATCAGGATCAAGAGCTTTGGCCTGGAATATGGTATGCCCAGCTTTCCAGTTCTCAACAACATTTACACTTTCCACCACTTGAACGAAGTGTGGGGAGTTGTCATTTAAATCTTTGACAGTTATATTGACCACAGCATCGCCAGTTATCGCCCCACCCCTAGCAACCACCTTCAGCTGGTAAAATGCTTGCTCCTCCCTGTCAATAATGCTGGCTGTGGTGATCTGCCCTGTCACCCTGTTGATGGCAAACGCGCCCCTCTGGTCACCCGTGGTGATGAGGTAACTGATGTTGGTGTTGAGGTCCATGGTGGAAGCAAAAACAGTGCCCACATGGTAACCCAGGGCAACATTTTCAAAGACAACAAAACTGTACGTGCCCTGGCTGAAGACAGGGGGGTTGTCCTGTGTGTCCAGGACAGTGATGGTGACGATGGCTTGGTTCTGCGACTGAAGATGGCCACCGTCAGTGGCCACGATCTGCAACTGGTAAGCAGTTTTCTCCTCCCTGTCAAGGGCTATTTTTGTAGTGATGACCCCCGTCTGCCCATGGACCTGAAACCTGGAGGTATCTCCAGCTGAGATGCTGTACTTGACTGTGCCATTGGGTCCCAGGTCAGGGTCTGTGGCAGACACGGTGGTCACATAGGTGCCGGCTGGCTCATTCTCTTGGATATGGGCAAAATACTGGACGGGGTAAAACACAGGGCTATTGTCATTCACATCCAGGATGGTCACGTTAACTCGGGCTATGGAGGAGAGGGGAGGAGAGCCCAAATCAGTGGCCAGCACCTGCAAGGAGAAGTGAGACTGCTCCTCCCTGTCCAGTTGCGAGACGGTGCTGAGCTTGCCCGAAACCGGGTCCAAGCGGAACGTGAGGCGAGGGGTGACAGAGGAGGGGCCAGCTGCTGCCAGCGCCGGCTCGGCCTCCTGCAGGGAGAAGCGGACAGTGCCATTGTCCCCCAGGTCCCCGTCACTGGCACTCAGGACAAGCAGCTCAGTCCCTGGGGGCGAGTTTTCCGCCAGGGACACGCGGTAACCCTCGGGCTGACCGAAGCGAGGCTTGTTGTCATTGACATCCAGGACGGTCACCACCAGCTGGGCGTAGGAGAACTTGGGCTGCACGCCCTGGTCGCGGGCGCTGATGTTGAGCACCACCTGAGAGGCAGTCTCCCGGTCCAGCCCGCTGGAGCTGGCGCTGCCTGCGGCGTGCCCCGCCTCGGGGACAGCCGTGGTGACCAGCCCGCTGTGCTCGCTGATGCGGAACCAGCCCAGCTCGTTGCCCGAGACGATGCTGTACTTGAGGTTGGCGTTGAGCCCCGAGTCGCGGTCCGTGGCGCTCAGGCCCCGCACGTAGCTGCCCAGGGGCACGTCCTCGCTGATGTTCACCCTGTACACCGCCTGCCCGAACACGGGCGGGTGGTCGTTGATGTCGTTCACGAAGATCACCAGGCTGGCCACCGAGGAGCGGCTGACGGGAGCCGCCACGGCTCCCTCGGGGGTGAAGACGGAAGGCGGAGAGCCCGGAGGGGGCGGCGGGGCCCCGTAGTTATCCGCCACCGCCACGGTAAGGTTGTAAGCCGGGATGCGCTCCCGGTCCAGCGCGGCCGCCACCTTGATGAGGCTGAGGTTGGGCACCTTGCTGCTGTGCACCTCGAAGTGCCGCTGCTCGTTCCCCGCCAGGATGGACACGGAGATGTTCCCGTTGGCCGCGGGAGAATCGGCATCGCTCACCGTCAGCAGGGCCACCACCGTGCCGGGGGCCGCGTTCTCATCCACGGAGGCGAAGCGGGAGGTGGCGGGGAAGTAGCGGAACTTGACGCGGGGCTCGTTGTCGTTGACGTCGAGCAGGCGGATGAGCGCCTCGGCCCGGCCGCTGAGCGCCGGCACGCCGCGGTCCGTGGCCTGCACGGTCAGCGAGTACTGCTGCCGCGCCTCGTAGTCCAGGCGCTCCCGGATGCGGATCACCCCGCTCTCGGGGTCCACCTCGAAGGGCAGGCTGCCAGCCCCGTCCCCGGCGCCGCTGCCGTCGCCTCCCTCCAGGCGGTAGCGGATGTCAGCGTTGGTGCCCTCGTCGGCGTCGGCCGCGGCCACCTGCAGGACGCTGGCCCCGACGGGCGCGTCCTCGGGCACCCGAGCCTGGTACAGCGCCTGGCTGAAGATGGGCGGGTTGTCATTGATATCCTGCACGGTGACGTTCACCTGGAGGTACCCTCGCCGGCGGGGCTCGCCCTTGTCCTCCACCTGCACCAGCAGCTGGTAGGTGGGGGTGGCCTCCCGGTCCAGCCCTCCGCGGGAAACCAGGTGCAGGAACGCTCCCTCCCCGCTGGGGTTGAGGGTGATGTTGAGGCGGAACCGGCCCTCCTCGTTGCCGGCCACGATCCGGTAGGAGCCGTGGTCCACGCCGTTGGTGCCGCTGTCGGCGTCCGTGGCCGTGTCCAGGATGAGCTGGCGCCCGCTGCCCGTGTCCTCCTTGAAAGTCACCACGATGGAGGGGTCGGGGAAGACGGGCGCGTTGTCGTTGAGGTCGAGCACCAGGACGCGCACCTCGCTGGGGTAGGTGGGCTGGCTGGACAGCACCACCAGGTCCACCACGTCGCTGGCCAGGCTCTCGCGGTCGATGGTGGCGCGGGTGTGCAGCGCGCCCGAGGTGGCGTTGATGGCGAACAGCTCGTGGTGCTCGCTGAGGCGGTAGGTGAAGCCGGGCCGGGTGGCGATGGTGCCCACCCAGGTGCCGGCCGGCTGCTCCTCCAGCACCCGGAACACCTGGCGCGGCTCCGCGGCGGCGGCGCTCCCCAGCGGCGGCAGCAGCGGCAGCAGCAGCGACAGCAGCAGCGGCGGCCCGCGGCCCGCGGCGACCCGCGGCCGGCCCATGGCGACCAGAGGGAGCAGCGCCCCGAGGGGGCGGCCCGGCAGCGCCGCTCGCCCCGCTCCCGCTGCCTCTGCCGGCACCGCGGACGCTGCGCTCCGGACGCGGACGGCAGCGCACCCGGCGCTCACGGGACGCTCCGGCTCTGCCTCAGCCGCTCCTCCCGCCGCCGCTCCGGGGCTGGGGGGCGGCCGGGGGCGCCGCGCCGCATCGCCGCTCAGCAGCCGCCGCCGCTCCCGCCGCCTGCCCGCCGCCCCGCCGGCATGGCCCCGCCGCTCCGCGATCCGCGCCCGCCCGGACCCAACTTTGCCCGGCGCTCATGGGTCCCGGCCCTCTTGACGCCCGGGCCGGCTCCCCCCACGGCCGCCCATTGGCCGCCGCTCCGCCCGCCCCGCCCCGGGCCCGCCCCGCACCGAGGGGCCGCCCCGGCGGCGGCGGGACGGGCGGGCAGCGGGCAGCGGGGAGATCCCGCCTGCAGCGGGGAGCGAGGGGAAACCGAGCGGGGCGGAGCGGGCCCGGCTGCCCCGAGCGCCGGGGGTGGACGCCGCTGGTTCGGAGGCAGTTGTGGAGGAATTCGCGGGACCCGTTATCCCGGGAAGATGCGGCGCCGGTCCCGCGGGCGGCAGCGCCCTCTGCCGCCGCCCGGCGCCGCGGGCATCCCCGGGAACCGGCGGTCCGACCCAAACCCCCTCCGTCTTCCATCCCAAAAAGCCTGCAAAAACCAGAAAAAGCTCCTTTTCCTTGCCCTGGCAGTTTTAATTTTGCACGAGTTCATCTTTAAGTACAAGTAGGGGTCGTGAACACAAATCTATAGATAGCAATTAAAGTGGCGATGTAAATCTAGCAATTCAAGTGATAAAGTAAATCTAGCAATTAGAGCGACGAGGTAAATCCACCCTAATCGCATAACAGATCAGCAAGTTACACAGAGTTTATTTATCCCTGTGAGGGAGTTGGCGAACCTGGTAGTGTGTTTTCCTGCATGGAAAAGTCAGGAAAGCGAGAAAAGAAGTGGAAAATAAAGTAAAGGAGTGTAGAAGGATGAGGTGTCAAAGGCGATTTGTTCCCCGCTGGTATCCTGGATATGATAAAAGAAAGGGAATCAAATTAACATTAGCAGCAATCCGGACTGGAATCAGTAAGGAAGAAGAGGTGGTTCTGTTCCGAACTGTGACCTAACAAAGGGATGCCTCAGGCCAGTAATTCCTGCAAATCCCTGTTTCTATCCCTCTAGGGCTGGATGCTCACACCCGTGGCCACAGCAGGCTGGAAGCACCCCTCCCTGCACGGCAGTGATGCTTTTCTCTGGCACACCGCTGCCCTCAGCCTGTTTAGTTTTTCATTTCTCAGCGCCTGCTACCGACCTGGAGAAGCGCTTTTGTGCCTCGACTCTCTCTGCTTTTCCTAGAAAAGTTTTTCAGTAGGAGATAAATCATCCACAAGCTATTCTTGGTGCAAACACCTCCTCCTCCTCTCCTCTATGCGAGGAGATAAATCGGTGGGACAGCCGGGAGCGGATCATCCGCGCTGTCCTGCCCGGATCCAGCGCTGTACCAGTTCTTTGATATTTAACTCCATCTACAGGCGAGCATCGAGCCCTGCCTGCAGCTGGGTGCTCTCGAAAAGAGCTTTCTTTACTTCTATTACAATTTATTTTTTTTCAATAAAAAGTGTATTTATAAAATACACTATTCACGAAGAAATAAGATTATATAGGCTGGAGGGGAAGGATTACCAACAGAAGTTAACATCAGCTTTCACTAGAGCTGCTCTTTGAGCATTCACCACATCTTAATCACTGGAATTCTTTCCCCAGTACATGGGATTTTTTCATCATCAAAATTTGACCTCCCAGTCCAAAGCACGGAGTAACATTCTGACCCTGAAAGGGACTTTGCTTCTTTCCCTAATTAATAGAATGAATCACTAACCAACTATTTTTCATGTGGGACAGGCACGATCTTGTTCTGACATTGTTCAAGCTCTTCTGGGTTCTTCTCTCAAATGTCAAAATAAGAAATGCTGCTGCAAAAATATGAAAATTCAAATACACAAAAGCAATACATCAGCTTTTTAAATATTGCACATCATAGGTAAGCAAAATGGCTAAAATTCTGGGCAAGAAAGAAAATCCCCAAACCAGGAGAATATCTAGACAATAGGTTTTAAAGCACTATTTTTTGCTACTCTAGAAACACAAAAGTAGTGTCTGTCAGTATTAGATCCCAGAATTATCATATCTGTCCTTTGCATTATATTAAATGAAAGAGATACATTGCAATGTTTTGCTCCTCATGAGAGTGAATCAAACAAAATCTATTTGCCAGTTTACAGGCTGTGTAATTTAATATTTGCAATTGCATCAATGAACTGATGTGATAAATGTAAATATCGCAGAAATTCTTAAAAAACATAATTTGCTTAAGCCTTTTTTACCTGTGGATGTAAAAATGTTGTTCTAGATGAATAATTCACAAAAGAAAAAAAGAACATCCTTTAAATGCTTAAAGTGTTTCAATATATCAAAATTCCATTTCGTAGGATTCAGGAAGTAGCTTTTTTAAATCCAAATGTTTATAAAAAGTCTTACAAAACTTTACAGAAAATAATTATAGGCAATTTTTAAAAAATAATTTTCTCATTGCAACTGGTTTTTTGGGTTTTTTTACTGTGAGCTGTTTCAAATGTAGCCAAACTTAGGAGATGTTTGAAAAGCAACTGCACTTTTCCAAAAGTTATTTTAATAGCTAATAAAAAGCCTATTGGAAATTAAGCAGCTTTGGATTAAGCAATACCTTTATAATAAAGTCTGCGCATGTCAGTGGGATTACTCTGGTGGTTCATCAGCATAAGTGTGAGTTGAGTTTTGACCCCTTTTAGATTAACACAAACACATTTAGGCAGAGTTAAGACTGTGCTAAGCAGCACTCCACCACTTACAATTGCAGGAATGGAAACGTGGAATGGGCCATTTTTGCAGGTTTTGTCTTGCCTCCAGCTCTGTTGATAACACCTCCCAACACTTCATCAGGCTTTCACCTCCAGATATGGAAGCAGCAGTCGAATCCCAGCACTGTCCAGCTCCCATCCACTGCAAAGTCTCAATAAGGACCTCAGTGTCCCTTGTCAACAGATCAACACATCTGGCTGTCACGTTTAATGTGCTTCCAACGCTGCTTTTCCTGGAGTGGCCACGATGCTGCTGAAATGTTGTGCTGGAAGGCACAGACAGCACAGAAGCAGAGGGCTGATGAATGAAGTGGAAAGCTTTGTAGGGAAGAAAAAAATGTCTAAGCAAATTTTTTTTTTCCTTGGGTAAGTCTAATGAAAATTGAATGCATACCTATTATATCACACAGCCCTCGGAGGTCTCAGGGTTGCAATTGGATATCACAACAGGGAGAGAATTTATTCTGCAGCCAGAACAGGAACTGGTTATGAATTCAGCAGATCTGGCAGGTAGGTTTCTGTGTTTTATATTTGATGAGCTGGAGGTAAGAGCACAAGAGCTCTGCTTGATGCACTGTTCTCCTGAGTGATGCAAGACTTGGCACTGGGCATTCTCATTATTCCTTGAAGGCAGCTGGAATCCTGCCCACACTTGCATCATTACAGTTTACTCAATGATCTTAAAGGTCTTTTCCAACCTAAATGGTTCTCTGATCATCTACAGGCCCCAACTTCATTGAAGTCTTCATTGATGTGAGACATTTCTTTCTTAAGAGAGTACAGCTTGTGTTTGATGAATGAGCAAAGCTATTTTTCTTCGGTTCTCCTACTGAATTTTTTTCTCTGTTGGTCCCTTTTACTAACTGCATTTGAATTTTTAACACCACTCTATATCTCAGTTAGAGACAGATAGAGTGAAAAACACCTTTGCTCCACCACTCTCTCCTTTGATGCTGCAGGAATAAAATATTACTGTAGCATTTTTCTCAGGATGCAGTTTAGCAGTCAGAATGGTGCTGATTTAAATCAATAGGTGTTGAACCCTACCTTTGCCTTATTAGATAGATAATACACCATGATCCTGCTGCTGTTATGAGAACTGTAACATCATTCAAGTTCCACTTGCTCTGACACTAAACAATTCAGATGGGGGCAGTCCTAATGTGCCACTGAGAATCACATCCTCCCAGACAGGGGCAGCAGCATCTCACTTTCAGAGCCTGATTCAATTTTCAGTTCCCATCCCAGTCACACTAATGAGAGCTGAATTGGCTTTTTGATATTTATTACTTAATAGACTCGCTCTGCTTGGAAAAAGAATATTAAAGTGTTTTTCCAGCCATGTTTTATAGCCTAGAAATACACTGGTCTGAACTCAGTAGTTTAATTTTTCCACACCTGCTCTGCAACACCATGTTTTCTTTTTCCTTTAACAGCTAGAGCACCCCACAGTGTTCTTAACTGTATATTGTGGCTGTGGCTTTTTTTTTTCTTAATTAAGATTTGGGATTTTTTTTTTAATAGCTCATGGCTTGGTTGCTGGCAAAACCCTGCTGAAGTCAGCAGCTGCCACATTTTTAAAAGTTTTGAAAAATCCTCTCAACAATTCAAGTGTTAAATTCAGCATTATTCCACTCAAATTTTCATCAAATGAACAGGTGAATCCCATCTCTCCTGAACAGAAAAAGAAAGTAAAAAGTTCCAGTGAAAAATCTCTACCACAAAAAAAGTGGAAATCCTGCTGTTCAAATCCAAAAAATGTACTGATCTCTGGCACTTAAGGATAACTTAAATGATCAGGAAAAAGAAAGAGAGTCCCAAAGCTAGTAGTTATTTTTGTTTCACTTTTTTTTAAAGTCCTCTGATTTCTTTGCCACAAGATGCAAAAGCTTAAATTGCAACAAAGGACTTGTATAATTCTCTTTTCTATTGTCACAATTAAACTTCCACAGATCAAATAGGGAGTTTGTAAAGTAACTGGGAAATATTGAAATATGTGGAATGCATACATGTTATTATGGTTTGGAAAGCCATAAATTGAAAGAGTAAATTTAAAATTAAAAAAAAAAATAAAAAACCACCAAGCTTTAATAGTATTTTTTCCATAATATGCTACTTAGTCATAAAAAAATAAAAACCAAAAGCATTGCTGTCAGCTATTTTAAGTGGACATTCTGATGATTTTAAAGCTGAAACTGTAATTTCCTGGGAACCCACAAGATGGTAGAGTTCAGCTGAGGAGAGAAACTAGGCTGAATATTTTTGCCTGGACCATGAGCACACAGTTACTAACTAGTTAAAAGTGCTAATTTTGCTGTGTTCCAGAAACTCAAACAATTTTGACCTTTTTTATTCCATAATCTGTTTAAACATTTGGAGAGCTTTTCTTTTCTGGCTTAGTCTTTGTTTTCTGTTTGAAGGAATGCACCCATTACTCCTTCAAGCATCTGTATTCCATACTCTTGATGGAGTTTAGTAATGGGATGCAATTATTGACAGCAAAACACTGGGAAAATAAACTATTTGTCTGGAATCCAGAAAATCTGAAACACATCATCGTGCAACTGTGAGGCTGCTGGGCACTCACTCAGCCTTCATTAAACAAAGCAACCTAAAAATCTCTAAAACCTAAATCTCTTAAAGTCTCTAAATCAGAAATGCCATCTATTATCCAGTGGAACAGCTCAGCAAATCTACAGATCTGGAAGTTAAATTTGTTCTGTGGAGCCCAACAGCTTTCCTGGCAGTCCCCCTGATGCTTTAGTGACTCTGTTGTCGTGATGCCAGTTGCTCAAGGAAGGGAAATAAAGCACCTATAACATCTCAAGTGCACTTTTTGAAGAAGTAAGGCCATGAATGTCCAAATCACTTGGCACTCAGAAGAATAAAATGTTGGTATTAGCTTGGTTACAATGGCAGCTTACTTCAGCGTGGATAGATTAGAGGATAAAGCAAGAAAAGCTAGGGAAAAGTGTATTTAGAAAGGATTTAAGTAAGAGGCAGCATCTGTATAATATTCAGAAATGTGTACTCTCTGTAGAGGAAAAAAACCCAACAAGCTCCCTCAAGATATTTTAAAAAAAGGAAGAAAAATTAAGAACATTCAAGGGCAAACAGAACACAGGCTCTGCACTGAGTAGTGTGAGATGTAAGTAGCCTTATACTACATTATCCTAAAATAAATTGTTATATTTCATGCTTGATAAAAAAAATAAAGATCTCATATTTAAAACAATCTCAGAATAACACAGAACAAGTGTATTATGTCTTTACCTTTAGTAGCATACAGTGATTTATTAGGAAGACTTTTTGATACACTAAGGAAAAACCTTGGAGCCTTTAGGCTGTGCAGAAGGTGAAATACATCATGCTTGATGTTAATTAAACATTTAGTTTTTCACTGATTAAGGAACTAAGGTAGAACTTTATTTTACAGAAATTACCATTAATGTTAAAATTCCAACACATTGTCAAGGGACCCTAAGGGTGTCATAGTCACTTTATATCACTATTTAATGGCATCCTGAAAAGCACTTTCATTACTCTAAGGTGAAATACAGCACAGTAAGTGCTGAATGGGAATTGTCAGTGAAAGCTGGGACTCACATCAGGTGACAACAAATGAGGAATGATTATTTGTGGCTGGAGAAGCAGCTGTAATGTCCCATGCAGGGGAGGCTAAGTCCTGAGAAAAGGAATTTGAAAATACCAAAATGACAGGTTAACCCAGACCTGGGCCAAATAAGAGCTTTCTCTTAAAATTTATTCCAAATGTTCATCATGGTTAGAGGGTCAAACACAGCAAGAGTGAAACCCTCCCCTGAACAGAGAGCAAAGTCCCTCCAAAGCTCTTTGATATCCCAAGTTTCAGGTTGTTAGAAATTTTAATAATAAATCTCTTTGTTATGCATAATTTCACAGAGATATTTATGTGTGTGTGTCTGCCTGGGAATGAAATAGCAACAGGAACAGAGAAATAAAAGGGAGAATGAGCCCAGGAGGTGTTTCTTTTACACCTCTTCAATATTTGAAATGGTCTTTGGCTGGAAATCACTGAAATTTCTGCCATAATTTTTCTTAGGGAATGCCTCATTTGCAGTGTATGTCTGCATTATTTCAGAATAGAATAGAATAGAATAGAATAGAATAGAATAGAATAGAATAGAATAGAATAGAATAGAATAGAATAGAATAGAATAGAATAGAATAGAATAGAATAGAATAGAATAGAATAGAATAGAATGCTGAGTTGGAAGGGTCCTTCAGGATCATTTGAGCCAAAATACTCTGTCTGGAAGTTTTTGCTGTAGTACACAATCAGTTATATCAGCAAGGGGTAGGTGGATATTTATTTATCTTTATGTAAGCTTCATTTGAGGCTAAGCTGCTTCATTTTTTTGAGGAGTCACCATCCATATGGAGAAGACACTGTCCATCCCATTTGACCCACTCCAGGGCATGGAAGGAAAGAAGCACAACAGGTTTCAGCCCCTTGATGAAAACAAACATAACCAATGTAACAATAGAAAGAAACATAACTAATTCCTTCCCACATAATGCACTGAATGCAGAGGATCCCAGAGCAGGGAGAGCACCTGCTTGGCCATGGGGAGGCACTGCAGGTTTCTAAAACTGACTATTTCTGCCTTGGCAGGAGTGTTCTTTCACCTTGAGAGCATTTATTCAATGAACTCTCACAATCACCTGTTCTATAAATCCTGTTATGAAGTTAATCCACTGTGCAACCTTAACTAAACCATTATAAGCTCTTAAAATGCTTGTCTTTATAATCCAAGCCACGTTTTGAAACAAATATTTAAAGACACACTAAATATTAGGAAGCCTTGTATTTTCACACTGGAATAAACATTTCCATCACTCCAGTTTTGGTGCCTCCTGAAACCATCACGTTTATATCACAGTGTTATTGTGATATATATGGTTTGAAGGTATATGTTTAAATAAGAAGAATAATCATGCTTTCAGAAAGGCACAGGGTTATCTGTGTGTTTATAACCAAACCTTCCTTCCTGCCTGGACTTCTGTTCTGCTGTGGGTGCCCCTGCCAGCCTGGAAACCTGAAAGTGTTGGTGGGCATTTTCCAGAGGGAAAAAAAATAAATAAAGAAGTGATTTAATAAATGTAAGGACTTCTATTTCTGTGGAATGATGTGTGCACTAAGAAGCACATACAGCAATTAGCACTAAGAGCTGTTAATACACAGCCCTGGGTCAGAATAATTTCAACAGAAAGATTTTTAGGTTTTTTTTAAGCAGAAAGTTCTTGTAAAAAGGTGTTTGCAATTGAATCTTTTTAATTGTTCTTCCTTTTTCTGTCCTCTCTCATTACTTACCTTGTTCATTGAGATTTTAAGCCACAAAGAACAGGGACTGAACTCACTCTGCATTTGATCAACCATACCACAGTGGCATCCCTCCTTTTTGGAAGTCCTTTTCTTAAGTACAATCCCTTAATCCAATCCAATTCTTCAGTACAATCAGATTTAAAAACCCCCCAAACTTTATTTAGTGAAAATACAAACTTTAATTAGTGCAAAATTATTCTGCCCCACTTGCCCAACTCTAGCTAAACTACAGAAAAAACAGAAGAAACCAGAATGCTGTGTAATGAGCTCTTGGGGTCATCTCATTGTGAATCAAGTTTTATAAATAATTTCCTGTGAAATCTGAAGAATAAAACCCAAGAACTTATTCAACTTCTGATTCTGTTGTCTTAGATCTGGCTTCCTACCAAAAGAGGCTTACAACAAAGATGTCAGTGCTGTATTTCAGATCCAAGTGCCAATATCACTATTTTTCAGAACATAAAACTTCATTGTTAACCAAATTTATTTAAAAACAAATCAGTGGGACCTCTTTGTAATTATGTATGTGCCTAGCTATTTGCAAAATCTTTTCTTTATCTGTAATCCTTCAGAGGATGTAGTAGAAAAGGGCCAGTTCCTCTGAGTTTCCCCCCTGCTCAGAGCCTAAAAGGGTTTAATTGTCTGCACAGATGTTGGTCTCAGCAGGGTACAGTAGCTCTCTGTTATTTTTTAAAAGGGGGAAGGAAAAAAAGTTAAAGATTTCGTGAAAACTAATACTCTAAGTATTTTCTTGGAGCATCTATGTATATCCCTTTGTGTCTGTCTCTGGGCATATGCAAAGATGGGCTGTATTTCCAAGCAGCTCTGGACACAGAGGCAGCTCTCTGTGCCCCAGTCCCAGCCTCAGCCCTGCCCAGACACCTTGGGATGCTTTCCCTGTGTGCAGGTGTAGCCTCCCTCCTCTGGCAGGGGCTGCATTTGGCTGGTTTCCATGATGTTTGCATGTCTTTCCCAGAGAAGCTGTGGATGCTCCATCCCTGGAAGTGTTCAAGGCCAGGCTGGATGGGGCTCTGAGCAGCCTGGGATAGTGGAAGGTATCCCTGCCCAAGGTTTTTGGAGCTGGAAGGTCTTTTAAGTCCCTTTCAAACCAAACTTAAATGACTCTGATCATTTTAGAAAGTGCAAATTGTACTTTTAAGTATCTTAGCCTTGAACAAAGTGAGAATGACCACCTCTCAAATGAGCAAGAAAGAAAACTGCTAATGAAATTATTCTCCAAATTTGTCCTACCTAACACATTTTTTAATTCCATTTTCCACATTTTATAAACGTAATTTTGCATTCATCCTTTCCCTCTAATTTAATAGAATAGAAGTCATCTACTATCATGTTTTGATAACACTGTTGTTAGTTCTACCACAGTTATCTGAACCTCATTTACCACAATCTCCTTGTTTTTCAAAATAATTGCATCCCCAGAAAGCTATTAATTGCATTTAAAAGCACTACAAGGCCTTAATTATGCAAACATATTCAGTGTCCCCATGATGCCTGGATAATCAAGGTGGCACTGTCTAAACAGCAGCCCTCTGCTTAGGTCTTTCTGCCCTTGGCTGAATAATCTTCCCTGCACCTGTTGTGCACCACGAAAATAATGGGATGTCTTATGAAATAATAAAAAACCTCTAAATGACGACTCTGACTCCAGTTCACTCCCTGAAATAATATTCAGTTTTTTTGCATCAGTGAAGGACATGATCCAAGATATCCATCGATTATTAGCAGGCTTTTTAACAGCAGAATTTTGAAAGATGAAAGCTCTCCTTGCCTAGCCTGTTTTCTTTCAAATGCCTGTTTATAGATCAATTATCAAAAAAAAAAAAAAAAAAAAAAGAAAAAAGGAAAAGGTTCTCCGGTTATATGGATCAATATCCAACAAATCATTGACAGAAGGGAATCCCCATAAGGCACAATTAAATTCTGCAGCAGGCAAATTCCATGCACACCAGCTTCCTGACCACTGTCAAACGGGATATTCTGGAGGATATGCTGACTAAATGTAGAAAAATAATAATTCATACCTGCTAGAACAATAGCAACAATCCTTCATTAGGATTGTCCCATTACCTTTGGATTATAGAGTTTTGCTGTAGAGCAAACGAGGGATTTCAGGAGGAATTGTTGCCTTATTCCACACGCACTGCTTCATCCCCAAATAAATTGGTGGCACAAACATGAAATGCTGCAAATGGAGCTATTTTGCTCTGGGGTAGTTGCTGCAGGTGTGTCCGTGTGCATGAGGTGGACAGGGCACCCCTGCCCATATTTTTGGGAATGCTGCTGGGGCTGTCCCTGCCCTGCTCTCAGGAGGTCCCGCTGGGAGCCCAGGCTGCCTGCCTGCCCTGCAGCGCTTTGTTCCTGAACAAAGGATGCTCGAGGTGAAAGCAGCACAGATCCTGCCCTGCTATCAGCACTGATTACAGCATCTGGGCTACTGAGCCAATGCTCTGTGAATTGCTTTCGCTGGGGTGCCTCTGTTTATCGTCCCCCTGCTATCCCCTCATTTCCTAGGGCGTTTGTAAAGGCTCTGCTCAGTACCCTCAATGCATCTTGATTTCTTTCCGCTTCCCGGGCTGCTGTGTTTCCTTGCTGATGCCACCGATAAGCCTGCTCTTTTTAAAAGCCAGACATCAGTGATCACTGCGTGCCGTGGACTGTGTGTTGGATCTGTGGAGCAGCGCCCTGCTCGTGTGCCCCGTCCTTCCCTGCAGTGCAGCCACACTTGGATTCCTTTACAGAGCTCTCCTCTCTGTTTCTGCTAACTGGAACATCAGTGCATTGCTTTCCCATCCAAGGTTAACCCCACTGAGCCAAATTTCACCCTGGATTCTGTTGCTCTGTGGAATTCTGCCCCACAGAAATTAAACACCCCATTACACTCACTGCTAGCCCAGTGTTGCCCAGTATTTCAGAGCAGAGATTTGTCATCCTTTCTCCTAGAGCCTAAAATGATGTCTGAAAACTTGGTCCAGACAACACTTTGCTCATCATAACCAGAAGAGCATCTCTCTATCCTTGTTCAGTGGATACCTGGCAAAATTTTCTTTCTATCTTCTAAAGAACATAATTTACCTTCCTATTACCAAATGTGAGAATCAGAAAGGTCTCACCATTGTTTATACTGAGAATGTTTTCCCCCTCCTTGGGCAAACCTGATTTTTCTAATCAACAAGATGTCATCAGTTCTGCCTGGAAACATGGGAACCTGTGAAATATTTTATAAAATTGGCTTTTACACACTTAAGAATACCAAGTGCTTTTCAAGATAATAGTGTCTGCTACCAGAACTTGGAACACAAATTATACTTGGTAATAGATGAGGTAAGGATAAAATAAAATCAATGCCTGTACTGTGAACAAAGAGGAATCAGAGTGCTCCATTTTTTTAAATTTAGTAGAATCCCAGAGATTATTTGAACATGAATTTCACTGGCATATTTACTATCACTTTTAAGGTGGAGAAAATCTGATCTTATGCAAATTCATCTGTTTCCAAACACTTCCATGTATCCAGTTATTGCAAATTAGAAAAAAATATATAGATAAAATTAATCCAGCCAGGAGCTTATCATAAAATGCTATATATATTAATATGTGAAATATACATGCAAGAATTTCAAAATACTGAAACATGCCTATGGAGATAAAATATTCATCTCACTTCTACTGGATCAAAGTCAACTTGGCTTGATTTGAATTATTGGAAAAATTCCCAGGATTTCACCTTGTAAGTGTGTCCACTAGGTTCTTTTAATGGCCAAAATATATTTGTAAGCCAATAAATCAGCTAGCATTAAATTTCCATGCTAATTAATCAGCAAGAAGGATGCTTTACCCTATTTCATACAGACACTGGAAGAAATTTGCAGTTGTTTAGTTGATATGCCATAGGTAGAAATGGGAGGTAGCCTGGAGTGTGTCTTGCTGCACCTTCTCAGCAGGGGCACTGAAGGACAGAACTATCTTTGGATAGGACCAAGCACTTGTAATCAGAGCTGCCCTGATCCTTTGAGCTGTCCCTATCATCTGAAACCTTCAGTGATGTTCATTCTGTGATGATTTTCACACTGTCCATGATGGGTTAATGAGAGATAATGATAAAATTAAGCCAGTTTTATCAGTCTTGCAGAGATTGATGCATTACATTTATTTATGGCCAGTGAAGACAGGCAAAAGCCTGTCATTAAAGATCACAGAATCATAGAATTATTAAAATTGGGAAAGACCCCTGATATCTTTGAGTTCAGCCATTAGCCCAGCACCACTAAATCATGTCCCAAGTGCCACAGCCACACTCCTTCTGAGCAATTCCAGGGATGGTGATTCCACCTCCTCCCTGGGCAGCCTGTTCCAATGCCTGACCACCCTTTCAGGGAGGAAATTGCTCCTATTATCTAATCTAAACCTCTCCTGTCACAACTGGAGGCCATTTGGGGAACCCTCAGCCTGACAAAAGCCTCTCATCAGTGTTCAGGGTGCATTCTGTGTGAACACAGCAGCCATGGGGAAGGCACATTTTGGAGCTGGAGGAGGAAATGAAAGGAGCTGGCTGCTGCCAGAGCCATTTCAGCTGGGTAATGTCTCTCCTAGAGCCAGAGACTGCAGCAGCATGTGTTTACCCAGAGAGCTCTTCAATAATGTATGGTCAGCTGAAGAGCCATCATAATTCTGTCAGGATGGGGAGAGCAGCAGAGAGGGGCTGCTTTAACATCCAAATTGGCTCAGGAACCTCTGCTGCAAGGGCTTCCCAGTGTGGCACTGCTGTCACAGCAATCCTTCCATTTTGTATCCATTAACACTCCCCAAGAAGGAATAAAAGATGATAAAAGCTGAATTTTCATTAAAAAAAGGAGCACAATTTGTCTGCAGCAGTCCATAAAACTCTATAATAATAGAATGGAAGCTGCAAGAATGAAAAAACAAATGTGTTTTTTCCAGCCAAAGCTGTAGCTATCCCTGGCTGCAGTTTGGCCCCTGCCTGGCAAGGCAGGGACACAGAGTGTGCTCTGTCACAGCAGAGGAAATTGTCCACCCTGGTCAGCACAGGCAGTGCCACTCACCAGCCAGGAACTGAAAAGTTCCACCTCAGGTACAAATTTCTTCTCTAAATAATGTATTCTGTGTCCCAGGGATTGGATTAAAAGTAAAGGATGTGATTAAAGGATTTCTCTCTTTTTGTTGTTTCTCAATGCAGAAAATGCCATTGAAAAAAATCCCTTAGGGACAGAGAGGAAAGAAATGTATAAATGTTATAATACCTGTTCTCCTTGACTTATTTTTTTGGTCATAAAACCATAGCAGCATATAACTCTCTTCTATCTCTCTGTTTGTCAAGTGTCAAGTGTACTGGAGCTAAGGTGCAACTGGTGGCTAGCAAGGATTTTTTTTTTTTTTTTCCCAGCTAGATATTCATTAATTTATTCATTTATGACAAGGAAACATATGCATGCCTGCAAATTTTATAATTTTAAAACTGAAAATGCTGTTGGCTCCACAGAGGCAATGAACTGTGGATTCATTCTGCAATTTGAAACTTGAAGAAACTTCCTGTGACTTTCACTTTATCTTCTTGGTTTTGGCCATGTATGTCCATGAGTGCATGTTACAGACTGAGGGATTTAGGGAGATGGCTCTTGATGGGAGGGGAGAGAAAGGGGGGGAAAA
Source organism: Erithacus rubecula (assembly GCF_903797595.1). Classification (NCBI taxonomy): domain Eukaryota; kingdom Metazoa; phylum Chordata; class Aves; order Passeriformes; family Muscicapidae; genus Erithacus; species Erithacus rubecula. The sequence goes on from NC_136687.1 coordinate 63,416,137, forward strand.
GGACTTAGAACAAATATAGACATAACACTGGATATTAGGCAAGTGCAGGATGTGGCCCAAAGAACATGGGCATGGTCTCCCCTGTAGCGCTTAATAATTATTGTTAAAACTGAAGGATATTAATTATTTTAGCTTGGCTTGTAGGTCTTTCAGACTCTGCTTTTAAGATTCAAAATAAAGAGCTCTAGGGTAGAGACTGACTATCTGTGTGTCTGTATATTGGAGGCACTTGTCTGTACAACACTTTTTAAAATTCAATTGTAGGTTGTTTGTTTTTTTTAACGGCTTTATTTTGTGTTTGTAAATTTTAAAGAACTTGAGAGGCATAGGGTGATTAGGAGATTTCAAATGAATGTTTGCATTTAAACCTAAATCTAAATATTTCAGAGTGAAAGTGCACCACAGTATTCTGCATGACAGTCCTAGCTGAAAAATATTCCTACAGCTCTGCTCCCATGAGTGCTGATGTTTGCCAAGATAGCCTGATGACACATCCACCAGAGGAGAGGAGATACCTCAAAGGCAATCTCTGGCACTCCTATTATCACCTCCAGAAACAACACCCTGTTCTACCAGTATCTCTTGACTCCTTTTGGAGCAGAAGGATAACAGATTCCTGATTTGCTGGTTGTTTGTTTTGTTTCCCTTGGACTGTAACAGTGAATTAAATAGATTTTTGTTTGCAGATGCCAGTGACTGCTGTACAGTACTCTTGAAAGGTGAGTTTCCAGCTCTAAACTGCTCTTGGCAAAGATGGTTCTTTGGGGTCTTTAAGGTTCTTCCAACCCCAGAACATCCTGTGATGCTGTGGCCAAGGTCCCTTCACCAAGCCTTGTTGGCTGCCATCCTGTATCCATGCAACTCTACAAATATCACTCTGCTGAATACCATGCTGAAAGTATATTTTTTGCATTTCCCCAGAATATTTTCTCATCAGTGAGAAACACAGGTTAAAGCTCCTGGTTTTTTTTTTTTTTTCATTTTGTGAAATAATGTTGCAAAATTCTATTTGTTCGGTCCCCTTTCTTTTAAATTTTTACTTAAAGGGATTTAGAGTATAATTCCCTTTAAATATAGCATAAAATTACATTTCAAAATGAAAAGTGACTTTGAAAGAGAATTTCAGAATCATCTGGAGCCACCTGAAAAAAAAAATACTTGTAACATCTTGAAAAGAAGGTATTTCTATGTTTTTATTCTAAATATAGGACTGTTGTAGCTAATAGTTTCAAGTAGGAAAAAACCTTGACTCTGAATGACATCAAGGTATCCTCTGTTCCTGACAGAGGACTGAAATATTTATTCCTCACTGCCTTTAGGTGCATGAATTTACATACATCATATGCTGTACTAGGCTGGGTTTATAAGGCTGATAAAAATGATGCATGAGGGTCACGTTACATTTTGAAAAGGCTGCCTGTGGAAAAAAAAAAGAAAGCACACAGAAGGAGAAGGAGACAAAGAGGAAGTCATTATCTGTGAATACAGGCCCAGATTTGGCAAACAAAGCTCAGCCCAGAAAAAACATGTACTGCTGCCTATACAGAAGCATGTGGCTTAATGGGGCTCATGTGGGCATTAGGCTGGCTTGGCAAGGAGCACTGCCAGAAGAGTGAAACTGGAGCAAAACAGGAGGCAGATATAAATCAACTTCAAAAGTGGAGTTGAAAGAAATAGTAAAGAAAGAAGTGTTTGTTATATGCAGAATTAAAACCTAGCACCGGGGAAGTGGTGGCCTTTTATCGCTGCTACATGTCACTCTACACTCACAAGTGTTCCAGGGGGTTCCAAAATCCCCAGAATCACACAGAAAACTCAAATATTCCATCCCAAGTGAGGAAGAAAAACGTGATGAATTTACTTGGTGTGCTACCAGACATTCATCCACTTATTACAAAGGTTTTCCTGATGATAGCTGCTGGGCTGGGATGTGCCAGCGGTAGCTGAACATCCAGAGGGGATGTCTGTCCATTCCCACCCCTCTGAGTGGCCTCCACCAGGACCTTGAGGGACAGTCTGGAGTCAGTCAGTGGTTCTTTGGGAGCCCTGCAGTCAGTCAGTGGTTTTTGGGAGCTCTCTCAGCATGGCCCTGGACTGAGTGCTTGCATCTGCTGCTGTGTGGGTGTGAGAGGGAACAGGCGGCGTTCCCCATGCCGTGGGGTAGGATGCTGTGCAGCCCTCCCCTGACAATTCCTGGGCTGGAACAATGGTGCTCTGTGTGTGCAGGGGCTGATACAGGACATGGGGAGAGGCAGCCAGGAGGAGAGCAGCTGCAGCTCCTGCTGTCCAGCCCAATTCCAGCCTCTCTGCTCTGCTAGCCACCCCTGGAGCTGGGTGGGCTTTGCTTGTGCTCCTCACCAAGAGCATCTGAAAGGACAGGCTGCTGTGCTCCATGTGCTGGCATTCCCATGTTATCCTGGCACCTCGTGCTGTTGGATGGCAGCAGAGGGGAGTGATTTGTGAGCACAGGAGACTCCTGCAGTGTTTTAGCACTGTGCTCTCCTGCCTCTGCTTTGCTGGCTATCACTGCATTGAAATGTAAATCAATCAGGAGTTTCTTTAAGATAGTCACAGCTGGCAGTTTTTTCTCTCTAGGCTTTTTCTGGCATAAAAAGAAAGTGTCACTACCTGAGAACTAATAAGTGCCTGCAGTCCCCTCTTTCCAGGAGGAAGAGGACAAGCTGAAGGGACACATCCCAGCAAAACCCTCTTGAAGGTCTCATTTTCCTTCCAGACACAACTCCAGTGGAAACTCACGCCAAACATGAAGATTCAGCTTCTCTTGTTCTTTCACATAATTTGTGTGTTTTGGCTGCTGTGAAAACCTTGGGAGCTGCAATCAAAGGTGTTGCAAAATCTGTCTGTGCCTCCCTGCCTCCATGGAAGGGTGCAAGAAGGAACACGACCGCCTGCCCCATGGCTGCGGCGCTGCCTGGCAGGTGCAGGCTTGTGGGATCACCTCCACCTCTCTTCTGTGGCTCAGGCCCCAGACTCTGAGAGGTGTAACAGCTACCACAGGAGCTGGGGAAAGCAGCCCGTGTGGAAAGATGCTGATGACTCATTTTTTGGGAGTGTTATCTAGCTAGCCTGCCTTTCACAGCCCTGAGCATCTCTGAAATTGGCTCCTTCTTTCCCAAAGGTCCCTCTGAGGCTGCTGTGGATGGACTCTGAGCTGGGGCATGGCTGAACCTGTACGAGGTACAGGAAACACAGCAAGCTCAGGCATAGATGGCAGAGAATAAATAAACAGGGAGGTGTGAAATCTGTCTCAGCCTGGAAAAAATCCCAAAGAGCAGAACTCATAAATGTGGTGGCAAACCCACATTTACTCAGATGTCACTTAACTGTCACCATTTCACTCCTTCTTACACAAAATCCTTCTTCTTTCTTTCTCTCTCCTAGGTCTATGCAGCATATCAGCAGCTCTCAGCTGCAATTCCCTGGAGTTGGTGTGGGCTGCCGGGGGCAGGTCTGGGGATGGAGGGAATTGAGCACCACTGATTCAATTAGCCTCCTGTGACTCATGGCTCACACAAGTGCCAGGAATTGATGGGCTTGGGAAAGGACTTGCTTTTTTTATAATCAGGAAGGAGCAAATCCCAGGAAGTCCAGCAGAGCATATGAACATCAAAGAATCCAAGAGAGCCAGGCCAGCCAAATCCCAGTGCTGTGGAGGAGAGCCCAAGCTGCCTAGCAGGACACTAGAACCAGGAAAACCTCATGCTATTTTCAACATCTGCATAATCCTGTAAAACAATAAATTATTTGTCACCTAGTTGCAGAGACATGATTTGAAGGTTGAAGCTGGCAGGCTTACAGCTTTCCAATTTGTTTTTATTTTTAAGGATGTGGCTTCTAATATTGAAGGAGCATGTGAAAAACAAAAGCATCTGAATAAATACATCTTTATTTTTCTTATTTTAATACAACTGTTCTATTTTAGACAAAGCATCAATTATTTGCCTGTTGTCAGTGTAATGTTTATTTGAATTGCAGTAGATTTTATTATTTCCAGGCTAAGGATATTCTTTTCTTTGTCTATCAACAAACACCTCTCCAATTGCAACAAAAGCTATGGGTCTTGTATTCATGCTGCAGCAGACAAGATAATGAAGAAGTCATTATCAGAAATTATAATTTCTGCAGCTACAGCTATTCTCTCATAATTGGGTTCACCACTTTCTGCAGTTCCCTCAGAGAAGCAAAACCAACTCTTGTAAGCCTGAGAAAGAAGGAAGGGAAAAAAGTCACAGTAAGACTGATTTATAAAGATGAGAAGCATGGAAAAATAAATACTGCCAGTGTATATTACATAACCAGAAGTTTTGATGTGGTGGTGATTATGAATTTATTTCTTCCTAAGTGTTTTAGCTGAGGTCAAAGGTAGGAGAGAAGATATTAAGCAAACACAAAAAAAAGTGATCTCCCAAGCAGTTTGCCCACTCTTTGGCTTCATTGTGTGCATCAGCAGGTTTAGAAGGTGACAGATGGAAAGAAGTCAAAATCTACAACTATAGTAATAGTCAAAATAGTAAAGACACCACCAGCAATTTCCCCAGCAGCACTGTCATTTCAAGCATTCATTTTCCCCAGGTACCCTGACAACTTGTTTTGAGATCATTAAGAGGCAAAGCTGAGGTTATCTGTGGTAATGAATGAATCTGAGAAAAAAGTAAATACAATAAACCCAACAGACTGGAACAGCAGAGCTGTCTCACTGAGAAAGAGGGCAGCAGCTGTGAAGGTAAAAAGTGTTCATTTCCCCCTGGTTTAAATTGATTTTTTTCCTGTTAAGAAGTAGAATACAATCCTGTTTTTTCTGTTTCCTCATAAAGATTCTAGAATAATTCTCCTGTGAAAAGGAGACCTGACAATCTGTGATAATTTCTGTTTCAAATAACTACAGTATGAAATAGATGAGCATAAAAAACAATGACAGTCACCCAGAATGGAGGTGAGAGCAATTCTGTTCAGCTTAGTGCTCTTCAGTAGCACTGGTGTAAAAATGAGCCATGCAGCATCCTCCTCATCTTCCCCTTCCATCAGATCCAGAAACATCCACCTGCATTCCTGCTCTTACTACTGCTATTTCCCCAATAGACACACTCCTATCCCTGTTGCTGACAGACCTCACTTGTGGGTATTTTCATTTACATCAAGGCTAACATAGGTCAAATATTTGTCAAATATTAGCTTTAAAGTTGATTTTTGTTGAGGCAGTTGCATATACTCAATTATTCTTATGCACTTCCCAAAGATTAGCAGTACATCTCAGTGTCTGCAGCTGCATTTCTAGCTGTTGTGAGGACCAGGGGGTTTATGAATGGAAAGCATTAATAAAACAGGTTGGGTTGACCTCATTCAGAAGCCAGAATGGGCCCTTGCTGTCTCTGCTGCTTGATTTGTTGCACACCCAGTCACGAGCTGCAGTCTGAGTCCTTGGATGACTCTGGACAAATGTGGATAAATCAAATGTGACACGGGTAAATGAGAGAGTGAGACAGCTACAGCTGCATGGGTGGAGGGAGGGATGGAGGGAGGGATGGAGGGATGGAAAGCTGTGGTGGGCACAGCAGGGATCAGCACACAGTGGGTTTTGCACCACGTGCTCTCCAGCCACACCACAGAAGGGACTCACAGCTTTGATGGGCTGCCAGCAGCTGAGTGGGGCATTCTCTGCCCTGCAGACATGAGAGCTGGTATCCCACATCCCTGGTGCCATAGCAGGTCCTGGCTACAGCCTGCTACTGCTCACCCTACTGTTTATTATGTGGGACAGACAGAAGCCAGGAGTGTAAATCGAGAGAGTGACGTAAGGACGAGACATGAGTGGGAGTAAATATTCTTCAAAAGGCCCTTAGACATTGCTAGATTTATTAACTTACTGCTTAAGTTTTCCTGCCAGAATAATATTTGGCTAAAAAAGGATTGTCCTTTAAGTTACTGAATGAATGCAGCATGGCAGTGTCAGTTTTGAAAGGACTTTTGAAGAGCAGCCCTCTACTTTTTCACTTTTTCAGCTGCCATGGCTTTCTTGTTTATTTTCTGCTGCCAGGCTGCACTTGATCTGTTTGGTTTGGGCCATTTCACTTTTTTTGCTGTAATAGTATTGCTTGCTAACAAAACACATTATTAGGAGGAAATGAGATCAAAAGGATGGCATGGAATTAGCAGCCTGGGGAGCAGCATCATCTTCCTTGCAGGGACAACAGCAGAGCCTGATCACATCCCCTCTATTGACCATTGTGCCCACATCTGATTTTTCTGCTTAACTTTCACAGAAGACACCTCAGAGAAAATGAGCAATGCCTGAAATGGGCCCCAGCTCCAGCTGGAATTTTCTGAGTGTCTCTGCACTTAATGCAAGCCCCAGAACATCCTTGTCCCTATTTTAAATATGGACAGCAGAGTCACAGCTCAGAAGTCACACAAAGGCAGGACTAAAAGTTCTGAAGTACAAAGAATAATAAATTAAATTATATGACTGCTTGGCCCAGAAGCTGTTAATTAAGACAAGGCTATGCAGGCTGTTTAGCAAATTTAGGTATGTGGGAAATAAATCAAATGGAACAAGATGATTAAGGCTGAGGGAGCTCAGCAATCCAGAAGAATAGAGGAAATAATCAGTCCTGTACTGAAGCTATGTGCTCTTGAAGGCAAAAGGAAATAACAAAAAGGCTCTTCTGGTGATCCTTAAAGAATGCTTTTAAGATTTAAATTAAATAAGCTAAAAAAAGGAAACAAAAAAAAAAAAAAACCAAAAAACAAAAAAAAAAAAAAAAGAAGAAGCCACAAACAACAAGAAAAGCCATTGTAACCTTAAAAAAATGAGGAAAGCCCATAGAATTGCTGGAATTCGAGTTAAAGTGCAGTGACAAGAGCCTTAAATTCTCTAGAAACCACTAAAATTCTTTCAGTATGATCTAGGAAGGAGAAAATTTCCTTTACAAGTGGAACAAAGATTCATTTCCTGAAGGAAGGAGACCTTATAACACGCAAGGAGAATTAGGGTGGCTTCAAGGAAGAGAAATCATGCATTTCTGCTTGTGATAACAAAGTTGAGCAGAATACTGAGTGGCAGCCAATGCTTTTCATGAGGTTAAAACATTTTTGCAATGTCATTCTGTCTCAGAAGTAATTAGGAAGCAACACATTATTTGTACTGTTGTTCAATGTTTTGAAGTATTATTAAATTTGTGAAAAAAGTAATGTGTTGGATAGATATAGATATAGATATAGATATAGATATAGATATAGAAATAGTGGTGGCTGTAGGTCTCCCCCCTCCAGGCTGCTCCTCCAGACCCTGTGTGGGCTGTGGTCAGTGGGAGCCTCACACCTGGCAGTGCACCATGGGCTTCTGTGATTTCATGATGGGAATATATGAATGAAAATATGGATTTTTCAGCCTTTGCTCAGATGCCATCATCTCATTTTGGCTTTAAGGAAAGAGCTTAATAGCACAAATGTAATGCTTCAATTTGTTTTTTTTCTAAAAAATAATACATAATTAGGTGGTGTCCCCCCATTTTCCTTTCAATCTCCTTTTGGACACATGTAACTCCTATTTTTCCATCCACTGACCAGTTCAATAGGAATTCAATGTGATAGGAGTTGGCAGATTTCTGACTGACGTTTTCCAACTGCATTGAGCCTTTCACAGCAGGAGGAGTGTTGGTACTTTTGGAACAGGCAGAGGACAGCAGGTAAGGTGCAGGGACTGCCAGCACAAGGGTTTTCTGCCAGACAGAGCAGAGAACAGGAGGAAAAATGAAGAGAATAGTGTTTGCTAGCAATGATCCTTCTATTTCCAACAGTGGATAAACTGGGCCACTGTCTTCAAACCTTTACAGGGTCAGTGTCAGGGTCAGCAGGGTGGCCAAGAGGCTGATCTCCTTCACCCTCATCCCACCCAGCACTTCCTCAGCATCTCCAACCAGTGAATCATTAAGGTCTGAAAAGCCTCTGAAACCATCCCAGATGTTGTTTGCACACAATTCCTGCAGCAGCAGAGCACAGGCAGAGAATCCAAGAGCCTGGAGCTCTCTCTGTTTGCTACAGTGAGTATCCAGGGATGGCATGGATTAGTTTTTATATTCCTTGGGTATAATACAATAAGAGATTATTCACTTTGTAGGTATCATCTGGGGCTACAGTAAAATTTGTCACTTGTTCTAGATTCACATGCTTGCAAGGTGACTTCCCTCCTGGAGATGCTGCTTCATCCAAGGTCACTGCAGCTCCCTCAAAACATCTCTGCCTACTCAATTATACCATTTTTACCCTCTTTTCAGAAAGGAGATGCTTCATTGTGGCTCTTTGGCTTCACAGGGAAATGACAGTTCGATAATGGATGAGTCCCAAGATAAAAAGCATGGAGAGTTTTTATTTCTCACCAGAAATTCAGGCAGATAGGCAAATCTCAACTCAGAAGAACATTTAGCATTTTTCCATGGTTCTGGCAGAAGAATTCCTCAGATGCAAAAACCTACCTAGCAGCAATAACTTTTTGTTATGACTTTCCTTAAAGGAAAGCTGTAGCTTTTCTATTCTATAAGGGCTATTCTAACCCCTACACATCTGTATCTATTTATTTAGAGCTTAAATCTAAACAGAAGAGAAGCTGCAAATCAGGAACAAAATTCATATGATACTCACCCATACATACACTACTCAACTGAATGAAAACAAATATTTAATTTGAAAAAATGAACTGGTGGATAGAAATTCCAACACACTGCCTTTGCTGCCCAGAATTCAGGTTGGGTAATGAGCACCAAAGTGTCTTCAATGACAGACTTCCTGAAAAGTTTTGCCCTGTTAGAATACTGTGATACTTTTTCCAGGTTTCTCCAGAGACCTAATGGCATATATAAAGAACAAAGCCAGCAGGTAAGGAAAGCCACTGGAGGCAGGTGAAGTTTGTGTGGTGTTTTCTTCAGAAAGTATCTCTGCAAACAAAGGGAGTAAAATAAACAGGCAACTTCCAGGCAGTTGAGAATGCTTTGTGGAGCCTAAAAAAGCTTGCTTGAGGGGAACACCTTCTGCTGCAGACAAAAGAGTTAATTCATCAAAGCTATGGGAAGAACTCTCTCTCCCCCAAGAAAAAGATCTAATGACCCCTATAAAGAGAGCCATATTGTGATGCTGTAACCTGATTAGAGGGAAAGAGGGGCTTTGTGTCTTTCAGCCTCACAGGAAAACAAGGTGTTCTCCAATAAATAGGAAACCTTTTTTCTAAAGCTTTATGGTCTTCTGTGCTATGTCACAAAGTAGCCCATATACTGCTCACCTCAAAAATCCACAATTAGAGTGAAGTGATTGTCCTCTTTTCAGAAGTCAGACTGGCTGGGAGAGCAGGGCTAGGAAGGAGAAAGCCAAGAGGCTGCTGCAAGCAAACGTGATACTCTCATTTCAGAATAATTGCTGTATGTTTGGGGCACAAGGAGATGGGGACACAGCTTGCAGCAGGATGAGTGCCTTCAGGCCAGCCCACAAAAAACCCTTTTGTGAGCACACAGGGGAGGGATGACTGCTCTGAGTGACTGAGATGGGTCCCTTTATGGAGGAGATGGCTGAAAATGAACACCCAACCAAGCAGAATAAAGGAGGAAACAAAGGAGGTGAGCTAAGCTTGCCATTCTTATAAACACAAAAATAATCATAGAATGGTTTGGGTTGGAAAGAACCTTGAAGATCATTTTCTTCCAACCCCTCTGCCCTGGTCAGGGACACCTTCACCAGACCAAGTTGCTCAGAGCTCCATCCAACCTGGCCTTGAACGCTTCCAGGGATAGGACAACCAAAATTTCTCTGTGCCAGGGCCCCACCACCCTCACAGTAAAGAATTTTCCCCTTATCTAATCTAAAGCTACTCACTTTCAGAAAAGGCAAGGGCCATTCAGTGGACAGGGGGATTCTGTTTGTCACGTTTTAAGGAAAACATATATTCACTTAATGAATGGTGGAACTTAACCAGAAACACTTTGAGAAGTTTAGCATGACAAAAAGTAGGGGTTTTTTAATCAAAAGAAAAATCAAAAAAGGAAAAAACATCCCCTACCTATGAAAAGAGGTACAGAAGGAAGCTGTTGTATTTGAGTGTATACCTAGGGAAAATACAGTCCTTTGGGAGAGCAGCTCAAGCAAGCAGCCTCTGTAATGCACGATTCTTAACTTCCTCCTCTAATGCAGTTCCTACCTACCACTTCTAAAGAAAATTAGAGCTGATGGACTATTATGTTTAGCCTGTATGACTCCTGGGAGCCAATTTGTGTTATTCTATCCCAGCTGCTTCACAATTACTGATGGCAGCAATGCTGTACCTGGTGGCTGCCTGGTGTTCAGATGGAGGAGGGTGAGATCTGGTCTGATTTCAGAAAGAGGTGGAATATTTGCCTGAAACAAAAGGATTCCCCATGCCCCTCCTTTTTCAATTAGGGTTGTAAGGGAAGTTAAGAGGCTGTAAGGACATGGGGACATGGTTTGTAGGGACTTGGCAGCAGATCTGAGTTTCCCTGTGGATGCTTTCCTATAGAAGCATTTGAACACCAGTGCTGGGCTGAGCAGGTGATTTGGGAGGTGGGGACACAAAAAACAGGTGTTGGAGGGATCATGGTGCTCCTCCTTTGTCAGTGACTGGAGAGTGAGATACCTTGGAGGACACCAGGAGCTTGTGGGTGGAGTTCTTAAAAAAACAATTTATCCCTGTAAGTGCTTTTCTCCCAGCACTGCCTAAGGGTGGCACATGAACCAGGATAAGCAGAGGAAGGATTATGAGCACTGTGAGCCCCTGCTCCTTGCTGCCAGAACCCAGCTCTGTGCACAGACAGGTCAGGGATGGGAAAGGCACAATTCCTTGTGGAGGTTTCCATTTGCAAACTCCCTTTGGATCTGACAGGAGAAGAATGTCCTTTAGGCCAATTAGGCTTTCCCCTAGTGATGAATAAGGCAGAAATGCACTAAGTTCCTTTTCTGGTGACATTTCTAGCAGAAAAGTTGTCCTTCAGAGGTTTATCTGGTGGTGTGACAGGATGACCCTGCCTGCATTTGCAGAGATGGATATTTTCTACCTAGATTCCTAAGGTAGCAAACCACTATTTCCAGCTGGTGAGAGGGAAGGATAAGGTTTGGGACACAGGTAGGTTTGCTGGTTTTTGAGTTCTTGAAATGGTGCAATAACTTATGTGATTATAGGGGCTCACTGGAAGGAGATGCCTGCCATGAATATTTGTCTCTGATAATCCTTTCTAAAACACCCCACCAAGCCTCTGGATATGACTACAAACACATTACTAAAGTTATGCATTATCTACTTACACTGCATGAGATTTCTCAAATCTCCCAGTGTATTCATACCCATGTTATAAATAAATAACATTTTAAAAGCCCTCAAACTCATGCCATGCTCATTCGATCCCTCCAAAGCATGTGGAGGGGAAGCAGATAGCAAGCAGTAAGGGAATTTGGGGTAATACCAGAAGGGAATAGCTTGAAGAAAATGAGGTCATTGAACAGTACCTAGTAAAATGGATGTTGATTGTTTTGTGAGTGTTCTCTGCAGATAATGAACAAAGAAATTTGAACACAAAGTTAATTACAAAAACCAGGACTGCAGTCTAATGGCTAATTGGTACCCGTGTAGGCTGACAAATGGCAAAGCCTCCCAGTTTCACTATTAATAAGCAGCATCCAAGATCCTGAATTATGATAGCAGCTCGAGAGTGAGGCACATGCAAATACCTTGTGACTTTGAGAAAGCCTCTCTGCACACAGATTTAGCTGGGTAATTTTGCCCTTGTGCCTAATCTACCCACTCACCCCCACATCAACAGGCAGCTCATTAATCACATCTCCTGCTTTGTTTTCCTCTCATTTGATATCACAGCAGGGCATTTTTCTCAGCAAAATAATCTGAGTAAACAAGAATATTTCCTGGGCTGGACAGCTCTGCCCTTGGAAGGAGCTTCTGTCAAGTATGTCAGATGTAAAGCAAACCCAAAAAAGGGGGGTAGGAATGGATAAGCATGGAACCTCCTGCTCCTGTGGCACTGCCCTTGCTTGGGAATGCAAAATGCTCACCATAAATATTTATTCCAGATCTAAGGAAAGGATCACCTTGCTGAAATGCATTATTGGACGTGTGAATGTAAAACCAATAAAGCACTTACTCTCAAGGAAAGATAATGTTTGCCCTTTCAGGCTCTGCATCCCTTCTCAGCAGTCAAAGGGGTAGGAAGATCAGCTGCCCTTGCTGTTGTACTGCCTTAAGAAATCCTTGATGATCCTACAAATGTATGAACTACAGCAAACGGCACAAATTGCTGCCAGTAAAAATCCCACCCTGAAGGTCACTGCCACATCCTTCAGTGGCTGAGGCTGGAGGGTCAGCAGCTCCTATCAGCACCCCTGAGGTGCAGCAGCAATCCTAATCTCACAGCTGCATTTTGGATTAAATAGTGAGAAACATTTCTCCCCTGCTCAGGCAATGCAGGCATTGTAAGTGGCCTTTAAAGCCAAGGGAGATTTTTTTTTTTTTTTTTTTTTTTTTTTCCCCCTCTGAGCAGCATTAGCTGCTTTAAATCCCACTTTCACTCTGGCTTGCAAAAACTTGATTTTGTTAAATAAGAGGGAAATGCTGGGCAATGAAAGGAGGAGAAAGAGAAAGACTGCACTAATAATTTCTGGGTAATTAAACTGGCATGGTGGAGAACTGAAGCACAGGGCAGGTGAGGGATAATTCTAACTCTGAACCATTACCAAAACCTATTTTCCACAGCAGCAGGAAGTCAATGATGTAAGTGGAATTTCCTACAGCCTAAGGAATAGGATAATGTAGGTTGGCATGTGAATATCTGGAATTGCCTCAACAGCAAACAAGATCTTTCTTGGGTTTAGCCATGGATTTATAAGTAGGATTCTCATCCTTGTTTTTAAATGTTTTTCCTGTTATAAGTAGAGCTATTATGTTATCTTGGAAGCAATAAAGATTTTATATCACATTTTGGTTTACAATAACCATTAATGTTGCTATTTGATCTGGCTGGAACTTAGCATGTTGATTTTGTAAAGCCTTTTGTGAAATAAGAGACTGGAGCAGCAAGGCAAAAAGAAGCCACAGAATTTCTAGTTATTAAGTGCAACACATTCTATGTCTCTTTTAGCATCTAAAAGTGGCCTGTCCAGCTACCATCAGAGTAGTCTGACAGCCTGAATTTTTTACCCTGTATTTCCATCTTGCACTGTATACAGACATCTCAAAATCTCAGAGTTTTGTATGGTGACTGAGGGCATTAAGCCCCACGATATTCAGAATGGGTATCACAGCCCAAGTGTTTCATGTACAGGCTTTAGACTATCAGACATCTCTCCTTGGGAATGGCTAAGATATATGGAGGCAAATTCATTTTGGAAGAAACAGTAAAACATCCAGAAAGGATGTTAAAAACAGAAGGAGGGTGGGCTTTTTTAAAACACCACAGTTTAAAACCTCTTCTCCAGCCACATTAAAAAAAAAACAACAACAACAAAAAAAAAGAAGTCACAAGCTTATTTGCCATGGCTCCATTTTGCACAGGCTGCATTTATATATAACTGTTGTGATTGCTGCCTGGTGATGAATTAGGCTTTGCTAAAGCTCTGCTTCTTTCTCTTTTTTCATTTTTTAAGCCTTGCAGCTGCCTCTGCAAGTTCTCCTCATGCTGACCTGCCTTGCTCAGTGCCTGTAGCCCATCAGCCAGAGAAACCCTGATGCTGGGTGAAGTCTCTGCAAAATGAAGCAAAAACAAATCCCCTGTTCCACAGTGGTTTTATACCTTAAGGTTTTCATCACTAGAGTGCTCTGGACTTGCACCCCAGGGGAAGCTGTGACTTCCAAGGGCTGGAATTGAAATGGTCAGTTGGATTTAGAGGGAGAGAACTTCCCTCCAACTCCAAAAACATCCCCTCAAGTGCCAAGAAGAAAGATGAGTTTTGTGAGATGCTCTGCAGCCATCTGGGGAGGGGTGCAGCTGATCTTCATCACAGAGGTGCTGATGGAGTGCAGGGAGTGCACTGGGCAGTGTGTACTCCAGCAGGAGATATTCCATCAAATTCAGCTAAGGGAGAGCACTGCAAACATGACCCAGTTTGGGCTTCATGTATCAGCAGGAAATAAGTGTGAAATCAGTGTTTACCTGACTTTGACATTTCATGTTTTTCACTACTACAGCTGTTCTTCCAAATGGGGAAAAAAAAAAGTGGCCTGTAACTATTTCTCTTGCTGCCAATTTCCCTCTACCACAGCCAACAGGGATCCTGGCTATTCCCCACATTTATATCTTAGAGATACCACCAACACAAGTTTTTAGGCTCCTTATGCCAGTGACTTTTCCTCAGCTATTTTTTTATCTGTCCCTGCATGCACACAGTGGACTGGGATGCATTCCCAGAGCCATCAGATGCATCTTGCAAGAGCATTGAAGTGCACCAAGAACTTGCACAAAGTACCACTTAACTGAGCTCAGGAGCATGGTTTGAATATACATTAAAAAATAGCTTGAAAAAATGATACAAGGACTAGGGTTCGAAATTTCAGCTTGTTGCATAAAGGGTTAGCAAGAACACTCGGTTATATACCAAGCTTCATTTTGCAAATTATCCTTCTGGATGCTGTTCCCTGTTTCATTAAGGATCACTAAGAAGCATTGGCCACAGCCCACATTTATCATAAGAATACAGTGCTGAGCTGATGCATTTCAAAGATCTTATAGCTTCTAAAACTAATTATTGCAGAAATTTAACTCTCCCCAGTATAATTGTTCTCTCCTTTTAAGGAACAAAACTTCCCTATAGTATATCCTAGAATGTCAGAAAATAAAGACACAAGCCAACAGATCACCATTTTTCCTTTCCTTAGAAGCACAACACCTATAAAGCATAATTCACTTAAGCACCATGCTGGGGCATTGGCTGGAGATTAGTCCAGAAACGGAAGTTCCACCTCTTAAATCACCAAAGTCACTCATTTTAGCACTTACTTAACTGTTCTTTGGAAGCTTCCCAAAGGCAGGCCAGCCCTGAAAGCCTCATTCCTTCAAGATGTGGCAAGATCTCAGCCTGAGACAGGACAGCTGCAGCTCTGTGACCCTCCTTGGGTGACACACACACTGCCACAAGCAGGAGAGCAGAGGGCCATTCTCTGAATGCCTTTCCTCCTGGTTCAGCCAGGTTTGAAGCAAAAACTGGGTTTTGACTGCAGATTCCTCCTCCAATCTGAATGCCACCTGAATTTCCAAGTTGTTTCCTGTGATGCTTTTTTATGTAGGGCTAATGTAGGAAGCACTGCACCAGCTGATCTTAAAGTAAGGGAAGCCTTTAGGGGACTTTTAAATTAAAGTGAGCAAAGAAACCAAAGTTCCAAGTGCAAGACAGGAAACCAGAAAGGGCAGTGTAAATGGAGAAGTTTGTGCTCAGAGCAGGCTAGGAGGATTTTTTTTTTTTTTCCATGGGATAAAGTGCAGACGTGCCAGCAATGTCATCATAATGCAAAACAAAGCTCTGGGAGTTTATTGCACTGAAAACAAACAAACCAGCAAACACAATGTGCTTCATTTCATAATCTCTGCTATCCTCCCCCTCCAGGGATCAAATCCACATCTGGTGTAAGACATAATTTGATTATCACAACTGAGCTACACTAATTTATTGAAATTTTACATCTGTCCTTTTATGCTCAGGAATGTTTTCAGGGTACAATGTTTTCAGGCTGTATGAATTCAGAACAATGCAGCAAACAACAAAAACATTTTCTCTATCTTCCAGTGCTTGGCCTTTTTAAGAGACTTTCATAGCACAGCTCCTCTCTTTGGGGTCTGGCAGGAAAACAGCTCTGGGCAGGTGTAAAGGAAGCTTGGACTGGGTCAGGAGAAATATGGCCAAGAAAGGAAATGAGTTCAGTCTGGAAAAGAAATTAGTACAAGGACATAGGGATCAGTAGGCCCAGAAGTGGGGCTGAAGCTGAAAACAAATGGAAGGGGAAACCCTGAAAGGATGCAGCAGAGATGATGGGGGGGTGAAGAGGAAACACACATGTACAGAGAGTAATTAGGTGACCCTGGTAATGAAAAGGAAACAAAAGGAATCCAAAACAACATGAGAAAGATGTAATTTTTTTTTTTCCTCTCAGGCATAATCTGGAAGTTCTTTTTCCAAAGAAAAGGAATAAATTGCATCTGAGCCAGACTATCTGAATCTTCCTGTGCACATGAAATTTTTATAAAATTGTCCTCATTTGCTGCCTCTGGTCTGAGGCAGTTCATCTTTAGTGGCACAAATGTGAGAACCATTTAAATCACAGATCACTTAAACCAGAGACTATTCTGGGCTGGAAGGGACCCACCAGGATCATCTCTTAAGGGAATGGTCCATATGGGGACCAAACTCAAACCTCATGCCCCAACCAGCTGAGCTGAGCTCATCACACTCATCAGGATTTAGACTAATAATCTATTGTTAATAAGTACCTCTAAAACACCAGTGAGTGAAGAACTGAAACATTGCTCCCCAAGCACCTAGGGAAAGGTTTGTTTTTAATTTGGAAATAAACTTCTTCACTGGAGGATTCTTCATGCTGCAGAGTGGTGCATTAGACAGTGAAATACCTCCCTGCAAGAACCATTAGAATGTACTAAAAGTGATCACCTCACATGCTTTTGTTCATAAAAATGAGGAGGCACTGGGGGGAAAAAATGACAATTCAAGAAAGAAAAGACCAGAATTTAAATTCAATTCACAGTTTTACAAAGCGACTCTTATTTTCTCCAGAGCAAAGATTGTCTTGAGTTTCCAATTTCAGCTCAAAATGAGCTTCAAAATGAAGTTAATACAGTCATCCTCCTGCTTCTGATCAATTGCACCCTGGCTCTGATAGGAGACAGAGTGTAGGAAAATCCAAAACTGGCAATTGCAAAATGCCTTCAAGGCAGCCTCTGGTTTAGAGGGAGTTCCTGAAGCAAAATGCTCATTGCATTGAAACTCTGCTTTTATATATTTTATATATTTTTTAATCCTTGTTATTGTTGCATTGTTAACAATCTGCATAGGGAAAAAGAGGGCTGAAAACCTAATCTGAGGTTGAAATGGAGAAAGTCATGTTTGAAGCTGTGCCTTACAGCAAGAAGTGATTTCCAATTTATGATTCTTACATGCCACGTTTCCTGGTGTCTCTTTGTCCAGGAGAGGATGAAACAGGAAAAGAGAATCTGAATGGAAATGAAGTAACACCATGTCAGGAACTCTCTTACTGAGATTATTCCCTTCCCAAATATTCAGCCTCAAAATGAGAACAGTTAGGAGAAAAACCCAACAAACAAACCTCAACAACATAATACCAAGAGGATCACCAGAATTATTTAATAAGGAAAAATACTCTATTTCCTCCTGTTCAGAATTAATAAACTCTTTCTGGAATAAGCAGTAAATAAATCCACCACAAATCTGACTTCCAGCAAGGAAAATTTCAGCTTGTTATTTGTGTTTGGTACTTGTAGAAGAAATGAAAACCCCAAGCACAGAAGAGTTGGTGCAGCCACCAGCCATCATTTTCTGCCCTGCCTGGAGCTGCCTCTCAGGACACAGTTTCTAATTACACCAGTTCACAGCCTCACTGGTTTAGAGGGGGCTGCACTGGCAACCAGGGGCTACACCCATTTTTACACATAGCAGATGGATGTTCATTTAATTTTAGTGATATTGGGATGCAGTAAAAGGTCCAGCTGGTTTCTGATGCAGGTTGTTTTATCCAAATATCTTCCTGATGATTACCCCCCTCAAAAGGTGCTGCTTTATCCAGGTATTTTCCCTGAACAAGGCTGCCATTATTCCCAGAGAGCACTCATAGGAAGTCTGCAGATGATTATCTTGTACACAGAAGCATTTTGACGTTTTATCAGATTAACTGGATATGTCTACTTGAGGTTTATTGTATTTTTTTTTTTTTAAACTAGGGTTCTGAGACATAACCATAAACAGGGTAACCTGAGTACTGTGTGTCATATTTCATATTGAAACAACCTCCCTCAACTCAGTCCAATGACAAACTCTGATGATTAAACCCATTACACAGAGGTGTAAATAATAATTTTGTAGTTATCCAGCAGCATCCTCCCTGAAATAAGAGCAGTACCAGCAGAAAAGTCTCTGAGTAAGGGCAATGCTCAACCTCCTTTGTTCCAGCTGGCTGACCTGAGCACTGCCCAGCACCTTTAGGAACAGCAGAAATACATAGTTAGGCATGCCATTTTTGCATTTTTGATGAGAGTAGAGGGTCCCCAGGGACCCCTGGCAAAGCTGATGAAGGCAGCAAGCTGGAAAGGGAGACACAAGCAGAGAGCATCACCTGGAGAGAGCACCTGGGTGACCTGACAGCACCAAGGACTGAGCTGGCAGTGGCAGCAGCAGCACTGAGCCCAGTACAAGCCAGGCTTCTCCTGGGGCTAACTGCAAGTTTGAAGAGAAAACTGCAGTCTCTTAAAAATAGCTTGATGCCAACTATCTCAGAAATCTGAGCAGATTAAATCCTAGATGTGCTTAAGGAAGGAATTGCATCTTCTTCCTACATAAATATACAAAAGGCATAAATAGAAGGCTTGGTTAGTGATGGTGCTTAGGCAGAAATAGAAAGCAGCCTTTGGAAAAACCAGCCTTTTGGAATGGAACCATATCCACAGATATTCTGAGCCCAGGGACTGAGAAGCTGCCACAGCAGAGCTGACTGCAGGGGCTCACCCAGAGGTGGGCAGATGCTTTGGGGGAGGGATGTCAGATCAAAACCTCCATGCTAGCTGTCACACACAGCCCTAGCCAAGAGCAAACCACCTTGCTGAGGCTGGCAGAGTCACACACACCCACAGGAACACACCAGAAAGATGTCAGGGCTGGGCAAACACGGGGCAGGGAACCCACGCACGGTGGTGGGGCTGCAAAAGCAGCAGAGCAGGAAAGGGTCCCACAGCAAGGCAGGCACCCTGGCAGTGTCTAGAGGCTGCCTTTGAGGGCAAGGCCCCTCTGTGTCAGCACAGAGCAGTCAGCTGGGAGGGCTGGCTGGGCCAGGAGGTGACAGCTGTGGCAGCCCAGGGCTGAAGGCACAGACACCAAGTGGCCCCGGGGCTGCCAAGGGGGGCTTTGTCTCTGCCTGGACACAGCACTGACATCAAGCCAATTATCAGAGGGG
Source organism: Erithacus rubecula (assembly GCF_903797595.1). NCBI lineage: Eukaryota > Metazoa > Chordata > Aves > Passeriformes > Muscicapidae > Erithacus > Erithacus rubecula. The sequence continues at coordinate 63,435,347 of NC_136687.1, forward strand.
CTCTTTTGTCAGCTTTCCTGCATGCTCTCAGGGCAAGAAAGGCGAGGAGAAGGGATCCAATTATTAAAACTGTGCCATTTTCTGCAGCTTTACTTAGCACAGAGCAAACGGGTTTGTGTTCGCTTCCCTTGTGTGGCTTCCCTTGTTAGAGAAACCAATTGGAAATCATTAGTGGGAATATTAGCAGGAAAAGCTAATGAGTTTAGTCATTCATATGCATCAGTCACTGGCTATTTCACAAACTGCTACCTGGAGCACTGTTAATGTCATTCCCAGTTCTTTATTTGATGCTGTCAGCCCCTTGGATTTGCACAAGATGGGGAGCAGCAGCCTCAAGAGCACCAGAGCCTGCAGCTCTGCCCTCCTCCTGCCCCACTAAGCACTGCCAGGGAGAGGACAGGGATAATCACATCCAGGGGGGAGGGAAAGGCTCACTCTGGGCACACTGATGTCTTTTCCAAAGACACTTTGTCATTTCCATCAGGACAGAGCAGAGCAGCGAGCTCAAAGCCAGAGGAGTTCTCCAGCAGCACTGGGAGACCATTGGAGCAGCATCCTCTCTCCAAGGTTTGGGCATGTTGTCACAATTTGCACTGCCACCTTAGGTCATACAAAGCATCCCTGGGCAGGAGAGCAAAGCCTGTGCTGGAGCTGATGCCAGGGATGCAATCCCAGAGTGGTTCCCTTCCCTTCCCTCACAGAGGGCTCCTGAGAAGCAGCACACAGATGTTGGGCATGCAGATGTTCAGAGACAGCCTGTGGCAGCCCCACAGTGCTGCAGCCTCTCCTAACATGCTTCCTTAAGGCCAGGATTAATCTAATCAGATGGGATAAAAGCCAGAAGGACTTCAAATGTGCACACTGTCACTGTTTAGCAGGGCTGGGGATGAGCATCTGTGAAGGTAGTGTGCTTGCTGTTGGTTTCACTCCAATCCTCTGGAATTACACCTGGATCTCACCTTCAGTGACATGTTCACAGGAGGAGAAACAGCTTTGCCAGGAATAAGAAAAGACCAACATTTTTCCTGGTTATATTTTTCAGGGAATTTGAAAGTTAATCCCAAGCAATTAACTCCAGAGGGTTTTAATTCCCTTCTCTGACACATCATCCTATAAAGTGCCTGGTTCCTCCTGAAACTACAAATGGATAATTTCTCCAAAATGATAGTGACTGGTCTGCTTTCATGGATATTATTTAATCCATTGCTTTAAATCATGAGATTTAAAATGCAATTTTTTGCTATGAAATACAAAATCTATGATGCAGATGTAATTTGCTTTCTTTGTGTGATGCTTTAAAATGCCACTTGCATGTAAAGAAAATATAATGTATTTTTCTCTACCTCACTAGAGACTTCCACTCCACCATGAATTGACTGCACAATTAAAATTAATTTAGAAGAGCCAATTTTTTTTTTTTCAGCAAAACAAATGTATATGAGGCATGCTTTTCAAAGAGCACTTTTCCTGTTTCATCCTGTGTACTCCGAGCATAATTTGTATTCAAGATGTAGAATATTTTTCTGTGCCTCGGGATGCATTTGAAGTATTTTTAAAGTAATTATGCATTATTATGGGATAGGAAATGGCAGTTTCCTCTCTCAGAGCTGTCTGGAATTCAGGATTGAAACATTACAGTGTCTTTAAGTCACTACTAGCCTGATCTGAGAGATCATCTGTTTCCCCTCAATAGTAGAGGCTCAAACACTACCCCAACAATGTGCTTTTCATTTTCTAAACTCATCACCACCAGCAGTTTTTCCTCCAAGTGATCTTCACTGGTTTAGGAGGGTAGGTCACTGCCTGCAGCAGCATCACTGGTGTGCTAAAGGCAAAACTCACCCAGTGATGCCCAAGCTATTGGAGGATGTGGCTGCTGCCTGGTGGGATTTTGGAGTGGAGAACTGCAGGTTGAGGGAGCAGCCAACCCTTCTCACTTCTCTGTGTGTCCTAAGCTGGGCACAAATGCAGTTAAGGTCCCTGACAGGTGAGAGCCAGCTCCCACCTCCATTCAGAGGGAGGTGAGGAAATCAGGGAACACATTGCCAGCATCATTTTGGGACTGGGATCTGCACAGTCTCTGTGTGGCAGGGCACACAGGAAGGTTGCTCTGCTGCCTCAGCATTTGAAATCCAGACTGTTATCCCAATTACATGCATTTTTAGAAGTCCATAGGCTTCTCGCAGGCAATTTCATGGAAAGGGGAAATAAAAAGGGGGAAAAAAGCAGGCTAATAAAATACATTAATTGTGACTCTTTTACCAAGCATCACTAATTAATCCACTCAACAGCCCCATGGGACAGATCACTGTAATATCCCATGGGCAATTTGTCAGTACATCTCTGCTTTTCTCCAATTGTCTGCCCAATCCACAGAAACAATTGGACTTGAGCTTGGACATCCTGCCTCTCCAAAGTGATTATTGATAATTCACCCACACCCACAGAATGATAATGACACAAGGGACTAAAGAGTTCCATTCCAGGAACATCTCTATTCCTTCAAGTTCACAGCCCTAAAACACTCCCCTCATTACACTGAGGAGAAAAATGGCCTTGGAATTCTATGTGTGAACAATGTTCTCAGTTAAAAGCACTGGAAGGCAAAGGTCTCATGGTATAAGAAAGACAGGAACAAAATCAGACCTTAAAAAATATCTTGTTCCATTAAGACAACCCTGACTTCAAGATTTTTCTCATGATTAGGAGCTTGCAGGAGTGAGGTCAAAGTAAGCCTGAGCTGCAATTCAAACCCTGTGTTCACCAGGGTTCCTGCATCAAGCCCTCCTTGTGGATTCCAAACCATGCAGGGCATCAAAAAGAAGATTTGCTGCTCATTTAAACAGTTGCACCAACCTTGGTAAGTCAGCCAACGCTATTTTGCCATGGATCAGCAATGTGGGATTTTACCCAGTTCCTTCCATGCAGACTTTTCCTGGATAAAACTCCACATTATTTAGCAGATACTGATAACAGTGCCCCAGCTAATTAACTTAAGCAAATGAGCTACAGTTATCTTGATCAAGCATGATTAAAACAGCAGATACTTTTAATGCAAGGTTCTGAACACTAAGCAAGTTTTTAATTCACCATGTGTTGATTCAAAACCAGTGAGCTCTCTCTGATCTGGGTAAGATGGAGGCCAGAGTGACACTCAGCACTGGGCTGCCTGTCAGCACTGAGGGGAGCCCAGTCTGCATCTCCCAGGTCCAGGGCACCTGTCTCCAGCAGGAACCTGATCTTGCAAAAATCATCACCTTATGGTGATGAGCCTCTAGCTCAGTTCCCAGGAGATTTCAGCATGCACATTGAAATATCCCTGTAATTCATATTTGGAGGGCCAGTTTGAAGCCCTGAGGATGCCAAAAGTGGGGCTGGGCTGTTCACCAGCATCTCAGGGCACTGCTCTCTGCAGCAGATGCACAAGGAATGAATGAGCAGGAGCTCTGTGTGGAGACTGAGGGGAAGCCAGTGCAGCTCAGCCTTGCTCTGGAGGAGGATCAGTGCTGGAAAGCAGTTTGCATTCAAGTCTGACCTCCCAGCCTTTTGCTGCACTGGCTACATCAAAGAAAGATGCCCTATCTGTGGTGATTTACACAAATAATCAAATCCCTAAATTTACTGGGGGGTTTTTCTCCCTTTCATGTGCTGCCTTTGATGTTGCAGCCTCCCTGTGCAGGTGCAATAACAGCCTTGGTCAAAGGACGGGTGTGGGTGTCCCAGCTCTGATCTGCCCCTGCAGGAGGGCATGGCAGGAGGAGCCATGGAAACCCACCCAGGGCATGGAAAATACTTTTGGACCTGCCCAAGAGGCCAGGTATTTACAGCTGTCTGCTCCTTGGTGCTCTTTGGAGGTTACTTGAAAAGCACAGTGCAGCTCAGAGGAATGTCCCTGGCCAGGTCTCTTCCCCTGACATCCACTTCTACTTTGCCTAATAATTTTCATTCCACGATTTGACACTGCTGAATACTACACATAAAACCAGTTTCTATATTTAAAAGCTATCATCAAGGAAAGCTTCTTTAGCTCAGAGAACTATTGCCAGGCAAGCCCTGAACAATAGGAAGCAGCACAGCAGGCAGGGACCTGGTTCAGACACCCCATGAAAGCTCTAAGAGCTAAGTTATTAAGACATTTATATATATTTCATGTTAAATTTCTATCTGCCAGAAGTCCCCCGGGAGTTTGTCTTTGTTCTGGGGGTTTCAGGGACTAGCTGGAATATGTATTATTTATTAGGCATTCAAATCATGCATGATAATCTCAATGAGCTAAGTATAATTGTTCCAGACAAACAATAAATTAGTTTAAAAACTGGTCTAATATAGCCATATTTCACTCTGAAGAAACACATTAGGTTTTCTTATTCTTTATGTACAATGGAAAGAAGGGTTTAGAACAGTCAGTTCAATGGTTTGGTGGGGGGCTTTTTAAATCATTTTAAGAATAAGATGTGAGCTATGCTTAAGAGTTGATAAAAATGCAAATCTAGGTTTCTTGCAGCAAAAGAAACATCAGTGGACATTACTCATACTGCTAGTCCTAGGAGATGTTATTTATTCAATCAAATTAGGATCATTTAGGTGTAAGGAAATCATCACTTAGAAATATTTCTAAATGCATAAGCAACACCGCATACAATTAATAAAAATTACCTACCAGGAGGACACCCCCTGATGCCAGCACACGACTCTACAGGATGTAGGAAGCAATCAATTAACTTTTGCATTCCTTTTAACCATTTAGATTTGTCTACATAACATATTTTGATTATTTAGAAAAAAAGATATTTACCTAGAATTTTCAGCACAACTGCATTTTTTACTTTTCGTGTACTCCAAAATCTACTGGAAGTTGGCTAATGTTTCATTAATTTCAATTCAAAACCTGTGCAAAAATAAAGCCTGGAAAAGATGCAGTCTCTGTAGCTTGGAGACTCAGTCACCTCAGACTGCTTTGGGGTTCCATTTCTGGATTTATCCACATTCCCCTGTGACATTAATGCATAATATATAGGGATACCTGATGCAGCATCAATTCTGCACCAGCTCCCAATGCTGGTTGGTTGTTTTCTCTTTCCTTTAAATTAATTTGTTTAGCACAACCAGCCAGAACTTCCCCTGAAAGTTCATTTCTATTCCCTTTGCTTTGGCTGTGAACTTGGAGAGAGCACACCCGAGATAAAACACAGGTTCAGCTTTTGCAAAGTCTTGGAAGCAATTATGGAGGCATGGAAGTGTAACATTAGTAAGTTAGACAAGGCCAAGGGGAATGCTCTACTAATAACAAATGTTGAAGGGACTGGAAAATAGGCAGAGCTTCAGTAGATTTTATTTGACTACACAATACAAAACTCATCATCAATATTCCCTGTGTAGCACTACGAGTCACACTGCAGTGCAGATGGTTCCCATATTTTAAATTGTAATTTAATTACACTTTTCATGATCATACTGTATTTGAACTCAGCAGAATTACTATCATGTTTCTGCAAATGTTTTATTGCAGAAATATGGCTTTAACCACCAAGTCCCTTCTCATAATTATCTTTTCTTTTTATACATCTTTTGCATCATTAGAAAAAGACAAATTAAATACAGAATGCAGGCCTTGGAAATTTATATTTGCAATAAGGCTCTGATGTATTTTTTTAATTCTCTAGGCTGGTTTACTAAGACTGTTTCATCATTAAATCAAGAGACCTTGTAAACAGCAGCAAGACAACAAAGCAGCAGCACACCTTTCCTTTGTCAGTGAAATCCTGCATTTAATCTTTTCACATTTTAACTGCAACCTTAAAAGTTATTACCCATTCTGAGAACAATTATGGTGGGCTAAGAGACACTGAAGGGCTCTGCAGCTCCCTCACCTCTTCCCACACCTCTGAATGAAACCTTGGGGAGTTACATTAGTTATCTCTCATCCCTCTTCTACCATCACTGTGCCTTTTATCTTCTTTCTTTTCCCTCATATGCAGTCACAGGAGACATTTCTCAAGGATATAAACCAGCCTTCAGTCTGACTAAGCACTCATTGCTATATCACATCAAGAAATATTAAATACCTCTTCTTCCAGGACTGCAACTCACTCCTACAAGAAAAAGTAGCTTACAAGAAGGAACTTCACATATTCCCTATTTCTACTTGTTTTCTAACTAAAGGAAAATAAAAATAGGCTCACCTTCTCCCTTCCAACCAGTCCAACAAGCATCACCTGATAAGAGCTCAGTCATAAAATCTGCCTTTTTATCTCTTTGTGCAAAGTTTATAATAATATAAGTTTATCCATCACTGCTCTAATACTTTGTCTGCAGAATTTATGTCCTTCACCTGGGATGGTGGGTGGAGCCCAGAGGAGTTAAAACCCTTAAAAGAAGCATTCAGGGCAGAATAAGCTTTTAGCTTCGGTGTTTTGGTTGGTTTGGGGGGGATTTTGGGGGGTGTGGTGTGGGTGGGTTTGTCTGGGGTGTTGGTGGTTGTTTCTTTTTTTCTTTTTAGCGACTATGACACAGAAAGTGTGGCTGTACTGATTCTTAGCATTTGATAGTCCTGTTTCTGAGAAAATTAATCTCTTTTAATAATTTTCTGGGTGCTGAAAACAAGAACAAAAATCATCAGCAGACAAAAATCAAAGTAGGGCTGTTGAAGAGGGATTTGTGGCTGCAGGTCAGCATTTTGTGTTTCAGCTACAGCTGAGCTCTGGGGCAGTGTCCCTGCAGGAAAAGGCACTGGGGAGCATCCCTGGTACCTGCATCCTTCACCTGAAATATGGGCTCCACTCCCTAAATTTTCTCTGCAATTCCAGGCTGAGGTAAAGGAGTAAGACACTGGGAGAAAGCTTGAAAAGCTTCAGAGGAGTGCTAGTCCTCTTGTCAAAGCAGCTCTCATCAAGAGAACACCCTAATAGCAACAAGCAACCCCTCCACTTGCTCTTCTCAGGACATCTGGAAAGTGAGGAAATAGGAAAATGATTTTGTATGTTAGTATCTAGGTCCCAGCCCTCAGAGGGGATAATCTGCTCTTCATAGGATTTTTCACTCATATTGCAAGAAATCATCACTAAATAAAATATCTGAAAGCAGCACTTATTTTCTAGGTGCCAGAAAGCTCATTGACCTAGCCTAAAACCTTTCCAGCATTTTAATTCAGGCCTCTGCTATTTACCTCTAAACCCTTGGTTCAGGTTTACTTTAAAAGAATATTTCTTATCAGAGCACATCAGGTTTTAAAGTTTTCCTGCATAAAGCAGTCTTTTAAAAACAATTTTGCCCATAATTGTTATGTTGCTGGCTTAAAGGGAGGGAAAAACATAAAACCCTGTGTTTAATTGGTTTGTTTTGGTTTGCCTTTCCTATGCCCTCATTAATGCTGTTGTTTTAACACCACCTTCAGACAGGGCAGTTCTCTCCTTTGCAGTATTGATTCCTCTGTCTCCACAGACTTGTTTTGTCCATTTCTGCTTTCTGAATGTGCTTCCCACTGTTTACACTTTTGAAGGCAGCAGTCTCAGGTCTCAAGGAGTTAGAGCCCTGTTTCCTTTTTCCTGTACCAGGGCACACCAAAGGATTCCAGGACTTTTGCACACGAGTGGCCATGGAGCTGGTATTTATTGTGTGACAGTTACATAGGAAATGGGAAACTGAAGGTTAAAAGTTAATTTGGGAGCCATGAAGGAGTTAGTTATACTTCTGGCTGTTCTGGTGTATGAGACACACTGAAACTCTGAACAGAATTGCAGATCACCACAGAGAAAAATAAATAAACCAGCAGAGCAACTGCATTTGGCATTGAGGGGAAAACAAAGGAACATTTATTGCACAAAAGGTCTGTGTGCATTAGAGATGTGTAAATACTTGTGCCATAATACTCTGTTCTTCACAGAATATAATATGCCATTATGCAGGTGGAACAATGGACATGTCCTGAAGATAAATGTGCTTGTCTTGGATGCTGAGTCACTTGGACTTCATTCCTGTGCTCACAGCACCCCTGAGGTGTCGTGCCTCCCTCCACAAACACACACTGTTTTGTTTACCCCCATTTCTCCTGTTTGCCCATTGCTGAATGTTTCAATGCACTGACTGCACAATACTGTTTTCTGCTGCAAATTGGAAGTCATGGAGAACTCTGTTGCCATCAAAGACTCTGTTGATTTAAATAATTCAGGAGTGTGAGTTTCTAGGGAGCTCTGGGACATGCTGGTTATGAATGGCAGTGACTAAAACTATCTGAAATGAATTATTTTTATAAATAGTTCATGGAAAACCAGTATGATAGAAAGGCATTCTTTATTTCCATCAGAAGATTGAAGCCCCTTGCCAAAGTAGCAGTGGTGACCCTGTGCCCACTGATTCCAGCAGGACAGGGGATATATCCCATTACTGGGGCTCATTGATGTGACTGCATTCCCTCCCTGCTTGTTTTTATTTTCTATCAAAATGCCCACCTCACTTTCTTCCTGGGGCTAAGCCAAAAAACCCATCCAGTTCATCATTCCTGAAACTTCTTGTGAATTAAGATTTCTCCCAAAGAGCTGATCCTGCTTATCCCAGCTCTTGGGCCATCTTGAGGTTGAAACATTGGGCAACAAAACTGGTGAGGGGTCTGAAGCAGAAACAGAACAGGCTGCCCAGTGAAGTGGTTCAGTTCAGCCCTGCAGACATTTAAAAGGTGTGGCATTTAGGGACATGGTGTAGTGGTGGCCTTGGCAATGTTTGGCTCTATGGTCTTTGAGGACTTTTCCAACTAAATGATTCTGTGATTTTATCTATAAAACGCCTGGGAGTTTTGAGAGTGGGAGGGTTTGAGAACAGTAATCCACGTGAGGAGCCTTCACTGGCACAGTACAAATCCCTCCAGAAGGATTTCTCAGGCTGCTCCTAAACTTCCTCTCCAGTTTCCAGAGTCCAGCACACAGCCCTGACACTCATCACCATCAATTTCTGCATGCCTCCCAATTGGTTTGCACTTCTGTCTCACATCTTCATCTCTAATTTGAGACAAATTCTTCCATTTTCTCATGTAGCTGCCTTTTGCATTGCATGATTATCCAGTAGTAGGTTTTGAGGTTGGTTTCTCTGCAAGGTTGCAGCTCCCAGACTGCAAACCCAGGGCAGAAGGGCAGAGGTGATCACAGGCAAGCAGAGCTCTTGCTGAACTGAAACTGAGCTCATGATCCTTTTTTTATTTTTTTTTTTTTTGCCATATCACATACATCTGTGGCCTCTCCCATTTTTATTTTTTCTTCTCTAATACATATTTATTTTGCTGCACTGTCTGTCCTTTGGGGATAGCAGCTCAGGGATTTCTGTGGGTGGCACAGGAGCAAACCAGAGGAAGTAAACAAAACACAATCCAAATAAACAGTTCAAACACACAGAGCACCAAGGGCTGCCTAAAGATAGCTGATGGCAGGCAGGCATTTCTGAGGGTTTTCAAACACTCAGAATCTATGAAATGTCTCTCCTGAGCAAACCCACTCAGCAAAGCTACTAGAGCACAATGACTGGCTCTGCTAACCCCTTGCATTCCTGTTTTGGCAGAGATTGGATCTGATTCCAGTCCTGCACACACTCAGTGTGTGTCTGGCTTTACTAATACAGAAACAGCAAACCCACCTGCTCCTGTTTTTAGGTGTTTCTTCTCTTTGCTCCCATCCACTGCATACCTCATCAACCTTTGATCTCTGCATCTGATTGTGGCTGGCAAAGCCAGCAGTGGATACAGAATAAAGGACATCCACAGAGAGGAAGAGGCACCACTTGAAATGCAACGATGCTTTGCACTGCAGCACTGATGTTCTTTGGATGTTTTCTTTCCTTATCTGGTAAATATGCTGGGACACATTCCCACCCCCTTCCCAATTTCCTGCTATTTTCCTGTGATTTCTAAAGATCCACTGCCTTTTTTGCAAGGAGCTGGGGAGTGCTAATTGCTCTTCTCCACTGTTTGGGCTAATTAACTTTTCCTTACTGTTTCATTGCCATGAAATGGAATTTCAAACGAAATTAAAAATCTAAACACAGATTGTGCAAAATGAAATTTGTTCTCAGGAATCCATAATCGTGGCCACAGTTTGACAGAGGAGTGCAATCATGGGGTTTGTGATATTCAGATATTTGCTTTGTAACAGAATATGGCTGCTCTAGGTTTTATTTGGGTATTTGCAGCTGGGAGAAGGGAAGAATGCAATTTTCTCAGTTTACACTGTTTAGGATTCTTTCTTGGCAGTGAATTATATATTCTACAACCTCAGTAAAGATAATCCAAGACAAGACTAAAGAAACCCAGTTGAGTTTTAGGGAGTTTCTATGTATATAACATGCTTGTGTACCAATTAAACAGCACTTTCTTCCTTTCAGGCATTATTGAATTATGGTTTAGGGAACCAAAAAGTTAATAAATGAAAAATAAAACATAGGAAAAAATTGAAAATATCATATAGTCTTCTTAATTGAATTTCAAATGAATTATTTTCCCAGTTTGTATTCTAATACACAGTTCTGGTTTCTTGTTACTCATGAACCCTATTTAGGTATTCTAATATAATCTCTAATTTTTTTTCCATTTTAAAAAGTCTTCTGGAAACAAAAGAGCGATCACTTGGCACTCAATCATGTAACCAACAAAGAAAATTTCTTTGACAAGTAACATCTTATAAATTAAAATTTCTGACAGTAGATTTTTCGAATCAGTTAGTCATTGGTGGAGCTACATTTTAATTAAGGAGAAATGATCAAAAAGTGTGCTAGTCCACAAGCCAAGCCAATCTTCATCAAACACACAGGCTGTGTCCAATTCCTCTGGGATGTAACAGGTGTTTTAAATTCCCAGTGCAAACATAACATTGAAGTTGCCTTTACTGATTGCACATTTGTGTGCAGCAGCACAGGGGTGTCTGAAAATCGCTCATCTCTCCCCAGAGGGCACTCCAAAATGTCATTTGCTACCCTCAGCTCATCAGTATTTCATTCCTGTTATCCCTGCCCCTCCAGCCAGGGCTCAGAGTGGCTGCAGCAGATCACTGAGCATGTTTTGGGTGTTATTTCATCCACAAAGTTACCCCATAGCACTTCTCTTCCTGCTCAGACATTAAGTTGCTCCCCTCTTTACCCAGTGTAGAGTTTGTGCTGGATTTCAACCTCATTGTACTCTTGGCACTCTGCTGTGTGCATTACAGAATTCTCTTAATTTCATGCATGGATGGCTGTAGAAAGAAGAGATAAAGTTTCAAGTCTCTTTGTTTAACCCATACGAAATAATTAAAGCACATTTTTCATCTTAGCATTCCCCTTAGGGCTTAACATATTGTGAGAAACACATCCTAATGCAAAATGAGCTTCATGACAAATGGTCCTGGCTTTAGTTTGAAAGTCACCTCTGGAAAGAATGCATTTGTTTCCTTATTCATGCCACTCATTTCTTTTTAAATTCTGACACGTTAAGATAAAATTGTCACAAGAAAAGCACTACTCTATAAATACAAAGCTGTGCACTTATGTGCAGGTATAAAAACCCTTCAGGGCTGGTTTGCTTTAGGCTTTGGCAGCTGTTGAAGGCTCCCTTCATCCAGCTGGCTGGCAGAGCTGCAGTCCTCCAGGGCAAGGACAAATTCCTCTCCCCAGCTCATGCCCCTCTCCTGGCACACACCTGATGGTGAGCACAGGAGGGTCTCACCCAGCCCTCCAGGAGTCACAGCCAGGCTGAGCTTGCCTGAGCTTGCCCAAGGAGCCACTTGAATGATTTGCCATTTCCCTGCTGCCTGGCATCACTGCATTCAACCACTGCATATAAAGAAATAGGCTATCGGGAAATAAAACACAACTGGGAATCAGAAATATCTTTAAAAAATCACTAAAGGACACAGGCTGACTTCATAGCACTAACAATACTATATCTATATCTATATCTATATCTATATCTATATCTCTACATTTTCCATAGCTTATGATTTATTTTGTTAAGCATTACTTAGTGTAAGCCAAAGCATTGGCCCTGAGCCCCTGAGAAACAAATACATGTTCCCCCAAGTTGGGAAAATCGAGGTGTTTCCACCCAAAGTGTTTCAGCTACTCAACAAAGACCCTCAGAAGAGAGGTTTTATTTGGGTTATGCTCTGCTATCTCCAAGGAATATGGCCTCACAACAAGCTGTTATTTTCTCCTGCAGCATTGAATGGGGCTGCCCTTCCCAACAAACCCAGGGAAGGCCTGTGGTGCCTCTTTCAGCAAGGCAAAGGAGAGGCTGCTACAGAAAATAGATCTCTGGCTGACTTCTCCCATGTGCCTGTTCAGGAATCCCCCAGCCCAAATCCTTTCATCAGGTACACACACAGGAGCCCCACCATGGAACACTCACACTCCTGGAAATGCATTGAGCTCCACAACTCCCACAAAGCCTCCTGTGCACTTATGAGCACAGAAAATCACCCTAATGAGAAAACTACTTAAACTTAATTGTCTCATTTAATAGGACTGTTTAAATTGCTAATCATTTTGTAAGTATTGCTTTCTGAGTTGTTTTTAGTGGGTAGTTTGCCCTTTTTGCTGTTGCTGGAGGAATTCAGAAATAATTAACTGGCCTAGTGTGTAATTATAGCACTGAAAATAAGCTATGAGACATTTAATAAAAAGGGACTATTAACAGGATTTGGATTTATGACCTTCAAAATATGAAGCAAACACTTTATCCATGAGGTCACACAAGCTTTCACTACTGTCTGAGAATTTATGGTCAGTAGATTAGCCACAGAAAGACTTTGCTCAGTCTTTGGATCTACTGAGAACACACTGAGAAAGTGATTAAAATAATATTAGAAGAAATAGAGCAGTGGAAAAATGCTTGAGTAATTTTCCTCTTCTTTAACATCTATATCATGGTCTGTGGAGGGGAGGCTTGATGTGGTAAGGCAGCAAATGTGATGGTAAGCACAAATTTTTGGGGTCTGAGAGCACCAGCCCATAATGCCTTTTCCTCAGCTAAAATAAATGGTGGTGGGATTTTAATCTGCAAACTCTGCTGATCTCTGAGTCCTTTTTGTACCAAATTAACAGTTTGAGATAAGAAAATTATCAAACAGCTTGTCTCTCAGACAGCCTGGTAATTTGTGCCATGTTTTCCTTTAGCTTTTAGGACATGATGTATTTTACTGAGTCTCTCACATAGAGCTGCCACAGCTTTGCTGAATTTCCTGTGAGATCTCTGGCTGTGTGAAACACTGCACTACAGACAGAAGCATTTTTAGAAGTTGCTGCTCCAGCAGCATCAGAGTAAGGAAAACGAGGCTGTTGTGTTTTCTGGTTCCCAGGAATTTGTGCAGTTTCCTCAGGAGTTATCAGCTGTGCTGGGCTTTGGAGAGTGGAGCAGAGCACATCCTGTGCAAACCTCTCAGGATTTGAGGAACAATTGCCTGTGAAATCACACACAAAATCACAATCTCCCCCCAAACTCATACATGGCAGCCTCTGTCTCTTTAGGACTCTGAATATTTTGATATCTCATGCATTTGAAGAGACCATGTACTTACAGATAGGCAAGAAAATAACCTTGCAGCAGATGCCAAGAAGCTGATAGCTGTGAGAACATTCAAAAGCCAAGCACTGGTTGAAAAAAAAATCCCAGCTCTTTCTGCTGGCCAGAGAGGTTGTGCAGCACCAGGCGGGGGTCTGATATTTAGGCAGAAAATTCAGAAAGCAGAGGTGAAGTGGAATAAAGCAGAGATGAAGTGGAACATGCTGCAATTGGTTATAAGAAATTTCAGTGCTTCTTAGGTTTGTTCCTGTCCTTCATCCCCTGTACCTAAGCACATTAAAACTCAGTGTATTGGAACAAAAGGAAAACAATTTGGACCAGAAGAATACTTGAATTACTTTTTCCTTATAAATCAAGCAGTGTCATTGAGACAAATAAAGTGGAGAGCCATGTCCCCTGATTTCTTTTGCATCATCAAAATGTGATGGTGTGGCTGGAATTGGTGAAGTTTGGGCTGTCTGTACCTCACAGGCACACGGCTCTGGGTGCTGTGAGCATCATGACTTTCAGAAAAAAAAATTTGATTTGTGGGCTGGGAAAGAGAATAAATATTCACTAAGTAGCTTTGATTAACAAGAATAGAGACCATGTAATCAGATTTTTACAGTATACCAGAATACTAACAGCTCTTGGTTGTTTGTATAGGAGAGAAAACAGATTTTGGGTGCAAACAGATTTGCAATCTCTGATTCCTAAAACAAGCAAACCCACTTTTGAGCTGTAAGAGGGAGGAATGGTCTGTGTTATCAAATACAGGTCCAGTTCAGGCAAGGTTGGTGACCTCAGTCAAATATTTATTAAAGGGGAAAGAAGTATTTGTAGTGACTTGTTTATTCTAGCCCTTGCTCACACTGATAGGATTTCCTCTTCAGTGTTATCGTGCCAAAACCTTCCCTGTGACTAACTCTGTCTTTGGGAAATGTTTCCCTTCCAAATCTGACTTTTCCTGCTTTCCTTCACTAGGAAAACAAGCAGGGGTGGGTTTTTGGCTTTCCCAGACCCCAGAGTGGGACAGATGGTGATGGTGATGGTGATGGTGATGGTGATGGTGATGGTGATGGTGATGGTGATGGTGATGATGGTGGTGAGACAGCTCAGAGCACAAGAATGACTTGTCCAGTCAAGGTGCAGCTCACCAGCCAGCCTGCAATCCCAGAGGATGGCTGGAAATTCAGTTTGGTAATGTTTGAACCATCATGCATGCTACAGATGCAACAGCTAAACACTTCTATCAGTCTCGTTTGTCTCCTGAACTATACTCTGGAGCTAATTGCAAAATTACATCTAATTAAAAAATAAATTAAAAAAAAAAAAAAGGCATGTGTTAAAGCTTTATGACAGATATATTATTGCCTGTGTAATACAAAAAGGATGCAATAAAAATTACTTTCAAGTCTGGCAGCATTTTCTCCGTGCAAGATTTGAAGTAATTTTTAATATACTTGTCACCAGTAAGATAACACTTAATGATTTTATAGTATATTCCCCCCTGGATCTGGAAGTATTGTGCAAATGAGAGTACATGCAATTATTTCTGCAATTATAAGGAGAGATGAAGAAGCAGACAACCTGCAAAACATGCCCAGTATGATGATAGAATTTACTGACAAGCTTGGTAGAGATAGTCACCTCTTCTGGCTTTTAGAAACTAAAAATTATCAGAGATTTGTGACAATTATGATAAAAAATGGAATAAAAAGTGTTTTAAAATGATTCTATCTACATAAATTAAGCATCATTTTCATTAAAAGAAATGGCCTTTGGAGAACAGAATTTCTCACACACCAGTGAATCCTGAGGAGAATTACTCCTTTTTAAAAATTATTTTAAAATAACTTTTAAAGTTTTCCATGACTATTGTGTTCTCCTCATAGATCCCATCAGCCTCCTGTTCTTCCAAGTGCAGCACTCTCAGCATTGTCCTGGTGTGAGCTTTCTGTTTCCCCTGGCCAGTGTTCATCACAGAGAAAGGACAGGGAAAGTTCCTTGTTCAAAGAGGAGAATAATTTTGTGGGCTCTACAAAAACAGTTTATGTATAGCATGTTTTCACCATATTCCATATTGTAATTGTAATTTCTACTTTAGTAATTGAAAGGTTATAAGTTAATAGAAGCAATCTTGTCTTTACTGGTTCCAAAAGTATTAAAATACATTTATAGCTAATCTTCATTTAAAATAAAGTTAGCATTTTCTTCTTCATGGGTTTCTTCATCCTAAGCAGAGTTCAGAGGATAATTCATCAAAATTTTCTTTATAAATGCTATTTTACTCTCTGCATATCACTAGCAATCCAATTTGTTTATTTTTTATTTACTTTAATGGCATAAAAAGCAGTTTGGTGAAAGGATGCCATGCATTACCTGTGTTCTATCAAGGAATTATTTAAACTAGGTTACTGGTGGGCTGGAATACTCCAGGCTGCAGGAGCTACAAGATGGAGAGTTGAGGCTGTTAAATTTCTAGGACCCTCTTTCTGAATTGAAGAACATTCTGGACAGGCCATTCCTAGTGATGAAAACTGAACTTTTCACACACTATGCTATTTTAAAAACCCATATCAAAAACTATTCAAGAACCCCAGCAGACAACAGGAAGATAGCATGCTCTGAAATCAAATGCTGGGATTTATTTTGGTGATCTGTGAAGGATGAAACCCTTTGCAAATAAGAGCATGGTGGACAAAAGCATTTTAAATTTTGTAGCTTGGAGGTGGAGCTCTCAGTTTTAAGACAAAAAGAAAGGGAAATGAAGGTGTCATTGAGTGCATGACACAGAGTGACCAACACTCAGGTGTGTCCCAGGGCTGTTTGCACTGTGCTTGGAGCAGATGCCCTTTCCAGCAAATCACAGGGAGCTGGGGTGCTGCTCTCAGCTGCTCCCCAGTGCTGGAGCTCAGGCCAGGGCTAAACCAGCTTCATTTTCCACTTAATCCCACTGACTTCAGCTGCAATCCTGAGGCATCATTCCCATTTCAGCATTGTTTACAGCTAAGAGGGACAGGAGGATTCTGGAGCTGATTTAATCTAAACACAGAGAGCTCAAGGCTGTCCAGACCTATAAAGGAAATAAGTAAACTCCTTTGAAGATGGGAATTGTAACAAGAACAGTTTTGTTTGGTCTTTATTTAGCTTCAAGGAAATTAAATTCCTGTTGTAGGAGCTAGTTGTGCTGTGTTTGTTCTTAATTAACTAGACAAACTTTGCATGTGCAGTGCAAAAAGGAAAACCTTGGCACTACTCAGGCTGTGTTCCTTATGTAATTTGTTTTGATTTGTTTCTCAGTAGCATTTGTAACAAAGAGCCAGAACAACTTTTCTAAAAAAATGATGAAAACAAAAATAGTCTGAAAATATAAATTATCATATGGTTATGTAAATATGCATGCAGCTATATAAAGGATATGAGAAGTGTGAAGTGCAAGGTGTAAGACAGGGAGCAAGCTTAGGGATAGGCCTTTGAATTGAAGATGATGTATCCACGAGAATGGAAATACAGTTTGTTGTTTTCAGTGTTTAAGGAAAAAAGATAAAAGCCACCTTTCCCATGGTCAACTAAACTAGTGCAGGGAATCACCAGCAATATGGGATGATCATTTTCCTCATCACACCTCTAAAGCAATCCTGTCAGCTCAGCATCTTCCTCACTGGACAGAAATAGCCAAAATTATGCCTGATCCTTTTGCATTTTTGTTTTGCCGCCTATGGATCCAGACAGGAGCTGAGGAAAACACTGAATTTTGGGTTTGTGGCTGCAGCAGTGGAACGGTGTGGGTGATTTTCCTCTGCAAGGCAGGTGATCAAAGCAGCTGGCCATGGCTGCCAGCAGGCACTGGGAATTTCTGTGGCAGCAAAGGAATGGCTGCACTGGAGACATGAGGAATGCCAGAGTCACAGGTCAGGCTTGAATGGCTCCAGGAGTCCAGAGTGAGATTCCTGTGATTCCTCCTCCGAGATGGCTTTGCCTGATAAAAGGAGATGGAGAGGGCATGCCCAGGGACAGGCTAGGCAACCTTTGTCATCTTAAAGCTTAAACAGAGGA
The DNA here is from genome assembly GCF_903797595.1 of Erithacus rubecula. Taxonomy (NCBI): domain Eukaryota; kingdom Metazoa; phylum Chordata; class Aves; order Passeriformes; family Muscicapidae; genus Erithacus; species Erithacus rubecula. The sequence continues at coordinate 63,452,916 of NC_136687.1, forward strand.
GGCAGGGTGGGAAATCAATGTGGGTTCATCAGGGAAGGCAAGATATGGTCAAATCAGAGCATCAAAAACGCCACGCAGAGGATCCGTGAAAAGACTTGCTTTAGATATAGATAACAACAACAACAAAAAATAAATAAATAGCCCCAAGCTGTGTTTTGTCTTGCAGTTTTTAGTAATTGCATTACTAGCACAATAATTTCATTATATAAACCCCATTGGTGCTAAAATATACATTATGTTGCAGCCTCTCTTGAATAATAATAACTGACTGATCATTATTTATTTAAATCCTCTTCCCAGGCCATTTTCTTTTGAAGTAGTGAGCCTGAATTTCAAAACAGAGCATTAAACATTAAATTAGAGTCAGGTGGTCAGATCAAAATACAATACTGGGAACAGGTGCATCTCAAAATCCTAGTCCAAGGTGTTTTACACAAAATGTTTTTACAAATTAAAAAGGTAACTATCTACCTATATGTGGCCAACAAGAGCTTGTTAGGCTGGTTAATGTTTTACCAACTAACCAAATTTTTGTCTAGGCAAAATGCTAGGCCAGTACAACACATGTGGCCAGGCAGTAACACTGGCAAAACTTTGTGGTTTGGACTCCAAATGCCAAGAGATATCCCTGGGAGATATGATTTACAGCTTCCAGTCTTTTAAAATATATATATTTCTTTTTTTTTTTTTTTTTTTTTTTTTTTTTTGCTTTCAGGAAATCTTATTTAATTTTTTATTTAAAATAAATTCTTTGGGGATTTAATTTATAAATTATGGCTAAGAAAATATTCTGAAAACTTTGGAGTAACTGTATCCCCAGATCCCTGCACCAGGACAGATAAAGGAGTAAGTAAAATGAAAGGTGACATTGGATCTCGAGTTCCCAGCTTATCAGATAGTTGGATACAGACAGATCTTATCAAAGCATTAGCCTCCACAGAAAACTCTTCTTTCTAGCATGGAACAGGCAGAGAGACTGAATTAAAAAGGACCTTCTCCATTTCACCACTTAAAATGATACCATAATTTGCAGTAGGTTTGAAGGTTAAAACAAAGCAAAACAAAAAATTCCATTTAATATCTTATCACAAGAATGCCAATCCCCATGAATATGCATCCTTACATTACCTTGGGAAAATGGTCTGAGGCACAAGGATGTGGATACTGTGGTGCTGGGGATGGTTATTTTATAACAGGTGTTCTTCAGTAAATGATAAACATATTTCTGATAGTAAAAATTATGTTTTGCTGAGAGATCAAGAATTCTCTTCTATGATAAATCTGGTCTAGTGGAAGGTGTCCCAGCCCAAAATAGGAGGGTCAAAACTCTATGTTCTTTAAGGTCTCACCCACCCCAAACCATTTTGCTATATTTGAAAAAGTCTTCAGTACAAAATAAGTGCTAAATAAAATCCTGAGTAATATTTTGGAATGTGAAGGAATCCCTAAGTGAGATGTGATGGCTCCTGATGTGTGAAACCTGGGATGGTCCATGATGGGCAGCAGTCACTGTGCATGGTCCTTCAGTATTGATGGAAACATGCTGGGAAATGGTGAGAGTATCCTTTACAAACCTGGAAGGCAAGAAGGCCAGTTTTATCAGCTATGAAGTTTTCATAAAACTGTGAAACTGAAGAAAATTTATTCCTCTTGCCTATTTATGTATGTAGAACCACAGAAAACCTTAAGTGGGAAATTGTGCTTCAGTACCAAACCTGTGCTGGAACAGATAAGCTGAATATGGCACAGTGACTCCTTTTATTGAGCCACTGGAATGTCCATACTTCCCAGAAATTACATTTCTAATACAAGATGCAGCCACTTTGCCTGGTTTTCCCTGTTGCCTTTGGGAAGAACAGTGCTCCCTGGCAGATGGCAATCCTTCCATAAATTTCAATAAAGCTGCTCAGAATTCACGGCGTGTCTCACGCCAAGGTAGGTACTGTCAGCAGCTCAGAAGTGACAAACTTCACACATGACTCCAACCCATTTGACAGCACTCAATGGCATCAAAAGCAGCTGGGGTGGAGAGAAAAGTGGACTTTGTTGTTCTTTATTTAAATACCTTCTTGGTAAAGTCTTACTCATTAGAAGTTTGTTGGTTTTCAGTGATTTGCAAGTTGACGCTTCAGTGACGGCCAAAAAACCCATAGACAAATCCAGTCAAGCAGCAGCAGAATTGCACTTTGAAGACCATTTTCTAACAGATTCTCTTGGGTTATGAACACTGCCAATGCCAGTGAAAACAAAGGCAGAGGAAAAAAACATGATTCAGAGCCCAATGGTTACATGTCTCCCTGCTTATGTGGCCCTTGGATGTCCCTTTTATCTTTTACCAATGGGAGCATTGAGATGCAAAGTACTAAAAAAGAACAGGAAAAAAATGAATAAAGCAATAAAAAAACCCCCAACCCTGTACAGCAAATAAATGGACCTAGTGGTAATTTTTACAGTGCTCTGAAAGGTTTAGGAATGCAGGATTAATTTTATGGTCAGTTGTGTGGAAAACTGATGGAACAGAAACAGAGCAGCTTCCCAAAACCAACAGGATTGTGGAAACACTTCCCCACCCCAAACACACCAAAAACTAAGGACAGCAACAAACAGAAGGAAACTAGAATTCAGTCCCAGAATGAAAACATCTAAATTTGAGAAGGTGAAAAGAAAATAATTGTGCAGAAGGTTTTTACACAGCCAGCTTAGGATGTAAATTTGGCAGCGAGTGTGTGTGGAGCACGATGTGGAGAATGGGAATGACTCAGATGAAATCTAGCTAACTGCAGGGACAGCAAAAAGGAGACTCCTGAGAGTCTGGCCACGTGCAGCCTTCAGGAAGAGAGTAGCTTTTGACAGTACAACCTTGCAGGTATCAAAGGCAGGTTTTAATCTTTCAGCCCATGACTTGGTACAATTACAGAATCACAGAATGACAGAATGGATTGGGTTGGAAGGAGTCTTGCAGATGATCAACCCCAGGACAGGGACACCTTCTGCTAGGCCAGGTTGCTCAAAGCCCCATCCAAGCCAGCCTGCAGTGTTTCTGGGGTGCAGCATCCTGCCCTTCTCAGGGCAACCTGTGTCAGTGTCTCACCACCCTCATCCCAAAAATATTCTTCTTTCCTGTCTAAACCTGTCCTATTATTCCCTGTGCTGCCTTGAATTCCCACGCAGTGTGCCTTGTCATTGGCTATTTTTACAAGCTGGAGCAGAAAGCTCTCCATCCTTCCTGCCTTGCACACAGGGCTGGCTCAGCAGCTGCTCAGGGAAAGGGTGGAAAAATGTGACCCCTGAAGTGGCACATGAAATGATAACCCCAAATGACAAAACCCCTGCTCCCAGCTCCTCTGCTGCTGCAGTCACAGCCCATCACCACCCTGCTCAGCAAACCAAACCCCTGGCAGGTCAGCCTAGAGCCCCTGAGAGCCCTGTGGGAGCTCAGATACTTGTGTCAGGAGATTTGGGAGCAAAGCCAGGGATTTAAGTGGCATGGAGCAATGGAACATGGAAAAAAAAAAAAAAAACCTTTGCAGCTCCCATCAGCAACTTTCATCTTCTGCAACTGTTAGAGGAAATAGCTGGCTTCAAAACAAATTAGCAGGGGTTTAGATGGCTGCATTTCAATTAATGTCAGAGGAAATGGGAGGAGTGGTCCCTTTCACTAGAATTAAGACCAAAAAAAGAAATTAAGCTGGGAATTTGGTCTATTCTGAGGTTAACAAAGATGCAAATGAAATGTAAAGGTGGAGCCCATGAAGATTTGAAATGCTATCTACAGTGAAGTGGGCTTTGCCTTGGGTTTTGTGCCAAGACACTGTTGGCATATGAGGAAAAAAATTGGTCCTTGCCACAAAAATTTATGGTGGAAGGAGGGATGGGAGTGTTTGTGGTACTCAGTTAAAAATAAAGATAACACAAATAAATAAACTGAAGCCAATGTACAGACAGATATGAAAGTGAGCTGCTAGAGGAAAAAAGAAGATAATTAAATCACAGACATAGTGTTCATTTGTGCAGAGCAAAAGCCACATACCTCAAAAATGCAAATGATATTGCTTTAATTAGACAACTGAAATTAGGCACTGGAGGGGAAGCAGAGCTGCTTCTTTCAGATAAGTTTTGGATCAATTGATCAAGTGATGGAAGCATTGTGCTTTCATTTGCAGAGGGGATTGGGCATCAGACTGCAAAACAAATGGAAGGCAAACTCTCCTACAACTCATTACCCTTGCTGGAGAATTCATAGCCAACATGGTAGTGGTTTAGAGCTGTATGAAAATGTTGCAATCTATGGAATTTGTCACAGTGGGAACCCTTGTAAGTGGTCTGTCCCTCCCCTTGTTTTTTAATTATTGGGTAGTATATGAACTCTGCACTCCTGTTAACTGAGTGTCATCTCTTGCTGCAAAGACAAGTGACATTATTTACAATTTGAAGCCTTGTTTGAAGGAGACACATCTCCATGATTTGAAAATAATGCATCCAGAGGATTTCCCAAGTGCAGATTTATATTAAATAAAGCCCCACAGCTGTGCTGGATGCCATGGGGGCAAAGACAGGATCTGCCTTCAGACAGATTTCAGACAAATCCAGGGAAGGAACGTGGCTGAAATCAGCTGACTAAAGCAGAGCTAGCACTGAACCAAAGGTCTCCACCTCAATGAGCTGGGGGCAGGGCACTGGGTCATGAAAAGTGACCACTAAAACAGGGCTGGACAGACACTGGCACTCAAGCAGAGCCTGTTCTATTCAAATCTGAGTGATTATAACTGGGTTCCACAGCAGAAGAAATGACATTGCTAAGAGACATGCCTCACAAAAAGAAACTTTTGGAGCCTGTGAGCACCAGCTGCCTCTTCACAGCTCTGCACAGAATCACTGAATGGTTTGTATTGAAAGGAACCTTAAAGATCATCTAAGAGGCACTGGGTTGTTTGATTTCCCTTTAATTCCAAATCAAGAAAAAATGAAAGAAAAACTAAAAATCAACTTGCAGGCACCTGTGGCATTATTTGAAGCCTCATCACCCTTTTGCTTCTACTTGAACTGTCAAGGGTAGCTGTAAAAGTAGCTGTTCCCTGTTATATTTCAGCCATCAGACAGGAAACCTGAGAGGATGGTGTAGGACAAGGAGAGAGGATAGAAAGGATAAGATTAATGAACCAAACTAAGAGGGGGAAAAAGCAGAGTAAAGCCAAACCAAGAAGGGAAAAAAAAGATGTGCAATAAACTGACTGTCCTGAAAATCAAGTGCCATGAATTTTTTGTCAGTGTAGACTTGTCAGACCAGTGGATGTAAGTGAATCTGCTGCAAGTTTTCATACAAGTGGAGCACACAAAGTACAGCTTTCTCACATAAAAATCTGTGTCAAATCACACAATTGCAATGCACTACAAACACCATCTAATCACCTGCAGAAAACAAGAGAATATTCCCTGAACTTTTGAAGCTAGAAAAATGATTGAGTAAAGGAGAGATCGATTGGGAATAAAGTGTTTGCATTTTTATCTTTTATCTCTGGGCCTTTAAGAACAGCTCTTTGAACCATGTGGTTCTGCATAGCCTTTCTGGTCCTTGGATTTCACAGATTTAGACAATGGTTTGGGTTGGAAGGGACCTTAAAGATCATTTATTTCCAAGCCCCTGCCATGCACAGGGACACCTTCCACTAAACTATATTGGTCATATCTCCCCAAGGGAGTTTTTCTCCTGTTTTATTTTCTTCTCTTTTTCTCCCCAGTGACAAAGATCTGGAGCTCTCAAAGGGACTTGAAGTGTGCCCTGTGTGATGAGAGACGCCCCAAAATGACTCAGCCCACTTCTCTTCTGGGAGAATAATACCCCTGTGGATAAAGACATATGGGATTCTTTTTGAGCTAAAAAGGTGAAATTCCACTGGGGTGAGAAACAGTTCCACTCCAAGCATGTTGTGTTTGCAGCCTAATTCTGGTGCATTTCAAGGGACAATAAACACATGGAGGTTCCCAAAGTCCCCATGAACTTTGTCCTGGCAGTGGGCTGAGCTGAACATGTGTAAACAGCTCCAAGCTGTGTAGAAGCTGCACATCCTGGTTATTCTCTAGGAAACAAACCCCACAAAGGTTCCCAGGCAGCTCGAAATGCCCCTAGCAATCTCTGGTGACAGACCTGGCAATGCCTTTGGGAGGGTAAGCACTGTTCCTCTGTTTACATGGGGAAATCAGGGCACACAGGGACACAAAGACTCCCTCAGGTCTCTGGCAGAAATGTTGCCAGAAATGGGACTGTGAGGCAGTTCTTGTCATTCCAGAGCTCTGCCTTCTGATTCTTGTCTCTCTGTACTAAGATCTGAGGTCAGGCATAACTTTACTATGCCAACATTTTTTTTTCTTCCTTGGAGGAAACTCAGAAGAAGATGATGGATTGTGGTCAGGAGCTTTAGTGCAGGTCTGATTTCTACCTGTGTATGAAAGGCACTGTTGTGAAACACTTCACAGTCCCTGTACATGTTCTGTCCCTGGAATCAGTGCCCTCAAGTGAGGGACTGAATGATCCAGTAGCACCTTGGAATCATTCCATGGCCACACAGCACAGCCACCTTCCTCCTGTCCCTACAGGCTGTGCCTGGAATGGGAATAAAATCACCATGGAATCAGCACAGAGTCATCACAGAAGCACAGATGGGTTTGAAAGAATGTTTAATATCATCCAGTTCTCCTCCCTTGCCATGGGCAGGATCACCTTCCCCTATCCCAGGCTGCTCAGAGCCCATCCAGCACTGCCAGGGATGGGGCAGCCACAGCTGCTCTGGGAAACCCATTCCAGTGTGCCTCACCACCCCCACAGGGGAGAATTTCCTCCTAACATCTAATCTAAATCTATCATCCTTCATCTTAAATGATTTAATATGGGTTTCAAACAGGATTTCCAAGGCAGAAGGAAAAAGCAGTGCCTTCAGAGAGACCTGCTGATTGAGGCTTTGAAACTCCAAATTGTGCCTTCCTCAAAGGAGGTGGTGCATGGGGCTTGATGATTTTGGCTTGCTCTGCTTTGGCTTGTAGGAGTCCCTGAAACAACATCATAATTTTTTGTGGGAAAAGTGAAATTATTCAAAATAAAGAAGTAATTTTATGACATTTCTGTACCTTGCTCCAAGCCCTACTTACCAGCTGCCCACTTCAAACAGCACCTTGGCAGAATTAGGTCCTCCAGGAGTATCTCAGCCTCAATTTCCCCCCAAATTTCCTTTTTTGACACAGATTTTCCTTGCTCTAGCTGTCTGTAGTTTGGACAGCAGTTTGAACCCATCCACCACCTTACAGTTCAGCTTTCTGCCATTTCCTTGGAAAATCTTTGCTGTTCCACTTTCCAACCTCTTCCATCTCCAAGTAATACTTGACAGCAAATGAAAGCAAATGGACTAATTTATCACAGTCTGCAGAATTCTGTTGCTTGTCCATCATGTATGGACAATTTGCACAGGACAAATTCCAGATTGAATGTCTCAAGGAGTGAAGTGGGTGAGCTGAGAACACCTGGAATGTAAAACATACCATATTCCTGTAGGTGTAGAATAGAAGCTTCAGTAGCTCTAGGAAAAAAAGTACTTTGTTCTTTTCAGGGTAATGTGTAATTCTGGCTGGCATTTTCCTCCAGGTTTTTTACTAAGATCAGTGTTTGCAGTTCCATTTATGTGATATTTTCCAGGTCACTTTTTTATTCTGCCTCTCTGCAGCAATTTTTTTTTTTCATCTGTTTACTTGAGCTTAAAAAAAAACCAAAAAAAACTCAGCTCTTACAGTATTCTGAAAAAGTCACCCAGGCCAAAGTGCTACTAAAAACACCTGTGCTTTGTGGCTGCCTTGCTTAAGGTTATGCAGTTTCAGTCCTTAAATGCAGCAAGACAAGTGGAAAATAGCTTTTTCCAGTGTGTCAGGTGCCCTTATCAAAGGCAGGGCTTGCCTTTCAGGTGCTTGGCACTTCTCAGCATTGGAGCTCTGCAGGTATGGGCACTGATTAAAAACTTCCTCATGTTCTGATGCACTACCACTTATTAGCTAATATCACTGAGAAATATGGTATTTTCTTCATCTTATAACGTTTTGACTCAAAGAAGAGAAAGAAAAATCGATTTACAGTCTCTCTCTTTCCCAGGCTAGCTGATTAGAAGAGGAAGGATCCAGCAGTGGGGGCACAGCAATGCCTTTGAGAGCTCAGGAGTACAAAACCAATGAAGTGTGGTGATAAGGGCTATCCAGAAAGTCAATCTCTCCCAGATCAATACCAAATCCAAGCAGGGATCACCAAAGCAGAGCAGAGAAAGCACCACAGGTGCTGCTAGAAAATTACCAGGGTTTTTGTTTCCTAGGAAATCTCCCTTCCATTAAAATCAATTTACAGCCTGGTTTATCTGCTGGATGTGTGCACACTTCCCTTCCCTGCCAATGCTATCAGGATCTCCTGGGATGTTGCCTCCTATATGTTGTTTCCTCAGCTGTAAAACCAAGGCTGCTCCAAACAGGGGAGTCAGGATGGGCATTACACAGCACTGGAGGATAATCAGCAAGCAACCTTTCTTCTGTGGGCCATGTAGTTATTGTTTGCTAGAAATCCTGTTTAGCATTCCACAGTATTTATTCAGACCTGACTTCCTTTTTTCTCATCAGTGACGTTTAAAGCAGAGCTTTAACCAGAAGCTTGAGCTTTATCTTCAGCTGGAAAGATTTTATTTTATTATAACTCAAGTCTCTTCTTGAAACACAGACCAAGTTGGGCTGGTTTTCGTTGGTTCTTTAGATTTGTTTGCTTTTTGGTTTGTGTTTTTGTTTTTGTTTGTATTTTTATTTTGTTTTGTTTTCCCATCAGCAGCAAAAAAGGCTTTGGAAAGGAACAGAAGCTGCTGTCAGTTTTCTCCTGTGACAGCTCCTCTGTGGCCCAGCAATTCTGTATTTACTTTAGTGTGGAGTCATTAGTGGGCTGTAAATCTCACTGATGAGCCAGCAGCCTTTCTGTGGGCAACTTGCTTACCTTCAGAGCCCCATAAATTCCCAAAAATTAAGGCAGTCTCAAGGATGGTTGGGAAAATACCTTTCACAACTGAGACTTCCAGCTGTAGTGATCTGGATGTACAAATTGAGAATTGGCTTATTAGATTTGCATCCTGCAATGAGCCAGGAAGGGATGGAGATGTTTTAAGTGATGGGAGCCAAGGGGGAATTTGGAGGGAGGTGGGAGCCAGGAGACACCCTGAAATGAGCATGAGAGAAGGGGTGATGCAGGACAAAGGGACAGAAAACTGAGGGTGGGATGAGATGAAAGTTCTTAATACACAGAGGGCAAAGAGAAATGGGTTTATTGTGGATGAACAAATTAATGTACCCAGCAATGCTACAGCAAGGAAGGTTTCTTTTAGCCACTTGTAAAGCACCTACAAATAGAAGATAATAATGCTCTAAACCAAATATTTTGGGAGAGGATTCCAAGCCTGTATGAAGAAGCAGGAATGTTGCCTGTCAATGGCTGATTTCTGCTCTGGGTCAGGGGGAAGGATGACCCTTTGGGCCACCTTCCACCCCTGTGAGCCCTTGCTCTGCTCCAGGTCACACCTCCAATTAGCCTGGCCTCTCCAGGCTCCATCTCAATTGACTGCAACTCTGCTTTCTCCCCTTTTCAAACAATTTTCCTCTGTCAAAAACACAGTCGGTATTCTGCTATATCAAAAGTACTGTGAGGGAATAAACAATAATTTTATTCTCAGGACACTCAAGCTGTTCATGTCTCATAATTGTAATTACAGAAAAGTAGAAAAGAATGTTGATATCACTGCTTGTTTTTTTTTTTTTGTTGTTGTTGTTGCTGCTGTTGGGTGGTTTTTGTTTTTTTTTTTAATTAAAATGGAGCATTTCTCCCTTACAAATACCTTGCACAAATTGTTTTCAGTATGTCTCTGACATGGTTGGTACAATTTGGGATTGTTTTCTTACCACAGTCATATATTAAAGTCTAAACAAATACTATTTCCTTCATGTCCTTCTAGCATTGTCATGCAACAGTGTCATCCACAATTTTAATGATGACATCTCATTTCAGGAGGGCATGAGCTGAATCCCAATGAATAAATTCATGAAGTTTAACCTCTCCATGACCCCATTTCCACTGTGGTTTTTTTTTTTCCCATCCCACCCCAGCTCATTAGCTGTCCTGACAAAAGCAGCTGAGGTGGGATGTGAGCCTCATAGCCGCTCTTTAAACAAAAAGGAACAGTGGGAGGAAGGAGAAAGGTGGAGAGAAGCATCATGCTGGGTCTGGAAATAATCTGCTGTGTGTTTGTAAGCAAGCTAATCTTTGTTCAATATGACATGGTTCCTAGCCAAAGCAATGGATCTCAGCCTGGGAACCACCCTGACATTATAATTATGTCCAACCCTAACTAATTTCTTTCTGATGTACTGTGAGGGGCACCCAGCTTATTGAGATGCAGACTCTGTCCCAAGGATATCCTGTGGCTGTTGAAAAAATCCTGTCTCACACTTGATTCCAGCAGTGTTTTCACTGTCACCTGTCACCATCAACACCAGGCTTAGGTTCCCTTTAAAATAAATCAGCCCATTTTGTCACCCTCTCACTGCTCTGCCAGCAGCCTTGAATCATTTTAATGCAGTGCCAGTTTGGTGCCCAAGCTGCTGTTGACATTTGTCTCTGAGCATCTACTTTGTTTGTGCATTTACCCCTTAATAAGACTACTTAGAAACCAAAAAACACATTTCTGAGAGCCTTTACCTCAAAGCATCAGCCTATGAATCAAGAGAGGATATTTTAACCTACATTTTGTGAGACCCATTGCCATGTCCCAACCTCATACAGCATCCAATCCACTCAGTGAATTTTTTTTTTCTGATTTTATGGCTTTTTACCATGTTGTTATCCATATCTTCAGCATTAAAAACTAGCAGGTAGGAATTTTAGCCTGTGTAGGATTGGAATTTCTCCCTTGACTTATTTTTCCTTTCTAACAGAGTGGCAGGGTCAGTTTTAGGGATAATTATTTAAATAACATGCTAAAAGCCAGTTTTATCTATAGTTTCTTAGTACACTTCAGTAAGCAGAGCTTCTGCAAAATTGTTTTGTATCTCAGGTATTAAATGTCTAATAACTTATCCCTATTTCAGTTTTCTGAAATACCTATGAACTACTTTTACTGAATCCAATTGATTCCAATCAAAATTCCATTTACAAGTTCCCATTTACAGTGAAAAGGAATGCAGCTGACTCCCAGAGCATCACCATTACTAGATTTTTTTTTAAAAATATCTCAGCCTGGGGACAAATAACAGCAATTTTCTCCCGTTGTTCTACACCAGGAAAAAGATGTTAGAGAAGCACAAGGGAAGATAGGAGCCTGTTGATGTTAGCTGAATTTATAGTGAATTGTTGCTGGATGAAATCTGTTTAGAGCAAACATATCCTGTTTACTGCAGGATTTTATGGAAGCTCTCAAATTTGCATGCTGATTACATGAAATGTAGGAAGTCCCTCCCAGCTTTACAATGGGAAAAGAGGATTGTTAAGATGTGAAATCCTCTGGAGTGCTGTGACTTGCTCTGGGACGTGCAGCATGGCTGTTTTCAGCCCATGGCACAGGAATAAACCTGTCCAGCAATGGTTTCATTATGTATGGGAAGCTTCCAAATGTGTATTTCATGGATACAGCATCACATAAAGATTATTCTTGTCTGAGATCTCTGGGCTTTTTGTCTTCAAGGCAGCACATCCTGAGCATGATCAATACACACAGCAGAGTGGTGGAGCACATTTATCTCCTGTTCACCCTGTGGTGAGCACTTCACTATTTCCTCCAAGTGAACACCAATGGCAAAGGATTCTCTGGAGGTGATGGTGTGAGCAGCAAATGGGGTTTTTTTCCCTATTCACTGACACAAAATGATGCAAGAGTGAGCCAGAGAGAGCTGGTAAATGCAGCAATAAAGGAATCCAACAGGAAAACTGAGGAGAAAGGAAGAGGGAGCAGAAAAGGTACAGGGAAGGGGGAAATGATGTATGGGTGTGGAGGTGGCCAGCACACAGGAAGGATATGGGAGCAACAGTTAGCTCAGATGTTTAGCTCCTAAATGCACTGTCCCTTCCTGAAAAGTTTGACATCAGGAGTAATGGCTAGGCTAAACAGCAGAATACAACCCTCACCTAAAAAAAAATGCAATTAGAGGGGTGGAAAAAGCCAAAACAAATGAAGAGACACTAAAGAACCTTTTAAAATTTCTCTACAAAGCAAAAATGTTTCTCTCTGGTATATTTGGCTCCTGTGCCAGTGTCATGGGTGAGTCCCTCAGGTACCAAGGAGCTTTACAGCTCATCTTCTAGAGGTGTCACTGTGTGAACTGCAAGCCAATGTCAGGCACAGGTGACTGATAAAACCAGTACTATAAAATCCAGATACACAAATGTGTCCCCTTCCAAGTACCCAAAGAGGCAGAATACTGAGAGAAAAATAGCAGTTAATCATAAGTGTCCTTTTTTAGAGATTTAGAAGTGTTAAATGCTTTAAAGAGTGAGACCAAAGAAAGTAACAGCTCAGAAGTCCTGACGACCCCTACCAGCCAAAGGATTAAGTGGTGACTTAACAAAGCTGTGCTTTGACAAAGAGCTCAACCCAAACAGCAAGTCTAAATTTAGGCACTGTGGAATGCTTTGCTGGTCCCCTTTTTTCTGTTAAATTGCCCTTTTTGCCCACAGAGGCTGAGAAGTCAGCTTGTTACCAGTCACTGTTGTGCTCTGTTCCCCTGCTGGTTTCTCAGCCATGAACAACAGCCAACATTGAGCCCAGAGGGAGGACATGCAATTCCCACCCCTCTCCCTGGTGCCATCAGCAATGCCCAGCAGACTGGGCTTCAAAGGGATGTGAGAACAGACCTCCCTCCCCAAGGATACAGGTCAGTCTGAAGGGCTGCCCTACAAGCACAGGCACAATTTTCCCAGATAAAATACAGCTCATGGTGTCAGACACAGGATCTAATTGAGTAAAATATACTGATCCTCTTGCTCAACAGGGCTTTGTTTTCAATTAGGACACAGCTCCCTTGGCCTTGAGTTTTTCAGGGATGATTTCTGCATGAGAAGGAGAAATTCTGGGGATGGAGAAGGCAAAGGGCAAAAGAAGCCCAAGGACATTCATTAATGCTGATCTCAGCTTGGATGTGGCTGCACCACTGTCCCTCCCTGTTAAGAAATTACCAGATAATCTTAATTACAGCTTTTGCTACACAAGGCTGTCACAACCTTGTGACAAACTGCTTCACAAACTGATTGACAAATCCAAGAACATTTAAGTGTTTTATTTCAGTATTAGAAATGACCATGATGACCACCAAAGGTGCCCAGCTATATAACATGGCCATCTGCTTCTACCCCCTAATTTCTGCAAAAAACTTTTCCTTAAAAGCTGGTTTATCTATAAAAACAAACATTAGGAAAGGAGAAACATTCATAGATATTTAGGCAATCTTCAAAAAATCAGAATTTTTCTTGTTCCTTTTGCAATAGAGATCATACTTTAAGCCTTTTGTTGACCCTTGCCTGCTCTTTTTTTCCATTAAACCTGAGCTTTATATTTCTGTTGTCTCATTAGTTTCAGCCCTCTGCTCACACTAGGAGATTTTAGTTACTTTTTACTATTAGCAGTCAGCTGTAAAATGTAATATGCACAATTCTAGATATTATGGAAACTGGGAAATGAATTTGCAACTGCTTCCAGCATATAGCACATCTCAGCAGCAGCAGCAGCCTGAGCTGATGAGACTTGGTGAATAATGTCTCTTCTCTGACTTGCCTTAATAATGATCATAAAAAGAAAAGACACACAATTTTTCATGGGCACTGAATGACACATACATCCTACACCAATCCAGAATGAAATGGCATTTCCACTAGTTGCAAACAATTTTCTGTATCTTTGTCATTCTGGGCATTTTTGAATGTTCCAAAACCAACAAATGACAGGAGAACATTGCAAAGGTATCATATTAAATTACCAATGTAGCAGTGTGGCCTGATTGAAAAAGACAGTTATTGTTAGAATTAAGGGTTTCATTTCTTCTTAAGCACAAAAACTCAAACCCACAGCAGGGATCCAGGCACTGGGCTCTCACAGTGTGTACTGCTGCTTCTGCATGTGGGATTTGTACCAGAACATCCACAAAAATCACAACAGGAATGACAGTGTGTGAAATAAGGCTTGGAAACATATTGATTCAACTCACTGATGACAATGGTTGACTGCAGCAGTTTTATTCCTGATTGAAATAACATTATACTAGATAAATAGCTGTAGAATGGGAAATAGTTTTTGGGCATAGACTCATTCACCAGTATGTAGATCATATAAAAATTAATAGTATGGAACTTATTACTGAGTAAAACATTAAGATCTTTAGAACATAAAAAAATTATGAGGAAAATTTACATTTCTTCCCTCTGAAAACTCACATTTTGTATCTTGCTCCTTTTCTGACAAATCTGCCTTGCTCCAAGGGAACTGGATGCCAAAAGCTCAGTTTCAACCTGTAAAGGTAAACAAATAAAGTCTGGCATGAAACATGCAAATTTTCCCCCTTTGTAAAAACTTCATTATTTATGTCCCATCAGAGAGGACAAGAGAGGACTGAGAGTGGCAAGGAGGGATAGGACTTGGGGGAATGGCTTCCAACTGAGGGTAGGTTTGGATTAGATATTAAGAAGAAAATCTTGACTCTGGGGGTGGTGGGGCCCTGGCACAGAGAAGCTGTGGCTGCCCCATCCCTGCAAGAGCTCAGGGCCAGGCTGGATGGGCTCTGAGCAGCCTGGGATAGTGGCAGTGTCCCTAACCATGCCAGGGGATTGCAATGAGATGATCTTGAAGGTCCTTTCCCAAACCATTCCATGATATGATGTTTTCCTCACAAACAAACTCTTTGGAAACACCAGTGGGACAAAGATGTTTGTGCACTAAACTGGTCAAAGCCAAGCCAGAGGTGACAATATGAACAAGGAACTTGCAGGCTGCCTCATGCTTTGGGATGTGTTTGTGCTTCTTTGGGGAGATCTGGTTAAAACCTTTGGAAAAATGAGACTGCTGGGGGAAACTTCTGGTTTTTGGGAGCATTTTCCTGTTTGGAGTGGGCAAACTGGAACATGGAGAGGAGGGGATGAATTATTCAATGACAGAGTTTTGCTGCAGGAAGAAGTGAATTGTAAATACTCTTCCATGTATATTTTCTGCGATGTTTCCTTTTTGGTGTGGCAATAGGGAGATGATTTTAACCTTGAATTTTTATTTTAGGACATAAACATTTAATGACAGAGAAATATTATCTCCATAATTTATGCTTTTGGGAAATGGTACACAATTCTGTGAATATTAAACAAGAGTTTATATATAGCATTTAGGGGAAGATATACACAGTATGTTGAGCCAAAATTGTGTCAAAAATATTCCAGTGAACATATGTCACACATTTATGCATTTGTAGGATATTTTATACTGACAGGTCAGCAGCTGCTTTATTTTGTTCCAGGGATCTCTGCCTAAGTGCTTTGTTTCAATCCTAAATTTAGTGGCACTGAAAATTTGTCCTGGTAATAATAAATTCTCTGATTCAGATTGATTTCCTTAGAAAAGGAGGGGATAAAGTCAAGGAAATTCTCTACAGCTACATTACATTAATTCTTTTTGTTGGGAAAGAAGAATCAGTGAAACCCAAAATTAGAAGTGTATGTAAGAATTTGTAACTGTATTATAACTCAGTTTGCTGGTGACTTTGGATTTAAAGTATTTTCTCATAAACATGCCTTGTAAAGTTAAAACCATTTCACCTGAAATATCAATATACTGCATGGACCAATCCAGATGAGGATATTTTAATATGGTATAAGTTCTAGCCTTAAAATCCTTTAGCTTCATGTTTTGGGGGCTCCTAAGGACTGTTCTCACCTGCTGTGTGACCCTTTCTGTACCTACAATGCATAAAAAAAGTTCTAGCATAGCTGGGTTTACACATGCAACAAAAACCTCCTGATTGTTTTTGTAGCTGTTATTCTATCTACACTCTTCCCACAGCAGCCTGTAGTGGAAGGGGGATTGAATTAAAATGATACATGTGTACAGTGATGGTGTGGCTCCATCTAGGCTGGGCTCTTCAGCTGGTGTAAATCACAGGCCCAGCTTTGCCTGCCCATAATGGACACAGGTTTGAAGGCAGAGGTTTGTTCTTGAGTGGGGTGAGCATTGCTGGCTCTAGTACAGCTCTGTAATCACAAACAGGGGCTCATCATCACATTTCCTGTGCCATGACAGGGATATTGGACCCAGATGATCTTTCAGGTCCCTTCCAACCCAAACCATTCTCTGATTCCTTGATTCTCTTCTGGCATAAAGTTTTTGATACCACTGCTTATTCTATAGTCTGATCCCCTTCCCTAATTACCCATAGAAGATCCCAGGTTCTCTGCTGTGACTTTCACAGTGACACAAAGAGCAGATTGGGTGAGCTCTATCCTTCCTGATGGAAAGCCTGGAAAGGGAGGTCATTGGCATAGAGGAGAGGAGGGATCAGAGATTTTCACTCAGGGAAAGTCTTCTCTGGTGATCAGTAAACACTGGGGAAATGACACAAGCTGGGAAGAATAACCCAAAACTCTTTAGAAATGCCCATTGACAGAGGTAAGAGGCTTTACTTTCTGTGTCCCTTCTGTTTTAATGTGATTTCAGGCAGATTTACTCAAACAGAAACACTCTAGACCTCTGTGCTGCTCCCTGCTCCCCAGCTGGGATGTTCTCACTGGAATGGAGACCACATGCCATCATCCTAAAAGCCAGGAAGGAATAAATCAGGATGATGATGGCAATGTTTGCACATACCAGGACAAGTTGATTTAATACTATCTTGTTTCCTTCTAACTTGCATTTTATCCCAAGCTTGTTTAGTGTGAAGAGAATACAAAACTGTTCAGAATCATCCAAAATGGAAATCGTGACAGATGGCAATAAAAAAAAGAAATCTCTATAATGGGTCCCATTTTGTTTTATACTCTTAGGGCAAGGTTATTGTCACAGTTATGGTCTTAAGCTCTGTTTTATTTTTATAGCTATGATAGTAGTTAATGTTGCCTTTGCCAGCTGCCTCTAGTGAATAAAACCTCTCCAGCAGCTTTGTGTGGCCAACTGGGGGAGCAAACAGCGTGGGAACTGCTCCAAAGCGCTGGTTTAAAATCCAAGAGGGAAACCAATGGCAGCTCTGACAATTCCAGGGAAAAGCACCTGCAGAAAAAGTGGCAGAGAGAAGGGAACTCGGTGTGAAAAAGCAGATTGAGCCAATGGATTTGTGCCTCAGCAGGTGGAGGCAGAGCAGCAGTGGGGCTGGGGGGAGCAGCACCAGAATGTCTCTGTCACAAAAGTCTGTGGAAAAAAATGATTTTGAAGCTTTATGAGAACATTTACTCCTTGGATAAAACTGCTGGTTTTGATTGAAAAGCAGCTTTGGTGCATTCATAGCAATATAGTAATATCAATGTACATTCAGACTGAACAATTTCTTCTAGGTTTGATTATCTGTCTTGTTTTTTAGTAACATTGTGAGTTTTTCCATTAAATGTAGATAAAATACATGGGTCAGAATAAATTACACATTCTTAAATATTTTTAATTTAAGTGAAGCTATCCAGTGTTATATTTGCAAATATTTTCTGTGCATTTATTTCTTAGCTCTTAGGATTTTATTTTCTTTTCAGCAGCTCCTAATCACCAAACTGTGAGCAGAATCACCTTTTTGAGACAGGTAGCAACCCCTTAAACCAACAAAATGCTTTTAAGAACACACTAATGTTCAGATATTCAATAGTTATAGTGGCAATTGCTCGGCTTTCCTGTAGCTGTGGGAAATTAAATCAAATTTCAGCACGTTGCCTCTAAAAACTATTAGCTGTTTCCATCTGCAGTTTAATAAAATGCTTAGTACCTGTGTGATACAAGCCACATGTGATTATATGGAAAATAAAACACTAGAAGTAATGAAATAGGTAAATTTAAGTGCAAATCTCCACATCCATAAGATGGGAAAGCAGAACTATCATTCCAACTATATCACCTTTTATACTACCTCAGAATAAATGAACATATGGTGAATAAGGATGTGACTCCTCACCTACCTCCAGCACTAAAAACACTAAAAAAATAAACATTTAATGCAAGTCAGTTATCTGGGCTCCCTGTCACCAGTGTCCCAGCTTCCTCTGGGATCATGGCCAGAGGCAGGCAACTTGAATATTTCATTTATGGGCATGTTTTAGACACACCTTTAGAAGCATCTGTCTCTTTCACCTGATTCCAAATAAGTCTCACAGAACTGTCTGTAGCTGCACATCTCAATTTTGGGTGGCTGAAGGTGGTTTTCAGACATATGTGGGCACAGAACCCTGAACTGCACTTTGGTAACTGCTCTCAGAGTAGGTCATCCACAGATATGACTGGTTCTAATATTCCCACAAATACTCACCCACCCCTGAAAAGTCTGCAGAAAATGGGGTTTCATTTCAATGTGCTGCTGCACATGGTTCATTCACTCCCATTTCTCTCCTGTTGGGAAGTGTAAGAGTCTGAAACAGCTCAGATATTTTCATGGAACAGCACATTTCTGTCACCCATTAGCACTTCAGCTGTCATATCTTGTCACAAAAATCTGTACTCATGCTACTACATGTGGCATATGTTGCACAGCTCTGAGTAACCACATTTCAATAATATATTTACTGTGGGAACTAAAGGAAATCCTCTTTCAGATCTGTGATTAATCATATAATCCCCAATCTGAAGTGTTACACAAGCATGATGCAAGTGGGGTGTATTTGCTGGAGAATCTAAGTTTAATTTATGAGATTCAAGTATAATCTTTTAGTTGATTTGGTATTCAAAACACAACCAAGATTATCCCAAGTGTGTCTGAATAGTATAATGTCTGGAATTTAAAGCATGAGTAAGGAATACCTTGAATTGGAGAGATTTTTAACTACACCTTAAGTAAGTTTGTTATTTAAGGTTGTTTTTTTTTTTTCTGATAAATTCAGGTAGCTGAAATTATTTAAATTATTTAAATTCCTGTATGTCTGCCTCTATCTCTTGAAGTCCTTCATGGCTGAACAGTGGTGATATTATGTGACATCAAAGGAATTCAGAGATGAAGAGGATCACCCTGTATTTCGAGGTTTCCACACACACACATCACAGAATCAGAGCATTCCCCTGCATGACCCTACAGGGAGATTTTATTTTAAATTGCTATATTGAAATGCTAAAAATGTGACCACTTGGTCTTTGACTTGTGGTCTAGCACTGTATTAGAGACAGGAAAGGGAAGGGAAGGGAAGGGAAGGGAAGGGAAGGGAAGGGAAGGGAAGGGAAGGGAAGGGAAGGGAAGGGAAGGGAAGGGAAGGGAAGGGAAGGGAAGGGAAGGGAAGGGAAGGGAAGGGAAGGGAAGGGAAGGGAAGGGAAGGGAAGGGAAGGGAAGGGAAGGGAAGGGAAGGGAAGGGAAGGGAAGGGAAGGGAAGGGAAGGGAAGGGAAGGGAAGGGAGGGAAGGGAAGGGAAGGGAAGGGAAGGGAAGGGAAGGGAGGTGATTTTGGTTTCCCAGCAGTCATGCATTAGAGATAAGATGGAATTGAAAGCTCCCAGATGCCACTGCACTACAAGCAGTAAATAATAACTATTTCAAAGAGAGCAGGGGCTGACCAAGCCCAGGATGCTCAGTTATCCTCCTGCTGCCACTTCTCTGCCTCTCACCAAACAAACCACGAGAACCAGGAGGAACTGGAAGGGGAGACATTAAAACCACAGGCTCAACACCCAGGTGTGAGTCTGCTCCTGTGGCTTTTGTCTTCCCCTGAACCCTTCCCCCTTGGCTGGGCTGTGCAAAGCAACCAGCAGTGGAATTGGGCAGACACTTGAGCAGCAGAGCACACTGCAGCTGCAGATCTTTAGCAGACAATTTGTATTCCTAGGCATCAGCTGAAAAGAAGGGTTGCTCAGCACCACTCAAACAAAACCATGTAGCAGATTTCATGTCTCTAAAGCTGATGTGCTTTTATGCCTCTCCTGGAGTTATTTCCCTCACCAGTGTGCTTCCTGAAATTAAAAAAATATTATATTTTCCATCTTTTGATTTTTTTTTCAGGCACTTGTTTACTTTCAATGCCATGGGTACCACATTAACAGACTGCTTCTTCCCCTTGCCTTGTTTAAATCCAGCACAATGGAAAGAGCATTTCATATTCCAGGCAGGGCAGCAGCAGCAAGCACAGCAGGTAGCATTGAAGAATTCTGTGCATTTAGTCAGATTTTACTGATTACCAGTGAGGTAGTTAAAGCCAAACTACAGCTCTAGCATTTTTCAGAAGTTGAGCTGGATTTAGACTTGCTGCAAACACTAGCAATTGTATTTTGTTTAGAGGGTTTTTGGACAAAAATGTGCTGCTGTTGAAAATGTGGCCATTCCTAAGGAGATAGAAAATTTCTTTCAGCAAGACTGGAAGTGCAATTTCTTGTTGGCATGGGAGCTGGGTTGAGCTCTGTGTGCCTCTCCAAACATACCCTTTAAACTCTGTTGGTTCAGCCCCCATTGGGTGAGATAACCAGGTTAATTACCCCTGGAGAGCCAGGTGAGGGGCTGGCTGTGCTGGAGAACAGTGTTCTCACTGTCAGAGCTGCCAGAGGATTTTACACACAGGGTCTTTGAAGGTGGATTTTGCCTGTGCAGGTTGCCAAAGGGCACAGATACAAAACCCCACACTCACAGATCCGTGCAGGGCAGAAGTGTTGCACTGGGTTCAGTATCTTGAACTCTCAAGGATTTGGTGGCCTTTAAGTGAAGGGAAAGGAGTGATTCTGTCACCCAAATTGGTGTCTTGTACCAGCACCAGCATTGAAAACTATCATGAAATTCTGGGAACTGTTAGAAAATGCCATGAAAGGAATAATTTTTTTCTTTTCCTTCTACTTAAAATGTTGTGCTAGCACAAACTCTGGTGTGCAAAACAAGATGTGCCTACTCAAAAATCCTTCACTGAATGGTTGATATCTGTCTAACAAAAGGGAAGGAGAAACAAAAGATATGAAACTTCTATTTCTGAATATGATTTTTGCATCCAGCAAGGAAATGTTGTGAATTAGCAGCCAAAACAGCTCTGGAAGAACACACCTGCAACAAGTGGCTGTCTGCCTGCTGGCAAGCCAGTGTTCCAAACATTCCAAAGGCTGACTGCAGTCAAGGGACTCCTTATCTGGAGGATGAGCATGGGAAAGGAAAGAAACTTTATTCACTGAGTGCATTATTTGCCATGAGTTATTTTCTCAGGTCTGTTTCTGGCACAAAAATCAATTCTCCTGTATATAAACTTCCACCAGAGCATCACTACTTGACACACTCAGATTTAGCCCAGAAAGAGAATACACTTGGTTGCAAGCAGTAATGAACCACTTTGTTAATTAGCTGGCCTGAGCTGCTTGTGCTCTGAGCACCAGGTTTTGTTTTCAGTGCTCCTCTGGCAGGGATGGATAAGAAGGCAGGTTTTGGATAGAAAAGTGTGCACACACAGGAGGACAAGTGAGAATGACTTTGATGCACTGTCTCTATTTGTTGGCCCTTGCTGCCCATTAAAATAAATGTCCCATTTCTCTGCGCCTCCACATCGATTGTGAGCAAATTATTTCTCCTCTACCATCTTCCTTAAGAGATTAAATGATTTTTTTCTCCATCTGCTGAGGACAAGATCACTTTATGAACCTTAAAGAATCAGTGCTGCTGGAGCAGCTATTGCCCCTGGGTGGACCCTACCCATTTCAGCCTCTCTGAGGGCACCAGTGACCTTCCTGACCTTCTGCTCCATCTCCTCTGCAATCTTTTTGCTGTGACCATTCAGAGAACAATATGTATTTTTTTTTCCCCAAACTTTGGGACAATGTTGATCACCTCCTTCCTTTCCTCCTACCAGAAATGCATCAGTGTGGGTAAGCATCCTGCTGGCTGCTGCAGCTATGAAGGGTGAAGTCTCCTGCTGAATTATTGTGATTTTTTTGGTACAAAAAGCAGAGAACACACAACTGCCAATGATTTCAGAGGAGCTTTTCAGATTAAAACCTGTGTATTTTCCAGGCATTCAACCAGGTTGCTCTCACCCACCCTTAACCAGGGTATTTTCATTCCAGGCTCTTCCTCTGCTGGGCAATGATGCTGAGCCAATTTCCATCACCATTTAATCAAAGCTGCTTACTCCCCTAAGCCGGTACTTCATTCAGGGAAGAGCTGTTGCCCTGATTTACACAGCAACTGGAAGCTGATATTAATTTCCAGCAGCTTTCTCGTGTGCCTCCAAGTTTCAAAGTGATGAAATATTTGCATATATATTAGGGAGGATACAGCAATGGCTCTTTTATGAGTACATCCTTGCATTTTATTGCATACTGCAGGTGATCGTTTTGAAAGGGAAAAATGAGTTTGCTGCCACTTTTCTTATGATATCTCCCAGAATACATTACAGATCCTAATTGACAGCATTATATCAAAATGCCCACAGACTTGGGTTGTTTTATGAGCCTATAAAACCAAATCATTATTCTCTGCTGCTGAATTTAAGAAAATTTTATTTGTGTCTGATAAACTGATTTACAGCTACATCTTGGAAAGGCAAACAAAGGACTGACTGTGCTCAGAGGAAAGAAAATTTATTAGAAAATGAAGATATTACTTGGATTCTGCATGCTAATTTTTCTCTTTCTTTTCTTTCCCCAAGTTTGATGAATGCCTGTAGAAGTTAGGGAATTTTAGAAACATCATTAGCATAAAGAAAAGAGCAGAATTGCTCACTCTTTAGTTTTTGATTGTTCCATTGGACCATGCAGCAGCAGAATTTATATACTGAAAACTGAAGGAGCTATTTTTAACAGCTAAAATTCTATATGGACTACATACATAATTCTAAAATATGAGATTTAATCTGGTACAGTCCTGAATTTGACTCAGAGGGCCATGTGCTGTGGTGAATTCTTGTGTTTTGGTAATTTATTTTCATTGCTTGCCAAAACAAACCCTCTAAAAAGTTTAAATAGAAAATGCTATAGAGATATAAGTTCCCCCTTCCACCTCAAGCTGGCTCCTAAAAGCTTTTTTTCTCTACATAGTTTCCTTTTTCTCAGCACACCATAGTAATGGAATTTTGCCTGTGCCCTGCTAACAACAAACACATTTAAACATGACAGATCACTGCAGTTTAGCAAAGCTCTGTCTGTGCTCCAAATCCATACATGCCAATTTTGCATAGCAAAGAGTCTGCACTTTTTCCAGCTGTTGAGAGCACTTAAACCCATTGGTCTGAGGAAATGCTTTGGTTGTTATTTGATTTATCCTTGCAATTTTGTGAGTACATTGAATTTTCAAATTTAGCATGCATGCCCAGAAAATACTCTCGTAACTACATGTTAAGATATTTAATGCAATGGTCCAAACCTCTCTCAGCCCTTTAAAATTAATACTGGAGAAGGAACATAAATCATTAACAAATGTTTTAGGGGAATCAACCTTAAGTCAGATTTTGTGCTGGAACTGGAACGCCAGTAACAAAGAAAATAACAGAGCTGGTCCCTTTTCCACCACTTCATCAGACATTGCTCTCTAGTTGCAGCTTGCATTTTCTACTACAGCAGCAGGCTGAAGCAAAATATGGAGAAGTCCTCTTCTTCTGCATCCCATGAGCCTGAGTCATCCCATCCCTTCTCCTGGGAATTTCACATTACATAACACACAGAGGATGCACACGCACCATGTTGGGTGCATGTGCTCAAATGGGAGTGGTGGAGCTGCAAAACACCACCAAAAGCTGGAAAACACCACACTGCTGAGACCTCTGCTAAACACTTCTGTCTCATGTTTCAGCTATTTCCCACAAAAATAACACTCCTTTCTTTCCTTCCCTGGAGAGGGAAATTTATTTCTGAGAAAATATTTCTTACTAATTCTCATCAAATGTTTGCTTGGACTAAATATTTGTAAGAATCTGTACTCCTCTCCAAAAAGGAGCTCCTGTGTAGCAGTAAATAAAAACAAAGTCACTTTATCTGGATTAAGCTATGGGCTGGCAACTTTGAAATCTCAGAAATCTTGCATGAAAGTGCCAGGATTTAAAAAAAAAAAAAACCCCAGAAGGCTGAAGTTTAGGCCTATTTTCACTTGCACTAATGAATCTATTAATATCAACTATTATTACTATTTCTTCCTGAGTGGAAATTGCTACATTTCTGTTCAAAGCCAACTGAAAACTAGGATTAGATTAAAAGCTGGAATTCTCCTAGTCAAAATGAGTTTATAAATTAAATATTTCATCTGTTTTAAAAATGAAGAGGAATCTAATACTGACACTGAACTCGTTAAACCCAGTTCTTGTGTTACCAGGAAAGTCCACTCAAGTTATTTTACAAATACTTGACTTTACAAAGAACGCTAAATTAGGTTATTTTTATTCACAGCATGTCCATCAAATTTAATGGTATTCCACAATTTTTAATGGCATTGTTAATTATATTGAAACACCTCACAGGTTTTCTGCTGTTACATAAAATGTTGTATATGAGTATATACTGTGGATATTTCAGTCTCATATCCTAGCCCACAAGTTTTATGTTGGTTATTGTTGCTGGTATAAAAGCCCTGAAATGTTCCATAAGTCACTTCTTATAAGAAGCTGCTGGATACAAAGCAGCTAGAAAATAATAGCTTGAGTTTGGCAGGTCTTAAATTTAACAAATAAGTCCTTAAACTAGTCAGGGACTCAGGGAATACCGTATTTCTCTCTCTGTGTTTTCAAAGGAGAACTTGGGTCAGTCAGGAGTCCTTTCTAATCCTTCCAAGCAAGAATAATTAATAGTTCAAGGGCATAAAAACGTTCAGTTGTTTGCAGTTGCTTGCTGCTAGAGCAGCTTTAGTTTCTGTCAGCATTTCTCTCAGCTATTCTTTAAGCTGGAGGCTTGTAATTTTGAATAACACTCACTCTGGCCTGAGACTCAGGGGTATATGTATATTAATCAGGGAACTTCAGATATTTGTCTGCTTCTTTGCCACAGAGCGAGAGTTATGACCCCTTAGCTCCACTAATGAAAAATCTGGCTATCTTAAGGGAAAAATGTATGTATAGCTCCAGAGAAAGCAGAAAACGATTTGCAAAAAGAGAACAACGAGAGACCTCATGAAAATCTATAAAGCATCAGATTTATTTCTTGAGGCCAAAACAATCAGCTGCCTTTTTTTGTTCTTTCACTTCCACAGAAGAGAGATTGGAAAAACTGCTCTCAGTGATCAGAAATTTGGTGTCTTGTGAACTTGGGATTCATTTCACCCCTACATTTAATTTCAGTGGTTTGGGGAGCTTCAGGCAGTGGGGTGATCTCAGAAGAAGTTGCCTGACAGAAGCAGTGAGACTCACCAAAAGAAACTGAGAGAGGGCAGAGAGGAGTCATTGAGGAGGGTGGTGAGGCCCTGGCACAGGCTGGCTGGAACCCTGCAAGTGTCCAAGGCCAGGTTGGATGGAACTTGGAGCAATCTGGTCTGTTGGGAAGTGTCCCTGCCCATGGCAGGGGCTTAGAATGAAGTGATCTTTAAGGTCCCTTCCTAGACTCTTCCATGGTTCTGTTGTACTTATTCTCTACATTATAGTATAGCAACCAAGATAAAAGATATTTCAGAACAGCCCAGAAAAGAAGCACAAATTATTACTGTAATGGTTTTGTAGTCTTTCTCTGTAAAACATTCCTACCACCTGTGTTAAATGCCATTTATCATTTCACTTTCATATCCCAGACATACAGTTAGATCAAAGCATCCTTCTGAACACAGGGTGACAGCAGTTTGTCTTTAATTAATAAAACAGTGAAATGAACACTCAGATATTCAACTTTTTCTAATTTTCATGCAGCTCATCTACAGGACATATGTTTTATTGCTGCTAAAAACTATTCTGGATCCTCATCGATCATATGTGAGTGTGGCTACAGATTCCAGTTGTCTTTAATACATCTCAGGTCTATCACTCCCAGTGT
Organism: Erithacus rubecula; assembly: GCF_903797595.1. Lineage (NCBI taxonomy): Eukaryota > Metazoa > Chordata > Aves > Passeriformes > Muscicapidae > Erithacus > Erithacus rubecula. Next base: position 63,479,013 of record NC_136687.1, read on the forward strand.
TGTTTCTTTCTGGATATATGAACCTGCCACCTCTTTTTTTTTTTTTTTTTTTTTTTTTTTTTTTTTTTTTTTTTTTCTTTTTCTTATTGAAAAAAAAAAAGTCTTATGATAAATGAAGTCTCCCAAACCAGCACACTATAATGGTGAGAAATTATTGGATGCAATTCCCATGACAGACCAGAAGTAGTTTGAGAGAAGGTCCAGATGGAGAGTGTTTTTGAAAAAGAAAAGATTAATTACTGTTAAGGCACACAGGACAGCCAAAGAGTAGGGCAAGAACAGAAGCATGAAGAAAGAGACACATATTCAGACTATAAAGAAAAAAAAACCTTAATAAAATTGCCCCAAACTAATCTTGTTTGCAAAAAAACTTTGGGCAATTAAAATTCCCTTTAGATAATTAAAATTCCACTTTTCTATCATGTGAAGAAAAGGAAAGCTGTCCCTGTTTTTGCCTGGTACCCTGTTAGCCCTACCTTTTGCTATGTTTGCTCCTTGTAGCATGTCCAATGCCTGTCACTGAAAGCACTGTCATTTCTATGGGAGATGCAGTGTACCATGACTAAGGTTATAAACTGCTGAGCAAACAGAAAAGGCATAAAGTGGATAAGAGGTTGAGAAAAAAGAGAGAACCTGCTGTTAAATAATCCTTCTAGCACTGTTCTGAACAACTTGACAAGATTAATAAGCTTTTCTCATAATAATCCCTTATAAAATGGGATGTGTAGGAACTGGGAACATCCATTTGTCCTGTCTCAAGGAAAGGACAGAGGGAGGTGATTAGAAGGAACTGATTTTGGATTTCCTGGCTTAGAAATATGTGGACCTATACTCAACCAGCCTTGAGGAAAGACTTAATTTCCTACCTTGGAAAAGAACCCATGGGGACAAACATTTAGATACACAGATTCCCACAGACCCTGTTTGTAGCTTTTTCTGTCATTGTTTAGTGTGTTCCTAAAGGAGTTTACCAGGATCTGGAAATATTCAGCAAAGATTTACATTAAATTTCATTCTCATTGTCTCTCTCTTTTTTTTCTTTGGAGAGATCTATTTGAAGGCATAGATGCATTGCTAGGAGATAAACTTGGTCTACAATTCACATCTAAATTATGTTTTCCAAGATGCCAGGTGAAAGCACTTGTACTTGCAGCCACCCACTGATTAGCAAGAGCATCCCTGAAGTGGAATATTGCACCCTGCAAGACACAGGCACTCAAACCTTACTGGAAGCATGGAGGAACCATTTCCTCCCTGGATTTTAGGGCAATGTCATTTCTGTCATGGACAAAGTTTTCTGTCTGGAAACTGAAACCATTGTAGCTGCTGAAGGACAAACAGCTTATCCTGATTTTATTTTTACCCCCACTCCCCCTTGAAGCAGGGGTCCTTCTGAGCCCTCACATGGAGAATTAAGCCCTAAGATCTCAGCTTACAGACGGCTCCTGTGATCCACAGAAACAGAAACCCTGCTCTAAAATGCCAGCACAGGAAGCTACTGTGCTGCTCTCCCAGGCACCTACAGAGCTGCAAAGCAAGCCATAAATCTGCTAACAGGCCCAGCACAGACCCAGCTTTCCTAGGCTGTGCACAGCCATGCAACACATAGGGGCAAGCACACACATCTCTCCTTTCACCACCTGAAACCCTGATAGCTGCTCTGCTTATAAAGCCCCTGCTGTCCTGCTGGATTTGAAGCTGCAACAAGTGCTCAGGACTCACTGTGGAAATACTTGTCTGCTCATGACCTTATACCTTTCAACATTACAGCAAGTAGGAATGGCAGCATTTGAAAAATTTCAGACCTGCCATTTGATAGCTGAAGAATGTGTTCCTGTAATCACCCAAGGATTTGGAGGAGACTTGAGAAGCACAACTTCTTTTCCCTACCCCACAAAAAAAGTAGAGGCAGAGGCTGAGAAAGCTGACAAGCTGTAGGCTGGTGCCTTTGGTCCATTTTCACAGAAAGCCAGAGCTTGTCTTGCATTGCTGCTAACAGCAGCTTTAATTGAAAATGTGTTTGGAGGGTTCCAAGTGACAGAAGCTGTTGGTGCTCAGCAGCTTCCAGGTCACAGAAACAGCTATTTTTAAGTATGTTTAGGATTGCTGTTAGGCATGTGATTATACAGATTTTCAGTTCTTGACACCTAATTCTTTGCAGCTTGTCTGCTGGTGCTGTGTGAAACCAGCTCTTTAAGTGTGCCTGCTCTGCTGGGCACTTCTGGGACTCTGATGCTTGATGGACACACTCCATCTTCTCTGCTGAACTAGTATTTTGTTCAGATAAGGAAGTGCTGAGCCCTAAAAAATAAGAATCCAGACCCTTATTTTGAGTTCTTGGAAAAATCCAAGTCTGATAAATGTAAGTAATTAATTCTGTAGAGAATCACAGAATGGTTTGGGTTGGAAAGAACCTTAAGACCATCTTATTTCAACTCCCTGCCATGGGCAGGAACAGTTTCCACAAGAGCAGATTGCTCAAAGCCCCATCCAGCCTGGCCTTGAACCATTCCAAAAGCAGCTTGATTTGTGCAGTGCAGCAAACTAGGTCTGCATCTTATTTATTTCTCTTTATTTTCCTAGTTTTCCTCTTATTATTTTGGTTGCCCTGTAATAGAGCTTGTAGCTTCTTTCTCTATTTGTATTTTGATACAAACAGCATGAGTGTTACCCCTATAAAATATTTTGTCCTGCATTAAATCAAACTCAGGAAGGAAGAAAAATCAATTTTATCTTCACCTGGGCACAGAGATATCAAAACCATTACAGTGAGAGCACAAGGTAATTTTCATTGGGGCAGTGAATAACTTCACTCCCTGCTGAGCAGCAGAATGATGCTATTTCTGAATTCTAGTCCTTGTTGTGATTTTCTTTGGAAGGAACCTGCAGCAGTCAGCTCCCACTCAGGCCTTGCTTCTTCCAGAAGATGGACCCCTTCTGTTCCTGCATATTGCCATGGTCTGTGCTGCACATGTGTGCTGGAGCTGAACAGGAGGATGTGTGAGGGGAAGCCTTGCTCCACCAGACTGCTCTTCCTGGAGAGGATCCACCTCACATGGACACAGGATGGTGAGATGTCCCAGTTTATTGAGCTGGGGACTGATTCAAATGCACTTCTAGCCACTGACATGCCCTGAGGTGTGAGTTATCCTAACAGGAGTCAAGGTCAAGCACGGGCTGCCAAGTGCCAGCAAAACAGATGTTTAATCACAGCCATATAAAATATTTACAGGGAAGCTGCAGCTGCTGGTGAAGTGCAGCACATGACACGTCATCTGATGTGAAAGGTTTAAGGAAAATCCTGAGATGTGGCCTGGCAATGGCTTAAAATAAATAATCTCTTATGAATCTAGTTTTTCTCCTTCTTAAAGCCAGGTTGGATGCAATCTGTCTAAATTAAGGTTCACTTTGCCAGGCTGCTCAGTGCTTCTGCCACAAACAGGAATGATGATAGCTCCCATAAAGCCTCTGTAGGTCCACATTTCACAGCTCATCTGAAGCTGCAGACATTACACTTCTGGCAGTTTCCAGCTAAGTACAACAGGATGGCACTGGTTTCCAGTTCTGGTTTTTAATGCTGCATGTGCTGAAGTCAATAACCACTCTTATTTTCTGACATGGAGTGTAATGATAAAGATGTGGGAGGAAATGTAACTTGCACTTCTTGCAAAGAAAGCAGACGGCTTGTGATTTCCCCTCTTGACTCTGAAAACTATTTATTACCTGCTTATTAAAAATTCCTTTTCCAGTGTAACTGGAAAAACCTTCACAGCATCCTCTTCCTTTTCCTCTGAAGGTTTCAAGCCAGAAGCTTGCTCAGAATTTCACACCAGCAGATTGCTCTTTCAGCTCTGTGCTGGCAACAGCTGGGGATCCACAGCCATGCAGAGCCTGCCCTGCTCCTTCCAAGAAACAGAATATCTGCAAAGGATGTTCAGCACTTTGCTTGGCTGAACCCCTTTTTTAAGACCAGTAGTGCTCACATTATTGCCTGCCCAGCTGGCACAGTGATTCATGCACGGACAAATTACCAAGATAATAAAATTGACACTTGGAAATAATTACTCTTTAATTTAGGAGGGAATTAAAAAACACAGGCACAATTCTTTGCAAGTAGTTTTACTTGCAGAGTAGCTGATTAAGCACAGTCCTTCTCATTTAATCTGACTGTTCACAGGGAGAAACAGTGACCTTGTTGGAGCTGAGGGCAGAAATCCCACTGATTTTTGTTGAGCTGGGATCTTACTTTCCACATACAAGTGCAGGTGCAGGTATTTGCAGACTTAGACTCTTAAGTTGGGTTTTTGATGCATATATATTGCATTTTTCTCCCCAGGAGCCTTATAAGCAAGGCAAAACCCACTTTCACAGCCAAGTCTTTATTGTTTGTGTAGGATTAACTTCTAGTTAACAGGGAATATGTTTAAAGTTACTTTCTTTTGAAGATTGGCAAATAAGGAAATTTTTTTGCTTGAAAAGCCAAACAAAATTTTAAATGGCTTTTTTAATCAATACCCAGGATTTTGAGAAACCCTGAACAGGCTTGGAATCCCAAACTTTTCTATTTTACTTTGAATTCAAGTAGAGTTTGTTCTTCCTTGCCCATGGCAGGGAGGGTAAAGCTAGATGGTCTTTAAGATCCTTTACAACAAAAACCTATGACTCTTCCACAGTTCATTTTAAAGACTATTTGTATGAGGGAATCTGCACCTTTCCAATGTAGAGTGGCATAATCATTATCAGAGATATTTTTTCATCAGAGTTGCCAAGCATTGGAATGGGCAGCCCAGCGAGGTAGTGAGCTCACCATCCCTGGAAGTTTTCAAGAAATGACTGGACATGGCATTTAATGCCCTGGTTTAGTTGGATTTGAAGGTCTTGGAGGTCTTTTTGAGCCATAACAACTCCATGATTCTGTGCTTATGGACAGAAATAGACACTTTTATTAAGATTTCATGATCATACACCCTTTTAGCGGTATGACATTTAACAAACATTAATTTCACTAAATCAGGCTGTTTATCAAGTCTGCCAACCTTCCCAGAGCAAATGGTTTTCTCTTTAGTCTTGGAGAATTATATATGGACAGCAGAAAGTGAGCCAGCGGGACGAGGGGCACAGGAAGGAGAGCACAAATAACACCTGGTGTCATCTTGCACTTTCCTGGGCAAAAGGAAATATTTGCACTGTGTAGCCCACACCTATTTAATTAAAGTTCAAAGCTTGGAAAGCATGCCTTGCTTTTACATACCTCTGTAGGGAGAGCCAAATGAGAGGCAAGGGCTGGGGAGAGCACGGGAACGGGATGTGGGAGACAGGCAAAGCCCAGCAAAGTCACCAGTGACACAGCCAAACTCAACCCCAACAAAACAAAAAGGTGCCCAGTGTCCCAAGAAATAGAGCTCACCCACAGCAAATGGTCTCTCAGCTGAGGTTATGCACTTCAGAATTTAAAAGGATGTTGGATGGATTCTCCCTTTCCCTTCAGTTGAGTGAAACGCTCTTCCAGGAAAAGCAAAATGAAACCAAAGCTGGGCTGCACTTACAGGCCAAAATAATCAACTTGTTCACTAATAAAGAGCCTAGATCCTCTTCCAGGAAAGGAAGATTGGAAAAGGGAGAAAAAAATTATCAGCAGATGATAAAAGGGAAGAAAATGGTGGTGTCCATTTCAGATATGGATCCAAAAAATGATCAACGCAGTTTTGAACAAGTTTTAGCTTGCAAGAGTAGATTGCATGGATTTCTGAGAAGATTTGAATTTAATTAGATTTCTCTTATATCCTGTTTCTGCATTTCCTCAGTGGTAATGAAGCATGCTGAACACCAGGGACCAGAAGAACAGCAGGGTGTAAAAGCAAAAATTCATTGCATTAAAACAACATAATCATACATTTTAAAAGATTGCATGAATTCAAGTCCTGGGCAAAAATCCATTGTATTTTAAAGCTCTCACAATTTCTAGGAGAAACTAAATGAAAATTGCATGAAACCTTGAACTGCTATGCTTTTTGTTTATTTTGTACTCTCTTCTTTTCACACTATTCTGACCTTTGTGCTATAGCACTATCCAGACTCTTAGCAGTCTTCAGAGAACACAGGTAGTGCTTCCTTTTATTTTTTCTTTTTTGTTTTTTTTTGACAAGTTGTAAGCTATGAGCAAGACAATAATTTTTATCTATGTTTGAATTAACATATTTTCAAGGTGATATAAAGTGCCTTTGTAGACCCCTCAGAAATAAGAAAATGTCTTAGGTGGTCTGGGATATATTATTTTTCTATAATATAATATAATATAATATAATATAATATAATATAATATAATATAATATAATATAATATAATATAATATAATATAATATAATATAATATAATATAATATAATATAATATAATATAATATAATATAATATAATATAATATAATATAAATATAATTATTTTCTTTGTCAGTGCAGATAGGTGCATAATAAAGCTTTATTAGCTCAAAGCCAGAGCTGAAGGAATAATAAATAAAATAAACCCATCAAAATAGCAATCTACAGCTCATTTGGCTGCTTTGCATGTATTTTAATGTATTCTTGTTTGAGCTGTGATGTGAATGATGCCTTGTTTGCACGACTTGTTACAGAGCATTTATATTCTCCTACATGCTATTGTTTGCACCTGAATGTGGCATTTGCAAGGAAATGTGCAGTTGTTAGCAAAAAATAACAAAAGCCTATCTCCTAGAGGATGAGAAGCTCAGGTTAGTTAAACCTGGGCATCATGACCTCAGCTCTCAGAGTTGGGAAGACAAGGTGATGAAGCCAGAGGCTCCCTGAGCGTGAAAGCATGTAAATGCAAATTCCTTTGTGTGAATGTGAAAAGGGACTTCTGATAGAAAATCTTCCACTTGCATTTATTGAAGGACTAGGAAATTTATTTCAACTCCCCTCCCCACCTTCAGACTATGAGGAGCTTATTCTTTGTGAAAAAAAAAAATAAATGTGGAATGCACTTTTCTCCCATTAACTACGGAAGTGAGAACAGAAATCCATCCCAAACCTGCTTCTCTGCCTAGAAAAACCCCTCCTAAAAGCTTTAAAATATTGAATTTGGACCAATTTTCAGCTGGTTTATACAGAAGCCTTAAAGTGAATTTTGCTTTTATATGGGTATAAATGCCTGAGGAAAAGTGAGAGGGTTCAGTGAGAAAAGAACTCAGGGGTAGGGGGATCTTTCACAAGCCAGCAATCCACAGCTGTAGTGGTAATGAATAAGATTTTTTTAAAAAATATTGGGTTTCAGCCAAGGTTGTGGGCTTGATTCAGGAGCTGGATGGTGAAATTCCCAGGTGTATTTCTGCTGCACATCTGTTCTGGCCTGAAGCACCTGTTGGGCCCAAAATGGGTAGCACAATCTGAGTTCCTGTCAAGGTTATTTAGCTTTTGCTGACTTCATCCTCTCCATTCTTCCCCACCTGCACTCTCCCACCTTCAGCTGCACCTCCACCCTGGATATTGTGTGTTCTATTGGGTTGCTGTGCACTGAGCAGTCTGTATGTTGATCCTGCTAAAACCCACTCTTCTCCTAAGGCCTGGCTTTAGGCTGGGTTTGTGAGCTGATCCCATCTGCCACATCTGAGACATGGCTGGTGATGGATAGCTGCACAGCCAGGGCTGGAGAGGAGAGTGGCAGAGCCTCTTCCAGCAGCAGCAGCCTCTGATTTTTTGAGCTGTGAAGGTGCCTTTAGGGCTCCCTCCTCTGCTGTCTGGATCACTTTTCATGAGAGCTGGCCCTAGGTGAGGGGTTTTAGAATCATGGAACCATTTAGGTTGGAAAGGACCTCCAAGATCACCAGCACTGCCAAGTCCACCACTAAACCAAGTCCCCAAGTGTCTTTTAAATCACTCCAGGGACAGTGACTCCATCCCTCTCTGGGCAGCCTGTTCCAATGCCAGCTGAGAATAAATATTTCCTGATATCCAATTTTAATCTAATCCATGTGTCAGTGCATCCACCAATGGATGGCTCTTGCTGGATGCTGATGGAAAGCATCATTCCCAGTTGTATATTCCTTTCCTTGTTTAAATGGCATGACAACAATGTAGGTTTACTATAACAATAATACAGATCATACAGACACTTTTTGCATGTGCATTGAATTTCTTGACCTACCTTGAAATGTTTCAGGCCTATAGTGTTTTAAAGGGAAATTGTGGGAGCCCAGGGAGCCTGGCCTGAGCTGGAGGGGTTGTTAAAGAAACAAAGGCAGGCTGGAGTGGGTAGATCATTACCAAACAGCCCAGCTACAAGGCTCCTGCTTCCCTAATGAGCCTGACAGCATGCAGTGCCACCTCTCTCTTCTTATGTAAAGCTAATCCTTGCCCTCCCTGACAGCCAGTATTTACATTTGCAAATGAATCCCTCTTCCCACACCCCTCCCTTCCTCTTCGGAGGGAGCAGGGGGAGACAGGACCAGCAGCACAGACAAGAATGCCTATGTGGGATGTCTGAGCTGATCCCAAATGGAAAGTTAGGCTGACAGCTTCTCTAACTCACCCTGGGGACACCGCTGGTTTTCTTGCAGCATCTTCCACGCTGCTGCCGGGGCTGCAAGGCAGGGACGCTGCTGCTCATCCCTTCAGCTCCCACGGGCAGCTTTAGCAGCTTAGGGAGCCAAAAGAGCCAAAAGCTGATCTTTTCCAAGGAAATAACCACAGTGAGCAGTGGGGTCTGCGCTGGCAGGGAAGGGAGGGATGCAGGGTGGGGATACAGGCCCCTGTGAACTAGCCTCGTCCTCCTGTCCAATTTCAGTCAAGTTTCCTTGTGCAATGCGATTTTGTGTTACAATTGTGTTGGCAATTGCATCACTGATTTGATTGCTTGGCTGGGGATGATCCCGCAAACACGTTTTTCATAGGAGAGCAAAGACGAGAAGCCATCCCTCAGTTTGGGATCTCGGTAATCGCTAAACACGCCGAGCAGGGGAGAACAAGGTGGGAACGAGCAGGGGACAAAAAGGTGGCAATGAACATTTGGGCCGTGTAGCTGGCTTTGTTCCCGTGAGGAGCAGCCATTCCCTGCAAAGCAGGGACAGGGAGCGGGCCGGCCCTTCCCGCAGGCCGCGCTCCCGCCATGCTGAGCCCCACAGCTCCGGCCCAAACCGCCATTCCAAGGTTATCCTCCAAACCCCACACACACACACCAATGCAGCATTGCTGGCTGGGGCTGCAGCCGGTGTTTGTTTTCCTTTCTGTCACTGGGCAGCGGGGAGCCCGTCGCCTTTGTTCTGAGGTCGTGCTGCCGGCCATGGCAAATATTGACATACATGGAGGTGGATTTCAGTCTCACGTGTTTCTTGTTACCTCTCACAGCTCTGTGCCTTGGCTTTTCTCTTGTCTTCCAACACCTTTCTTTTTCTTTTTTCTTTTCTTTTTTTTTTTTTTTTTTTTTTTTTTGGTCCAAATGACCTGGGAGCTTCAGCTCCTGCCCAGTGCCACGGGGACATTTATTGACATGGATAGCAGGGAATCTCCTGGATAAATTGGATAAATTGCACTTCCCTTCTGGTCCTTTTGTGGTTGTCATTTCAGCTCGAGATTCAAAATTTTTGCCAGCTGTTCACACTTCATCCTGTTTCTACTCAGAGAAACAAAATTTCCAGGGTTGCCACTCATAAAAAGGAAAGGAGGGACACAGAGAAACAAGCATCTTGCCCAAATTACCCTTTTCTTCTCTCCAGCTTTGTTGCTTCAGTTAATTTTCTGTCATGCATTTACTTATTACTGGTCATAGAAAATATTTTTTTCTATTACTGATCAGATCCTATATTCAGGGTATTGTTATACAACTCAATGCACTGAGGTAGAGGTATCTCCCAAGAAGAAAAATAGGCATGTTAGAAAATTCTGGTAATTACCACACAAAACCTGTAATACAAAAAAAGACAAAGGAAATGCAGGCAATGAGACAAAAAAAATCATCCTGGTACCATGACAACAATTTAGTACAACTGATGTGCGTTTTCCCTTAATCACTGTGGAAAAACAGGAAATTATAATTTACTACTGAAATAAATATTTGCAGTACTCTCAACATACCACATACAATAGGATCCACTTAAACATTTGACATTCTACAAAGGAGACAGTCAACCTTTTGAGTAAAAAATGCATTCACAAATAAAGGGCTGAGAGAAAAGCCATGCAATCTTTGGGGTAATTGCTCAGTCTTTTGAGTAACTTGTGTGTTTGAGAGGGTCTGCTAAGTCCTGTGGCAACAATATATCTCCATAGTTCATACTGGTGATAAAGCCAGAGGTAACATCCAGCTCCATGTGTCACTTGTCACCTGTTTCTGCTCCATAAGTTAGCTTTCCTAATGTTGTGCATGGACAAACATCTCTTGCACGGCCACATTCTTTTCTCAGTATTTCTGAAGCATCTCAGTAACTGTGATGCCTTTTCAGGGGAAAAAAAGCCATTTTGGAAATGATTGCCTTTGCCACAGTCCCCTCTAGTCTGCTGTGAGCAAGACAGAGCATTCTGCTGCTGTGTGGAGTGGTTTAGCTGCTCAGCCTATTCCTATATGAATATCCAATTACCCTTTGAGCTCCTGTAGTGGTGAGGGAGGGGAAGGTGGGAGGTATTCCCATCATGTTGCAATTATGATTCTTCCACTGTCCTTTCCTCTTCTTGTGAAAATGATGCAGACTGGAAGGGAGTCATCACCGAGCTGATCATGATAGATGCATTCTTTAACAAAAATGCTCTGAACAGTCGGGATGAATAACAAAGGGCTGCCTCATAGGTGGCTCTGTGATTAGCCATTGACCCCGTGTGTGGTTTCTGTCCCACCTGGCTGATTGAAGCACCTGAAGAAGGAGCAGAGAGCTCTGATTATAAATTACAATTTCTGATCAGAGCCATTGGGCCGATAACAACTCATCGTGCAATCCGTGGAACATTCAGGTTTCACAAACCCCTCGTGATTAGAGTCCTCACAGGGAGATGGCAACGTGCCTGAATCACTCTAAATTTTAATTTGTGAACGTAATCATAAATCAAGGTTCTCTTCATAGGAGGGCCTTGCCCTTTTCTCTGCTTGTTCAGATGCAATTTTGTTCAGTGAGAAGCAAAATTTGGGGTTTGAGACAGATCTGAAAGGAGGGGATGTTGCTCTTCATGGGCTCAGTATCAAAGCTGTTTATCCAAAGGTCAACATTCTCCCTCTGCAAACAGCACCCGGGGTCAGCTCTCTGATGTCAAAACATGGTCCAACATTGTCCATTCCAGGCAGTTCTTTGAAGGCTGGCTGTTTACAGGCCTGACTAAATTCTGGCACAGCATCTCTGGCTGCCACCACTCAAAATTTGGCATGTCTAGGACAAGAGATAAATCTCTGTGTACCAAGGGGAAAGAAAAGCTATTATATATCCTAAAAGTCTTCTGGAACCTGCCCTGGTTTATGTAACCCTCCTTCAGAGCAGAACACTTCAATAAACACCAATCCCCATGCTCAGAAAGGTGGTTTCCAACAGACCTTGATTGTAGCTCAATTGGGCTTAAAAACCCAGATTAATTATTGATAGTGCCCTCATCCTTTTATGTGATGATTTATTCCTCAGCAGAATGAGTTCTCCCATAAAAAAGGAAGCTTGATACAGGACAATAAAGTTTGATTTGCATCATGATTGCTCCTTTCCCAAACCATTGGCAGGGAAATTCAATTTTGCCCTTGTCACCAGCATGGTTTGTGTTGGAAGGGGCCTTAAAAGATCATCTCATTGCAATCTCCCTGCTATGGGCAGGGACACCTTCTGTGAAAACAGAATGCTGAAGGCCCTGTCCAACCTCACCTTGTCTTCACTTTTCCTTATTTTAAAAAAGAAAATTAAAAGGTGAAAAACAGAAAAGAAAGATAATTTGGTGAAAGAGGGATGAAGGTGTATACAGCATAAAATGCACCACCAAATCCATGCTTAGTGCCTTGTTTTTTTTCAACAGCATTATAGCACTGAATTATTTATCAAACAGATTAACAGTATGTACATGTATATTTAATGTAGAAATTATCATCCATTTGCAGAAGGGTTTTAAATTAACACATGGGAGAGGCTCCTTCCTTGGGTGTTTGCCCTCCTTTACATCAGCTGTGCTTCCTCATCCTGTCCTATTTTTGAAAACATTTCTCCAGGTTTTGACACTGTTGAGCTGGGTGCATCACCAGTTAGCCAGAAGTGGCCTGATCCCACTACCTAAAAGTCTTCTGGAGGGAAAATCCACTTGCTGGCCTCTGCAAGTTTAATTTCCTCATTTCCCAAAGCTGAAAAGTGTGTGTTCTCTCATGCCCACAACCTACAGCTTGGTTTCAGAACCTGGCTTCCTCATCCACTCAGCATAAATGCTATGGTATTCCTGTTAGGTAGTGGAACAAGCATTTCTTCCCAAAGACTTGCTTTGAGCTATTCTGGGCAGCTCTCAAGAGAGGGGAAATAAAATAACAAAAGATTTAACTACGGTTTGCAGCGTTGTAGCCAGGGAAAGAATCACAGTGTTACAACTAAATATTTATAGCAGAATGCTTGCTGGAAAGCTCTGTACAGTAAATAATTACCATATTGCTTCAGTCAGGACTTCTCTGATGCAAGCCAGGCAGAGCCCGTTCCTGCCACCACTTCAGGGTGGGAAGAAGCCATCCCACAGATCCCAGTTGTGTGCTCCAGAGTTAGTGCAGCTCCAGCATCCTGGGGACACCTGTCCCATCCCTGACATCACCAGCAAAGCCTCTGTTAGACTGAGACACTACCTCTGGTGTTAATCAGGACATCCCCCTGCTTCATTCTCTGTTCTCTTGGAGGACAAATCTCTCTTAATTCTTCAGATATCCAAAACAATCTACTTATCTCAGCCTGCAAAACTTTCATCTGAGGATCAAAAATATCCTGGTGCATTAGGAATAATGAATTTACCCTGTAGGATAATGTATTTTAATCCTTTAGTGAGCTAGCTCTCCTCCCAGTTTTAAACCAGGGAGGCCTCTCAGCAATCTAAAAGACTTGAAAGACTTGATTCTCTCCTGCATTAATGCACACACATATTATGGCTAATTGTTTAGTCTCTCTTTAATCTATTTAAATGCATAATACAGACTTCAAACATATTATTCTATTTCCATTTCAAATTGCATATGAGTCATTAAGCAGAGAGATTTGTTCATTGCTAGTATTTTAAATGTTGATAGGAGGGCTAGATTCTACCATAGTGTTAGGTGGAGATAATTACCTTTTCACCTGAGTGCTGGTGGTGGGTGCTTTTCACAAGGAAAATGCTCATGTTGGGTGTTCTGTTTTCATTCCTCCCTTTCTTTTCTCCTTTACCTCATATTACAGAGATTGAACTTGTTAAACCTGGGTATTTGCACTTGACACTTGAATTTATTATTCCTGTAAAAATGCTTCAGGTTTTATGAAACTCATGAAGTACAGACCTGAGGCAGCTCTTAGGTAAAGATTTAAATGACAAGGAGAGAAAAATAAGCATTAAATGGTGTCAAAATCTTATGCAATTATAGCAAACTTACAGGATTTTTTCCTGATAAAGTCCCAGTATAGACAAGGCAATTCAAATTGGTTGACAGCTCAGGACTGGTGGATGGAGCAAGTGACAGATGGACTCCAGAGCAATTACAAGCTTTCCTCAAATGGGACAGCTTTCATTTTTAAGAGGTTTGAGAAAATATAGGTTGCCTCTGGTTGTGTTTATTTGTATCTACAATTCACATCAGCATGGTGAAACACAATGTCCAGAGGAGGCAGGACAAATAACACACAATATTTCAACCATCAGCTGTCCCAAGGGCATTTACCTCATTAATGAGGATGATGGCTTCAATTTTTCTCTTGAGAGTCTTTGAAAGGAGGTGATTGATACAGTTGCATAACAGTGACATATAACTTCTGTGATTCAAGCAATAAACTCTGCTTCACCTCTTAAAAGCTCTGGGGACTGTGGTGAAATTGGTGAGAATTCTCTGGATTGTCCTGTGAAGCAGTGCCCTTAGATTAAGTGGTAAAAATAGGGAAAAAAGAGAATAAATACTGAATGTGTCATGCAGACACCCTTGTGTCCATGGTCTCACACAGCAGCATGGGGTATCCTCACAAGGCATTGTCAGGAGAAAGCCAGATGACACCTCAGAGACCAGAAAGCAAAAAAAAGGAAAAATATAAACCCCTCTCTTGATTTTTTTTTTCTTCACAGAACTGTATTTTTAAAAAAATTATTTTATTTTGTCTCCTTCATGCAGCCAGTGATTTGCCTTTACAGTCAGGGCAAGGACTGTGTATCATCAGGAGATCTGGACAACATCTTTTATACAGATGGAGCAGTCAGATGTTACTTGAGCAGTCAAAGTTGCCACGGATGGTTGTTTTTATTGGTAACTAATGGGAGATTAGTTGCATGGAAAAAAGTGTTATGGAGGAAAAAGACCATATATTACCATTATAGGGTAAATCTGCTAAAACTGTTCTTTCTGTGATACAAACTCTTTGAGAAAATTGGCTGAATCTACAACAGCATCTCTTTTGGAAGATGCAGTGTTTCACACATCATCAGTGATGCAGCTTGATCTTCAAAGCTGATCTCATGGATCTTCTAGGCAATAGCTGATTTGGTATTAGACTGAAGGATAAAACAGCTATTTTACACATAGTATAAATATACACATATATATAGTGTATATATACACATACACATATATATATGTGCATATATACACTAAAATTTCTTTATAATGGAATTATTTGGCACAAGGAGTATATGTGCAAAACAATCCTTGTGCTTTGGTATCAGCTCTATGCTGGCTTCAACACGGCCTCCCATTCAATAAATTTCAAAGTTCATCAGGAGTTACGTCCACAGATTAGTTTTGGTTATAAAATCTCAATGTTCTGCTGTCTTGCCATGTGCCAGATTTTCTGCTGCAAGTGTTTCACCTCCTAATGGAGTGTGAGGAAGAAAAGCTGAGCACAAACAGTGTTGATTCAATGAATTTGCAGCCTGTTTAAAGAACTCGGCTCTGCCCTAACAGGATTTTATGGGAAACAAAAGAAGAAAGGAAAATGGGTTCTCTGACAGAATATAAATCCCCTGGTTTTGCTGGTGCCAAACTTATCTCAGTGCCACATGACGAGATGTCCAGCAATACATAAGTAAACCCTGAGATCAGATTGGTTCCACATTCATGAAAAAAAAACCATCAAGAGTCATTAAATCCCTGCAATGACCTCCAAATGTAAAGATTTTGTGTGGGAGTGAGTGGAGAGAAATCCTGTAACTAGTTTTATCTTGGCAATGCTAAGCTTGTTGGAAATGTCTTTTAAATAGAAACACTGGGCAAAAGCAGTTCCTGAGACATCTGGAGTGGGGAGTGTCCAGGGTTGGGCTTAGACACATCCTTCCCTCTGCAGGGGTGGGGAGGCCACTGGACCACAAATCACATCCCTGCCCATCTCCTAACAGCACCAGGGAGCCTCTGAGAGGGCAGGGACCTGGCAGAACCAGACTCCCCAACTTCCTCTGCCTTCTCTCAAGCCAGGGAATGAGCAGGGTGAGGTCAGGAGGTGAGGGTGCATCTCCACATCCACCTCCTTCAGCAGCCCTGAAGATGCCAAGCACTTATCCCATTACTCCCTCTTGGCAAGAACACACCCACGATTACTAATAGGCTGACATTTAAATTTTGAGACATGCCTGGTAGAAAACAGAGAGAAAAACACTCAGGATCACACTCTGTGGGTCATCTCTGTGTTTGGCTTGAGGCAGGACCTGCAAAATGTCAGCCTTAGAGTCAGAAACGAAATGACAATTCTGGGTTACCTATATATGGTATTTTGACCAGAAAAACTCAGCAACTCTTCCCCTGAGTGAACTCCCAGGACAGCCCACTGGATTTCCTTTTTCAAGAAATAATGCTGTTTTGAAGCAGGAATTACAACAAAACCATAAGCATGCTGGATATTAAATATTTAATTGTATAAATGTTGTGTATAATATGTCATTGCTTGATGAGAGCAAGGACATACAGCTGAACAAAAACTCTTGGCATGACTTTTTGTGGGGGGTTGTTTTTTGTTTTTCTGGTGGGGTTGTTGGGTTTTTGTTGTTTTTTGGGGGTTTTTTGTTCTGGATAACAGCAATTAGATACCTGATCTGCAGCATCCCTGTCTCCAGAGAGGGGTCTTGTTGTCCAGCAGGAACCCAGCACTGGTGGCAGCAATGGGAAGAACATTTCAAAGGGGAAAGCACATTACAGCTGAGTAATGAACAACTCAGTGCAATGTTTGCAATAGTAATAAACATTGGTTTAGTATTTATTCTGCCAAAATCTATGTTAAATCCATGGCAACAGCATTAGCTTTTTCTTGGGCAGCCCAGTTGTGGGCTGTAAGTGTGCATTAAATCCTTGCTGGAAGAGAAACAAGTAATCTGAGCCTCAGCATGATCTCTGCTAGCTTAGCCCTCTCCCTTATTACAGCTGTTCACCCAAACTAGTGCTTTGAATGTAGATGAACTTGGGAAAACTACAGAAGGCAGCAGAGAAAGGTAGAGGTGTCAAACATCGTCATCTCCGAGCAGGGAGTGAGGTTTCCTTTCATCCCAACCCCTCTGAAAGCAAATTTCCAGAGAAAACACTGACCATTTTCTTTTCTATTCATCAGCATCCCTTTGTCTTCATGGGTGATAATCGCTCCTGATTTTCACTAAGTGAAAAGCAGCGAGCCAAATCCACCGCTGGCATTGGCAGCGGGAGCATGGCTGGGAATGGGGAGGGATGTGACAGGGACACTTTCTGGGCTTTCCTCCCGTGCCCAATACCTCCACAGCACTGGGACACAATTATTTCCCCTTGTAAATGGGAAGGCTCAGACATGATGTTTTCTTGTCGTTTTTATTAATTATGATTTATTCTTACAAGGGCTGTTTGAAGCTGTTCAGCACAGGAGGATTGGTGGCAGAGCTCTTCAGTCCTTTCTCCAGGGACATGATGGTATTAATAATATCATCATTTTCTATTTTTTCTTCAATCTATTATAAAATCCATGAAGCATAAGAGGAAGCCTTTGAAGCACCTTCTCCTCTCTCTTCTCTCTGACAGGAGCTGGTAGCAGTTGCTGAGAGAAGGGACTAATTACACACTCTCAGGCAACTGCTCTATCAGACAATTATTTGCTGGAATTTTTTTGTATTTTATTTTTTCTTTTGTGTATTTTTTTTTTTTTGTATTTTAAAAATGAGGGGTTTAAATAGTGAATTCAATACATAATTACTGAGTTGAATTCTGAAATGCTGAAGGCAAAATGACACACTGTATCTCAGTGGGATAAATCTGCTAAGATTTCAGAATTTATTTATTTATCCATTCATTTATTTATTATTAATTATTTATTTGAAGCTGTTCTCATTTTCCCTGCTTGTTTTTATTTCTATCTAAGGATTGCAGTCTTTTTGCATCTTGACTGGTGGAGGCTCACCTTTAATAGGCTGACTCATACCTGAAGCATTCTTGAAATTTGCTATAAAATTTTAGCTTTTACTCCCTTTCTCATCCGTCCTTGTTGGGTTTTTTTGGTTTTTTCTGATGCCTTTTAATTTTTTTTTAAAATATGGCATTTTACATCTATAAAGAGACATATTTTGTATATTATTCCCACAATACAAATACTAGAGTACTTGGAAGAAAATACATTTCCAAACTTCAGCTTCATTTTGCAGGGCCTATTTTTGTTTTATGAATTGTGAAATATCTGTGCAGTTCCTCTGCAGCTAAGACAACTAATATAAAGTGAAAATATGCCCTCCATAAACCAGAAGGTTATTTGAATAGCCCTATTGTTTGTTCTTCAAAGGACATATATCAAAATAAATCTAATAATTTTAATTATTGATAAAGAAAATACCTGTTTTGTTCCAAAGGAAAGCTGGCTTTTCTTTGGTTCTGCTGCTTTCTGTGACAAATAATCTCCAGGAAAATAAGAACTCTTACTAAACTGTGGATCTCCTCTTCATAAATAAGCAGAATTACATCACTGAAATGATTGATTAATAGGACATCACAAAAGTAAAACTACATTATAGTAACATTATAATTCTGCATTACTGCTGATACCCTGAAATGTTGCACATTTCCAGAGTACACAGTGCACTGGAGGCACTGAGCTTCCTGAAGAGTCCACAAGCAAATGAATGTGTTCCAGCCCAATGTACAGCCCTCATAAATCAGCTCATTATTTCTCAGGCATCACTATAAATAATTGAAATTGGTGTCATGTTTATAACCCCTGATCACAGAGCATGTGTGTGGAAATGGGCTAAAAACTGCTGAATAGATATTTCAACCTTAGGTGACCTTCATTTAATCATCTTTTATATGACACAGAAGAAAATAACAGTGGTAAAGAAGAAATTAATGTAATTTCAGGGAGTTATCTCCCTCTGTCTCATAAGGTCATTTATGAACTCCAGTAATCATGGTGGATGCTCTTCCCATGTGTGCTAATTGAGAGGTCAAAACTGGGATATTTTTACATGGGTTTAGAGCTTCACAGTGATTTGCTGAGTGGTTTTTTTATATTCTTTTTAAGAGAAAAGTACTTCACTAGAGAGTAGCTTAGCAGAACACAAGAAATGGAAATTTATGTCAGGAACACACATCTCTGTTACACAGGCTGGGAGATTTTGGATGCAGCCCCACATCACAGAAAGTGAGGAGAGGATGGAAATGCAGCACCTTGTCTCAGGCCAGCTCCCAATTCATCCAGGAGACAAAGGAAGGCCTGGAGATGAAAGTCCAAACCCACTGTCACCCTGTCACAGCAGGAGGAAGTTGTCAGACAACACCTAAGTGTTGGGTAGCCCCACATTGGGCCCAAAGCCTTTTGAAATGGGCAAACAGACTTTGATGTGGCAGCACAGGATCTGCTCTCCATCACCACAGGGAGCATCCTCAGGGGCAGGGGATCCCCTGGTAGCTCCATCCAGAGGGACAGGGAAGGAAGGATGGATGGATGGATGGATGGATGGATGGATGGATGGATGGATGGATGGATGGATGGATGGATGGATGGATGGATGAATGGATGGATGGATGGGGGGAGCAGCTCCCACCTTGACCTCACACTCAAAATATTTTGCCCTTCCCTGGCAGAGGTAATGCAGAGGCAGACATGGGGTGGGAAGAGCCAAGCTTTACCTCAGCCACTCCTGCTAGTTCCTGTGCCTCCTGGAGCTCTGTACTTAGCACTCCTGGTGTTTAACTTCCTCAGTGGGGAAAAGTGCTGCGAGCCTTTCCAAGGTAAATAAACCACAGCCACCTTGTGCTGTGGGTGCATGTCTTACCCAAAAGCCTGTGGCTTCCTCCTCCACAGCTTTTTTCTGATACTTGGCTTTTCCTTCTGCTCAAACCACAGAAATCCCCTACAAACCACCTCCTTACCTCCCATCTCAGCTGCTATAATTTCCCTGGAAACTTTGCAAAATGCCCAGTTCCCACTGAGGTCTCTTCCACCAACACCAACAGTGCTCTCTCCTCCTCACCCTTCTGGGTGCTTGCCTCTTCCAGAGTCTCAGGGAACACTGCCACCCACTTCCAAAGTTCCCATTCTTGGCTCTCTTGCACTCATGTCCCCTGTCTGTGAGCTGATGTGATCACTTCAGCCCCACCAGCATCTTCTCTGATCCATCAGCCAAAAGATCCCACATACTTCCCACAGCTCCATCCCTGCTCTCCTCTGCTGCCTTTACAGTCACTTCATGTCTCCTGGTCTCACTTAAAACAATAAACCCAGTTCTGGGATGAGTTTAAAAACAATTAGATCCTTTATATTCAGCAAAATAATTAATTTCTAGACTTTTAAAGCAAAAATTATGCCTTGTCTGTGGGGTGAGCAGACCTTGCCCTGAACAAACACCTTCCTGAACACAAATTACTTGTAAACCAGGCTACCTTTCTAAAATGAGAGAAGCTGTTGGGTGTCTCTGCCAGGGTTGTCACTTTAAATTGAGTGACAGAAAATTTCCAATATTCTTCTTAGGTAATTTGTTTAACAAATATTTTGCTTTTTGCATCATTTAATAATTCCTATGCCAAGGCTGCTGCAGAAATTTCAGTTTGAGAGGAAGAAAATTGTTGGCTCCTTTCACAAGACTTACTCATAGCCTCTCACTGGCTCCAAGCTGTAACTGTGAGTTATGCCACAGCTACAACTATTTCTGCTGAGTGTGCAACACAGGCCACTGCCCAGTATCATGCACATATCTGCAATTTCTTGTCTCTAGTGAAAAAAGCTGAGGAAAAATCCAGATCAACTAAAACCCATGGCTGAAATTCCAGCTACAGCAGGTGGAGCTAAAAATTTCCTCCCACATTTCCACAATAAGAAGGTATTTTCCATGCTGGCAAAAATAAAATTTTTCACATCTTGTATTTAAACCCTCAAATAAGGACCTGCAACTATATTCATACAACCATATACACTAAACTCTAGCTACCTTACTCCATGTGAATTGCTACTCAGATATTTTATGTCAGCCTGCACTGCAGTTTGCCAAACCCCTCACAGTTCATAATATTTTACCTCTGTCAAACAAGGGAGAAAACCTGTAAGTATTTAAGTGGAGATTAGATGCAGCTTTGTAGAAGCTGATAAATGGACTTGGCCAGGACAGCTGTGAGCCATGGAAAGTCGAGTGGCTGCTCCAGCAATGAGCACATGCAGAGAAAACGTGGAGCAGGATCCAGCTCCATGAAATCCTGCTTCTTTCACAGCCAGACACCTCCTCTCTACCTGCTGGAGATGGTCTGGTTTGGAAATGTGCACACTTGAGTAGGAATTTCCACAGCAGTAGCTCGTTCCCACTGTGTGTCACAGCAATCTTGCAGGTTCCCTGGAAGTGCTCAAGGCCAGGTTTGATGAGGTTTTGAACAATGCTGTCTAGTGGAAAGTGTCCCTGCCCAGGGCAGAGGGGTTATAACTAGAGGATCCGTAAAGTTCCTTTTAACCCAAACCATCCTGTGGTTCAGACCTTTCTTTCTCCAAGGGTTTTCCTTATATGTCAGTCACTGCCTCCATTTCTTGCAAAAATCAACACCACTGAAATCCCAATTAACACATAAATTTACAACTCTGTGTCCCATTCTGATCTCCTTCACCTCAACCTCAATCCAAGGGGGACCCAAAAATATCGTGGTTGCATTCTGGTCAGGAAAAGCCACTCTAAAAATTCAGCACCACATCTATGGCATAATGACAGAGCAGGACAATGCCAATAACCCTGAGAACTCTTTTTTTTTAACCTTTGACTGGTGGCAATGGAGGGCATTAAAGACTCCCTATAAAGAGACATCAAAAGGGAGAATGTGCTAATCTCAGTGAATTACAACCCAAATCTCAGGAAGAAGATGCCTGTGGTCCTCCTGGAAGTTTTCCTGTAAGAGTTCTCAGTGAGGGAATCTGAGTTAACCCAGCTGAGACAGGTGAGCACTTTAGCAGGGTGACCAGTCTCTAACAAGCCACTGTGCTAATAAGGAGAAAGCTCATTTCACCCACCATTAAATATCCATTAAGGGCTTTAATTCTTGCCAGCTTGCTTGTACAGAGTCAGTGGAGAGTTGTGTTTATTAAGCTCCACTATCCATTTTGCCCAAAACAGCCTCATACCATAAAGGGGAAGAGAAAAGCCAGGGATCCAATAAATTAATGCTGAGAAAAATATCCCAACTGGTTTCCCTACCAATAACTTAAATGTTAATGGGAGTAGGTTTCTACTCAGGTTCCTTGGTCTCTTTAAGTCCAAAGGTCTCCTTGGTCTCTCCAAATTAAAAAGCAGGAATGACTGAGTTTTCAATGTTCCCTATGAAATGCAGCACTCACTGACTTCCTCAGGGTGTTCCTAAATGTAGCTAGTGACAAAAAAAATCATAAAGAATGATGAGTTGAAGCCCTCAGGCAGAAATTAAATAGTAATTGTATCTTTAGTGTTTTCTGAAAAAAAAAAAACCAACAACCTAAAACCTAATATTTTCTTCTGTAAAACAGAATTGAGAACTAAAAATTTCCACACTATGAGTTTTTAAAAGCCCCTTATCAGCAATGTAAAAGAACTCTGTCAAACCTGGGGAGGAATGGCTGGCCCCTGTGCAGGATATGCAGGGATGGAGTGGGAAGGAGACATCCATCCACCTTCCAGTCAAGAAGCAGTTTTCTCCATTTTGTTATACAGTTCTGTGCTTCATTTTTCAGAGAGACAGAAACCTTCTCAAACTTGTGTGTGATCTGTCCTTAGGCTGTTTGTTTCTGCTCAGATTCAAGAGGAAGACAAAGTATCTGGGATACACAGTCCTATTCCTAAATTAGCCAGTTTAAGGGAGTTGTGATCAACATCAGATAATTCTGGGATCTTATGGAAAATGAAACCTCTCAGACATTTCAGATTTGGCACCTCCTAATTTTGTAAAACATTCTTTACTCAAAATTAGATCCTGTATCTTTCATTCATATCTTCTGCCTTTACATCAAACCCAACTAGTAGGGTTTCTGAAAGCATTTGAAAATATTGGTTCTGCTACACTTTTTTCTTCTTTTGATCAAAAAGCATGATAAACAAATCATCTACAATAGCTTTCATTTAACTACTGCTTCTACATATCAGAATACTTCACTGCTTCCAGCAGTTACCAGTTTAACAAACTATTTTTTTCCCCTAGGGGAGAAAGTCTTGCCAACCTCAACTAAATATTTGGACTTACAGGTTGTTAAGAGTGCTGTATCAGATTTATTTTTATAGCTCTAGAAGAGATCATGGCTACTTCTCAGAACAAACTCAGCATTAGAGCCCCAGCTCTGGAGTGTCTGGAATGCAAAGCATGGAAGTTGGAAAGAAAACAGTTTTCCATGGTGGATGAGAAATCCTACAGACCACTACATGATTCCTGAGAGTGTGATAGGGATCTTTACCACATGGAATCATTTCTTTTGTGACAGAGCTGATCAAAATTTGTCTAATTTCACTTTCTTTAAACAAACAAAAAAACCCAAACAAAATAATAAACTCAAAATATTCTGAATCGTGATAAAAACCAAACTGGAAACATAGAATCTTCCCAAATTCCATTATATCAGTATTGTGGTCCCCCATGGACATCCAGTGATTTTTTTTATAGTGCAAAAAATTATGCTTCTGAATACAGGCACTAAAATGAAAATGCCATTTAGCTTTTCATGCAAGGCTAAATGCCTCCTGAACATTAAACCTTTGGATTTTTTTAAGGGGAAAAAATAAACAAACTACTTTTCCCAAAACACTTCAAAAAGGTGAGGTGAGCTGTTTTTCCTGCTTTTAAAAAGCATTATGCAGGAACCTAAACTGATTTCAGATTAAAAAAAGAAGAAAAAAAAATAAAAAGGTTATTTTTCAAGGTCTCTGCATTGATTTGTTTGGAGAAGGGGCTCTAGCAAAGGTGTGTACAAGGAAACAGAAAGAACAAGAGAAGCTCCATGAAACAGGAGCTGTTTTGTCTGTTTGCCTGCTTTTCACTGTTCCCAAGCCTTTGAGCTGTGCTGGTTCCATGGGAGCAGAGGATCCCCAGCTCCCAGAGGAAAGGCTCTGTAATTACCATCACTGCTGTGATCAGGGTATTGATCTGCACTGGAACAGCACAGCAGCAGCAGATGGGAGTGCTTCTTTCATCCCCAGGATGGAGGCTTGGGGAGTTTACCTTCCTGGGAGAGTACCTCCTTTGGTTTTTCTTGCAAACCATTAAGAGTATTGACAAACTGGTGAGATTTTATCAGAAAAGGCTGGTTTATGTCTTTTTGTTTTGCTTTTTAATAGTCAATATATCAGGGACACAGCGATTTTTATTTATCAGGGAAAATGATTCTTCTAACAAAAAAACTATAATCAAGGAATCAATTCCAATTACCTTATTAAAAAATAAAAAATAACAAACCTAAAATTTATGAGCATGAGAATGCTGAATAATCTAGTTTTTGCAGCCTTTTGGCTACTTTTAAATATTTAACACAGGCTCCTTCCAAGATAGGTCTAATGCTTGCTATAAAATTAAACTGCAAGGGCTAAATTCTCCTTTAATTGATATGCCAACCCCAACAGATATAAGAATAGGCTGTGTTGTTCCCTTCTTAGGCAATGGATCTGAATCCTACAACCAGTGTTGCTCCTTTATATTCTGCATGCATTTGCTTTTTGCTCCTGGCAGATAAGCTGAGCTCTATTAATATGAATTTCCTCACATAAATATGTTAATATGCTATGGCTAAATGCAGATAAGTAAGGAGTTGGAATGAAAAAAAAAAGTCCTTTCCCCATCCAGATTTTCAGCCATGCTCTGATTTTTTTGCTGTCCCTTTTCCAAGCACTTTAAGATGTCAACTTTCCAAAAAGACAAAAAAAAAATGACACCTGAAGAAAAGCCAAAAAAAGAACAGAAAATGAGGAAGAAAAGCCCCACCTGCAGCAGAACTGGTGCCAATATCATCTGTGCAGTGCAGCCATCACAGATTTCCTTTCTGGAGCAGGATTGAGCCCAGGTGTGATTAATCCACTGGGTGCTGTCTGCATTTAAGAAACTCTTTCTCCTTCAAAATCCCATTTTTCAGCAGTGTCACTTCACTATTGCTCTTCTGTGAGTTGCATGCTGTGGGTTTTTTTGGTGCATTAAGTAATTTTATTCATGCATTTGTAGTTATATACATGATTACCTAGGAAAAATCAAGGAGAAATCGATACAGTTCTAAATTCCTAAAGAAAACAAAACCAACCAAAAAAAAAAAAAAAAAAAAAAAAAAAAAGTGGGGCTTATTTTACTTTTTCTTCAGGGAAATATGCTCAATATCTGAATCCTAGTTGCTGTTACCTAAGGAGAATATTGTGAGTTTTTGGAAGTAAATTCTCTTAATCTACCTCCATTTCCTACAAAATGTCAGATGTACCTATACAGAGAACCAGACACTTTAACATTCTAATAAGCAACCTTTGAATCAGTTAATTAGATTGCCTGCAACTCAGTAATGAGGTCACAGAAACTAATTTGATGACCTTTGTTATAAATAGCTATTAATTAATGTATAATTAATCTTCACATTCATAGGAGACATTGCATGTGACTTGTACATGAAAACAAAATTAGAAATCATCATATTCATGTTCCATATGATTGTTGATTAAATGGTTATCATATTCAAATGGTTCCCAAATTATCATGCAGATAAGCAATGAAGGTAATCAGATAACAACGATTTGCTCAGCGTTAGGGTTTGTTCAGTGCATTTTGACAAGCTAAATCATTAAGCAGCTGTTGGAACATGAGGCAGACTCACCAACACTTCCTAAAATAACACCCCTTGCTTACAAAACCAGGATCCTACTTCTGATAAAGCTTGGGTTTCATAAAGGAGAAAAGGAGAAATAACCATAAGCAAGGACAATGGCAGGATTATCAGAGATGATGGGTAATGTGTTTTTCCCCTCCACTTTTTTGGCTTCATTTCACAATTAATTTACCTGCAAAACCTTTCTCCCAGCTTTGGTGGCAATACTGAAAAGAGATGGATTGCCCTGCACTCATCTCCATGCCCTCAATCCCTCCTCCTTGGGCACAGTGGGAAGAACAAATATTAGCAGAGCTTAATGGCCAGGTCAGTGGCAAGCTCTGAAAGTGTGGATTTAAAATGTGGGTTGAATTCAGCAAAATGACTTTAAACGTGTTACATCTTGTCCAATGTTATTAATGAAGGAAATGACCTACTTTCTTGCTCCACAGATGAGGGGATAACTCACTAATGAGCAATAATACATTAAGATTTAACATGGGGAGCTATCAACCTAAATTTTGGGGGTCTGTTGGTGCTGCTGTGTAAGGATTACCTTGGACCTTAGCAAATTCTGACAAAAAATCCACCCATGGGGTATGGCTGCACTGCCAAGTCTTTCATTTCCAGTGCCTCTGGCTTAAGCTCCAGAAAAAAATCATTCCCAGATCATCATAACCCAAGTAATCAGTTCTGCATGGTCATAAGAAATTATTTTTAAAAGTTCTAAGTATCAAGACTTGATCATTTCTAGGAAATGGCTGTAAAAATAGAACATTATTGTTTCCAAATGATTCCCAGATCAAAACTGTTCAATTTTCAAATTTAAAGCTCCAATCTGCAATCATTTTTAAGCAGCAGTTTTCTCCTTGTCAATAGCTGTATTGAACTCATGTTCTGAGTCCAGAAAACAAAACCCTCAGCATCACAAACTCTCAGGCTGGGACTCAGGTTGTTCCCTGACTCACATTACACCAATTACAGAGCTGGACTTTCATTAGCACTAGGGCTAATTAACAGACACGGGATCCAAACTGTTCTGACAGAACGTTGGCTACTTGACAAAATTAATATTTTTGTGAGAATGCTTCCAGAGGGAAAGTCAACTTCTTTCTGCAAAATAAATGCTCCCCGTTTGTTTTCCCTCCCACAATTTTTTGGACACACGCAGGCACACACCCCCATAACTTGGAGGCAGAGGTGCCATCACTCATTTCTTGTCCCATTTCCATTGAAATCCCTGTGCCACCTCCCATTTTTTTTGCATTGAAATATGTCAAATGAGAGGGGAGATGAGGATGCTTCACAGGAAACAACATCCAGGCAGAAATCCAGGGATTAAAAATGAAATAAATTAAGAATTAGCAGACTCCTGTTCTTCATTTCCCATAAAATACTGACACAGCTTTCTGAGTCTATTTTTGAGGTAACTGAATGCATTTGGGTTTCTGAGAAGTTAAATATTTCTTTTTTTAAATGCCCCTCTGTTTGTGATTAGATATCTTGCAATATTTTACTGTAATTGGTAAATCAGATGAAAAAGAACTTACTGAAGCATAACTATTGCCTTGGAAAGTAGAAATACAAAGTTGCTTTTAAATAGAGCCGAGTCCTCTGATCTCCTACAGAAAAAACTGAAAACAGAGTCAAAATTTAAAATACTGAGTTTGCAGTTAAGATTAAGATTTAACAATGTCCCTTCAACTTATGTTAAAAAAATCCTGTAGTGTTTATTGCAATATACAATTATAATTTTCTTTTAGATTTGAATAGAGATGTCAGTGACATCAATCAATCCAGGTCTATTGATATTACACAAGTAAAATACATATATTTGAAGAGAAACATTAAACTTGGATGTGGGCTAGGATTTTCTCTTTTTGAGCTTCCTGGATGAAAGGCACTCTATAGTTAATAAGTGTTGGGGCTGTGATGCATTCTTAATATTCCTGGAAGAGCAGACTTCTGTTTGGAAAGTCCATAGGTGTTTTTAGTAAGAGGGAATCCAAAAGTTGCCACTCAGGCCACACTGCTGGCTGGTGAAGGTAGGATTGTCCCCAGGTTGTTAAAACTGGCATGTTAAACCTAGCCTATGGTTTATTTCAGAGCTCCCTGTAGAGCAGGTGGATAGAAAAAGGCAATGATGGAAAATCTTGGCTCATTCTCCTCTCCTTGGTAACAGCCTGAGTGTGAAGATTATGGGAATGAGAGGAAAAGTGGAGGATTCTGCCAGTAATTCTCTTATTTACACAGTGAGTCTCAAGTCCAATGTCTCACGGTGGAGACTCAGCTCTCACTCATCCCTTACCTGCTCTTTATTTATTCAGCTCCTGAAGTTAATTTTCTTATTAATGTGAAAAGATACAATTTAGAAAGTGTAATTTAATCTGTATCTGTCCCTCTTTCCAGTCCCCAGTGCTGGAGAGAGAAACAAAGACCTGCCTGAATGCACTGTTGGTTCTGTATTAAATAACCTGTTGTATGACCCTAGTGCTAAAAAATTTGCTTTTCTGCTGTAGGATATTAATGATTAATGACCAAGTGGAACTCTTGAGGATAGCACCAGCTCAGGTTGCCATAGCCAGCACACAAAAAGAGGGACATATGAATACAAACTATTACAATAAAGCAGTTATAATGACCTACAGCCATCCTGAAGGATGAGAAGGATAAGAGAGGGAAAAGGATAGTTTTCCTTTAGTAGATGGATACAAGAAAGACAGCCTATGTTGTCAATAATCCCCTAAGGACTGTGAAGATGCTTTCCTGAAAGCTGTGCCCTCTGGTACCCTGCTCCAGTGACCAGGCACACAAAGGTTGCAGGGTAAGTGGAATTTTGGGATAATGCTCTGAACCACCATCAGATTGGAGATAAGCCTGGTTTGCTCCAGGCTGCAATTGTTGAAGTTAAATTCTTTCATAAAAAATTAACCCCCCAGAATGCAAACTGCTATTGCAAACTTACTGAATTTTGGAAATGGGAAAGCATGGGTGCTCAGCCAGGCTTGGTATTGATACTTCTCCAAGCAAGGAAAAAAAAACCAACAAAAAACCAAAAAAAACCCAGAAACCAAACGTTCACTAAAGTGTTGGCATAAAGCAGATGCAGAACCACTTAAAAAACCTTCCTAAATATTGATTTCATGGTCTGGATACCCTTCTTTCCTTCTGACTCTCTTCCAGAAGGAGTCCAAGTATGCACTTTTCCCCTTCCACATTGTGGTGTCTGAGATGCAGCCAGAGGATGCCAGAGCTGGACAATCAAAGGAGCAGAGTCTGAGGATGCTACATACATAAAGCATACCAGAATTCAGCTTTTTTTCTAACACAGGTATCTCATTCCTTAAAAGGAAAAAAAGAAAAAAAAAAGTAAATATCACTAAATAATGCAGGTACAAACAGAAAAAAAGCTTATCTGCTGTTCTCCCACAGTTTGTGTACTCAGCTTTCTTGAAAGTGTCTCCATAGTGTAGCATTTTTCACTGTTAGATATGTTGGTGCTACCGTTTAATTCATCACCCAAGGGCCTGTAGTGTAAAATACAATTTTGCTACTTGGATTCCAACCATACCTGCCATGCATAATAAAAGCCACACATTCATTTTGCAAAAATAAATCAAATTCCTTTTGGGGCCACGCTTTTATAGATGGCTGAATCTGCAGTGCTTCTGATTAGACTAGAATGAAAAAGGAAAAGGGAAGAAGAAAGGGGGGAAATAATTTGTCCCAGTGGATATTTGCTGACAGTGTCACACCTGCTTCTGGGAAGGAGGGTTTTCTGCTTGTTTAAATGGAGCGTTAGCTGTGTGTAGTGCAGAGTGAAGTGTGAGACAATCACTGTGCTGATACAGACCAGGCAGAATTGTACACATGGAGATATGTTCTGGCTTGTTAGCATGCTCCAAAGCAGCTCTGTGCAGCTTTCCAGGATTCCCCCTCTTTGCTGGCTGATTCCAAGAGCTGCCCCAGCCTGGTGGGCTGGGGTAGGACACAGCCACGAGCCCAGTGCTGCAGCCCCTCTCTGAGCATCACCCATCCTGGCCCTGCCAGCAATGCTGGCATGAATAGCTCAGTAGGACCTGCCAGATGGGATGCTCATCCTGGAAAAAACTGCTCAGGGTCCTGGCTGACAGCCTCACCTCAAGCTCCCCCAGATGGGTTTGACAGCACGAGCTCCTCACAGGCGCTGTCGTTGCCTAGTGAGTTATTAATGACTAGCAGTGATTAATGGTCAGTGGCTTGACTCGATGCTCTTAGAGGTCTTTTCCAACCTTAATGACTCCATGACTGTATCATTCATTATACCACCATTTGTTTGTTTTGCCCTGAAAGTGGCACTCTGCTCTGCTGTTGTGACAGGCACATGTAGGAGCCATGCAGTTCTGTGCTTAATTTCCAGGGAATTAAATGGGATGTGTGGTTGCCCAGCACCTCAGAGGAGCAGGCACTAATTGCCAAGCACTGAATGGAGCACTGAGGGCAGGAAAGTTAGCTGTGGTGCCACCCAGAAGATTAAGAAACTGCCATGCTTACTCACAGTAAATCATTAGCCAAGATGTTTTATAAAATAATAACAACATACATTGCTCCCTGAAGTCTGTGCTTGATTCTGCATGAAATGTAGCACAAGTGTGTAAGAGGGAACAGAAATGAGAAGTGAGGGATGGGAGCACTGCAGTCCCTCTGTCCTTGGCCTGCCCAGTAGAGCAGCTTGAGAGCACAGAAAATCAGCACCCTCCACATGCATGACTCGAGGCCAAGAGAAATCTCCAGTATCTGCTGAAGGCTGCCATTCCCTCCCCCAGGATGAAATGGGAACCTCTCTGGAGTCAAGCAGAGCATGGTCTGCATTCCCTGCCTTTCAGGCATGCCCCAAAATGATCTGACTGCAGAGAGGCTTTCCCACTGCACAGGCTCCAGCAAAGGGCTGGCATTCCTCATCATATCTGCTGGTTTTTCCTATCACTGGGCTGGTGCAGGCACAACATGACAGCAAATGTTCATTTTGAGCTCACTCACCAGTCCTCCTTCACATTCTGACACTGTGTGGGGCTCACTGTGTCTCTTTAACTCCACTCAAATTAGAGCCACGGCACGGAAGGAACACCAATTTGCAGAAGTGAGTGATTCAGCAAGAGAAATAACTCCCAGGACTCCTAGTGGCTTATCAAGTGATTTTGAGATTATAGTGGCACAGTTAATTTTGGCTACCAAGCTCCTGATAGCTGAATAAATAGCTCAGTAAATAAGCACAGAATCTCATCATTCTGATCCTCAGTTGAGCTCAGCATGTGAATTAAGATCTGAGTTCTCATCCATCCTCTAGAGAAGCAAAACATTTGTGCAAAACACATTCACATATTCCATTAAGACTGTCCCAAAATGGTTCAACCAGAACCCAGACTTCTGGGTACACTTACACCTTGTGCCCACGAATAAAACTTTAACACAAACCTGATGAGATAATAAATTTCTCTTTAAAAACCAACAATAACAAGGAAACTTGGCAATGGGCAACTTTTTCTCTTGCCCTCTGTTCCTGATTAACTTTGCTGGAACACCTACAGGACCATGTGTGCATTTTGCAGCTGATCCACCAGTGTTAAAGGAAGTTTTGCACGTGCAATAAAGAAAGCATCAATAGACCTCACAGGCTTGATCCTCCTTCCCAGGCACTTCTGAATGTGATCTGACACTGGTGGAATTTCACAGGAGCATGGAGAAAGGAGAAAGAGTTTAGGCTCACATGAGGTTTATCTCCATTTCCCTCTCTCTTCCTTCAAGGGAAGGTGCCACAAAGCAGAGGGAGCAGAGGGAACACTTCCCACCAACTCCTGCAGTCTCCTTTCCCAGCCTTTCTCTACTTTGCCCCATCAGCTTGTCATTAAAACACATATGGGAGAGCATTTAGTTAAGTTTGCTGGCACTTGAATTAACAGAGTCCCTTCACCAACACCAAATCAGACAACATTTCCAGGGTGATACACTGAAAATCTTGTGAGAACACAGGCAGAAGCACTAATTGTGTGTGTATCATTAACTCCAAGCTGATAAAACATTAGCTGCTTAGCTCCTGCCAAATGCACCAGGCACCTCTTCCAACAGTGTGTTACTGTTTGAATGTTAGGAAGTGAGAGTACTTTAGCTTTGCTTACATCTCTTCAGAATTTGTGGAGTTGGGACTTCAGAATTTTTGTACTCATTACATGACTTAAAAATGAAGGAATCCTTTCAAACAAATTGCAACATTTCAGAAGTTGGGTTATTTTTATATTCTGAAATTATTAGAATTCACTACTTTTTTTTTACTTTTTTTTTTCAGCTCTGTGCCACAGCAGCATTTCACCCTTGATTGTGCTACTGCTGCTGGTTTGATCATAGATAATAGAAATTATTACATGCATATTTATATATGTATTGCAAATATGCTATGCACATAGATGGAACTGTGACTGGATAAATGCATTCTCCCTGTGCACCTAAGACATCCCCTTCTGAATACAAAAATCCCTTGGGTTTAGATTTAAAGAAATTAAATACCACCCAGTGGACATTGTAGGCACCTTGTTCCCTTTTGGATGCTCACATGTGATGCCTTGTATCTGGAGTTTCACTGAAAATATTTTAATTTTTCATTTCCTGAAGTTAAGCTTGTGTTTGGATTCAGTAAGAGTCTGATGAGCAATCCTACTTGCCCCACAGATGAGTAACATATACAATGCAATTCAAGCATGTAATTAATAGTCACTGCTTAAGGGCTGTATTTAATTTGATTTATAGCACATAACCTTATTTTTTTTAGCCCTATCAGTAACTCTTTCTTCCTCTGTCTTTCATTTGCTGCATATAAAAGTGTTCTGATTTTTGGGCCAAGTTGGTTATCCCATGACATCCCTGACCTGCTCTGCTCTGGCTTTCCCTGGCATGATGGATATGCCCCAAATTTCTTATATGGCATGAAAAATACCCATTAGCTGCAAAGAAATAGATCAAGTTATAGTGAAAAAACAAAAATAAGTAACTGGGAGTGGACTCCTGAGTCAGATCTTCCCCTCCCTTCTCCAGCCAGCATCAAATGCTGGACTTCTGCCAGCTGCTTCCTCCTCAAAACCCAAAAAAGTGTCTTTTCAGAATACACCTGGCCTGCTAGCAAGTGGCTGGGCAAGCCTTGGAAAGCCTCTAATTGTCATGGATAGATGAGTGAACCCCCTGAAAGCCACCTCAGCCCCATTTAATCACTTGGCTTCACACTTGGGTGCCTCTAACACAGCAGTGCCTGCAAGGTGCTCTCCGTGCCGGCGGCTGCCTGGGAGAGCAACAGCTGATTTAAAGCTTGGAGGGGAATAAAAAACCCAACAAAAGTCCATTACTGTTTCCAAGGAAAGCAAAATGAAACGAAACGAGAGCTAAAAACAATTGTCCTGGTAATCAGCATCCTGATTAAGGAAATGGACCAAAGAGAGACCAAAAGATGCATCATAAATCTGGAGGATCAGCTCCCCACATGCTGCTCCATTACAGCTGGCTGCTCAGCACCTCATTAGTGCCATGCAGTTCAGATGCTGGAAGATGCCTGCTCATGATAACACTGACAAGCCATTATTCCTGTGTGGAAGAGTCTCACTCTTCATCTGGGCAGCATTTCAAGAGAAATATGTCTCAAAGTACAGCACAAAGCCTCACCTTGCCAAGTCTGCCCAGGCAATGTGCATGACTTCTGGTAAAACCAGGACACCTGGCAGCTCTTTCCTGAGGCCACATCCAGCACATTTCAAGAGAAATGAGGCCAAGCAGTTTCCCAAAGAAGGGTGTCAATGCATACCCATTGGCCAGGCCCATTGGGATGGGTGTTGGCTCACTAGGAATGCGTTTGATGCTGGTACAGTTCAGTTTTGTGGTCCTAATTCTATTTTCTGATATGTGGGCAAACATTAGAGCAGCTTTTTTTAATATACATATATTAGGAAATTATATATAATATTATAATTATATTTATATTGTATATAACAAATTATATAAAATACAGTCCACATTAAGTGACCAATTATTGTATTTTTCTCCCCTCTTTAGCCATTAACTTGTTGCCACATGATTTCTTCCTCCTTTTTAAGCACTGGTCTCAAAATATTATTTAAAGTGAAAAGTTGCTGGTGTTGCTGATCTAGATATTGGCACAGAAGAGTTGGTACAGTGGGTTCTATTTTCATTTTCTCCAGAGCTCTCCTGAGTTCTTGTTATTCATCCCACAGTTACACTGATGAAAAAGTGACTTTTGTATATAACTACATAGTATGATTGCTTTTTTGTCTTCCAGGATGGTGAAGAGCCAAAACACATAAAATAATATTAGCATTGATCAGCATTAATTTTGCCAGCAGTTACATTTTCCAAATTCTGTTCTCCACCTTATAATAACATTCTCAAATTATAAGGCACAAGACTCAAATTGCTACTTACACTGACATCAAAATGTAGCAATTACTCTTGTTATAAGGAAATAAGTGTGTGGGAAAAAGAAGCAGGTTTGTGTCTTTTCTAGACCTGTTTCCATATAAATCAGTCTTTCCACTATCAGAAAAGTTTCTTCACAAGAGAAAGGACAGAGAGTTTGGTCCCTTCATGATAAAATTGACCCAAACACCACAACTGAATGTCCCAGGCTTACTTCTGTATGAGCAATCATTTTCTCTGGAAAATGGTCATGTAGGAGGCATGATTAAAAAAAATATATTAAAAACAATCAGAGCAATAGAATTATTTTTAACTATTATTTTATGCTGCCTTTCACCTAACTGCATTGGCAATTTTTCCATCTCATTTTAGCATTACCATTTTGCAGAGTTAACATCTTAAAGAATCATTCTCTTCCTTTATGTGATTTTTGAAAAATCCACTTCATCCTTAAAATATTCATTTTAGCAGTGAATGGTAGCTACTGATTATCACTTAGTTTAATGGAATTATTATACACTATAATTATTACCTAGTTGTTAAACTTATTTCTTTTAGTTTATAGCTCATGGAGACCATAAACCTTATAACTGGGGTTATAAACAAAATATAATGCTGCACTTTGAAGACTGACCTTCTTTACTGGTGAGTTCATTTCTTGGTAGGTTTATTGAAAGTGAAAAGAGGGCAGAAAAAGGGGTAAGAGCATCCAGAAGATCTGATGGATATGAATGAAGGAAATCATGATTTCAGGTGAGACAAAACCCAGATGTAAACTCGACGCAGAAATATTTTCAGGGCTGAAATTTTGCTTCAGGTCCTAGAAACAGCAAAGATGGAGAAAGGCTGGAGTTTGTCTAGAAAACATGCTTCCCCCTCTTGCATCTGTCATGCCAGCCACCTCCACCAGAGCAGAGAATCCTCATCCTGACTCCACAACAACTGCTGCCTTGGATCCGGCTGCATCCCGCCTGCTCAGCAGCAGTGGGGCAGCAGCAGAGGATGGCACACGCCTGCAATTCAGCAGGCACTTGGCTAGAGACCCATGGCAAGAGATCCATGTGCTCCCAGGCATTTCTGGGGGTTCTGTGCCACTGAGCCAGCAGCACACATGGCCAGCCCCAAGGAATTCCTGGCGGGAGCAGCACAGTCTGTGAGCTGTGCCTGTGTCCAGAGCAGCTGGCTCTGGCTGCTCCCTGAGCTGGGACTGGGTGTGGGAGAGGGAAAAACCAAACAAAACAGTATAAAAAAGGCTTGTCTGGAACACCACTCCATAGGCAGAGCTCTGTTGATTGCATGTGATAATCATTGGGTTTCTTCTTCCCAGAAAATGTTTCCTTGGTGCCAGCTCATTGCATGGCTCCATCTGTGAGCTCACATTAGACCACAGGAGTGGGCATGAGGGAAAAAAAAGTGTTGGGCTATTTTCATAAAGTGTCCCCCCAGCTCTTCCCCTCTGCATTTCTCTGCAGATTCATATTCCCACTGTCTCCAGAGCCTTTTTGTGAATTGTCTCTTATTTTCAGTTTATTTACCCAAAGATGCCTTTACATTCCCACAGGCCTGAACTGCATCGACTGCAATTCCTGTTAGTTGTTACAGAGCACTAGAAAATCCATGGAAAATTCTTCAACATGGTAAGAAGCAGATGAAAAATGACTGTGTGAGAGAGGGGGGAAAGGTCAAAGTGCTGAACATTACCCTGAAAAAACATTGTTTTGTTAATAAATATGTCATTTGCCAAGGGTGGCAGACCCTGGAATATCCACGCTGTGGGAAATCTTTCTGTTGTCAAAAGCACTATGATGCTTTGCCATGTGGACAAAAAATACCCACCCAAGGATCATCTCAGGGCCAAATCCTTTCCCATTAGGTCAATAACAAATGAGAGCTTTTAAGGATATTTTTTCAGGTTGAGAGCAGCTCTTGGATGGACTCAGGATGCAGGAATGCTGGTCACATTGTTATCCGTGTATTCAGAGAAGAATTTGTGTCTTATGGGAGAGTTATTTAAAGCAGGAGATAAAGTGCTGCAGGAAGAGTTCCCTTGCAGTGAAAGGACATCACGACACAGTAGATGGACATCATCCATTCCTGCTGGAGTGGCACCAGTACCACAAATAGGTTTACAGCATCACAGGGAGAAAGAGATGACAGCAGAGGGCTGATTACCCAGCAGACATTTCCTTTATAACAGAAACAATAGTCCCAAAGAATCATTGAACTACAGTGATTATTCAATGTGATGCTGACTGAAAATAAAAAGGGATTTTTCATTATAAACCCAGTTCTACATTCCCAGTTGTCACAGCCAAAGCCCAAAGCCCTTGAGGATTTGTAGGTACCAAGATTAAAAGAAGCTGCTTACTGTGTGCTAGCACCTATGCAAAGTCTCTCCTTACACAGTGGGAATTCTTTCCAAACTGCCAAGGAAGTGCCAAAAAGCCAAAACTAATAGGGCTCCATAAATACTAATATAATAAAGGGAGCTGTAAATTGGCAGATTTATCTCCCAAGTCACAACTCCATGGCCATTACAAAATCAGTGCTTTGGGAAATCCCGTGTTTTAAAAAAGGCCCATCTCACCACCTATGCAGAGAAGGGATGCATTTTCCATTTCCACTGCTTCATCCAGCAAATACTAATATCCTATTGTCAGGGATGAGGGAAATGCAGGACTCTGGGCTATGATGTGCCACAGCAACCTTGAACATACAAAATGGGGTCATGGTGAGAGCAACACCAACATCTCAGCTTTGTAGTTTTACTCCCACCCCTGCTGAGGCACCAGAAGCAAGACCAGTCCTGGCTGGTGGCTTCAAAAAACAAGCAGTAATTGCTGTGCGTGAGAATGGTTGCTCAACTCCTTTAACATATGCACAGACAGTCCAAGCAGGCTTGGAAAGAGATGGGAAAATATAGCCTTTAGACTTCTGGGGAAAGATTCATTGAGTTTTGACAGCACAGAGATAATACAAACAGCCCAGAGGCCTGACTTGTGGCCAAAATTAAATGAATGTCATGTTGTTTGTCTGGTCTGCACCTGAGAACCGGTCTGGCCTGATCCCAGGTGAGTCAGAGCCAGGGAGAACAGAGGATGTTCCCCCAGGTCTCGGGCTGGGACACTCCTTGACCATCTGTGGCCAGCTCTGCAGTGCTGTGCTGAGGCTGTCTGGATGTCAGCAGGGCCACCCCATACCAGTCTGACCACACACAGCCCCAGGGAATGCAAGGAGAACTTGGGTTTCCCCCTCATCTCCACCCCATCCTTTCCCCATAGGATCATGTGTTGATTTTGATTTACCATAAGGCTGGAAGGGAGTAGGCAGTGTTTACATGGGGAAATGCAGCAATACCTCTATGCTTTTATGTCAAAAAATGATAATTGTATTTTTTCCCATTAAAATTTTCAGCTGAGTGTTTTAATACTTTTTAGCAATCCTCCTGAAAAGAAGTTTTTCTGTGTGTTCTCTGCAAAGCTGTGTATGTGACCCCTGTTGAGAAAGCAGAGAAGTGACACTGACACCCCATCACATGTCCTTCTTCCACCATGAACAAAGGGCCAACAAGTACAAGGTGTTCTTATCTCCTCTGTGTAGAGATGGCACTGAAGCAGGATATATCCAAGGTTAATGTCAGGTCCAAAACTTACCAAAAAGACACAATTGAGGGAGCTTGTGATTGCAAGCAGGTTTTCTGAAGAACAAAAATGCCTCCTGGGGATGCTGCACCAGCCACCCCCACAGTGTGAGACAGATTCCTTCACTTGTCCTGAGCTGGAAATGTCTCACCCAGGCTTGCACCAATCCTCAACCCCTGCACTACTGAGCACTTAGGAGAGAATATCAGCTACTCTTACCCCATTTGCTTCTGCTATCAGGATCTCAGAACCAGCCATAAAAAGTCAGGGCATCTTGTGTTGGTCTTCGGCAGCTCTTCAGCCAAAGGAATTATATTTTATGGGCCTTTAAGGGCTGGTTGTGTATAAGAATTCATATTTCATAAAGAAAAATCTCAGATAAATATGGAAATATCTTCCTTTTTTGAAGTGTTGAATTAGGTGCATTATAACTGGAAAATTCACCAGACCTACTGCTTCCATGTGAATGAGCAGCACTACAGAGACCAAACTGGCTCCTCTGCTCTCCAGCAGGAAGAAAAGTTTGTAAAAGCCCTTTTTTTTCTGCTGCTGAACCACCCACCCATCAGTTTTATTTCCCTCCAAAAGCCAGTAACCATATAATTCCTCACAGCCTGTTCCCATATTACAGAAACAATGGTCCAGAACCAAATAATGGAGCAGTAATTCAACCCCAGCCCACCAGCAGAGAGTGAGCTGCACCTGGGCTGGGGCTCTGCCCTGTGCTGCTCACAGAGACACTGATCAGGCTTCAGGAACTCAGCTGGCTTCTCCCAGCCCTTTGTCAGCCCTTGTTTTCCACTGAATATTGCACAGGGAAGAGGGGAAGGCTGGCAGAGCCACCATGCCTGGAGGTGTTAAAAGGATGTGCAGATGTGGCTCTTGGGGACGTGGCTGCATGCTGGGCTTGGCACTGCTGGGATAAAATGACTGGAATGAAGGATCTTAGAGGTCTTTTCCAACTTAAAAGATTCCATGGTTCCTAGTTTTCCATGGGGCTAGCAGCAAAAGCACTCATTCCATGAAGGAAGCAAACCTTGACCAGAGCATAAATGCCATTTTAAAGCATTTCTAATGCACTGACCCAAAAATAGAGCTTATATCCACAGATAAAATCAGCAGAACACAGGCACTTGTTAAAAGCATGGGATTGCTTTTATAAGCTATGAAGGAAATACCCTAATTAGCTGTGTGAGACTTAGGGCAGCAATAATTCAGGATGAATGGGGTTACAGGTGATGCTGCAGAGGATAGAGGCAGGAGTTGATGTTCTTGGAGCAGTCTGCTGCCAGAGCTTTAAATCTGGAGCAGTTGTAGGGAAATTATGGCAAATGAGGGGGAAACTGATGAAAAATGTTGCTGTATAAGACCAGCTTGGAGACCAAAAAAAGGCAAAATTTCGCAATTGTAAAAAGAAAAAAAAGAGCAACATAAATGAGATGCATGTACCCACATGCTGTGAATAAACACACAAAAACATATAGGCACTGTTTGTTACATACACTGCTTTCTTAGGGAAAACTCCTTGGAGAACCATCTGCTGCCTGAGCTCTGATGGTGATTGGGCTGAGATCTCATCAGTGGCAATAAATCCACCCTGAAGCACATCCAGCCCTGTCACTGAGCAGAGCATTGTGGTGACTAATGGCTCTCAGGTTAGCAGCCAGCTCCAAGTGGACAGGTAGTTTGTATTCTGCATCAGATCTGTGGCTCGCTAGAAAAACAGTTTTCAAGCACACAACTTCCATACAACAAAGATAACTCAACTCCTTTTGTTCTGAAATACTCCAGAAAATTTTGCAGATTTTATAAACTCTGCTGCACTGTAGCAAATCCACATGATTTTGGTAAAATTAAGCACATCTGCAACATGTACATATACTCTGCAGCTTTTGTGCTTTTCACTGCAGAGTAATGTGAGGGTTTTGCACATAATTTCTTTAAGGGAATTCCTAAGCATGCCATAAATCTTTCTCATAAACATGTTTCTCATAAGCATGTGGACCAAGTCCTCAGCTAATTGACATACATGCCAACATCCATGCTAAATTTTTCTGAGAAATATGTATATATGAGGTTTTATTAGCAAAATATTACAGGAACAACTCAGCCCAGGTACTTGAGGAATTTATTAAGATCACATAAAATGTATTTTTTTCCCTTCTAACACACAAGACCTGACCTGCAGACAGTTATGTCCATAGGATTTTTTTCCATGGGCTGTCCCCCAGCACAGAAGTTGTACAAGACATTGATTTCAGCAGTTAAACTGGCTCAAGACCCTTTTCTCCCTCTGAATTTATTCCAAGCCATTCATCCAAGCTTTTCATTTTTCTAGAAATAACATATTTCAATCCTGGCTGGTCAGTAAGTGAATAATAAAATATAACTATAATATGCTGGTAACAAAGGTTGAAGCTGTTATCAAATTTCACCACCTAACAATAGTCAGTTTTACAGAAGTGCAATAAATAATAAGTGCTGTTTTACTGGATATGTTTTGTTCTTAACACTAGCAGAGTAATTTCTTTTTTAACATAAACCAGAATTTAATTGAAACCATACTCCAGCTTATACTTGTCACACAAGTTAATGTGATTTTCCCCTGCTTCCAAACTTAAAATTTTCTAAATGTTTCCTACTTTTTTGGTATCTACACTCTCACATTCACTTGCAGGGGTTTGCTACTTTCTGTGCACCCAAATGATAGACATTTCTTTTTCATCCAAACTTTTATGCATTACTTTGTACCCTTCAGGTAAAAATCAATGTTTCGCATCCTCCTGTTTTTTGGTTTGGCTTTTTTTTTTTTTTTTTTTTTTTTCTCTGTCCATAAGTAACATGAGTCAGCAACCTCTATTCCTGGGTCAGGCCACTTTGAAACTGCAGTTCAAAATCTCCCTGTTCTCCTTAAATGCCTTTTTGTCCTTTTTAAATGACTCTCAAATTTTAAACTTTTTTTTTTCTTTCTTTCTGCAAAAAGGAGAAACCTGAACATCTTCATTTAACTCTGCCAAAAGTGCTTCCAACATGGATGATTGAAAGCTGTGACCTGCTTGCTAAGGCCACAGCAATTACAATTTTAATTAACCTCTGCACTTTCTGCAAACAACAGGTAACTTATTTCACTTATTGACAGAATTAACCAGCTCTCACTCCCATCATGAACCCCAACAACAACCCCCTTCCCATCACTGATTTAGAGGCAGGACATAAGGAGGGTAGGAAATGGGCACCTTAATCAATGTAGCTCCTGGTTTTACATGCTAACAACTTCCAGACTGGTTCCTTTTCTGTGTGTTAAAAATCCTTCATCATCTCTCCAATCCACACCACATTCGTGCACTTTCAGCTATCAAAATACAAAAGGGCATCAGAGACATTTTGTGGGCACCCAGTCCACCCACACTAAAATAAATTAGAATTTTCCACTCAGTTCTAATAGAGGTTGGATCAGGCCTCCCAGAGTGTAAAAATTACAATTTTCATGCTCAGATGGTTCCAAAATAGAGGATTTGCTTCAGCTTTGGAAAACGATACAGCCATAGACTGAAAATATGAAATTATTTTGTAGATAGTCAGATATGGGACTCTGACAGTTGAATAAAAGTCCTCTTCAAATTTTTGCACACCTTTCAGTAAAAATGGATTAAAAAGCCAGTAAGGTAACATCTGCTGGTGCATTTCAGGGAAAATAGCTTTTTGAGGGGGGTCATAGTTAATAAACAAAATACCAAAATACCAAAGCAGGTAACACTGGCAACTAAATCCTATTATTGCTCTTTTCTGTCATGATCTGGATTGCTTTTTGTCTTCCCTCTGAATGCATCTCAATATTTCTGCCCAGATGGTTGCAAATCAGAGTTGTATCCTGGAGAGAGACAGTTCCTGGCTGTCCATTCCTCAGGAAAGGAGAGCTGCCAGGGATAACACATTATCCTGTGAGGACAAGCTGGGAAGCACAGCTGGGAAAGGGACTCCATTCTGGGCTGGGCTTTCCCTGCCAAGGGGGATGAAGGAGGGGCTGGGAACTCCAGAGCTGGTTCCCCAGCACACCAGGAGCTTTTTTGGGTCTTCCTAGGACTAGCCAGCTTAGCCCTGGTTCACTTTCACAAATATTTAAGCTGTCTGAGGGGCTCTTGCACCAAGAGGAGCACTTGGAGCCAGCTGCACTCCAGCAAGGCTGGGAAGTAGCTGTGACCTAGGGAAGGATTAGGGGGACAGTGCGAGGCGAACATCAAGTGCTCCACTACAAGGCTGATTAGAGTTTCCTAACAAAAGCAAAAGTTCCCTAATCATTCTCCAAGGTTAAGAGGTTCAGGCTGTATTCCCATGTGCCCTGACCTCCTCTGGTTAGCATGCTGTTGGTATTCCACTTCTGAAATATGAATAAGCTATTCATTATCATCACAGCCATTATTCTTCTGCAAGCCACCACAAAGAAAAAAAAAAAAAAAAGTTGCTTCTTTTCACAGGAGACAAGGTCAATCTACTCTATCAGTCGACTAAGCCTGAATAATGTATAAACTGTTTTTCACAGGAGGCTGTCACAGCTGAGCAGGAGATAAGCAATGCATATCCATAAGGATGGACAGGCAGCAAAGATAATCTACCATTTGGAAATATTTTTACTGTGAGGTATTTGCTACATCTGCTACAGCATCATCTAAATGAGTGGCCCTTTGCAGATAGAAACTCAGTTCTGTTATCTTTTTACCACAATCTCCTCTCTTTAATAAGGTGGGAGTTGTGCAGTTCATACCTGACAGTGAAGATAGAGGAAGGGAGATTTCAGAGCAGGAAATATTTATTTATTTATTTATTATTGTTATTCTTGTGGGTGGTATCTGCAATATCTGCATTTAGTGCCCAGGTGTAGCCAGGTGAAGCTTGCAGGGAGAGGTAAAAACTTTCATTAGGCCAGCTAAAATAGCTTAAAAAACAACCAGAAGAACTTCTGGACACAGAAGGAGGTTAGAAAAAAAGGCACAATTTTGTTGGTGCTTCTCCTTGGTCCTGAGGAATGGTTTGTGTGCCAAAAAGCTTCCCTGGTTTTTGCAGCTGTATCACTTCCCTCAAAACACTCTCTCACCTCTCCTTTCAAGCTGCCTCAATATATCCGTAGGGTATCATGACACAACAGCATTACTGTTAATTACATTAACTCATCTCACATAATGAGAATTAATGAGACTTCTGCCATTGTGAAAACAGTCAAGAGGGCAGCACAGCACTAAAGACATTCTTAGCATTTTTCTACTTGTTTGTTGCTATTTCTATCACTTTTATTAAGTGAACTGTGGGACACACAGAGGGAGCACAAACACACACAAACACACACACACACAGATATCACTTTTCTGCCTCTGGTGATGAAGGTACAGCTTCATGCATTAATGTGGAGTACAAGGCTTGCACTTTTAAGGGGTTCATTTTCTTCCTGTTTTCCTGCCTAAAAC
This sequence comes from Erithacus rubecula, assembly GCF_903797595.1. Taxonomy (NCBI): domain Eukaryota; kingdom Metazoa; phylum Chordata; class Aves; order Passeriformes; family Muscicapidae; genus Erithacus; species Erithacus rubecula. Next base: position 63,521,940 of record NC_136687.1, read on the forward strand.
CCTAATACAAACTTAACCTTTTTTGATTTTGACAGACATATATTGCCATAAAGCCCCAACCCATTACAAATGGAAATCAAGGATTAATTACTTCATTCCTCAGTGAGAGCACTTACAAAGCCTGGTGCTATCAGAACTGCCCTGATCTCTCTGCAGTTTGGGATGATGAGTTTGAGGTCAGCAGAAGGTAAAATCCTCTTGATTTTGTAACTGTAAGCCCACTTGAAGGCTCTGTTTAAATCTTCCCTGAAATTCCACTGCTATCCATATCCTTATCCCACAGCTTACACTGGGTCTAAGTGCTACCCTAAAACCATTAGGAGTGATTCCACAGGCACTTGTGTAAATGATGAAAAATTGTAATTACTGCCCGCACGGACGGTGATAATAAATCAAATTTCTTCTTTGGGTGCTTTAGGTTGGATTTGCTAACTCTCCATTTAACAACTCTCTCATGATAAGGCTGTTCAATCTCTAGGAGAGGGGAGGCTCTGGGATGTGAGTGAAAACAACAGGAGCAGCCTGTGTGCACAGTCTCATCCATTTCAGGTAATACCTGCACTAATAATGAAGCTGCTGGGGAAAAAAGATCTAAAAGAATCAAAGTGATTATGGAATATCTGTGGTGGAAGAGACAGGGCAACCAGTGGGAGATTGATGTGGTCAAAAATAGGGTAGAACCAGTTCTTTAATGCTTGCTAGGAAATTGCTCAAAAGGGATTCTGCTTTCTGCAGTGCCAATAGCTGAGATTGCAAAGTCCTGACTTACCTCGAGGGAGGAAATTAAGCAGCAAAATCAAGGGACTTAGCCTTGACATAGGTTATATGAAGTAAAATATTATTTTATATACACCCATATATTACACCCATCACTTTTCATGCTGATACATTTCTTATTTATTGTATTAGCAGAAACTTAAGACAATAACTTAATCTAATTTTTCGAGTTGAATAAGACTCAATTTTTGAGTAGACTCAATATTGAGTAAGACTCAATAATTGATTAATTTACTTTTTTCAGGCCCACAGGAAACCATGAAAAAAATATTTTCATTCAGCTGAACTATATTTTAAAAAAAGATTTTTAATTTTGTCCATAGAAGAACAAGTCCTTTAGACAGTTTTTATAAGGGTGTGCATAAGACAATTTATAGGAAATATGTTTTATTATATCATCAGCTATGTCTATCTGGGCTGCAATGGATAAGACAAGAGTTATGTTTGGTTCTTCCATTGTCTGAGTGTTCAAACATCCTGATCAAGAAACCTGCAAGATGCCCTTGTAATCCTGAAGGTAATTTCCACAGAAAACAGATGTCCTCAGCTGGAGGAGAACAGAGCTGGGTGGTGAGTGTGGACAGAGTCAGAGGCCAGAGTCAGACACACTGCAATTTTACTGTAGAACTTAGAAACAGTTATTTTCTACTTTTCACTGGAAAAAAAAATGCACCTTTTTTTCCTTATTATCTCTGCCTGTTTGGATAATTATATTCTAAATGAAGAAGAGGATTAGTGCTTTGATCAGCTGTCATTTTATCCCTACCTACAGCATCTCAAGCGCTGTTTTCTCCTAAATCTCACAGGAGTTTTCAGTGACTTGAAGTGACTCAATAAATTCTTGAGGAGGCACCAGGCTGTGCAGGAGGTTTCAATACACTGATTTTTATTTATTATACACTCGGATGGTTTCTGAACAGAGAGAAACCATGCATGGTTACATAATAACTGAAGCACACGATAAGGAGAGCAGATGTTTCTGTGACCAGGGCTCAGAGCCCTAATTGCCAGCTGGCATGTCTTTTTCCTTAATCTGTTGGAGATATCGACTTGCCAGGCTGAAATGCAGAGTTCCTCTGAACCCTGGGAATATTGGGTGTGTAGCTCATCACTTCCTGTGAAGTGCTAATTATGAATGGCATTCCTCATTATCCGTGAAACTCGGCTGGATTAAATGCTCACTAATCTGAGACCCCACATCCAGACTCAGGGATGACAATATCCAGGTTTTCCTCCACTACTGCTACCTGGAGATAGATCCCAGAGGTTACATCACCTAGATATTAGAGGCAGCAGCACTATTTCTTTTCTAGTCAGGAAAGGGCTTGAAATGCTCTGGCAGGTCCTTGGTTGACCTGACACTGCTGTACAAACCAGATTTATATTTGCCAGCATCCCCAGCAGCTTGCTATGGATGCAAAAATGGCATTGCTGCTTTGGGTATAAATTACTCAGGGTTTCAATGTAGTAGAAACTTGAGAATGGCATCTGTATACAACTTGACCACAAAAAAAAAATGTTTAAATGCATATTAGCATGACTAGGACAAAGAAAATATTATCCAGCAGCCAGCAGCTGAGACAGGAGCAGAAATTGTGAGAGCCACTGCTGAGGGTAAAATCCTGCACAAAACAACTAAGGCTTTTAGTGCAGGATTAGCAAACCAGCTTCTTCCCAGCATCTATTATAAATACATGGCTGGGTGTTTGTTGCTACAAATTATGTGCTTAGAGACACTGGATAGCAGTCTGTAATCTGGAACAAAACATAACATGGAAAAGGGCATGCAAAAATGCTGTAGGTAGCTGCATGCCAATTTATAGATGTTTATAAGCCTGAAAAATTGCAGCTCGATGCATCATGCTATACACAGCTGTACTGGAATAATTTACTCTCCAAAAAACCAGCAGAAACACAGTCATGTCATTCCCCCTCATCCCATATTTATATAATAACAAAATATTAGTACAGAATTCACAAAAGATAATTGAAGACACCCTGTACATCTTCAGGGAAGGTAGCCAACAGCAATTTCAATCAATTTTGCAGAAACAGACATTTTATGACAGATTTCTCATGTCCAGCAGAGAAATTTCTGTACAAAGAGAACACCAAACCAGAGCAGATATCTATCATGACCTGTAGGCTGCCCTAAGTCAGGCAGAAAAGTGCCTTGGGCACTCACCTGAATAGCAGAGAAATAAGGGGATTTTATGGGGTGAGTCCCTTTTGCTTAGAGAATTCCAGGCAGGGATGGAACCCAGTGAGCTGTCAAAATTTGTGTTTTTATAAAAAGCCAGTGGAAAACCCACACTCACTTCCTACCTTTCCAGCCCTGATGCTGGTCAGGCTGTGGGCTGACTCTTTTACACCTAAGGAATATTTAACCATTTTAGCAAAGCTCCAGCCAGGCTCAGGGAGGGAAGGCAAGTGACTGGCCCCAGGGGCCAGCAATTAGAGCACTGGTCTGTTGTGGCAGAAAGGAGATGGTTGTTCCCAGCCCAGGGGATGTCTAATAATAGTTTATAAAGCAGAGCATTGATCCCAGCTTGGGCTGTCACAGTCCCTGATCCAGATGTGAGGACTCATCATCCAACAGATAGTTCTTATTTCTAAGATGGAACAAGCTCAGCTTTATTTCATGTCAGTCTCCCTGTCCTCCTGCATGGCTGGTTCTGTAGGAGGTAATTGAACAGCCAGCCATGGCATCCTATAAAAACACATGGGAATCCATCCACCCACCTGCACAGAGGGCTTCACAAAGCTCAGCCTTTCTCTGGAGGACATTCATCATACTTAACTGGGGGAGATAAATTTCATTATTTCTGTCAGTTTTTCACAGAAACCAGGATGTTATTTAAACACTAGTCTGGGTTATAATCCTCAGGAAATGGCCAGTTAGGCCTTTATGGATGGTCATCCTGGCATGCCAAATTACTACATGAAGTAGCCTGGCTAACACTTGTACCTCATACCACTCCTCCCTTTCTTTGCTATATCTTTGAACCCAAGGAGAAAGAAATGTCTATTGATTGAGAAAAACATAGCTGATGCTCTAACATGAAATTCAACAGCCTGTACAAACATTTCATTGATCTGAAAACTCATCTTGCAGCATTTTTTATTTTATCACTCGGTGCTATGATTCTTGTTTCACTGCACTTGTGTTTCCTTCCCAAATGTTGTGCTCTTTATTTCTATACAGCTTATGCTATTCAACTAATACAGGAAAGGGAATAACAATTAAAATTTACAGAAAGAAGTCACAGAAATAGGATTGGTCCTAATAGAGAAATCCTGACAGTCCCAATAACTCTCAGGTTTCCTACAGGGTACACTGCAGGAAAAGTAAAATGCTCAGTGAAGGGGAATAAAGGAGTTTGTCTTGGCACTGCACAGATCCATGAGTCACCTTTTGGGAGAAAAGGAAGTGAGACTTTAGTGCATTTAACAGTGCAAGTGACTGATCTGGCACTCTGTATAGAAAGGAGTTTGGGACATTAAAATAGCATTTCCTTTCATTCCCTTCACCTTCTACTCCCTGTGAAGCCTTGTCAAGGCAGCCAGTGATTTTTTTTATTTCAAGGAACATATGATTCCAATCTCTGAGTGTGTTTATGGGATACTTTCATTTTTGGAGCATCTTTCTGAGAGTATAGCTCTGCTCTGGACTGAATCTAAACTCTGGTCCCTCTGTGACTTTTCATTTCTGCAATAATAGAACAGAGTCATAGATCACCAATTAGTCCTCCACTCACTCTACCCTTCACACCCATTGCAGAGTCTCATCCTTGGTCTTCACCTGTGTTGTTTTATCCTCAAAAGTATCTTTACTCTGGGTTTTAAATTTTCTGGAATGCTGTGTCAGTGTGGACAGACTGCACATCTCCCTCACACTCCTCCACCAGCCTGCCTCAGCTCTTTCACCTGTGAAATCCCTCTGCCTTCCCACCCATCTGTGTTCCAGTGATGAAATCTCCCAGCTGGGTGGAAACACAAATGTCAGCAAGTCCTGGCCTGAGTTCTGTTTTGGGACACTCCTCCTCAGCTCTTTGCCTTTAGCTGGAAGACTGGATTCTCCATAAATGTGGCAGGTCCTGGCCTTTTCACAAGGAGCTGTTTAAGAAGTGGGAAGATTTTCCAGGCACAGACAAAAGCTCAGGGTGTGATGGCACTGAGTGTGCTGCTAGAGCCCCTCAAAGGAGAAGTTCAAGGGCTGATTAGACCTCCTGAGCCCTGAAACACTACTGGGAGGGATTCAGGAATCCATGGATCACAAATCCAGGCATTGCCTAGAAAAGGGTTTAAAACAAGGTAAGTTAGAAAAAAGGGAAAAAAAAAAAAACATAAGTAACCTTTAATCAGACTATGCCGACTTTTCAGATCCCATTATTTAATTTCATTTTGTGGAAAACTCCACAAAATGAGGCTGATCAGCAAAAGTAGAACATTGCACTTCTGGATGAGTATTTGAAATCATAAGCAATTTCAAAAAGGAGAGGTAAAGTCCACTTTCACTTCAGTTTGTCATTGAAGAATATGCTGGAGGTTCAAATCTGAGCTGGTCTAGCCCATCAGGTTTAGGTGAACCAAGCTGAATTTTGCATTCCTAGAATGACTGTAGTGTCAAACTAAATGCTTTCATGTTGTGTTTGCAGTGTAAATATTGTTTAAAATCCCCAAAAAACACCAAACAACCCAAACCCTACAGTCAGATTGTTCCCAACCCCATTTGCTGAAAAACACATGCATGCTCTCATGCTTGATTATTGGGCAGGAAACATGGTGAGGGTGGTATTAATTTTCCTAATTTCACATTTTGGTTTTTTTTTTACTTCCAAAAGCACCCTGTGAAGAAATGAGAATGGCAGGAGGAGAGCTTGAAAGTCAATAAGCCAAGACCCCTTTTGATTAATGCAGGGATTTACCTGAAGATACAGAAAGCCAAATTTGAAGTCCACCTTGCCAATCAGGCAGAGCATGGATGGAAGCTGTCTGGAGTGGGGTGATAGGTGCAATCCCATGAGATTGCTTATCAGGTTTTCTTCCCACTGTGTTGGTGATTTCTCTGTCTCTTCCACTGCTATCAAAGCCCTGTGATGTGTATTTCAGCAGAGCCCTACAGGATTAAGGGAAAAGGGAAAAGGCTCTTCACACCAGTAGGGAATGGGATTACAGGGGCAGGTTGTTGTGAACAGATTCCATCAAGGATGTGGGCAGTGAAGAGAAATGCATGAGCTATGGGAGCCTCTGCAAGCTCAGGAATAACAAAAATATAAAGACCTGTTTGGGTTTGCCAAGTGAGATTCTCAAGTTTTGCTACACACATGAGAGTGGTGAATGTCCTGACCCATCATTTCTCTGGCTACATCCACTCTGACACTAATGGGACTGTGATTTCATTCCTAGACTTTACAGTGAGAGGGAAGCAACAAAAAGGATGACTGTTCCCCATCTGCAGGCACTCATCTCTTTATAATAACTTCATTCATCTTTCTACAGAGGTCATCTGGTTTGTGCATTTCTTAATATTCCCAGGATTTGGGGGAGGAAGGGACTGAGGGGGAACAGATTCCATAGGAGAATTCATAGTCCATAAAGAGCAAGCCTTGTGAGAAGCAGTTGGGAGATTCTGACCTTTCATGCTGTGACATCTTTAGTTCAAAGCCTGTGCTAGATTTAGATGGTGCTGCTCCCACAGCCCAAGCCTGTCCAATTTGCACTGTTTCAGCTTAAATTAGCATTTATTATATCTTCCCTGAGTTACCATATAATGTACATGCTACTGTTCGTGTTTTACAACACTTTAGCAAAAAAAAAAAAAAAAAAAAATCAGTGTTTGCAGTAGGTTAAGAAGCTGTTATTTCCAGTCCATAAATGGCTCAATGTGTGACTGCTCCCTGATTGTTAACTTGCTCTTGAAAATAATTGCATAATCCCCATGTTATTTCACTGCCATTGACACACCAGGCCATAGATTTTCCTGTTGCCTTCTGTCATGGCCATGTCACTTGGGTGACCTTAATCCCATTAAGAGCCCATCCTGAAGAGTGCTGCAAACACTGTTGAGGTCCCTTTATGGAGCCAGGTCCCTCCACAGTTTGTCACTGTGTCACCTGGCAGGGCTCACTCATCTGGGGTGCCCGTGGGACTCTGCCTGCCCTTTTACTGGGATAGCACAAGCTCCAGCAGCAGGTTTGGAGAAACAATCATGGGGGTGGCCAGAGCCCAGCCCATGGGTCTGGGAGATGGTTTGGGAGCAGTGTTGATGCTGCTGATGGACCATTCCCATTAGAGGGAGGCCACTGCAGCTGCATGCAATTTGAAGGAGCCCTGGGGGGATGCTCTAAACTCACAGCTCCTGCAGTTCTGGGGGATAAGGAAAGCAAAAAAAGGTGTTTTGAAGCCATGTGCTTCTCAGCTGTGCCCCAGCACTCCAGGCACATGCTCCCCAAGCCACAAGCCAGGCTTTTACACAGACAGCACCCTGGCTAGGCATGGGAACTAAACAGTGCATTTGAACTCACTATATGCTGAGCACAATGTCCAAACCCCCTCCAGCCACATCTCTTGACAGCAGAGCAGAGCATGCAGAAGCCATGGGATCCCTCGTGGGCCCAGGGAAACACAGTTGTGCAAAACAAACTTTTATTAATATTGGGTGCCAAGCACTAAGCAGAAGGAAAGTGAGTGTTAAAGCAGTTTGTGTTTATTCAGTTTAGCATAAAGGCAGAACAGCATTAGGCATGGAAAAAGCTACACTTTTCAAGGGGACAAGGCTCCTATTAAAGGCTCCAACTAGCTAGAAGTTAAATGCATGAAAACCAATTTTTTTTGCATGAACTGATGAAAAGCAACTCTTAAATCCCTTGCTGGTACAGAGCAGGTCCATATCCCAGCATGCCTGTTCTCCTCTCTGCTGTTCTCTCTCAAAGGTCTCTGGCTGCTTTTTAAAAACAGCTGACAAAGATGCTGCTGCCTGCTTGCACTTTGTATTATTTCTGTAATTATTTGTGTTATTAAATTCTGTGGGTGAATGGTTAGCAGCAGCACTGAGTTTTTCCTCATCAACTTGGGCTGTCATTTAAAGCTTTCAAAATTAACAGCCTCATTTTCTTCAGTTGAAGCAACAAACAAAAACCCCAGGGCTGAGGAACACTTCTCTTGATAAAAACAGTCTCCACACACATATTAAAAGCATGTTTTCACACCTTATATTCTAGATTAAAGCTTCACATTAAGTTTATAACCCCACCTGCAAAATTCTCGACCTATCTTTAATGCTGGATTTGGGAAAAAAGGGAAGAGGGGAAGGGAAAAGGTTAATAATAGCTTAAATGGATTTATTTCCTTTGTAGAATTGCAACACACCCAATGACCAATTCAGTGGAATCCCCCAAATATCCAGGGATGTTGATCTGCTACAGCATTTCTTTACGTTATGCATTTCATGGTGGGTTGATGTTGACACAGATAGTCCAAGAGGAATCAAGAATGCAAACTCCTCAGGTACTTTCCAGCTACTTCACTTTCTTGTTTTTAATGGACACACTTTTCTTTCTTTTTTTCAAATGTTCTTCTCCTATAGAGCTCTCAAGTCTCGTGTATAGTTTATTGGCATTATTTCTGTAATACTTTAAATGATTGAATCTTGTTCTTTGGGGGAAAAAAATCACAAAAGTGAAGGCTGCTTGCTAAGCATCTGCTAACCTGAATTTGGTCAATAAACACTGCCAGGACATAGACACAATGTTCCTGTGTCTTCAAATGCATGCAGATCAATATCACAGCCTGACAAAATGCAAATAAAAATTGACTTAATGAATTTATTTTGACTTAGACAGATCAGATTTGGCTTGTTATGCACCTACCACTAGGAAGTAATGGAAACTATGAGGACATGTGTCACCCAGCACTCACCATCCTGAAAATTCACAAATATATGCTCAGCTGATGTCAAGCTTTGACCAAGTTTCAACTGAACCGGCGCCAGTTAATGGGTTTGAGTGGAAGCCATGCAAAACTCAGTGGTTTAGACTGAATTTGGAGGGTGTCCAAAAACACAACAATATCTAGACCAGTAATAATTCAAGCAGAGCCAATGGAGTTCCACCCCTGTGAGGTGGAGCATGGAAAACAAACCCAAGGGCAATAAATGTCTGCAGGCTGAGAAGCAGAAGGAGACACCACCCTTGTGCTCCCACAGGGCAGACCTGGGCAGCTCTGCTGGCAGATTCCAGCTCCTCACTCCCATTCACCTCCAACAGGAGCTCTCTGGAGAGGTTTTGGGAAGTGCCAGGGTAAGAGCTGCTCTCACAGAAATGATGGTGTCATCTCTGCATTTCCTGAGAAATTTTTATAACGGGAAAAAAATATCTCCGGCCCATTCCAGAGCACTCTGAGCTTTTTGCCTGTCTCCTGGAAGAAAGGGAGGATTGCAAAGGAGCTTTTACCTCCAGCTCACAGCATCCATCTCAGCACAGTAACTAAACATTTGGTAGCTCTCTGACAGCCTGTGTCAAACAAGTTATCAGCCTGCATAAATCTTTTGCATGGAAAACAGCCACTTTTGGGAAATCATTGTCAAAAAACTGCACCTTTGGTGACAAGCACTTTCCATGGAAATACATTGTTTTTGGGGAATAACATTTGAGTATATCTAGAGATACAATCTACAATATACAGCCCAAAAATATAAGCACATTGAGACAACATCTAATATTGGATGAACAATTTTCACACAGAATCTGAAAGTACAAACCATTGCTTCAAGCAATTTTCTCTGAGCCTAGTAAAGACTGCACAAAGAAAAAAAAAGACTCTGACATAACACTGAAAACTTTATACAAACAAACAAACAAATTTTATACAGACCAACTTTTTAAAATCATGATAGAGAACTTTCTGCATTTCAGGTTTTGAATCTAAGTAGAATTCAGGTTTCTTCATACATTTCATACCATTTAATTTCATTTCAGTCCAAGGTCTATCCATTTTGTGGTATCAGGACTTAGGTCTTTGAAGAACTGAAATACCCATGAAGGGTTTTGGAGGTTTTTCCCTCTGAATTTGAAAATGTCCTGAAAAAGAATCTTAAAGGTATCAACCATCCTACCTATTTTTCTTTTCCCTTTCTCCTTTATTTTAAGGAGAAAAGACCTTAAATATGACAACTTTATTACTGACTCAAACTGGAATTCTCTTGACTTTTTCTATCTTCAGCTTCAGATTTTCCTTGACCACTTTGATTTTTCACTTGCACATTCTTTGTGAAAATAACCCAGGGCTGGCACCCAGGAGCACAGGGGTAGCAATTGGGCTCAGGTTGCTGTGCAGTGCACAAACCTGAGCTGTACTTAATCATCTGAGAAATATTACAGGATCAGACAATTCCAAACTGCTATAGGTGTCAAATATAAATGTCCATGTCTGCATTTGGCACAATGTAATTGCACTCCAGGAATTTATCTTTTGCTGTGTTTTGATTGTTTAATGTTATTCTAAGCTAAAACTTTTCCCACCTCTCATACCAATCCAGCTCTGCATTTTTATTGGGTGCTATCTGAACAACTGACTAGGAGAAAAAAAAAAAAAAAAAAAGAAAGATTAAGTGATTCTTTTTCAGAGCTCTGTGAGCTAGAGATTTTTTTTTTTTTTTTTTTTTAAATATTCATTGAATTTATTATAAAAATTCTGAGCTAGATACAGAAGGCAATAAATCCTTCCTTCCCTCCCTGGAACATGTGGGGCTGCCCTCTGGACCACCCTCAGCTGCAGCTTCCAGTAGCAAGGGTGAAGGCTGTGCTCCCTCAGCCCCATGCAAGTGTTTATTTGTGTTTCCTGGGCAGGACACAAGAGGCTGGGACCAGAACAATCTGGGAGCCCTGGGCACTCCTAGGCACCAGGAAATGCTGTCAGAGCCCTCAGATGCTGTTTCTCCTGAGGCTTTGCTCAAATTCAACAAACTGTGCTCCAAGATTACATTTCTACCTGGCATTTATCCTCCAGAACTTTTCCATAACATCCTCCAAAAGGACACCTCCCATGTGAGCAAGAGAAAGGAAGGGAGAAACATGGACTAGTAACAGCAGGGGGGAAAAAGAAGACAAGTCAGCTTTTCACAGATTTCCAGCCTGACCTGTTTGCTGTATTGAATTTCCCTCCTCTGCTGTAAGTTGTTAATAATCCAACCTGTGTTTAAAGGGAATCATGATCCCCATGGAAGCAGGTAAGAGTTACAGGTGCTGCTCCACACAGCCTGGGAGCTTGGAGGAGAAGAAAAAGGAGGGGAGAAAAATGAACTTAATGCTTTCAGATACCTATGGAAAAGAACAGTACCAATAGAGACTCCTTTCCTCAGGGGATGAAATGCTGGGGCAGGAAAAAATGAGGAATAACTTAAACCAGCTATTTCATGCCAAGAGCACTGGATCTGAGATGAGCATTAGTAAGGGTTTGACACCCTTTGCAGGTACCCAGGGCACAGGGCTGTGTGATGTGCCCATGGAACAGCAGCCTGCTGGCACCCTGCTCCTTGTTATTCCTGAGGAGATAATCCCAGAGAGAAGACAGAGGCAAAGGAGAATTTCCACAGCAGGCAGAACCACCCCAGCTCATTCTGCTGGAGTGCAGGGGGAGAATCAGAGCCTGGCTGAGCAGGATGCCCTGGTTTATTCAAACCCTGCTAAAGCATCAGTATCTTCATATTTAAGCAGAAGAAACAACTCAGCTATGGGGAAGGGAAAAGTGTGTTGTGGACTTGGAAGTGATGGTTTAGCAACTGGAAGTCTTTTCCAACCTAAACAATTCTGTGATTCCAAGAGAGGACTGGGCTTTAGAATCTGTCCCTGGGAAGGACTGAAGGATGGTTCCTACACTCTCTTCTCAGTGACCTCAACCCTTCCTGCTGTAACTGGGTCAGGTAAAGATCTGTGGCACTCAGGGAAAGCATGGATCGGGGATGGACTTTGGCCCTGAAACCTTGGGTGCCATTAGCCCATGAGGAGCAATATTGACAAAAACAACCCATACCTAAGCTACATTATCAGGAAATTCAAAGTCAATAGCTGTTGGGTCTTTGCAATGGGTTAATGGCCCAAACACCAAGAGAAAATCTCAGTGATAAATCTATGCTACAACAGCAGCTGGAGTTCCATATCTGAAGATTTAGTTTGCTATAAAAAATACCATAAAAGCAGTATATCTCCAAATGTTTAGGCAATAGGTAGTACAGACCAAAATATAAATATGTCTCAAAAGGTCTAAATGCAGGGAATAGAGGGAAAAGGATTTGCTATTGGAGCCACACCTTCTAAATATAGTTCAGCATGCAGAAGAGAGCTTAAACATCTGCCAGACTCTAAATTTAGGAGAGTGCCAGGGCATGTCCCTGCCTGCACATCTTGCATATGTGCAGTGTGATGGGGTAAGGAGTGCATGGCCAAAGAGGAGCTGCAGTGAGCTCTGCAGAGCTCAGCTTATCCTGAGGCAGAGCCATGCCCTGCTCCTCTGCAGCTTCTTACCCAGATAGATATTTCTTCAGCCCAAAATCCTTCCTGGAGGGTCTCCAAAGTAAAGCTGTGTGTAAATACCCTACTGACCTGGCTGGGTATTAATGGCTTTTTACATCCCTGTAAGCACATTCATCTCGCTGTAGTGAATTCAAAGCTGCACCAGAGGCTCAGCAACCAGGGGCAAGGTTACAGAAATATTAGCACTCCAACTCATACACAGGGGAGATGATAAAGGCTCAGGGAGCCTTTGACAGGAATTGTCTCATTAAGATTTAAAATTTCATTCAGCACTTTTTTTTTTTTATTATTATTATTATTTTAGTTTGGATGTGCTTTGAGTCCAGGTGGAAAAAAGCCACAATTAAATTGTTTCAAACTACATAGAGCACCACACATGCCACTCAAGATGAAAAGGCAATCCTGTTTAACCAGAATTATTCCATCATTCTCATCCTAGGCAACTAAAGCATTAAAATTATTTCCTTGCCATACATTCACACTGCTGGGTTAGCCTCTCCTAGCCTTTTGTCTGGGATGAGGAGATGAATCTCACAAATAATGGTCCTCTTCCAAAAAAAATGTGCCAGTGTGAGCATTACTGGGTTATCCTGATCCTCTGCAGGTTTAGATGAGAAAAAGCCCCCCAGAGCTCACCACATCAGATGGAAATGCAATCAATATGCAATGCAGAGTTTATAAAGTGACAGCCAGGCTGTTGCAATAGCCCACAGCATCCTGGTCGATAGCACATTTTAAATCCTCCTCCTCTGCCCATGAAAGCAGGGTGGGATCACCTCATGGTTTCACAAGGCAGGTGCTATTTTTAGCTGGGCTTCTTCTTCATTGCTCCTGCTGTTGTGCTGCTCTGCATCCTCCAGGTGCCTTTGAGGCTGCAGTGTGCTGGTGACACCCATTTGCTGGGGCTGCCTTTAAACCTGCCTTGTCCCAGCCCAGCTGAGCTCCAGCAGACCTGGCAGAAAGTGGGAATGGATGGCTCCAAACCATTTCTGCCCTAAAGCATAGAAGAGGGGCTAGGAGGGAAAAGAGCTCTTTAAATGGAACACCACATTCAGAGCAATCTAAGTGAAATGTGGGTAAGGAGGAAGGCAGACTGCTGTTGTAGCAACATCTGTTGTCCTGAATAGAGGCAGGAAGGTGCTGTAGCAGTGTGATAGAACATTCCAGAGGGATCAGGAATGTTCTTTTCCCTGCACAACCAATGAGCCAGACTAAGAGTAGTCTCCTCCATCCATGCACAGGAGATCCAGACTGAAGGAGTGATGCTAACTATGGCCAAAAATAAAGTATTTAAGCATAAGATTTGCTGTTAAAGTGCTCACTTGTCATCTGCTCTTGTAAAGGGGGCTCATCAGACACAAGTGCACTTTTTAAGAAATGCACAAAAGTGAAACCTTCAAAGACTTTTGATATAGCATCATCTCTTTGCTGTAAATCACCTCTTATGAAAATGAGCTACTAATTACATTTGCTTTCCTAACAGCAACTTTACTCTGCAACATGATAAACATCTTGCCAATTTTGCATAACCCATCTTTTAGTAAATATGCTGCCTTTTTGAACAGAGCTTTTGGGAAAATTGGGAATGAGAACACCTCCCCCAGCCCCATGGTCTCATCCCTCAGCATCAATATCTCAGGATGCAGAGACAGGAGCAGGCTGTGAGCTGGCTTAGCACTTTATTGCCCTTCCAACTATAGCTGAGCTGCCTTAAATTATGTCAAAAAACACCAGTTCCCAGAGACAAAAATATGACCAAGACTTCTGGGGCTACACAGAAGCTTCATCAATGTCCTTTCCATAAAGAAGGGATTAGGATGGATGCTCAAAGCCTCCCATGGATTGATCCCCCTGGCAGAGGGACTCAGCTGGCCTGGGAGAGCTCCTGCAGGGTCTTGGTGCTGCTGAGGTGTGCAGAGCAGGCTTCATGTGCTGCAGGTGAGGTTGGGTACGAGCTCACACAGCCCTGGGCTGTCCTGTTGGTAGGAAAAACCTTCATTTTCGTGACTCTGCAGCTGCTTGGGGCTTATTTGTGTGCAGTAACAGGGGCTCTTATGGAGTTCAAGGCACAGGAATTTATAGCCGTGCATTAAAACGTCGATGTCCAAGCACTCAGAGCAGGGCTGCCCTTGCTGAAGGGCTCCCAGCTCTGTGATACACAAATTGCCCAAATGGAGCTGCCTCAGCCCTCCCCTGTGCCCCCACCCCCAGCTATTCCATGGAGATGGGGGAAAATGGGGAGAAGGCAAGAAAGGCTTAGCTCTGTTCCTAGATGCTCTGTGGCTTTACTACATCTATTCATTGTTAACTTTCAGCATCAGCTTATTATAGAGAAAGTGGATGTCTTGAGGGCTAAATTTGGAACTGCTGAAGCAAGAAAATTCTAAAATTGCAATTGCAGCCTACTGAAACATTGGATTTGCTCTCTAATTAAAATTTCTCATATAAACTGGAGCTACTTCAGCATGCAGAGCATTTTTCCTCTCTCTGCTTAATGTTTAGACATTCAGACTCTGCAGAAGATTAATAAAGTTTTCTTTTAGGAGACCACCCCATTTTAATTGCAGCATGGTCTTTTTCAGCTCTAGTCTGTGTTGCCAGAACAGTTTGGGTGTTTCCATCTCCAAGTGACATAAATTTTCTGTAGTGCAAGGGATTAGGAAGTTTATATATATTAAGGAGTTTATATATATTAAGGAGTTTATACATATTAAGGAATTTATACTATGTATGTGGCTGTGCATTATATGAATTTTTATATATTTGCATTTATAGCTATATACACACATGCATATGTATGTAATGTTCATATTATTTATAACTAATGTGAAGACCACACCTGGGCAATAGAGAAACTTTATTTCCTTTTTTTCTGTCCAGAAGGAGGTTTGTACCTGCTATGAATTCTTCTTCTGGAAAAAAAAAAAAAAAAAAAAAAAAAAAAAAAAAAGACACACTTCTCTGATAGTGATGCCACAATTGTGATTCACATCTCTTTATATTCAGTCTTGCCTTTTGTCACTGGTGTCAGACTTTAGCTTGTCCTTCCCCTCCCCTTTCAGGCTGCCTCAGAGCTGGTTCTTGCCTTTACAAATGGCAGTGTGAGCTGTGTGAGGCACCACGAGAGCAGGCAGAATTAAAGGGCTTTAATGAACTGCCCGTGCCACTGAGGGCTCCAGGAGATCAATTAACACATTCCCGCTGCAGAAAAATTACAGGAAGGCTGTCCTAAGTGAGGAGAGGAATATCTGAGGGGGATATGTGACTCCAGGCTTTGGTCTGGAGGAGGAATGAAGTGCCCAGGCAGTTTTGCAGATCCCCAGCTGTGGATGAGGGATGCACACCAAGGCCATCCCCTACAGCGGAATGAAGTCAATTCCTTTCTAAATATATCATCTTCCTACAGTAATGCACAGCCACAGAAAAAGAAATATGATGAGGTTTTAGAAATAAGAACTGCAGAAGGACTCTAAGGGCATTGTGCAATTTAGAGCAGTGGATCCTCTGGCTACTGTTTAGGCTAAAGCAGCAGAAAGCTGATGAGCTGCACTGGTCCTGTCACAATACAGCTCTGTCCATACTTGATACATGTCCTCCTTCCCAAAAATTCCTGGATGGGGGCATTTCACTGATTTCAGCATTTCAATCCTCTGTGCTGAAACACATCATGTAATTGTTTGGTGGGAAGGGATCTGAGGTCTAGAATTGCTTGTGCAGTTAGTCTGGGACATCATCCTCTGGCCACTAGAAAATCTCCACTGCCCAGATTTCCTAACAAAGCAAAGGAAACATGCTCTGCTTAAGCCAACCTCAATTTACTAAAGCTTATTCTGAGCTTGTAAGTACAAAATTGCCCTTTTACCAGAGGGAAGAGGGTGAAAAACACCAGCATGATTGTTTTCATAAATAATGAAAGCAAAATCTCCACCATGCACTCAGCAGTGAACTGCTTTAATCTGAAAAAGAGGAAGATTTGGTTGGTGGATTCATTGCTGCAGGAGACCTATGCAGCCTGTCAGAGACACAAATAAAAATGCAGCCAGAGCACACAGGAGGCAAGGCAGAGGAAACTGAGACAACAGAACCAGTTATTTTTATCTGCCATTAATATTACAAGTGGGACTGTGACAAAGGGAGCAGCTTCAGAATTCAGAGTAGTGTTCTCTTTAATGCCAGTAAAATAGTATCTAATGAGAGATGTCATATCAAGAATAACTCAAAATGAAGGCAAGGACAGATATCTTATTATGAAAACCCCAGTACCAATTATATAAAAAAAATATTATTGTGAGACTATGAATAAAATCTTGATTTAATACAAATAACATTCCTGTACTTCACGTTTCAGTCTCTTAGTTCTACAAGAGCATAAACATTTCCAAGAAGAAGAAGTGGTTTACTGAGAAATACAAGCCATTGAGCATTTATTTCCCAGCTCCCAAAACAGACTCATTTACTTCATACTGCTGATTGGGATGACAACTTGCAGTATCAAAGATGTTTTACAAAATGTTTGCAAAGAATAAAAAGAGAACACGATTCCCATCAGCTTCGAGCTCTGATAAAGAGGCTGTTCAAAAATTCAGATGCTAATTTGAATAAGTGGCATCAAAACCACCTGCATGTGTTTACTTTCTGTGTGTGTGTGGAGAGATGAAAAACATAGCTAGGATCATGTCATCTGAACATAATTTCAAAGCCCCAGATGTCCCTGGAAAATGCCACCAACTGGAGTCTGGCAAGCATTTCTCCCCGAGAAGTGAGCACGTAAATGGTGTCCCCTTCCCTGCTTTGTGTGCCTTCTATCATGCAATTTAACAACTTCTTGCTGAAAGGACTAAGAAACAGCAGAACCCAAAATTTAACTGGTGGTGTAAGCATTTCCCAAAAATTTCCACTAGAACTTATGTATTCCTCCGAGTTCAATCACAATTGATCAATCAACCCATTCATCCATTTTTCTATCTGTCATAAAACAGCTTTGGACAACAGATGCATCTGCTATTCCTTTCTTTCCAGCTACTGTTCCTGAGAGATTATGCTCCCAATGGGCTTTTCTTCCCAAACACTTGTGATAATAAATTTAATTAATATCACTAGACTACAGGAAAAGGCAGTATCCTACCCGATAATCACAATTACATAACTCAAGTATTAGCCAGGCTGTAAAGGAGCAAATATTCACAGTAGATTTGTTCACAAACCATCTATTGATGAAAAGATCACGATAGTCAACTGTGAATATTAATTTACAGGCTATCTGTGAACACAGGGACAAGACTAATTAAAGATTCTTATCTCCTGAATTACTTGCTCATCTCTGGTAATTCCTGTTCTTAGTCAAAAAAAAAAAATAAAAAATAACACAGTTGTACAGACAACTTCCTAATTTCAGGCCACTCCATTGTAAAAATTGCCAACCAATGATGTACAACCCCAGTGCTTCATAAATGGAATAAAGAAATAAATAATATAAACACAGCACTTTTACAATAACAGGAAAACAAATGCTCCTGGATGAAGTAGTCCCTCCCCTAGGGTCTCATTTCTCAGGTGAATTAGCATTTATTAGCATAAGCATTTGTGGTGGCCACTCAATTGGTTCAGGAAACTGATCTGGATTAAAACAAACCTTGACAAGAAAAATAAAGTTTCAGCATGGATTTTAAGGATTGTCTCCATTTCTCCTGGGTAAGGCACTTCAGTCTCTTGAAGAGCACCAGCCTATCTACTTGAAAGGAAGAAAATTTCCAATTTTGATTCTGAAATAAGAGGAAACAAAGCTCTTGCAGAGAAGAGTTATTTTTCATCTAAAATATGCTGAGATCTCAATAGCTGATTTTTCTTTTCTTCCACAGCTTTGTAAACCTGAAACTCCAGCAGACTCCAATTTCCCAAGGATATGCCCAACATGAGGGAATCCCCTGGAGAGATGAGCTCTTCCTACATTATCTCAGCTCTGCTCTAGGAGAGGGAGCAGCCAGAGAGAAGGGATTAAAGCTCAACCTCCACCTGTCCTTCATGGCCTCTTGCTGCCAGGAGTCAGGCAGGTAAACCCAATTTACAGCAGCCCCAAGGCAGCCCATAATTGTCACAGAGGCCATCCCAGACTCCAGACACTCCTGATAAACAAGTAGGTGGCCATCAGACACTTTTCTCTTTCTGCTGAACAGATTATTTATTCCTATGGCAGCACTCTAAGTTCTGCAGCAACGATCCCATAAAGTGAAAATAAACCATAACTGTGTTTCTGTTTAAAATCCTGACTCCTAACAAGGCTCTGAATGACATCAAAGAAATCAGGAAGGACAGAGCACTAATTCCTAAGTAACAAACCATTTCTATGTAGTATCAGTTTCTGTGAATTTCTCCACATAGCCAGACTTAAGGGTGACTTGTTTTTGCTGATTTTTTTTCCTCATGTGGGATGTAGATTTAATATGCTATGGAATATAAATAATAATAAGGTCATAAAAGATGCAAAAATGAATGAGAATCAGAGAAGGGAACGAATAGGATTCAGGGTGATGAAAAAGTTGGTAATTTCAAAATGACACAGGGTTGGGCTTGACAGAAGCAGCCCCCTAAAAAGCAGAAACCCCAAGACAGCCCCAGTAGTTTGTAATTTAAAATTCCTGTCAGAGAAGGCAGTTGATGAAAATGGAGCTCAACACAAGGCAAAAGCCATTGCAGAGGATAATTTTCTGTGAGGCAGAGCAGAACTTTTAGCTTGTGGACTCTGTGCCCCAGCACTGGAGGGTTGTGCCTGTTCTTCCCTTTTTTTTGTTTGTCCATTTTAAGCCTCCCCAAGGTACAAATCTTTCTATGACCAACTAAAGTTTCCCAATAGGAAATGCTCATTTCTGCACAGTCAAACTTGGAAAAATTCATTTTGTTGGCCATAAATACATTCTGTTGCATTATCTGGAGTATTCCACTCCCCAAGTTTTGCATGGCCTAGATGCAGTTATGAAGATGTTCCTTAGAGACATTGCTGCAAAATATATTGTTTCTGAATTTGATTTTTAAAATCAAGTGAAGGACAGTTGTATTTTATTATTGAACATGTTACTGAAGTATTTTGCCTACAAATGGCATGCCAGCGTGTTTTCTAACCCAGCACTCAAACTAAAAAAGGAGATGCAGCAGCAGCACCATTCACCTTCCCTGGCTCCCCATGACCATGGCTGGCAGCTGCCAACAAAAGGCAATATATGGGGATTATTTTGCATTTTACACACAGTTCCCAACTGGATCTTACTCCCTTTCCCTAATGCCCAGGTAAAACTCCCATTCATATCATCCTGCTCAGGTTTCATTCCAAGGGTAAGGCACTGAAATTAATACACTCATTTTTCTCTTCCACCTGGAATATGAAGACATGTGTGATACCAACTCCTCAGTGTTATCCCAAGCCATAAAAATATAAAAACTTTGCAAGGAGGGAGTTAGGAGGGGTTTGTTGGGGTTCTTTGTGGGTTTTTTGGTGGTTTATAATTTATTTTTTTTATTTTGGAAAACAATCTCTGTGTGTGAAAAATGGTGACTGGTGACTTGAGGAATATTTTTTTAACCCAGCTAATGTAAAAACAAAATTCATTCTGCATCAAATCAAAGATAATTAATTTAACTCTGCTAGGATACTTACATGCATTGGAGTAAAACGTTACAGCATGAAATGCTATAAAATACTTCTCGCATCTCCTCTAAATTAATTTCTTAAATTTAATTTTCTTCTATTAAGCAAAATAGGAGCTCATGACTCACTTTTTTGATACCATCCTCTGGTTTATATTTCTCCCCCTCTCCAAATGTAATTAATATTAATATTTTAAATTGCTTCTAACATAGAAGACCCCTGTGTCTTTAATCATGCTCATTTCTGGATCTGTTTAAATTCTTCTCTTTTTTTTTTTCAGCCACAGGACATGACTGAAATTTTAATGCTGTCTGCAAAATTGTTTGCCACTGCTTCATCACATGTAGTGACATTCTGCTATCATTTGGCTTTGCTGTCTGCTCTGATGTATCCAGAAAAAGTATCTCTGTGTATCCACAATCACATAAATTTAAAAAAAAAACCCACCCAGAAATGGAAAATGTTAATCAGGAACATTTCTAGAGAGGAAAGAAAGGGCAGGCACCCCCCTGAAGATGCCTGTTCAGGGTTGAATGTGATATGATGTTGAATTAAGTGATACCAGTGAGTGCAGCTCAAGGCAAACTGCTTTAAAACTCATTTGTATGGGAAGAAACTGCAGCAGTGGCTGTAAAATTACCATTGTTCAATTAACAGCACAACAATTAAGAGCACCACTGATTCACCACCAATGAAAAAAAAATTATATGGTTTTTGTGATTCCAACAGAAAGAGCAATTTTTATTGGTGTGGGAACACTTGCCTTGTTCTAAGCTAATTATTTTCTGTCTTGAGATTCTCCCATCAGTCTCTTTTTGGCTCTCCATTTCAGGCCATTACCATGTCTGTAGCAAAAACAGGCTGCCAAAAATGGCAATTGGGGAAAAAAAAAAATCCCTTTTAGATAATATGACTCGGCAAATTCTGTTCTTTTGAGTATTAAAAATCTTCATTTTCAGAAGCAAACTATCACACAGTAACTTTAAACTTCCTGAATTTTTTGCAAGCTTGGTGTTTGTGAACAGCTCAGAGAATGACATTTTGTGTGACATTTTTGCCTGTGAATATGGGAATTTTGCCTTATTTGTCATCTAAATTTTGATGTGAACACCAAAAATAACAGTCATTGCCAAAACCAGCAGTTTTCCTGTTGGACATCCACACCTTGGCTTCCCATGAGGTGGAGGTGGTTGCCTTTGCCCCACACCAAGTTTCACAGTCATTTAGCAATAAAGGATTGGGATATAAAATAGACAATATAGAATCCATCCCATATTTATGTATATATATTCTATGTTTGATGGGAAATAGTCAGCATGGCTAAGTTTCATTTATTCACGCCAGCAAGATATTTAAGCAGAGGGGAAATACCACTAAAGTGATGAGTGAGACAGTTCACTGCCTGGCTCAGGAAATAAAATTCAGATTATCCTGGGAGTTTGCTCAAGTAAGAGCTCCTATATAAGGGTTTGGAATCAGCCACATATTCCCTGTTCCTCAGGGTCACCCAGGCCTACCCTGTGCTCCCTGGGATTCAAAGTGCTCAGCAAATCTCCTGCAGTGCACAAACCCCTTCAGACACAGCAGCGAGGTGCCAAGGGTGCTGTGTAAAGGCTGCTGCTGTACAAAACCATTCAGGTATTTAACAATTCCCTGAAAAGCAGCTCAGTCACCTGCATTATGCAGCCTGTCTGCCATTTGATGGATTACAGGCTACAGTGAAATATAGACTTGTCCGTGTAATTTTATAACTTGAACAATGATTATGATATTCAGTGCATTTCCAATTATCTTCCATTATGTTTCATGTGCTGTACAGATTTCAACTGGAGTTTGCAAGGCAGCCAGAAAATTACAGCAATTATTGAAAATTATTGTGATATAAAAGCAATGCTTCCCCATCCTCCTATCAATTTGCTTTGTATTGGTATATAAAACAGACTGCTGCTTCAGCACCAAGGAAGACAAACTATATTTTGCTTTCTTAACTATAGAGAGAGAGTGAATTCTACTCTAGATTTAGGGTTCTCATAGCAGATATACATCAACTTTAATTCTGATTTTTTTTTAGTGTTACACTTTTTATTATATAGTCATTTACTTGACTTAGGTTAGAATTAAATCTATAGTTATATAGATATATGAGCAATCACATACATATATTTCCATGAGTATAACAGTCAATTCTTTATTCTTCTTTAACAACATAATTTATTTTTAATTTCACTCCTGTTGCTTTCATTCAGATTGAGAAGATTTTAACAAAAATGTCTTTGACCAACCTTTTTTTTATTACTTAATTTATCTTAATGGCAAGGACCTGTCCTATAAACTCATCTACCCATGGTTATTTTAACATTCATGAGTAGTTTCTTCAGACCCTATGGGTATGCTCATGTACACCAAGCTAAACATTCATGAATTTATAAGAACAAGGTCCTATTTTTGCCTGGGCTTTCTTAAATGCAGAGCACTGAGACTTCATTGTGTCCCTTTAAGGGGAGAAACAATTCCAAAGTGTTTGAAAAAGAGGATTACTGTTTTTCATAGCATATATAAACAACAGTAATAATTTTTGTCGTGTGTGCTTGACTATAAAGCAAAATTTGTAATGCAAATGTCTATGCTATAGCATAACAAACTTGTACTTTCTGTGTTCCTCTGAGTTTAATTGAATCTGACATTGGAAATGGCAGGAATTTTAATTACTTAAAATAATATCTGTATTATGACCTAACATGCTGGTTAAAGAGGATGCTGTTTGATTATAATTCAGTTCTACACATTTCTTTCTTCTTTTTTTTTTTTATGCTTAGAAAAGAAAATGCATCCAATGTCTTTGTTGTGACAAGAAGATGTCTCCATGCTAGTTGCTGGAAAAACAAACCAGAAAACAGTATAAGTAGGAAAACTGTGTTAAAATCAAACAAGATTTCAAAGAAGAAATAATTCCTGTTTAAAACCTTCCTTTGGCTCCATGTTACATCCACTCCCTGACAAAGGTCCATAAAAAGCTCTCTGATGTGGAATGCTGTGCTATGTCACATTAACACAAAGTCAGGGCTTTAAATTAAGCAGGACTTATTTATTTACCTTTTCCTTCTATTGTGGTTTTCTCTCTGAACTCCCTTCCTTTTTCTTTCCTTCTTGAGTTTTGACTGTCAGAAAAAAAGAACCAATTACACAAATTCATCTCATCTTATCCATGAAGTTAATTTGAAAAATTAACCTCTGTTGTCTGAAGCACCTCTGTTGTTTTGTTCAATGTCAGTGAAGGGAACTCTGCTCAGTGTTTTACCTGGAAACAAGCAATGCCAGAGCTGGAGGATACCTGGAAGCTACAAGCAAGTCATGTCTAACAATACTGAACATTTCAGCCTCCTGATTCCAGCTGATTATTGTGACACTGGTTGAATTACTGGGCTTCCTCTCACACACATTTCAAGGTTTCTGGAGATTTACTTTCCCTTTATCCTCCACTTCTCCCCCAGTTAAGCATGGTTAGAATTATATCCTGAACAGCATAGTGCCAGTTGTTGCTTGCCACAGTGACTGCTGGCCAGTGTCAAAGCAATTTTTACAAAAAACAAAACTCACTTTCTCACTGCTTCTGAAAAATACTGGGTCAACAAGTCCCAGGAAGATAAAGCTCCCACAGCAACATGTTTAATCACTCTCTTCTCTTTCCTTCATGCAAAAAAATCAAACTCATGTACTGGTGCAGTTCAAAATGGTTATTTTTCCAGGAGCTCAGTGGTGTCCTAAGCATTGGATGGAGCATGGTGACCTAAAACCAGCAAAGCAGTGAAGCTCTGGCTCTGAGACACCACTCAAGCAGTGACCTGTGCTCACAGCACCTTTCCCCTGGTGGATCATCCCCAAACTCCCCTTTTCAGTGCTTTTATTCAGCATCTTGATGGAACTGGTGCAGCTCCCACTCCTGCTGTCTCCTCTCATTTCTCATATAACTTTACAGCCCCCCATGGATTATTTGGCTAGGGAGGAGTTAAAGGACAGTTGCAATGCCTGGATGGTGATTACTGTGTCCAGGCAGATGAGCATATGTTGCAGAGCTGCATATATTATGATTTAAAAATAGACATGTATTTATGCCAGCTTTAGTTGCCATGGGTAAGTCTAAACTGTTTTGTTTTCTTTTTTTTTTTCCCTAAACAGTGCTTTGAGTCATGTGAACTCAAGAGCCCTAAAGGAGCAGGATCCATCCATGCTGCAGCCAGGTATTTGGTTTTTAAGTGAGAAGTTGTGCTGACAGAAATGCAGAGTGTGGCACAGGCAGCAGTGACAAAGGCTGGGCTGCCAGCGTCCTGCATCTGTCACCCACAAAGGGAACCATCCACACTTTCTTATACCCATATAGGTTACTATAGCAACACAGAGCTTTTATTTTTCCTCAGGTTTATTATGTAGGAGCCAAGGAGCATGTTCAGACACTGCATGCGTTCATAACCCCTTAGAAATGTCTGTGGACTGCACTCACCAAGGCACCTCTAGTGCACTTGTTAACTGCTAACAACTGCAGCCTGCACTGAACAGCTCCAGCAACAAAAGAAAAACACCCCTCACAACAACAGCACACATCCATCACTCAGCCTTGCACCCCCAGCTCAGCAAAAATCAAATATTTCCTTAAATATCAAAATGCCGTATGTCAAATAATTATTATTTTATCAAATCCGTTTAATTGTTTCGGTTTAATTCTTTCTTTTAAATAAATGTTATAAAAATGAAATAAAATCCCTGGTTTCCTTTTTGCAAGGTGAATTCAAGGGCCAAGCTCCTATTGCCAGGGCCTTTTCATACTTCCTTATTTCCTCTCCAGTGGCAGCAACAGAGCAATCCTGAGGAGATGTGAAATGTGGAACACTCTCACTTTACTTCACAGACAGTTCTGACCTTGCTCCCTGTGCCTTGGTTTTACAGCTTCAGTGCAAAAGTCACAAACAGATTTTTGTCAGCCTCCTCCTGCAGAATTCCCCAGTCCAATGGATACTGGGGAACCACTTGATTAAATTAAACCACTTGATTAAACAGAAATGATTAAATACTCTGGAAATACTCTTTTTCTACAAGCACATCCATCCTTTTTATGACTCATGTCTTTTCACATCACTTTAAGCACCATTTAATTTTAAAACTGAAAACTTTATAGGCAGCTCCAGGGCATCATAGACAAGACAAACAGAAAGCAATGATGCCCTGAGATTCTGTTTGCTCTTACCAGGAGAATTATGGAGAACTTACCCCTAAAAATACAAGCACAACCTATTTAAAGCATCCCCACATTTGCTCACTCTTTGGTTTCCACTATGCTGTGGCTGAGTTGAGAGGAAAGTCTTCAATCTTGTGGCTCTGTGGTGATAGAAGAAAGGCAGACAAGGGTCAAATTTAAGTTTTATGCAGCTGTATAGCAACACTTTGGGCACTCTGGAATTAGAGGGGAAAAGGATCAGGTTGAGTTTGATTTCCTGCAATGAGCTGTTTTATGGCAGGCAGGAAGGATCATCCATGGTTAAGGAACTGGCTGCACACTTAGAGGATGAAAGTTCAGCTCAGATGAACACTGCAAGGGGGTTTGTCTTTCCACAAGCAAATTACTCAGGGCAAGGCTGTCCCAAGAAAGAATTTCAGCTTCCTCAAGAGGAGCTTGTTCTACCAGAGGCAATTTAATGGGTGTTGGTTTTCTGGGAAACATGGGGAATCAGCATCCCCAAAAATAATGTCCCTTTGTCTCCAGATAGCAGTGCAGATTTCCCCCTCACATTCCGTCATGTTTGCTGATGGGGATCAATTGCTTCTCTATATTGACAGAAATCTCTGATTATTTTCCCAAATCTTTCATCTTTCTTTCATTTTTACTTTTTGCCCACTTAGCTGCAGCTCCCATTTAACAAGCCTGCATGCAAATCCCACCTCTAATTCAGAAGAGGTAAGGACAGCAGATCTCCCTGCCCATTTCAATTTGTAATCCATGATCCAGTCTCTTGGACTCTGGTAAAATACTCTGTTTAAACTCTCCACAAGCTTGACTGCACAGCACCAAAGCCTCAAAGGTCTTCCTCTCCTAACTTTTTATTTCTGTTATGAAATGCAGGGCTTTAGAGCAGCTGTGTTTAAATTAAATATCTGAGTGCAGAGAGCACTGAAATTCAGCCTTGAACTGACCTTGCTTTATGAACTGTAGTATTTTTTGACACCAAAACCTCAGCCTGGTTTCCATTGTGTGCTGCATTCCATCTTTCCAAACACATCCCCTGAATGCATCCCATTCAATGTTCTCAGCCAAAGACAGAATTTCCAGCTCAAGTGCAGATGCTTGGCCAAAAATTCCTTCTCAAGGAACCATTGTAATGGGAGTCAATCCCTTGTCTCAAAAGGAACAGAGCTATGAAACAACCTACAGGATAAATAATCATGGGGGGTTGAGCAAGCTGGTCTAGTGGAAGGTTTTCCCCATGGCAGGAGGATTGGAACAAGATTGGCCATTCCAATCCAGGCCATTCCATGGTTTTATGATCCTGTGTTAAACTGGGAGCACTGGGAGCTGTGTGAATGTGTGAAATTCAGCCCAGGAAACACGAGAAAAATGTGACTTTCTAATCAGCACATGATCATACCATGCATGCCTGCAGACATCTGCTTGACCACATCTAGCTGCTTCCTGTGGGAAAAAAAAAAAAAAAATTAAAAAAAAAAGGTGAAATGAAAACTTGCTAGCCTCAGGAAATGTTAACATTTCAATGTTTCACTTGTCCTGAAGAACAAGGCAGCTGAAACAATGATCCCTCTTCTTCCATTTAGCACTGAGGGCACTCAAAGTGAGTATCCAGTTTCTATCTGGCAGTGTTTTTGAGAATGAAATGGTAGCTTGATAAAAATAATGGAAATTTCAAATGGAAACATCATTTTCCACTAGGAAAAAAAAAAAATCCATTCATCCAGGAATTACTTTTAATGCTTGAACTGCCTTGCCCAGCATGTCTTTATCATAAAAGCACAGAATGGTTTGGGTTGGAAGGGACCTCAAAGATCATTTAGTTCCACGCCCTGCCATGGGCAGGGACACCTTTCTCTACCCCAGGGTGCTCAGAGCCCATCCAGCCTGAACACCCCCAGGGATGGGGCACCCACAGCTCCTCTCCAGACACACTTCTGCAGCCTTGAATGATTTTTCACCATCCTCTCCATGCACATACTATTCTTTTAGTTTTTCTTTATTTTTAAACCCACACTGCCAACATCTAGATTCATCACAGGCTTGCCCTCTGAATATCTCCTTGCAGGTTCTTCTGGGCTCCTGATATCACTCAGAGTCCTCTGGGAGCTTCAAAAGCCACCCAGGAATCCCTGGGCTGCACAGAGAGCCACAAAACCCCAATCCCTGTGGGGTGAAAGTGTCATCAGGAGCTCAGTGAGGGAATGGCATTGCTTCTCCTCACTGTGGTTCTGTCCCCTGCCACCTTCCCCACCAACGTGGGGAGATGCTGCCTCTCTCCCACTCAGGCATCCCACAGCCTGCAAGGAAGCAGGAGGAGAAAAGAGATTAAAAAACAGCTTCAGCTCTTTGAAACTGTGTTGTGAATACAAGAAATCTCAGGGGGAAAAGATCAACTGTGTGTTTTTAATGAATGGGGAAAAAATCTTGTTTTGTTCCTAATGTGCAAAACAATGCACAGGACACAGTTGTGTTTGTATTCTGATCCTATAACCACACTCTGTTTAAAAAAAAAAAAATATGTCTCTGAACAGAAAGACTCTCAAACTGAGCATCTAGCACTACTAAAATGAGGCAAGATATGTGCTGTCTGACAGAGGCTTTTTGTCCTTTTCAAGAATAAAAGCTTCCTCCCAGAAACATGCAAAGCTAGAATTTTCATTTCCACTTCAGGGATAAAAAAACCTCGCATTATCTCTCAGAAAGAAAACCCTCACTATTACAGAAATGGAGATGTAAAAATGCATAAAATATGTTCCTCCACTTATTTTCTCTTCTTCTTTACATATGTGCCTGTTCATAGATCCGATAATGAATACTCCTAAAAATTAGATTTTAATAATGTACATATTATCAGATTATAGAATAAAGCCTAGTTTAACAGCCTGGCACATGCTGGAGTAAGAAAAATTCAAACTGCAAAGTTTCCAAAAGCCTTCCAAGAACTACTGGCACAGTGGCACTTTGCCAGGCTGATTTATAGACAAGGCTCATTTTTATTTTCCCAAGCTGTCTCCTGCTATCACTCTGGATACCCAAATGTCACATATTTATGAGTCCTGAAGGAGTTCAGAAATAAAAATGGTGAGCTGCTTGCAAAGATCTCTCATTAGAAACAACCTCAGGTTTGGAGGACTTGGGTAGGGGATGTTTAAAACAATAATTCAGAGGTCAGCAAAAGCATAGTGAGGTAACCCTGATGTTTGAAAATCTGGTTAAAATGTTACTTATAAGCAGAATATGAAGTTGTCTGGCACTGAAGTACAAGTGAGTTAAATCAGTGATATTTGCAAGGAAAAAGTCAGCTCAGTTTTTATCAGAAGATTCAAACTGGAAAAATCAAGTAATTCACAAAACAAAAGCTGGTTGACACTACAGGCACAGACTGACCAAAAAACTCTTGTCCTGGAGCATTTGCCACATCAAACAGAACATTCTGATGGCTCAGAAGCACAGTAGGAAATTGAGCAGTGGTTTAGGTTCAGTTTTTAAAAGTACCACGAGGCTCTGTGTTAGATGAAATGCTCAGTGCATCTCCTAACCATCTGAGGGGAAGGTGAGCAGCAGAGCAAGGCTGCTCACTGCTGATGGAAAGTTTTGACAGGAGAAGTGACAAAGTTCAGTGCCAGAGGGAACTGCTTACAGTTTAAGAAAAGGACCTGCTAATAACCCTGCAGCTGTGCTTAATGATGCAGAAGCATCCCTTTCTTCCCATACACAGCCATACCCATCCAAAAGTGAGTCCATTTAACAAGTGGGTCAGATGACAGAGTGCACAGGGGAAAATGGTATCAGGATTCAGAGTACAGCTTCAGCTACAAAAGAATATTCATTAGGTCATTTTAGAGAAGATATTGCAGATTGAACATGAAAGATGCTGAGAGAAGGGTAATAAGATTGGTCAATGGGATGGAAAAACCTCTCATTTTAAATGAGTTTAAAATATTGGGACTGTTTCCCCAAAGAAGTTTTGCAACACTGGATACAATGATAGAAATATTTGAAGTAAGGAGTCATAAGTAAAGAAGCATATGAGAAACTTATACTTTATTTCTTTTTTTTTCTGTGATTATTCAAAGTTTTGACAAATTATGAAAATGGAAAGCAGAGAATTCAGATTTCCTAAAACAAAATATATTGGAAAGTTGAATCTGGCAAGGTGGATTCATAGGGCCATAATTTAAACAAATATTGGAAAAATTGATAGCAGAGCTTTTTTGTTGGGTTTTTTTTTTCAAGCATTATTGTAAAAAATCCAAGTACTTCAAAGTTTATGGCCATCTCCAAACAGCAGAATGACTAAGACAAGAGCCTCCCAGACACTCATGATCCCTCTGAGATGTTTCTCCACGTTCTCAAGGATCAGGCTGCAGTCTGATGTGCTGATTCTGCATGGCAGCCTCTCTGCTCCTAAATTATCTATTGCCATTAGTGAATGAGAACAAACAAACAAAAAAAAAAGCCTCTTCCAAGACACTAAGTGTCAAATTTAAGCTCAATTACTAAAATAAGATGACATCAGCTTCACTCAAGGGATATGGTAAGGCATCTTCTAATATATTCAAGCAGTCCCTTAACCTTGATAAAGATGCTTTTTAAAAATGTACAATATATATTTAGCTATGGGCATTCATTTTTTGGCTCTGCCAGGTGAGAATAGGATTGGAAACATGAAATATTTATGGCAGGCACCCAGAAATGCAAAGCATAATTGATAGGGAGAGGAGGAAATATTGCTCATCTGGCTCTTTTTCTGTATGAATGCTGGTTATATTTAGCTCTGTTTGGAATTTTAAGGCTGGGATGAGTGATCTCATCAAAACTCTGGTTTCCTGATTGCTCTCTGGATTATGGTCATGAAGGATCAATGGATGCCAAGGTATAGATGGAGGTACAGAGTGCTAAGGTAACTTGAGGAGCAGGGCTCTTCTGGAATTCAGACCAGGAACAGTCCAACACAATAAAAATAATATATACAATGCAGGGGTATTATAGAACAAAGCCTGTGCTTGGCAGTATTCTTTAACCTATTTTTCTGTTAACATATTTAAATATCTGTCAGCCTGAGTTCTTATATACAGTGTCCCAAGGCATTAATCTCCTCAATAAAATGCTATGCTTTCCCACAGAAGCCAGCAACATAAAAATAAAAGGGAACCTGTGCTCATATTTCACAATAAAAGTGATCCTAAGGAATTGCTGAGTGCAACTCTTTAAACTGTGTAAGTCTGCTGTTAACCCCCTCTTTGGAGATAAGGGCTGTACTGCGGATATCCCATGAAAACAAGAGGTGGAAAGAGCTGAAAACATGACTGGAAGAGTTAATGCAGGAATTTTTGAGTGCTTTTTAGACTTTTGGCAAGTTCCCATGTCTCACTGCCACCAGTAGAGCCACCACAGTAAAATCTGTCCCTGGCTGGTCATAGAAGGAGCTCTGAGGGTTCCATGAGCAATTTTGAATGTGCAAAAACATTGCATGAGTGAGGATGGGAGGCTGTGCCTACAATGGCACTGCAGCAACTCCTGGAGTGGCAGGAGGCTCAAAGAAGAAGGTGCAATGAGGGTACACAGTTTTACCTCTAGTTCCCCAAGGAACTCTTGTTTTTTAACCCTCTCTGTCTGACCATCACCCTGCTGTGTGGCTTAGCCACTTCCAGGCTCCATCAGAAATCCCTCCTGGCACTCAGGAATTATCTCAGACTCTGCAGAGGGAGGATGGGGCTGTGCACTGACTTTGTCAGCTGGGTCTGCTCCTGTTCAGCACCAAGAGCAGTGAAGGCAGCCTGACACCTCTGCCTGGCTCCTGATCCCTCTGAATGCTGTGACACGGCACAGAAAAGCACAAATGATCACCAGCTGCTCATTTCTGAGGTGGATGAGTTTGTCAATACCATATATAAGATGCTATAAGGCACAGCAGATTTGTTGCCCTTAATTCTATCGTGCCAAGCAATCACATTCTGCTAGAGACACTCAGAGACCCAGAAAAATGTATAAAAATGGAATGGGACTGTATGACCTGAACAAGACAAAAAAACCACATTTGAGTCATCATTTTTATTAGATGACAGATCCTATGGCAGTTTTCCTCCAGATAAGTCACTCTTAAGCTCCCTGAGAGAATGCTTGTTTATAGTAGCCTGTCTGTTCTTCCCATCCCTTTTATTGATGGAGCAGGAAGCACCAGGAGTTTCCTTGTGACCATTTACTGCATATGCAATATGGGCAGGTCATGCACAGTGCACAGGGTATGGCAAAGCATTTTCCTGTGGAATTTAGCAAGGTGAAATTGCTGTTCAAGTTTCTTGCTTCCAAGTGCCTCTGGTAGAGATTCGTGTGTTATTTTCCCAAGATTATTTCTGGGCACAGATAATGATGCTATAAGAATTTGGGAGCTGTCATTTCTGGTTAAATCTCCATGCTGAAAAGGATTATTGCCTATTGGTATCCAGGCAGCTTTTGTCAGTATAATTCAGCTGATCAGGGACTGGATATTCTAATTCTGCAAATTGTCACAGTCCCTGGACAAGTCACCTTCACTTTACACAGGGTGTTCATAGCTAGGAATGCTTGGGTTTAGCAAATTTTTCCTTCTTTCCCCCCCACCCCTTATTTACTTTTTCCATCACAGGACCCCTGCACAAGCAACCATTACCCCAAAATTTCAGGGAGTAATTTCACAGGCATTATCACAGCTAGACTCATTGTGACCAAGGAGACAAAGTGATGTCCACAGCTATCATGAGCAGCTGCTAGCTATTTAAAAAAACAAACAAAAAAAATTTAAAAAAAAGGTGAGAGATCTCTTGCTACTCTCCTTCTCTCAGGAGAAATGGCAGCTCATTCCCAGTCTGTAGATTTAAGTAACAAGTCTCTAAGCTGCAGATTTGTTTGACCCACAGGGCCACCCTGCTGTGCAGTGAAGCATGGTCAAATGCAACAGCAAAATCATGATGAGGCCATAGGACTGGTCTCTAAGATATATTCAGAGAGATATTTGCTGTGAAAAATTTGTTAAGTTTGAAAAATCAACAAATATTCATTGATTAGACTTGTCTTTTTATA
Source organism: Erithacus rubecula (assembly GCF_903797595.1). Classification (NCBI taxonomy): domain Eukaryota; kingdom Metazoa; phylum Chordata; class Aves; order Passeriformes; family Muscicapidae; genus Erithacus; species Erithacus rubecula. The sequence goes on from NC_136687.1 coordinate 63,554,185, forward strand.
ACATCAGAATGACCAAAGCTAATGACATTTTTTGCAACCCACTATTTTTCCCTTTAAACATACCAAGCCACTCATATTTCTCCACCAAGTAGAAATGGCATAATTCTCCAAATGGGTAAAAATTCTGCACAGTTGTTGCTAGAATTTCTCATATAAAAATGAAATTATGTTTCCAAGTGCCTGGGGATTGAACACAATTTTCCAGAGTCATTCAGACAGTCCCACTCTCCTCTCAAGCCTTGCTTTTGAAATCAGCCACACAGCACGCCATGCAACAGTATCCTGCACCTAATTATTCTCCTTTTATCAGAAGGTGTGAAACAAACCTAGAACCTCTCACACTTGTAATTATATCTGCAGCTCGTTATCACAAACACAATTAGGTGAGGTGCAGCAGGTCAGGGAGCTGGGCTGGGAATTGCTGGTGGTGCTCCCACTCACACCAGGGATGTTTTGGGAAATCCACCCCACCCAGGGATGGATGGCTGCAGCTTCCCATCCTTTGTTTGCTGTGCTCTCAGCAGGTTTCATCACAGTTACCTCTGCTGGACCTCAGTTTGCTGGCTGAGAAAATATCCCCAATCTCAATTTTTAACAAGCAGGGAGCTTTAGCAAGTTTGAAATAAGCTAGCTGGTCTCTCTGCCATTATTTTATCTAAAACTCTTTTGTTTCTGCATAAAGCTATGATTCTAATATTGATCAATTAATGCCTTGCTATGTTTATTCAAAATTGCAACTTTCACCATAAAACATTGTTTCTGATTCCCAGTTGGATTGATAGAATTTCCTCCAGACTTCTCGTACGCAGAAGTTCAAGTTATGCTGAACTTTTTAATTATTCCAATCATCTGAGTATACTCAAGAAAAATGAGATTGAGAGTGGACCTCTAATGGAAAATGCTGCCAGTGTGAAGACATTGTTTCCAAACTGCATTTCTCATCACAATATTTTTGCATAACCTCAGCTGAAAATAACCTTGCTTACCCAAACGTGAACAGACAAATGAGCCAGGAGAAAACATATTTTTATACAGAATATCATTATCTAGGCCAAGCTGCAAATCCAGCTGAGATGTGTCAGCCTCTCCTGAGCGTGGCAGGAACCTGCTGAAGATCACCCTGCATTCCATAAAGACATCATGCTGCTAGGAAATTGCTTTGAAATATGTTCTGAGAGACACAGAAATTGAGAAAAAAAAAAAAAAAAAAAAAAGAGAGAGAGAGGGAAATAAGAACTTCTGGAAGGGAAGTGCAGAGGAATAGCTGAGATTCCACCAGCCCCCAGAGAGGTGACCCATCAGATGGCACAGCTCCTGATCACATCTCACTCTTCCAAACAAAAGCCAGGCAGGGAAGGGCCTCCAGAGGGTTTCCTTCCCCTGCAAAGATAATTGTGAAATGTGTGTCCCCTGGACACTTCTCTTTACACTGGGACTTCAAACAGATTTGGACATGACCTGCTTGGCTGAGGGACTTGCCTTTCAAGGGGATGAAGACCTATCTGTCAAAAATATGAATCCCCCTAAAGGTTTTTTTTATTTTTATTTTTTAATGTAAAAGGCACATTGGAAGCAGAGACCAGTCTCCAGCCTTTTTCTCCTCCAGATGTGTTTGTGCCTTCAGCCTTTGTTCTCCCATCTTCTGCCCCATTATTTTCTTCTGCCTTCAAGCCAAAGAATAAGGAATGATCCTCAGCTCACACTCTAAGCTGTATCTCAGTGACCATGGCAGTTTATAAAGCACAAAATAATGTATTTAATGCAGAATGTCCAGGAAAATGAAAATAGATTTGCCTCAGAATGCAGAAACAATGAGCTCCTCTAACAGAAAAGTTTTTCCTGTATTATAAATACAGCAAAGCATCCTCAGAGGACCTTGAGATGAAATGAATGGTCCCAGGTGTCCTCAAGACTTTTGAGAACACTGAAAAACTTGAAAGATTTCACACTGCAGAGCCAACAAAGGGACAAAACTGTCCCATTTTGCTCTCTTGCATCTGCCCACAAATACACCTGACCACGTTTAAGGGGGATGGAAGACGGATGAAGGGATTATTTGTAATCTAATACTGGATTTAATAACTCACACTGCCTTTTCCAGCTGCAGGCTATTTCATCCTCTGAAGCCAGAGAGGAAACTGGGCTATGGAAATAAATTAACCTAAAAAAGAATATGCCTTCCACTAGCAAGTAAGAAAATTATAAGATGAAACTGCCAATTTTCCACATTAAAGTATCCCCTAAGATTTGATGACATATCATGAGTTAATTTTTAAGGCCTGTATTTTTTTTTTTTTCTGTGGAAAGTTTATCTGAAAACAAAACACTAATAAATGTGGTGGGAAGTTCCTGAACTTCCAGAACTGCAGCAGGAAATATTTGACCTTAAGGGCCCTCTAACTGTGATGTTTTCATCAGGGAGAAATATCACTAAGCAGTGTCTACAGTAAAACTGTCTTACAACAGCAGTGTGGAATTTTAAACAAAATATGTCAGGAGTAATTAAAATCAGAAGAATGATCAAGTGTCTGCTAGCATTGCTACATAAACAGCCACTACCAAAACAAGAAGCAAAAAACCCCCAAAGATTAGAGAGACAACAAGCATCTTGTTTATGAAAACATACAAGTTTAGAGGCTTTGTGTGAATACATCCATCATCTATCCCACTTAAATTTAAGCTGCTCATATTTGCCATTCTTTTGGTGTCTTTCATGAAGTTTAATTACAATACAGTAAACAGAGATTGGGAGCATTTCTGTTGTGCAATAAAATCCAATTGCTGACAGTTCTGAGAGGGATACTTAGACCTGTGGCAAGTTTGAAAGGGAATTTCCTCACACATTTTGCCAAAACTAAAGAGTGCCTCCACTCAAGCGATGAAGAAGCTTTTTCTAGACTGGTGATAAATAAACAGATAACAATAAATAAAATAATCTCTTCCATTTTGAGCTGCCTCACACCTCCCAAGATAGCAGAACACCTTTTCTATGGGTCAAGCCACTTTTCTGGAAGGCAGAAAATTCCAGAATAATTTGGAAGAGGCATACAAAGAATGCATGTTGGAGAAACTGCTTGTCTGGCACAGAAAAAGGCTGGGAACACCAAATCCAGGTTACAGCTGTAGTTTGCTTTACTCTCCTCTCTGTGGCTCCCACACACTTGGGCTGATGAGCAGTGTTAAAATTTGGGTTGTTTTTTGGGATTGCCCCCTGGATAGGCCAGAGCAGAGAAAAAAAAAACAACAGCATTTGGAAAAAACAAGTTGAAATTGGCTGGGGAACTGGTGGTGCTTCATGTTTGGATCCAAGACCTGATATTCCATAAATACAGGCAAACTCCAGGTCCTGATGCACTCCCACTGTGATAGTGAGAGGCCTTTCAGACTCAGAGGGGCAAAGCATCTGAAATACCCAGAATTTCTGTAATTTCTTCTGTTTGTGTGTTTACAATCAGCTTGCAAGGCTTCACAGGGTAAGGATTCCAGGTAGGATGGTTGAAGATATGATAAAATTAAATGTTATGTAGGTAGCAGAGGAGTCCTACAAGCTGTAAGTTTCTGTTCCTGAATGGATTTAATATGGTTTTGTTATGTCATACACAATTTCAGCTCAGAGACTACTGTTACAGCTTATTTTCTGATGGTTTTATGAGGATCTCATGCCTGACTTCCTAAATTAGGGTGGCTCTTTAAAAAACACCTTTTAAACAAGCTCCTACCAGAACAAAGTTTCCCTGTTGTTAAAGGTGATAAATCCTAATGTCCAATTTTTCCACATGGAACCTTACAAGTCTTCTAAAGCAATAACCATTTGCCACTTGTTTCTCTGGAAAAAATTCCATTTTTTTACTGGCATGAGGAAGAGCCTTCTGGAACCCATACACTGCTTGAACTCTGAATCTCCTTGCAGTGACTCTTTGGAATGTGGAGTGTGCTGAAGGCAAATTCAAACCACATAAAGAATAATGTTGACTAGTACATGATCAAATTATTGTTGATAGCATTACTTTTCTCACCCCAAAGCTTCAAAGGAAATGCTATGGCTTTGTTGATTATTTTTAAAGGCAAGACTGACTAATGAGAAAAATAATCACAGCATAGGAAATCTTGGGTTTTTTGTGTTCTACAGGACAAAAGCCTCTTCAGATGTTTTTTCTTTCCAAGGTCATGTTAAAGGCTTTACTTTGTACCAAAGGGAAAAATAGCAACACAAGTTGTGCAGTCTGCAGTGCTTGAATTAAATTAAGATTCCACTGGAGATCTTCCCATCTTCTGTCATGGGAAACATGTAGCTTTAAGATCTTTTTCGTTCTGTGTGTGTTTTGTTTTCCTTTGACTTGTGTTTGCTAATGGAGAACATCTTCTTGCTGTAAATTGCTTTATGAAGTAATGATCTACGGATGTCATGAACCAGTGAATCAAACCAAGAGTTATTTAAATCCTTATGTAGGTACAAGGCTTTGCTAGATAACAAGCAGGATTCAGAGGTGAAATTCCTGGGATTCAGAGGTGAATGTCACCATTTGCTCACCTGAATAACCCATAAGACACAATAAAAGAATTTGAGGGAGAAAATACCCAGATTGTGGGTGCAGATGGTTGATTAGGACAAAGATAAAAGCATGAAGAAAATGTATGTCAATACTGTTTTCTTTCAAGATGTTCCTAACACAAAACACTATCAATGGGACATCATCAGGAACACTTTCTGAAAAGGAGCCACAGAGATTTAGGAATTAAAATATTTTGTGGTTTTGAAAGCACGAGCATTAAAGCTGGAAGTGATAAAATTTGGGAAGTTGTTAGTGTAAATAGAGGCTGAACTCTTTCATGCAGAGGAGCTGATTAGTGCTGTACAGGAGTAACACAGTGTGTGTATGTGGCCAAAAAGAGCTTTATAGACTGGGTGCTGTGCTGCACACTCCCTGCTGCTCACTGCTCTGCATTTCTTGGGGTTTTACACCTGAGTGAAAGAAACCATTTAACCCTCTTGCTCTTGTCCTGTGTGAGGTGGAGGGGTGAGAAGCATTTTCAGGGTTCTGTGGGTGCAGAGCAGACCATGGAGGTGCCTGTGGGAGGCAGCTGGGGAGATGGGGATGCTCAGCTCAAACAGGCTTTGAGAGCTGCCCACTGCTTGCTGAAAATGGTGAAGGGGGGTGACAAGTGATGGCCTGGCACTGACCTGGATTTTCACAGTCAGAACTGCATTCCTGCCATAACACTCCACTCATGGCCTGGCTCATCCCCTGTTCTGCAGGAGGTGAACCAGTGGACACAATTTTATTTGTTCTCTAGTACACCCATGCCTGTGGCAAGTGACTTTATGCCAATAGATGGTAAAACTAAATGAGAAAATATGTAATTAGTGTCTCCTCAAAAGGTAGTAATTTCAGGGAGGAATACCCCTTGTCTCCTGAAGACAGTAACTTTGCTAAAGAGCAAATATTTGCTTAAAAAGAGCCTAATCATTGATATTTCAGCTGGGCAGTTCTGAAAATGGAATAGCACAAAGTATCTACTGGGAGTCACAGAAACACCAGAGCAAACAGGCAATTAAAAAGAAAAGGAAATTTTACCAGGCTAATCACTGATATTTCAGCTGGGCAATTCTGAAAATGGAAGAGCACAAAGTATCTACTGGGACTCACAGAAACACCACAGCAAGCAGGTAAATAAGAAGTAAAGGAAATTTTAACAGTTGTATTTTAGATTCAGTCATACCTTTTAAATTCTATTTAATGTTTACAAAATGTTAGACAACATGAAATACCCAATTCTTTTGAAATAAGTCAGTAATATTAATATACCTGCATCTGGTTTATAAGATGTACAGGATGCAACTTCTATGAGTTAACCCTTCTAACCCTTCTAGGGATTATTTGAAAATGGATTGAGAATGTGATTTGACAGGCAGTTTCTCAACAGGATGCAAAAATGCAAACCATTTAGCTCTTTATGGAGCTTTTTTTTTTTTGGGGGGGGGGGGCGGGGGGATTTTGGGATTGTTTTTTGGCTCCCTTGTGCTGTTGTTTAAAAAGAAAAATTCAAGTATCTTCATTGCTTTTTATGTGCTCCTTCAGATTACCACAACACAGCTTGAAACTGGGGCTCTTAATTTATTATAAGCCAAATTTGAACTTGTAAAATAAGAACTTCTTTAAAATTCTAGGTTTAAAAATATGAATATTTTGTTGGACATATTAACAACCAAAAGTGAGAAGTATATTGTAACAGATATTTAATTTGACCCTTTCACATGAGCCATTCAGACTGAATTTTAATTTATATTAAATTATATTATATTTATAATTTATATTCATGTATTTTTCTATATAATTTATATTAAATTATATTATATATATATATTTATTACTATTATATACATGTCAGTGAAAAAGCCAAACTGATTAATTTTTGTTTTCTTGTGACTCTTCAAATTCTCATATTTAATATCCTTTTTCTCCATTTACTCTAAATTTGAGGTAGGGATAAGGCCTCATTTTTACAACTGACTATAAAATACTTATTCCACTTTAATGGAACCACCTGTAGGATATAATACAATTTATTGCCAGAAAGATTATTAAAAATCAATCTTTAAGTGCCTTAGTCATGTTCAAGACTTGCCTTTGTAGATAGAGAAGAAAATCCATTCTCTTGGGGGTTCTTTGAATCCCAAAACATTTTCCCTGAATTACTTTTCCAGTGGGCCTTCTAGCATACCACAGGAAGTTATAAAAGCACTCCAGAACTGAAAATATCTAATTGTTAAATCATATATCAGTGTGCAATAATAATTAATTTCTTATGTGATCGTAGGTATTCTCAGAGATACTTCTGAAAAATGAAACTTTATCTTGTTGCAGGGACAGACAGGACAAATGGAAAGAAGGAAGGGAATTTTCCATTAATTCTCTGGGGATACCTTTCATCCTGGAAAAGGGATTTGTACCATACAATAGCATTAAATCACCTGTCCCTGCAAGTTAACTCATAAAACCCAGCCTGTTAAAAATGAAGGTTGTAGACATTAAAATAAATGGAAAGAAAAGGCTTTAAAGTTATTCAGTTAAATGTAACAAAATTGCTGTAAAATACTCTTTTTGTCCCATGTTACTCGAGGGTAAAGGCAGAAAAGTGTAATTGTTTCTATGAATTCCTACTCACTCAGGGCTTTTCCTTAGGAAGAAAGGAGCTTTTCCTTGGCAGAAATTATTCTTTACCAATCTTTTACACCTTAAAAACTGCTGGGTATGACCACACCAGTAAAGCCTGACTTATGGTAGCTGACATATTTAAAAATTATTTAGCAAGCTCATTTCACCACTGCACTTCACATAATATCATTAAATGACACACTTTTTAGAATTAAAGTTCTGCAACTATTTGAAAAAAAGAAAAAAAATAAAACCTGCCATGGCTAATGATGGGTTTAGAAATCTCATAGTTGTAAGAGAGGCTTAATTCACATGCTGCACTATAGCAAGGGGATTCAGTTCCTCTGCAGGAGAAAAGTAATCAAAGGATTTTAAGTATGATCTCCAAAGCTTGGAAAGGTCAAGATCTAAGGATATTTATCTTAGGAACCCCTGATAAGGCAGGAAGTCACATTAGCACATTATTACCTTGCATTTTCATTTTCAAATGGAGAAAATGAAGCAATTCCTGAACTAATGTTCTTTTAAATATTTCTATTTAATATTAACATTTTAATATTACAATTTCTTTTTAAATATTTCTATCTATGTTTGATTTGGGGTCTTTTCCTTCAGTAAAAACATTTTTGTATGTCCTAGAAGTAGCTGACTGGCTTCCCAAAGAATTTTTCACCTTTAATGGGGTTGTAGAACACATTGTTGGTCCAAACTGAGATTTATGTCCAGTCAAATAATTCCTTCTTTCCAACAACTCAATATCCACATCAACACTGACAGGCCAACCAGGAGGATGAGCCAACAAAGAAATTATGAGCAAATATTGCCATGCCACTATCCCATGTCAGATGGCACACAGGAAACCTTAAATATAGAAGTTGACTTCTTACCTACAGATGTAAATTTGTGCAGAGTTGGGAAGATTTTAAATGTTCACATTTTTGTAACCTTTCCTGACTGAAATATGGGTGTGGATAAATAACAGTTTTATCCCTCTGATTCTGATTAAACCCCATCAAGAGTTGGACCAGTGTTTTGACTGTGGTGCAAGATGACCAAGAGAATCAAAAACGGTTCTGAATGGCTCAAAGTGATGTCTCCAATTCTACCTGAATCAGATTATCAGTCTGTTTTCTCTCCAATACCTCACTCCAAACCTGGGGCAAAAATAAACTCTAAGCCTTACACATCAAGATTTCTTTTACACTTGCCTTGGGTGCCATGAAGTAATTTTAATTTTTTTTTTTTTTTTTTTTTTTTGCCTTTGGGTTCAGCATAAGGAGAAGCAGTCCCACTCAGCATCTGTCACAGCATTTCCCTCAGAGCAATCTGCAGGGCTGTTACCCAAAATTCATTCACACATTTGCACAGCTCTGCACTTGTCCTTGCCTCCAAGAAATAATGATTGATGTAGAGGCCAGCTCTGAGCTCTCTGTTTAATTAAAGCCCACACTGCCCTCCTTTTTGCTGTACTGTCTTCCACATCCCAGAACTCCTTACAGAGCCTGGAGTTGGTGTTGTAATTAAATTCTTCCATTCTGGGACCTTGTTTTTTTTACTACCAGCCACTGGGTTTTCACCTTTAGAGCAAAGTTTGCTATTCCACTCATATCCTGGAATACAGACTTCACATTTCCCCATCAAGGCTTCCTAACTCTTCTCCCCTGTCAATTTTCTGACTCAAGATCCTCAATACATCAGCAGCCTTGGTACACTGTTCTTGCCAGGACACATGTGAGACATGATTGTGTTTTCATGGCCATAAACCTCGTCTTTCCAGATATTTCTGTGCTAAAATGCTTCTCTGGACCCTCAAGAGCAGTCACAGCATTTCCAGCCTCGTGTTTCCAGCAGAAATCCTTGTTTTTAATGCTGCACTGCTGCCCTGCCATGCTGCAGGGCATCCCCATTGCATTTTCCACAGGTAAATGCATTTATCAGCATCTATTTAACAAAGGTGTGTTGGTGCTCCCTGAGTGCTGCTTCAGAAACATTTCTCAGTTTCACAGTGCTGATGTGAAGGGGCACTCTTTCTCATCCAAAATTTGCTGGTCAGTAATCTTTTTTTCTTTACCAAGCAGTTTATAAAGTTAGCCTACTTGTGTTATAAATAGCCCATGACAAAACAAATTTGATATTAAGTGATGCTTCAAAGAGCTCTACATTCCAATGAAGACTTACAGTGGGTTTTCCATATGAATATATTTATTATGCATAAATCTGAATTTTTGCACGTACTGAAGACTTGAAGGAAAGCAATTCAGCTTCAAGGATCAAATGTTTAATAGGTGTCTCAGTAATCCATGATATTCTTTCTTGAATGACTGGGGTTCTCAGAGGCAGAGAGACATCTGTGGGGTAGATAAGCATGTGCTAAATGTCTGTATTTACATGCCTTCCTCAGGCACAAAGGTACATCTAAAATACATCAGTGGAAGTTTGAGATTTAAGTGGAGGTTACTTCATGCTAATGCTGCCATTCTTCAAAGCCACCTCCATAGAAAGGTCTGAAAAAAGGAATTTAATATGAAACCTTTATTTAAAAGTAACATTTATGGAATTTATATATTATAAGTCCCCCTCACTAAGCAAAATACATGCAGCTTAATCCATTTTTCATCCACTTTTATCTTTGTCCTCCGTAATCTGGCTCATCTCTTCAGGGTGGGGGAAAATGCAGGGAGTCAGTCTGCTTCACCTTCTCCTCTAAATACAGAATCTGTTTAATGCAGCAAAAAGAGAAAAGCCAATAATGGATGTAAATATTGACACATTTGAAAGGCATCAGAAATCCTTTCTCTCAAAGTATCCCATAATTTTGAAAAACTAGCTCTAAAAAATTATACCGTGTGGAAGACAATTTGGATTTTTCTCCCTTGACTTGCTAAATGGGACCTTTCCTATATTCAATGAACACAGTTCAAATAATCTGGAAACACAATTTGATTAAAATAAAAAATTGGTTTAATTTCACTAATTTAAATTAAATATTTGCAGTACCAAAACCTTAAATAGGAGAATGCAGATTAAAATTAGCATAGATGCTATTAGTAATAGAATATAAATTTGCAAATCACTGACAATGAGGATCATGCATGATTATTAACTCAGCAGGATTTAGTCCAAAGTTGAACAACATTATTTGATGTGTGTGCTCAACACACTGACAACTTCAAGGTGTGATTTGAACAAACTGAATTGTCATAACATTTTTTTAAAGGAAATGCTGTTTATAATTCTATTTTTTTAAGGCTGGCAGAAGAATCTTCAGTAACTCTTTCAGTTTTTCTATATTAATGATGACTGTTTCTCAACAGTAATGACTAAATAATTTATTTTTTCTTCCTGGATAAAGTGATCCAAAAATACTTGGCAACTGTGAAGAATGATATGACTGAGATTCCACCTTCCCTGGGATTTTGCTGCTGTAGTGACAGTAATTAATAATTACGAAGGCATTAGGATTAAATGGAAATATCACACTGGTGTTGTTATTAATGAAGTAGGTTTTCCTAGAGGTGACAATGTGCCTTGCTTACAAACCAGTGTGATGACAGCCACTACATACTTTTGTGGCAACTGGTGTGGCCCAAATTTTCTATGCTCCCAGGAACAGCAGCAACATGTGCTGGAGTCATCTGGCTCTATAATCAGAACACGACTGTAATTACAGACACACTCTCTGCTCTGACTGGGGCCAGCTCCCACTCCATGCTGTTCAAAAACAGGGAATGAGTTTTCACTGGGGCTTTGTCCCATTCTGGAGCTGGAAACACTTCCCATTCAGCCACAAGCTACAGAAAAGTCTGGGTTTCTAAACCACTTGTGTTGTGTTCTCCTAACTCTGCTTGTGCTCATCATCCCTGCTCCCTTCCCAAGGCTGTGCATAAAAGCAGATGGATGCAGAGGATTTAGGAATCTGATTTCCTGAGTTGATTGTAACTCTAAGAGAGTTAATAATGTTCTTCAAAAAGCCAAATTACTCAACTAATTATTAGCCATTTATAGTGAGATAGCATTGAAGCTGTCAGTCAGCAGCCAGAGATGCTGTATTTATTAAAAATGAACACTGCTTTTGCACTCCTCTGCTTGGCTTAAAGTGGTGGCTGCTCCAGTTTTGTTTTGTTTTAACTGCACAGCTTCTACTAATCTACTCCTCATTAACAGCACCAAGGCAAATCCTTTCTTTCTGCTTTGGCTGGCAGTTTCAGAGCTGTCTGTACATTCAGTGCAAACAAATTTTGCCTTACCAATACCAACCACCCACCTCCTGCACATCTGATTAATCCTCCTAATCTCTGGCGTTCCAGAAACACCTATTGCCATGGCATAATTAAATTTCCAGATTAATCATAATTTGAGTTCTCTGGCAGGGAATTACTCCTCGTGGTGTGGGTGGATCTCGAGGAAGGTTTGGAAGAATCACTCAAATCCTGATGAGCTGCTCGGGGATTTGGTGCTGGTCACCCTCTGCTGGGAAGGCAAAACACTAAAAATATAACCAGCCCAGGTGTGTGGCTTGGACAAGGAGAAAATGCAAGGGTGGAACAGGTGGAAAAAAATGCTGATGGGAGCATGGAGCCTTGCTTGGACCACTGCTGCATCCCCAGCATCCTTGTGTACTGCTCACATCTGACTTTGGTTTATGTCAATAGGATTATCAAGCTGCTGATACACATGAATGCTATTACCTCCAGTAATAAGATGCTGAATTAGTAGTAAAATACTTAATCCTCTTCCACTGAATTTAATGCTGTGAATGCAGTGCAAGAGAAAACACAGACAAGTCTAAAATTCCTTGGAAACAGACATTTAGATATTGACTTTCCTTCAAGGCATCTACTTGACTTTCAGAGATTTCTGAGATCTGGAACACTTGTCAAAGGAGGGAAATGATTGTTTTCCTATTATGGCAATGGCATTAATGAGTGCCCTAACGTGGATAGTTAATACAGTGGCTTCATATAGAGCCATAATTTATCATTCCTAATTAGAAAATCATTGAGTTTGTTTCCTATTTTTCTGACAAAACCTGGCAGAACTTCTGATAAACCTGGCATGAATCAGTTTGGTTTGATTTACTGAAAGAGTAATAGTGATTAGTGGTGAAAGGGGAAGAGAATAAATAGCTGCTAAAAACTGCAGAAAAACACAGCAGATATGATAGTGGAGTCCCAGGCACCAAATGGATTCTTACCCCTTGAGAAACACAGATTAAGCTGAAAACAGTTGCAAAAGTATTTTTAAATGAGGCTCTCAGCAATGAGATTGCAAAGCTGTCGATGTCATGGATACACCCTGGTTTCTAGTGCATGTCTATCTGCTGCACAGGCAGCTTCCTCAGTTATTTTCAGACCACTTTCAATCCTCTCCTTTATAGTAAGATTGTCTTTGCCATGGTGACTAATGACTTTTTCCTACGTTTGTCAAGGTTGATTTTTGTGCTTCCCTTCTGTCTCACTTCACAGAGCCTCTAGTGAGACACTGAAGGCTCCTTCTCACACTGGGAATTATTCCCCAGGCCTTGGATAATATGTGAGACAGCTTCAAGCATTTCCACCACTGACTGTGTCACCTGAAGGGAAACTTAACCTGCACCAGCAAACACAAAAATCCCTTTAGTCCCTGCACTTCCCCAGCAATTCACACCTGACTCCCACCCAGATAATTTAATCTGTGGAGGCTTCAGAACTCCATTTATCATCTCTTCTCATTTACAAGACAGCTAAAGTTATCTCCACCTCCTTCTGCCTAGGTCCCATTACCCCCTTAATCCATTTAAATCCTTCCATTAGTTTTTTTTTTTTCCTCTGCTAAATCCTCAGCTTCAAGGTCCTATGTGCCACCTCTTAATGTTTCCAAGTATATTCAGCACTCAAGTACTGGAGTGGTTTTTGCCAACACTGAGCACAGCCTTGCTGATAATTTATCTTTGGCTTTTTTTCTGCTGCTTATGACTATGCAGCAAAATGGACTTTGGGCTTTTTTTCCAGTTTTCCTGCAGGTTCAGGATCTCACCTATAAGGAAGTGAGCAATGATTGGACTCAGTGATCTTAAAGGTCTTTTCTAACCTAAATGAATGAATTTGTGAATGGTCTAAATTTGTTTAGTTTAATACAGCATTTCAACAATAGATTAGTTTTTGTTTGTTTTTTCCAGAGGAACTGTACAATGAAATTCATATTTTTTTACTCTTTTAACCCCAATTCCATTTTAGATCTTTTTTATGAGACTTATTTCCAAGTGAAAGCTAAAATAAGAAGATGTGTGTTGCTCTACATCTAAATATGCTTTAATAATTTTGAGCAGTGTACTCCATAAAACAATCCCATAAACTCTCTGCTGCCTGAGCCAGGCCTTTACCTCCTCTCCCAGGTTCCATTCCAATTGCCTGCATAAGAACATTAACAGGATTTTATGAAGATGACACACAGCCAGTCTCCAAACCCTTTGATCTTGTGTCCTAGATTTTGACTTCAGTTTGGATTTCTACAGTGTGCTAATGCCATACAGAAAAGGCAGAGAAGGGTGCTGGGCAATGCAAGTTGAGTGTTTGGAGATCAGGGAAGGGTGGGCAGGAAAATACTCAGGAATGCACCATCACACCCAGGGGTGATGAGGAGCTCTTTACAGCAATCCTCATGTTTGTTTTCCAGGTTCTCTAACACTGACTGGGCCAAAACAAATGCTACTGAAATCCAAACCCTTTGGAAAAGTCTGCATCTCTCAGTTCAGGTGGATTTTTTTGTCAATTACCAAAAAATAGGAAACTTGTGCAACTAAGTTGCTGTTATTGGTATTACTATTGCTATTTTGGGTTGTACCAGCTTATGACATTTTATAGGAACAGCCAACAAATAGCCAAGCTTAGTATCTGCCCTGAATCAATTTTCTGTACTTTCTGCATCTCTCCTGAGTTACCTTTACCTCCCGAAGTGTCAGTAAATGGCTTATGTGCTTGGTGAGTGCAGAAGTAACTGGTTTTCCTGTTAATGACACACCAAATTCAATTCTACTCCATTAAACCCCTATTTTCTTCATGTGAGAAAATAGCAAGTGGAAAAGTTAGTTGCTTTGATGCAAGTATGTGTCTAAAGTTTGGAGTTATTTTGCTGTGTTGCACAGGGAAACATAATTTGATTCTTTCCCTTTCGTTCCCTTTAAAAGGAATTTTTTTTGATTCCTAAAATCCGTTAGAATAAACAGTCTGGATGATGAAAAATAGAGAAAGTTTTTTATTTAGGGGAAGGAAGGGAATGAAATTCTGCTTATCAAATGACACTAATGACCAAACTAAATTCCCTTCCACACAAAATGCACATGCTGTTTTTCAATCAACATTAATTTGTCTTTCTCATTCTATTTTCAAAGTCTAATGGGACATTTCTAAGGACATATTTTAGCTGCCTCTTCCAGATTCAGCAGATCTGCAATTAATCTAAGCAAACTTATCCAAAATATGCTCTAAAAATTCTTCATCTCACTATGTCTCATCTGTGTTTAGAAATGTGTTAGAAGGGGACTAATCAAGTGGTTTCATAGATGCAGTGAAACGGATTAAAAAATCTTTTATATTTACCCCTGTTGATTACAATTTGTCATGAATAATTTTATTTTCTGAGTGTCTACAAGAGTTTAGTGGCCTCAGCCTGGGGAAAAAATACAGTTTACAAGTTTTTTTAGGATTATGCTGATTGCTTGTATTTACTAACTTTGTGAGCACAGAAATAATTCTGCAAGCAATGGGTATGACTATTCAACTAGACCTTGGTGGAACAGTGGAAGATGCTGAAACAGTTTTTCTTTCAGGGGGCAAAGACCAGAGCTGTCCTATGAGGAATTTTGCCAGCAAGGGCTAGCAGGACAGCTCTGAACTTGCTCCTTCTGCTCCTGGCTCCTCCAGTGCTCTCACTGAGCTCCTGTAGGTGCTCTTGAGTCTCCCTGTAAGAAAGGAGGATCTGTATTTGATTTTTTGGAAAACATGCCTTATGCTAAGGAACTTCTCAGGAAACTGGCTGTGTGGGTGAAGCTGGTTTGCAAGGAGGGGCAAAATGAAATCCTGCCATCTTCTCACTTGTGAAGGGATGATTTGCAGAGCCCCCTCAGACTGAGAAGAAGGGCAGCAGCCAGTGCTAACCAACCTGGGCAGCTTGCCTGACTGCACTGCAGTCCTTAAAACACACAAATTCACAAATAACACAAAACTCCTGAGCCAGGGTAAACTAGATGGAGAGAAAATGGGATAAAATTACTTATTATAGTATCACAGTGTGCCTTCTCACATAAAAGCTTTTGAGCTGCTACAGGCTTAGGGCAGAAGTGTGTAACAGCTTATACAGCAAGAAATATTTTGGTTATTTATTACTTCTGGTTTAGCCTGAAGAGTTTATGCTGATTCCATAACACATCAGTCAAACTCAGCTGGTTGGAGCAAGTTTGTGCCTATCTTATGTTGTTAAAGTGGTATAAAATATTTTGGCAAACCTTACTTTAGCTTGCCATTTGACCAGGCATAAGAAAGGAGATAGGAAAGATTTACTATTTTTATTGTACTGATGGAGAAACAGAAGCAGGTAAGGTGACATGAGTTGCTCAAGATCACAGAGCAGGTCAGGGCAAGTGTTCAGACACTGCCTGTAACACAGACTGATGAAAACACTGAAATTAGGAGAAATGTACATGTACATATATATATTCAGTGATGTTATTTATACACAAAATTTCCCAAAGTTCCCAAAGCTTATTCATGTGTTGCATGAAGCAAATATTTTGTTAAGGTTCACTAGGTTTATACAGTATCTTGTGCCAGCATAGTGTCTTTCATTATTGTAGTTATTTTGAATATTCACATAAGAATCAGTTGCCTAAGAATGTAACACTTTTTTTCATGCCTGATCTGAAATATACTTCTGGACCAAGTCAAGTAAAAAGTCACTTTCATGATTTAGTTTTTTCTTTTGATTTGCTGCTATGAACTTTTTTCTTTCCACTCCATAGACATTTTCATGCCATCATTTAACAGCATCTGAATTCTTTCCTTCCCAAGGAACAGACAATTATATTTTCACCCAACAGGACAACTTATCAACTGCAGCACCTGTTTTCAAGAATATCATTGCTTTAGTGTTAATTTTGGCTGGCCATGTGCAGTGTCAACTGTTATTAAATGAAATGGTGATGTTATACCACAATTCATATTGCACAAATATTGGGTAACATGTTACTTCAAGGTAGGAGGAAGCTGAAGCAGATTCATGTTCCTGTACACACAAAAATATCTGAAATTAGAATGACACAGGCTGGACAGAGCACAGCACTCCAGACCACTATATCAACATGGATTTTTTTTTTTTATGCTAAAAGCAGTTCTTAGGGATTTTTGGGTTTTTTTTTTTTTTGTGTAGCTGGCTAAAAATTATGATGTATTTTAGACACTCAGCTAAGGCTTTGCCCAATAAGTATCAGAGGTTGAGCATCAATTATTAATCAGAAGGTTCCTATCTTCCTAGTTCTGTGAAGATGCATATTTGTGTGTGTATAAATATTACACATACATATAAAAAAGATACTGCAGCAAATCTTTAAAGCCAATGCTGGGTTTTGCTCAAGAGGCATAAAAAGTGCCTCCAAGCCTTTCAACTAAATTTAGTGTGCAATTGGGAGGACAGTGCTCTCACTGCTCTCACATCAGCACAGAGCAAGCAGGAATTCCTGGAGGAATGCAGAGCATTTAGACTGGTCCCCTATTTGAACAGTCATCTGGTGGAGTGTTTTCCTTGACAAGCAATTTTACCAACAGGATGGTGGTAACACACAGCACTAGATATAAGCACAGTTATAATTACACATGACACACATCATGTTTTCCAGACATGGACAGAAGATCTTTTGAATGTGCCTTAATTCTGTTATTAAGCTGCAAAATGCACATCCACCACTGCTGGGTACTCAATGCACACGTGTATTTGTACAGAGGATGAGGATATGTGTATGCAAACCTCCTGCTTTCCCTTTTCTGTGGCTACAGGACAGACCCTGGCCCTTGTGTACCAAGGAACAGGGAAAAATTGCCTTCCTAACCCAAAGCACAATAGCCATTCCTCTACCAAAATGCAACTAGATTATGTTGTGGTGGCAGCTCTGTAATGACCTAGAAATGAATGCTGTCAGCCTGGAAATGGGAACTGTTTCCTTTTCAGGGAGAATGGGAATACAGCTCCCTCCTCTCCTGGCCAAGTGTTCCAGCCACCACATGATCCTATCCCAGATCTTTTGTTTAATTTTGCTTCAACTTAATCATTCTTGCATCCTTTGTTCACTGAGCTCAGGTTTCAATAGATGGGATAGATAGCACTCCTACCCAAATTACCTGGTAATGGGGAAGGGTGAGGAAAGAGCTGAAAGGAACTATTATGCTGCCTGGCTATATTCTTATGTAAAAGAACACTATTGCCTTCATCTATTGAAAATCCGAAATTGTGAGTGCAAGTCCCTGATAAGTAGGGAAAAAAAGAAAAAGAAACAACAAAACCAAGCTGCATTATGTTCCTCTTTTAAAAAAAGCAAGAAGGAACAAGATGGTCAGCCAGGACTCAGCTCCTGAGGAGCTCAGGAAGCACATCCTCTTGGAGTCCATTCCCAAGTATGTGACTAAGTGACCAGCTGAGTCTGAAGGATCTAAAAATTGTGGACAAGACCTATCCAGCCCTTTCTGAGGCCTTTGACATCCCTCCTCTCTAGATTCATTTAGAAGCTGACCTGGGCAATGGATCAGGTGGATCAGGGACTGGCTGTGGGTGCCAGACTGGACACAAGCCATCACAAACAGGACTTCCAGGTGATTTTGTGGAAGTATCTTATATCTGAGAGTCCCAAGATTAAAGTGCATCTCAGCCTGGACAGATGTTAGGACTAAGACCTGAAACATCAGGTTTTGTCTGAATAAGATTTCCACTATTTGCTTGGGAAGCTATAAAATTTTCTGTTAATATTCCTATGTTATCCTAAGTCTGCACTATCTTTATTTACCATCAACCTCACTAATTTTACCTGTCAGGGAATGAAAGCCTGAATTAAAAGATAATGACGCACGAAAACCAGTAACTCAAAAGTTACAAAAGCAGCTAAAGTGACTACCCCGTGCTTAAGCAGATAATCACACCTCGGGCCCACCCTTGCAAAACATTTATTCCTGGATGTGAATCACTGCCTGCCCAGAGCTCTCCCCAGGACACAGGAGCTCGCAGGAGCTGCACCCCTACCAAGGGCTGAGTCATGCACCAGAGAGCTGGAAACAGCATTCCAAATAAAAACACACACAAAGCCAAGCAGAGGTTTCGTGTACACACAGGATGGCTCCTTTTTGATGACTTCAAGGATCAGCTTTTCTCACTGTGATCCATGATGTTCTCCCGTCCATCAGGACTGCCTGCTTTCACATCCAAACAACATCACACCAAAACTGGTGAAATAATTGAAAAGCACGTAGCAGTCTTTCCTAACACTCGGTAAAAGATGTGGCAAATCGTTTGGGAAACATAAAAGATTTTTTGCTTAACCCACCCCCACAGGTTTTTCCAGCAGACTTCATGTTACAACTTTTTGTGCAATCTTTTCGCTACGAGTTTCTTCTTTTTTAGCCTTAACCATACTAAAAATCATACTAAACCATACTAAAACCATGCATGACACCAACATCCCATTCTTTAAAATCGGTGTGGCTCAGATTAACCAGGAAGGTTCCCACAGCTTCAGACCACTGAAACGAAAAGTATAGAGTGTTTTTGAGATTTTTTTTTTTTTTCAGATAGGAAATGTTGCAGTATTTCATCTCCTTTACAACGTTGCACAATTGTATCAGAAATATCTGACCCTCAGCTATAATAATTCACTAGAATGATGTCATCTGAGCTGTCACCTCAGGTATAGGAGGTGCTACGCAAATAATCTTGATAACAGAATGCCTCCCTTGCTTTTGAAGGCTGACTTCAGGGTCTCAGCCCCTTGTGTACAGATGAAAGATCACAGCTGCGCCTCTTGGTGCCAACCTTGGCGTTTTAACCCTTCCCACTTATTTTTAGGATAAATTCTTTCTTCAAAAAAACCCAAAATATTTACCATTAAAAGTGTTTATATGCTGTTGTTTCCTAGCAGTAATTGGGGGGGGAGTTGTTCCCCTTTAGTTTGTACATACAAAGTTTTTGGAAGGTCAAGTTTTGGACTTTGTAAGATTTTGCCTAACTATACTTTAGGCCTGCCACATTTTTTTCCCAATTTCTGTTTGTCTCTCCCTTCCCCTCTCTTTCTTCTGTTTATAATTCCAGCAAGTATTTCATATACCTGATGTAAGAGTGATATCCTGAAGGGAAACTGAGCTCAGATACAGTTTTAGGGGGTAAATTATTTTGTGTCCTCTGTACCATGCTAAAATCCAATTATTGTCATCTGTTTTAGGATTTATGTATTAGCATGGAAAGGTTAGTATTTTCACAGTTATTATCTATAACCCCATCATGTGTACACCTAAATATCTGATTTAGCAAACCATGCTGTTATTCCACCTGCTTCACTATATTCCCACTGGATGTTGTGAAATCTGACAGTGCCTTTTCATCTAAATTGGGTTTTCACTTGTGTCTCAGTCATCAGAAAGGCAGAAGTTGCAGTTTCCCCCGTATTTCATCATTGTCCAATTTCTTTTTTTTCTCCTCTTTGGGTCACCTACCAGCCTAATGCTTGTGCCAAGATCTGCTTCTTAGCGTGTTCAATCTGCAATTATTTCTTGTGAGTTTTTACTTTTTTTTTCCTGTCAACTTCTGTTTTCTTTCCAGCCTGCTCAGCAGCCCAGAGCAGCAATCCCATCACTCCGACCATTATCTGTCTCTATCCCTTTATTGTTAAAAGAAAAAAAAAAAAAAAAAAAAAAGAAAAAAAAAAGAAAGAAAATATTTTACAGTTTAAAGTCTCTTGAACCCGTATTAGTTTTGGAAGTCTTGAGTTTCCACAACATTTCGAAATGGAAGGGTGGTGCAGCTGGGAAGAAAAAAATGAAACAAGCCTAGAGAAGATTATTTGCCTGAAGTGTAGGGTTAAAAAAAACCCAACCAAGCCAGAAACCTTAAAAAAACTCCCAAAACAAAACAACCACACAACATTTTCTTACTACTAATCTCATTTCTGTTTCTCCCCCACTCCCAATTGCTCTGCGAATTTGTAATTCACTGCTTCCAAAGGTTCTTCAAACTTGTTCTACTGGTTTTCAGAAGCAGACAGACTTGTTTTTCGAAGCTCTTCGGTACACCAACTGAAATTTATTTCATTTTTCATTTTGCTCCTGCAAGGAGCCCCGGGACGCTGCATCACCGTGTTGTGTCCTATGGATATATTCAGTGTGCGCTGCACAATGTGTAATTACCTGCTGTAAAAAACCACACAGAGCCCTGCTGAAATAAAGGCACCTTGATGCTTGATGGAAAAGAATAATACAGCCAGCTGAAAGGGGAGCAAATTGTAATGAAAATCTATTTTGCTCTGTCAAAATAAAGAGCAGAGCGGTTGCTTTGCTGTCGTGTGTGGAAGGGGCTTCGCAAGGGCCGTGCAAAGGTGTCCTGGAGCAAGATCCACCCTGTTTCCTTCCCTATCAAAGAAGTTCTACCCTGGTTTCTCTCAAATTAGGGTCCCTGGTTCCAGAGTTTATAGGGATACACCAAGTGTGAAGCTCAAGGGACACTTTAACACGGCATGAGCGAAGGATGCGGGATGCCCCGCTGGAGGTCTCAGTGTTTCGCTAACATGATTTTTGGAACAGAAGCAAGGTGGGGAAGGCTCAGAACAGCGCTGCGATCCGGGTGGGCTGTCGGGGTGATTAATTAACGGGAGCTGTGCGTGCAGCGGGCACGGGGAGCAGCGAGCAAACGGAGCTGGGTGCGGAGACTCGGCGGGTGTCACTGCGGGCCTGTGCCGGCCGGCAGCTTCCCCTCAGCCGCGGAGCCCGGAGCGGGCCCGGGACGGCGCCGGGCCGGAGGCGCGGCCGCCCCCTGCAGGGCCGGGACGGACGGACGGACGGACGGACAGAGGGAGGGCGGCCCGGGGCCGGCACAAAGCCCGGGGCGGCGGCCAGGGCACCGCCCGTCTCCCTCCGCCCCGCACGACTCGGCCCCAGCTGTCCCCGCCGCCCGAGGGGAAGCGGGGCGGGCCCAGGCGGGGCCGGGGCGGGCGGAGCGAGGGAGGCGCCGAGCAGGGAGGAGAGCACCGGGCGGGTTGAGGCGGCCGCGGAGCGGAGCGGGCTGGCCGCGGCCCTGGCACGGCGGCGCCCGGGGGCGGGCGGAGGAAGAGGAGGGGCGCGGGCAGCGGCGCTCGGAGCCGTCTGGAGGAGCCGCCGCGCCGAGGCGGCCGCGGAGGTGAGCGGGGAGCGGCGCTCGGAGGCCCGTGCCCGGGCGGGGCTGACAGCGGCCCCGGGGCTGCGGGTCCCCGCGGCGGGCAGGAGGGGCGGGGGCGCTCCCGGCTGCTCGGGGGGCCGCAGGGAGGGAGGTGGTCGCTCGGGCGGCGTGCCCGGCCCGGGCGGGGTGGCGGCTGTCACGCCGTGACCCCGGCGCTGCCCGGCGCCGCTGCCGCGAACAAAGAAGCGTGCGGGGAGCAGCGCTGCCCTGCAACACAAACTCCCGAAAAACGCCGGCAGGCGGAACGCGGGGCCAGGAGAGGATTCCGTGCTGAAGCCTCGCTGGGAGGAATGCTTCGATGTGAAAGGATTTATTCGGTTCTCTCAAGCAAGACTCGCTGTGGTTTTGAGACCGCTGTCATATCTGCTCATTGTTTGTTGTTGGGTTTTTTGCGTGTGGCTGATCCTACCTCGTAACAGCAAATTTTCTTTAAAACGGCTCTCTTGGTGAATTTAACAGTATAGCAGAAATAAAGAATGCGAGCCCTTGACTTTGGTCTTTGTTGTCTGCGTTCGCAGCTGACGGAATTGTGATTTGCATGTAGGGTTAAAAGTGCTGTCTCCTTTATTTCAGGGCTCTAGGGGAAGATGTTGTCTCTTCTGACATCTTGCGATTGAGATACCTGAGAACAGGTTCAGTAAGAATCCAAGTTCCCGAGGAAGGCGCTCCGAATGTATTGAAACCAGAAGCTGTAAACGCTGATTTATTTCTTTGCCCTGCCGCCTGTACCGCATCAGAAGCCGTAATGTGAGGCACTTCTCGGACACTCTCCCAGATGGGTGAAGTCTGCAAGGCTCGCCGTCCACACTGGCCGCTGTAGTCACTGGTACTTGCCACGTCTGTGGTGTGTGTGCATAGTACTCTGAAGAGAAATCACTTTTTTTAATGAAATTCCCAGAAGGAACATTTTATTATGGACAGCTTCTTCTGTATGTATATCCATCGAGATTAATGCCTGGAGTTGAAAGGCATTTAGTATACAGTGCAAAGTTGGCGTTCCCTCAGCTTTTCCAGATGTGTCGCCTCCCCTGTGCGCTGGGAGCACACGCAGCTGCCTGAGCCGCAGATGCAGCCATGGAGCTGCGTGAACTTGTGAGCCACGGCACAAGTCTTGCTGAGGGCCGGTGCCAGCCGCCGCTGCACGATGTCAGCTGAGCTGTGACTGCGCCGGGCTGGTCCCAGCACATGGAGTGACACCCTTCCTGCCGAGTTTCACCGGGAAGGGCTGGCTGCCGTCACCGCTGCCAAGGTGTCCTGCCCCGGTGAAGGCGCGTCCCCCCGCTCCTGAGATGCTCGAGATGTGCCCCAGCTTATGACACATCCCGGAGAAGAAGCTCTGTAAAATGGCTCAGACCAGCTTGCTGCAGGGAAAGCAGTTTTACTGTAGGGAGTGGGTTTTCCACAAGCTTCAGCACTGCCTCCAGGAGAAAGCGAGCTGCGGCGGCAGCGCTGCCAGCAAACCCTCTCTGGTAGCGAGTGCTGGCAGTAACAGCGGCGCTGTCTCTGCGAAAGGAGCTGCCTGGGGAGTGCTGCTGGTAGGAGGGCCCGGCAGTGGGAAGACTGCCCTGTGCACCGAGTTGCTGTGGCCCAGCTCAGCTGCCAGCCTGCAGAGGGGCTTGCATCGCCAGGTGCTGGCCTTCCACTTCTGCAGGGCGCAGGACTCGGACACGCTCTGCGTCGGGGGCTTCATCAGGGGCTTGGTCTCGCAGATATGCCGCGGCGGGATGGTCCAGGGATACGAGGACAAGCTGAGGGATCCCGCCATCCAGAGCCTGCTGCAGCCCGGGGAGTGTGAGAGGAACCCTGCCGAAGCCTTTAAAAGGTAAAAAACAAACAAACATACAAGAAAAGCCTGCTGTTTAGGTCTTCCTTCCAGTGAGCCTGAGATGCAGATAGTTTAAAACACGTTTGTGTCGTGGCTTGTTATCTCTGTCAGAGCGTGCAGGCTTAACCATGGAACAATCTAACTTTGTTGTTATAGCTGACATAATAAATATTTACTTTTACAACAAAGTTTATTATTAATAGTGAATTTATTTACATGTGTATATTAGTAGCCTCTGATGTAACTGAGTGTTTTGGAAAGACTTGAAAGTAACTGACTACAGAGTGGTAAATATCCAGTCCATGGTCTCCCATGTGCCATGAAGGTAGGGCAGTTGTCCTTCACAGACCTGAAACAGACCTTACAGGACCCTTGGAAAAGCTTCCAACAGCATGCTCTGTCTGAGAGGAAACTGGGCTAATGGATCTCTGGGTCTGATCCAGCACATCGGTTTTATGTTTGTCTAAAAATATGTGGTAGGGAAATGTCAATTAACTCCTTATGTTACTTCTCACAATATGCACAGATTGTGTCAAATCTTTATTGCTACTTCTTCTGCAAAGTGCTTCAAAGTGTTGAAGGCATCAGAAATTGATCAAGAGGGCTCAACCTGCCCCTTAAGAGGTTTGTCAGCTGTCTGAGCTGAATGGAAAAGAAACAGATTTAATTTTTTTAAATAGTGTTCCCTAACAAACCATAGTCTCTTGAGTTTGTCACTGATAATTCTCTTTCTGTGAGCATCTTTGAAAGGATACATTACATGTAAATAGCAGTGTATATCCACAGATACACAACCAGCACAGCCCGTGTCAGTGTGTGTCTATTGCTCTTTATTCCCTTGGGTCACAATGAAGGAAAATTCATGAAGGATAAGGCTTGTCTTCATCAACACAGCTTTAAATTATGGTGTTGCCAGTATAAAACTTCTTTGGAATATTGGTTAAAATGAAAAATTTTTGGTACTGTGTATCAGTAACTTTTTGTGATACTTGAGGGTTTATTGCCTGTTTTCAGTATAAAATTCCTCTCCTCTATTTTTTCTTTCCTGACTGCTAGGACTGTGGAGACAAGTACTGAGGTTGAACTGTGGTGCTTGCTCTCATTGTCATGGTGGTGTAAAAGAGCCTTCTAGTCCTGGTGACTATGTCCTTGCCTGCTGAATAAACAGGATGCTTGTCTACATTGTTCTCAGTGTAGTGTCTTAAAACAAATAGTTTAAACTGAGACTAGTTCTGGATTTTTTTGTTTGCTGCTGAGTGAATATGGAGCTGCTAGCAGCTCTTAGGGTACTAATTTCAGAGGTATTAAGCTCTCTTAAATTCTAATGAATAAAAACTGGGTTCAATTAAGAGTCTATAAATGGAATAGCAGACTGGCCATCTAGCTTCAGGCAGTCTTTTAAAATCATGAAAGTGGATTATTCTGGTGAGTAAGAGCCTGTTTGTGTTTAAAAGTCTTAAATCTTAAGAATTTAGTACAGGCAAGTTCTCAGTAAGAGCTGGAATCCTTCCTCTGTTCTAAAAATGATTGCCTTACTGCACAGAGCAGGAGCTAGGTAAGTGTCTTAGACAAAAATGCAACCTAGAAATATAAAATACAATACATATTCATTTAGACTGATTTTTATGAACATAGGGTTTAATGATGGGCTATTTTGAGTAGGTCAATATACAGGGTTCTTGGTTTTGAACTGGAAAAATAAAATAGGCACAACATCCACCAGTAGTCTTTTCCTTCTCAAATTCTGCAGCAGTGATTGTGAACTATTATTAACCTAAAAATATTTATGGGGTAGTACAAGAGTTTCAGTCAAGGAGATTTTTCTTTTTGCCCTTCATGTATTCCCCTGCTCCCACTTACCCTGCTCTGCTCTCAGGAGCAGCTGTGGTGGATGGTCTCCATTCTCCTGTCTCAGGTTTGAGGGAGATGAGGTGCTGTGCTGGGAATATAAGTTTTCAGCACTGTGGCAGGGGACCAGGAGGTGGCTGTTGACAGCAGCACCACGAGCTTGTTCTGCTGGCTGATACAATCTGTGTCCACAAACAAGAGGCACTTGGCAGCCCCTGCCCACCATCAGACACCTCAATCCTTTGATGGAACCTTTGCTGGTGTGTAAAACATGCAAGGAGTGTGTTAACAGGATTACAATTTAGGGTGTTCTGTGGTTTCTGAGACTTGCTACTGAGCACTTCAGTGTTCATAGTTTATGTCAAGTGAAAGTTGTGTGAAATGAGTTCCAGGAAGGCTTTCCAGGCAGATGGTTGCATCTCTCCTTGTGTAAAGGCACTGAAGAAGCACAGAGTGCTTGTCTCAGTGCTCCATCGATTTTTGCCTTGCTTTAGTTTATTCAGTAGAAGAGGAGAAAGATTTTTCTTTAAAGGCACTGTCAAATTTTTGCTCTGCTGCTCCAGACTCAGCCATGTATTCATGGCCTAAAATGGAAAGACTTCTCTACATAAGTGCTAAAAAAGATGATGCCGCTCTATTTTTGTGCTAATTGTCCTGGAAATACTGAGAAAGAAAAGTTTCCTAATGTCTTGTAACAGGCCAGTTTATAAACAATATAAAGTTTGTTATTTAAAACAGTGACATGTTTTCCTGAAGGATGTTTCTTAAACAGATTTTCAGCAGTCCTGATGGTCATAGTGATACTTGTGCAAGTGATGACCCTCAGAGTTAAGACATTTCTCACACTGTTGAAATGCTTAATCTTAAAAACTTTTTATGCATTTATAAGCTTTAAATGCCCTAAAAATTCTTTCAAGGCAGATCTTGCAGTTTTGAAGAGCCAAAAGGGCTGAATTACAAATAAAAGGAATGTATTTAGCTTTTTGTATTTGTTGTTGCACTGACAGCTGAGAGAAAGAACAGCTACTTAAAGCACTTTTCTTATCAGTGCACTCAATGCTGGAGCAGAAAGCAGCTTAAAATGTGAGGGAGAGTGCTGAACCTTCAAATTTTCAGTGAAAGTAAAGCAGAAGGGAAGGAAAAGATGTTACAGACACCAGAAGTTAAGAAGTTACGTGATAAACAAAGAATTTAATTCAGAAGGTTTATTGGGCTGTTCTTCCCTATTGATACAAATTCTGAATAACCCAAATTTTGCAATGCTATCTCTAGGGTTGTTTTGGTTTTGCTGCAGCAAGTTTATGCTTCCAGTGATTTGGTAGGAACACAGGCAGATAGCACTTATCCAAGGCCATGAGGGCATGGAGGAACTCTGATACAAACTGTGGGTGATGCTGAAATTTGTGTAAACTAGTCTGTAGAAAGGCATTTCCCTCATGTTCCTGGTTTGTGTTTTCCAGACAGAGGAGATGACCTTAAACACCTTCAGGCAGTAGGGAAGGCATGTCATTCCCATGTGTGGTGCTGCAGTTGGGATTACTGGTGGGAGGCAGAGCTTGCTTCATTCACAGCCCAGAATGTGTCTGTCACTAGGAGTGTGAGCATAATTTACCCTGCAGAGGGTTTGAAAGATACCCAAAACAAAGCTCCTGGGACAGAGAATTATAGAGGTGGAAGGTCTTAAATAACACCATGTTTTTAAACTTCCACCAAACTCACCTTTAGTGTGTGTTGGTCTGATACAAATTTAAATCAAACTTTGAATTTTGCTTGGGTGTGTTGCTGCAATTAGTAAATCACCAAAAAAATGGTGAATTTCCAGATTTTCCCGCAGGTTGGTGTAAGTGGAGCTGCTCTCACAGGTGAAGTTTCTTTCCAGCTTCTGAATGCCTTTTTCAGGGTCTTGTGAGACTTTTCACATCCTTATTTCTCATATACTGAATTTGGGTTAGTGGTGTCCAAGTGTTTTTGTGAAGTATCCTAACATTTTTTTTATTAAAGTATTTATCATGCAACTACTTTAATGTAAGAGGGTCTAAGTGATTTTTATCAGGAAAAATAGTGAAGCTGTGAATTCAGATTTCTACTTACTGCATTGCTAAACTTGCATTCCCATGCAAGTAAATGTCCCTGATCAGTAGAGACCCAAAAATTTAAAAGAAAGAAATCCACAAAAACCAAACCAGAAAGAGCTGTTGAACAAATCTATTACTCTTTAAGAGCTTCATAAAAGTTTTCTTGAGGTGATGTTACATCCCCTTTATCAAAAATAAATACAGGGAAGCTGTACCCCAGAGCTTAAGTATATATTTATTTTTTTTTAAAAAAAGGACTCCAGATTCTATTCCTTTTGCAGATTCCCAGACTATCACAGCTTTTCTTCTAACTCCTGATCTCTGTGTGCAAAGCAGATTTGCCTTGTAATTTAACATGACCTTCTTGGTGATGTAAAAAGCCAAACAGTTTTATAATTCTCCAGAATATGCAAATACCTGTAGACTTGAGTGTGAGAGATGTGAGTCATTACATGTGGTCATGTAAGGTTCTCTGCTGACTGCAAGTTTGGAGCAGGGGTTTATGTAGATTAAATTTGAAATTTGAAATTTGAGTTGTGTGAGTCACTCCCTTGGACAGCATTGAAGTGCAGCAGGTCTTGTGCAAATTGCTGCTATCTGTGTAAAGTTCCTTCTGCCAGCTTGGAGAGCTCCAAAGGATTGAGTCTCTGGTGTTTTGTCTTTGCAGTGTAATGGAAACCTCATAAAGGGCAGAATTCAGAGAAAAACACCTCTGAGTGCCAGCCAGGGCTAACAAGCACTTCCTTCCCCCAGCCCTTCTTCACCTGCATTGCCTTTCCATGTTACTAAGTTTTTTATTTTTCTTCCCTCTTCCTCAGGAGTCATGTCTCATCATTGCAAAATGTAGGTGATAGAGTTTTTACTCCTATCTGAATGGTAAGGGTAACAAGTTTTATTTCAAGTTCTGGATTCTTTATCTGAAAATGTAGAAAACCAGTGGTTTGTTCAGCAAGATTTCTGTGACTTTTGCCCAGGGACTTTCAATCTGCAGTATAAAATGCATTCTTCCTGCTTAGATGAAGGAAAAGATTTAGGCATTGAGTTGTAAACGATAACAGATGAAGTGTGAAGAAGCTGTTCATTTTTAGAACTTCTTGTACCATCTTTGAAGTCAGTAACATAATTAAAATTATAATGGATTGTGTAGGCTTTATTGAACAATTAGCTAGTGAGCTTTTTGCTGGTTTTGGAGCAGCATATTCTTCATTGCAAAAAATTTGGGTGCATTTTGGAGTAAATTTGAGATGAATTGGGAGTATCCTGACTTTAACAGGTTTTGATATTGCACCCTACAAACTTGGGGAGTTTTCCTTGCTAATGAATTAACTACAGTATGTGCTTCTACTGATGTTTGCATCACTCAAGTTCTGAAACTTCTGTGACAAGGTGAGAGGCAGCACATTGGAGCCAGTTAAAGATACCTGAGCTTGGGCTACTGGAAACCTAAAAACTGCTGGGATTTCTATCAGTTTGCTGATAAGAAATGACTCAGTTTTTCTCACCCAGGTCTAGAATCCTGAAGCTACTTGGACCTTAGCCTAGAAGAGCTTGATCTGATAGAAGATTGGACTCTCCTTTTAGTAGGAGTTTTCAGTTAAACACAATCTCACTACAATTAGAATCAAGTTATTTTGTTTATCTGGGATTTATTTAATACTCAGAAATAATGGAGGCAACATAAAAATGAAAATCATACCAATTTATGGCTGAGATGAGAAATTATTTCTGTAAGAACATGCCACAAAAGGTTAAAAAGAATCTGCCAACTCAGCCAGTGGAGTTGCAGAAGGTGAATTTGCTTTTGTGGGAGCATCTTGAATTTGCTTTTGTTGGGAGCATCTTGACTCTGCTGGAGCTTCTGAGTATTTATATGTAACTTGTAGACTTGTAGCTGCTGCTGGGTTTAGTAGGAAACTCTGTGTTCTGGTGTTCTGCAGGCCATTAGAAGCGTTTAGCATTGCCTGAAGCTTAAGTGCTTTGTGGCATGTTTCTCTTTAGGCTTTTCCCCTAAATCTGAGGAGTTAACGGGTCACATAGCAGCAGTCAGTGTTTCTGCAAGAGCAAGCTGTACGTTCCTCTTTCATTGTATGGAAGCACAGCCTACACACTGAACATAATACCGTTTAAGGTTTTAACCTTTTCAGATTAAATTACCATAAGAAAGTTTCCCCGAGGCATTTTAATAATGACAACTTACATAGACCTTTTTGTCTTCTACTTCTATAGGCATTAACATTTTGGCTTTAATCAATGTGGCTCAGACTTAAACCTTACAGGTTTTCCTATAAGCTGTTTAGTTAGATGGACCTTCATAGCAATTCTTACTTGTTAATTATTTCCCTTCCCTTCAGTTTTCTGTGCACATGTTCATAGCTTGTGCAAGGGTTTAGGTTTCTTTTCCTTTCTTCTTTTTCAATGAAAAATGAAAAGGATTTGGTGGATTGTGAAGTAGAAAGGATGTAGTGTGTCATATACTGGGAGAAGCTAGTATTGAAATATTGCCTCCTGAAAGCAATGACTTGAAGAGGTTTCAGTTTCTTGCATGTGATGATATTTATCATCCACTGGGAATGGTGAGAAATCTCCTGTCTTTGTCCAGGAGCAAGAGTGTTTTCAATAGTTAGTGCAAAGACACTTTGTGATTGAAGAGTGACTGCTGAAAAAGAAATAATCAGGCAAAAAAGGCAAGAAAATAATTGCATTGACCCAAAGGTTGAGTTGTACAGAGGTGTTCAAAGGTATTGCAGAAAGAATGGAGGCGGGTAGGTTCCTGTTCTGCTTGTTGACATCAAAATGTGACAAGATAGCATGAAAAAACAAGGACAATGCCAGCAGTGTAGAGATGACAGTAACAGGCAGGGAATGAACCTCAGGAGGAAAACTGCTGAGGATGGGATTACAGCATTATCTCCATCTTAGAGCAGTTAATTAAGAAATCTTGGTTTAACTACATCAGCTCTCCTGCAGCCATAGTGAGCATGATACACTAAGCTGTCTATCCTTTTCCTGCACTTTTCCTGGAGTAGAGTTCAGCAAGACATCAGGAAAAAAGCTCAGTTTGTAGTAAAGTGAAGCTGATCCACGATAAGAGAAATATTGTCCTGTAGGATTTTGGATTACCCTAAATGATCAAAGTTTAACAGATGGAAACTTAGGCAGCCAGCAGCACAACACCAAATCTTTTTGTGTTTCCATGCTTTTTTTTGTTAGCACCTTCTTTTATTTTAAATTGTCATTTTCATCCACAGTAATGAATAATTGGAGGGGAAGAAGAGGAAGATACATTTTCTGTCACTTGTTCTATTGTAGCTAATGCTAATAAATATGAGGCTGCAAAATCAGTTCCAAAGCTAAATGCATCAGTGCTGTAAGATGATAGACTCAAATCTACATGGTGCTAACCTAACAGTGTTTATTTAAGAATAAATTATAGCAACAATACAGAAAGCATCAATTGGATCTTTTTACGGGCAAAACAGAAACTGTATCTGCTTGGGGCTGGGGATGAAAAAACCCAAACCACAAGGTAACTGATAAGGCCCCAAAGTGATGCATGAGGAACATATGCTGTGAATGTACAGTGGGGAGTATGGCAGAATAATCTTGAATGGGACACATGAAAGCTGCTCCATCTGTTGCCTCTTCAAGTGCAGCAAATGTTAGGATAGTCCATTTTACTAAGATGGAAAATAAGATGGTAAAGATATGTGGTAACACAAACAGTAGGAAAGCTGTCTTGTGTGTGTTTGACTAGGAAGGTAAATTCTCAGCAGGTTTTCATCTAGTATTAGTGCAGAGGATTTTCTCCAAAGGAGGTTGGACAGTGTGATCCTGCAGTCAGTTCAGCAGTGGAAGCGTGGGGTGCAAGGCAGGTGTGGAACAGCTTGGTGAGGGAATGGTCAAGGTTTTTAAATGTTGTTTATTTAGCCTGGTTCTTGCAGGCTGGCAGGCCAGGAGCCCCCTGTTCTGAAGGAGCAGCTGATGCTGAAACAGCCACTGCAGCTTCTCTTCCTGCTTCCCAATCAGCAGTGGTTTTTGTTTTGTTTTGTTTTGTTTTTTCTTTTAGAATGCATAGGAAAAATCTAATTAATCTGAGGATTGTCAGACTGAACTGCAGTAATGATGTTGGCTCTTTTATTGTGTATATTAATCTACTGTATTCTGTTTTATAGTCATGGAATAATAGAACATAGTAAACTGCCATATAGCCTGACAACAGCCACACAATTGAATTTATTCAGTGCAGTTTTCTCCCTGCCTCATCTGGGAGTTTTTAGGTTTCTTTTTCTACTTAGCATTTCTCTCATGCCAGCAAATCCAATCATATACCTGGAAAGAAATATCTGTTCCTTCAGTTGTGTTTATGAATAGAAACAGAAAAAAGAAAGGATTTGTCTATTTCTAAAACATAGAATAATACCTACAATATCAAATGCCTGTCAAACTATAAGAATTTCAATTCTGCTGTGTACTAAATGTGTTCAGATAACACAGCTTATAGAATTTACATTTTTGTTTAACAAAGAAATATTAGTTTTGCTATGACTAGGGAATCAGGTGGGTAGAATGTATGTGTGTGTGTATTTCACTTGCTGTACCTTTGATTTCATATAGGATTTAAAACCAACCTTGTAATTTCAGTACATTCTGTTGCATATATAAACTTGTTCATTTTCTTATTGTGGTACCCCACTCTTACACATTGGATTTCAACCACAGGCTTTTGAATATTTGCAAAGTAAGTTATTATCCTAACTTTACATGTATGGAAAGTAAGGTACAGTATAGGCAATTCTCTCATTTCTGCTAATGATAGTTTTCAGTCAGTCTGATTTGATGCTTTCATCTCGTGCATTTGATGTAAAGTGTACTTTCTTTGACACCTCCTACTTTAAAAAAAAATAAAAAGAGATGGATATGCAGGAAAAAATACCATTGAGAACAGAAAGAAAAACATTGATTTTTGGCCCTAATTAAAGATCTTTAAAGCAAAACCTGGTGGATGACAGATTCCAGGAATAAATCTAAATAGCAGCAACTTAGACAACAGTTCAAAAACTGGGGATGGAGGAGGAAGGGGTATGGGGCTTAGTCATGTGGGTCATGGGACAGACAAGAAGATAAGACAGGGAGTAATCAAATGCCTTAGGTGTCTTTACACTAATGGAAAAAAGGTAAGGGGTGAACAAGCAGAACTGGAAATTTTAGTGTACAGTCAAGATTGAGTTCAGTGCTCTAAAAGATGTGTCAGGATAACTTGTATAACAGGTATGTGTTAAAAAAAAAGTAGCTTGTTTTGTACATAACATGCTTGCTTGTAATTCTAGAATAAAGAAATTAAAGCCACTGGGAAATCTGAATCAAATACATGTACCACGTGTGGTGATAGCCCTATATGTGGGATTTCTGTTCCAAGGTTTGCTGATAGGCCTGATCTTTCATGGACTAAATCAGACACCTACCAACCTACCACTCAGGCCATCCCGAGTGTCTGAGAGTTTACCTGCTCTGTCCAAGTAGAGCTCTTGGTAAATAAGAGATTCCCACACCTCCAAACCCTGTCTTTTGTAAAAATGCAAGTGCTTTACTCTAGCAAAGCAGCAAGCTCAAGTAAGCTAAGATACTTTAAGATAACAAGTGGCATTATCCCTGGCATAGAATTTGGATGATAATGTCTGCACGGTTAAAAATTTGAATAACAAATAGGAGATAAACATCAGCTGGGAAGGCATGATACAAGCAGGAATCTGCCAGTGACCATACTTCTGATGTCAAAGAGGGAGGAATACCTAGTGGGGAGACATAAATTAGCTTCAGCTAGACTGAAAAAATCAGCTGAGGAAATGAAAGAAATCTTTTGTACACAGTGACTGTGAAATGATTTTAAATGCATGTGTTGGGTTAATGGTTGGACTCAAAGATCTTTTCCACTCTAAATGGTTCTGTGATTTCTTTGCTTAGAGGGTAGGAGAAAGAAAGCTAAAAGATGGAGATGTTCACCATCTCAGAGGATTTGAGTAAGATGTGATGAAGAAAGGAGTTGACTAGGAAGAGAACTGAGGTCTCAAAGCCCTGTATTAAATGTCTGACTGTGAAACTGAGCTACTCCTCACTCACGTGTTAACCCATAGCAGGAAGGTGGCAGAAAGCAGAGCAGCCACTAAATGTGAAAGTGAAAGAGTAATGTAAAAATGAGAGCAAGACTTGCAAGTTCAAGGTGCATTCATTGTGTTTCCTGTGAGGTGTGTTTTACAAGAAGTAACTCCATATATATGTTAGCAGAAAAAAGACAATACCCACCAAGTGTTGGTCTAATATTCCTTGGGGAGAAAAAATTAATAGCTGTAGACAAGTTAAAATTTCTGTGCTCAAGTATATTGCCCTTTGTTTAAAAACAGTCATTTTACAGTCAGCTAACATAATTAAAAGTGGTGAGAAATAGGAAAAACATAGCCCAGGCCAAAAAACTCTGACCAGCATATCCAACACAGAATAGGTGAGATGTCCTCAAACTGTTACTGATTGTCTTCAAAGGACAAGATATCTTTATCAGCATTGCTGAAAACTCAGTGTTGAAAGAAAAATTTGTGTATTTAGTGCCTTGATTTAAGAAGGGATATAAAAGGCATGGGGAATTAGAGGTGTGTCAGTCGAGATGAAAAACACCAGGAGAAATTATCAGACCTATTTGCAAGCAGCTGGGAGATAACAAAGAGGTGAAAAACAACTAGTGTGGTATGACGTGGCTTGGTTTTGATAAATTTAATCTAATGTCTGTTTGGAAGAGTCACAGGACTTGTGGATAAGGGGTAACCATTGCAGGAAGGCTTTGCATGCATGAGAACTGGTGCAAATAAGCCATGTTCAAGGTAGAACTAGGTTTGGCTACATGGAATAAGAGATACTGTGTTTTGGTTTTTTTCCTTTTCAACCTGTTCCTTAATCTATTAGGTGACTGGAGAGACATGGTTATAAATTTTGGCAGGAGTTATAGGCAGCAGGTACAAGGTTTGAATTGTAGGAAAGCAGGTAAAGGTTAGACACACCAGGGGAAGGAGAAAACTTCCCAGTTTCAGGAATATTGAAGCACTGGAATGGATGGCTGGATTGGTGGAAATCTTCAGGGATGCCTAGGCTTGTGTCTCAGGGATGGCAGATGTAGATTTTTTTTTTAATTTTGGTTTTTTTTAATATTACATGTCTGGGGAAAATACTTTTCATCATCTTTTGTACTCTCCCCCTCTTTCCCTTTGGAGACACAGATTTTTGTATGTCAGACTTGGAGTAATTTAGAATATATTTTATATGTTAGCACATATGGCAAGTATATTTCATTTAAAATTCAGTCAGCCTGCTCCTGGTAGCAGTTGTGAATGGTTTTCAGCCACAGTTGTCCATCCTTTTTAATAGGTAAGTTGTTTGCAAACTGTTCTGGGCATTCCACTATTACACCAAAATATTTGCTTATAAGGTTTCTATTTTCTGGGGTTTCAAGTAAATCCACAAGTAGACCTGCTGGCAGTGCTTTGTAGGCAAAAATCACCTCTGTATTTGTGTGAGACAGTAGGAGGGCTCTAATCAATAGCCAGGGTCCAGCCTGGGCTGTTTCTGTGGCACCGGTGGCTCTGGTTCCACCATAAACTCTGCTTTTGTCTGGCCTGATGCCCTAGAGCTGCCTTTTGTGCTCTCCTGGTGGGGCTGCAAGGCTGCCTTACAATTGCAGATAAAATCCAGGTTGCTACAAGACATTGCAAAATCAGGTATTGAGTTGCACAAGACTTGCCTGCTGTTTCTTATTCACCACTTCTGAAAAGGCCAGACCCTTGATTTACATCTGTGTGCTTCACCTAGAGCTTTCCCAATAGGTGATTCTCAGGGTGGGTTTGGTTTGGTTTTGTTTTCTTCTGCTTTCTGCCTCTTCCTTCACAAGATTAACCATGGTTGGGTAGAATTGTTAGAGCCAGTTTGTCTTCCAGTGCAGCCTGCAAATAAATAATTTACTCAGAACAATAATCTGTGTTACACTGCAGCCCAGGAGTGTGCCTTAATTCCAGAATTACACTTAGTCAGAAAGTCTTAATCAGCTGCAGTGCACTTTATCTTGCTGAGCAAGTACAGAACAAGTACCTCGATAACCAGATCTGTCAGTGTGTACACAGGTGTGCACACATCCAACTGGGTCACTTTTACCTTATGGGTTATATTTTGCAGTTTTTTAAAGTGTGGAATTGTTCTGTGCTTCACAGCCCTCGTATTTCATAAATATTCCTGGTTAGTTAAGGGTCCTGTGTGTCTTTTTTTCTGGATGTTATTACCAGTATGAGCAGCTGGGCAATTAGTGTTCCACATGTATATAGTGCCAAGAATTGGGGTGGTGATATACAGAAAGCAGCTATTGATTTGATCATTAATTTCCCTTTTAATCATTAGCCAGAATGCATTATACAGCAGGTAAATAAGCTGTTTACTGTAAGTCATCCATAAGACACAAATGCCTTGTCACAGGACAAAATAAAACTCGCTGCTCTACAAACAGTGCTACAAGCAGTTTGTAAAGATGCTCTGGTTTTTGTTTCTGTGTGAATACAGCTGCTGGAAGTACTTGGCAAGAGGGTAATATTTCATCAGCTGAACAGCAGGAATTGTCAATTTTATTAGAAGTTAAATTCACCTTTTCTTTTTTTATTGTGACCTGTGCCCCAAATGCAGTTTGGAAAACAAAAGAGAAAAATGCAGCTATTGGTGTAAGTCTGTCTTTGCTGAAGCTGCTAACAGTCTTTAACAGCTTTATCTTCACTGGCTCCATGCTTTTAAATGCAAATTGAGAACTGGGGCTGGTGGGCACAGACAGCTTTAATGGATTATACTGCCTGCTAACCAGCCCCTGGATTATTGCAATACACAAACCAACATGTGTCTGTAAGCATGGGAGAAGCAAGCTCTGGTGTTTGCTGTCACCTGTGAGAATTTTTCAAGTACAGATGATCTAAATACCTGGGGTTCAGCACTTTTTACTGAGGCATTTAGAAGCTCTTACATTTGCTCCATGAGCAGTGGAAGCAGTGAGAACGCTGTTGTATGGATTTGTGCCCTTGGTGCTCTGTCCTTAGGTGTCCTGCCATGGCCTGAGCTCCCCTCTGTAGTGTCTGTACAACAAAATTCCTTCCCTTTTCCCTGGCGTGCAGCTCCTCCAGCTCTTAGCTGCCCTGCAGAGCCTTCTCCTTCCCTGCATGTTCCCCAGCAGTGGCTTCTACATCCCATTTGGAGCTGGAAGAGGCAGCAGCAGCAGGTTTCCCCTTAGTGGTTAAGATTTTTGCTTGGTATCAGAGTGTGATTTTTTTAGGCTAAAATCCCACTGCTTCTTATGTTGCTGGCAAAAATTACTACAACATTATGTAAATATAGTTGGCTTGCTCCCAGCCTCACTGTGCACTTCATTTTCCATATTTGCCAATACAACATAAATGAAAGTAAGTGTCTTAAAAATTCCATTGTAAAGGGCTGTGATATATCATGTTGTAAGCCACTTACAAGAAGGAAGATGCTTGTTTGCTTTTCTCAAGATTGAGATGAGTGCTTGGAGAATTATTTTATTCCACACTAGGTATCATTAAACTCTTTATATATAAATGCATATTTATATATAGAAAGGCATCCATCCAATATATATAGGCATATTCCTGTTTAATATGCCTATATATATTGGTTATATATAAATAATTTGTCATTAGGGAGGTGTCTCAAAAAGCAGTTTGTTAAAGCATTGTTACACTGTTTAGAAAAAGAAAGGTAAGAGCTCAGATTTCCAAATATGTCATTTCCGTCATGAAATTTGCAGTGTGTCATGCTTTGCTAAAAGTAGCAGCACTTGGAGTCTGGCAAATCAAGAGTAGTGGTTGTGTTTTATTTTGTTTTTTTTTCCTTCCCTCTGCTACTTCTGGCCTGTTTAGAAGATGATTTTTATACACTTGCTCTGAGTGTTTGTCACTAGTGAATGCTGGCAGCTGGGTAGAGAAATGGGAGTCTCCCAATTTCAGTGGGGACATAGCTGAATTTTTTACACACTAGAGACAGTCAGATATGAAGAACATTGATTTCTTTTGCCTCTAGAGCCACTCATTAATTGCTATTTGGCAATGTGTTTGCTTTATTTTTTTTTTATTTTTTAAATAAGTATGTGCACTCCACTGTGACTCTTTTCAGTCTTTGATGACAACACCACGGTCTTTCTACTCTGTTCTGTTGTGTCTTTGTGTTTTTGTGGGTCTGATCTAAAAATCTCAAGGGCAACCATAAGCAGAACTTCGGCATATCCTGTATATATTCCTTCCATGTGTGGAAAATCATGTTTGCATGGGTTCAGTCAACTCAGTAGCAATCCTAAAGAATTCTGTGGGATGGCTCATTGTTCTGAGGAATTCTTTATTTGCTGCAGAGCATGTAAAACATCTTTGCTCTGCATAAGTAAGTCATTAGATTACCATTAAAATGAATTCCATCATTTAAAATACCTAATTGTGCTGTTTTCTCTGGAGATTTTGTATTTTTACTGACAAGTTAACTTGGTTGTTTTTAACGATAACCACTTTTATATCTGTATTAAATATAAAAGTTGTAAAGATAAAGCTGTTAGCCTTTCAGAAAGTAAAGAAAATCAACTTCCAATCTTTCGAGAGCCACTCTGCAATTAAGCAATCTGCTACAACAATCTGTAGATGAATCACCCTTTAGGGAAGTGCTTTAAAGACCTTGTTAATTCCGTGTTGATTTATGTTATTTTCCTGTGTAATCAAGAAATGGTAGGGGAGTGGAGTTACCAAGTCATGTTGTGGAGGCAAACACAAAGAAAAAAAAAAAAAGATGGTGTAGGTTGGAAAATACTTTAGAGATGATTGCCCAGCACTGCCAAATCCACTAACCCATGTATGAATGACAGCCCCTGGCTGTCACATAATGTGACTTCTGGCAAATTAGCACAGCACTTCCCGAAAAGTTTCACTGTTCTGTTCCTTGGCATCGACTCTGAACATGTGATGTGAAGTGGAAGAACAGAATTTTATCAAACAGTTTCAAAGGGCACTCAGAGAAAAAGCCCAATCAATATCTTGTTAATGCCACACTTTTATTAATATTGCTCTAGGCTGGGAGAAGTCATTGTGCCTCATTTCTTATGTGCATAATTTTTTCCTAGTGGAATTTAAATTATGTTAAGATTCAGAAATACAAGTATTGTGGAGTGGAAGGAAGCAGAGCACAGGGAGACAAGGGGCTGTGGAATAGCATTTTGTGGAGGGCTTGGGCTCCTCTGCCTAGGAAAAAATAGCTCAGAGAGGCTGTGGCACAAATTTTAGACTGTGAGAATATGACATTACTGCTCAATGCCCCTTCCAGTCAGAATTTGAAGGATATCAAATGGATCATGGACATTTTGGTTTTTAAATACAAAAGGAGGGATTATTTCATGTGTAGCTAAGCTGCAGACAGCCTTGCTGTTGTGCATGCCAGAGCCTTAAACCAGTTCATACAAGACTTGGGCAAAGCTGTGGAAGTGTGGTCAGTTAAGGGATGCTAAGTGCCAAGACTGAATCTCAGAAAGTCCCTGGAAGCAGTGATTGCTGAGATTACTGGTCTCCTTAGACATCTGCTTCCAGCCCTGTTTGGAGGCAGATTTGGGAATCTTTCCCAGACATGACTGCTCACTTTTTTTGGTGATGTTCCCAGCAGGTAAAAACTGACACAAGAATGCTCCCAAGGTATTTTGTAAGCATTTTGTTAGGGTCACATAGTTTTTTTTAAGTGAGATTTTTAATTTAAGATAACCATTACCATTTCTTCATATCTCCTAGTAACATTCATTCTCAAAAAGTAATTTCATACGGAGAACTGTGTGAGAAGAAAATTAGTTTTGATAGGGAAAGAAATGTTGCAGGAAGAATGCCTTGACACAAATAGCTGAGGGGGCAAGGCAGCATTGTGGTGGGGGAAGGGGTGGAAAATGTGGTCATTTCCAACTGCCTCCTTTCATTGTGGGATTGGCATCACTTGGGAAAGTAATTTTAACCTCATGGCTACTTTAATTTCCTGTTCTGTAAATTGTTAGCTGCTTAACTTCCCAGCTTTAGTGAGCAGTGATTGCAGTTGTACAATAGGCATCCTCTGAAGGGTACAATAGGCACAACTAGGATTCCCTAGCTGGGGAAGAGCTACCTAAGAGTTCCAGAAGTCTTGTGCTTCTGGAAAAAATAAAAGGGGGAATGACCATCTTTTAAAATCCATGTAATACTGAATATTTATTTTATATGTACTTCTTTTTTATACCTCTGAGGAAATTTCTCCCCTAGTCTGTTCTGTTAGATTCTGCTGCTACTATGAGAAAAGTGCACCACTGTTTCCATTTTGCTTTTTTTCTCAGTCAGAAAACCAGAAAATAACAAACCTCCCCCTAACAAGGCTTATGTATAATTTCTGAAGTGGGTTAAATTCTTGCATTAACAGGCAAGATTTTCCTGTACTCCCATTTGAATGCTTGGTAGGTGATAATGTGTTGACCAAAGTCTTCTGAAGGTAAATTTGTCCAGTAAAATAAATAAAAAAAGGTTATTATAGTCTTGAGTAAAACAAAAAATACTTACGATGGGCATGCCTTCTGGACATGTGCAAACAGCAAATTTACAAGGAAGTAAACTGTCAGATCTGTATTTTTCT
Organism: Erithacus rubecula; assembly: GCF_903797595.1. Lineage (NCBI taxonomy): Eukaryota > Metazoa > Chordata > Aves > Passeriformes > Muscicapidae > Erithacus > Erithacus rubecula. Next base: position 63,594,231 of record NC_136687.1, read on the forward strand.
CACCTCATTTCATTTTCCAAATCCTTGTACTATAAAGTCAAAGCTTACTTGCCAAGTGTATTTAAAGATAATTTAGTCAGTGGAACTTACAGGCCTAATTCACTATGAAGTTCCCCAAAAAACAGTAGTGTAGTGTGGAAATACTGAATAGATGCATGATGGTTAAATAGTGCTATTTAAAGATACATATAAATGCAGTTAGGTATATTTTTAAGAACCACCTGCTAAAGAGAGGAACAGAAGATGCAAATTTGAAATTTTTAGCCACACAATCAGATGTGTTGTTAGAGCTGCATCCTGAGGATGCAGGTGATCCTTTCCCAGTAACAGGAGCTTGGCAACTTCAATATAAATAAAAGCTAATACATCAAAGTCACTGCAGAACGCTTCAGTCTGCTACTAATTTGCATTTTATTTGTGGAGGTATGGCAGAAATTCTGTTCTTTGTAATAGTGTTATTCATTCAGACTTGAACTCTTTGAGCTTTGATATTTCATGTCTTTCAGATTTTTGTTCCATGACCAGCTATTGTTCACTATTAGTTTCTGATAAGCAATGGTAACAGCTTTGGGAGAGTAAACAGTAGTGAAGTTCTTAAGCTTCAAGCCAAGTAGATTCTGAGTGAAGCACCATTTTTCCAAGTCTTCTAATGAGCCTTGAACACTATGACATAACTTTCAAGTTACAAATTAGAAGTTCATGAAAAAGTAATGGTGCCTAAACAAGCACTGCATCACTATTTGTTCAAAGTCTTTCTTTTAATTTATTCTACTTCAATATTTTCCATGGTAACTGTTTATAAAAAGTGACTTTTCATTTTAAGTTGATCTCAGCTCTGCCCTGGGTGCCTGTATGACAGTCAGTGTATTGTTAAATGCATTTAAATACGGATTTTGTGTCGTGTTCCTTGCAGGTGCATTCTGCTCCCTCTCCTGGGAATGAAGCCCCCTCAGCAGAGCCTCTTCATGCTGGTGGATTCAGTGGATGAGGGCTGCAACGTTTCTGAGGGTGAACAGACTTCCACAAGTTTGTCTGGGACCATAGCAGAGATTCTGGCCAGCCACTTCGAGTTCTTCCCTCCCTGGCTGCTCCTCCTGTGCTCTGCCCGCAAGCAGAGTAAAGCTGTTACAAAAATGTTTACAGGTGAGCACAGAGCACAGGCATTGTGGGATTCACCAGCCCTGGGGATGGTGGAAAGCACTGCTCTAAAAAAATGACAATAGCAAAAATAGTAATTCTAAAAAAACACACATCCCTGTTTCCCAAGGAAAGATTAAATCAGCCTAGCATTTTAGAGGTAAATTTTATCTTTGCAAAGAATCCGTGTTCTCTCCAGTGTTTTGAGTTTTGCTTTGCTGGTTTTATAGAGCTTCAAACAGCATAGGTGATGTGTAAGTGCAGAAGTATTTCAGCTGCCTACACCCATTCCTTACAACCTCAGAAGCTTTTCCTTTCATCTCCCATTAAAATCTCTCTCTGTGTTTGCAGAAAGTGGGTAATAATCTCTGAAGGTGAAATTGGAGAGAGGAACAACGTAGATGTGGATTCTGAGACTGTACTTTCAGCAAAGGTTTCACAGTAAAAAAAAAATTTTATAGTTTCTTCATCCAGGCTTTACTGTGTCATGAGAACATTTCTTCACTGTAATGACATTGTTACTGGAAGTTCTCTGAAATTTAATAACAGGTAATATCTGGACTGGATTCCAGGTCTATGTGTAAAGCATGTGTGTATTAAGGACACAATTAGGACAAAAATGAGATTATAGAACTCAGACCCATAGGCTTGCTGGTTTCCACAGTGGCAGAAGGTCGATGGGATAATTGTATTTTGGAATTAAATACTGTATTAATCAGTGGCAGGCATGAAGACTGGTATTTGGGAGTGTGTGACAACAAAGAACCTTTGGGTAGCTTCATAGGGTTCCTTCAGGCATTCATCTGGGAATAGTTTTGTCAAAGTTTGGCTGATTAGATATGGGTGTTATTGCCAAAAAAACAGACAAAACTTTCTCACAACAATCCTATTTCCTTTCCATTGAATCATAGTGTATCAGACTAGCCCTAAAAAATTGCTGTTGTCTTCTAAGTATATTTCCAGATGGAATTCTTGACAGGAAAAATCAGCAGAAGTAATGGATATGCCTTTAAAAGCAATTTAATTCCAGTGAGTTAATTTTTCATTTCCACAGAGTATGGCTTGATGAACAGCATAAAGGAAATTGGTGTGTGATACTATAATCCCATCTTCACTGTGGGAAAGGTACAGCAAAGAAAGAATTGGATACTAATTGAGAAGAAACTTTAGGGTCTCTTTGGAGGTAGTTGTGGTTTAGCCACTGTGAAAGGAAAATGTGACATTACAGCAATGTGATGACTGCCCATTTAATACACTGTTGGAGGATTTTCCTGTTGCCAGCCAATATTCAGGTTTGCAGAAGGTGCAGTGAGGATATGAGGAGCATGGCTGAAGCTTCTGCTGACTTCAGAAACTATGCAACTTGGTGTTGTAAAACTGCAAATATTGTGGATTTCTTTTTGGGTCCTAGCCTGAAAAGGATTTACTGACATTAACTCTTCTACTGGGGCAAGCTCTTCTTCTCCTTTGTGGTATTTGAATGTTTACTTTTAGCTGAGCCAATTTTTAAAGCTATTTATATTTACTTGGTGGGCAGGCAGAATAGAAGATCAAGTATAAGTATTTTGACCAAATAAAAATCAGTTGCACTGTAACTTCATAAAAGAGACTGGGATCCTGTTAGGATTGATGAAGAAAATGTATCCCATTTGTATTTTTTTCTGTTAAAAAGTTTTGGGGTATGATATGAAATATACATTAACCAATATTAATGTGTTTGCAGTAAGTTTATATCTGTTTTCACTTAAAATTTTCGTGCAGTGAAAACTTCCTCCGGATTTGCCTGACAAATAGATTTAGCTCTCATTTCAGCAAAGTGTACCCAGTGAGTGGAAGCAGGCCTGCTGCAGTGGCCTTGTCCTGATGATGCTCTTTTTTGGGTGTGCAGTACAGATGGGAGTTGTGCAAGCAGCTCCTGTGCCAGAAACAGTGATGACATGGAAGAGAGAGTCCAGTCGTTCTCACCCACTGTCATCCTGAGGCTGCCAGTGGTGAATAATCATCCCTAGCACTCTTGAGAATGAGAAAAGGAGGAGGGGTGTTTGTTCTGATCCTCTTTGTTCTTTCACTTCTGGTGGAGGCTTATTCATGAAAACTGAATTGCTGTGCCTGCATCTGCTGCAGCTTGTGCTCTGGGCCCTTCTGTATTCCCAGATTCTGTAGTAGCATAACATGCTGCAGATTTTTTCCCCTTGCTCAGATTCTCAGCTTTCATTAATTAAAAAAAAAAAAACCAACAACCAAAGTTTAAAAAAAAAAAGTTTTGCCTCTTGTGGCTACAGAAACAACCTCAAAAATATGAACCAAATGTGAGATGATGCCTGGCTGAGTCTGCGGTCACCCTCCACAGTGAGCAAATGCCAAATGAGTTATAAAAGGATAAAAGGAGAGGGACAGATAACTGCCTTCTCTTCATCTGCTCTGTCACCAACCACATGCTGCCAGCTTGCTTTTCCTAGTGGCTTTCCCCCTAAATGTAACAATCCTGTCTTGCACCAATAGTTATTTGTCTCCCACATCATCATTTGCTATCATTTGGCTCCAAGTGTGGGCACTCAAGCAGCTACATCAACACAGTCTTTCCAGCATGGCACAGAACATAAAACTTTTTTTTTTATTTTTAGCTAATGAGCTAATTGTGATGCTTCTTCTAAAATGAGACTAAATCTTGAAAGCATATTAGTCGTGCTTACAAAACTAATTTCCTGTCTTGAAAATCCCTCATAATAGTTGGAAAACTTGAGACATTTTAAAATCAGGCCAATTTTTTAGATAGTTAAGTTGGAGTGAACATGAGACTACTTCAGGAGAGATTGCTTGCAAAATAAAAAATCTAAGTTGTCTTCTAATTTTTCATTGTGGGTTGGAACTTATTTGGGTGATTTCATGTTTCTTTGAAGTCTTCATGGGAGTTGGATTCTTACTATAAAAGATAAACTATATATTTATGTGGTTGTAAAATTTACTTTTATAATACTGAAGCTTTGAAAAAGTTTATTTCTTGTTTAGGTTTGGGGTTTGGAAAGAAAAATTATTTAGAATGCCTGGTAAGTATATAGGGAGCTTTTAATTACCGTGTCCTTTCTTTTCACTACCACTTTGAAAGCATTGTACTAGGGAATTTCATATTTCCTTGTAAAAAGTTGTCTGTGAACTTGAAATTTAATTGCCTTGTAATTAAAGAGGGAAGGCTAAATTGTTTTAAATGGACTATTACCTGTAGATCTAATTAAATAAACTTCTGTGCAGTGACACGGACCAGTGGGAGCAGCAGATTTCAGCCTCGGTGTCTCGTAGCACCTGCAGAAGAGGCAGAGGAATTTGTAATGCACAATATGCTGCAAATGCACTAAAAAGCTGCCTGAGTCTCCAGGTGCCCTTTACTCTGCTGGAGAAGTTACTCTTTTTGAGCAGGTGTGCATAAATGGCCACAGAAGTACCTAATTCAATACTGTTTAGATCAGCAGGATAAATTAATAATGCCAAATTATTGCCATGTTAGTAATAATTTGGATTACTTTAAAGCTAACAATTCAGTTAAATACATTAAAATGTATTTAAAACTTCTGTTATGTGCTTATGTAAATGCATTTAAAGATGGAAAGTGGAAGGATATTTTTAAGTATTGAAGCTTGCTAGTTAATAGCTTTTTTTGTTATTAAAGTATGAAAAGGTTGACATGCTATAAAAGTATTTATAACCAAGAGACTTTTTTCCCCCTTTTGAATGACCCTAGGTCTTGCCAAGGAATACATTTGGAACAGATTTGTTTACAGAGCTGCCAGAAATGTAATAAATTAGAACAATCCATATTGGATCTCCCATTGGGTTGAAAGTGATGTGTTGTAAGAAAAATTTTAACAATGCAAGAAGCAAGGTCGTGGGACTGCAAGTTCTGTCTACTGTAACTTCTGTTTTGCTGAGCTTAAGTAGTTCATGGGAATGCATCTGAAACAAAATGAGCTTTCTCTTAATATTTTGGTGCTTCATATCCATGAAAGTGACTTATTGTATGGGGCAGGGTTGAAAAACAAGTTTGCAGGAGCTTTGTTTGGAAATGTAAAATGACTTCATTTAGGCAGATATTTGGGAGAAAAAACCATAGCTTTGTCTTTCTTCTGCAAGCTAACAACAGAAAAGTCAGACTTTAAAAATTCAGTTCTATACATAAGGCTTCTTTTGAATTATTTGTTTATTATAGTATGGACTGATGCAGTGGTTAAAATTAACATCCTGTTTATGTCTAAAATTCTGTTACAATGGCAGTTTGTTAATCCCAGCCCGTAAAGAGTGTTTCATCCCTGGGATGAGTGTACTGTGCTTCTTGCTATCCAAGCTTTCTTTCAGATACAAAGCACAGGATCTCATTAACAAATATTGTATGGAACTACTGCAGAAAAGAAAAAAGGAAAAAAAAAAGCAAATTTTGGCTTCCATAAACATGCAGCCAATCAAATAATTGAAAATTGCTGTGCAGCCTCCTGAAATTATAAATAAGTCAGAGGTGCTTAGATATTTAGTGTATCTCAGATCAGGGTAATATTTTTAGCTCTAGTGTGGAACAAAGTAATCAGACCATTTTGGAATATTTTGTGTCAGATGAGACCTTAAAGACCATCTCATTCCAACCCCCTTTCACTATCCCAGGTTATTCAGAGCCCCATCCAGCCTGGCCTTGGACACTTCCAGGAATGGAGCATCCACAGCTTCTTTTGGCACTGATACCTCATTTAAATGAGAAAAAAAATGCCAAACACACAAACCCTTCCTTTTTTTACTTTTTTATTTGGAGGGCTTAGGCTTTGGGTTTATTTGTTCACTTTCCCACCCATTTTGGGAAGCAAAATGAAAATTGTTTTTTCAAAGAACACTTGCAAGGCAAGCAAGAGTCTGAGACAGAGGCGCCTGAACAGTTATCACTGCAAGTTTTCCTGGGAAGGCTGGGAGTCAGGGGAGGTGAAGTGTAATCATTAGTCAGGCAACACTGAACATCAGCTGTAATCTCAGGGTTGCTGTTGTGCCAGTCCATCAGGGGTTTTCTCATAGCAGGGAAATGAAACCCGCTGCTGAAAAAACACTTGAGCGATGCAGAAATAAAAATAGCTTGCATTTGCAGGTGTGCATCAGAAGGCAGGATGTGGGCATGGGATTAATGGGAGAAGTTGGGGATTTTGGTGAGCAGGGTCATTTAGGTCTAAAGACATAGAGGATGAGTTTGCAGAGCTCCCTGCCTGTTCTTGTTCAGCCAAGAGACAGATCTTTGAGGCAGTTCAAAGGAAGGTGAGTGAGCAGGATGGTTGCATTTGCTCCAGATGGAGCAAAACAGAGCTGTTCCCTCTGCACACACAAGGCAGGCAAAGGGACATTGCCTTTAATTACAGCTCCTTGTATGCATGTGGCTGTGAGTCCATGCACCAAGCAATGCCCTGGCTTTGGTGTTCTTTTTTTAATTTCTGTATCTTCTGAAGGATCCTGACCTAGAAACAGCCTTTCACTTCAAGTGGGAGCTTAGAATCTACAGAATCACAGGGCACTGTCTGCTCTTACTCAGCAAAGTTTTTTATTTGGGTTATATGCAAGAATTAAGGGCTTCACAGAGTTGCATAGAGAATATTTTAATAAAATACATAGTAAAGCAATGAATTATGCCACCCTGTAGGTCAGGTTAGGATATTGCTTGAATTTGTCCACATCATGGTGGATAAAGCTGGTTCTGTGTTTTCTTTTAGAGCCAAAAAGAAAAAAAAAATAAGCCTCTGGAATGGAGAAAGATTATTTTCTTCCTCCTGGCATTCTCCTTCAGAAATCTTCAAGTACTCAATCTTATTTGTGTAATCTTATCTTCTGAAGTGACTGTGCAAAAGTGTCTTCTCCAATGATTTCATTTCATGGAGAAGCATTATTTTGTTTTAGGTATTCTATTGGTTCAGTCCTGTTTGTAGTGCTTCCATAATTACTGAGGGAAGCAGAAATATTTTAGTAACACTTCCATAGTTGGCCTCTGTTCTCATCTGTGGTGTTTGTACAGTGCTCATGTAGACTAAACAATTAACGGAGTGACCTTAATGGGACATTCAGAACCTCTGCTGAAGCCACTGGGGAGCTAAAACCACAGCTCTGTTACCAGCCTGAATTTGCTGTCAGAACAACCTCACAGACTGAGCAGTTTGATCCACAGAGTGTTTAAATACAACAAAAACATATATCTAGAAGCAACATCCTTCAGAGGCTCGCTTAAAATGATTTTTTTTTCCAGTGGAGAAGGGGCCAGAATTGAATTGAACACATTGATCTATGGTTGCTTTTCCTTCAGTACAATTCAGTTTAGTAACTTAGCTTTGGTTTGAAGGGCAGAGTTATTCTTGTGTCTGAGCAAGGAAGGCATCACAGCCTGTCCCTGGAGGAGTGAGGTGCAGTTCTGTCCCAAAACACAGGTGCTGGAGCCGCTGTGTCCGTGACCTCTGTGGTTTTCCCGTGGCTTCCGCAAGAGCAGCGCTCCAACAGCGCCGTGTGTCGCTAATCAGACAGGGTAGGTCCTCATCGAGTGCTTACCTTGGCCCCAGCACAGCAAATGTTTGAAATGGCAGAGGCAGCTGTGTCTCCACACGGCTCTGCCTCGCTTCAGCCCCATTCCTGAGAGCCTGAGGTGGCACAGGGAACTTCCTGGCACGTGCTGCTAGGAGCAGTGTCCCTTTCCTCGAGTGGGGAGGGGAGGATGCAGCCTGCATGCATGGAATAGCGTCCCTGTTTCCTCTAAAGAGTAAACAGCCTGGGAAAACAATGAGATCATACAACTGTGAGAGAACCTGTGTCTTTGCACAGTGAGTCACCTACCAGAGAACCAGGGTGTTTATCTAGAACTCAGTCCTCACTTGGAAAAATAGGTAATTTTTGGTGTGCAGACATCTGAAGATGTTTAAAATTATTTTTGAGTGTCTCTCCTGTATCATAAAAGCTTGTAAAAGAAACGGTGGTGGTCAGGTTAGTGATTTATATACATTTAATCATGAATATGCAGCAGGTGTGAATACTGTCTTCTGTAATTAAATAAACATAATAATTGTCTTAATCTAAGTAGCTGAAAATTACTTAGAATTCCATTGTTAACCACACTGGAGAAGGGATTATTCCTTTAATAATATAATAATACTTAATAATCTTATTTTGGTTGCAGTTTTGATGGTTTTGCTTAGGTGTTTAGTATTGTCCAAGGCAGATGCACAATGCCTAATTCAGACTGATTTTCAATGTTGTTTTTGTTAATAGCACATATTTTTCTTACAGTAGATAATGATAACAGTGCATCTGATTATCCAAGTTTTCTGCTATTATAATTAACTTATATTCACTGTGTTTACAGGGAAAATATTTTGCTGTGGGTGTTCCCCATCCAGAAATGTCTTGGTTTTTTTGTACTCTTCTTTCGACACTGAGTTAAGCCAAACTGGATCAGAAATAATTGCAGCTTTCTCCCCTCTCAACAGGTTTTCGGAAAATAAGTCTGGACGACCTCCGAAAGGCTTACATTGTGAAAGATGTGCAGCAATATATTCTGCATCGTTTGGACCAGGAAGAAGCCCTGAGACAGCACCTCACAAAAGAAACAGCAGAAATGCTGAATCAGCTGCACATCAAAAGCAGCGGCTGCTTTTTGTATCTGGAACGGGTCCTGGATGGAGTCGTGGAGAATTTTATCATGTTGCGGGAGATCCGTGATATTCCAGGAACGTTAAATGGCCTCTACCTTTGGCTCTGTCAGAGACTTTTTGTGAGAAAACAGTTTGCAAAGGTGCAGCCCATCCTTAATGTAATTCTGGCAGCCTGCAGGCCCCTGACCACCACGGAATTGTATCACGCGGTGTGGACCAAAAACATGGCGCTGACCATGGAGGACTTCCAGCGCAAGTTGGATGTCCTGTCCAAAGTGCTTATCGACGGCCTTGGAAATACAAAAATCTTGTTTCATTACAGCTTTGCGGAGTGGCTGCTGGACGTAAAGCACTGCACGCAGAAATACTTGTGCAACGCCGCCGAGGGACACAGGATGCTGGCCATGAGTTACACCTGCCGGGCGAAGGATTTGACGCCGCTGGAAGCGCAAGAGTTTGCTCTGCATCTCATCAACTCCAACCTGCAGTTGGAGACGTCAGAGCTGGCTTTGTGGATGATATGGAACGGCACACCCGTCAAAGACTCCCTGTCAACCCTGATTCCCAAAGAGCAGGAGGTGTTACAGCTGCTTGTGAAGGCCGGCGCTCACGTCAACAGCGAGGACGACCGCACGTCCTGCATCGTGCGGCAGGCCCTGGAGCGGGAGGACTCCATCCGCACCTTGCTGGACAACGGGGCGTCCGTGAACCAGTGCGACTCCAACGGGAGGACGCTGCTGGCCAACGCGGCCTACAGCGGCAACCTGGACGTGGTCAACCTGCTGGTGTCGAGGGGCGCGGACCTGGAGATCGAGGACGGGCACGGGCAGACGGCGCTGACCCTGGCGTCCCGGCAGGGCCACACCAAGGTGGTGAACTGCCTCATCGGCTGCGGGGCCAACGTCAACCACACGGACCAGGACGGCTGGACGGCGCTGCGCTCGGCGGCCTGGGGGGGCCACACGGAGGTGGTGTCGGCGCTGCTCTACGCCGGCGTCAAGGTGGACTGCGCGGACGCCGACAGCCGCACGGCGCTGAGGGCGGCGGCCTGGGGCGGCCACGAGGACATCGTGCTGAACCTGCTCCAGCACGGCGCCGAGGTCAACAAAGCCGACAACGAGGGCAGGACGGCCCTGATCGCCGCCGCCTACATGGGGCACAGGGAGATCGTGGAGCACCTGCTGGACCACGGCGCGGAGGTGAACCACGAGGACGTGGACGGCAGGACGGCGCTGTCGGTGGCGGCGCTCTGCGTGCCGGCCAGCAAGGGCCACGCCTCGGTGGTCAGCCTGCTCATCGACCGCGGCGCCGAGGTCGACCACTGCGACAAGGACGGCATGACCCCGCTGCTGGTGGCCGCCTACGAGGGACACGTGGATGTGGTCGACCTGCTGCTGGAAGGGGGAGCCGATGTCGACCACACGGACAACAACGGCCGGACGCCGCTGCTGGCGGCTGCCTCCATGGGCCACGCCTCGGTTGTGAATACCCTCTTGTTTTGGGGCGCGGCCGTGGACAGCATTGACAGCGAAGGGAGGACGGTGCTGAGCATAGCGTCTGCGCAGGGCAATGTCGAAGTGGTACGGACTCTGCTGGACAGGGGGCTGGATGAAAATCACAGAGACGATGCAGGCTGGACACCTTTGCACATGGCAGCTTTTGAAGGTCACAGGTTGATCTGTGAAGCTCTTATAGAACAAGGTGCTAGAACAAATGAAATTGATAACGATGGACGGATACCTTTCATACTAGCCGCGCAGGAAGGTCACTACGACTGCGTGCAGATGTTACTGGAAAATAAATCCAACATTGATCAGAGAGGCTACGACGGCAGAAACGCTCTCCGGGTTGCTGCCTTGGAAGGTCACAGAGACATAGTTGAGCTCTTGCTCAGCCACGGGGCAGATGTGAACTACAAAGATGCCGATGGCCGGCCAACGCTTTATATCCTGGCGTTGGAAAACCAGCTGACAATGGCCGAGTATTTTTTAGAGAACGGTGCGAACGTCGAAGCGAGCGACGCTGAAGGAAGAACGGCGCTCCATGTTTCCTGCTGGCAGGGCCACTTGGAGATGGTGCAGGTGCTGATCACGTACCACGCCGACGTGAACGCCGCCGACAACGAGAAGAGATCCGCCCTGCAGTCGGCTGCCTGGCAGGGCCACGTGAAGGTCGTGCAGCTCCTCATCGAGCACGGTGCTCTGGTCGACCACACGTGCAATCAAGGTGCTACTGGACTCTGCATTGCAGCCCAAGAGGGGCACATTGACGTTGTCCAGGTGTTACTGGAGCATGGTGCTGATCCCAATCACGCTGACCAATTCGGGCGCACCGCTATGCGGGTCGCTGCCAAAAATGGACACTCCCAGATCATTAAATTACTGGAAAAATATGGTGCGTCGACTCTGAATGGTTGCACTCCGTCTCCAGTGCACACAATGGAGCAGAAACCCCTGCAGTCCGTCTCCTCTAAAATGCAGTCCCTAACCATGAAGTCCAACAGTTCGGGCAGCACTGGAGGAGACGTGCAGCCTGGAATGCGGGGATTATCCAATGGGCCTGCACACGCCTTCAGCTCTCCTTCGGAGTCTCCCGACTCCACGGTTGACCGCCAGAAATCATCTTTATCCAACAATTCCCTGAAAAGCTCCAAAAATTCTTCTCTCCGCACCACGTCCTCGACGGCCACCGCTCAGACGGTGCCCATTGACAGTTTCCACAGCCTGTCGTTCACGGAGCAAATCCAGCAGCATTCCCTGCCACGCAGCAGGAGCAGGCAGTCCATTGTTTCCCCTTCTTCCACAACTCATTCCCTGAGTCAGAACCACAATTCACCGAGTAGCGAGTTCGAATGGAGCCAAGTAAAACCGAGCTTGAAGTCAACTAAAGCGAACAAAGGGGGCAAAGCAGACAACTCCAGCAAGTCTGGCTCAGCTGGAAAAAAAATAAAGCAGAGTAGTTCCTCCCAGCCCAAAGTGCTAGAGTATGAAATGACTCAGTTCGATAAACGAGTACCCATTGCCAAATCTGGCACAAGCATGCCACTGAAATCAGTGCCACCAGAGCCACAGTGCAAAATTTTGGTCCCTCCAGCTCAGCAAGAAGTTGGTCGATCTCAGCAGCAGTTCCTGATTCACCAGCAGAGTGGGGAGCAGAAGAAGAGAAATGGCATTATGACAAACCCCAATTACCACCTCCAGAGCAATCAGGTTTTTCTGGGCAGGGTTTCTGTCCCACGAACGGTGCAGGACAGAGGGCATCAGGATGTGCTGGAAGGCTATCCCCCTGCAGAGACAGAGCTCAGCCTTAAGCAAGCCTTAAAACTTCAGATTGAAGCTGGCGACCCAAGCTTCAACTACAAGAAGGAAACACCCTTGTAAAAGGTAACTTACCCAGTCACAAAGGAGCCAAATGCCTGCATCTCATTTAAAATGTGCTAAAATTGCATTTTATTATCATTTACCATCATAATTCCTTATGTGGTGGATGCTAAAATCTTAACCTGGCAAGTATTTCCTTTGCTGCCATATAAAAGCATCAGCCATAGAGGAATTGGATCACTGTGGAGTTGTCTGTTGAATTCAGTTGCTCAAATTGTGCCCCACTGTCTTTGATAAGTGGGTTCCACATAGCATTGATTTGGAATTTCATTGTCAAATGTAAGGACAGGTGAGAATTTCAGTTAATGATGTTTTCAAATACAATCTTTATTTCATTATTTACAAAAATGCTCCTCAGAAAGTTTCTGAAGGTTCTTATAAATTATAGGCAACCACTTTTCTGAATGTGGATTTCAAGGGTCAAGCATAAGTCTAAAATATTATTCTAAAGCTTTGATTTTATATATAATCTGTTACTGTAAAGGTAATCCCCATATAAAAGAGATAATCTTGCACTGAGAAAAGTAATAATCTGTGTTATGGTACCAATTTTTTGACCACTCTGATGTTCTTAAAAATGTGGAGTTCATTTAGATACCTCACCTCCTCTCCAAAACTGAATTTTAAGCTGAAAAAGTAATTATAAGTCTCTTTTTCTGACATGAATTGTCAGTCTGTCAGCTAAAATAATTCTGTTTTTCTCCCTCTTCCTGTTGAGATGTGTGTTTTTTAGGATATTTGGAATGTGTTAATTTGTTTTCCATTGGTGTTTCAGAGAAGCAGCATCTTTATGAAATGTGTGCCCACCTCTTACTGCTAGTTTGCTTATTTTTGAAAACTTTATTTTGTGTGTGAAAGCAGCATTTTGGACAGGTCAGGCTGCTGCTCCTTAGACCAGGAATGTTCTTGCCAGTTCTGACTCAGTTCTGCTGCAGACCATCAAAGACAGCATGTTTCTGGGACAGTTGCAGGTGGTGTAAAATCCACACATGGAAGGTTTTCAGCTGTCAAAAACACATAAACAGGCTTTTTCCCAAAATGTCCTGGAAACTGATTTTGATGGAATACATCTGTAGATGTAGCTGAGGTCCCTGGAGAACTGCAGAGCAGTAGAATATTTCACAGGACCCGTTTTGGTTCATTTAAAATGTTTGAAACAACAAAGTGTTTCAAAAACATCTGCACTGGAGCCTGCACATTTCTAAAATGCAAATTTTACCAAAGGGTCAGATGAGCTGTGGAGCAGGACAGCAGGAAAAAGCACAGAGAGGAATCATCAGCTGGGGGAGAAAAGTCCTTAAATCCTCATAAAAGTTATGAGAGCTTCAGATTCCCACAGTAGCACATCATGCCCAAACAGGATTAGAATTTATTTGTAATTTTTTCCTGCTTCCATAAAACTTTAAAACATGTAATTAAGGATTGTATTTCCTAACTCCTGCGTGCCTGCACCTGATGTTCATCTCTTGCTTTCATGTTGTACTTTTTTGTAAATCCATTGCATGGTTCTGACATAGAATGTGTTCATCTGACCTGACCTGTCATCAAAAGACTGGTTTTGGTGAATTTTTCCATCTTTTTTTGATTTTAAAATATAAACAGCATATAAAGAAATCTGAACAAACCACATATAATACTAAAATTTGGCTTTGCTTTTTCTGGAACAAATGGGGTGTTACTGAAAGTTGAAGGTTTCTCTCAGTGAAGTTCTTGGTTATGCAAACAGCTAAAAAAATGAGGTGTGGATAACCAAATGGTTCCTTTTGCTTTTCTCTTAACACTTTCCAGAGCATCACTTTAAAGAATAAGTTTAGAACAATTCTGTGTGGAGTTGCTTGGCACAAGCTGTAATTCACCTCCTCATTTGCCAAATCTCAAGCAGAAGAAATGGTAATTTCCCTGGCTGGTGGATGAATGAGTCACCTGTGGGGAATCACATCAGAAATACTCCATGGGAGCACCACAGGAATGACTTTTCCTTCCCTGGCTGTTGCTTCCCAGCCTGTCCAGGAAGCTCATGCTGCTTGGGATGGCAGAGAGCTCAGGGAATCATCACAGCACTGGGGTTAGGCAGGAAACACTTTTCCTCATCAGGCTGTTGTTGCCTGCTTTTGGCTTTAACTAGGGAAGATGCAGCTCCATTTCTGACAGTGTTCTTTGTGTCACAGGCTATTTCAAAGCTAAATGTTTTTATTTTATACTTGCAGGCCAATTCCATGATGCTGTGAACAGAAGTGCTTCTGCTCCCAATGATTTATCAGCTGGCTGGGATGAAAGCAAACAATGCTTGTTTAGTCCACCTAGAAATTCAAGAATGTGATTCCTACAGTACAGTTACCTTAATTACTGTAACGTGCCTACATTTTCAGGCTGCCTTCTCAGTATAACCCTCTGTGCTTCGAAATTTTATTTTGTGTACTTTGTATTTAATACACAGAATGAGCACTTTTTTTAAATTGCAGAAAGATATATGCTGTATTTGCCTGACCACAGCTGAAAATGGTAACCACCAGGAATTTTGATTTCCTATTCCAGATAGCTTGGTAGAGGTGCATGTGCCACAGTGAACTGTGTTATGGAAAAGGCAGTGCTTTTTGTATTTATTTTTCTGTGGCTAAAGAAAATAAGCAATGAGTTTGTCACATTTGCATTGTTGTCATGTATTGTCAGTTTCCCATGTACTTCAAAAGGTTCCCTCCAGAATTACAAGTCTTGTAACAGTATTTTATAAATACTGTACTTGTGTGTTCTGTCTGTGTAATTGCTGTTCAGTGGTGGCAAAGAAGGTGGACTGCAACTACCTGCAGTGTCTTTGGGATTTTTAAGAGGCAAAAATCAACTCTCTGGTACTACAGCACCAAATCTGGATGGCAGACTGGGACCACTGAAAGCAATAGGCAAATTTTGGACACTTGGTCTTCAACAGCCTCTGTTATTGCTACGGTGAAGAGGTAACTAATATGGGTATGTCTGAGGTGCTAAAAGGTCTGATCCTGCTTTCTTGTATATCTCTATACATTAGAAACAGCTCCTTCTCTTTTCCAAGGTAAAGGACTATTTTTGGGAATGTCAGTAGAGCAAACCATGGCAAATGCAGACCCTTTGTGAGTGAGGCTGAGAGAACGTGCAGCGAGGTGGAAAAGCACAGCAGCAGCATTGCCTGGGGAGTGCAGAGATTACTGAGTTAGCCCTGTCCTGAGACAAAAACTCCTTAAAGCACAAACTTTAATGAATGTGGGTCCTGCTTCACGGGGATTGGGTGGAGGCAGCTTGTCTCTGTACCTGCAGCACGGGTAATCAGCAGAGTCCAGCTCTGGACAGTGGGATCTGCTTTCCTGCTCTTACAGCAGAAAGGCTTTACTTGTATGAAAGAGCAAAGCCAAGCTTGTTGTGAAAGTGAGCAGTGCAAGTTTTCCCTTTGAGTGTGCACATCTTACTTGCAAGTGATAAAATGAAACAAATGGGTTCTTTTCTCCTACAAATGCGAGCTATATTCTGCTATTCACCATTTCACAGCCTTGCTCTTTAGAAAATAAGCCTATTTTTGTATGCAAGTATTTCTTCTAAAGGCTTGGGTTTCATCCTTTTCGTACTCTAATTCTAATCATTCCAGAAATAAGGTGATAGAGAGCTGAGGTTATTTTTCATAGATGAATAATTAGATCCTTAAACTTTGATGAATGGCCCCTGGATGTAGATGTAGTGCATATTCTGAGGCACTAAAGGGCTCCATGTCTGGCTATTATAATCAACCATCATCCAAACTTTATTTTTTTCCTAAAAATCTTGCATCTCCATTCTTATTTGCTTTTTCCTAAATGTAAAAAAAAGGATCTTTTATAGTCAGGCATTCATCCTACAGTAAAATTAGATGTTAGAAGCTGACACACGGCAATATGGATTTCTGAATGTTTCATGTATTGAATTTCTTGTCCCTGTGGGACAATTATAAAATAAACATAACAGGAGTCTGGCAGAATGGCCTTAAGAGGGTTAGTGGTTTAGAAAAGAGAAAGTACCAAAATGTTCTCAGCAAACTTGTTCCAAACCTCAAATATAGTACATTTGCAATACTGTGCAAGAATTCTTAGTGATTAGATGTATGTTTTGTTCTGTGGGAAAGGATCCCTGAATGCCAACATTTTTTCTACTGACCTTGACTGTCATTGGGATTATATTTATTTAATTTTATTGTGTTGTTATTAATTGCACCTTGTGGACGGAGGACGTAAAAATATGGCCAGTTTCACAAGGGGCCACAACTTACAGATAGTCTGGTGGGTTTTGTGTGAATAGAATTTACATTTGAAACAGTCACTGGGGAAACCCTCTCTCCAAATCAGCAGAAAGTAGACCTGTCAAAAATGTGTTCAGAATGACAGTTCTGCCACATTTTGAATATCCCTTTGGGATGGGGCATGAATTGCTTAAAATGATCTATTTTCTCAGAAGGTCTGTGTAATTCCACATTGCTGTTGAGTGTGATTTGTAGCATCACCATTTGTGAGGGGTTTGTGTGCCAAGCAAAGTTCTGTTCCCCCATGTTCCCTCTGCCCTTTCTCATAAATGGAGTGGAGGTGAGCAGAGGCTGAGCTGTGACTCAGCACAGCTCCTTCTGCCAGGGCAGCAGTTCTCACCACCCAAAAACCTGAATAAAACAGGAATCCTGTTTCCATCCCATTTCGCTGGTCCTTCCGAGGTCATCTCCACAAGACATCCAAAATTCTTGATGGGAGAGCTGGGAAAAGACTGTTTTGTGGACAAGGATATCAATACTGTGTGCATGTGGCAAAACTCACCTGGAGAGAAATGCATTGAGAGATACCAAGGCACAATGGATGCATTTTTGTCTTCTCTGTGATCAGTATTGAAAACATTACCAGTTCTTCACAACTAAAAAGGTGTTTTCCCTCCTCAGTTACTCTGCTATGCAAATGTCTGTTATGCTTAATATTCCCCATCTGAACTCCTCAGTTAACTTGGTTTGCAGATAGACTGTTTTTTCCTGGAGTGGGTTGTAAATAGCCTTTAATGTACATTGAATGAATTTCACATTGTAAAATTTTTATTTTATTCCTTGTATTATATTAAGCGAAAATCCCTGTGTATATTAAAGTGCATAATAAATATATTTGCTTTTCAGCAGACATCTAACTGTTTTAATTTTTCTACCTCATTTCCTGGGACATTTCAGGAAAAGGTTATTCAACTTGATTAACTTTCATGTAGTACTAAATGAAGCATGATGTGTGTGTCCAGTAAGCAGCCCAGGCTGGCAGACCTCAGACCCTGGCATTAATTCCTGTGGCTTTGAGCATTTACAGGAGATTCGCTGCATGTCCTTCTGTTTAAAATGACCATTATATACTGTAAATACCATGGGGGCCAATAAATTCACTATTTCACTTGCTGTAAGTTCTTTGAAAGTTCAGATGGTTAATTATTGCCTTGATGAGTGTTTCTCTGTGGTATTTTCAGCTTAAGCAAAAGCTCTTTTCTGCTGGTGGGGACATGTTTTTTGAATGTGTTATTAGAAAAGGTAAGGAAGTGTTTTGGCTCTGTGGTCTTGTCTCACCCCTTCAGATGTAAAGCCACCATGGTTTCTCTGCAGAGGGTTTTTGAGCATGAAGGAGTTTGGCTGTGCCTCCTGCAAATGGTGCTCCAGGTTTACCCCCAGGTATTCTCCTTCACACAGATTCCAGCAGCTGCTGCACATGGCTCGACTGATTGCCAAGATGAGGAAAAATTGTCACTATCTTCTTGTTTTCTATGGATTTCTCTTGTTTCTCACAGCAATTATTGACCCTCTTTTGTTAAGTTCTCCATCTGAGATAACAAAGTATGAGATGCATTAATTCAGTGGCTATTTTTCATTGAAGCAAAGAATTTTCACTGAATTAATCTTTGAGTAAGTTCTATTATGTTCCAGAGACATTTTCTTCAGATAAGCACTGTAATAATATTTAAATAAAATTATTCAACACCTCTTTTAAATCTCTCATTCTATAGAATATACACAATCACATTAAATAATGCTGCACATCTTCTGTGAGATCTCTGCAATAATTTGGCTTGTGCATTACATGTATTTTCCAAAAGAAAGCTGAGATTGGTTGGCACAGTAAACTAAAGCCTTTCAGCTGGAGGCCCTTAGAGAGACAGCAGTGAGAGTTTGGTCTTGATCTCAATCCTAATCATTTTGTGCTAAAAGAGTCACAGAAACAGGGTATGGGACTGAGAAATCTAGTTGGCAAATCATTTTGATAAAGAAGTCTCCAACTGTGATTGACCTTTAGAATTAAAATGTAATTTGCTGGTTGTGGGGACAGAATAAGGTGTTGGGGTCTGGTTGTTGGTTTTGGTTTTTTATTTCTCCCAATGACTTTTTTGATATAAGAACTTTGAAGCCTGCATCTCCTAATGGAAAATTTTTTTGAAATATTAAGATAAATAAAGTTCTCTCCTCTTAGAGTTAAGGCTGTGATCAGAGCTATTGTGTGCTTATTGTGTCTTGGTGAGCATTAGGCAATCTCATAGAGAGACTTTAAAACTCAAAACTTTATCCATAAATGACAAGTGGACCTTTATTATGATTGATTCTGTCATTTTCCATTGTGCTGGCTATCCAGTTCACCACTGTGTTTTCCCCAAGAACAAAACATTCCAGTTTTGCTCCAGCTTTAATAACAGTGCGATAATTCTGTTGCTCTTTTTTCATACAGCTCTCACAAAAGGTGTTACAATTCACCAGCAAATCCCAGAGCACTTCACAGAAAATGCAGGAGGAATACTGAGATGAAGATAGGTTTGCTGTGTCAGTCACTGAACAGGCTCAGGAAAAGCCCCTGGGCCTCTCCCAGCACTAGGAGAGTCTGCTGCCTTGAATAACCTGTTGTCTGGCATTAACTCATCTCCTGCCTTTATTTTTTTTTTTTTTTTCCCAGTTGCTTTTTTTAGCTGCTTTTTGTGCATTTGCAGTGCAGCTCTCTGGAGGCTGTCCATGCAGCTGGTGCTGTGGCAAAGGAGTGAGGAGTCAGCTCTGCCAGCAGATCCCTGCAGGGTTGGGCCAGGGACCACCTCACTGTGTCTGTTGTGCTCATTTTTCCTACTGCAAACAGAGCTTTCAAAAAAGAAAAAATAGGAAATAAAAAGGCAGGCTTATCCAGGAGCCTGGTTGACAGGTGAGAGCTTTGTGAGAGGCATCCAAGCCTTTGTGTCCCAGTGCCAGATTTCTGCTAATGTGGCACTCTGAATTGAATGGCAGATAAAGCAGCCTGAGTGTTTCTGTCTCTGCTAACATTTCACATCTCCCCTGTGCTGTCAGCCTGCTGATGAGTTAATGGGGATGCCTGTTCCTGGAGGCTGTCATTTGATGGTATCATAGTGTGGAGAGACAAGATCCTTCTACAGGCACAGTGCTCTAAGCAGGTTTTTCAGAAGCTGGGTAGGCCAGGTTGCATATTTTCCCTTCCAGCTGGACCTCTCCATACAGGAGCAGGAGCAAAAAGCACCTGGATCAGTGATGTACCAGGTTTAGTTGCATGAGAAGAAAGCAGGGAAAGGTTCACAACATCCCTGAAGTCTTCTCTTTGCCATGAATGAAAACTTCCCTGCTAAAGCAAATCTTGAGATGATTAGAGGGTGCATAATTAGGATTCCTCATTTGGCAGCTGGAGCTGTTCACTGCAGACTGGGAATGTGGCAGAAGTGCATTTGCTCTGACTCTTGCAGTGTTGGCCCTGGTGACACCATGGTTAATTCAGTCTACTTGTGCTCTGCTGAGATTTCCCACAAGAGCACTGGATGGAGTTGGTTTTCAAATGCTTTTGCTAATTACTTTTTTTAATGTGAAATTAATGAACATAACTATTCAGGGACATTCTTATTTACATGGGGTCAAGACTTCAGCAGTTGCAATCCACTTCCATAGTAGTGTTTGAAGAGTGTGGTTCCCTTCACCTGAGGAAAAGTAGCAAAATCTGTGCCTAAACTGATAAAAAAGTGCTTTTTGGCTCACACTGCTGGCTCATTTACATTTTCTAAAAAGGGTAAGTCTTTCCTCTTTGCCAGGATGGGATGATGGATTTAAGAACAGCCCATAACAAGGACACACCAGAAACTCATCCAGCCCTGCAATCTGTCATTAGCAATGACCAATATCAGATGTGAAGAAAAAAGTACAGCAGGGTAAATTTTCAATGATTTTTTTCCTCTAAATGTTCTTTGTGGTTCAGGGATTTCCAAACCCAGAGACAATATTTTTGTCATTAATATTTTCTGTGTCAGTCAGTGTTAACCAGGAACAACTGCCTGAGATTGAAAAAGTGCACTGTAATTTATAAATAATATTTGTTCTTGAAGGGTAGGACCATTCAGCAATCAGCTACTGAACACAAGTGTTAAGCCATGAATAGATTTCTACCAGGTCTCTATGTGTCCAAAAGAATTTGGTCTGAAATAAATATGGAGCAGTTCATATGAGCAGTATACAATGCAGAAAGTAAAGATACTATTTGAAGCACAAGGATTTCCTTGCATCTGCTGAAAACCTGTTTTGCAACAAACTAGAAGGAACTTTTCTGTGCTCCAGCTCCATGTAGGGTTGATCTTTTTGCACAGAGAGAAGACAATCCCAGGAACATCAGAGTTAATTCTTCCCTTATTAACATCACTGGAATATTGATTCACTGCCTCTCCAGCTCTTAGCCAAAGCCATCAGATGCTGGTAATAGGGAGTGCACACTCTCAAAAATGAGTGTTTTCCAGATTACCAGTGGGCACAAAGGGGAGCACAGGTGCAGGAGCATATTTCCATGGTGCTGCTTGGCAGTGCTGCTGTGCAGCACAGCAGGAACCAGGTGAAAAGCAAAATTGCCCTAGCAGATGTACTCCCTCCTGTATTTCCTAAGCTCCCAGTTTGCCAAGCCATATCCCTAGGACAAAGCACTTTCCCTGCAGAAATAATGACTGTGTTTGCCTTTTCAATCTGTTTTCACTTAGCTCTGGGATTTTCACAGATCCCATGGACAGTGACTAGAAGTTGCCAAGTGGTGTCGAGCTGCTTTAAACTTGATACTCCCTGCACTCCTAATCTATTCCTTCAGAAACAAAGCAGGTTTCCACAACTTAGGTAACACCATGGTCCAAGTATTCCTTGGCTCCTCCAGGACCTCTAGGTTGTGATCACCATGCCTCACATGGAAAAACTAGTTCAATTAATTCTCTCTGTTCTCATTTTTGATCCTAATTATTAGGGGGTGGGGTGGTGTTGAGTGTGGAGATGGCCAGACAGAGGATGGATTTGGAAAAGAGGATTGGTCTGTGCAAGTATGTTTGTTACATCCCAGGGGGAAGCGTGGAACACCTTGTTGGAAAACCCAGCTCCACAGTGAACAGCACGGGCTAAGCAGAGTAACAAATGAGAGGTGAGTCTGAATCAAAGCCTACAAAACACCCCAGGGCTCATTTTTGGCATGTCAGAGGAAGGGCTGTCAGTGCAGAGCACAGGGCCGTGGCAAGAGCCACACTAGGAAGGTTGTCCTTGAGTGGATACAGCATAAAATGTGAGATTTAGGAATTTTCCTTGTAAGAAGAGAGCTTTGCTCATCTGCCCAAGAGGTTGCTGAGGCTGACAGAAGAGGCCCTGAAAAGTTAGGTGTGATCTGAAGACCAAGATAGTGACAGAATGTCTTCATCCTGCTGGTAATGTAGTCTGGGCTGTCCCCTGCTTGGGAGCAGCTGGTGAGAGGACTTTGTTTGGATATCAGGGCGCTGCCCTAGCCTGGGGATAGAAAGCAGCTGGCACAGCCTGACCCCTCCCTTCAGAGCAGGGCTGTACTCCGTGCATGCATTCGTTTGAAATTACACAAGGCTGTTTGAGCTTGGGCTGCTGGGGTTTGGTTTGGTTTTTCCATTTCAGGGACGTTCACCTAAGTCTGTTGTGCAATTAAGACCAGCAATAGTTGGTGGTGTGCAGCACTGCTGGGGATGCAGGGTGTTCATTGCAGAATTCCATGGGGATACCTGGGGCTGCAGGGTGGTCATTGCAGAATTCCATAGGGATACCTGGGGCTGCAGGGTGGTCATTGCAGAATTCCATGGGGATACCTGGGGCTGCAGGGTGGTCATTGCAGAATTCCATGGGGATACCTGGGGCTGCAGGGTGGTCCCTGCACCCAGAGCTGGAGCACAGCAGCATCCATGGGGATAACTCGCAGCCACCGCCCGGACTGACGGCTCCCAGCAGGGTTGGCTGCCCTAGGAACAACTGAGAGCTATTCAAAGAGCTTGAATCTCTCTGTAAACATGGAATGCAGCCAGTTTATGACACAGTTCACCCTCTGTTAGCTGAGATTAATCAGGGAGTCTCCAGGTACGCTCCCTCAAACATGAGCACTGTGGGATGTGTGGGAACACACACCCACACGGAGAGCAGCAGGTTTATCAGCCCCAGGGTGATGCTGGCTGCTCCTGACCTGTGCTGCTCATTCAAGCAGGCAGGAGGAGGTTAAAGCCAGCACAGCATCCTCAGAGACAGATCAGGAGGACAGACCCTGTGTCCCAGCACAGTGCCCATCTCCCCTTCCTTCCACCTTCTGGGCAGGATTTTCCCCCCAGCACCAGGTTCAGAGCAACATCTCTGCTCGTTTTCCATAACCACTTTAATCCCCAGGTAACTGTTCAGACTGAAGTTTACTGGATAGTGAGAATTGGCTTAGTTTAAGGTAATCCAAATGGAGCATGATGGAATAAATAGTGCTTCACTCACTATTTCATCTGGCAGCGGGTGCAGGATCTTTAGGAACAGCTGACTAAAAAAGGAAAGCTACTTCACAGGGCAAGAATTTCCATATTGCTTTTAAAAATGAAATAAAATGAAAGAGAGCAACCCTGAGTCCCTTTCCTCCCAGCAGACTGCTGCCTCTCAGAAAGAACAATGTAATATCATGTGTGAAAATGCAGGCAGAACTCCCAAATGTTTTCCCTATCTCTGTTTTTTATTGCTTCAACAGCAGCTTATGAAACATTGGGGTAAAGGGACTCAAAGCATGAGACTGAAAAGACACAGAAAACAATAAAGTGGATCCCACAGGAACAACTGTCACTGTCCTTCAGCATTCCATTGTTCAGTGTGTAGGACCAGAATGTCAGTCATCTACCATTTATTGATCACTTTTATTACTAGGCATTAGTCTAGAGTTCTGTAGCTGAAATTCCACTGAAAGAACAGAGTTTTATTGCCAAGTTCAAAACCCATGAAAAAATACTTCCAGAAACATTTATGATTGCATTTAATCTGTGACAAATCACAGTGGAATATGGTTTGGCCAGTCCTTGGCATTAACCAGATGCAGAGGGATTCAGGCTTCTCTGTTGTACAAGAAAATGACTCACATATTCCTCTTTCATCCTAGGGGACAGATGAAAAACTGATTGCAGGCTTTCTTGCCACTATCCTTTTTTTTGCTCTTGGACCAGTCCTGTGCTCAAGCTGGGTTTAAGGAAAATAAAAGATGTTTATGTCTAAGAGATTAAATATGCTTTGGCTGTAGCCATGAGCTAGTCCTAGCTGTGGCACTATGCTAAACTTGTGTTATATCCCAATCCTGAGGCATGGTGGCAAGGAATAACCCTGAGTGTTTGCCTCATCCTATTTTTATGCTGTTTTCCCTCCACTGGCTTTGCAGACTTTCATAACCACAAGACACTGAAGACTGTGCTGGCAAATTGCAATCTAGATTTAAAGCATATCTATATATACACTCTCTTTTCAAGGGCCTTACATCCAGTGGAAGTTTGGCCCCGTGAAATGATGTTTATAGCACAGTATTTTGATAACTATAAATGCTGTTGAGACTCAGAGCCCAATACAACTGCAGTCATTACAGGCCCAGAGAAATTGTTTTCAGGCTCGTGCCAACAAATTGTGATTAATTTCTTTGTTGTGGTGCAGGCTGGTTTCTGAGCATGTTCCCCATTAGCTCTGTGCAGTCACTGGCACTCTCCACAGGGCTCATCCATCCTCCTTTCTGCATCACTGCCTGCAAAATGCAGTGTGCAAAGCTCTGTGTGGCTTCCTTCCCTCTATCTTTACATCCAAACTAGAAAATGCTTCTTTTTTAGCTGCTCTGAGGAGGCATTTGGGACCAGCAAAGATGAGGGTACTGCTGTCTTTTATAGCAATTACATATATAATTATATACATAATATATACATTTTATTGTACATTACTATATGAAAATAGCACCAATTCATCTAAATTGAAGCTGTGGAAAGAAGACTCAGAGTCAGCTCCAATTTGACTTTTCTGCAAAGTTTGAAATCACTGAAGCGTTTTCTTTTGTGATTTTGTTACTTCAATTTTTTTAAAAGTAAAAGTTACAGCAGTAAAGGGCAGGCATAAAAATGGGGTTTTTTTTCATGAGCAGGCAGTGTTTTTTAGCTGATTGGATGCAGTTTCCACCCATTATATCTCTGGGTCAGGGTAGCTTTCAGATGTTGAGAAGTCTTTAAACACAAAAAGTTTAATCTTTATGCACCTTTAATTCCCCAGTCTTTTCACCACATGAGCTTGTAAATCTGCCACGCTCCAGGTTTTCCAAAGTGTAGGTTTCTGCTTGCTTTCAGCTTGTTTTATTCATCCAAGTCACTCAGAAGTATGAGCAAGCATCTTCCAGTCTCATTGCTCTGCTTCCTGGCTTTCCTCTGGCTGCCATCCACCAGGGACATGGGAAGAGGCACAGACACAGCTTGGCTTTGTGGGGAGTAGTGGTGAGGCTCAAAAGCAGGTGAGACAGCACCAGAGAGCGTGGGGGAGGAAACTCATTTCCTCCTCTGGCATGGTTCCCCCTTGATTTAATCATTCCAAGCAGCCTATGGATCTAAAACCTGAGCACAGGGCTCTTATCTGCTGAGGTGTAACATTTCAGAGCTGCTCAGAATAAACAAAATGTGTGCTTGCACAGAATATATTAGTTTGTATTTTTTGGGGCATTTTTGTTCATGGTTATAAAGCATGCAGTCCTGGAACCTGGTGTGTCCAACAGGCTGAGATTATAAAGCCTGGTGCCTTGTGCAGGAACAAAGCTGCAAGGGGAGGTCATAAGGGAAAGTTTTTTGGATGAGGCTGGTGAAACAGGTTGCCAGAGATGTGGTAGAGGCCTCATCCCTGGAAACATTCCAGCCTGATTGGAATGAGCAACCTGAGCTAACTGAGGATGCTCTTGCTCCTTGCAGGGGGTGGGTCCTTTCCAGCCCACACCATTCCATGATTCTTCTATCTCAGATTGCCCAGAAAACCCATCAGGTTTATAATCCTCAAGTACAGCCAAATTTTCTCTACCCCTAGAGCAGCTTCATTGAAGTTAACTTTAGATTGGTGCAGTTGGAGCCATCAGGGGTGAGGAAAATAAAGGTAATGTCCATTTGTATGAAAATGTTACAGTGAAATGTGCTGACTTGATTTATAGGGACAAGAAATAATGCCTTTGTTCCTCCATAAGAATGGATAATCACGTTTATTTGAATCACAGCAAACTGTTTGGAGCTGCCTAAAGCCTTAAAGCCTCCATCAATACCAGGTTCTGAACAGTTAACAAGTCTGGTAGAAGATCACACAAATCTGGCACCTAAGGCAGCTTTAATCAGACTGAAAGCCATGTTGTGCAGAGCTTCTGGTGCTGTTATTTACTGCACTACAATCACTGCTCTCTTCCTTAGAGCCACTACTCTGCCTAAAGTCATATCACCTACTGCTGTGATCAGATTTCACAAGTTAAGCGGAGTTACACCAGATCTGTGTGTGATGGGAGCCCTTAAAAATACATCCACTGCTGCAGGCAAAGGCATCTGAGCCTCAGCTGGATGCTCCTGCTGCTTCTTGGGGGTCTCTCAAGATGCATTAAAGATATTTTTGGCACGCAGCATGACTGCAATGTGAAGGAAGAAGGGTGCAGGAAATGCTCCTTCACTTTTCTGTCTCTTTAATCCCTTATTACATTTGTCCTCCTGCTCTCCCCATGCCTTGTGAGTGAAAACTTTCTGTAACCTCATCTTTGGGGCAGGGCTTTGTTGTGCTGCCTCTCCATAAATTAAAAATTGCCTTTCTACCCCCCTGCTGGTGCTCCTTCATTCCTCACCACCAGCATTTTGACAGACAGGCACAATGTCACTACTAAACCAAACCTAATTGCTAATGGTGTCATTATTGTTGTTATTACTATTACTGTTATTATTATTTTAGTTAGAGGCACAAAATTGTCTTTCCTCCTAGCAGAAGGGACCCAGCAGAGGTTCCTTGAGTACTTAAGACCTGCAGAAAATGATAGTTCACATCCTCCTGTATCCTTTTATTAAAGCAAGTGTTACAGCTAATTACATGTACCCCGGGGCACTTGCTGGCTCCATTCAGACACAATGAGTGTTAATGACAAGGATGCCTTTTTTTTAATTCACCATAAAACAAGGCCTGTTGCCTCCAGCTCTCTGCTGCATAAACCCTGGGATGTATTTTTATATCTTTCCATTTCGTTCAGCATTGTCTTGCAGAGAGTGTTTGACAATAACCTTTAATTTGAGGAGATGCTGCTGCAGACTGTAATTAAGGCAGCCAGTTGGGTGTTGGTTTGTTGGGGTTTTTTTAAAAAAGGGAATCAACCATCAGCAGAATCTTTAAAAAGTTGAGGAGACCTCCTCCTTGTTGTTTAAAGAGGATGTCTCCTAGAGCTTTTTTCCTTGAGAAAATAACCTTCTTTTAAATATATTAAATATGTCAAGGTATTCTATAGATTGTCTTCTTAAAGGTGACTTCTTAAGGTTTTGCTGATGTAACAAAGACAAAACTGGGAAGTGTTTTGATTGTAGCTGGGCTCAAATTTCATTCTGAAGGGGAAAAAGCCTTTTAATTATTTCTGAAATAATTGCTTGTGATAATACAATCTCCTTTGTAATGTTTAGACAGAAATAGTTTCTATATAAATAGAGACATTTAATGTAAGAGTAACCTAATCTTTGTTTGAGCACCGTGATACTTCAAGCCCTATTATAGGATAAAAAGGTTTTCATATCAGCAGATAGCAGTTAAAAAAAACAATTTTAATGATAATTGAAGGTCTAATTAGTTAGTTTGTAATACTTAAATAATATCTTTACTACTTCAAGACTTGCTAAGAAAATAGTTCTGCTAAGGAAATAGGTCTGCCAATTTAAGCTAGAGGAACTCATAAAATATGAATTTGAAAGGGCTGCTTAAAAAACAAAAAGTAAAGGTTCTCTTATTTAAAAATAAAAATCTTTTTAAATTGAGCCAAATTAGAATTAGAATGTACTTTCAGCTCCAAAGAGGTTCTGAGGGTGGCAGCAACTGCATCAATGGATTTGCACACAAACCACAGATGAGGGCAGTAATTGTGGCTCTTGTTTTACAGAGGAAAGTCAAAGAGTGGAGGAGGAGGAGGTGCTGCGTCCCACCCAGATGCCAAGGAATGGCCAAGTTCTCACCCAGCCAGGGTGGAAAAGAGAATATCAAGGTGATATTTCCCATCCATGAGGGTTATCAGTGATTCTGGCAGGAGCAGGAGATTTCCCAGCAATCAAATAAAAGCATTACATGTGCTGTGGCTAGGATGATTCCTGGGTGGAGAACAAGGGGAGATGTGAGATTTATGGTGTGGAAACCAAAGGTTTTCAGCTTTGTTTTATCAATGCTGTTCAACACTGCACTCTTTACCCTGCATACAGTGTTCTTGGATGGAAAAAGAAGGGATAATATCACCTGCTTTCTCCAAAACAAGCTCATCCCCATCAGGGAGATACAGACTTGTGGAAAGCCACACCTTTATTTCTGAAAACATTTCTAAAGCAGAACCATGGAACGTTTTGGGTTGGAAGGGACCTTAAACACCATCCAGTCAAACACACACACCCCCACCCCACCCTGGGCAGGGAATGTGAGCTGCATGAGCACCAGATGGAAAAATAAAACATTTATAAGTATGCTTCAGGAGGGCTTTCTGGCCTGCTAGGAAACTGATTCAAAGCCTTAAAGCTTCAGCTATCTTCAGGATTATAATATATTAAATTGAGAATCTCTTATGGGACTTCTGGCCAGTGGCTTAATGGTTACAGTGTACTGTGTCAGGGATTATGAACTCCCACGTCTGGTGCTAAATTGCTTGTGCCTTGGCTCTGCAGAGGAAAAAAGCTCTGACACTGCACCCACTTCTTTTGATAGACCCATAACTGCTCATGCCAGCCAGCTCAGGGCCACTGTGCAGGAAAAATGGGAAATGGGATGGTTTGGATGGGATAGCAGAGCACTGAAGAGAACTAGGCACTGCAATTATGATATACGTATTTTTAATTAAATTTTGTAGATTTTAAATGTCGTTCCAAGCAGGGAGAATTCCCAAGGCTACCAATCATTTAGCACCATTTTAATACCCATAAAGTGCTGCTAGCTTTCATCAAGTCACTGCAAAAAAAAAAAAAAAGAAAGAAAAAAAAAATCCTTGAGCAAAATGTGGAAGATTTATAGCTCTGGAAAAGTTTGTAAGAATGACAATGTTGATATCCAAACTACAGTTTTGGCACTGTTTGTTGTTCATTTAATCTTTCTGCTTTAATCTCAGCAAATGAAATCGACTTGAAACTTCTGATTTTTGTTACTCTCCAAACTAATTCTAGGGCCAAAAAAAAAAAAAATTTGTGATGAATATGCCTGAAGGATAATGGAAATTGCTGTGCTTGGTGTTTGCATTTGTGTAGGGTGTGCTTTGTACTATATATGCAAAAGTGCTACTGCTTTATCATCATATGTGATCTTCTGCTATAATACTCCCCTAATGTTTCTGTTTGTGTTTAATTTCTCCTTGATATCTGTAGAATACAACTTTCCAGTGGCAATATCCTGGTAAAGAAAAGCCCAGGGATATATTTCTAGTGAGCAAAACCTCTGAAAAGAAAGGGAAAACAGATAAAGTCCCCCAGAAGGAGCAGCTCCTCTAGAAGATTCTGCTATTGGAGATATATAATTACCTAATCTCTCCCATCCTGAGCAAGTCCCATGGCCTCTTTAACAATAGTCATTAGACAGTGCTGTTTATATCCCTTTGAATGGAATTATGAGAGCATTGTGGGAAGGCTACCACAATTGTTAAAAGCTAATAATACATATGGTATTTGATGATTTGTTAAATTAAGGAATCATTATATGCCTCAGATATGCAGCAACTGTGACTCTGGCAAGCATCAATTTATAACTTAACTGTAGCATGATTGAACTTAATGGTAAAACTACTAAGGGAAGAATGTGAAATCTTCCAGAAAATAATGCTACCATGTGCAATGAAGACTGCAGACTCTCTAGCTTCTAATCTCTTCCCCATATCTAAAGCAGATCTTTTGTTAAATCAATTAATAAAATTAAAAGTTAAAGAGAACTGCAGGAGAAAATATTCTTTATAAGTCATTTATATATAAAAGGATGAAAAAACATGAGCAATTATAATTCCATGCACTTTGTAGCTGTAGTGAGCTTTCACTCATTTATGGAGGTACAACTAGTTGAAGTGCCAGCTCCCCACTTTATTTCCATAACTGAGCAACCCCAGCACTGGGGGTTTGTGCACAGCAAATCCCTATCTGTAATCTGGAGTCAGCCATGGAGGCTGCAAGAGTAGTTTTTCCACAATCACAGTTATTTTTTCCAGCACACGAGCCCTGAATCTGGTTCCAATTTTCCTGGCTGTGTGCATTGGGTATTATTCCTGACAAATGCTGTCTCTGAGAGCTTTGGGATTTGCCGTGTGCCAGCAGCACCCCCGTGGCCAACTCCAGCTGCCCAGTGGAGTACAACCCTTGGCACCATGCAGCCTTCTGTGGAAAATGCCAATTATTTCTACCCAAACAGCACAGACATGGAATTCACAGAGATACGTGCATGCATTTAGGGGGTTCCTTCTGTGTGGTACACAGTGAGGAAAGAAACTGAGTGAGAATCTGGGAATTCATCCTTTCCTCCAAGCTCAGGGATGCACCAGGCTGGCAGCACATTTTTATGGTGACAGCTGTGGGATTTCTGCTGGCATTGTGCTGGTTCACTAGGAAAAAACTGCCCACAGCTTTAAGATGGGCTTGTATTAACCCTAAACTTCAAACAATTTGTTTCTAAGTTGGTAAGCAGAGTCTACTGGGTTAGATCATGGGATTTCTGTAAATACCATCCCATGCTGGCACAATGCTATCTGTTCTGCTGTGGGTTAAAACAGGCTTTGTCCTGCTGTAATTCCTGATTTTTCTTCTCTAGCATCCAGATTTTTTGCTTATGGCAATACACATAGGAGAGGTAGAGGAATATTAGCAGGAATGGAGTTTTATGACAGCTGTAAAAATAGTTGATTCCATATACCTTTGTGCCTTGCAAAGCATTGGTAACTGGATCCTGGCTACAGCATGTAATTACATTGCTTGATGCATTGTTGGGCATTAGTAGGATTCCTTCCATCTGTCTAATATTTCCCATCCAAGAATACTATCACATTTTATTACAGCCATTTAAAATTTCCTGATCCTTTTCCAAGCTCACTCTGGGTGTGATGATACGGAATTTCACCCAAAATATTTTAAAGGCAAACTAAGCATTAAAAAGCAGGTGTGGATAGTATTTTTTATTACCAGTGTCTCAAATTTATGCTTTTGCTGGTGTAAAATAATTTTGGGCTCATTAAATAAGACCGATCCTCTTATTTTTATTTTTATTTTCACAAAATCATCAGTCAAATACCAAAATGCTTAGCAGAGACCAAGGACTTCACAAAATAGAAAATTAATTAATCCATGTTCTCTCATGTTCATTACCTATTAAATTAGCTTGGTGTATAGGCAAATAACTTAAAATCAGGTCTGAAGATGTGTCAGTTGTAGCTAAATATGAATTAATTTAACAGAGGAAGGCAAAAGCACAGCCCCAGATCACTCACCCTCCCTTATCCTTTGTTCCTCAGGCTGGCTGCATCCCCTTCCCTCCCTGCCAGTCTCCAGTCCATCACTGCTGTGGCCCTGGTAAAAGCGTGCTCTGGCTTGGTCTGAGCTACAAATGATCTCAGATGTTTCTGTAAAAAAAAGTTGAGGGTGTGTTTTTTACCAATGTTTTTGTTTTAAATGTAATTATCTAATGTAAAGAAAAAAACCTCAGAACCTATTGGCTTTCTGTTGATCTGTGGGAGATCTGGCTCCTCAAAAAAACCCCACATGCAGGCTCTTTAACTTCTCATTTTGGATAAACCATTTTAAAATTACACATGACACCCTGATGCTAATTCATTTCAGGGACAATTTTTTTTTTTTTTTTCATAATACACCCCCCACATTTCTAAAGTGATGGCCCAGTTGAAAGAAATAGGCAAAATACATTCCCTGGGCATTTTTGCTCTACCTGGTAAGTATCCACAAACTGAAGGATTAGGCTGCACAGTCAATTCTCTCATTACAATAGGCTGAAAAAACCCTCAGGAAATTTCAAGGCAGAATCTGCTTGTGGTCTGCAGTTGGTTTTCATATAATTGGACAAAGATTTCATTAACATATTGAAGTGGCACCTTTTTGCCCCAGACCAAGGAAGGTTGAAATAAGAACTATCTCTATCTGTTGCTGTCTTTGTACACAGATTAGCCAGAAAAAAATCTTGTTAGTTTGGAGAAGAGGATATTGCATGGATATGGTGCTTTAGGGAGATGGAGATGCAGAATTTTCTGCACACCACCTTTTTTATGGACACACATCTAGAGATAACCCTGTGTGGCTCCAATGAAATCTGAGCAGGAATATTATTCCCTGCCCTTCTCCTCAGTACTTTTCCTATTGTTTCAGCTGTCTCCAGCATCTTGCTTTGAATCGTTGATTATAAATGACCTAAATTCTCAAATTACCATTTCTGTATTTTCTTCAGGAAGCTTCTGTCAGATTCCAGGATGTTATATTTTAGGATGAAGAGCTTAAAATAGACACATATGATTTTGATAAATAAAAGAAAAACACTGCAGACTGCAAAGCCATCTGAATATAAAAGTGGTTTGTCTTTTGCCCACTCTAATTAGGCCATCAAAAATAGAAATATTGAGCCAGGCACATCCAATTAAGTTTGCCATTCGCCGAGCTGGAGGCTTTCTTAGGGAGATTGCTACCATAATGATAAGGAGCTGGAAAAGGAAAGCAGTCATTAGCAGGGCTCAGGAGTTTGGGTTTCTTGACGTCGATCTGGGAGGTGGCAGAACTCGGTGGCTTTTCCTTAGACAGCTCTCCTGGTGGTACAGAGAGCAATGATCTCCTTCTAGGGGCATCAAAGCAGGCTGGTGCTGCTACTGAAATGGCTTTGGAGACCTGAGCAATCACCATGCTCCTGCTCACCAGGCTGTGTAGGATCACGGGGCTGGGAGGGACTGCTTTATGTTGGTGGCTCCCAAGGAGGAAGGGTGTGGGGT
This sequence comes from Erithacus rubecula, assembly GCF_903797595.1. Classification (NCBI taxonomy): domain Eukaryota; kingdom Metazoa; phylum Chordata; class Aves; order Passeriformes; family Muscicapidae; genus Erithacus; species Erithacus rubecula. The sequence goes on from NC_136687.1 coordinate 63,626,874, forward strand.
CCTAGGGCAGCTCAGAAGGGATTGGATTTTGTGTTTCCATAGACAAGAGAGAGGGAGAGTTGACAAAATTTCCTCACAAGGTCCCTTCCAGCTTAAATTTATCTGTGGTGTTTCTGTAAGATGTTGAGTTGATAAGGATTGCTTGGAGATAGTGCTGGAGGATTGCTTGGGCTCCACAATCCTCTCATTCCCATAAGACCTTTTTGCCCAATGGAGCTCATTCAGCACCACTTTAAGTGAGCAAGAATGGCTTTCTGAGAAAGCTGTCATTCCCTGCAGGAGCCATGGCTTTCTGAACAGGATGGCATTGTAGTCACAATCCCCAAAGAAAAAACCAGCACGACCCATTTGAGAGTGAATGAAACGTTGTGACCTGCAAGGTGGACTGAGAATCCTTCTCTAGGAAGTGTCAGGAGGTTTTGGAAGACAACACATCTCTGAGAGGTCAATTATTACACAGAACAAAAAATGAAAATAAATTGGGGAGCAATTGGGAGGCCAGTGCACACATATCCTGATGAAAACTCACCTGAAGTTGCCTTGATAAGACTAAACAATTCATCAGTGCTCATTTGCTGAAGGAAACTGGTGGATTGGTAAATTATTGGGGTAATTTCTATCTACAAAGGTAGTTCACTAGCTCACAAAGAAGAATAGATCATACTAAGGGCTGGCTCACATTTCCAGCTGTGGATTAATAACAACTGAGTGCATGCTGGCACATAATTTAGATTCCAGCCATGAAGTCTCTGAACTGTGGGCTGGAAGCTGCAATAATGTATTTCATAAATACAGCTATTGTTTTTGCTGGCATCGTGCTGCACAGAGTTAAGAGAGCACAGTGCAACTTAAAGCAAACTTAAAGGCCAGGGAACTGTCTGAAAATCAAGTTTGCATTATTTGGGGGATCCAAAAGCTGTTCCAAATTGAACTAAAATGCACAGATCAAGTTGCTAAAATGGAAAGCGTTCGTCCATGGGTTTGAAGATTTCCCTAATTTGAATGAAACTTTTACTTATGAGGGAATATTTTATTTTAAAAGTTATTCTTAAGATTGAATATTCATATAAATATCAGGCTGTGGTTCCTCTCCACCCCCAAAAGAAACATTTGCAGATCTTGAATATATGATGTCAAGGACAAATTCAGAAAGAATTAAAACATAACACTGAAGTGAGCAACTGCTGAACCCAGGCAACTTAATTTTCCTCCTCCAGTGACATTATCATGCACCTTCTTACCAAATCACAGCTTTTAGTAATTAAATTAATTTATGTTAGCTTGGATTAAATTGTTTTGGGTTTTTTTAGGTCTGGGAGCAAAATCAATGCCACTAAGCCTTCATCTAATCACCATAAATTCCCTTTTAAATGTAGGTTTTGTAGGTGTATGCAATTTCATTTTAAGTATGAGATATAATTGAATACTTAGATAAATAAATGCTCCTCTTTCGTAAGAAGGTTTTGGAGCATGTTGTTCTTAGATTTTAAATCACATAAAATAATGAGGAGGTTGAAATTCACTTTTTACACAGCATGATTCCCTACGGTTAAGCTTTTGCTTATTTATGTGAATCTAAAGTGGGGTGCAAAAAAATGTAAGTTTTGGTTTTACTCATCCATATTCTAAAGCTGAGGAAGGAGCTTGGGAGTGACTCAGATGTGCTTAATTCAGGGCAAACAGATGAGGAGGAGCAGCAGTTCTGTCCCCTGAGTAGAGATTAAATCAAGATTCGCTGTGTAGATGTTGTCCATCCTACTCCAAAAGTTTCTGTTGATTTCTGAGGGATTTCATGCTGAGTTTTTTTTTTCCCAAAAGCAAACAACACATGCTACAGGAATAGTGCCTTGGCCCCCACAAAGGATGTTGGGCTACCATGAGCAGGAAGAGTCAGATATCCCAGGAGGAAACTGGGAAAAGACTGGAAAGGCCAAGAGGAAAGTTTGTGCTTGCAGTCCATCTCTCAAAGAAACTTGTAAACCTCATTCCAGACTCAGGAGGTGCATTTAACCCTGAAATGAGATGACACAAGTCAGAACTGTAACTTAAAGCAAGTTATTTATGCTTGAATACTCGAGTGAGCAACTGATAAACACATCTGGATATATTTATCTTTCAGTAACCACTGCTCAGCTCCTCCCAAGTATAAAACAATATTTGTTGCACTCTTGTTTATCGAGGTTTCTTACCAAATTCACATCATTGAGTCATGGGAGTGAAGTACTCAAGTATAAACTTCATTGCCTGTGAAAAGCCACACTTAATTCACTGATCTTCCCTATTGCTGTGTCCAGGGCAGGATTAATGGAGCAGTGCTTAGGAACTTCTCAAAACCACTTTAAGATTGTTTTCCCTTTGTTTCAGCTAAAAATAGGAGTATTAACTTTCTCAATAGGAGTATTGATTTCCAGATAATTTACAGGTGGAACTTGCATCCTCATGAATGCATCTATAATGAAACATGAGAACCATTCAGAGAAGCTGTCTGGAATTAACAGCCAATACACTGTTGGGAATCCAGCCACCTCAGCTCAAATCTGGGAAGTTTAAAGTCTTCCATAACTGATATAATCTCTCTCATGAGGCACATGCTTCCCACAGGATGTTGTGGCTCCCTACCTGCTGCTTCTCCTCTCTTATTTCCAGAGAGAAAGCTCCTTCTGTACATGCTCTCCCCATCTGTCCTGCAGACCACATCCATGTATTCCATCCAGCAGGAATTATGCATGAAGCACTGTGCCTGCAGCTCATGAAGTCAGGGCACTGAGTTGTCTGGTGTGTTCTTGTTTAGCCTTGTTTACTAAACACATCATCACACGGCTGTGGTTTAAACACTGATTCTTCACGGGCCAGGGAGCACTCCCAGCCCTTCTGTGACATTTGGACAAAGCCAGAGTGGTTGGAATTTATGGTATCATGCTGCAGATCTGTGACTGATCAAATAGCATCCATCTATCAGAGCACAGGGAGAGAAGGAAGGACACTTAATAAATAATAGACATTGCCTAGATTGTACAGCATGCTGGGAATTGAGCTGTAAATGCAAACCCCTTTCTCCCTCTGTATGGAGCTCCAAAAGCAGCCAGTAATTGGAATTATCTGATAAGTGTTATTAAACTGAAGAAATGTTACAGCTTTCAGAGCTGAAGTCTCCCAGAGCACATTTTCTATGGGCTTACTCAGCCCTAGAGAGGTCAATAACCTTTACTGCAATCCATTGGGGAAATAGAAATGTCAGAACTATAAAGCAGCCTGTATCAATTTCCAAATAACTGGTTTGACCTATGGATCTAAATACTGGAAATAAATAGGAGTGTTGAGCCACGGAGATGCCAACCACCTCCACACTGCTTGGACTGCAGCAGAAATGACCATTTTGGTCAGGATGCCAGTTACCATTCAACAGTGATGAGTGACCATTTTTCATTATTATTGCTTTTTCAGCATTGCAGGGCTGCTGTGCTGCCCTCAGAGTCAGTGACACATAAGTCATTTGGCTGACATTTTAATAAACATCTGGTTTTTTCGGGGCAAGACACAACAGTCATCTTTGTTAGGGTTTCCTGGCATTCTGGTGTAGTCTCCATGGATATTTGCAGTCTGTTCCTGCAGAAACAAAACAAATATAAAACCAGCCAGCCCCTTCAGAGCTTGCAGTAGGATGGGAAGTCCTTGAGAGCTTCCATCCCTCTCTGCCCATGCTCCTCACCCACAGCTCTGCTCTGGCAAGGGCTCACAAGAGGTTAGTTAGCACTTGCTTCCACAAGTGGTGATGTCTTCCTGATGCAGAGCAAGGGCTCTGGACTCTCCAGGATGAGAAAACTTGAGAAGAGTGACATTATTCCTCATGATCATTGAGGAGTTTCCAACAGACCAAGGGGCTTAAAGGGGGTGCCTCAGGAAAAAAGGGCTCAGTTTAAATGTAGTTACATTGTGATGTCCATATCAGCCTGTGTTCAGGGTTTAAATGGTTTTTGATGGGTTTAATTTTTGTTCAGCCCTAAACATGGGCTTATTTTTCATAGTGTGAGATGGTGGGAGTAGCACTGTTTGAGGTGGTGCAAGAGAGAGACTGCTTTCTCATAAATTGCCAGCTTAAGCAAATAGTGAGAGTGCCAGACAACCAAACCTGTAAAAATAGTTTTGTTTCACTGCTTCTTAATCCCTCCTGGCCAGGAAATATTGAGAGAGTTCAGCAGCAAGAGCTGTGTTGTGCTGTGGAAATATGCTGTTATGACTTAGAGTTCCTGTCAGAGAATCTGAAGTGTTTTCTGAGGTCACAAGGTGAGAAACTTTAGAAAGTGAGAAAATCTCTTATTTAAGAAAGGATATGGGCTCATATTAAATGTTTTCATCTGATAACAAGTATCATTTAAAAAAAAATGGGTTTGGAAACCTCAGTATATTCTTTTTGCATTAAAGGGCAAAAATGCACACTGAAAAACCTAAGCACACTATTTAATCACTGAGCACACGTGAATTTGCATAGTCTTTGCTTTTATCAGAAGTTATAGAGGACAGGGGTAATGCAGCAAGATTGTCTGGACTAAGCAATCTCAAAATATAATGCAGACAGCACTGTGCCTTGAGAACTGTAAATAATCCCCTACATGTACATACAGAGCAGAAACTAACCACAATTTGTCATACGAAAATTAGTTTTACTCCAGCAGTAACCCTGTTCATCACAGAAGGTCCTGTAGTTTTTTGCCTGAAGCAGAAAATCAGACAAGGCACTGAACCCATTTTTCAAGGTTCAACCGGATTCCTGAAGTGGGTTTTTTGTTTTGTTGTGCTGGGGGATTTTATTTATGTTAATTTTTAGGATGTACCACTTGGCAGCTGCCTGGTAGAGGTGGGTCTACCTGAGTGCCTTGGAGCTGTGCTGAGCTTTATGGCAGATTCAGGAAGGAATAGAAATAGGCCAAAACACTTAAGGCAGGCAGACTTCAAGGAAAGGGGAATCATTAAAAAAAAGGCAGAAGGAGGCAGAGCCCCAGGTTATCCTGAGAGTAATTAAAAAATAATAGTGCATAGGACTGACAGGTAACTTCTTGGCAGTGGATTGAAATGTGCCTGAGGAAAAGGTCCAAGGCTTCATACACATTTTTTTCAGATGGAGAGGCTGGCATGGTGAGTGGCAGGGATTTGCAGGGGGTGTTAGCAATTCTGCCCTGCTCTTGTGGGGCAGCACCTCACTCCAGACACAGGGAAATGCAGCCCAAACCCAAACACTGGCCTCAGTGACTCTGCTGAGCTTGGGGGAAATTAATGGTGGTGCCTTAATTGCTGCTTGGGCAAAGCTCTCATCTGGAGCTCTCCTCCAGCTCCCACCAGTGCTCTGGACAAGCTTTGCTGCCTCCTCACATCGTGTCTGTGCTGAGCCCTCCAGTTCTGCTTTGCACCTTGCAGCCAAACCCAAGCCTCCCATCCATCCCTGAGGAATGCCACTGCTCATCCCAATCTCCTCACATGGAAACAGGTGATTTTAAGGTTCTTGTGAACCCACACCAGAGATTATCTTTGAAAGGCAGTGTCAGCAGGCACAGACTGTGCCCCTGCTCCTGGAGGAGAGCTGAGGAAAGGCACAGAGCAGCTCTTTCCCTGTGTGCTGATCAGACAGAAAACAGAAATACTGCCCATCTAACCTCTGCTTGATGGAAGAAACAAAAAACTCTTGCTATCAAGAGTTGGCTTAAAAACAGTTTAGGACAGAGGAAGGGTACTAAATGGGGTAAAAATAACTGGATGAGTTAGCACTACCTGACACCCTTTCCTCAGCTCTAATTCCTGCCTTACAGTGCAAATGCACCTAGCAGCTCAGACCTAATCAATTCCTGCAAAAACAGGTATTCCTGTCTCAGCCCAAAGAGAGGTTCAGCTCCACCACATGCCCCTGGTGAGGAATGCCTGCACCATCAGTTTTGGAAGAGAATTAGCTGGCAGCAGCACCATTCACCATTTGTTGAGCTATTATTCTGTACTCAGCCAGGAAGCACAAAAATGCTGCTCAGCCCCAGTGTCCACGTGGCATGGAGGGAGAATATCTGGAGCAAACAGCTTGGGAGCTGACTGTGCACTGAAAAAAATATTTTCCTATGCTGTGCAGCAAGGGTTTGTGAATAACAAACAGATTTTTCCTCATCTGAGGGGCCTGAAATTACTTTCTGATGCAGAAATAGCATACGCACTTCAGATAATTTACATGTAATAAATTAACCAGTAGTTCTGCTTCTCTACATTTAAGGAGTAGCTGACCCCTTATGGATCCAGGGTAACAGCAGGGAGTGATAATTTCAGATAACCTACTTATATTGTACTTATTGTAACCAGAATATGGCCATAATACGATAAGTTTCAAGCTGAGAGACAGAAGTTTGGGAAGATAGAGGCCTGAAGTGATTTTCAATCAGGAGAAACCTGTCCTTCTGCCCACCAACCATCTAAAATCACAGAATTTTACTGAGTGCTTCTTTGGCTAGACATGCACTTCAGTCAAGTGGAAAACAGAGCAGCACAGAGCAAACAGGACCATTCATTGCCTTATTCCTCAGTGTGCTGATGGGTCTGAGCAGGACCCAGGCTCCACTGAATTCCCAGAAGGAGATTTCAGACCAGGCTCCACGTGTAGCTGGTTCCCAAGATGGAAAGAGCACTTTTGACCTGTGCTCTTAAAGGTGTTAATGTGATGTAATTGCAGCTGCCCTGAGACTGAGTTTAAGAAGGTGAAAAAAAAATCTTATTCTGTGGCTCAATTCCAAACTGAGCTGCAACAAACCTGGTGTTATATTAAGATATGAGCACTGCACAGTGAATCTTCTCTGCTGAATTAAAACCAGCTGCAGGACCTTGTGAAAATTGTTGGTTAGCATAATGATAAAGAATTTGAGAGTTCTCACTGCATTGTTTGAAACTTATTGACATTTTTTCAGAGACCTTCATTTCTATCATGCTTAGATATCCCCCATTAACATGTTTTAATGTGGCACCTCTTATCCATGGACTGATAGATCAGGGATGAGCTTGACATTTAGTAATGAGTCTGGCAAAATAACAACATTCCTGAAAGAAAAACGACTTCTGGTTGGCTTTTTGTTCCAAACAAATAGTTACATTACCCTCTGTAGTCCCAATGTAGTCAAAATGGACATCTGAGGATTCAGAGCAAAAGTGAATTTGGCCTGGTCTGCAGCTGAGCTTTGAATTTTGCCAATTAGTCTCTCAAGCAGAATTCAAAGTTTACAGAGTAATCTGGAAATCATCAAAGCAACAAATGTGCTGTGGTTTTGGGACTGGACAAAACACACTTAGGTTTCATATTTAAAACTGCATTTTCATAAAAAATAAAACTGTGCGTGGATAATAAATTAACTTCTTTTCAGCGTCACAGTTAGAATTCTCTATTTCTTAATCATTCCTCAGCACCAAGAATGTTATTTCTTTGGGACTGGCAGGGAGCACTTTGTGTTCAGCATTTTCCCTTTGCAGTGCCTGGAGTCTGGCAGGTTCCACACTGTGGCTTTCCCTCCTTGGTGCTGCTTTTGGGCTGTGCCTTCCACAGGACAGAAATGCAGAAGGAATCTTCTGAATGGAAAAACTGGGTGGGCAAGTCTGACATTTCTGTGGTTTATATCACCTGTTAGTCAAAACAAATAAGCAAACCCCACCCACATGATGGAGGGAAAGGGAATAATTTATGCACAAATTTTCAAATTCTCAGCATTTTTAATCACCCAGGTTTAGTCCTTCACTTCTCATTTTCTAGACTGAAAAAACACACTCTAGTGATCTCTACTAAAGAAAACTATAAACCCCTCTTTTTGCATTTGTTGTAACGACATCAATTATTTATGGTTGTTGTTTCTGAGTACAAATGAGGAAACCTTTCATTTTGCTTTTGTATCAATCCCTTTCTGATGGGTGTTCCAGCACATCCCTGCAGCCTGTGCAGCAGGAGAGGGCTGAGCACTCATTCCTCACATCCTGCTTGTATTGATCTCAAGGCTGAGCTCCTGGAATGAACTGGATCCTTGTTTTTTGGGAGAGGGAATGTTGCCAACTGATTAATAAGGGGCTGGTTGTAATACCTCAGCAATGTTAGCTTTTTTTTTTTTTTGCAGGAGCTCAAAGTCAACATTTGAAAGGTAAACACTTCAACACACAACCTGCAGCTCAGAAAACATGTTCATAGCAAATGTCTTGCTAACTCATACCAAATTATGCCCAATAAGTACTCTCACTTTGTGATCTTGGCAGCTTTAAGGCTTCAGAAATTATGGTTTACTATGGGAAATGCCAAAAGTTTTCACACATGAAAGCCAAATTAGACACAGTGCCATTTAATACATGGGGTCTTTCAGATATGGGAGATGGTTTTTTCCCTCTTTGAGACCAGTGAAGTACAAATGCATTCTGTATTTATTTATATATATCACATTTACTTACAGTACATTATATTTCTCATTTTTAGTTTGTTTCTACCTGTCTAAAATGTCCTTCAAATACACTCATTTAGGTGTTCTTTTGAAAAATAAATGAGGGCAGGACTTCAAACCTCTATTAAAAAAAATTATAGTGTGTACAAGTAGAAAATAAAAAGGGTTTTTGTGATGTAGAAAATCTGGCCAAGATCCTTGCCCTGGGTGCAGGAGCCTGTCCCTCCTACCAGGGACAGGTTCCATGCCAGGGGAGAGAGAAACAGCCTCTACACTGCTAATTCCTAAGCTTATATCCCTTTTTTTTCCCCATTAAAATTGCCCTTTAGTTGTACAAAATATTTGCTGTCAGTGCAATGGAAGCAGCTCCACCTTGGAGAGGGGATAATTCATTTTTCCAGACTCTGGGAGCTGGAGTTGTTGTTTGTTCTGGCTTCAGGAGGAGCCTGACCTGTCTGCTGCTTTGCTGAGCAAAGATAATTCCTTCTGAAAACTGCCCTTATCATGGAACGTGCCTCCAATGTTGATCCATTCTGTGTCAGGCAATTCCTATGGTGCAGAAGGAAAGCTGGAAAGTTATCTACAGAGCTCCATCATTTGGAGAAACTGCCATGACCTTCTTTTTGCAGAAATATTTGTTCCACTGGACAAGTATTTTATATAGTCCACCATGCCCTCCAATTCTTGTATCAATTATAGGGATGATATCTTTTCACTTTGTCAGAATATTGTAACTACATCTCTCAGATTTAATTGCTGTGGTAACTCTTGTTGCCAACCCAAAGAAGTTTTAATTAAATTAATTTAGACAGCACAAACAAGTCCTAAATACAGGAGACAGTTGCTCTGTGTGCTGAGCCTTGCTTGGCAGTACAGAGGTGGGAGCTGAGCACAAAATACCTGAGGCACTCTCTTGGTGGGTGTCCTTAGGGGGAGAAGAGAGGTTTTGGGGGAAAGGCAGGTAAAAGGCAAATTACAGATGGTCTAACATCCCACTCACAAAACAATGACATCATAATTTAAAAGGGTTGTATTTCTTAAATGCTGAAGAGGAGATATTATAATGAGAAAAAACCACTAAAAGAGAATTTCACATTTACTTCTGCATGCAATAACAGTCCAAACTGTTTCCTGAGAACTGAATTTTCTCTTCTGGCAAAAAGAACTCTCAAGAATGTTTGAGTATAGATATCTTTAAATGTACTTCCTTTATTATTCTATAAATCTCTTCTAGAAATGAGGACAGCTGCTATAATGTACAGCATCTTTTTCTATATTATTTCAGCACTTCCTACTTTAGGATTTGGAAAAAAAAAAAGATGAATCTCTGTCACAATGCAATCTCCTGACAGCATTTTCAGCAGCAAACTTTAGAAAATTACAAAGACTGTGTCTTCATATTGTGGATGGTGCAGAAGGTGATAAGAAGCTTAGAGTATAAAATAGCTTGGGGGAAAGGAGGATTAACCTCTCTTACTGAGAGTGGAACAGATACCAAGACATTTTATTTTGCCTGAATTGCATTCCTGGTTTGAATGCATTCAGATTTGTGGGAGGATGTTCTGGGGAGGGTGTGTGGGGTGGAACTGTGGTTCTTGAATTTTGCACTCTGGCTTCATTGGTGGAGCAGGCTCAGGAGCTGATATGGAGCTCTTTAGCTTAAGTGATGTGTTTTTCTTACTGGGAAGGGCAATTTATTAAAGAAAAAAAAAAAAAAAAGGTTAAAAAGGCTCCTCCATTCCTGGCAACTGTTCCTTGCTACTCAGCCCCATCTTTCTCTGGGCTGTTCCCCAGAATCAGCTCTCAGCTGGGGTGAATCCACCAGCAAATGCCCCAGGCAGCCAGGGCTGATTTCCAGCTGTTGATCTTGGATGGGGCCAGGAAACACAGCCCTCTTTTGAGGGGGATTTCGAGTCTGATCATCTTGGTGCTGCTCCAACCCAAACCAAAACTCAAACATTTTGGAATTCTGCATGGAAGGCAGCAGTGCCTGAGGGGCAGGGAGCTTTGCTGGCTGTCCTGGAGCTGTGCATACAAGCTCCAAGTGCAAAGGGAGGAGCTCAGGAGGATGGAGCCAGGCTCTTCTTGGTGCTCTGGGCAGCAGGATGAGAGGCAAGAGGCAGAAACTGATGCATGGGAAGCTCCACCTGAATATGAGGAGGAATTTCTTTGCTGTGCAGGTGACCAAGCACTGGAACAGGCTGTCCAGAGACAATGTGGAGTGTCCTATGGATATATCCCAAAGGCAGCTGGACACAGCCCTGAGTGACAGGGGTGCTCTAGGGGATCCTGCTTGAGCAGGCAGCTTGCACTAGGTGATCCCTGCCCAGATAAAACTGTTCAAACAAATCAGAGGCTCTGAACTGACACCTGGAGCCAGGATGCCACTGCAGAGAGGGGATTCCAGGCATTTCAGCTGCAGCTCCCCAGACACCTGACCCTGCACAGGAGACCACAGCACCCTGCAGGCTCAGGGAGAGTCCTTGTCCTTGCAGGTGGCCAGCACTCTCCTCTTGCTTCTCCCCAGGGCTCCTCATCCCTCATGGCACAGCTCCGGTTGCCCCACTGACTGTTTTAGAAAACATCACTTCAAACAAACTCTCCAAGGCTTAACTTAGACAAGGATATTTCAACTTTTCCATAGACGTGAAGTCACCAGCTGGCACTAATCTGTGTTTATAGAAATAAAATCTGCTGGTTATTATTTGCTGCTCTGCTGGTTAAGCTGCCTTAACCCGTGCTGCTCCCACACCAGCCTCTGTCCAGAGGTGGCCTGGCAGGTGGGGAACTTCCACAAGGGTTGGTATTTCACAGGCTGAATGAGTCCCACTGCTAAAGAGCTTAAAATTTGTCAAAGTCAGAGCTGAACAATAATTAATGCACTCAGCTTTTGGATTAGGCATCTCTGGCCGTGCCTGAATCCCTTTCCTCAGCACCTCAATTTAAGGAGAGAAATGGCTGCAATTCAAAGCAAATATTGCAGAATAATTGTGGGAAATGAAGATTGGGTTCATAATCATTTATTGTATCAAGAAAATTATTTGGGAGCGATATTTAATCAGTCAGCAAAGAAAATTGTATTTGGGCTCCTCTTAGCCATTGGTACAAGTTGTATTTCAGAGGCTTGAGCAGAGGAAGTGATCTATTCATGGAGGAACTCTGGTTCAACAGGCAAAAATGGAAAATATTTGGAAGATATTATGACTATTGGCAATCAATTTGTGATAGAGTAGCAGAAAGCTGGAGAAAAATTAGGATTACAATGCAGATGGTTTTGCATTTTTCACCTACTTGTAATAGATTTCTTTATATTTGTGGCAATGAAACTGGGAGAGGCAATTAAACGAAAAATATTATAGAAAGATAATCAAAAGCCAATATTCCATATATCCCAGAGAAGATGATAATCATGAAAACTGACCCCTAAAAAAATCATTGAATACAAAGACTGATCTTGAATGGGTGTCTTAAATTGCACATTATTTCTGTCACCTTCAGGAACCCCAAAATGGTCCTGTTTTGTTTTTTTTTGTTTTTTTTTTTTTCCTTTAACGATGTCCAAAGGCAAGTGAAAGGACTTCATTGTTCATGTTTGTGGTGTAAATGTTTCTAAGCATTAAATGGCAGCCTGTGTTGTTTATATTGGATTTAAATCCAAAGCAGCTCTTGAAGCTGTTTTGTCAGGTGCTAAACTGCACAGAAAGACACCACATTACTGACTATTGCAATTGTACCATAAATTATCAGATTATAAGGAGAGGACAATACCTTATTGTTGGAGGAATCTTTGACAGTTACCAATGGCAGTCACAAAATAAAGTCTGAGTACTCAGAAAGAGAGCAAGCACCCAGGATGGGTATTTCAAAGCAGACAAAAACTTTTGATCCATATTTAGCTGCAGTTTATTTGGAAAGTGCAGATGAACTTGTTAACAGCTGGTGCAAATAGTTCTGAGTGGGCAAAGGGCCCTGACTTCTCACAGCTCTCCTGAAACACAGAAAAACTCATAGAAAATGCTGCTTCATATTTTGAAGAAACCATCCTGTGGCCTTTGCTTATTTTTTTGTTTTAATCTGGTTTATGTTCCAAGCCCTTAGAGGCAAATGAAGTTAAGCAAATGGGAATGTTCATCATTTTTCTCTGCAACTGTTACATGATATTTTTGGCTGTGTTGGCCTGGAAACCCAAGTCATGGCTTACATTCCTAATACCATTCAAGAGACTCTTTGGATGATTGTGTTTTTGCTGGCTCCAAGTGCACAGATATTTCCAAGTGGCAGCATCCAGCTGCAATCTCTGTCACCAGCCAGGAGCACACATCCCAAAGGAATGGTGTCTAGAGTGAAAACACACTGTTAAATAATAAATAATATTACTGAACCTTCCACATGTCATTCTAATCTCCTGGGAAACATTTAAATTCAGTTTAACACTCAACCCAGTCAGCACAACTGGCCTTGCCTATCCCAGGCTTTGGTGGCAGAACTTTGGATCTGTAAATTATATTTCATGGAGCTCATGATCTTTCTTTTTTTTTTGCAGCAGGAATGATGCAGGTATATACTGCAGAAGCCTATGGAGCAATTAGAAAAATTTCCTTGATTATTTTTTTTCTTGCCAGAGGTAAGCATCATTGTTCTTATCTCCATAGTACAGAATGGATAAAAATGGGAGGAAGCTGTGCTCTTATGTTAAAATAGAAGATATCTAACAAAATTTTAAAAAGCACACAGTTCTTACAGTTGTTTCCTCACCACTCTTGGGTTGTTGTCCTTGTTTGGAAGATGGGGATTTTCTCCCAGGATTTCACAAACTTGAAATTTCAGGTACTCTGCTTCTAATCCTGACTAGGACATGAAGCCTGTGCTGTCCTGGCCAAATGGATACCCTGCACTTTGAGCAGCCTCAGTGCACTGTAACAAGGCTTTATTTGCCAGGAATTGCTGTCTCCAGAGAGCAGGAACACGAGTAACCAGCTGGGCATTCCCAGTCACAGCAAAGCAAAGCAGCATCACCTTCCACTGATACCTAATGCACGTGGGAGGGGTAATGGCCCTCAGCTGACCCACTTAATGAAAACCTGTGTGGGTGCTGCTGCTCTGAGTGTGTTTGCAAACAAACAAGGAGATCCAGCCTGCAGGCAGGCTGCAGCCTGGAGTGAGGCATCACTGTGCCTGCGTGGGCAGGGGAGATGTTTGCAGAGGAATCACTGCCCCATGGAACTGAGTGGCAGCATTCCCAACGCCTCCAGCTTGGCCAAACACTTGTCCTTCTGCTGGTTCTGACCCACAACCCTTGACTGGGCTCAGTGGAGCATGAAATTCAGCACTGCAGTGCCATGGCACTGCCAAAAGAGCTCTGAAACCAGTTAATGCCTGCAGGGTTTGCAGCAGCTTTCACTCAGCTTGGTTTCATCCCAAATATGTGCAGATTATCTCTAAGTTGCCTTGCTAGGCAGCTCTCCGAGTAATAAGTTTAAATGATGGAATTGTGTTATCAGGCTGGATAAAGTCCAGTAATGTGGCAAAGACCACAGGCTCCCAGAACAAGATGAGCTGCAGATGCAGGATGGACTAAAACACATTTTTCAAGCCTCTCACTTCTATGTGTGTTTCCCATTGAATATGATTGATAGGAAGAGAAAAGCCTGATTTTCTGTATCAAGCACCAACATCCCTGCATTTTGTGAAGGCAGAGCCCCATGTTTTTGTGTTGATCTGAATGTGCTGAGACACTGCAGGGTCCAATTTCAGGCGAGAAAACACTCTCACATGAGCTCTATGAATTATTATGACTTTATCACCGTGGGGTATAAAAATCCTGGGCATTTCTGTAATTTTGAAAAATTACGGGTTTTCCAGCAGCATGTAGGACTGGCTGAAACTGTGTGGTGAGGGCATATAATCTCTGGAAAGAGGAATATGTAATTATCATCCTTAAAACCGTTCAGTAATGCTGTCCCTGCCATGACATATCCATCTCAGATTGTAAGATGTATAACTGTGCTTTATCATCAAAATCTATTTCAACTGGTATGGCTTGGATCACCCTGTTTTCTCATTTGTCTCTGGTATTTCCTGGTCTTTAAATCTCCAGACCACCTGGGGCTCTTAACCCCCTTTAATAAATAGGTCCATCACATTTTCCCCGTGTTCAAAAATGTCACAGCTGCTTCCAATATGTTATGCAGGGACCATAAAAATAAGTACAGTATAAAACATTATTATAGCCCTATTCCTAAGTTTCTCCAGCAGTTCTCAGTTCAAGATATCAGCCCTTCTGCAAACTCTGTGATGTGATTATTCCTTCTAATCACTCTAAGACATCCTGAAGGGATGCTGGCACCTTGGTGCCTTGGAGTAGCTGCTTAATAGCCACACAGAGCTCTGCATGTTTCACCATCCTGCTGACAGGACAAGGGGGAGCAGCTTTACACTGAAAGAGAGGAGGTTTGCATTAGATATTAAGAAGAAATTCTTTGTGGTGGCAGTGGAAGTGTCCCTGAGGGTTGGAGCAACCTGGACTAGCAGAAAGTGTCTCTGCCCGTGGAGCTGGAGGGTTTTTGGGGATCCTTCCAACCCAAGCCATTGTGTGATTGTGTCCCCAGAGTGCCCCATAGCACAGAGCAAGCTGCTGCTGCTCCTGGCTGGCAGGAGGACACAGAGCAGGGTCCCCATGGGCTCTGTCTGTGCCTGGCACTCTTTCAGCCCTTTCCTCTGAGATGCTGCCTGTGTGACCTGAGCTAACACAGGAGCTGTCAGGTACTGATGCATGGTGTTTGGGTTTGCTATTACTAATCCTGTCACTCTCCTCATATCGACTGAGGTGATATAAATGTGTCTGCAGAGCCCAGGGTTTTATTCAAACACCTTTCAGGCTGTTTTTCATGAATTAACAGGAGCTGGGTGATGAACTTCCATTGAGGTTCAGCAGCCACTCTTGCAGGGGTCAGGATTTTACCCAGCACAGCTGTACTGCACATTATTTACAAATTGCAAACAGCTTGGACACAAGGAGTAAACACTTACAATGTTCCTCATTTGTATTTAACCTGCATTACATCTGCAGGTCATTACACAGAAAGAAGTGCATCACATATTGGATGTACTAAATGTAATTCTCATCTATAATTTGTTATGGTCTGGTTTGGGGTTTTTAAAATTGCTCCAAAGGTGCCAATGCATGCACTCAAATCAACATTATGTGCTAGTCAACAATAGGCATTTTAGTCTGTTGTATTAATTGTTCCTTCTTCTGGAGAACAATGTTGTATATGGGATTTAGGCATGAGAAAGTGCAACAATTGTGCTTTGTTGGCTCCCTTCAAGGTCCCTTCCAACCCAAACCATCCTGTGACTCCATGAATTTCCACCCTGCCACGTGCTGCTGTCCAGGCAGTTTGGAAGTTCTAGAAAATAAAGCACATGTTTCCAAGAAAGAGGCAGATACCTTCTGTCACTGTAAAGGCACGAACTACATGCAAAAACCCTATTAATAACAAATTACTGACAGCCTTTTCTGCTGAGGCAAACTTTGAAGTACATGCTGCTGCAGATAATTCCATCTTCTTTTCACAGGTCATTTTTCTTTCTTGCTACATTTCCTATTTTTCAGTACCATCAATGATTAAATAACTCCCACAGCCAACCTTGCAGGGGTATCATATGGGGTGCCTAGATATGGTTTAATCACAGGCAGCATGGAAAACAAGACCTGAATATTATATTTTATCTCCTACAGATAATTTTCTTTCCAGCTTGCTTCTCTGTATGGCAAACTGTTAAAATATTTTGAAAAACTGAAAATCTGTTCTTAATCCAGTCCATTTAGACTTAAGTATTCCTGCAAAGGAAGATAATAACCATGGGTAAGAAAATGATCCTCACTCCAGAAGTACTTCTGAAAGTTTACCTTGGGAATGAAAGGGGATTTCAAATTAACTTCATCATCTTTAACCAAACCTTCATCATTACTTTAATGTTTTGTTTTCCTTCACACTGCTAAAAAAGAACTGGTTGCAGATCTAATCACAGCAATATCTCCAGTGAGAAAAAAAATCAGTTTCTTGAGCTAAAATAAAACTTCCAAGATGGCTCTCAAAATGATGACCAGTAAATTGGCAAATGGATGAAGTATTTTAAGAACCCTTAAGAACCAGAGAGCCAGATGACATAAATGGGTTTATTTTAGATACAGAGACCATCCACAGCCCTAATCTGGCCAAAAACTTTCCCTAGTTTTTCAATAAGATTTCTGTGAGTTGTCTGAAGTTTGTTTACACGATACAGTCTCAGTGAAGAAGGGTCATCTTCTGTTCTCTTTTCCACTTCAGTCTTGTTTTCTGGAGTTGTGTTAAGCCTGCCTATAAAAATCCCATAAAAATTGAGATTGTGCTATCAAGCAACCTGAACATCCCATGTCTTCCCAGAGCTGAAATGGTACCAAAGCATTTCTGCCCATATCTGCATTTTCCAGAGCTCTGGATTGTCCAGAGCTCCTCTGCATCACTAGAAATGAAATTTTCTCTCACTTCCAAAGATGGTAGCAAAGCTGGAAGAGAGGATGGGTTTGCTCTGACAGGGTGATAAAAGTGAGAGATTTGCTGTGTTTGCACATCATGCTTCTATTCTCAAAACTGCTGGTTTATGGCCAGTGGTAAGGAAATTAAACAGGATTTGGATTTGCCCTCCAGGTTATAAACAGCTCTATTATTTACAAGGCACTTTGCATTTGACTCAATAGCAGGATTTTTAACAGCAGCTAAATTAAAGTTCTCTAAAGATTTCCATTAGCACAGGCAAGAGAGATTCATAAGTATGTGTGTATATGATCTTTGACTTGCACAAAGAAGTCAAATAGGTATTTCATGTAATTTTTTCCATACTCCTTTTTAGATACCTTAAAAAGAAGCTCAAACTTTTCTGTGGAGGTCAGCTTTTGGCTTCAGTCTTCTACCTTTTTTGGCTCTATTTTTTTTTTTTTTTTTTTTTTTTTTTTTTGATCAGGGATTTTAAGAAATCTCTGGTGTAAGGTTGAAGCTTTGAACAGCCACAGTCATATGTGGGATTGCAGATGGATCAGCACAGAGCCCTGGGAGAAGCCCATTAGCTCCAACCTCCTCATTCAGCAGTCTCTGCTTGACAAACTGAGTCTGAGGGTCCAAGACTTTCTATTGTCTTGTTGTTTTAAAATTTGTCTAATCAAGAAAGTGAATATTTGTAGAGGCCATGGCTTTTCCTTTGTTTTATTTTTTTTCCTTGAAAAAAACCCTTAAAATAATTTTGAAGACTGCTAATTTTTCAACAGTGGAGATGCCAATCATGCCCTGGCTTCTAACCATCCTTTTTTTCTTTCAGCTTTATACACCTAAACTTTCTCTAGAGTGCCTGCTATTTTGTAATATCTCATTTTAAATTCAATTGAGCAATCAAACATACACACCATGGCAAATACCAATCTATGGATTAGATGCTGGAATGTCCCCCACAATATTTTGCCCTCCATTAATGACACAAATGCTCTTTGGCCCAAGATTTCTTTCTCCCCTGTAGTTTACACTACATCAGTATTTGCCATTGCAGCATCAGACACTCTGCAGGTTCAATTAACATTAAATGGCCCAAAAAAAAGTGAAATGCAGTTGCTTCCCCACTGCAGTCTTGCAGGTGTACAAGGAACCATCCCCTCTCTGCAGTCCAAAGGTTTAAGATTCCATTTTTAAAAGCATGACTTTATTGACCAAAGAATTACCCCTTGAAATGCATATATCACTGGAATGTGTATTTTTTACAAAATCAGGTTCATCCAGGGGAGTTTATTATGTGTATTAGCTGTGGTGCCTTTCCTTGGAGTAGTGACATGGAATGGGAATAGTATTCATGAAACACTGAAGTTCTGGGAGGAAATCCTGCATTTCCTTTGTTCTTTACATGTCCTATAAATACTTCAATGTGTTGGTTAAAACTCTGTTATTTCTGGAAGCCTACCTACTCTCTTGTTTAATTTTTCCTGAATCCTTTAAGGCTACAGATAGCTTGGGATACACAGAGGCTTAACATTCCTTATTTATGCTCAGCTAATAGGCACCACATGAAGATCAGGAATGTAAACTGGTTGTGAGGGACAGAGAGGGAAGTTTTTAGCATGTCTAAAAAAGGACTAGACTTAGACTTCTATTACTCATACTTGTGACTTCCCACCCTTCTCACAGAAAGGAAAAAAAAAAAAAAAACAACGAAAAGAATGGGAAAGGTCATCAGAGCATCCTAAATTTGATCAGATATTGGAATGGTGCTGCTAACCATCATTTGTCACAGCCAGTGTTTGTCTCCAGCTTGTCTTGATCATAACCAGCTTCTTCCCCTTGGGAGAAACTATTGCCAAATAGAAAAAGGTTCTCCCTTTACCTCTGAAAGTCAGTGCAATCTTTTTCTTGCCACAATACTCCTATCATGCCCCTAAAAAAAAATGAACAACTGGAATGTTCTGTAGGCAGTATGTGGAACAAAGGTGCTTTTCAAATATCAGAGATATATAAAACTTTGTGTCTGTAAATATACTTAGAACACTGAGTGAAAAAGTTGAAGTGCTTTCAGAAATGACTCAGTGCTTTTACCATCCATTTAGAAACACAGGTCAACTGATGAAAATTTGTTTGAATCACAAGCCTAAAATTGTTGAAGATGCTTTTTAGTGCAGACACAATGTATAAATCATTTTTTAAAGCAGAATGTAGCCCCTTAGGACTTAGGCTCCTTAGGTGCTTTTTTCCTACACATTATTTTTCTATGTTGTTGGTTTTTTAAAATTTTACTCATTATGTTTCTGTTTTTCATGCTTTTCTACTATTTGTTTAAATATACACATTTAGAAGTCAGTGGAAAATGAATCATGGACAACAGTTCTTTATCTGTCAAATATAGCAATAATGCTGTTTTGAAAGGAGTCATCCCCTCCTGAGCACCCCCATTTTACTTCAGGGCCTCATATCTTTGCCTGGAAATTCAGCAGTGATGCTGGTTTGGTAATGTCTATTGAGAGCCACTGGAAAAACACAGAAAACCTGGGCATGAACAGATTTTCCAGTGCAACTGGAAAAAAAAAAAAATTATTTCACCTTTTGCTGTGCAAAGAGGTGAAGCAGCCCAAATGTGTCCTGCAGCCTCAGAATCACAGGGCTTCAGAGCACATTTTTCTTTTATTACTGGCATCTTTGAGCCTACAATGCACAGGATGTGTCAAATGGCAGTGGATATAGAGAGGGTGAGATTTTTATGGCACAGCACATCCTGAGAAACGCCTTTCTGCGTGAGGAATTCCACTTGCAGCAAAGAAATTCCTCACAGCTGAAAATGCTGAGCAGTGCTACAGGGCTGCCAGAGTGTGGTTTCTTGTGTTTTGAACTCCTCCTCCTCCTACCAGGTAGTTAGGGAAGGTCAGGTGTATACTGAGAAAACAGGAGGCTGATCCTGAGCAAATCCCAAGGTGCTTTTTTCCCATTCCAAGAAATAGAGCAGGGATCCCATTCCCACCCCAGAAAATAATAGAAAAAAACAAGGTCCATGAAAATAGAAACCAGAACCTTCTGATCTCCCTGGGGATTCAGCACTTTTATTTGTAGTGATGGTATCTCTAAGAAAGCAAGGCAGCTGCTGATTCACAAACCATAATGGGAGTTTCAAGGGTATTTGCTCAAGTGAGTGAAATCCTGAGATCATGGCTACAAATCTTGGCAATTGCTCAACTGCTTTTATTGCTGTTCTGCAGCTCATCTCTGCTGTTTCCCATGTGAAAAACAAAGCCCACGCAGGCTCCTTGTGCTGCATTCTCCCACTTGAAGTCCCAGCTTCATCTTGATGTCCCACATATCCAGATGGAAACTCCAAAGAAAAGTCAGCATTCACTGTTTTTTCTAAGGCAATAAAAAGATATATATATAGATAGAAATAGATAGATATATATAGTGATTGAAACTGAATTTAAAAAAGCTTTTGAAGCAATCCACAGCTCTGGCTTCTTCAGCCCCAAGAAAATGTTCAGAGTAGAGACACCTCTCAGAGTCAACAGAGGTTCTGCTGCCAACAGAGGGTGGAGGAGGATCAAGCAATAAAAGAGGGAAAACAAATTTTCTTGCACCAAGACTTGCTGGCAGTCACTGTGCTGGAGTTTCTCTCCTGCCACAGGTAAATGAGGCAGATGTTTAAGGTGTCAGCTGCACCAACACAGCTGTCACCTTCCTGCTGGTCACCCTGGCTGCTGCAGAGCATCCCACAGGAGCACAGACCCTTTCAGTGGCATTCCCTGGGGGATTTCCTTCCATAAGTTATCTGGATGCAGTAACTCTGGGGGTTTATGTCATTTCTTTGGCTTCTCTTCGTGGGGGTGAATCTTTCTTGTGTTTTAACAGTTCTTCATTCATGTTATCTTAGTGTGTTTTGGTGAGAGGATATCACTTTTTAAAAAATAGTTTATTCAAGGGATTGAATCAAGAGCTGCTTGAATTTAATGATTTTTTTTTCATTCACATTGGAGAGACTTTCCATCAAGTTCAAAACATTCTAGTCAATGCTAAGTGTATTCACAATTTTAAAAAGCGTGATTTAAATATAAATATTTTTTTAAAAATTACTTACCTTGAAAGGCTGAAAGAATTACATCATTTCAGGTTCTGCCCACTCCTTTTAATTCCCACTGGACTTTCAGACTGGTCTTGGAAATATGAGACTATTTTTTTCCTGCAAAATCTTAGGCCTTTGCAATCATTTGTATTGTTGTTTGATCTGCAAAATCTTGATTTGGACTTCCTGGCAGATTTGTACTGAACAGCATTTCTAATCCCTTTTAGGACACATTTCATAGGCTGAAAGAAAGGGATTCTTTTTAATATAGGCACAATTTTTAAAAGGGCTTTACCCAAAAGATTTTCCCCTAACCCAATCCTCTTTAAAACACGAAACCCAACACCAAGTAGACACTAATTCCAATTTGTAACAAAACCAGGGAAAAGGGGGAGTGCCAGTGGTTATGCATAATTCTCCATGTGAGCCAGACAACTTAATAACACCACTTATTAGAGAAGCCTTAAAGGTAATCCCATTAAAGCTATTCAGCAGAACACTGATATTTTTCTGAAATCTGCTTGGAAGCAGACAGGATTACTGGAAGGAAATGTGAGCAGCTTTCCAGCAAACCTGGTGCCCCCACCTCTCCCTGCCCAGGGCTGCAGAGGTGGGTGTACAACCCACAGCCCTTCTCACCCTGCAGCATGGGAGACCTCAGAGACCCTGCCACAGCTTTCTGTCCTGGCTCTCTGTGGGGGTCATTTCAATGGTCACACCACGGGACAATTAATTTCGGGCAGATAATTGGCCAAATGTCCGAGTACAGCAGCAAATGTTGGGGAGACCATGACTTACTGTCCAAATGGCCTTGCATGGATATTCCTTCTGATTGTCTTCAGCTCTACCTGCCTGCCCATCCAGGGAAATTGCACAGCTGGAATGTGTGAGGTGCTCCTGAGAGGGCTGGTGGTGGATCCTCTGCTGGGAACGGGCGGCCGCGGTTTGAGAAGTTTGGAATGACAGGAAGCCACGGTCTTGTTTGAACCTGAGAAAGGGTGAATTTCTGCTTTAAAGCACCTTATCTAAACAGTGCTTAAGGAAGGAAACCTTGTGAACTCTTGTTAAAAACTTATAGCTGTAATTTAGAAATTCCTTTCATCTAGCATGAAGGGGTTTTTTGCCTGGAAGAAACAAGGATGCAGTGTTCTCATTTGCATGGACTGTGCCAACAAAATAGGGATAATTTTGGCAATGCTGCTTTCCCTTCTTAGTTCTACTCTTTTAAATGTCTGCATTTCTCTTGGATCTTCAGAGCTCTTAAAGATCCACACATAAATAGTACTTGAAAGTGGGCAGGTTTTTCTGATTTTTGTATTATCAATGTCTACTTTATTTGTGTTTAATAACAGGAGAAGATAACTGTACTCTGTGTAAACATTCTGCAAGTAGTTTAATCCAAGCTTACAAGGATATCTGGTTTCCTTAAAGGTGTCCATAATTATATAGCAAAGTTCTGAAGAATGTAATTCATCATTTTAGAAACTGGGCTGGAATACTCCACGACTCTGGTTTGGGTTTGGAAAAGGGAATGTCATGGATCCAGAGAACTCCTTTTAAGTTCAATTTAGCCTGCTTTGGTTTGGGGTGGTGCATGGAATGACAGCTGGGAGGAAGCTTGTGCACCAGTGAAAGCACCAGTCCAGGGACTCCCTCCAGACATTATTCATCTGTCTCTGCCATTCTGCAAGGCTCTAGAAGTGGAATTTTCACCTGGCATTGGCTAGGTGCTGGGACTTGTTTTTTCCATAATTAAAAGCAACTCTCTGCTGCTAGCAGGATGATGGCTGGATGGTTCTTTCCTTTCATGGCCTTGCTGGAATTGGCAAGGTACTGGGAAGACTGGAAAATGTTGTTAAGCCTTTACAGAATGGTTTGTCTGCTGGCTAAAACAGATCAGAAGCTACTGGCCTGTGATTAAAAAACAAGGAAGAAATGCTGCTGTATTTCTGAATAGCACCTTCTAGCCATGAATTTAGTGTGCTTCAAAAATCACTGTTTCAGTGTATTTGTTTTGACTGACTGGATTTTCCCCACTTGGATTTATCCTGACATTCCTGTGACTGGTGGCTTACTGGGTGCTCCTGTAAAACAGTGTCAATGCACATGGGACACTCAGAGCTGCTTTTAATGCTGTAGTAGGGGCTCAGGTTTGCTAAATGAGAGAGAGATGTGCTGACCATGTTCCCTTTTTTGCATGAAAACATGGATTTTCTGTGCCCCTCTGTTAATTCCAACCTGTGCCTTGGTATTTGGGTAGCCTGAGACCACATTTGCTGATCTGCACCTCCTCCTTCTTGCTGTCTCCTCCTTGGCTGAACTTTGATTTCCTTTTAGCCTGAGGGAAACGAATCAAAGCAAGGAACAAAAGCTATTTGCCAATGTTATGGTGAGCAGAAAGGAAGGAAGGTGCTACTTGCCTTGGAAATAAATCAGCTGTGTCCACCTCCATGCTCTGCCTGGCTAAAGACATCCATGCTGATCCTCTGTGCCATACTGGAAATATTCCCATTTTGGTGGCTTTAGTATAATTCCTCAGTTCATTGCAGACCATGTCTTTTCCTCTCAGCATAAGGATTTTACTTCTAATTTCCCCAGAACCTGTGGATGTTTATTTGCATTTATGGCAACTTTGCCTTCATAGTGAGCATTTCATTTTGCCTCAATTCAGAGGTCATTTAAGACTTTACTTAAAGCTGGAAGTAAAGTGGTTCTATCCATGCAGAAATAGATATATTTCATATTTGGAACTGATTCTTGGTACTGATCAATACTTGGCTCAGGATGGGGCCCAAGCAGGCTGGTCTAGTGGAAGGTGTCCCTGCACACAGCTGGGGTTGGCACTAAATGATCTTTAATGTGCCTTCCAACCCAAACCATTCTCTAATTCTGTCATTCTGCTGTAGATAGAGGTGATATGGCCCCACATTCAGCACACTGTTTATTTTTTTCTAATTGCCAAGCAGCTGGATGACCTGGAAGTGAATGCTACTTGTCAAATAAATTGATATCTAAATTATTGTTCTCCGAAGCAAAACAAGAATATACCAGGGTTTCTGGGAAAGTTCATTTCATTCATTGGCCACACAAGGTTCCCTTCAAAAATATAATAGATAAAGTGCTGTTTAGGGATGTTTTTCTCTACTTGCCTTGATTCTATTCACTCTTGATTAGAGGTGATTGAATAATTTATTGCAAATTGCTTATTGAAACAGGTTTGTCTCATTTCCTATCATTCAGAATAATATATTTCCAAATTATTATTATAATTATTGTGCAAATAATTCTCTGAATAGTTTCAGTGAAAAAGTCCTGGTCTGTAGCTTACTTGGAAAGAGGTTTGTCACAAAAGAGGCAGAACCACCAAAAGAGAATTTTGATTTTCAAGACTGTGGGCTGCTTTGGAGTGGATGAACAGGTCTCTTATTTTCTTCCACGCCTTGACTGCCTGTTAACCAGTCTGTTATTGGTTTTCTAATGTAAACACACTTGTGTTTTACAACATTCACTTTGTAAGTATTCTCCACAAGTCATTGAAAGTGTGCTATTTCTATAAACATCCCTGCTACTAAATTCATTTGAAGTGATAGTCACTGGTAAATAAATGTAGACCATGCAAGAAGACATGAAAGAAAAATCCCCTGGGGAAGGAGTGGGGGTAAATTGCAGAGATAACATATCTTTTGGAAGCTTTCATATAAATAGACCTACAGATTTCCACATATTTATCATTGGAGGAGATGAAAACGTTTGATGTGCAGTTACCATTTCACATGAAAGCAGGAGGCAGTTTTTCTATTGCACTTGGTCCTTATAATTCAAGTGCTGACAATCACTGGAAACCTAATTTAATGAATGTTCTGTGAGCCCTTCCAGTGCTCTGTGGAAATTCCCCCCTCCCTTTGTCTGGCTGTGGTTTCATGTCCCTGGGCCCATTCCTAGCAAGCCCTTCACATGCCAGTGGCTCTGCTCTGCCCTGTTTGCTCTCTGGAGCTGCTCCCAGCAGCACAGGCTCTCAACATGCCCACAGCTGCTGCAGCAGGGTGTTTGTTTGATCAACACTTCACCTGTGGCTTGCACAGCCCAACAGGGGCAGCAGGCTGCCAGCCTTGGCTTGGCTCCTCCTGCTGGCCCTGCAGCCATGCCCCTGGCACAGCAAGAACATCCCTGCCTTCCCAGGGGTTTGCCAGCTCCCACTCAAAGGCAGCCACAGGTCTGTGCTGCCCACAGCCCCCACAGCCACTGCCCTGACACATCTGGATGCCTGCTGCCCCTGCCACCAGCTTTTCAGCCCCTCCTGCTTCACAGCAGCCTCTGCACCTCCTCTGTAATGCCCTGGGTTTGGGTGTGCTTAGCAGGGTTTGCTTTGTCTTGGGAAAGTGAGCCAAAATGTCCCAGAGAACTGTCCCTGATCAGTGTCCACCCAGTCACAGAATCACAGAATGGTTTGGGTTGAAAGGACCAAAAGGATTGTCTTGTTTCAACCCCTCTGCCATGGGCAGGGACACCTTCCCCTGTCCCAGTCTGCTCTGAGCCCCATCCAAACTGGCTTGGACACTTCCAGGGATGGGGCATCCACTGTGCCAGGGCCTCATCACTCTCACAGGGAAAATCTCTTCCTAATATCTGATCTAACCCTCTTTGCATCTTCCTCTTGTCTCTTTTGTCCAAAGGTTCATGATAGATGGGAAAGGCAGGTGGTGGAAGATGACAGAAGCCATGGAGGAGTTTGGCTGTGGTGGTCAGGAAGCATTCAAGGGGTTAGGGAGAAGCTTCAGGAAAAGTTTTTATTTTTAGGGATTCTTTGCAGCAGGGGCTTGTGAGCAGCTCACCTCCCCAGGGCTGAAAGCAGGCAGAGCATTGGGAGAGCACAGGAATGGCAGGAAGCTGGTGAGGGGTCAGCAGGAAAGGGAGGCTGTTGGTTTCCTGGATGACCTTGGAACAATGGGATTGCTTCTATTGACCTGAGCACTTGCCAAAGAAGCAGCTCAGCAGCCCACAAACACGGCTTGATATTGCAGAGAGGATGATTTAATGAGAACAACAACCTTTCCTGTGATAGCAGGCAGGAATTTTACCCCACCTCCACCATGAGACAAAGTCTGCCCTTGGGTTTTTCCATTTCATCACTGTGACACCAAGAAAGCAGCAGGGGCCTTCAGCATAAATGCAATTAACAGGATTTTTTCTTTTTTTTTCTTTTTTTTTTTTTTTAATCTGGAGGAAAAAAAAATGTAGAGAAGGTCCCCCTATGAGTATTTCACAAAAGCTTCTTGGCACAAGCGTGTAAATTAAAAGAACAGAAATTTTTCACATCTCTGCACTTTTACTGAGGGCAAGATCCAGGACCCTGAACACAGATTTTATGTGGAGATTTCAGTAATTCCTTGCAGTCATTTCAGTAGCAATTTCACAGTGTAAATCCCAGATACAGAGGGAGCAAGAAAGGACTTTAAGGACAATCACTGCTTTCCAGCATATTACAGCATCTCTCTTTTTTAGGGTGGTTTGTCTTTTTTTAATGCACTATCCCTGTTCATGTTTCCTTCTTTTGTTCTCTTCCTCACTCCACCCTTACCTTCAGACATAATGTGCTTCTGTGTCTTTGTAAAAGTGATCTAAACACAGAGACAGGGTGTGATAGCTGATGGCCATCTGGGTGTGACGCTCAGGTTGTGGACAGCACTTTTCTAAATTTAGCTCTGCTGCTAAACCAAGTGGCATCTCTTCACTCAGTTTAAAAGGGGAATATGGACTCAAGCCTGAGAAAGTAATCCCAAATTTTCCAGCTTCTCTTTTATGAACATGGTTTAATTTCCTTAATGCAGAGAATTTATTCCTATTCCTGTTTGGTTCAGTAATTTCAGGAATGCCTACAACCATCTACCCATTTATTTTTCAATCTGTATCTTCTCATTTCACTCAAGTTTGGTAAATTTATTTCCTGCACTGCCTCACCAATCCATTTTGTCTCAAGACTAAGAGAGGGCATGAGACAAGAGCAGCTGACAGACCCTTTTTTTGGTGTCTGTGCCACCACTAGCTCTGTTCTCTTGCACTTTTTAAAGACACAGCTCATGTGAGGGTTGGATGGGGCCCTGAGAAACCTGGTCCAGGTTTGGAACAAGATGCTCTTTAAGGTCCTTTCCAACCCAAACCATGTTATTCTATGAATGCACAGGTTGCATGTTTTCCCTGGCAGATCTTTATTTTATTTCAAGTCCAGAAAAGGCACTAGATCTACATGAAAGCATTGCCCAAGCCAGTTGTCAAACTTGATTTCTTTTTTTTTTTCCTTTTGGCCTTGAAAAATACATGCAACTATGTATGACTGCTTTTTTATAAAATCATTTGTAAAGTTATTTTAAACAGCTGAAAGCACTTTGCTTTTACTTCCAAGAATATTACTCCAGTCAGAGATCAAGCACAGACATTTTCAGCTGAAAAGATAAATACTTGGAGAAAGAGCCTCACATTTTGCAGAGGGGTCAGTGGACCTCACAGTCTGGGTAATGATGAACCTTGGTGACCCAAAATGGGTTTTTTGTTTCAACAGAACAGCAAAGATCCTGGTGAACCATCTCACAGTGAGCATCCCTGGTGTTCTGCTGGCACTTCAGTTCATGCTTCTATTTGGGAGGTTTTGATTGCTATTAAAAAAAACTACAAAAAAAAAAAAAAAAACACAAAGAAAGCATAAATAAATATATAAACAAACAGCTGTACACCAAGACTGAGCTGGTGGAGAGGAAGGCACCCTCCTGACCCAGACCAGTGGTCATCACCTGAGGTTACTTACCCTGTCAACTTCATTTCCAGTCAAGCCTCTGCTTTTTCCAGTGGTCAGGCTGTACCCTCTCTGAATGCAGCAGGTGATGCTTGGTGCAAATTTGGGCTTTTTTGTCTCCATTGTTACATTTTTCCTAATTAGGCATCAGCAGCAAAGTGGGACATGGGGTCATAATTATGTTGTTTGGTTTTTTTTATTCGAGGAATAATGGCACCTGAAAGAGGTGTCCTTTTGTAAAGATGTTTTACTAACAAATGCCATTCTTACATTTCTTCTGGAGGCTCAGGGGAAACAGCTGCTGATGGCTCTGGACAGCCCATCCCTTCCCCATATCCCTGAAGAATTTTGGCATGTTCTGTGTCCAGCCCCAGAGCCCAGGCAGCTGCTCAGCTCCTGCTGCAGCCTCCCCAGGTTTTGGGAAACTGGAGCTGCTTCACATCCCACTTCACATCCCAGGCTTCTCTCCTGTCCTGGTTGGAACTGAGCAACAGTGCATTTTTATGGAGGCACTGATAAGCAGACAGACAGACAGACAGACAACACTGGTTGTTTCCTTTGGAAACCAGGCTAAAAATAACCCAGTGATGGATGGAGTTTAACTGGGAGGCATCTCACAGTGGAGAGGGGAGTGAATGTGACCATTCCCATTGTTATTTCATGTCTGGATGTCAGCAGCAGCCTCTCAGAATGGTTCTAGTGATGTGCTCACTTGACACAGAGCATACAGGTGCACCTCCTGATCCAGAGCTCAGTGAAAATTAACATCCTGGTAATTTTAAACCTTAAAGGATTTCAGCTGGGCTCAGATAGTGTCCAAGAATAACCTAATCTTTTCTTTTTTTCCCTCCTTGCAACTATACCAAAGATAATAATTATATGTTCTGTTTAAATAAACAGAAGTATTGCTCTCAGTGCTTCTGATTATTATCAAAGCATTCATGGGAGTTTGTGATCTCTGGGCTACCTAACTGGACAGGTAACAGCAAGGAAACAGAGAAGAAACTGAAACACACAAAGGAAATTGGCAGCATAAATTATCCCATTAAAAAAAGAAAACAAAAATAAACTGAAAAAAACCCTGAAAAAATTAGAGCAGACATCACAAAAAGAACAATTTTTACTTTGATAGCTTAGCAGAAAATTATGGAAAGAAAGTGAATGTATATTGAAATGAAACAGAAACAAAACTCTGCCCAAATCACTCAGTCATTGCAAGTCAGCTTCAAATGTTCTGGCTTCCCTTGTGGGCTGTTCAGTCCTCTTGTTTAAATTTGAAATAAAACAAAAGGTGGCTATTTTTTTTTTCAACACTGTAAATTTCTTTGCAAACCTTTTTGTCCTTCGGTATTGAGGATATATTAAGAGTGATCAAAACAGTTTCCCAGACTTTAAATTTGGAAATTTGATGGCACAAAATAAGTTGTACATTCTTAGGGTCCTCTAGGATTTTGTCAAAGTACATAAACTTTGAGTTGCTTAATGGGCTAACATGAAATCTAATTCTGATTTGGTTTGATTTTTTATTTATTAAGTATGCAGAGGCAAAAGTATTAGAGACAGATTCCCAAACAGAAGTATGTGTTTTCAGGTATTCCTAATGCAAGAAGTAGTAATTCCCTCCTATCAGAAATTAATTACACTGGAATAAGACAGAGATAGCAGACAGTGTGTGATGAAAAGAGAGACAATGGGATGACGTCATATTAGCAGGAGTGGTTTATCCCTAAAATTTAACTTCCCCACAAAATTTTCCACCACAGAAAGAAAGTGATTTTTGGAGCTGACCATATATCCATTAGCTTTGGCTAATGCTGACTAAACCATGGCAAAACAAACACAAGCAGCAATGAGTTTTGCAATCAATGCTCCCAGCACAGTTTTCTCTTTCAGGCAGCTGACACAGGAGCCACAAAATTGTGCTCAAATGGGAGCAGCTGAGACATGGAAACAAACACACCTCCAAGAAAACCTGTCCATGGGGATTTTTTTGCACTTCCATGGATCTCATCCAGAGGCTGAAAAAGATGTGCAGATTCTGGAGAGCTAAGCTGCACAGTCCTTCCCTGAGCAAATTAAATTGCACTGCCTGCATTTGACAAAAGGAGAATATAAGATCCTCTGCAACAACAAACATCCACAGAATAGGCTGTTTATTGTTTGCTGATGATGCATTCAGAATGTACTAATCTGTGGAATGAATTACAGCTGAAAATAGGAAACCTCCAGTCCCCACACAGCTGCTCTCCTCTGCTCTGCCCACCACCTCTGCCAGGCAGCCCAAGCCCATTGCCTGAGCATCCTGGTATAAAATAAGGCAACTAACTCCATAACATTCCCTCTGTGCTGAAATCCACAGGCCAGACACCTTTTTTAGAGCTTGGAGGGGACCTGGCAGGGTAATACCATCTAAACCTATTTAATTCCAAGTGGGAGGAAGGTGCCTGACTTCATTTTGCTTCCCAGAAAACTCTCAGTCACAGGCTCTTATTTGCACTCCTTCATGTTTCCAGGTGCTAAACTGTCCCTGCAAATTGATCACATTGAGTAGAAATTGATTATTTTGGATATGCTGGTGCTTTAACAATGCAGACAGTGGGTGGCATTCTCTGGGGCAAAGAGATCACCCAGGGAATCCTGAAGATGCTGGGATTGAGTTTGTAACTCTCAATTCTGGCTCCAGCACTCACATTCACACAGAGCCATACGTGACTGGCTCTCACACAAACACATTTTGAAAATCCCCTCTCATTTATCCAAGGAGAACTCCCTCTCTTCCTATATTCCATATAGGAGTGTTTGTGTGCTCTGCCCAGCTGTATGTGTTTGAATACATTGCCAGACAGAGCCATTCCAATGAAATCATTGGACTGTTATTTGGAGGGCTGAAATTTCACCCACTTCATAATTTATTTTACTCTCTCCAGAGCCAGTCCATCACTTACCCACTGGAATGTGTTGCCAGCTGTCACAGCACACTAATACTCCTTGGCTAAGAGACTTCAAAGTCTGGTAAGCTGTCCCAATGGGGAGGGGGGAAAAGTTGGCTGATGAGTTTGGTGTTTCTCCACAGCAACTCTCTTGGTTGCTTACCAGGCGTGCACAAATCCCTGTTTTTCACACACTGCAGCAGCCAAACAAGAGCAGAAACCCAGCCTGCTGTCCCTCATCTCTGCCACACAGCACCCAGGAGTCTCCACAGGGTTTGACATCTGTGGGAATGGGAGCCACTTCCAGCTTTTGTGTCTTTGTGCTGATGCTGGATTTTTCCCCTATTAAATATAATATCCACCTCAGCTGGAGAGACAATCTGAATCAGAAGTGGGGAATCACAAATGAGAAAGACAAGGCAAGAAACCATCCCTAAGTCAGCCAGAAGGATAAATTTGGTGGTGGACACTTTAGTTTTTCAATCAGTTTAGGCTTGGACTGTTTGTTCCATTTTAGAGGTTGTGCTCACATCCCTGGGTCACAGTGCTCAGTAGTTTGCCTGGTTGTTCTGATGATGGGGCAGAGAGGCTTTTGTGTCCCTGTGTGTTTCCCCAGCATTGTGGGAGCTCAGTTTACAAGCAGCCAAAGGGTTTGGGAATGAATGTCACTGATGTGGAGGAATGCAGAGTTTGCAGCAAAGTTATTAGCAAAGGCAAGAGGGACACCAAGGGGGTTTGTTGAGCCTTTTTGTCTGCAGGGAAAGGCAGGCTCTGGAATCTTTGTGGGTTGTGCATTGCACTGAGCTTGGTGAGGAGGAGGTTTTGGAAAAGGGGCAAGAGCTCTGGGTGTGTCAACAATTCCAGGTACACTGATGGACGTGCCTAAATCCAGCCCTGCTGTTCATCCTTCATTTCCCCCACTGCTCCAGAGAGGTTTGGTCAAAATCAGGCATTCCTGCTGTAACCCCAGAGCTTTGATCTTACCTCAGCTGTATTTTTATGACAAGGTTGATAGAAAACTGTTGGCCCTCATTTGTGATTTTCAGAAGATTAATGGTAACTGGTCACCACCTCATTTATTTGCAAGTGTAGCATAAAGGGAGCACTGGTTTCATCAAAGGAATTGGCAACAGGTTATATGTTACACATAATCTCCACCAGCTGCAATTGCAGCTATCTGATATCTCATACTTCAGTTACATGATGATATCTCTCTTCTTCCTTTACTGTTTTTCTTAGATATTAATATTTCTAAGTGCTTCTCTAAAAAATATATATAAAAAAAAAAGAAGAGAGAGAAAACAAACCCATTTCCTCCCCCTCTGCCATTTCCCTGTGTGTATGAGGGCCTGTTCTTTTCCCCTTTGACCACCACTTTTTGTTTCCTTCATGCAATCCTCCCACTCAGCCCCTTCTGCAATTTGATAGGAAAAACTCATTTCCCAGCTGCAGCTTTCTAAATGCTGTTCTTTAGTGGTTGAGCATAAATCTCTGAGCTTGCTTTGCTCTTTTTCTATGAAATATGAAATACACCTACTCTTGTCTGAGCCATCAAAGGGTGTCATCAAAATATTGCATCAGTTGGCTGAATTTCTTCATCTTTTATTAATTTTGATATATTTGCTTTCCTTTTTATATGTTATCAAAAGCTGTGTTTGCCTTTTTGTCTCTTTAAAGAGGAAGGAAGGAAGGAAGGAAGGAAGGAAGGAAGGAAGGAAGGAAGGAAGGAAGGAAGGAAGGAAGGAAGGAAGGAAGGAAGGAAGGAAGGAAGGAAGGAAGGAAGGAAGGAAGGAAGGAAGGAAGGAAGGAAGGAAGGAAGGAAGGAAGGAAGGAAGGAAGGAAGGAGGGAAGGAGGGAAGGAGGGAAGGAGGGAAGGAGGGAAGGAGGGAAGGAGGGAAGGAGGGAAGGAGGGAAGGAGGGAAGGAGGGAAGGAGGGAAGGAGGGAAGGAGGGAAGGAGGGAAGGAGGGAAGGAAGGAAGGAAGGAAGGAAGGAAGGAAGGAAGGAAGGAAGGAAGGAAGGAAGGAAGGAAGGAAGGAAGGAAGGAAGGAAGGACATGTCCTTCACCCCCCAAAGATTGTGCCAAGAAAAAAAACCTTTAGATCACCTGGTTATTTAGTTGTATTGATTTGCACAACTTTTGGAAAAGGATAGGGGATCTCACACTGTGCAGACAGGCTGTGGATGAAGGCAGGACAACTCTTTGTTTGGACATGACAATCCAAACTTGTATCTGCTCTGACAGGAGGAATTTGCATTGTTGTGCTTGCTGGAATATGGCTCACCCATTGGATTGCATGCAAAATAGCATTTTTCCAAAACAGCTGACAAATGCAATAATTTATTCTTACTGTGCCCCAGAAGTCATAATTACATTCCAGTCTTACAGAAGAATATGCTCTGTATCCTTCTGACTCTCCCAAACATAATCTGTTCAGTATCAGGCTTTGAATTCTGCTTTGGGAGATAGCCACTTGGCTGATACAGCCCTGAGAATGTCTGGATACATGTCTGGATAATTTCAGTCAGAGAGGTTCCAGCCTGTGCCCAGACACTCTGGATGCTCAGAGCAGGAGCAGAGCAAAAGGGCCCCAGTGGTCACATGCAGGATCTTTATTGTGGAAACCTGTCTGATGCTGCACCAGAGCTATGCCATCACACTTTCACTGCCTCCTCAAGGTCTGGCAGAGCAGCTTCAGTTTATTAGTTAAGGAAGAATGGAGGGATTTAATATAAAGCATCACTTCTGTCATTCTCACATCCTCCACAAAGGGCTTACACACAATTTGAGTATTTTCCTTACATGGGATACCTCTTGGAGGATGAGTAGCAGAGGGATATTGAATGTTTTTCCCTCTTAATTTTGGGGGAAAGCCTTATGCACACATGGTATTTCAGGTCTCATTGATTAGCAGCTGCCAAACAATTAGCTGTGTGACAGTGACTGGCTAATCACTCAGCACCACTGGAGGAAAGGCAGCTCATCCTACAGCTCCGAAATGTCACTTCTCCTGACATTTACAGAACACCTTCTAAAAGTCATGCACAACCACAGTCTTGGGAGGCTTTTCTCAATGGGTTTTTTCCTTCAGTTCTGAATTTTAGTGGGATAATTTGCTATTTGGGGGTTTTTACCATACTGTGATGGTAAATTAGGAAGCTCACCTGCAGAAGATGGAGTGCCTGACCCCTTCTCCATTATTCTAGGATCAATTTTGGGTTATTATAATTAATTCTCAGTGCATGCAGAGGTATTCTGCTGGATTTCTCTTCCTCCCTTCCTATTGCTTGAAACCAGCACATGATTTACTTTAGTGGGAAATTTTCATTTCTTCTTAGCTGGAAACAATTTGAAGGAAACAAAGAAGAAAGTGAGAGAAGAGTGTTAATTGATGAGACAATGGGAAGAGGGACACAATAGAGAAAAGGGTCTGCAAGAAATCTTACATAATTTACACATGGTTAGCAATTCCCTCGGGAGACATTTAGGAGACCATGAATAACGTGGTTTTACCATTTGCATATCTCCTGTATGAACCATTTACATAATTTGTCACTACAGCTTTCCCTTCTCTCCCAACATATTTTGCAGTTGCTAGTGAAAGTTGTGCCTGATTTCCATGTTTAGGTAATGTGAATATTCCCTCAGTTTTACCTAGTGCTGATGTAGAAGTTGGTAACCACTGGTATTTATAGCTGAATTCATGAATCTCTGTAGATTTTTTTTTTCCAGCAGCATGTCTTGGTCCAGGACTGAAAAGAGGGAGGATGTGGGAGTATTAAGCTCATCACAAAATGAAACTATTACGAGTTCCACAGCTTGCTTCTCTTATCTGCACAAAGTTCACCCCAGTGGCTTTCCTCAGAAAGAACATAAAAGACAGTATTAAGGGAAAGGGAGAACAGTTTGCTTGGAGATGATGAGATGGAACAAAATTACAGAGAAAGTAAGATGAGAAATGTTCAAAAGTATGTTCTGAAAAGCCAGTCCATTGAAAATGAGTTCCAGCTCAGTAGAGGATATATTAAAAAAAAAAAAAAAAAAAAAAAAAAGGATGGAAAAAAAAAAAAAAAAAAAAAAAAAAGGAGAAAAAAAGTACCCCTGCACACTTCCTTCCTTTTGCCTTCTAAAGGAGGGAGGGATGTGAAGAGCAGAGACTGAGGAGGAAGGAAACTTGAAGCGGAAACTTGACATTTTTTCACTTCCATACTGAAACAACTTTTTAAGTTGTTGTTTTGTTTTTTTCCTTCTTTTTAACGCTATGTTTTGCTTCACCTCAGAATACTCATTCGAACTAAAATTTTGATACAGAGCTTTGAAAGGAAAAATTTACAGACACCTTTAATACATTCAGGGCAGAGTTTTCATATTTTAAATACATTGTGACTTGAAAATCTCCACATTGGATATGCTCAGTGCTGTGATTGTGTAAAAAAAAAAATTCCTTTAATTATACACAAGAATGGAAATGAATGGAGCTTAAGCTCCAGCAGAGCTGTTCCTGTGTCACCAATGCTCTGACCAGAGGAGTCCAGACAACTTTGGGGGAAATGTGTACACTATTAAATTTCACTATTTGGGTTGAGGTATGAGAGCTGGTAATTAACACCCCACTCTCCCAAAGATTTCTATGAATGATTAACTCTATGCTGTGAGTAATCCCATTAGCACCATATTGTTCTGCTGCAGGAGGAAACCTTCCCAGACTCCGTGTGAGTGCAGAAATGGAAATGTCATTTCAAAGGGAATTATGCCAGCAATAAAAAAAAGTACAGCAAAACAATCCCAGAGAAAAATTCCCTCAGAATTTGAACCACTAAAATGATATTTTATTCTCACTGTTTAGGTGGACTTCAGCTTATCCTGGAAATTTTATAAGTAATGTGTTGTTTGAAGTGCTAAGGTTTTACACTTGACCTTTGTAGGCAGGTGGTCATTTGCTAAAACTTTCTATTTGAGGACTAGGTCCTGAACATGGATTATTCCTTCAAATTATAGAATCAGAGAGTGGTTTGGGTTGGAATGGACCTTTAAAAGTTAATTTGTTCCATCCCCTCTGAACACTTCCAGTTCTTCCACAGCTTCTCTGGGCAGCCTGTGCCAGTGTCTCAGAACTGTGTGTGTTCCACGGGTACAACAAAATATTATCCCTCTGCCCTTTTAATTTCCCAGCCTTGCTATGCCTTCCTTCACTAGGATGGGCACTTAAACAAACTCTGCATTCTTCACTATTGTTTTGGGGTTTTTTTTGCCTCTGTGCATCCTGAATTATCAGGAGCTGATTTACTACATATTTACTGCAGTCTGTCTGGGAAGTTTTTCTTCAATTCACTTGGTTCCTCTTCCTTACAGTAGATTTACTGTGACCCTCCCAACTTGTGTGAATTCAAACATCTAATTGCTTTCTGATGCTAATGCACAGCCTTAAATTTACTGCTGAGGATTATTGTGTGTCCAGTTTCACTGTAACATTTCACATTACATTTTGTCTCATTGAAAAAAGCAAGAGAGTTTTGAAATAATTAATGCCATTAGCAATGACACTACATAGAATTTTAAAGTTCAGGAATGGGTCTCCATGTTGAGACCCATTTGCTTCCCCATCTCAGCCTTTTTTTTGTCACAAATAACAAAACAATCCAGGTAGAATGAGAAGTATTGTCAATACAAATTGCCTGGATGGATATTTCCCACTTCAGATCTGAACAATGGCTTGTTAAAAGTGGAAACGATATCACTCTTTATCAATCTAAATCAAATGGCACTGGAGAAAAAACAATGGCAAGAAAGCAATTCTTGTAACCTGGGAAGGAAACCACGAGCTGTGAATGAACAGCCTGGTTGGTGTTTGCAGTAAAATATGAGGATGAAATGAAGATTTTTATAAAGCTTCAGTTCAGGAAAATTAGAGAAGCAACAGAGAAAGAAATGAATTTGAACAAATTGCTGAGGGCAGGATTGGCCTCAGCCTGGGAGTTTGTGTGTCACTGTCTCTTGGTAATGCCTGCAGTTCAGCAATTTGACTAACTCTCTGTGACATTTCAGCTGCCCTCCTTCAGAGAAACTCACTTGCACTGGGTTTATGGACAGGGATATGAATGCAGCTGCAGGAAAATATAGCACAAGGCTAAATCTTTAGACTTCTAAGGGAATTGATACTGAAAACGAGCAAATTAAAAGGAGTGAGGCTGTTCTCTGGCTTCTGGCAAATTGATGTTTTTGCTGTTTCGAGCAAAGTGACAAGTCAGTCAAATATCAACAAAGAAAAAGCAAAGTGAACCAGAGAAAATAAGTGCTCTCCTTAGGCAGATTAATCACCAACAACAGTGAAAAGTAACTACCTATTTACATTGCTGATCTATTTGGGAGGTGAAGCCAAGGACATTTTACCCCCTAACTTCCAGATCCTTGCAAAAATAAACAATTCTATAGCTTTTAGCTGCAGACTCTGCAGTCTCCCTGACTCCAGTGGGACTGTGGACACATGCAAGCCTGTGGATCAGATTTAAATGTTTTACAGTCTTGTTTCCAAGGGGTCAGAAGTGTCCCAGCTAGCAAAGGAGCCTGTGCCCTCCTGTACAGCACACATTTTTTCCATGCTGTTTGCATTATCACTTGCTAAATTTATCACACTTCTTCCCTAACACTACTTGTCTTTCCTGCCTGGGAATTTCAGATATAACAGAGTGCAGGGTCTGGTCACATTTTCAGAAAGCCTCCCACTCTCTACAGCCACAATCTGCCAGTGAGACAGTTTTTGGGAAATACTCACCTGCAAATCTGGAGAGTGTGGGTGCTTTGAGACAGCTCTATGAAGGGACCCACACAGATATTAGAGATGCATAAGGATATTAGATGTAGAATAGACACTAGATCTAGAATAGATAAAGTTATAAATTAGATTAACGGAATAAGTTTTACTGTGAGAGTGGTGAGGTCCTGGCACTGGTTGCCCAGAGAAGTTGAGGATTCCCCATCCCTGGAAGTGTCCAAGGTCAGGTTGGGCTTGGAGCAACCTGGTCAAGATGAAGATGCTCATTGTTTAGGAGAACTTTAAAGGTCTTTTCCAACCCAAACACTCTGTGATTCAGTGATCCACAACAATAAATCACATGGTATCCTTCCTGATGGCTCAGATCATCAGCATCTCTTTCTACTTGTCCTGTTTCAGCTGGGAATGAGGAAGGAAGGAGGATGTTTAACAGGAAAAGGACACTTTCAGGAATAAATTATACCCTCTTGAGTTGCCATGAGCTTTGAAAAGTAGGTAGAGAGCTGCAGATGAGGCTGGGGCTGCATTCAAACCACATGGGGACACATTTATTTGGAAGCAGTAAATGACAGGAAGCCATTTGAGAGCATCTAGATATGAGCACGTACAACTCAGCTTGATCAATGCTCTGCCTTTACAAAAGTATTTTGTGCACAAAGGATCCTTGGTGTTTGGTTTGGGTGAGATTTGAAGCCTAGAGAGGAAAAGAGGAGACTCCTTGCTGATCCTGAGCAGTCATTAGCACACCTCAGCCCCAGAACAGTGGGATGAACCATTGCAAAGATACAATTAAAGGTGGCTTTATCTCCTGTGTATATGTTAATGTACATGTCTTGGGCCAGCAAGGCTGAGATACAGCAGCTGCTAATTAATACATTAATTATATTTGAAGGATGGAGGTCATTGTGTATTTTCAGGGCTTCTTGCTTACATTCTTTAATGAGGAATGATATGAAAATGTCCAGAATTTAATTAACTTTTAAACTGAAGGCAGTAGCTATATTTCTTTGTAGCTGTTTTTCTTTCTATCTGATGCATCTTGCTCTTTTCATTCTCTTCTGTCTTCTCCCCTTACAAGAAAATTAAAACCCCACACTCATCAAGACTGTAGATTTTCAACATAAATCTTTCTGTATGTGTGGTTCACAATAGCCAAAGAGGGAAATGGCCCATCTTAATATTTTTTCATTTTAGAAGTGGCTTCAATGCCTGCCCCAATACAGACAGAAGGCACTGGGGAGGCTGTTTTAAGCCAGCTGCAATTATTCTTCTCATTTCACAACAGGTAGAGCCTACCCAGCTCTCTTGTTTGCATCCTGCTTCCCTCGTTGTCATTAAGTATAAAAGCAAACTCAGGATGACACTGGCAGCCAGAGATCAGAGATGTGATGTTGGGAAAGCCTCACAACACATATGTGCATTACCCAGAGCTGTGATGTGCAGGCAGAGGTTGGGGTGAAGTTATTAAAGCTGTCTCAGCTCCTCTTGTGCTGTCTGGGAAATGCCACACCAGAAATTATCTTTTGTGTCGTGACAGTTAAAATCAGGGATGAAAAAAGATGAAAAGTGTACTGCATTAAATGCTTTTTATGCTGTCTGTGACTGGTAAAGCTCCTCTTGCTGCAAAAGAATTATACTTATTGACTGCAAATAATGTCTGATGCACTGTGGGCAGAGAATTAAAGGCAATTTGGATCCTTAACATTCTCTTTCAGAGGAAAGGAGAATATAAAAATGAAAGTGGTAAGTCTTCCCTGCATGCATCTTTTCTCTCTGCTATCTTATAATTAATGTTATTTTCTAAGCTTGCTTTATGCTCTGTCATCTGCACAGTGCCAGTATCTTTCTACCATGCAAAGTAAGAGAAAGAAAGGCAAGAAAAATGGTAAATGCATTAATAACCATTTATTACTGATTTAGTTCAGCCTGGAGCTGTGATTGTTGGAAATGGCAGCATCAGAATATATCCACTCACTCATATATGCAGTTCTTTCCTTCAGAATCTAGTCTTACTGTGGGTTTTTTTCCCCTGGAAAATTTCACATACACTCACATTTAATCACACAATACAAATCCAAAAATGCAATTACCTCTGTGACTTTTAGAGAAGCTTTATGTATACTGAAAAGGGAGAATAAGTGGCAAACCAGCATGAATTACAGACAGATACTTCCATCAGGGGCTTTCTGGTGATGATATAAACAAAATGATCCTCAAGCCACCAGAAACCTGAGCCAAAATTAGAGCCCTGTGCTTCAAATAAAACCTTGTGAAAAATTAATGGGTGAATGTAAAATTAACAATGTTCATTCTGAAAACTGACTCAAAGGCACATATCCTGAAAATGTGCCTGCCTGCTTCTCCTTCCCTCAGTGTTCAGAAGGCTTCTGGTCAGAAGAATGTGCCCTGGTTTTCCTCTTGTAAAATAAAGCTGGCTGAGTGCTCCCTGATTTGGAGACACTTCTGTGAATCCTTTCAGCAGTTTCAAATTTGGCTGGGTGTCTGGCCCTCTAATCCATGCTCTCCACATTATTTCAGGCCAGCCTGAGTTCAGGACTGTAATCATGGGGCACCAACTGCCCCTGTGGTTGTAACACAAGTGGGAAAAGGAGATTGCACACACCCTACAGATGATATGCAGGAAAAGGCATCCATCAAAACCCCATGGATGGATGGCAAACCCCATGGGCAAATGAGGTTTTCAGATCTTTTCAGCTTTCCTTGAAAGAGTCCAGCAGAGAGGCAGGAGACTGGAGCAAGAGGGAGGTGCAGCATTGAGAGAGGTGGCTGGGGATGTGCCAAGGTCTCCACCAAGATATTTCTGATCTCCTGCTGCAGCCTGACCTTGCCTGAGCCTGCTGCCTTATCCACAAAAGCAGTGCAGTGTCCCTGAGAGGCCACTTTATGGTTGACGCCTGTGCTTTCCCTTTTGCTCACTCAGGCAGCAGCCACAGGCAAAGTGTTTGCTTGTCCTCAAGTAGCCCCTAAGCACTCTTTAGAAAGTAATCCAGTCCAAACTGTGGAATGGGGCTGTGCTTCTACCTCTGCAGGATGAAAAATAAAAAAAAAAAAAAAACAAAACAGGGGGGAAAGAAAGAAAGAAACAATTTGCCACTTTGAAGCCTGAAAAAAAAAAAAGAAGAAAAGAAATCCTTTCATCCTGTAGCATGATGTATCCTAAGTGACACGGGTTCCTTGCATTAGCATCTGCAGACTATAATTATCCATGTAATATAACAGCTGGGGAGTGTTACTGTGATGCTGTGGGTTGATGGATGCTCTGGGAGGTTAAACAAAGCTTGCTAATAATAGGATCTCTAAGATGCTACATGGGTCTGTGTAAAATGGTCCCTGTTCTGCCCTGGAAGGAGCACAGGACACTGAGAACCCCGTGTTGTGCTCCCACACTGCCCTCTGCTCTCTCCAGCTCCAGAGCCTGTCCCAGTTAACTGGGCCACTGTTTTCTGTGGTCTCAGAGGGGCCTTTTCACACTGAGAAGGGCAGCCTGCTCTGTCCTTGAGTCCCAGAGGGGACTGGGCAGCAGGGAGGAGGGAAGGAAGGAAAGCTGTACATCCAAAAGCTGACAGAATGGACAAATGAGACAAAATCTGGGGTCCCCAGAATTGTTACCCACTAAATCACATCTCTTGCTGCATGTTTACAAACAGAACATGCTGCCATTAACACAAGCATCACACTGAATTCAAGGCTTTGCCCTCTGTGTGAAATATGGAAAAGAGGAGGAATTTGGAAGCCCCTGCTGTCCTGAGTGCTTGCCATACTGAGCAGCTATTCATCACCTGCACATTCAAAGGGTTTAACCTTTGTAAAACCCCAGCAGCACAAACTTGCCAGGATTAAACTATTTAAAGCTGAGCTTGCCAGAGCATCTGCAATTTGCACCTCTTGTCACATCCATGGGCTGCATGACAGGTTGGAGAAGGTGCAAGGAGAAGTTGCAGTGACATGGCCAGAATCAGGGCAAGATTAATCACAAGTGTCAGAAATGCCTGTCACCATTGGAACACCCTGCATGTCTGGCCACTGAGCACAAGCATTTCCATTTCCCTGAGATTCACCCCTCACCTTTCTTTTCCCTGGAGCAGCCCCTGCAGAAGGACTGATTGATGTAGGTGTGGGAGGAGTGAGGAAGGCTGTGATTCACACTTCCACAACAAACAGCAGAGCTGGCCATTGCTCTGGAGGTGTCAGGTGTTTGCATTTGTGCCTGATGTGCCCTCTGGCTCAGGGGAGTGAGGGGATAAAGGTCTGTCTGATGGCAGAGCTGTGTAGGGAGTGTGGTGGGGGGAGGATGTTTCTGTCTTGACTGATTGGTAATGGATTCTGCTTTCATGACTTCATTCTCATTAGCTGTGGCTAAATCTATTCCAGTGCAGAAACCTCAGGCCCAAAATCAGCTCCAAGGGCTGGATTTGGTGAGTGACATGGAAAATCCTTCAGCTTTCCCTGGAACTGAGCACCAGCAGTGACATCCATTTATATACTGAGTCACAGATGTCCTTTGCTCAGGAACAAGGACAAGTGAGGACAAATATTGGAGCACAGCTTTCCCTCCTTGGAACATCCATAGGGTGCCTGTACTTGTCTGGGACAAGAGTCACTCTGTATCTCAACTCTGCATGCCATGGCCAGGCAGAGAAGGAGCTTTGAGCTGAGGAGGGACAAGGACAGGCCCTGGCAGTCAGTCACACATCCCAGTTTTCCTTACGTAGTCTCCCTGAGAATTTTGAAGTCAGGGATGCAACTTGAAACCCTGGGAAAACTAATAAGCAATTTCTGTAATGGCCAATTTTTACAGTACAGGAATTGCAAACTGAGACCTCAAAAGGCAAGAGGATCCCAGCTGAGCAGGATATCAGTCAAATTAACTTCTCCCCTCAGCTCTGCACTTGCCAAGTTCCTAGATGTTTTACCAAGAAAACAAAAATTGGAGCACACGAGTGTTTCCCTTCTAGATTTTGTCTAAGCTAAAGACACTAAGCAAACCTTCAGGGGAAGTTTAGAGAAAAGGAAAATTGGCTCACCCTTCCCACTTATTGCTTTAATAGAAGGGTTTGCAAGGAAATGAAACTTC
Organism: Erithacus rubecula; assembly: GCF_903797595.1. Classification (NCBI taxonomy): domain Eukaryota; kingdom Metazoa; phylum Chordata; class Aves; order Passeriformes; family Muscicapidae; genus Erithacus; species Erithacus rubecula. Next base: position 63,669,510 of record NC_136687.1, read on the forward strand.
AGGACACAGCATTTATTCCCAAAGCCCAAGCAAGCTGTCACTCTGTTTTCCCATGGAATTGAGTAAACAAAATACCACTTGGCCTTTAATAAATGAGAAAACAAGCTCACAAAGGAGCACTTGATCAGAAGTGACAAGGGTAAGAGTAGAACAATCCAGAGGAATAAATGAAACTTGAAATTTAGTTATAATATTCCCTAAAGATATAGCAAATTCTGTTCTGACTATTGCAGAGGTCCCCTGAATTGTTCCAGTGCTTGAATTCCCTTCCATCGAAATTCCCACTGCTCCTACTGTTTGAATTTGCTCAGGATGAGGAAACCATCTTGAAATACAACAGGAAGGTCCATAAAGTAGCTGTTCTTCCCCATTTTCCTTCAAGGTGAGTACAAATGTGTGCTTTGGGAAGTTTAATTGAGGCTAGCCACATATGGAGAAATGATGGGCTTGCTTGTTTCAGCTCTCCCTGGGGGGATGCCCTTCCCAGCTGAATTAAGTTGCCACTGTGTTTCACTAATGTGCATCTGATGCCTAATGAATTGGGGTGTTATTCCCATTGCACAGAGGTGGATTAAAATCGAGTCCAAAGCCTTTTCATTCATTTTGCTAATTATTCTCTGCATTCATTGCACGCAGATGAAATGATGAAAGCCCCCCTGTTGTGCAGGATTTGGACATTTCACACTTGGAACATAAATTGGGCTGATTATCCTTGCAGCATTATTGCCACATTTGGGAGTGTGAGTGCCAGGAAGCAATAAGCTGTGCACTCCCACATTCCCAGTCTTTTAGGCCCTTGGAATGGGAGGGAAAACCCTTTCTTTGTATGTCCTCTTTCAGTTTCATACCTAGATCTTTTTGGTGCACAAGACCTAGAGATAGATCTCCTTCAGATCACATTTTTTAAAAGTTATCTTCCATTTCCACATTCCCATACTCACAGAAGTTTCAAACAGAAGGCAAGATGCTGAAATTCTGCAAGTGTCTTCTTTTGGCAGTATCTGCTGGGGAAACAGATGCAGAAATTCTCTTGAAATAGAGAGTTTCTCATACAAATTACAGACTCTTAAGTGACTTCCAGAGATTCCAGTTCATGGTTGATTTACACTCAGGGAGAAAGTTGTGTTTTGGATTCCCTATCTTTTAAGTTAACTGGGTTTGGTGATGGTATAGGGAAAGTCTTTACTGTTGGGGTGCTGATCCAGTCACACTGCAAGTGCATTGCTTCCTATTTCTCTGGCACAGCAAAGTGCTTTCTCCAAAAGGAGAGGACCTTAGGAATACCCAGCAGGGCTTCCAAATGCCAGGTTAGAATTTAGTTAATTCTTTAGCCTTTTTCCAACTTTTTTTTCTGGGTCTGTGTGTATACAAACAGGCTGGAGATTTATAATCTCTACCTGCACTTCTATCTAACAGGTAATACAGGCAAGCTGCTGAGGGACATTGAATTCTGGCATTGCAAGAGAACAAATTAAAAAAAATTGCAGCTGTCATAAAGCACAAGATATTGGTGTGAAATATTTCCACTTGGGAAAAGTTTTGGTATATTCACAATAGAAGTTATTTTGTCAAAAACCTCCCAGCTACAACAAAAGGGAAACTAATGAGGGAGAGTGAGTCTGGCATAAAATCAAACAAACTGGAGGCATCTCATACATAAACTTGGAATCTGATTTTCTGCATCTCCCATGGGTGTGTGAAAAACATTGACAGTTTGCTTAGTCAAGTGTCTTGTCTGGCTGATGGCTGCAGCAGCAGCAATGAAAGAGACTGTGTGAAACAGGGGACTAAAATTATTCTTCAGCTGTGCTCCAGCAACGAAGGCAATGTTGAAAGCAACAACATCTGTGCTGTGTGGCAGAGACAGGATAAAAAATTACTGTTAACTTTGCAGACTGTGAAAAGCTGGGGTGTGTTAAACAATTGCATTCACACTTTGTGATCATGTGGCTGGGACTGTACTCTTGACAGGAATAGGCTATAATTCCAGCAATAGGAAATAGGAAGCAGGAATAAGCCAAATTCCATGGCCTCCTGGAATCTCAAAAATTTAAAAATAGCATCTTCTAATGCTGGAGTTGAGGGGCTTGCTTGAGTACCAACCCTTCAACCCATTAGGGCTGAGTCTTAGGGGTAGGTTTAGTGTTGTTCTGTCCAACCAGCAGAATTGCAGCCTGAATTCTCACTCATATTCACCTTCCCACTTTGCCTCACAAGAACTTTGAACAAGTTTGGGAGACAACTGGGGGAAGAAAACCTGATGTGCCCCACATATTCTTGACACCAGCAGAATTGTGTTCCTCCCAGAGGCACAACCATGGCCCTTGACAGCCATGGGCATGTACCAGGAATGTTAATTCTATTCTCAGAGTGAGGTGGCACCATCAGCAGTGAGTTTAACTATAGATATTTTTTATAAAGTCCTTTCTCTTTTTCCTGTGAAGGCAACAAGGCTTTGTAGCCTGGCTGGGTATAAACATGCTGACATCAGATGTAAATGTTCCAGCTGTTTTATTAAGTACATTTGGCTGGAGTTGGAAACAGGGCCAAAGCCCTGGTGTTATTTTCCCTGTTAGAACATCTTGAGGGCATTCTTGGCACACAGTGTGCAGATGCTGCTGATGGCATTTCTTCACCAGGGGAAGGTTCAGTGCTCCTGGGATCCCACAGCTCTCCCAGCACTCCTCAGAGGAACCCAGACTTAAACCAATGTGTGCTGGTTCAACCACCCTTAATTAGTTTGTGTCTTCTCTTTGTGTCCATAATGCACTGTAACTCATTGACCCAACATGAAAGGAGACAAATTGGTTAATTGAGAGAGAACAGTGCAGTGCCTGCTGTGTCCTCAGGCTCCAGGGCTTCTGCTTGCCCAGCAGGATTGCACCAAAGGGCTGCAGGGTGAGCATCCAGCTGATCCCAGGCACCCTCTGCAACAAGGGCAGGAAACTGTTCTTGGGCACCATCAGTACTCTTCCTCCCCCTATTTCCCCCATTCTTCATCCCCTCTCCATCATATCCAAGATTTGGGAAGGGGAAAGGGGGTGAGCAAAGGGATTGCTTCTCAGCTTGGAGCAGCTGCTCTTTTATCTCCCAGGCTTGAAGGATTCCTCCTGATGCCCTTCTTGGAGCTGTCATTTCTGCTCAGCTTGGCCCTCACCACTGTGAATTTCAGTGGGAAAAGCTCTTTCCTCAATTTGCTTTTCCCTATCAATGCACACAGCCCTGAGTTCAGGAGGGTCTGGGGAGATTTCTTGTCTCCCCTTGGTGCTGACCCTGCATACAGCCAAGGCAAAGCCTTTGCTTTAGTTTTAAAGGAAAAGCTCCTTTTAAATCTGGCAAATATTGAAAACATATATTGCAAAAAAGAAATATATATCTAATAAAATTTTAAAAATTATGAAAACCTTTCCTTCCTTTCAGTCTTTTCAGAGGTAAGAACATTGCTAGGTCTATTTTATTTCATATTAGAGATCTAAGAATTTTAATACCTGTAGTGAACTCCAGCTTGTCTTTGGCTCAAAATTGACTGGAATAGCAGCAATGACACTCAGCTGGAAATTCAGTTACTCATAAAGTAACACCACCAAACCCCAGCCAAGTCTGCCCTATAGTTCTTCTCAAAAAAAGTAGAGGTGAAAGTATTTGAAGAACAGATAAATCCCATGACATTTCTCTTCAGTATTGCTGCTGGAAATATCAGCTGCCTTTCAAACATCTTCAAGCATTCCTGAGAACCCTGTGATGCTGAAATGCTCAGGGATTTTCCAGCAAAGCCTTGAGAAATTGAGGCTAAGGCTTAATTTACATTTGTGCCCACCTCAAAGCCCCTTCATCTTTTAATAAGGAAGAATGTTACCTTGGCCTGTTAAAATGTTCAAATTATGAGATCCCTTGCTTTTCATTTTGATTGACATCATATATCAAATTTAATATCATATTCTCTAGGTGACCCTTCCTTGGCAGGAGGGTTGGACTGTAGGATTCCAGAGGTCCCTCCCAATCCTAACAATTCTGTGATATAAATTTCTTCAGGCTGGGTAATGTAGAGAGTGAAAGGCACATTTTTTCCCATAAGAAAGACAAGGCTTGAAGATTCTTTCTTGGAATAATGATGACAGAGTGAAGGTTAAAATCAACCTGTACATTCTCACCAACTTGCAGCAGTGCTTGCCATTATCCTTCATTAGGGTACTAAACAATGAAAAATGGTGCATATTTGCCATTCTCTCTCCTTTTTTCTTCCACTCCCCATTTTTAATAACTATAAAGATGAGATGCTGTGTGCTGATCCATCTCTCTGTGATTGCAATATAGACTAGATTCCAAAGGGACTTCATAAACTCACATTATATTAAAATATTCTACCCAGCACAGCTTTGTTTGTTCTGTTTCTTTTCCTTTGGAAATACACCTTATGTAAAGATGATGTCTATCTATTTGCATCTTGTTCCCAGACCTTAGATTAGATTATGCACCCAGGGGCAAATATGATCTAAAGCTGTCAAAGGCAGAGCTCCAAAGAGCCATAATGCTCTCATATGTGTTGTGAAAGAAAGAGATGACATTAAAAAGAGAAGACTAATTTAGTGTAGCTTCAGGTATTAGAGTACACAGAGAACTCACAGTCCCAGACTGCATTTGCTGAGACCTCAAAGTTCTCCACCACAGGACAGCTGATCACATTGGACAGGCAAATTCAAAAACAAGCTGAAAATATATCATAGAAATCTTCCCTGGGAAGTTGGTGCTGTGCTTATCCTACTGTTTGTTTCCTATGGTCAAAGATTTATGCATATGTCAGCAATAAAGCAAAAAATTCTACTTCCATTTAATTCCTGGTGCAGTGGAAGGATGAGGCAGTAAAAAGGCTAAAATAATTTTCCATTTTCATTGCACACCATCCACAGAGCTGTTCATTAAGATGATGAGGCTTTCAAAGAACAAACCTCATGAAAGGCAGAGTATTCCTGAAAGCTGTAACCATATAGAGGACACCTAATCATACAAAATTATCTGTCCTGGGCTGGGAATTGAGTAAGGTCAGAGAAGAACAACTGAGTTGTCACCATTGGAATTACCTTTAGATCAAGCCATGACATGTTGTTCAGTCAAAATTAATCTGAACTAAATCATAACAGGTTTGGGAGTTTAGACAGAAACCAAGGGCATGGGTCAGTAAAAACACCTGGACAGGAAAACAAATTTAATTATATCACTTCTTGGAAAACTATCAGGATATTAGGGGATAGGGTCAGGAAATCAAAGCAGGATTTCAAGATAAATCACCTGCATAAAGAAAACAGAAAGCTGTAAAACCTTGTAGAAATACAGACTCCAGAACTCTGTCTTGCAATGTATGGATCTATCACTTACTTGCACACTCATTGAAGAGAAAAGAAGATCTTTGGCTCTTGGGTGGAAGATGGAGCATATGACCTTTTTTGCATGGGTTCTCTCTTTTTTCCTTCTAACCTTCCTTAAAGATAAACTCTAGCAACTTAAGATTTGTATGCTGGCCTTTTTCAAGCTGAGTTAGGACAGTAGAATGTTTGTGAGATGTGTAGAATAATCTACAGGAAGGCTTGGGTAGAATAAAAATAACACTAAAAGCAGTAGCAGTAAATTCAGGAAAAAACTCTTTAATCTAAACTCACAGTGAATGTGATTAGCTTTCAGGCTTTGCTCTGCCAGCTTGGATTTTTGTTTGCTTGATAAATATATTCCTCCTTCTGGAGCATTCAGTAAATGCTTGTTTCCTTGAAGTTTTCTGTATCCAAGAACTGTAGTGGTTTGAAAAAGTCTGACATGAACTGAACTGTGTAAAGTGACTTGTGAGCAATAACTGAAGTCTCCTTTAGATGATTGAAAATAATTTCTTAAAGTGTAAAACTTAAAAAAAAAAAAAAAAAAAAAAAGTTGATGCCCTTCAAGATATTTCTAAGGCCCTTTGAAAGGTATCTCAGTGCTCCTCTGTGTAAATCTAGATTGTTTTTACAGCTGACCCTACAGTTCTTCACAGGTAAAACCGTGGCTTTGTTTGCATCCAAAGCCTGGCTCCAGCTGCCCTTGGCACACACACCTCTGTTCAAGCAGCATCCTAACTGATGCTCCTGGGGTGGAATGGGTGTGCTAAGTGAGATGGGCAGATAGGGAATTCCTGGGCTGCAGTTATGGAGAGGAATTTAATCAGTCCCCTGCAGCATGTCACTTGCAGCATGTGCATACAGGGTTATCTGGTGGCAGTGCTGATACCCCTGGGAAGTGCATTGCTGTGGGGGGGTGGGTTTGATCATGCAGCCCATCCCCTGGGCCAGCTCAGGTAGGTGACCCCTGGCCCTGCTTTCTTGGGGGACAGAGTTTGGGGGCAGAGGAAGGGAAATCCTGGCTGATATCCTGTGTCATGTGGGTATGCACCTCCCAAGGGAAAGCCACAGCTCAGTGAAAGGCCTTGGCTCTGCAATTAAATCCTGAAAAAAAGGAGGGGAGAGAAATTTTCATGCTGAAAATGCAGAATGTTTCTCAAAGTCTGTAAATCATAAAACAAGCATAATGGCAAAAGACTAACGAGGCTCAAAAGACACAAAACTGTAACTTTGACTAAAAGAAATAAAAATCTGAGAATGGGGAGAGATTGATGATAGTGACAGCCTCCCCTTATGAAGATACTCATATCTGTACTTTTCAGAAGGGCAAAGGGGAGGTACTTAGCTGTAGTGCCCAATTTGTGAGCTGCAAATATAAGAAACCAGGGGGAAAAAATCTTAATGGGAATCAAAGAGCACCTGCCATGCTGCAGGATCTTGCACATCACAGACACCTTCTGCCAAGGCAGGTGGAAAGAAAAGCCCAATATTAACCAAAATTAGTTTCATACACTTCCCCATGAGGACCAAGGAGAAATCCAGCTCCTCAGTTTGGAGCCTTGTGTAGCCATTCATACTCTCTGCATAGCAGAAATGTGCTGACAGATGGATCAAGAGAAATGGAATATATTATAGCACTGAATAAGCTCACAGGCTGAGCACTGGGTTTGATCTGGTGAATGCAAGATCAGCTCTTAATGCAGATGAGAATACTGATTATGCTGTGATTACCATGCTCCAGTGTTTCAGAGCACATATATGTCTGCATCCTGCTGAAATCTGAAATAAATAATGAAACTCAAAGGGCTTTTTGGCCTTCTGTAAGGCATGTCCGTGTTTCATTTTTCAGGGCTGGAATCCTTCTATAAAAGGAGGGGAAAATCAAGACATGAATGCCTTGATTCCCTTAAAAGCCATTTACTTGCTCCCATTCTTGTTAAGTCTTCCTGGAGCTAATGTTTCCTTCCCTCCGACAGCGAAGCACTCCAAATGCGTTCTGCTTTTTGTATGTTAATGGCTGGAGTTTAAGCTGGAAATTGCTCCACTATCAATTATGTGAGCTGACTTGAGCAGGAGACAAAGGCACTGAATACCAAATATCTGCCTGGCTGGGAAGGGGAGGAGGGGTGGGTGCAGCCTTTGGAAGGCAGGGAGCACTTATGGCAGCACATCCTAAGTTTTGGGTTTGCTCACTGGGTGAGTCAGATTGGTTTTGGAGAGCAGGAATGGCCCTGGACCATCCTGGGGGCACAGAGGAGCTGAGATAGGGATGCTACAGATCCAGGTGTTTTTCCATGATGTGTGCTGGCTACCCCAGCTCTAATAAATACCTGGGAGGGAAGGGAAGGAGAGAGGGAGGGGATGGGCTCATGGAAATGACCTTATCCCAAGAATGGCCAAATACCTCTGGTGGCCATAAAAACTAAGGACTGTAAAGAAAAAAAACTAATTTGCATTCAACTGAGGATTCAGCACTATAAAATGAGGAATTAATAAAGCAGAAGCTCCCTATTTTCCATTTTAACATCAATATATTAAGCACCTGCTAAAACCCAGTATGGAAGGAGAAATGCTTTCCCTTTGCATATGGAATGCCTTCAGTATATAAAGGGGAAAATCTGTCTGGGGTTTGAGATGTTAGCATGGCACTCTGGACACAATTAACTTCTCCCTGTGGAGTTTTTATGTCACCCTGGTAGAGCCATACATCCTCTCTGTTCCCCTTCCTAAAGGTAATTTACCCATTATGGAGGGACTGAGAGTGGAAATGTCATTATTAATGCTCAAAGTGCACTGGCCACCATAAAGAATTCAAGTACTGTGCTAGGAGAAGACACTTGGGTTACTCAGAGAGGAGGACAAAACAGTGTTTGTCTGTGTCATGGTTCTGTGCAAGGAATTCCATGTTAATTGCCACCAGGCACCCCAAAAAATGTCATTTGTTACCAGGGATGCAAGGACACACTTTCTGCTGACTGCCTCTATGCTGGTGTGTCCTTGCTGTGAGGAAACAGCCTGGGACTGAGGGGATTTCAACAGCTTCTCCTTACAAAAATAAAACTGCTTGACTCCTCTTTTCTCCCTTAGCCTGGGAAGAGAAACTTTAGAAATGGGATTGCAAGGAAACAGCAGGGTGTTGCTCAGCACACATGGTTAGTCTCAGCTGGAGAATGGAGGATTTGGCCTGTCTCAACTCTAAATAATGCAGTGGAATTGAGGGGCACAAGCACCTAAATTGAATGCATGGCTCCTCTTCTACCAGAGAAATGAATGGCTGAGGCCAGGCTGGGCCAGGCCAGGTTGTCTTTAGTGATAAGTGGTCATGAATTCAGTGTTTATTCTTCATCTTGCCCTTTCCAGATCATCTGTCCAATGGGGCAAGAAATACATTTCTTGAATAAAAAGTTCTGCTAAACTTTTAGTGATTGATAAAGCCAGGTATGGTCAGCACACTGTCACAGGAACTCTGTGTGTCCAAGGGGAATATGGTGCTGTTTATCAAGTGAAAAAGGGTTCACTGTTGTGGCATCCTTGCCAAAATATGCCATTTTCAGGGTGGCTTGCTGCCACTGAACAGCTGGGAATACTGGGAAGCCAAATCACCTGTTCCACTCTTGGCTGCTGTGTTGCATGTTGTTACCAGACATGTGTGCTCAGAAGTGACTTGATTTGTTCCAGGTGTCATCTGTGGGGAAGAGGAATGTGGAAGGGCTCATGTTTCCAAAACTGTGACCTTATAATAGATAAAATGGAGTCATGCATAATTCAAAATGCTGCTGTGGGACTTGGTTTTTAGGCATATAAATATATCCTATCAGATTTTTTTAATTGCTGTGCATTTCTGTGGAAGTAATTAATGTTCTGCATTTTGTGACAAGTGCCTTTCACCAAGCTCTGTGTTTCCATTCTGAGCAATTCCACCCTAAGTGCACAAGTGGCTTTCTTTATCATGTCCACATGACAGTCTCAATGGTAAAATAGAGCTTTGGGTTTTTTTTTTCTCCCATCCAGATTAGGTAAATAAGACAAAAGGAAAGAATGTTGTAACTGCACTATAGATTTCTTTTTTTCCCCCAGGCAGATGTATCCATTTTATGGTTTACTAAGAGATGTAGTAGTTTTCATGTGGATTGTAATCTAGATAGTTTTATCTGGTCTTGAAGACATCTGTTTGATTTTGTCAGCTGTATGTCACAATTACCTTTTTTTGTTTCTGTCAGCTGTTTTAAGACACAGAATTGCTCAGATGCTCTCTCTGACTGAACCTTGGACTGGTGCTTTTTGCTCTTTCTGTGCTGATTATTTCCCCTTTCACTGCCTAATTGTCTTAATTCAGGTAAGTTATTATCAGCAGAAAGCTTCCCTGAGTCTATTAACAGTCATTTGTTCAGGTAATCTGTTTTTCAGGTTAGTAGTTAGGGAAATTGTATCCCACTGTGCCCAGCAGCTTCTGCCAGCTTTTACAATGGAATATTTCTGTTTCAGCTTTGGCCAAGGTCAGCATTTCATGCAACATGAGTCATTTAGAAACTACTATAGGTCACCTAGAATTTACTAATCTGAGACCAGCAGCACTCCAAAGGTCTGTGAGAGGAGCTTTGAGCATGGATTATGGTCTAAGGGGATAGAGAGCTAATCCTGCCATAAACAAGAAGACAGTGTGTGTGTGATGTCTGCAATTAGTCAGCATGGTGAGTCACAAAGGCAGCTCTGGAGGGCTCAAGGTTTCTGTGATGGTCATGCCCATTCTCTGTGGTACAGAGAGAATGTCTAAACTGTGTCCACCTGTGCTGCAGGGTGAGAGTCAGCCCAGGGACAGCCTGCAGCAAATTCTGTGGCTCCAGTGTTGGTCATGGCCCCACTGCAGCTGCACCTGGGCCAGGCTGGGGACACACAAGGGTTTTATGGGATGCAGATGGGATGCCCACACTGGGCAAATCCTTGAGCTCACATCAGCACAGATGCAGCCAAAGTTGTCTCTTGTTTTTTTAAGGAAGAGATTCCTGAGAACACAAGACAGTGAATGGTCAGGCTGGGGAATGTGTGAAACGAGAGGTTTGGAATCCCCAGTTACACAGCCTAAAATCCAGAGGAAGCTAAATGGTGAAGCAACACTATTTAATTTTACATTTAATTTTAGCTGAGTATTGGCTTCTTTCCTCACCAACTTGCCAGAAAAACTGCAGGGTAATTTTCTGTTTATCTCAAAGGCACCAGCCAAACCCAGACTGAACTTTCCTCGTGCAGAGAAATGCTGCTGATCAAAGGCCAAATTTGAATATGATTATTTTCCTCTTATGGTTGAGTGGTACTAATCATATAGACTGTAGTTATGGGGAAGAAAAAAAACCCAGAGAGACCTAAATTTGTTCTTAGTGGATTATTTTACAATCCAAGGGTTTCTCTTTGCTTTGTAGTGACTGTAAGACATAGCACAGTGGAAAGAGGGAGTTGGCCACAAAGGAGCTACTGATGTGTCAGGTTCTCCCATCCCAACTTTCCTGCACTCCCTGCTTAAACTAACAGAATTTAGATTCTTACCTGGGCTGGTGGAGCTGGTGATTTAGGGAACTCAAATGCAAAATAAGATTTTTGCTGTAAAATAGCCTGCATTTCTCTCAGTCTTGCAGCAGCCTGAGATTTTTCATGTGTACAATCCATGGTTGCAATCAGCTTCATCAGGGCCACATAAGTGTTGTCAAATAACTTGCCATGAACTACTATAATTTTAATTAACCTATTGCTTAATTTATACACATGGCTTCTAAGAAAATGCCAGGTTTTTAAAGGTTATTAAGGAGAAATTACTTCTGCTCTAAAAATGTGTTGCCTAACTGAATTTCATGACTAGGAACTAAAGCAGTAGGGATGTGATTGGAGTTTTTTTTTTTGATGGTTTGGATAGTTTGGGGTTTTTTTCTTGGTTTGTACAAGTTTTTTTTTTAAATTTTCTAATTGCTTAGTAACCTGTTGCAATTGTGGTCTATTTAGTGTAGTACAGACCATGGTTAATGGACTTTAGCTCCAGATTTAAGTTCCTCTAAAGGCACCTTTGGTTCTTTTAAAGGTTTAGAAACCTTTAGACCAATAGCCAGTACAGAGTAAGGTGGTCCTAAACAGAGATTAAATGCATGTTTTTTCATCCTCTGGTGTTGCCAATTGAGTAAAACTGAATCACTGTATATCTTGTGCAGATGGAGAGGAAACAAATGTGTTTTCTGTTGTTTTATGTGCCCAGTGCTGTTTTATAGCTCAGAAAAGATAGCTTAATTGAGACTGTCTGTGCATGGCACTCCCTGTGTTTAGTGTTTTGCCAGCTTGCAGGAAGGAACTGTGGTTTCTTGCCAGATCAAACATCACAGCAGAATATATACTTCCCTAAACACAAACTGCATCATGTTGGCTTGGCCTCCACCCCCAAAAAAGAGCGTGCACTCCCTGCCACTTTGAATGCTGGCATCACCATTGCCTGGCTTGTGAGGACTGGCTTTTATTATTAAATCTAGCTGGTGAGGTGCATCTTCTGCACTGAGAAAGGCTGTAAAGCCTCTGCCAGCCACAAGTCCTGCTGGCAGTGCCTGCAGTCCACTGTCTCCCCGTGCCATGTGTGTGTCACTCACCCTGGGGTCACCAAATCTCTGCAGACTGCCCCTGCCAGCTCAGAGTCACCTGGGTGAGCTGGGGCACAGCAGCTGGGCTTGGTTCATCCATGGTGGGGTGTGGGCACAATATATCCCATGCCAGACCTTTTCTCTCTATTAATGGACTTATTGGAACTGATGGATATGTCTAAAACTTGGGAGGGAGTTTTAATGCATTCCCAAAGTGCATTCCAGTGCTGTTGGCTGCCTCCTCAACAGCAGTGGCTTTTTTTTTTTGCCCCTTTCCTCATGGAGTCTATCTGCCCTGCAGCCTGAATAAATCCCCTGCTGCGAGTGGGTCTCAAAGGGCTGTTCCTGGTGTGGGTAAATATGGCAGAATAACCCCTCTTTATTTTTGCATACTCCATTCCTCAAATCTTTAAAGTTGGAATCTGCAATTTCCAGCCCAGCTGGCTTTCATGCTTTTCTCAAAGAGAGTTTTGCCAAAATACCAACAATGGCCTCAACTGTTTGTTGGTTTGGCACAGTTGTGTTCACAGTGGTCTTCCTAAAACAACTGCAATATTTAGAGAAATGCACAAGAAATTTGACACTGTTAATTGTTAAATATTTTTGCACAAAGCATGACATTAAAAAGATTTTCCTCTGTTTTTTCTGTTTAGCAACTGTGGGAATTTCCAGTCTTAAGTGACAGTTTCTCCTATTACTGTGTGGAAAAAGTCATTTTGTAAGTCAGCAAAGCCAGTTAAAACTCCTATTTTAGTAGTTTTAACAATAGAAAAATTATTTTGGTCAGCCCTGCAGTTTCATAGAAACTAAAAAGGACTTTCTTATTACAGAACTATAAGGTCATTCAAGTGGAAAGCAGCCTGATCCCGTGTAGGATGGACAAGATGGACTTGCAACTAAAGGAAAAAAGAGCAAATCATACATAGTAGGGGTCCTCACACCCAGCCAAAATATATTTGCCCCAAAACTTCCTCCTCTTGACTCTATTGTTGTCCTCCTGAAGCCTCAGGAACTGATCTCCCAAGCATCTGGGAGCTGTTTGTATTTCAGCACCACTGAGCCCAAGTGTGGCTCCATCCCTTCCCAGCTCTGTGTGCTGGTGCTCTCCCCTCCCGAGGGTCTGGCTCCCTCTGTGCTCAGTGATTGTTCCTCCCAAGACAGATGCTGCTCCAAACCCATCAGTGGCTCATCCTGGAGGCCCTTTTCACTGAACAGAGTGCTTCCACTCTGCCCTGCAGGTCCTTATCTTGGTTTTGACAGCCCCCAGAGCCTTGCCAAGCTGTGCTGACTGGGCATCCTCCCTGTGCAAATAGGGGAAAAGTCATTAGTTTCCTAGGCACTCCTCAGCCTGGCTAATTAGGCTTGTTCCTCAGACTGGAGAACTGTTAATTGGTCATTTCTAATCAGTGTCTGCCAGGGGAGGACTTAGTAATGATATGACATAAAATCAGAGCCTTATCCTAGGTTTGGGGGTTTGCAGCTGTAACTGCTGCAACAAGCTGGAACAGAATGGCAAGTTATTTAAAAGAAATATTTTAAATACGTGGAAAGGTCACTTGAAGGAATTTGACTGAACTGTAAGCTGCCACTCCAGGGAATAGAAGGAAAATGACCTCCTTTGCTATGGAGACTGAAATATTGCCAAGCCTTGAAATATTCAGATGATTGGACGGCTGCCAAAATCTTGCTATTCATGAAATGCCTGGTGTATACAAGCTTGTAGGGCTATTACAGATCTTAATGAGCTACAACAGAGACTTCTGCTTTACAAAAGGCAGAGGATGCAGTTTGTCCTACCAGATCCTCATGTTCTGCAGGCATGGACCAGAGAGCTGGGTGCCTTCCTCTGGTGGCAGTGATGGGCTCACTGTGAGCCAGCCCATGAAGGTTTGCCATGCAGGCAAGCTGTGTGCCACATAACTCACTGAATGACTTGACCAGATTTTTGTGAGCCCCCACAGCCCTGGAGTCACCCTTGTTTAAAGCCATTCTTGGGCTGCTCTGTTTTGAATTTGCCATCAGTGCATCTGGCAGTTCCAGTCCCAGCTCTCTGCAGGTCTGAGTGAGGCTGCAAAGCATTTCATTAGAGGGATACTCATGCCCTGCTGCTCTTTCTCTCACTGCTGGCTTACACAGCTGAGCAGCTCACTGCTTTGCTAGCAATTGCAAGGCAGGCACTGCTAATAAGCCACTTGCTTCCCAGAAACCAGGCTCTGCTCCATGAATTCCCACTCACACGCTCTGTGATCACCAGAGCTAAAAAAACGCTCTTATTTTTGGGTTTTCATGTAAGTTTGATTTGTTTCTCTTTAAGAATTCACATTTTAACATTTGCTTTTCTGCCATGAAATTGAGCCCCTATCAGATGTTCAAACCATTCCAGTCTCACTATTGAAAAGTCCTTGAATTTTTGCTGTTTTCTGGTCATTAAGCCAATTCTAAAAAAGCCAGAAAGCTGTCTGATAGTTATAGTGGGATGTTTGATGATTCTTCTTTTTTTTTTTTTTTTGAGAAGGAAACCAAATGGCAGCTTGAGGCTTTCAGGGGCTGAAGGCTGTCTTTACCAAAGGGGCTACTGATTTTTTGTTCTTCATTTCTAGTTTTCACAAGAATTAGATGTTGTTCTCGGCAGGCTGCATGAATTTGTCTACTTCCAGAAAAAAAAAGAAAAAGAAAAAGCTATTGTTCATACAACTTAGTAGTTTCTAGCATAATCCTTGCCAAAAAGTTGGAAAACAATATGAAATTTAATAAGAGTTTATTGAACTGTGTAGGAGGAATGAAGTACCTCCAAAATTATATTATGCCAGACTGTTTCACCAAAGGAACATCAATTTGTAAGCATCAAATTCATAGGAAAAAAAAAAACCTTAGCTTGCTGAAAATGCTCTGAAAACATTTCAGTGAACTTTCCCATGAGTCCTGTGTGCTGCACATCTGCTGTGTAATGTCAATTTTCATGCTATGTCAAAGGCTAAAATCTGCTTTTTTATATTGTTTTAAATACATCATTGTATAATATTGCCTACTAACAGAGCAATGGGCTGCTCTGGGCTGCTGCAAGGGAGTAAAACTTGTGTGGGAGTGTAATTCCATTTTTCCAAGCAGGGATGACTTTTACAGGGCTTTGAGCAACCTGGTCTGGTGGGACCATGGCAGAGGGTTGGAACTAGGTGATCTTTAAGGTCCCTTCTGTGATTTTATGAAATAATTGTCAATATTTATTTAGAGCAGGTCTCAAGCCCCTAGGGCTTCAGCTCAGATTTTTATGGAAGGATTAGTTCAATCTGCTGGAAAAGGTGCTGTGTGTTTGTGATTAAATTCTTCTCAAATAGCATATTCAGGTGCCTGAATTTGTGCTGTAAAGCTGCTGCAGAAAGTCCCTCTGAGACACCAAAGGCTTCACTTGCTGTCTTCACCTCCCTACATTCCTTCTCCTGGTGCTGCAGCCCTTTTCCTTTGAAGGCAGCAACTTGAATTAAGCAGTTTCGAAGGCTGGCTTTCACAGCTGCCTGGCCCGATGCTAATTTTGGAAGCGAGCAGCCCGAGAGGTCAGCGCCGCCCCTCCATCCCTGCATCCCTCGGTGCGCAGGGGGATGCTCCGGGCTCCGGCTGACCCCTAGTGGTACCCGGGATGCAGGAGCCAGCCTTGGGGCTGCCTGCAGCTTCGAGGAGCAGCTCCTTCCTTCCTTCTTGCCCTCTCCCAGAGGGGAGGAAAAAAGTGCCTGTGTTGAGGTTGAATATGAGCATCAGGCAGGTTATGTCGTGGGAGACTCCAAGCATCTCTCCTGAGTGGCTTAGGGGCAGCACTGGGAGTGAAATGGGATGTGTGGGATAAGGGGTGTGAGGGTGAAATGGGGTAGTTTTCTTCTGGCCAGGGAAAACCCATGGTCTGTAGGTGTAAGGAGGATAGGTTTTCTGTAGGTTGCTCTTCTGCCCAAAAAGCCACTGCAGGTAATTAATGGATACAAGGAAACACTGCAGAGTTGGTGATGAATGAACCAGCTGATGGTTTAAAGCTAAAAGAGGAGAGACTGAGCTCTGGAAGAAGCTCTTTACTGTGAGGATGGTGAGGCCCTGGCCCAGAGAAGCTGTGGATGCCCCATCCCTGGAAGTGTCCAAGGGATGGAGCAACCTGGTTGAGTGGAAAGAGTCCCTGTCCATGGCAGGGGATTGGAATGAGATGATATTTAATCCATTCCAAATTATTCTGTGAGCTAGAGTCCTCACTGTGCTGCTGTTGATATTCTTTGAGATTTATACCCTATCCAAATGTACTCTCTTTCAGTTTAAGGCCATTTCCCCTTTTCCTACCACTAATTAGGAGTCTTCTCCAACCCAAATGATTCTATAAAAAATAAATCATTATACATAACTCGCACATTCTCACTGGCTCAGCTGCAGGGTGTAGCAGCAGCTGGTGGCATCATCCCCTCAGAAGGCACAAGGAGAAACAGTCTGTACCCCTTCAGCCACAGCACAAGGGGGAAAGCAGCCCGTGTGGAAATGGGAACATTCTCTCTCAAGCTGTTTTGAGACTGTGGCTCCTGCTGGTAGCATCTGAACAGCTCAAAGTCAACCCCAGCCCTGAACTGAGCTGTGAATTTGGGCATGAACCAACCTGAGTAAATGTAGCTCCTCATCATCCTAAATATGGGAAACCTGCCCCTTTGTTGCTTTCACAAAGAGCCTCTGGGTTTAAGAGGGAAAAAAAAAAAGGAGATGCATTCAAGGGCCAGGAAGAAAAGAAGTGAAGGGAGAGTGGAAAATAAAAATCCCCTTTCTGTAACTTTTGTCTTTGACAGGTATAGTCAGTAAATAGCCTCTAGCAAATCTTTGAAATGCAACTTTTTATCATTGAGATAATTACTCTCCTAAAAATCTCCTCTCTTTCTGAGGATATGTCTATTTAAAGTGATCATGTTGAGAGAAAATTAGTTCAAAACCTTTTAATGTAACTACAATTAAGAGATGAACACTGTGCAGCCATAAAAGGAGCAGTGTAAAGTTTCTGTTTGGATACTTTAGACTGGTATAGGATGATGAAGTTACATTTCAGATTTAAAGAAAAATAAAAATTTAGAACTTGGTGCTTGGTTGTACTTAATTGCACAATGAAGTTATGTGTGACTGGGACAGCCAACACAGCAATAATAAATAGCTCCAATTAGGACTTTTGGAGGCAATTAAGATTTTAACATAAGTCAAAAGAGGTTCAGTGGGGGGAAAGTCAGACCTCAGAAGCTGCCACCTTCTGCTGTCAGCGGAGAACTGGCAAAAACTCACCTTTCTCATTTGGAGAGATTAGTTTGTTCTGCCACACACAGGGCTCCTGAGGACTTCAGCTGCAGTTACCTGCACATAAAAGAGAGTGACTAATGTGGAGAAGGATTTAAATATCTAAGTCTCTTTAACATAATCTCCATTAATTTTTATGGATTAAGGAATTCTCTGTGTTAAAGCGGTCACGGAGGCTTTTGAACTCCCGCTCTGCTAATTGGTGGAGAGAAAATAATTCCTTTGTGTGTCCAGATAACTGTGGACTGCTAGAAATTTAAGAAATTACAGTAAAAATTCTGCCTGAGGTACTATTTACTGGCCTCCTTTGATAGATGTGTACTAAGCACTGAAGAAGAAAGCTGAAAAATTACCTGGGGATGGTTGACAGACATTTAACATACAAATTGCTGGATCGTGCCAGTTTGATGTGCTCAAAGGGAAATGAGACATTGCTCAGCAACATCCTGGGGTACTGCAGGGGCTGGAAGTGTCCACAGACCCCTCTCCCTCTTCTGCAGTTCCATTAAGTTCTTAAATGGTGAACTGGGAGGTGATATCTGAGTTTGTTTTGCCTTATCATGGATCTGCTGCTGCCAACAGCAGCGTGGAACAAATGCTGAGCCAGCAGTCTCTCAAATACATATGTTTTTATCTGTTTAAAAATAGCCACTCAGAATTCATGCCTTTCAGGATCAGGAAGGCCCTCTTTCTGGGATTTGTTTAAGATAGTGTATTTTTGTGGTAGCCACACATTCTTTGTGCTGCTCTCTCTCCACTTGGAGCCTTCTGGCCCCTGCCTCTTGTTTACTGAAGCAAATTTCACAGACATCTTATGGAGACATGTCCTGCTTTTTTTAATGCTTTCACTTGGGGTGAAATACATTCCAACACAGAAACTCTGTTGTCTAATTGATGCTTAAAGATCCCCTTAACAGGGAATCCAACCATGCCTTGGCATGGATTAAACCCTTTGTCTTCAGAGTTTTGGGGTGGACCTGGTAGTGCTGGGTTAATGATTGGGCTCAATCCTAAAGGTCTTTTCCAACTTTAATTATTGATTCTATGAATAGCACTGATCCTACCACTCAGTCTTGGGAGATGCCACATGGACTCTGCAGCCCCTTCCTTCTTGACAGCACATTTTAAATTGATATTTTTGCCTGCCTATGCAGCCAGTGAAAACTCTGCTTTCTCTGGATGTCAAAAGTCAAAATCTTCCCATGACTCGATGCAATGGCTTTTTTTATAAGGAAAAATCCTTAATGCTTTTCCTCTGGGGAATTTAAAGGGACAAAGGGTAGACAGGTTCAGCACAGCAAATGAGAACAAATTGTTTCTGTCTGAAAATATTGATGATGAGCTGGACCCGGGAACTGGACATTATCTCACAGTAATATATGGATTATTAACACTGTGTTTGAGTTTAATTAGAGGCTATTTCTGTCAGCTCAGTAAGGAAGAACTGTGATTTCTGCTTCCAGTTTTCAGACATTGCCTGCTGCAGGGAAATAAGGAAAATAACAATATGCTGTGACTTGACCTAGTGAGAAATGGCACAACTGACTGCCCCAAATATCTGTACCAAGGCTGTTCCCTCTGTCCTCTTCCAGCACCTACAACATCAACATCATTTCCCACTTTTTGTGATTGCAAATTTTCAAGACTTGAGCAAAAGAAGGAAAACAAACTTATTTATAAGAGCAGAACATACCTTAATAAAAGGAAAACAACAAACCATGTTGTTTGTGTTGACCAAATGACAGTTATCAGTTAAGCAGAATATTTTAAATACCTTAAATTATCTGTTAACTTTGGTTGCAGGTGCTGTAGTTGCAGGCATTTCTGAATTTCCTGGGGTGAGAAAAGTTCAAATTAAGGGTCCCATAATACCTCCCCTTTGCCATGTTTCAGGATTTTTTTTCCCTGCATTTTTGGGAAATGCTTTTTCTCCGTTCATCCTTAGAACCCTTTTCAGAAATTCCCTTGCGGTCAAGTCAATACTTAAACACTAAACAACATAAAAGCCAGGCATGTAGCTGCTTTATTAAATTAAAGCAGCTTTAATTTTGTCATAATATTTTTTCAAATGCAACTATAGCCTCGAGCTCCACTCAATGAAGTCAGCCAAAATATTTTAATAGGGTTAGCAGCTTTGCTTCCATTGTCTTCAGCTGGCTCTGCACAAGCCCTGGGGTGGGCAAGAGGCTAACACTGGTGCAACCTCCCAATGCAGTGCTCTTCCCCTCTATTCCACCCATGTTCAGTCTAAAACATTTTAAGGTTGGTATTTCAGGCTCTTTCCCCAAAATACAGAATGTGAAAAGCTGTTAGTGCTTATCCAAGGAACAATTGAGAACTTTCCCCTAAACTGCTTTAAATGGCACCTCCACAAAAACAATATTTTGCACAGAAAACGATGTTTTGCATAGAAAAGCCAGATCACCTGAAGGGAAATTGAGAATAAAAAGCCATCAGGGAGCTTGGAAAGACTTACCAAGGCAAATTGTTTTGGTTTAGAAGAGCAATAACTAAGCAAAGACACGATTATTCCATAAAGGGTGGAAGGAGATAAAGGCTGAGGAAGCAGAGCTTGTTGTAGGAGGCCCAAGTCAAGAAAACAACACCTTTGGGTTATACCAGTGGTTATTTTTTGGCACAAAGACTTAAAAGTGAGGTGAAAATATTTGTGTGAAATTTGAACAATTTACTGAGATCCAGAGGCTTAGGACTCTACACAGATGGTGTAAAGCTACACCAGAGCTATACAAGGTGCTGTAGCATTTGTCATCCTCTGTGGCAAAGACATTATGGGGACAATTTTATTAAAATTGTGGTGGCTTAGTCTGTGGGAAGTGTTATCTTTTATCTGTAAATTCATTGTTTCCTTAAGATGTCCTCTGGTCTCTGCCATTTTATGGGGGAAAATCTCACTGCAGGTCACAGTTAAAACCATGTTATAAAACAGCAGCCATGTTCTTCTGATTTTTTTTCCCCCCTGAAACTTTAGGCTTAGAATAAGAAATCAGTTTTTGATTTATGTGTTTATACCAAGCCTACACTTGCTGTTCAGTGGTGTTGAACTGCTAAGAGATGCAAAAATCTTTCAGTAATTGTAAGAAAATGCTGCAAGCCTGTGCTTTCTTCAAAAGCTATTTTTCTTCAGATTATAATTTTCTGCTTGACTTACTGAGAATCTGCAGTGAACAAGCTTTTTTTTCCCCTTCTAATTTCTTTAAAGGCTTAACTTTGAGAAATGCACAAAACTAGCTAGTGCCCCAGTTTCAACTTCCTTGTTTTACCTTGAAAATTACTGTAAATCTCTTCTAGTATTGTTCTGCATAAAAGATAAGTGGACATTAATAATGCAAGCTTAGAAACTTCCTGGATGTTGTAAAGAATAGGAATCTATTAAGGAAACAATGGCATTGTTTCCCTTTCATATTTCTTCCCCTTATAAAACCATCTATCCATACTCATAAGAGACTCAAATAACAATTTTCACTCTTGAAATACCTAGAGCAGCCATGTTGAAGACTGAGAAATACAACATTAAGGTTATTTTTAAACAGAAACAAGCCAGTTTGCAAACTGGGATTGAAAACTCAGGTAGGAGTCCACACCTGATGCTTAACCAGGTAGGGTTATATACAGAATTCATGCTTTTCAGGTACAATTCCAGTGAACTGTGAACCCATGGCAATATGTTGGGTGGTTATATCAGACTGGTCACTTTCTCATAATTGTTGAATTAGTTTCAAATGGGAATTGCTGCTCATCAATGCTGTGGGAAGGTTATCTCCTCCTGAATAAGTTGCTAATAACAGCAGGCTAGAAACTACACACTCCTCTTTTCCTCATGGTTCAGCACAGCAGTTGGGGGTTTTCCTAACACTGACCTATTTTAACCCAAGTTTAAGATCCAGTGGTCATTACCACTTTAAGCTTCTATTTCAAAACTATTTATGTTCCCAGCTTATGGGAAGCAGTGCATCCAAGTGTTTGTTACACTGGAAGGTTTAACCCCACAAGCAGTTGTGGACTTGCAGTATTTCCATGAATCCTGCTGGCTTTGTTGCTCAAACACAGGTTTGGAAGCCCATCTTTTCAGAGAATAATAGTTTTAAGGTTCTGAACAGGTAAACTCATTTTTGACAGTGACAGTGATAAGAGTTGTCCCTATAAATGTGTAAAATTAGTCCCCAAAGAGAAAATCCCTGTTGAGGTCACCCCCAAAGGTGACTCTGGGCCCAGCAGTGGCTTGAGCTGTTTGCCAGCTCTCACTCAGCACAGTTCATGAAGGGTTAAATGTCAGAGCTTCACCTGGTGCAGTGACACTCAGGGATGAAGATGAATTAGGGATGTGTGTCTGGCCTTTCCATTTATTGGCTGCTCCTTCCAGCAGCCACAGCTCAACCACAAAAGCTCTGCTTGTATCTTAAACTTGGCAAATGAATCCCAAATCCCACGGAAATTAGTTAATGTAAACTACTAAGAGTAGAATTATTTGGCAGTTTCTAACCCTCTGGCCATCTATTAAATATGCATAAACAAAACCTAAAGCCCAGCAGTTCCAGATGTTTGTTTGTACTCAGCTGGGGGGAGAAGGATTTGCTGCTTGAAAAGAAATTAGAGGAAATTTTTGCTTTTGGAAGTAGGAAGAGAGTTTACTGTAACTCTTCATTTTCATTCAAACAGAACTTATTAGTGTTTGAACATTTGTTCCAGCAGGATGGAGCTGCAGCAATGCTGGTTTAAATGCAGCTTGGTGCTGGATTCAAGATTTGACTGGGGAGCACAAAGCTGCTCCTCAGGCAGGGATGAACTTGCTTGTGTGTCAAGGAATCACACAAGGAATAATTTGGGTTGGAAGGGACCTTAAAGATCATCCAGTTTCAACTCCTCTGCCATGGGCAGGATCACCTTCCACCAAACCAGGCTGCTCAGAGCCCCATCCAGCCTGGCCTTGGACACTTCCAGGGATGGAGCATCCTCAGCTGCTCTGGGCACCCTGTGCCAGTGCTGGGGAGGAGGTGATGGACAGCACAAACAAAGCATGTGGGAATGCTTGTGAGGGATTAAAATACTGGAATATATTTCTGTCCAGGGAGCTGGTGAATATGAGGGTTTATATAAGATGAGTGCTCAGCCTGCAGTTTAAAGCTTTATGTGAACTTTGGATATCACAAACACCCCAATCTCTCTTTGTGCTTCTGTAAATCCTGTGATGCACTGCAGCTTTTTCATTCTGCTTTTCCATGAACAAACCACTTCTGTGGATGGCCCTGACTAATTTACAAAACTCCTTTTTGATGATGTCTGCACAGGAGTGAAAGCCAACTGCTTTACAATCAAATCTTTGCAAAGCAAATTATAATAAAGCAATTTTTCTGAGAATCAGAGGACAGACTAAAAGCAATTCCTCTATTTCTCTATAGCTTTAATACAGAAGAATTGCATTATTATATGAAGCTTTGTAAATATATATATATATGAAACTTCTGTTACTGCAAACTGAAAGTTTAGGACTTTTTCAGAGGAAATAATATCCTTTTGGCTCAGGTATTTGTTTAACATCCCATTAAATAACTTTTTGGAATTGGAGCAGAGGAGGATGAGTTAAAGGCTTTGCTTTTTTAGCAGTGAGAGACCAGGAGTTTGACTAGTGTTGAAACAGTCAAAGTTTCTTTCTGTGGCATATCTATTGATGTTTGACTGAATTCTCTCTTCAATTGGCCTGAAGCCAATTTATTACAGCCATAAATTAAAAAATGTTTGTGTTACAGATGCTACCTGGATTCAAAATACCCAGGGGTTTTATTTATTCTGTCAAGCAGTGTATTACACCAGAATTTTTTAAGCTCTACTTAAACATTACACTACAAAGGAAGATTAAAAAAAGAAAAAAATCAGTTACTACATATTTCAAAAGCTAAACTATGATGAGAGAAAAAGGAGATAAAAAAAGAAGAAAGATACTTGTATGAAGACCCTGGGCCTCTTAATTTTTAAGCCAGGCAAGGAATATGATTTGCAGAGCAGCAGAGGAGCTGCAGGGACAGAGCCAGGGTGTGGATTGCCATCTAGTGGGATCTGGTCACTGGGGACAGGCACAGGAGTTTCACATTTCAGGAGGGTGCCTTGGTTCTTTACACATTGCACAGTCCCAAATTAGCTTATTTTCACTTCAGCTCTCCTTTTGGCTGCTATCTGGCTTAAAGGCTGTGGGTTTCCTTGTGCAGGAGTAAAACTACATCACATTTTGGCTGGATGTTGTGGGGCTGGAGAAGGAAACCTCAAGTCATTGCAAAGTCTGGCTGGCAGGGGTTTCACAGCACTCACCAGACCCTGCCATGTAAGGGAGAGTTCACTGCTCTCATTAAAAGCAAGTCAAGGCAAGTTTCAAATTAAATACAGCATTTATTCATTTGCAGGAGTTTTCCACAGCATGCCTTTAAAAAGACCCAGCAGTGCATGCTTGAGAGGGCTCTTGCTAGAATGCAAGAAGCATTTGGACTGGTTTATTTGCCTTTCCCTTGGGCAGGCTCTCCAGAGACCAGGGCTGCATCTGCTGGTTGCAGAGTATTCCAGAACACTCGATAAAAGCCTTTTTCTGAGTTCCCATCTGGCTGATATTCCTGTCCTGGGCCCTGAAACAAAAGGGTGTGGTAAGAAAACACCTCGGAACTGGGAGTTCTGTAATGAAATGTTAGTTATGTCACTAACTGTGACTCCACTAGGTGGCACAGAAGTACTTTTCCTGGGATAAATGTAAGCATTGCCACTGCAAGATTTCCTTGAGGAAATCCAGCAGGAGCTGCCTTTTCCATTCCTCTGGAGAACCATTTCAAAGCATGAATATTGTGGGGCTTTTGTATTGGGTATTAATAAAAACTCAAAGTGAAAACCACTCAGTCAATCACTAGATTTAGGATTTTTTATACCAGAGGGATCTTAAAATCTACTGTGATGGCCCTGCCCAAAGGCAAAAAGCAGAAAATGAGCTGCCAGGATGAAGCATGGGACAAAAATGAGGGAGCAAAGTGTGGAGTCCCCTCCCTTGACGGGGCAGGATAATGTGAGTTTTCCTAGATGAGCTCCATCAATGCCTCATCTCAGCAGTGTGAACCTTCCCTCAGCTCATTGCAGGCCTTGGCACAGTCCCATGGCTTTTACTCCAGTCCTGACACTGCAATGAAATGCACCAGTGGTGGCTGAGCCAAAGAACAGCAAAGCTTTTAGAGACTTCATGGGCACACTGCTAAGATTGCTCTTTTTCTTATGCAGCTGCACAAAAAAAAAAATCCATCAAGTCCTTCTGCACTGGAACAAATGTTTTTCACATTTTTTGAAAGTCTGGAGGTTTTTTCCCAAGTTTTTTCACTGAAAATCACTAATCTCAAAAAACAGATTTGTGGAGGTGTTTGGTTCAAAATGGAAAAGCCTTCAGGTTCTGTGCTCTGTGCAGAACAGGAATTTTGAGCTGGATGACAACAACCTTCAGCCAGCTCTGTGCTCTAAGCTCTCAATCAAGTGACAGGCCATTCTAGACTTTGGGGTAGAGTTTCCTATGACGGACAAAGCACTCAATTAATTTTGTCATTTCCCTCTGCTCTTGAATTTCCCCGTCTCAGCCTTGCCCATACCCAGATTTTCATGGTCTCTGCATCCCTGTCACTCTCCTGTGGCTCCAGCTTTTACTAAGTAGAAGTCACAGGTTCCAGCTGCCAAATGCCACGGGAGGTTGCTAACTAGTAATTATTTCTGTTGCTTCTCACACTTTGGCAGAGCTACTTGGCAGGTCCTGGTAACCCAATCCTCCACTTGGTTTATTGCTGGGAGAGAGTGGGAGCTGCCCACAGCGACCCTTGCTGTAAATATGACATCTATTAAGTCCTACTGAAAGACTTGGTCTGAAACCAGTGCCTTTTTCTTCATTTACACTTTTCTGCTCAAAAGATATTTCAGTAAAGGAGTGAAAGTTAAAAACTTAGGGATGTTTGTCAGTCTCAATGGTTGCCTATGGTCATCTTCAAATGATGCTAAAATTATGAAAGAAATCACTCAGTGCTGTATCCATCAGTCACATGCACATGATGCTCATGGAGCAGGCTTGTCTCTCCCTTGTTATGTTTTTATCTGAGGGATGAGTAGCTATGCATATCTCAGCACATTATAACTAGTTCCAAGAAACACATGATTAATAATACTCATGTTTTAATTAAGCAGCCACCTTTTGAAGTTTTATGGCACTGGTGTCCTTGTGCATGTGTTTGGGTATTTAGCAATACCTCTCTGTTATGTAATGCATCTTCTTTTGTAGGTGACATTTAAGAAATAACAAAATCATAAATATTAGAGTGACTTCAGGTGGAAAAAATTTTCAGCTCATTTCTTCAGCGTGGTCTGTCCTGTCTCATACTCCTCAAACTTTATTGTATTTTATTTTTATGCCTGTCTTTTGCATCATATAGTTTCAGCTATTTCAGAGGCTGCTTTTTTTCCCCAAATGAAAACCAGCAGCTGTCTGATGGCAAGTTCAGTGGTACACACAAACTAAAAACTTTCATTCAAATAGTAACATGGGTTTTTTGGGCTAAACTCTTTTTGAAGCCACTGAAAACATCCTTTACAAATTGGGATAGAAGGTGTAGCTGTGCCCTGGTGCAGAGCAGAAGGGGTCCTGCTGGCTCAGGAATGGTGGATCTGGGTCAGATTCTCCTGTCTGTGTTTTGCTGCTGGGGAAAAAGCTTTTCCCAAGTTCACTACAGCAGCAGTGCAATAGGGCAAACCCTTGACCCCATCCATAGCCATCCCATGAATTTGGGAGTGTTCAGGTACAGCCCATAGGTGACAGGTGAGTGGCTTTTGCCTCCCTGAGGGCATTGCTTGGTGGCAGATTTAAGGCAGACTGGTTGCCAGTGGGAGGTAGCTGATGGCAGGGCATCTAATTACAGACTTTCCACTTTTCAGGGTAACCTGGTGTCACACATAAACCTGTCAAAATTCCTCACAGACAGAAAATATGATGGAAAGTCAAGCTGACCCCTGTTTAGGGCTTGTTGGTAAATTTCTACTTCCCTTTCTCTGTTTTTGCTTGGCTTTAACCACCTTGAAATACATGTTTGGCAGAAATTTGTGCACTGCAGTAAATATCAACACAGAAAATGGCATGCCAAGCAGTTTTCCAACATAAGGGAAATCCTGCATGTTGTTCTGGTGGTGCCAAAAACTCCCTGTGTACAACAAGGACAGAAAGCAGTTTGCCATGCTCTGTTTCAAAACTCAGCATCTCAACTCTAAAACACTGAAGGCTTCCTAGACTTATCTCCTTTGAAACAGCTTTATTTCTCCCTGGAATCAGACTGAGAGACTAATGTAATCAACAGCTATTTAAGGAGGCAGGAGCAGGAAAGACCCCTCAGGTTTTTGAGACCTGCAGTGCAGGGCTGAGCCAGTGAGATGCCTGCCCAAGGACAGGAAACCATAAACAGGCTCCTGGGGGTAACTAGCACCAGGAATTAGGTTAAAGCACAACAACCAGAAATGGAAAGCTGAGAAAATGCTACAGTACAGTACAGTACAGCAATCCTAGACAGAGGGATGGATTTTTTCCCCATATCTATAAAAAGGACAGTCCAACTGGGCAGGTACCCCAAGATGATGCTAAATACCAGTCCCCTTGCCCAGTGGCCATGAACACACCCCCAAAAAACAACATGGGCTGCTCAAATCTGGCTGCCACACATCCAGATCAGGGTTGCAAATCTGGGAAAGCAGAGGGGGATGATATTTTTCATACAAATCTCTCACAGGCCTGTCTCAGTATTGATATTGGGATTTTTCTAATGGTCTCACAAGAGCAGCATGGAACTGACTGATGTGTTTTCTCCTAGAAGAGCACAGCTTAAAGTGTACACTGGGAATTCCTCATTCATTACAAAACTTGCTTCAGGACATGGGATACCATCTCCTCTGCGTAGGTGTGAGAATAGGAAGGGATCAGGAAGGAACTAGTGAAATGCAGGGGCTAAAAATAACTATGTGCCTTCTCCCTCACCAGACTTTGAAGCTTTGATCTCTTTTTGCCTTTGTTTCAGCAAAAAGGAGAGTTCCAGCATAGCTGTTGATATTTAGCTATAGGCCTTACATGAGTCTTTCTAAATTTATACAAGTTAGCAATAAATAAAAAGGATCCAAATTTTAGCATCTTATAGCTTGTGTGCCTCCTTGTGGTTTTCAATAGAGGAAATATTCCTCACTTTGGGAGATTCAGTAAGAGATTTTAAACACTTGCTTGCATTAATAACTCTGACAGGACAGCTTCTCACTCGGTGCAATTGTGACAACTGATCTTGACCTAAAGCAGAAATAGGGATAATGAAAAAGAAAATATTCACTTGGCCACAGGATTAGAACCAAAATCAACCTCTTGGTGGGTCAATTCCTCATTTTGAGAGGGAGTTGTGCTTGAACACTCCCCTCAACAATGCAGGGTGAAGTCATTCTGATACTGTCAAAAGGAAAATAGCCTTTATCTAATGTCTCTGTGATTTGTTTTAAACCCCAGGAAGTTGTTTAAACTATTTCCTCCCACCTTCATTAATCAGTCACATAGAGAACTTTTGAAGGAGAAGTGAATGTGCTAAGTTCATGAATGACTTGAATTTATGATGTAGGATTTAGAAAATACCTTCAGTTGAAATAAGGTTGCATGGCCCCATATCAAGTAAATTAATATATTGTGGTTTTAAAACAGTTTGTAAAAAACTGGTATTTTCATCATGTTATGTATCTTATATTCTGAGCAGAAGCTCTCATTTATTGAAGTTCCTAAGCCGGAACACAGAGTGGAGAAAGTAATTGCTCAAAAAAAAATTTGATCAGTCAAGTTTCTATACATTAAAAAAAGGCTAGAATTTGGTTAATGGCAGTGTGGTGACAACCACTTAATTTGATTTGATGCCATTCTACAGGTGCTGAGGGTTCTTTTCTGGCAAAATGAAAACCCTTTGATGTTAAAAATGGTGTTAAGACATTCAGCTTTTACCCTCACCCCATTTTTGGTAATTTAATCATCCATTGAAGTAAATAATTTCACTGGAGGACTCCAGCCTGCTCACAGTGTTTCTGAGATTTTTCTTACTTAACACTTTGTACTAATTTATTGGTTCAGCACTGTTTTTCATGGGTTTGTGGGTTTATAATCATAGTTCCCATTAACTTCAGCACAGCAGTTGGCATCAAAACTACCCGTGTGCAGTTTTTTAGCCATTGTGCAAGAAAACTGCCAAATAATGCAGAATGGTTTGGTTCCCCTCTCTCCCCTGGAGTTACAAACCAAAACACACAAAATCTGCTCTGAAGTGCACTAACCAGTGACCTTATTTTGAGAAGATGAGCACTGGAGGATTTATTCAAGATTTCTGAAAGGTGTCAAAACCTGCTCTGAAGCACAGTAATAAGTGACCTTCTTTTGAGAAATGTCAGAGAGGATGGAGCCCGTATTTAATTCTTCAAAGTGGTTCTGCTGGGCCCTCCAGCTGTGACCTTTCAGACATAATTCTGAACCCACAGATTGCCCTGGTGGCCGGGGTGGGTTCCCTGTTAAAAGTGGTCCCAAGCAGAGGGAGGATGGGTGTGCAGTGGGTGTGAGGAGCAGCGTGCTGACCTCTGGCTCACACGATGGCAGCAGTGCCTTCCCCGCTGCAGGTGATTTATGGCACCTGATTTGCTGCTGTCAGCTGCCTCTGATTTGTGAACAAGTTGGAATGAGCCTCGGGGAGAGGGTGGGAAGAGGGCAGAGGGGTGTTTGAAAGGAAGGTTCACAGCTTCCCCCCGCTCCGAGGGGCTGGATGTGTCATCTGCCACTGGAGTTCTGTAATTCCTGCCTTGCCTGGGCATCTGGGAGGAAGAAAAACTGCAAACTGATGACAGCCTTGAAACAAGCACTTGAAGAGCTTTGGGGCTGTGGGGGCTTTTATAACTACCTGCAGGTAGAAGTCCTGAGGCAGGGGAGGGTGTGAGGAAGGAGCAGTTTGTCTCTGGCAGAGCAGTGACTGAAATGCTATGAGAATGTGATGTCTTTGTGCTAGAAACAATACAGGAGCCTCTTTTTTAAACAAACTCGAAAATAAACTTGAAAATCATTTATTTTCTTCTTCCTGGTTCCTTATGTGAAGCATGCAGGCTCCATGTGAGCATTGCTCTATCAAATTTTTGAGGAAGGACCCTGCTCATTTCTCCATGGAACACCCTTGGGATGTCCAAGGATTCCACAATACTCCTCCACATCTTTGTTCCTCTGAGTGTGAGCCTTGCCCCCATCCCTTGCAGCATCCCAAAACCCTTCAGGTGCCTGTGCCACACCCCCAGGAAGGTGTGGAGAATCCAGCTGCTCCTCCTGTGCCTGTGGTGAAAAGTGTGGATAGCTCCACACGAGGGAACCCTGGGCAGATTAAATCAGCAGCTGCAGCAGGATGTCAGCTTCTGGCATTTAATAAAGCCCCACTGGAGCTGGATACGTGGCTGTGCTTCATTAGTGAGGAGCCAAAGGGATGTGCTGAGTGATGTGCTATCTTTTTAATCATGTTAGTCCACATGAGGCTTGGATAGAGATATTTATTACCCATCCTGTTTTCATAACTGAGGTTTCCAGCTCAAACTGAGGGACAGGAGATGCCAAGTTTCTCTCTTGGTTTCTCCTTTTTCTTCCAACTTTGGGCTGAAGAAGCTGCTAATAGCACTCAAAAAACCAGAATTACTCCTCAAAAATTTACCCCATGCTGGCAGTTTCTGTAAAACAGACAAAATTATTAGTTTTTCCTGTGATCAGCACTGGGAGGCTTGGACCATGTTAAAATGGAGATCTTTGCTGTCTATCTTTCAGACAAACAGCTACCAACATACCAAAAGGCCATTTATTTTCTAATGTATCCTTGCAACTTGAGGATAAGAATTTTTTGCCTATAAAAAAAATTGTAGAGGTCTTTCTCATACTTACCTCAGAGTATGATTTCTGAGCTGAAATTCTGCAGATCTCATCACAAACTTTTGAGGAAATTTGAAAAGAAAATCATGAAAATCAATGTCAGTGCTACTGCTGCCCCTACAACCTTTATGGCACGTGTGGGCAAATAATACAAATAATAAAATACACTTTAGTTTGTCTACAGCTATTTGTGATTCAGGAAATCTCTGTCAATTCCATGTGTGCAGGATTTGATGGCAAAGCTGGCACAACTGTGGCAAACATCTCACTGTGCTTAGGTGAACAAAATCCCACCTTACTGTAAGGCACTGTCAGAAGTATGGTGTGTAAACAAGGGATCAAAGTCCACCCAGCATTCCCAGGCTGTGCAGTAGGAAATGCCTGATGTCTCCCATTTCAAATGAACTCCTCTAGACAAAAAAGTTGCAATTATCCAGGCAGCTCTAAGGAGGTGAGTGAGCAGCTACTTTAGAACAGTGAGGGTGTTAAGCATACACAGTTCAGGTGTTGCCTTCTGGCAGTTTTTGTGTGTTCTTTAATATTAATCTTTGTAATTTAATAGGCATAAATAGAGATCATAATTGCCTTAAACAAAAATGCTTTTAAAGTTTTTGTCTGGCACGTTATTTTGTTCTTTTCCCCCCCCCACTTCATAGTGCAAACTATCCAGGCAGGATGGGAAATCCAGTACTTAGTGTCATATTGGGCAGCAGCAAGTTTCTCTGCTGAGGTAATGGCCAAAACTTGGAGAACTTCCACAAAACTTGGTTATTTTGGTTATTTTAGGGACAGCCAGAGTTCAGACTGTTTGGGAACCATCAGTAGCATTTGTAAGTGTTTTATGGAGCATTCCACTGGGATCTGGGGGAGCTTAGGAGGTGTGCCTTAAAGCCAGCTTGCTAATTCATAAATAACCACCTGAGCAAATGGGAATGAAGGGAAACTTTTGCCTAAATCTGGAAGCAAAATACCTCTACTCCACCTGATGCTGACAAGTCCAGGCTCCCTTGGGACAGACCATCTCATCTTGAGGGTACTTTCCAAGACAATTTAAGACCCAGCCTCTCTCTTGAGGGAGTTAGAGTTTTCATGTCCTCCTGAAATCCTTTATTTTTTTCCTTTGCTGCTTCTGCTTCTAATAGCAGAGGACTGGGGGATGTGGAGGAAGCTCCAGGAGGCATCACAAACTGAACAAAGCACCCAAAATGTGGCCATTCCATGTCTCCTTTCCTTTTCTTTTCCTCCAGACAGTGATGGCAGCTATTCAGAAGGAAAAACTTGCATCCAAATTGTCCCTTCCCACTTTTGGGATTTCCTTTTCACAGATGGCCAAGGTTTGGGGTTTGTTTTTCCTCTGCTGCACTCCATTTGTGAGGAGGAAAATGCATCACATACCTTGAAAGCCCAGGGCAGGGTTGGTACCTCCCCCTCTCACCTTCCTGCATCTCTGAACTTTCCCTCTTCCTTAGATGTTTGGGGAGCAGCTCAGGCCAAAAGAAAGAAAGGAGAAGCGTGGGTTTAATTTGGCTTATTGTTTATGGTAGATTGCCTAATTTTAGGTGAATGGCCATTTGTTATATTACCTGATGTGTATTTTGATATTGTAATTTGAATTAGGGGAGTCCTCCAGTGCCAAGATTAGCATCATAAAACGAAATAAAATAAATAAAAAAGGGTTAAAAAAACAATCAGCCAGTCCAATTAAAATTGTGGCTGTCTGGAGCCATGGAAAAATGTAGCATAAACGGAGCTGCAGGATTTGCAGGGTGGAGCTGGCACTGGCAGCAGAGAGTGCAGGTATATACCTGTCTCCCCGATTTGGCCCAAACAACTGCCAGTGTGCTCTTTTTTGGGGATCAGAGAACAAAAGTGAGGCTGAGCTGAGGGAGAAGCCAATCCCAAGAGGTGGGTACCTGTTGGAACAGTCCCCTTTGCCTCTCATCCCAAGCGCTCCCGTGATTATCGGCTCATTGCCCCTCTCCGGCAATCAGCGACCCGCTCACCCCTTGCGAGCTCGCATCACTGCTGAGCCAGACTGACAAGATAAACTCGGTGCTTAAAATTCCATTTCCAGTAATAGAAATGTACTCCATCCTGTCATTTTTTAAACTTTTTTTTTTTTTTTTTTTTTTTTTGGAAGTCATACAAAACGCCACCATATTAGATTAAGCCTGGAAGGCACAAATTTAAAGAGTGAAACTTGTGTTTCTGAACAGAATGACAGCCTCTTCTTTTCACACTGCAGGATTTTCTTTTGACTTTGGCACTCAGATTTCTTCTTTCTTTACAAGTTTTCTTTTTTTTTTCTTTGTCTCTTATTTTGTGTAATCAATCCTTGAATTAGTAAATCACTTAAACACGTATTGTGCTATAAGCTTATACTGGGGTTCTCTTGAAATCAGTGAGTATTAGGGTTTTGTTCAAGCACTTCATTAAATCAAAATATTTGTCCTTCTGCCTTATTTTGTTGGGGTTTTGCACCTAGTTCTGTTCCTAGATTTCATGTCAGCACGGATATGCCAAGTTTGCTCACTGGCAATGATTTCTGCTGGGATACTTTCAGAAAACAAAAGCAAAAAGGAAATCATCCTGGGAGAAGAAGAAATTCCATCTGCATTCAGATTCCTGGATGGCCACACTGGCTCAGCTGGACACGAAGCTGATTTACAATGTGGTGAAGCACCCCAGGCTCTGAACTGTGTGAAAAGCAGCTGCTGTGAGATGTCCTTCCTGTCCTGTTGGGATGGCAGCAAGACAACTCTTTGCACAAAATTTGTTGTGTGCTGCTCCTTAACCAGCTCACAGAGCTCAGTGGTGTGTTCTGCACCAAACATGCCAAAATTAGCAAAGATTTGGAGATCCCCTGTGTCTGGAGCAGCATTGAAGGCTTGTGGAGAGTGCAAACTGAGGCTTGATAAATGCATGCTCCAGCAGAATTTTGGATCTAATTGAGCTCTAATAGAGCATCATTAAAGCTCAGCATTTGTCACTCCCTTTCCAAAATGCCTTCCTCGTGCCCCCCTTTACCACCTTTCCCTGCATTGCCCTGATAAAAATGAGTGCTTATAATAGAAAGACATAATTCTCTTTCTTCTGATTTGAATTCTCTGTACGAACCAAGTCAGCAAATACACAAACCCTCCTAGAAAAAGTCTTTCATGTAGGTAACAGTGGACTTTTTTTTTTAAAGAGGGCAGTCTGCCAGAGGGTGTCCAATATAAGCTTTTGTAGACAGCAGTTTTTCTACATAGAGCTGAGTTGACAGCTTTCCTCCTGGGATAATCACAATCTTCATTCTTCTGGGACAAAATTGCTTCTGACAGTATAAAACCCAGGACATCTTTGATGTAAAATCTGACTCCAACACATGAATGGTGAGACTACAGAGCCATCCCATTCAAGACAAAATGTTAGTAGTGGAGGCAAGATCAGAGGTGCCAGCTGAATTAATCAAACTAGTAAAATGTGAGGAAGTATCAGTCCATAAAGCTGCCCAATAAATCCGAGTGCAGAGCGTTGGAAGTGCCTTTGGACACTAAGCTGGGTGTCAGACTGGGGCTGGGCACCCTATCCTGCTGGTATCTGCCTGCTGCACTGCATTAAATGTTCTGAACCTGCATTTTTTCCCAAAGTCTGGATCTCTAGTGCTCGTTGACACAGTTGTTCTCCCTCCCTCTTCCTTTCTTCCCCTCTTTTGGGATGAGGAGCTGCTGTTTCAAATTGTGGGGGGGTGAACCTGGCAAGGCTGGCTTTGTTCCCCCAGCCTGACCTGGGGATGACAAAGGGGTTGCTGGGCACCTAAAAAAGTTTGAGTTTGCAAAGATAATTTTTTTTTTTTTCCCCCAGGGAAGGATAGAGTATCAAGATGAGCAGCCAATTTTCTGCAGAGGTAAAATTAACCAACACTACCATGTTTTTTCCTTAGATTTTAAAAACCACAGGAGGGGGTTGTTTTTTCAAAGCTCAGGATGTTTTGGGATATACAAAGGTGCAGTTAAACAAAATACTAATTGTGGCATGTAGCCCAGGAGTATCAATATCCTGGTAAACCTGGCTTTGAGCATCATTTACTTACAAAGACGTGGAGATTGAGTGGAGCATTGAAAACCAGGATGGCAAAAGGAGCTGTTTCTGCCGCTGGAGACGTTAATGCAGCAGGAGGATGGAGCTGGGAGGGAGGGAGCGCTGCCTTTGCAGGATCCATGTGTCCAGGGTCGGCAGGTGGCACCAGCGCCCCATCCATCCATCCATCCATCCATCCATCCATCCATCCATCCATCCATCCATCCATCCATGCATCCACCTCCCGGCAGCGCCGCTCCACAGCCCGCTGGGGCTGGAAAATATCCTGTTTGCTCTTCTTTTGAGCTCGCAGGGAGTGTCACCCAAATGCCAGACACTTTGTCTGAGAACAAGACTCAAGGAACTGCTTTCAGCCGGGGCTGTGTCCATACACCCCAAGTGAGGAACAGTAAGGTCTCTCCTTCCTGCACCCCTTACAGCAAGAATGCAAGATCTAACAGCCTGCAAGCTGCTAAACAAAGTTTAGATGATTTTTCATTTTTTTTTTTGTCACATTTTCTTTTCTTAAGCATTCCTGCAAGATTCCTCTAAAAGGGAGATGGAGTTTAGCCTGGAGAAGCCTGAGAGAGGACCTGACCATTGTATCTAAGAACCTGAAGGGAGGTGCCTAGGGATGGACCAGGCTCTGCTCAGTGGTGCAGGGCAGTGGGACCAGAGGCAAGGGGAAGACACCTGAACATGAGGAAGAATTTCACTGAGCAGTGACTGAGTGCTGGAACAGATTGCCCAGAGAGGATGTGGAGTCTCCTTCCCTGAAGATATTCAAAAGCCACCTGGACACAATCCTGGGTAACATGCTGCAGGGGCTCTGCTTGGGCAGCAAGATCGACTAGATGACCTTCTAACGAGATCAATCTGTGAGATGGAGGGAAAGCCAGATAAAGGAAAAGCCTGAAGCATCAGCACTGACTGACCAGGCACCCATAGATTCCCCTATGCCTGCCAATATTTCTGTAGCAGGTCTCAAAGTCCTGCTCATTTCCCTGTGGATCATCCACTCCCCAAGCTCACTCACTTCTTGCCTTGCTCACTTCTTTGCCCTCTGGTCTTCTGCAGAGGCTCCCTGTTCTCTCCACTCAGCCAGCACAAAGCAGGCCCTGTCTCTGTGGCTCAGCCCAGCATCTGAGCATGCAAGTAATTCCATCCCCATTCAGCAGAACACTTAGCCACATGCTTACCTTTAATTATGTACTTAAACCCAAGACGTGTGAACTTGTGCTCTGGTCTCATGCTGGACAGCACAGAACTTAATGAGATGCTTAAAGCTAAATAAGTGCTCGGTGATTTCCTGGATCAGGACCTACCTAAATAGAAGATTACCCCACCTGATATTTAAAATTAGATTATGTTTAATTTGGAAGTCAGGGCACTTCCTTGAAGTCACATTGATTTGCCATAAACAGTTCTTGGAGGCAATGCCCCTGGGCTCTAACCCAGGCCCCTTTCATCAGGCTCCTGCTGAGGTCAGTGGATTTACATTAGCTCCTGGGTCCCTGCAGAGGACAGGGAAGGAAGGAAGGAGACACCTGGGCTCACACCCTGTCGATTTACCCCCCTGGTGAGAGCCCTGGTTGAAGGCTCAGCAGCCTCTTTTCCCAGAGCTGGGGCAAGATTGTGGGGTGGGAGCCAGAGTGCTGCACACCTCCATCTCCCCTCTTTCACCCCCATAGCCCAAATAAAGTCATGGAGCTCAGAAGATGAATTAAAAGATGTCCATTTTGCTGGTGCAGATAGTGTGTGTGTCTGCTGTGTGATGCTTTTGCTGTTGGGATGAGGCAGGGCTGACTTACTGCCCACAAACTTAAAAACAGGATGGTGACTCCATCACCACACAGCTTTTGAAGGGCTTTTAGCTCTGGTTTCTTTAAAGAGGTGAAATGGATAAATCAACAAATAAACTTAATTAGAATAGGGTAATAAATTTGTACTGATTTACATGCCTCTGGATAGTAATAGATCGTTTCACTTCAGTGGGGGAAAAATAAGGGAAAAATATGAGTTTGTTTTGGACATAAGTATCCAAATGGGATACTGGAACCATCTTAAAACACACTTCAGTGCAGCTAAGAGAGGAATTCACAAGTAATCCTGTGCCCAGATGTTAGGGTTTTCTTCTTCACACAAGACATCTATCATCAGAAAGGGGAAGCTGTCTCATTTAATTTGCATTCCAGGTTACTAAGGAATTCTGTAGTTTGTTGCAGTAAGCCTGGGTAGTGTTTTGCTTAGCTACAGAAGCCAGAGGCAGATTGTATAATTTCCATTTCCTGATTATATGACAATCATAAGTGAAAGGGGAAAGCTTCGACTGTTTACTACTGGATGTGGAGTCTAAAGGGCTGTTGGCAAAATTAGAGTTGTGAAGAGAGAGAGTGCCCTAAAACCAGTCTGCTCCCACCTCCTGTCCTGATATTATCCTGAAGAACCCCTTCATTTAAATCCCCAGTCTGTCATACAACAAGTTTGAAACTCTGTTTGCAGTGTGTTTTAGATTGCAGCTGGTGCCTGATGCAATTTGGTTATCTTCACCTGGCAGCTCTGACATTAGAGAAGAGCAGAAGCTTTTTTCTGGGCCTAATCCCTGGAATGCCTCAGAAACAAATCTCCTGGGGTCTCTCTTGTGACAGATCTGGTGTGCTCTCTGACATTTGCAGCAGTGCCAGCTACACAACACCCTTTGCCTTGCCTTTTCCCCCGTGGTCCACTCCTTAGTTTTCCTGCCTTTTCTGAGCTTTGGCTGTCCTTTCCTCTATCCACTTCCAGGGATTTTGCAAACTCCAGGCTGTGGCTGGCAGCACTGAGGGTGAGGCATGGGGAGAGAGGGCTAGATGACCATGTCCAAACAACCTGCAGCTCTGCAAATGCTTCACACAGGGGCTGGGTCCAAATGCTGTGGCTCAGGCCATAAAGAACAAGAGAGAGCAATTAAACACCCTGTTCCTTCAGCTGACCAAGGCATGATGAGATTTCACAATCACAACAAAGAGAGAGGCTGGGGCCAAGCTACGCCTTGGCTGCTCTTTATCCCTGTGAGTAGGACAGGAGGACAGGGCTCAGATGGGATGAGCACATCCTAGGCTGTCCCCTCCTGAGAGGAGCTGCTGGCAGCTGCATGCTGTTTACCATGGAGCTGCAGCTCCAGGAGAGAGCAGAGGGTCCTGCTGCTGCTCAGCATCCCTCAGCACAGCAGGGCAGCCCTGCTCTCCTCGTGCTCCTTTTCCAGAGCTGATCTGTGAGTGTTGACTTTTGGGGATGCTGGAGGTGAGTGAAATGGGGCACCCCAGCAGGCAGCTCCCAGCAGGGCTGTCCCACCAGGCATGGCATGAGAAGGGCCATTGTCACAGAGCTTGCCCAGGTCAGTGCTGGCTCGTGCTTGGCTGCCCACACTGCTGTCCCACTGCAGCTCTGCCAGTGATGCTCCTGTGCTGGTGCTGGCACCTTCCCTCCCTTCCCTTCCCAGCTTTTCCATTGTGACTCCTGTGCTGTGTATAGAAGAAGGTTCTGTTTCTTGTTCTTTTGCAATACTAGTAGCACTCGGTTTAAATTTAATTTTCTTCTTTTCAACAAGCATTTTTTGGCAGTGCCTTCTCTGCCCTTCAGCTGTTTTAAATGTTTATTTCTCATTTTGCACATGTTTGACAAAGACAGCACTTACACAATTCCTCTCTGAATAATTCCCTTTCTCCCTAGAGCCAATAAAGTGAAGAGATTATAAAATGAGACTCTGCACTCCTGTGTTAGGCAGCAAGGTTGCCCATCTTGTTTCTCTGCTCTAGAAGGCAGTGCTGGGATGTAAAAACTCAAACCCATGTGCTGCTCCAGCTCCTCCCAAACACTTTTCCTGCATGCCATCATTTTTCCAGAGGTACAAACTCAGCTTTGGGGTGGGGAGGAAGAAGCACATGACCTGTACTGTCATTTTAAAGTCCATACTCAGCTTTCTTCCTGTTCTCTAGGGCCTTGATTAAATAATTTGTGCCTACCAAAACTGGGGCACCTCCTGTGTCAGTCACACTTTCCAGCAGCATGAGGAGGGTGGGCATTAATGACAATTACTCATCAGTGAGACAAATTGTCTCAAGACTTCGTTGCTTTCAGACAGCACAAACTACTTTGCACATAGGCAAGTTGAGAAAAGTCACCAGTGGCTAAATGACCAAATATTTTCCTAAGGTTATTTATGTTTAGTCCACTGATTACAAAAAGAAAGTGGTCTGGATTTTAAAAACTGCTGTATAGTAAAAGGGGTTTTAACAGTGAAAATCTGTGTCAGTATTTAGGGTACAATAATCTCAAGATTTGCTGTAAGCTTAACCCAAGACTAAACCTGATCTAGAAGGAGAAAACAGTACAGTAATAGAATGGTATGGAATAGATTTAATTGGCTCAAATTCTTTGTAAATTTGGCAAAATTTTTCATGTTTGGAATTTTACCTGAGCCCATAGCTCACACTACAATAAACAACTACTGCTTTTATCCTGTCTGCAATTTGAACTGGATGCATCCACCATTTGACTAATTTAATTTCTTTGGAGGGCAAAATCTTGTCACCAGCCATGAACACTTGAAAATCGAGGCTGCCTTATTTACCACATTACAAAACAGGCTGAAATCCTGCATTGACAAAACTTCTGAATTTCATTAGGCCCAGGTTTTCCCTCATGGGATAATTTGGTTCTTCCACCATCTATCTGGCTAATTGCTATAATGAGATTTGCATAGGGCAAGCTTGAAAGTCAGCTGCAAAGTCCAAAGTGAGCTATTGCCTCAAATTCACTTTCCATGAGAAGGCTGGAGTGCTGAAATGTACAGGGAAAATGAACAAAACAGACCTGCAAACATCATTAAGTCCAAACTCAGTTTAGGGATCAAATTCCCTTGCAGAGAAGGTTCTGTTTCTTTTAATATTATTTCAGCTCTGTGAATTTCATACCTCAAAACTGCCCATGAAATAAAGAAAAATTAAAAACAGAGAAACAGGAGAATGTATGATGGGACAGAGTTTGCTCCACACGTGAGAAAATGAGTTGTGATTCAAAGCACTTTGACATTGGCTCCCTTCTCTTACCCCACTCTTTTCCCAATTTTTTTTCCCAACATGCTAAGGAGAGCAAGGTAGAAAGTGTTGCCACTTGTCTGCATAAGCAAAATATTTCCTGATGGTGCACTATTCACTTTTTTTATACCCAGACTTTTCTCTTCCTCTTCAAAATATATAAGAATATTAATGCTGAATGCCCATTCAATTCCAGTAATTAAATTTTGGCCTATGTACAATTTATGTAGACTTCTTTTATAATGCATCACAAATATCAGCTCAGACAATATTCCTAGTGAAAAATGGAAAACTCCCCAGGTTTTTTCTTCACCTGAAACAAGTGATGAGTGAGACAGGGGCTTGCACTGAAACATTGTCCAAGACTCTGCCACCAAAGAGTTTAATATGAAAATATTTTGCTAACTATGCACAGCAGTTTCTGCATTTTGAAAGCAAAACGTGCTTTTGTAAAAGAATTTGCAGCTGAAAAATAAGTGCTGTGTGAATTCAGCTTCCTCAGTTCTATTTGTCAGAAAATCTTATACTTGTGAAAGGGAAGGATTTGTGACACTTGTAATTTTCTCTTGGCAACCTTCTGCAGCTGTTTGTGGTAAACTGCCCTGAAACCATTGCTTCTTTTAAGTTTAATAAGGCTGGTGAGGAGCCTTGTTTTCTTTGCATTTGCACACCAGCAGACCAGCTATGTTCTTCACTATTACATGGATTTTCCATCTGCCCTCTTTGGTAATGTTAGGTTATGGTTTTCATATTCTTTTTTTTTTTTTTTTTTTTTTTTTTTTTTTTGCACAAGCCATTCTTCTGTGTAGGCATGGCAGGTGCAAGATGGTTATTCAATTGAAATTCTAGAATATATATATATTCTTAATTTTTGAGTTCTCCATCATTCTCTTTCCACTGCCTCACTGTAGCTCTGTAATTGATTTTCCTGTCAGGTCCATCACTGCCTTGGACTTCTAGAAGTGACATTTGCTCCTGACTCTCTTATGCACAGCTATCAACATCTTTCAATCCAGCACCCCACGTTGTCTCATGTGGTTGTAGCTCTGTGGTGTTTATTCAGGGGTGCAAGGAATTGTTTTTGCAATCATGGCTTGGCAAAGAGCAAACCAGCAAGGGTGCCCAGATCAGAATGAGTCTGTCAGGCTCATTTTCTCCTTGCTTTTAATGCTGGATTTATTTTGTCAGCTTCTCGAGGAAGTGGAACATACAGATGTTTGATACTTGGCTGGAAACAAAGTCATTTACATTCCTGAGGTGAAGGGAATATCAAACAAAGTCTGCTTCACTTCTTACCTTCTGTTGACCAAACCTGGCTCTGATCAGGGAAGCAGGGTCCTGATAGAACCTAAGGCTTGATTTGAAGGTTAAAGGAGAGCCTGAGTATTTAACTGGAATAAAGCATCATATCTTTGTGGCACCAAATGGCTCTGATTTTGAACAGGCAGCAGAGCTGAGCAGGAGTCACTGTGTTTACAGCAGGACATTTGCTGGGAGGGCAGATGGGGCTTCTGGGTGTGTGCTGGGCTTCTGCAAAACCCTGTGGGTTGTGGGAACAGCTGAGCTGCCATTCTGTGCATCCCAAATAAAGTACTCAGTAGCTCTTTGCTTATTTATGACCTGAGTCCTGTGTCAGGATGTGAAAGTGGAGCTTGTTCCCAGGCAGAAATGGTCCTGAGGGAGGTAGAAAAGTGAAAAAGATGCTCCTACAGGAAGGAGGTCTTGCTCAAGGTCAAGCTCCTTCAAAATGGTAGTGAAATGTTGAATCCCATTAATGCCTGCTCACAGTTTTAAAATAAAGTATTTCATTGCTTGCTTCCTACTCCAGGGCCAAGTTGTATGTAAAATTGATAATAGTAAATCATTAGGGAAAAATATCCTGTTTCATACATTCTTCTCTTTAATGGCATGTGATTAGGAACCAAATAGGGAAAAAATTATCAGATTTCCTATCCCTTATCTGCAAAGGTCTTCACTCAGTTAAAATGGCCAGCATTTCCATATGGACTCCAGCTGCTGAATGCATAACTGAAATAGAGATATAGGGCATAAATAACCAGCAAGATAGCTTTTTAAAATACAGACCATTAATACCTAAAAATGGTTTGTGGGATAAACCTTGCAAAGAGAAAAGAAAAAAAAAAAAAGTAGCATAGGAAGTTTCAAAAACAGATAAAACAGATTTAAGTAACAGGTTCTCCTAATATCTGTCAGCTAGTGATTTTCCAGATAGGTGATGCCTCAAGAGAGCTCTCTGCTGCTGTGCCTTCTACAGGATGGTGGTGAACCTAGCACACACCAAAAACCAGCAAACTGAGAGTCTGAGCCTGCACCACCCTCCCACAGCCTTGCTCAGATTGCTCAGCAGCTTGAAACATGCTGTTCAGAAATTCTGATTGAGCAGGGGCACTTGGAGGCTTTGTCAGGAATGTTGGATCATATCCTTTTGTGAAACCTAAATACTTTCCAGATTCAGAGACTCCTGCCCTCAGAAGAGGACAACTAAGTAAATTCAGCATTTTTAACCAGCAACTCTTCCCAGCATTAGCCATGCAACCACAGCTTCAACTGGAATTAGAAGAATGTATGGAGATGCATTGATTTTATCAATATTTTATTTGAATCCCTTTTCAGTTAGAGAGCCCACATATTGCCACATTTTATCATTGCAGGTTTACTGCTGAATTGTGTAAAATCTTTTGATTTAAAGCTCTGTCATGATTCTTCTAAGACTATACTATCATGGATATATTATACCTTTCCAGCAGAACTTCTACATAACTTACAGAGCAATAAACCAGATTTTCTCTCTCTGAGCTGATGAAAAAGTTCATCCTTTCTTCTGTTCTTTTAAAAAATTAAATATCTGAGATTAACTTCATTCTTTCCCAGCTGTAAGCATGGTTGGCCTTTTTCAGAAAAGTTTTTATTTAATGTTTTAGCTGCCTTTTTTGCCAGTTTAATTAAGTGAAAGACTGATTCTACTCCCTCTGCTGTCACTGCTGCTTGAAGGGTAGCCATTACATGAAACACTCAGTATCTGCAAAGAGCAGAAGCATTTTTAGAGGGAAGTGGAAAATGTAATATTTCTTAGTACTACAAGGTGGTTTTCAAGTGACAAATGACTTCAGAGAAGAGTGGTTATGCTGTAGAAGAGAATATATTTACTGTAGTGACATAAACTTGCATTTCAAAGGTCAGTATTTTCCCTCATGCTCTGGACAGAACTTGAAGAAATCTTTGGTGCATCCACTGTAATTTAAATTTTGGAAGAAGAATAGTCAGGACGAAGTATGTTTCTGCAGCCTGGCATGCAGGATTGGCATGTCTGAAGCTCTTTTAGCAATACAAAGTGTTTGAGGTGAGTGTCAGGTTGGGTTTAGGCCTTTCAATCTTCAGTTAAGGAACTCCCACTCTTTGTTTTCTGTTTGCCTGGCCTTATT
Source organism: Erithacus rubecula (assembly GCF_903797595.1). NCBI lineage: Eukaryota > Metazoa > Chordata > Aves > Passeriformes > Muscicapidae > Erithacus > Erithacus rubecula. Next base: position 63,712,335 of record NC_136687.1, read on the forward strand.
AATTTACTGATTTGGCCACTTGCTTGGAAACAAAATCAATACTTTTAAAGAACCAGCTGACACACACAAATGACAAGTGCTAAAAAGTAGATTTCTCACTGCTTTAAGGGCACACACCTCTTGGAAGAAGGGATGTGAGCATCTTTACAATGTCTTCTGAGCACATTTCGATCCATAAGAAATAAACATTATTTCCTAAGTGGCAGATCCATGTCATGGCTATGTTTAAGAAATTACCTCTCTGGTCTGGCCAAAGAAGGCCAGCTGGGCAGATGGAAAGCTGTGGGAGCCATGGAGAGAGGCCAAAGGCATTTATCCTTGCTGGATATAGGAGCATCACATGGACAAATCCGAGGAACCTCCAGCGCCAGCAGACCAGGAACTCTGACTCTGTTTTGCTCCCAGAGAAGAAAGACTGAAGGGGGTATAACAAGCTGAATTCTGCCACATTCTGAGCAAGGCCTTTTTCCCCTGATGAGTAATTAAGAGAACATGCAGAGAATACATTTTCCTGGCTGAGATTAAGGGATCATTCCCTCCAGACGGGCCATCAGCCTGAGTCCATCTGGCAAAGCCACAAACCCACTGCTCGGTGCCATCTGTCCCTCCAGCAGTGAGACCCTCAGGTTTGGGACTGGCTTTGCTTGCAAAATAGTCCCAGACTTTTCCCTGAGAAAGCTCTGTCCCTGTTCCTCCCAGTCTGTGCACTGTCAGTCCTGGTGCAATGACAGACCACAAAAGCTGCTCCGAGGCTTGAAGAGAGATTATCCTCAGGAGAATTTATTGTCAGCTGAAACAGGGCACTGTGCACCACCTCCAGCTCCAGCAGGGACCAGGGGGCATGTGTGACATTCACAAATATATATATACACACATGCATGCATGTAAATATATTAGTTGTGGTTGTTTAGCTGCTAATGGAGTGATTAGCAAAGGACAATGCATTAAATGAATCCCTTGTGCAAGCATATTGTTTTACACAGAGTTACACCAGCAATAATTAGAGCCCTCATTCCTACCTCCCTGCTTCCTCCATATCTGATTAGGGAAAGAAAAGCAGTCCCCAGCCCAATTAAGCTTCCCAGCTGGGAAAAGTGTGAATTTTTGAGGCCATTCCTTTTTCCAGCTTGGCTGTCTCCTCATTAATTATTATAAACATATTAGTTACAGTAGTTTGTTTTGAAGGTAAACAGAAATAAAACATTATGAAAAGTGATACAGTAGCAGAGACCACAACTATGCCCAACTCTGCCTGTGGATTCCCATAAATGTCAATATTTTCATTAGATGACTGGTGTTCCTACTGAAGTGGCCAGCGCTGTTCCAGTAATTCATTATTTTCTTTCCATTCCTTTGAATATGAGCTCCCTCCTGCTGTTTGAGCATCCCATCCTATATGGTGGAGTGCTCACAGCATCTGAAACACCCTCACAACTGAGATCAAAAAACAAGTGGAATATTTCCCCCCATTCACAAAAAGAGGGGCTAGGAAAGGATTTCCAAACAGAGCTTACAAGGAAGATGATTTCTTATAAATGTAAGAGTTTAAAAATACGTTCCCATGGTTAAGAAAATTTCACTCTGAATAAAACAGATTTTCTTTCCTTTTGAGCTGTAATAATTTATAAATTCAGGAGTTCCACTACCAGGTCAGTACAGTGTTAATTATTCTAGGAACTTGTAGACACAAGTAACACCCAAAGAAAGCATAACAACCCAACTAAAATGTCCTTGGGATGGGGATAAAAGTCTAGGAAAAATCAGATCTTTTATACAAGAACTGGGAAGCTTGAAAATCATTCCTGTAATGATACAGGAATGGAGCAAATAGCAGAGGAACTTTATTCTAATTAGGACCAGTGTCATAAGTGCATGTCACATCCCATCTTGGCTCGTCAGGAGACAGCTGGCTCTGCAATCAGGTGGGTCACATCTGCCCCATCAGAGATTGCCAGTCCTTGCCATGCATCCCAAATTCCCCCTTTCCTTTTGCCAGGAGTACAAAGTTACCAAGCTGCTCCTCCACAGCTCCTGACATTCTTTACAAATCCATTCCACTTCATATATTCACTCCAGTTTGTTTCCAAAGCTTTAAGCTGCCTGCCTGTGCACCTCTGGGGAGCATCCAGGTTTCATATCCATATGTTCAGATGGAAATAACATTTAAGTTGAAGATTCATAGTTTGGTCTATGAGTTGCTGATTTGGCCTTTAAGATGTAGATTTTCAACAACTGAATCTTGTTTAAACTGGTAAGTGCAGCTGCTGGCCTGCCAATTTGTGACCTTATTTCCTTCTGGATGTCCCCACTGGCTTGCATGTTGCTGCCAAGGTATGTAAACTGACCTATAGGTATTCCCTTGCCCTCCAAAGTAATTCTTCAGCTGGGAGTTGCTGGGGCCTTCATTAGACTGACTTTAGAAAACTGATTATGAATCACATCTGCTTGTGATTAAAAACAATTTGTTGTGATTACGGGGGGAAATGTTATTTTTGTGCCATGTAGCTGCTGCCTCGTTGCAGCTGGTTTTGAGGGTTTCTGTGTGTTGGACCCCTCTGTGTGCTCCCAGCTCTCCTCTGTTTCCAGCATCATGGGAATGCACACAGTGTTTGCATATCAGGCTGAATTTGTCACTTCTGAGTATCCAATATAAATGTTTTGGTGCCTTTTGTCCACAAAATAGCTTTTAATCCACATCAGTGGGAAAAACATCAGCTTCTAGGTGTGATCATACCTGTGATAGGAGAGGCACATAGAAAACCAAAAAAACGATTTTTCCAGAAACAAAATATTCACAGCCTCTTTTGTTTTTCTCATTGCTTTTCTGTCATTGCAACAAAAGTGAGGTTTGTTGAGTTTTAAATAAATATTTCACTAAAAAGGCTCTAGGAACAGATTTGCTTGGCCTGAAGTGAAGGTTCTTTCTGACCTTTCCAATTTGCTCAGGATGCAATAGGGTTTGTTTCCTGAGCAGACTTTTGATTCAGAAAGTGTAGGAACTACATGATGTTTCTAAAACACCATGATCTGACATAGTGCAAGGGTTGCATATAGGAAGGGATTATGCACCAAAAATTCATATGTGTGTGTTTTGCTTTTATTTTCAGGTTTTCTTCTTGTCTGTTAGCACGAAGGGATGAATAAGAGCCCAGGTTCATTATTATTCCATTCTCACCAGCCTTGTTTCATATATTTTATTATGTTTCCCATTACTCATTCCCTTCACTGAATACATAAAATATTTTCCTTACTTGTCATCTTAATACAAACTTTCCCAGGAGCTTTTATCGCTTTTCTTGCTCTTTTCTAGCAATTTGCAGTTGCTATGGAACTGAGATAAGACAATAAAAATCAGCCCATCTGTTTAGAATACTTTTGCCTAGAAGCATAGATGTATGTATAGATGTATACATTATAGAATGAGATATAAAAATTATATATTACACATGTTTTAGTCAGTGTGCACAACTTATTTTATGTAGGCTCAGTGCAGCTCAGTGTTTTGAAAACAGTCATCATCTGATGTCCCTGAGTGTGCCCAAAAGCAGTCAGTGACTACTCCAGCTTCTCACCACTGGCACCTCAGCCAGAATTAACTCATTAATGGTGATTTTATGCACTCTGAGTGCACCTGAGAAGCTGAAACTGTGCTTTTCACATTTGCTTCATTTTGCACTAGTTCACATCAGGATTTGGTGTTGCAGTTGTGCTTTCTCTGAGCCAACCCTCTCGTATTGAAGACAGTAAATTGTGGTTTTTCTCAGTTATTGGTGAAGAAAAAAGTGCAGTGGGGATGGCAGGTGCTGCTGGATGCCCCGGGTGCCCCTCGGGCTCCCCAGGGATCTGGGGGCTCTGGGACAGGGCTCCAGCCCTGCTGGGTCCCTCAGTGGCAGTGACTCATTAAAACACCAGCCTGTGTTATGGGGTTGCCAAGGGAACGAGATAATTGAAGTAATTGTTTTTGCAAATTCCCCGGTTGGTATTCAGCGTGTAAGGCTGCCTGTCGCTGGGCTAACACAGCCATGTGGGCTGTAGCCAGCTTTTCTGGGAACCAAAAAAGCCTTTTCAGTATGGGCAGCGCGTATTCCTGAAGGCTTTTGGGGTTCTGGTTTGGTTTTTTTCTTTTTTATTCTTTTCCATTTCACGGGATGCATGTTTTTTTTTTTTTTTTTCCAAGCCAGGTTTTGCCCCTCTGAGACTCGTTGCAGATCCAGCAGCTGCAGATCTGGTTCTCTCCTTACATTTAAATAAACATTCCTGTCCTGACTGGCAGAAGCGCTGTCTCTGGTTTCCTCGGTACCTGCATAGGCAGGGCTGCTAATGCTGCTGCCGAGCAGATGCCGATGCTATCAGCAAACCTGTTCCAAGAGAAAACGCGCTCAAAACCCCTCCTCCATCGATAAGAGCGAGCCTGCAGATGCTTCCAGAGTGTCCAGATTGGCTGTGGGTAGCCGGGATCGCTGGGCAAACAGCTGGATCTCATCTCGGGGCACGTTTCTGCTCGGTAGGGCTGGCACAGTTTGCTGCTCTGCACCAGGGAAAAGCAGCAGCTCCAGCCTGAGCTCGGGGCACATCCCTGCGCATCCCCTGCCCTGCACATCCCGCTGCTTCCAGAGCGCCACCATCCCTGCAGACAGCGCGGGGAAGCTCCTGCTTCCTGCACAAATTCATGGATCTGTGCTCGGCATTTTGCTGGAAGTAGGAGAATTCATTTCACTCATGACCCGAGGCGAATTTAAATGTGGGCTTCCAGAAGTGTTAAAACAGTATAGACAGAGTTTAATGGGCCAGACTCCAAGCTCTATAAATTTAACTATTCCCATATACCCAGTGTAACTTACAAGTTGATTAAAAGCTGTGTGAATTGATTCCTGCAGACTGACACTTCACGGGTGGCTTTAGACTGAGAAATTATCTGGTTTTGCTTTATAAAGTGCCCAGTATCTCGTCCATATGGCTTGGAAGCTGTTTGAGAAAACCTCTGAGGCTCTTGGGCTGCTGGACTGGCTGGGCTGACAGCTTGGCAGGGAGACAACAGACAGATTATTATATTCCTTTTATCGCCTGAAGGTTGCAGAAAACACAAACAATATGGTCATGGGGAGAGGGCAAGAACCACTCATCCCTGCTGCTTTGAATGGAAAGTAGCCCCAGCCTCAGGCTTAGATGAGTGCAGGCATTTTAGCAGATCAGATGCTCCAGAATGAAGCACCCATCCTATAACTCCAGGATGGAGTGTTTGGAGACCCCACAATGGTTCATCACCCGTAGTAGTATCATACTGATCACCTCAAAGAGAAACAAACCCTTCTGCCCCACATCAAACGCACTCCTTCACCTCCAGAGAGAGAACCCAGGCTTCAGGGGAGACAATGTAAATCCTATAGGAATATGCACATCTGCTGAGGCAGGAGTGTGACCTCCTGTGAAGCTCTTGTGTCACTGTCCCCCACCCAAGAGGCTGCAGAGGATTATAGCACTCCTGGCAAGACATCATGGAGCCAATCTTGACTGGGCTTGGGCCACCATTAGAAAAGCTTCATAACCTGATCCTGTGTCCCATGCCAGTAAAGATGTCAGTCAGAGCTACCACCTTCTCCCTGTTTCCACTTGCCTCCTTCCTGCTCTGTTTAACAGCAGTTTCTAATGTTACAAGCAAAGATAGCTGATACACTCCTAGATAACATGCCTATAAACTTGGTTTTGATAGCAGGAGAACAAGGAAGGGTGTCCACTTTAAGAAGTTTTTGCCTTTGAATACCCTTGCAGGAAAACTATTTTCACCCTCTCCATGCGAATACCGAGCTTATAGACAACCTAATTTAGGTGCTGTGTCCCCAGCAGTGCCCAGGGGGTGGTTTCCAAGAGAAAGCAGCCAATGCTGCCCTGACTCTGTGGGGTTATAAGGTTTAGGATTAAACTCAGCCTGAAGCTGATGGTTTGGGATTTTATTAGAGAAATTGTATTAATTTGGCTTTGTCACCCTGGCTGATCCAGATATCCATCTGGCTGATGGATAAACCAGCTCTGCTGGTTGTTTTCAATCTTTGCTTCTGTTCTGCTATTTGTAGGGTTAGCAAGAATGAGAAAGACTGATGAAATGCAAAAGCTGTGATGAAAGGATGGTTTTGCAATGTGGCATGATGATGTTGTCTACAAAATTAGGTTGAAGCAGTAAAATCAGTTTTGGAAACAGAGTTGTAGTGATCTTTGGTATTCTATTTCCCTAAGAAGGAATACAAGCAGTGTGCTGGGGACTTTATGATTGCTCTGTGAAATTCCAAGCAAGTACATTCCTGAGATTTAGCTGGGAAACCAGAGGAGTGTGTGTTTGCCATTTGTAAATCGTATTACCTAAATTCCCCATTAACACATATAACTCTCTATCTCTCTGAATAATCCAGCATGCTGGACTACTTCCAGATAACCCAAACCAGAAGGGCTGGACATTGCTTCAATTACTGAGGCACTTAAAGTGGGAGCCTCATTCCACACCCTTTCTGTATTGCAGGTGTTAAAATCTGCTTTTCAATCTTGATTCTGGAAGGTGGTGAGATCCATGCCCAGCCCCAATGCCAGCAGAAGTTCACAGCCTGTCAACAACTGTTGTATCAAACATGAGTTTGGGAAATACCATGGATGAGCTGTGCATGCTTTATGGGAGAAAAAGGAGGTCATGACACCCCTATTTTTGAAGGCAGAGTCCATCCACTTACATCCTCCACCTCCACCATTTTGCTGCTCCCCCAGAAATTCTACTCCTTTTATTCTGTCCCAATAACCTCTGGAGATAACATGACAATTTCATGAATTCTACACAAGAGGCACAAAGGCAGCTGAAAGCCAAACCCCGTTGCAAAGTAGCCCCAAAAGCAAATCTCTACTGAAGTGATTTGAAACCAAAACTTGGTTTTGATTATTCTTTATTTTCCCCAGGACCTAATGGAAAAAACATTCAAGCTCTGTTCAAGGCTGCATGGTTTTAGGTTAGTCTATTAATCTTTATTATCTAAATTAATGGAATTTTTGTATTACATAGATGTTTATATATTATAATCCTTGCCAGTGCTGGAGGTAATGGGTGTTGCCACTATGATATTTTGCATTCTTTGATATTTACGTTATTTTTTAACAGATTGGCCAAAATTCCAAACAAGTGCATAGTCGCACTGTTTGCAAACCCAACTTTGGAGTTTTCTACCTCCTCAGCTTGGTGAAAAAGCAAAAAGGTGAGAGTGAGCAGGGTCAGTTTTCCTGCAGACACTGAGGTCAGGGGCTCTTCTTATTATATCCATCTTGCTGCTCCTGCTTGCACAGTGCATAAAACCAGAGAACACAACACTGGTGCATGTATCATCACTGGCCCAGACCACTGCATTACACTTCACTTCTGAGGTAACATGGTCCTTTTTTCTCTAATTCTTGCCCAGAATGGGAATTTTACATTTTCTGTTGTGCCCTGCCTCAAGGAAAGGGCTCCTAAGGGAAAATGCAACTGAACCTCAGGTGGTTTTTTTCCCTTTTCATGGAAAAGAATTTTGCTTTGAATGAACCCCCAAAGCATCACTGATCCTTATTTTCACTTTGTACACTTCAGCCTGAAGAATATAACAGAGCTCTGTGTGTCTAAAGAACAAGATTTCTCCCAGACTGCCCACCTGAAAGCATATAGCTTTCCCACTATTTAATTCATAGTGCATTTAAGCCACTTTTCTTCTTGTCCCAGCTGGAAGCAGAAACTGCCAGAGGTTCATGAAAATGAAAAACAGCGAGTGAAATATATTGTAAATCCAAACTTTCAAACCCCAATAAGGCTTAATTATGATTTCATCCAAAGTGGCTCACGTAATTACTTCTCCCAGGTTTTAATGCTGTAAACCTGTCTTCTGCAGCACACATCCCTGCTCCCATTGGCTGTGCCAGCAACTGACCTCCAGATTTATCACTTGAGCAGGAAAACATACAATGATCCTTTAAAACTTGCCAGTTGCTGGAGAGCTTAATATCGCTGCCTTAGTTTAGGAGCACTCTCAAAACTAAGTAGGAGGAAGTTCAAGGAGCACTGAAGAAACTCTATCTATTTATCTAAGGCAAAACTGGCAAATTTTTAAGCTTGTCTCCACCAGGTACTGTCAAATAGGACAGGAGGTCCCTACATAATTTGGACCAGGAATGATATGTCATTAAAGAAAGTAAAGGGCCTGTCAGAGAGAATTTCCTCTTTTTGTCATGTTGTCACTTTGCTCCCAGCATGATCCGTGTCATCACCAATAATTCCTGCACCCCACAGCAGGTCTGGTTCTCCCTTTAATCCAGTGGTTAGATGGACTGGCCAAGCTACACAGGGCTGTGAGTTCCAGTGGGCACAGGGCTGACATATTTAAGAGATTGATTTCAAATGTACACGTGCAATGACATGCACAAGGTGATGGTTCAAGAGCAATGCTTTTGTCATAGTCCTCCAGCCTGGCACCATTCATTTTTAGTGCTATTAATAAATTAACATCCTTCATTTGAAGGAACTAGAAGTCTGGTTACTCTCCAGGATTTATATTCTCTTCATCTAAGGCCTCTGGATTATTAAGTAATGCCAACAGTCCATCTAGAGGTGTATTTCCTTGCTCAGTCATTTGCACCAACAAACTAATCCCCTTCCCAAAGCTTTCTTTTTCTCAGTTCTGTGTTTCTCGTGACTAAGCTCTGCATCATTCATGATTTTATTTTTCATGCTGCTTGGAAAAGCACCTGTCCCTTCAGGGGTCTGTGTGTATGTGGTAACATTTGAATGCTGCTAGAACAAGAAGGAAAAATAATAAGCAATCACTCTGAAAGTCTGAGACCCCCCCCCTTGCACACCACAATGTAAATTTAAAACTCAGTGTCTACCAAAGGGTTTTATGTTACTTCTTATGCTGTGGAGCTCATTAATACACAATCATAGAATGGTTTGGACTAGAAATGAAACTACCAGGGGTGCAAATCCCTACAGCCAGCCCCAAACCTCTGTGCACGAAGCTCTTCTCTCCCAGGTGCTGGATTCCAGCAAACCGCATCCTTCGCTGGGCAAGGCTGCACTCCGGAAAACACCCAACCATCCTCACCAACAGGCTTCCTGCACCAGCTCCCCTGTAAACAGCCACCCTATTTATGCTTCCCAGCAATCTTTCTTGTTAGGAGCAGAGCTGCTAATTGCTGGCTTACAGCTCCTTCCTCCCCGCAGCAGTCAGACCAGTGGAGCCTGGCTGCACTCCAGGATTTTGGCTGCAGAGGGGATGAGCTGGTTTGATTTTTTCCCCTCCAGAGACACAGATCTGCGTTTGCACAGCCTGGTGGTTGGTGCTTGTGCAGGGGTGGGAGTTCAGGATATGACCTGGCCCCTCGCCTCCTGGTTTCTGTTTATCCCAGAGCAGAAGGGAGCAGCCCTTAATTTGGGGTAATAATGTGTGGTTTCCACTTGGAAACTCTTAATTAAATAGTCTGTGTAGGCTTGGAAATGAGTCTGTGTTTATCTGAATGTAAATTTTGTTTTCCTGGGCGTGGGCAAATGGCAGGGTAAATTAGGGGACAGAAGTGTTCACTCCAGAATTAAAACATCCAGTGCCAGCTCCACCAGCCCCTGAGAAAAGGAAAAGCAGAAATGCAGAGATCCTGCCTGGCTTACAATTTTCCTGTTTCTGAGATGAACACCTAATTTCTAGATTAATTTGCTGTTTATCTAGGTCACATGCTTTCCTTCATCTTTGGGAGGCAAGCTGAAGCTGGAAAAGAAACAGTCCTGGTGTGTTCACCATGGGCAAGAGAGGAGGGGTTTTATCTAAAGACAGTTTGTCAAACCAGGTTTGCTCTCACATCCCTCTGTCCTCATATTCTTGTTAAAGCTGTCTTTTTCCCTCGGGGTTTTCCATTGACTGAATTGTCTAAACACTTTGACCACGATTGCCAAGTTATACTTTCCTTCAGAGATCATAATCCAGATAAAAGAGTTGAGTAGCTGCCTGCAGAGAGGAGGGATACGCAGCACGCCGAGTTCTTGGCACCTTCATTTATCAGCTAGAGTATCTTAATTATTAACCTTGTGACAAAGAGGGGTTTCTCCCGTGGCCCTGGGCACAGATGTAGGGATTGGCAGGGGGGAGGCTGCAGGCAGCAGGCTGCACCCTCCCTTTGTCACAGCACAGCAGAGCTGGGGTGCTTTTGACAGCTTTTGCACATCCCTGGATTTGGGGTGCATTTGGGCACCTTCCCGGGGGCTGGCACCTTGTAGGGGCAGCAAAGGGTAAGGAAATGTGGCTGCCTGGCCTTTCCTGCTCTCACTCTGCTTTCAGTGCCAAAAAACTGTTTCCACCTTCATTTCTTAAGGTGACTTTCATCAAAAGAGAAAAGAAAAAAAAAAAAAGTGGCAGCTTTACAGGTATGTAAACACCTTGTTTTACAAACAGCAATATAAAAGCCTGACTTGACCTGACAGCTTTTCTTTAACAAAAATATTCCCTGCCTATAATGAATCTCCTGTCACTGATTCCTGGTTCCAGAAACAAACCGTGCTGTTCCAAGAATGTGTTGCACAAGTGAATTCATAACAAAGTAATCACGGAGAAAGCAGGTTCCTTATAGCAAAGCTGTTATAAAGCATCTCAGACACGGGTATTTTAATCTCCCAAAGTGTCTCTGTCAGTACTTCCCTTCCTTGGAGCAATTTGGACCAGAATGACAGCAGCAATAATTGAAGGATGAGTCACTGGCTGTATTGTAGGTGAGACATCATTGTGAAGGGAAGGCCAAGAGACAAACCTTTAAAAACAGCCTTGTTTTTATACTGCTGCTGTCTCTCAGGCTGGCAGTCCTGGAAAGGGCACCACAGATGCCCCCAGACTCAGGGCCCATCAGAGTTGTCACTTCAGTTCAAAGTTACCAGCTCACCTGCAGAAAATCCCTGTCACACAAGATCTTAGTCTGAATACAGAAATAAGCACGAGAAAATTCCGTCTCTGAAAACCAGATTTGCTCTGGGTTTGAACCAGTGAAAGGAAGGCAGTCAGAAAACCCAAATTCTTAAATTTGCTCTTGAGATCAGGGTATAGCTCTAGAGAAAAATGGCCATCAAGGTTCAGAAAAGCTGGAGCATGAAAGCAAGCTTAGAGCTTGAATCAGGGTTTTTGAGTTTTATTCTTTGCAATTTTAGCACTGGCAGAGCAATACTGAAGATGGAAAGCCTTGGAATGAGATTCAGAGCAAAAATGAGGGAGGCAAAGATGCAAAAGAAGGGGTAACAAGGAGGGCAGAGGAAGGACAGGACTGGCTTTTGCAGCTGCTGCTTGAGCTTGGGTGACTTCCTTTTGCCATCCAGGTTGTTTGATCTGCTTTTTTGGCACACGAGGCAGGAGAAGAGGCTGAAGAGAGCTGGGATCCTGCCTTACCTGCTGGACCATGCCTGAAGCTGGTCCTGGGGATGGAGGACAAGCACGTCAAGACTCAGGCAGCCTGTCCTCTAAACCAAGCACGTGTTACCAGTCTGATTTATTAGCTCACATTTATTAAGCAATTTGCTGATTAAAGCAGAGAGGATAAGAACCTGTGCTTCCTACCACTCGTCCCTGTGCAGAAAGATAACATCAAGACGAAAAAAGCTTGAAATTCACATTTTTCCCAGGGTGGAAATGTGGAAATGGAATTTTATCCTTCAGAGGAGGTGCAGGGAGCTGCATGTACCTGGCACGTTTAAGGATGCACTCACCAGCTCCGGGGGCTGGGGCCGGGAGGCAGCAAGTGAAGGGTAACATGATCCATCTTTTGTGCGAGGTGAAGGAGCTGTGGAGCTGGGCAGAGGCAAGGGAGGGCTGAGCCAGCCTGGAGCATGCACCGACTAGCACCAAGGCAGGGAAAACAGCTCTTGGAACCGCTTCCATAAATTTTCTTTTCCTTGAAGCATCCGATAGAAAAAGAGAGAGGGGAAGAGAGGGAAAGGGGGAGGGAGCAGATGGAAGTGTGAACCGTAAAACCTTGCAAAAGCAGGGCTGGGCACTTTTCTTCTGTCCTCTGACACCTTCCCCTTACCACCACGTTTCTGTGCTGAGCAAGTATTTCTTTGTGCTGAGGAAAACGTCAGTGGGAAGAAAGTCAATATAAACACAGCCTCAATCATCAGATATTTCCTTTTTTAGTTCTCAGCGATTTAAACAACAATGAAATAGAAACAGAAGTTACTTCTTTCCAACCTCTTTTAGTAATGGCTGGACCATTAACTGTTTCCCTCTCCATCACCATGACAGCTTGTGGCTAATCCCATGGCAGTTCCCAGCCAGGCTGCCAGTTTCAGAAGAGTGTGTGCTGAGTGTGTGGTGATTTCCCCAGCATCATGAAAAATGCCTGATCCAAACCCCTTTTGAAGCAATAAAACAGTTGCATTGACTTCACCTGGGGATTTGGAGAAGACCCTGAGTCAGTGTGGAGCAGCAAAACCAGAGCTGTTGATGCCCTCAGCATGTCTCCTGGTTTAAATCATCATGTTCTTTCATTTTGGAGAGGGAAAGGGACAGTGGGAATCATGAAGGCAAAGAATAAGACTGGCTAAACATACAAAAGTGTTAAAGTCCTCTATAATGTTTCTAAGAAGTGCTCAGTGAAAATATTTCCTATCTAATAAATGTATGACTAGAATAATATTCAGACAGTCATAACTCCTTCCAGCAAAAGCTTTGAATGCAAATCAGATCAGAATGCTCCTGGACAGGGAAGAGCAAGTGGTCCTTATTGTAGTCACCAGAGTGATTTCTCAGCTCTCTTTGCTGTCATTCCAGATGGGAAAGTGGGACAGCAGGATATGATCTTACTGCTACCACAGCAAAGATTTATCTGTGCTTGCTTTCAGAACCTTCCAAAGCAACCCATTCCTTTATTTCCTCCACTGACTCAGGTTGGTGGCTGTCAGGAAGTCACAAAGATCCCCGCAATGGGAATTGTCACCCAAAGTCAAAGATACCTAGATAGGTATCCCAAATATAGCATTTCAAGGGATGAATGGCTCTAGAAACTCAAAGATATGAAGAGCACTGAATGAGGCACCTCCTCTGTGATATAACTTTATTAAGATTTAACTTTATTAGGATTGAATAGGATCCTGGCAGCTGGGACTCCACACCATGCACTCTTGGGTGACCCTGGGAAAGTCACTTTCTTCAAGCCTGTGCAAAACAGGAACAGTCTCCTGCTTTTCAGATTGAAATGGCAGGATGAATTGTTATGGTTGTTCTTTTGGTCTTCTCCAGTTATTTTTCTCAGTCAGCTCAGCTCTTTTATCAGGGTAGCAGTTCTCTGACATCTGAGAGGCTGGACAAGCTTAATCAGGAGTCATTTATGAAATGGGATTAAATTTTACTTGTAGTTTAACAAGAATCCAACTGTGTTATCCCCTGAATTGTTGAAATGTCAGCCTCTTAAAAACTTACATAGCCTAAACAAACCATAGGCTGTTGCTAAGGAAATAATATATTATAATAATTATTACAGCCATGTGTTGTAATAATACTCTGATGGAGACATTGTTTGCTTTTCAGATTTTTCTCAGGTTTGTATGGATTGCATTTGATTTGATTGCTTTTCATCACATATCATAACACCATTCTTTCCTTAATTTTCAAAAACATGAGGAAGGATATTTTTTCAGGGCTGCAGAAAATCCTGGAAGTGAGGAGTGCCCATAGAATAGGGACAGTTAAGAACTTACCAAGATCTTTGGGAAAAGCCTGAATTACTTCAGTCCTACAACTCTCTCCACTCTCACCCTGTAAGTTAGGAAATCTATAGGATAAATAGCCTGGTTCTGCATATGACTGAAGGACCATTTTTAGCACAGACTTAAAACAAAAAAATTAGACATTTAATATTATACTGTGGCACTGTAGGAAATGCAGAGAATTTGTTGGCTTCTGCTGCTTCTCCATCCCTAGAGATGAGAGAAGATGCAGCTTCTCATCAGGTGGGGAATTTCCAAGCTTTAATAACATTTCTGTTGGGACTATTTTTTTCTAACTTCATACTCCTTGAAAGTTTTGGCATGTGAGTTAGACAGTTCTTGAGATTTTGTCAGCTATTACTACCTTCTCTGTGAAGTATGTATATGGCTTTGTGCTCTGCATAATCCAGGCTTGTGTAAAGATAAAATATTTTAAAATACACAGTTGGGTTTTCTTTACCTTGGCCTTCTTAAGTATAGAAAATAACCACTCGTGCTTGTGTCGAAGGAAAGTGTTTCTTTATGGGTTAGTGAAATAAGCTATTCAAAACCACTAAATCCTTCCAAAATACCCTTTCAGAGCTGTCAGACTGAGAGACATGGAGCCACAGTGCCAACAGCAGGCTGTTAATGCTGCCAGAGTAGTGGGGAAGCAGGAGTTTGACACAGAGCCCATTTAGAAATGACAACATTCTATTAGCCAATTAATGGAAACCATTAATTGATGGCTGCCATCATCTCAGGATGGAACCTCCCTTTTCTTGTCCTTTCCAAAGTGCTCACCCTTCCAGTAGCAGGTCAGCACGCCTCGTGTGCCTTTAGCCCAAAGCAAATATTATGCAAATACAAATGGAAAAACGCTTGAATTTTATTTCCTGCATTTTGCTCCTGGTTGAAAGAGAGCAGAGCAGGTCCTGGGGACTTATGTCAGACACAAAGTCAAAAATATCTATTTGCAAACATAAGAATTGCAAATAATTCCTCCTATATTTAAAATACTGTTTTCTAGTTTTCAGATGATATTGTTCTTAAACCAAAGCTCATTTCTACACCAAAGCTGAATGTCCTTTGCCACTTAACACGTGGAAACACTCCTGTTGTGCTGTCTAGCACTGCATGTGCCAGTGTTAGAAATCAAACAGCAGAGTTTCCTCAAAGGTGGAAAACATCTAAGACTGACATCTCAGAACAAAGCCTTGCTCTGGGAATGTGCTAGCTTATTTTTAAACAGATATGACAAAGTTTTCTGACCTTCTGTGAAGGTAGGAAATGAGATACATATACACACATGAAGGTCTTGGAAATAAATTGGAAATAATTCATATTTTTGCACTTTAGGAACTCCAGAAGTTCCACTGTATTGAAAACCCCACTTTGCACCTGACTGGGACCAGATCTTTTCTTGCTATGGGGCAAAGAAGGTTTTCAGGCTTCATTTCCTAGGTTTTGAAGAAAAGCTTGAGAAGTGATGCTGATATATTATATTACTGACCTTTTGATCACCTGAGCAATATATATCATTCTTTTTAAACCACACAGCTCATTGCATCTATTTTGCATACAATAGCCCATTTCACAAAATGGTTCAGCACCTTGGGTAAGCAGCAGCTTTTCCCAATTACCAATTTCAGAATTGCAACATTAATTAAAGGCAAAGGCAGAAGCCTGTTTTGGTTCTGTGCAACCATTTGCAGCTTAGATTGCCAGGTCTTGCTCATGGAAACCCCCAGCAAAGGGAGGTGTTAGGGTGGGGAGGAGAGCAGTATTTGTGCCATCAGTGGCTTTTCTCTGTGCTTTCAGAGGAAAAATTATTTTTATCCATGTCAGTACCTATTTTCTTTATTAATTTTCCCTATGCTTTAAGTCTCTTTGAAAATCTTTGGTATGTTATTGTGGGAGGGGATGAACTGGATGCTTTCAAAATTTAAGGACTCTGTGGTGTATGTAGGGATCATATGGAACCACAGTGGACTGACTTCTACATCCAAAGTTTGGTTTGATGATCTCTTTTCCAACTTTAATTATTCCATGATTCTGTGACTTGCTTTAATCCATGGCATAGAAAACTGGAATTGTAAAGACACACTCAGTTCTTCCCAGTGCTGCTTCTAGTGATTTTAGTGATTTTTTAGTGTCACTGCTGCATGAGGCACATTGCTGCCAAAAGAAACATTTTTCTAGGGTTAATTTTCATTCCCTTGACTTCAGTGTAATCCAAAGGGATTGGTGGAATAGGTTTTTTTGTTATTTATTGATGCCACAAACATGAAAAGTGCCACTACAGAAGAGAGCAAACCGAACTGAACAGATGAGTGCCTGCACACACAGCAAAATGAGCTTCCCCCAAGTCTATAAAATCTATAACAGACTTTTGAGACTCAATAGTTAAGTTGATGGAGGACAGCCAAGACTACCAGTGCTGTGACTTAGGGAAAAGGCTGCAAGTACAACTCGAGGTCTATGAAATTCATGTACCATTTAGAGGGCAGAAGCAAAGGCTATGAAGAATATGATGCTGCCAGCAAAATAGGCCCCTATTTAGTGCCTAGTCTTTAGAAAAAACTTGGTGCAGGTAGATAAAATCCCATCTCTATCCCAGCCTGGAGTGTGACACAGAAAAATGATGGTGCCTTGAACCTTCTGTCAGAGGGTGAAAAAAATAATTCTATCTGCTATTTTTCGTAATTTTCATCCCACTCCTAGCAAAACATCTCTTTCATGCTTGTTCAACTTGGCTTATCCAATAGCTCCTTTTCATCCTGAGGAGTATGTGTTAAGGTCCCCAGAGGATTTCTGCCTGGTTTTTTAGCCTCAGCCTGTAATTTTTCTTCCCATTTATATTGCTTGGATGTACCTGTTGGGACTCTGCTTCAGATGTGTCAGTGAACACTGCTGGGCTTAAAACCACAGTGGTTTCAGCACGCACTGGTGATTTGACTCTCACCAAAGAGTGTTCCCTTAGGTGAAAATCTTCAGGTGAAAAATCATTCTGAAGAGAAGCATTAAGATTTCACTGTGCCAAGTGGCAATTATGAGACACTCAGGAGATGTAATAATGACAGCAACTTCAGTGCCCTGCACTGATTTCCTGGAGATCCTAGAAGGGGTGTGTGAAATCTTGGAAACAAGCAGCCAGAAGAGAGGGAAAAACATGGAAGAAATCTGAGCTCAGATGTGGGCTTGGGGCAAAGCAGCAGAGCCAGGCCAGCGTGGGCAACCTGTGCCTGTGGTTCCCACTCACAGCAGCTCCTTGTTGTGATTAACAGGGAATGGCTGTGTTGCAGAGTGGTCTGCGAGGGCTGGGGAGGCAACATGAGACAGCTTGGTTTCTGCAGAGCAGCCTGATACATTCCATATGCTGCAGGAGCAGTTTTTTACTTCATCCCTCTTTATCTCGGCAGCTTCGGGTGGAGAAACATCGCGAGCGAGGAAACAGGAGGCAGAGAGGGAAAGTCAGCAAGCACGGTCTGGTTTCCAGCGGGGTTGAGCACTATTTGCTTTGGCTTGCAGACGGGGCGATGGAGCGAGAGGAAATGTCAGCTCGTTAGAGCCGTGGCGGGTTCGGCGGCGGGGCTGCGGCTGAGCTAATGGGATCGCCCTGGCAGCGCTGGGAGGATGCCTGAAGGAAACCTTCTCCCTCCGCTGCCGGTATTTAATACCAAATGATTATCATATACCATTGAACTGGTGCTGGATGAAGCGTGTGTGAGGGCTTGCAACAACTTTACCAAAAATAGCAAGTGCCATTTGAAGCTGGCAAAGGCGTGCTGGAGAGAAAACAAGCTCTCCAGTTCGAGCCAGTCAGAACTTCACCCTGCAGGCCTGTTACTTGTCATGTTCCCGGGCTGTGCCATTTTTCACCCGCGCTCCGGCTGTGAAAGTACTGCTTTGTATTATCCACCGCTGAATTATATTAAAAGCCACAGCTGTCTGCTGTTGATGGAGGCTGTTTCCACTGGAGGATGGATACCTGCATTAATGACAGCTGGATTTGCTGTTGGACAGCTTGTAGTCTTGGCATGCAGCTTGTTATTTTGCCTGAAAATGCACTGGGAAGCGTGTTGCACGTGGAGCTGTGCTTTTTACGTATGTAAACCTCTCGTATTTTTTTGGAATGAAAGAAAAAAACCATTTGGCACATGATTCATTTGTCTAAAAACCTTTTCTTTAGGTAGTTAATGCAATGCAAAGGGTGATCAAGAAGAAGCTGTAGGATTTAGCTGGCCCTTCAGAGCCAGGTCTCTCACTCCAAGTGACTAATGGTAAAACAGACATCCTTCATCCAAAGGGCTCAAAGTGTTTAAAAGCATTCAGGAGGAACCAGTTGCCTCTCCAAATTTAAAGCTGGAACTCAGTTTCCATGATCAGGCTCCACGATATTGGCTCCCCATCCAAAATCAACACAAAATGGAATATCTATCTGGAAGCTGGCACAAGATCTATGTCTGAGGAAGGAGTTTTCTGATATATTTGGGATGGAATGTGATAAAAGGTTCCTGATTTTGATGGAGCCCATTGCTCTTCCCCTCTTCCTTTCTCTCACTGTGTGACAAACATACATAGAACTAGATTGTCTGTTTCAGGTAATGGAAAAAACAAAAATAACACTGATCTCCTACAGAATCTGTTAACAACTTTTTTAGAGGTGTAGCAAAGACAAAAGCCTGGAAGATAAAAAAAAAAAAAATTACCTATGGAAAGCAATTTAACTGGAGTCATAGACATGCTTACAACAGACTTTAAAACTTCCTTTCTGCTTATTGGTTGTTGATTGGGTCTTCTTTAACAATCATTCATTCCATGATTTCCCACCATTTATGATCTCCACTGCATTTATATTTCAGTCTTCACAATTTCCTCCTGCAGTGCTGTGCACGTGTAGATACATAGCTCTACACACACACAGGAGCATGGAAAGCTCAGAATTTCCTAATGGAAAATATCACCAAGCTAATATTCTAGTGGCAGTTTCTGCAGAGTAAATAGGTTTTCCATACAGATAGATCAGCTGTCCTGGAAGAACAGAGAAGACAGTTCTTTACCCAGCACCAGTTTATGATTGCTGCAGCCCATAACAGGTGGCTTGTCTGCATGAGATCATATACCAGGAACACCCAAAAGTTTCCTGCTATCTCACACTCAATCCGAGTGATGTGCTTTTATAATTCACAATGCAACTGAAGGAGCAGCAGTGTGACCAGCACTCTGCAGCATTGTTCACCTGCTCTTCCATCTGCAGGGGCTGGTGGGAGGAAATAAATGGAAAATGAGAATATATGGAATTTGGGGGGCTGTGCCTTGCCAGCCCCCCAGCAGCCAACATTCAGCCTTGATGTCCACTGTGCCCTCAAATGAACAGGGAAGAGTTCCCTGTTTGTGAAAAAGGAATGGGAAGGGAAATCTGATCTCTCCACCAGTGGTTTTTCATGCTGGTTGCCAGTGGCTCTGAGAAAAGGGGACCATGACCTGATCAAACAGCTGTGGCCCTGAATGCCTGGGGAGGCAGGAAGAAAGGAGGGATAAGGCTCTGGCAGCTGGAGCAAAATGGGAGGGAGGGGCATGAAAGGGCTGCGGGCTGCTGCTGGCAGCTGCTCCGGGTGGCTGGGCACAGATTCCCTCTGAGTTCAAACAGGGCACTGAAGCCTGTCCCAGAGCTCAGCTCCCCAGACAGCAGCTGGCATGGTCCTCATCCTGGCAGCTTTGGGCTGGACACTTCAGGTGGGCTGGGATGGGAGAGAAAAGAAACAGAATGTACCCTGTGAGGAAGGTCAGCCAGAAGAGGAGGATGGCCAGCAGCTCTGAAGAGGAAAATCATCACAAAAAGGAGGAATAAAACCTAAAAATGGTCTAGTTTTCCTGCAGCATAGTGAGGACACAGTGAGGGTAACTGTGCACCATTAACTACAGTGAATGATGACATTCCCTGATTCTGCTTAAAAATTTAAAATATCATTTTAAATTATCTATCTATCTATCTATCTATCTATCTATCTATCTATCTATCTATCTATCTATCTATCTATCTATCCTATTCTATTTATTAATAAGCACCACTCTGGTTCCCAGTGGAATTTCACAGTCATATGTTTGGTTTTTTTTTTTTCATATCTTTGGTAGGGGGAACTTGAATTTCTTAGGATGTGCCTTTAAAAAAAAAATAATGCCCACAGCTCAGAGCATAACAAGCCTGGTAACTCAAAATGACAATATTAACCACAAGCTGATCTTAACATGGCTTGGAAACATCCAGTTTCAGAGCCTGCACCTGGTCTTGGTGATGCCTGCAGTTCCTTTGTGGTTTTGCATTCATATTTTCCCTGGTTTCTTCCTGCTGCTTTCTCACACATGAGAACCACACATGAGCAGAGGAGCAGGCTGAATAATTAATGGTCTAAAGGAAAGGATGACTGTCAGTGAAGCTCTCTCAGCAGCATAAAGGGGGGGAAAAACTGAGTTGTAATGAAAGAAATTACAGTTAATGTAAAGAGGTGGAAATGTTCAGAAAAATACAACTGGTATAGGACTGTCTTTTACATTCGTGTTTCATCTGTTGGCTATGGTGTGGCTCTAGGACTTTAAATCAAATTCAGTGTTTCAGAGAAACGCTGGATTTAGTGAGCTGGGTGCAGTGCATGGAGTATCACTGGCTGTTAAGGTTTGCCTTCTATAACTTGAAATGGTATAGACCAGGAGTAAATGCAATTTTATCCTCATTAACACATTAGGTCTGACAGGAATTACTGGGTTTGCTCATTATTGATGTTCAACATGTTCATTCAACACAAGTTCATTGATATCTTTCCCAATTAACAGGAAGTAAATATCCACCAATTTGGAAAATAAGGATTTTTCTTCTTAGGACTCACACACTTTCACTCTTTGGTGTTCTTAGCAGGGACTTGATGTACCTGTAGCCTGAATTCTGGCCACTGTCAGTGTGAAAACCAAACAGGGACACTTCATTCCATGTATTTTCAAATATATTCCAAAGGCAAGAAGTGCTACCAGGGAAATACACATTTTTCACTGTGGTCACAACTGCCCTAAGTGTGCCCTTGTGTTCAGCATGCAGGAATCTTCTCAGGATGATTTTTTTGATATGTGATAGCAAAAAATTGTTAGAGTGCTTTATCAGAGGTTATGGGTGAGAGGTTTGAGGGAGCACAAACAGACCCTTTCCAAAGCATCCCTGAAACCACTGAAACCTCTCTGATACTGAACCACAGCCTTTAATGGCCTGAGCATAACAACAACAGCAGCAATAATAACAACAGCAATAATGATTCCAGGGAGCTGTAATAACAATCATTTTGCAGCTGATCTGTGCTTGTTTCCTTTTGTGGTGCTGGCTGGAGGCAGCACACAGCTGGTGGGCTGTGCACGGTGCAGGGTCTTTCCAGCCTGCACCATTATTTTCAGATCAGCAGCTTTCTTTTGACTTGCCCTAAACTCAGCCCTTTTCTGAGGAATAATGCCTGCAGGGGAGATACCTCCAGTTTAGCTCTTAGTCCCTTTGTGATGGTTTCCCCAGATCCTTTTCCATTGCCTCTTTTTGTTGTTGTTGTTTGTTGTTTTTTGTTTTTAGGTCCGTTAGTGTAGCAGAGAGATTTGTGTGCAAGGCTTGATTAAAGCCCAGCTGCTCCATACAATCCCAAAGCATCAGTTCTGCCATCCTCAGTAGTGATGGAGCACTATTCTTCTTTCCAGGTGTTAAAAACCCACCAGCACTGACAGCTTTCCACAGCACAGGAGTATTTAATGGGGAAGGAACATGTGCTTGCCAACAGCACCTTTTGCCACATGGAGGCCCTAAAAGTTCATTACAGAACACAGATATTGCTGGTGTCACAAAGGAACTGCCACAATACAGCATTTCATGTGGCTTTGCCATGTTTCACCCAAAGCAGGGCTAAAGTCAACATAGAAAATTAGCTTTCCCTTTCTGAGGTTATTTGGGGTGATTTTGGAAGTCAAAGGAAGAAAGGAACAAAGTGTATTTCAATAGATTATATTGTGTTCACTGCCATTAAGAGCTCTCTGGCTCCCCAGCTGTCACAGACACATTACCAAATTTTGAGTTGCAGTGAAACCGTTGAGTTTGTTGGATTATCTGCTGGAGTGAATAATCTGAGAGCCCACAAAACCAGACTCTGCTCATGAGTCATCCTGTAACCTGAGGCGACTGAGCTACCACCTCTTTGCCTCCAACCCCCCAGATAAACTGAAGAAAAATCAAAGAAAATCAATATCCTTCCCCACCCTTCCCTTTTGCCAAGTCCTTTCAAATATTCAGGCAAAAGGTGGTAGGCAAGTGAAAACCACCCTGTGTTGGGAAATATTTCCATTTCTGATTTGCAGAGGAAAGCAACAATTTTACCCCTCACTTTGAAGAGAGGGAGAGAAATGATGCTGCTGGAACTAAAAAGAGATTTGTTTTATTTTGTTAATTGCAGCCCTTTTGAAAAACGATCCTCAGCCTGCCGGTGAGGTGCTAATTAATGTGAGGATGTGGTGCACCATATAATGAAGGCTGCTGTTGAGGAATGTGAATGAAGTAGGCATTGCTCCTGAGGTGCTGATGTGTAAACAAGATTGCTGCAGAGGTGGGCCACAGGTAAGCTTGACTTTGCATTTTTGCAGGCTGCTGCCTTGCCCTTTGTGTTCATTTGTAGACATTTTCCACAGTGGGAAGGTGAGAAAGAGAAAAATCCTTCCCTTGTAACCACCACTCTGAATTGTCAGACACAACGCTCTTTAGGATAGGGAGATGCTCAGAGCAACAGAGCTGAAAAATCACTATGTAATGCACAATCAGCATTTTAAAAGCCTAATTAAGGTTCTCTAATTTTATTTGACACTCTGATTGTGCATGGTAGTGGGTAACTTTGACTCCATGTCAACAAAAAACTTTTCAGTCAGTGGACACTCACTGTCATTATAGTTCTGCATCTTAAATTTCTTCCCATTTCATCTTGACCATTTTTATTTTTCAGACAGAAACAATGTCCCATTCAGGGAGAAGAACTGATTATCTCTCTGGTCCACAAGTATTTAAGATTTTCTTAGTCTATTTCAGAGGCTTCTGGCTTTACATTTAAGACTTTTATGGAGGGGAACTTTGCTGCTATATATTGATAATATTGATGATTACATTGATAATAGAGTGACAACTGTGCCTATCCCCTCAATGACTCTCTTCTGCAGCAAGTCTTGACTTACAATTGAATGGGAAGACATGCCAGTGACATACTTATGAAATCCTGGAAGAAAATGCATCCCATGTTCTCAAATTGCGTAATGTTTGACATGACTGTTACTATCTGAAGTACAATACTCACAGATGGACTGGAGAGGGTGAATCTGAGGCAGAGTATGCAAACAGCAGAGACTTGCTTGCAGACAAGTTCAGCCATATTCTCCTGGGCAATTCAGTGCTCAGTAAAGAATTTTCCAGCCTTTTCTTCTGTATTATACCAGAGGAGAAGCCCCAGCCATGTCCAGTCTGTGGGTCCAGTGTAGGATCCTGCTCCTCAGTGTGTTTTGTTCAGATACTAGAAAGGGAATCCTCCAGCTGTGAGGAGGTTGCTATCCCAAATTACCTGAGTATTCCATGCACCCTTCCCAGTGGATGAGCTCACCAACCCCCCACCAGATGTGACCACTTCTTTAGAAGACAAATCTGACTGTGAGTAAAGAAGGAGGAATATCCTCTCTGCTAGAAGAAAAATAGTGAAAAGATATATTGGGATAGCTGGGATTGCTTACACTCATTACTCAGAGCCAGAGGAAGGAGCTGAGGGTCAAAGGAAGGACAATGGGTCCAATCCAGGGTGTGTGGAGACAACTTTTGGCTGTCAGCTGGCCAAGGTTAGTGTCACCCTGCTGTCAGCAGTCCTCTTCCAGTCCATTGGGAAGCAGCAGCAGAGCACAGCTGGGTGAGGAACATTCCAGAGCCCCAGCAAACAGCAATGCTCCTGCAGCTGGGGTCACTGGGGGAGGCATGCAGCTGACCACTCTGAGGCTAGTCAAGGCTTTCTGACCTAGAATTCCAGGTGGGCAGAGGTTTTTCCAGCAGAGAGAAGATGCTTTTCCTGTGGGATATACCAGCAGATGAGGGAAAAGGGAGAGGAACAACCAAGCCTCTTGAGAGAAGAATATTTTACCCAGAAAATGCAGTTGTGAAAAACTTATCATTGCATTATGACCAAAGTGTTTTTTCAGAAAAAACACTGTGGTTTCTTCTTTGGGAAGAGGAAAAGGAAGAATATAATTTGGACATATTGAGGTGTTCTGCAGTGGGTTGTGTCTTCTGGAGGTTGCTTTTTTTCCTCTCTAGAAATATCTCTGAATTCTTGTGCCACTGCATTTTTAACTCCATGATCCAAAGGAAGAATAACTAAGAATATCTATATGTATGCAAAAAAAATTTTCACAAAACATGCTAGATAGAAATTCTATTTACTGATTTCTCTATATCTCTACATATAAATTTTCTATAACCCTGCTGGCTACAAGTTTCATAATGCAATAATTTTTTAAACAGCACCATTTTTATGGTGTGGAGATATGCTTTTTTGGCAGTCCCAATATTCCAGGCTTGTCATATATTTCATGTGGAAAAGCAGAACTTTCCCAGATGTGGATCGGCAGAATTTTGTGATTTTATTTTTATATTTACCTTGATAGTGCCAAAGCAAAATCTTATTGATTGTAAACCACTGGGGAACCATTTGATCAGCATTGAGCAGAGTACAGAACTACATTTTTTTTTTCCAGTCTTCAAAGAATCATTAGTTACTTTAGAAAATTAATAAAAGTCTTCAAAAGAGACCTTGGGCAAGAGCTCCTTTTGTTTCCAAAGTTTTTCTCCACTTCCCACACACATTCAGCCCACTTCTGGATATATATTTAAGGCAGAGAGAGCTCTAGGCTGTTTGTACAATGAAATTGGCAGGAGGCAATCTTTCATTCACTCACACAATTGTGCCCTTAGAATATAAGCTATGAACACAACTACTATGATAATTAAATGATTTGAAAAGATGCCCAATAAAATAAACAGTTCCACATCAGCTCAGTAATAAGAGTAATCTCACTTTCAGAAAGTGCATTTTATCTTGAAGGCTCTCAGGGCTGCCAGCACTTTGCACAATGTGAGCCACAGATCAGAGCCTGGTGAGAGGTGCCATGCACTGAAACCTGCTCAGGGAGGGGAGCTGAAAGCCAGATTTGGAGTAGGAAGAGCATGACTATGGTTATACATGGAAAAGATTGCACAGAGAAGCTGTGGATGGAAGATTTAGTGAGAAAACCCTGTTGTGATCAGCCATCCACACATCCACACATCACCTCCCCATGGTTCGGGTTGTAACAGCCCAGGATTTCTGAGAAGCAGCACTGATAATCTGAGAACCATAGGCTGGGTTGTGTTGGAAAGGAACTTGGAAAGATGATGTCATTCCACTCCCTGCTATGGGCAGGTACACCTTCCCCTCAACCAGGTTGTTCAAAGCCACATCCAAACACATTTTGAACACTTCCAGGGATGGCACATCCACACCTTCCATGGGAAACCTGCGCCAGTGCCTCACCACCCTCTCAGGGAAGCATTCCAGAAACATCCCAGAACCAGCTCTGGCAAACAACACCACACTATCCCTGCTCCCTCAGCTGGGGTTTTTCTGGATCTCCCAGATATGCACACAAAGCCACATTTCCACTGGTGTGGGTTTTTTTAAAGTAACTCTGGTGGAGAACAAATCATTTCTGCCTGTTGCATCCACAGCAGTGCTGGTGAAGATGAGCACAGCAGAGTAACTGAGAGCCTCCTCATTACCCTGCTGTAACTGTATCTCAGAGGTAGACAATAGCCCCAGGCTTAGATTTTCTAAAAATTTATGTGTATCAAAAGGGATCTTGTACAGGCAGAAAGCAGCAAGTTGATTTTTCCAAGAGCAGCTTTGCCATTTTAAGCAGTTGTTGGCTTAATAAGTGAAATAGCTCAGGGCTGTGTGCATGCCACAATGATTGCATTCTGTAAGAAAAGACTGTGCCTGTGGGTCTCCAAGATTCAGAGCCAAGACTAGTCATACTTGTGGTCTTTAAGTTGCAACCCCAAGCTATTCTCACCACGGTAGATAAGGGATAGCTGATCATAAGAATAACACCGATTCCAAAATAACTAACCACAGCAAAATTAAAATGACCTAGGCGAGCAATACAAAGAGTGTGTGATTGACAAGATAGCTGTTCTTTGAAATGTACTGCAGGCAGCAAATAGCATCTTGTGCCCATAAGGGATCTTCTATCTTAAAGCCAAGAATAATGATCTGGCATCTGTCCTTCCTGAGTGAGGATTCAGTTCTCAAGGCTGCTGCAGCTCCTTCCCAAAGGCCTCTGGAAATGATAGCAGGGGTGTGCTCATGGCTAGCAATTATACCATGGGGTGCTTCTCCTCTTTTTTTTCAAGTGCTTGTCTCTAATACAAACAGCTGTGCTGGGTGGAGGGAAGTTTTGCCTCTTACACTTGTGCTTTTAGAGGGATTTAACACACACTTGCATATCCTCGGAGTGGGCAACCAGGCGAGGAAATGCAACATCAGCAAGGCCAATTCCAATTTTGTCTTTGCCCCATCAAAATCCAACTGGCATTTCTGCTCATTTCTACCAAAGCAGCTGCAGGGCACTGTTGTCACTGCTGTAATCACTATAATACTTCCATTTCCCCTGTTTGTGGCATGTTGCAAATAGAACTACAGAGGGCTGTGAACTCTGACATTCCATGGACCTGATACCAGTAGGGAAGAGTCAAGTTCCCAAGGTCTGCAGCAGCAGGATTTGCCCATAGCACTTTGGCAGCCCATCCCAGCACCTGAACTGCACGACCATTCTCACCTCATAAGAGCAACAGGAATCAAGAAATTATAATAAGCCAACTTTTTCTTCTTTGCTCTTTTTCTTTTTTTTTTTTTTTTTTTTTTCCCCTCCTAGTACAGACTGGAATGCAATCTAGTGAACAGAAAGCTCCTGGAACATGTCAGATAGCTTTGAGGAAAGCACAATGCTCCTTCTTTCAAGAATGGTATGTTTTCTGATGTTGTCATGGAGCTTTTTGTTGGTTTGTTTTGTTTTGTTTTTTAAGTGAAAAGGAGAATTGTAACTTCCTTTACACCAGTACATTAGCATAATACGTTCCTGCCTTCAGGTACTGTATGTCATTGTTGTGAGTACATTTTGACATCTCTCACACTTCCAGCACTCCAAAGATCCATGACAGAGCTGAATGAAAACTTTTTTTTTTTTTTTTAGACTTGGCAGGAGCAGTAAGAACACATAAAATCTGCCAGCTGTCAAGGATGTAAATGGTGATTTTGTTTCACTTTTTTAATGAATTAAAGCAGGATTGAAATCTGTCCAAAGACAGCATGTTGGGCCTTGCAAGGAAAGAAAAAAATGAAAGGGAGGGATTATTTTCTTTCTCTTTTGGCACTTATGCTCATGGAGTGTTTATTCTTGGTAGCATAGTATAGGACAGAGCTACTCTCCTGGAAGAGCCTTGTCTGTGGCAGGAACTGGTTTCAAAATAAAAAGCATTTGAGGGATTGAAAAAATAAAAAACATCATTCTGCCTTATTTCAATACAGGCACCTAAAAATTACAGCACTCATCACTGCTTTGGAAAAGGGTGGCAGCAAATCAGTGGCAGAAGTCATTCTGTGTGCCATTTTCAGGATGAAGCCAAACTAAAATCTGATGGATTTTTCTTATAAATCATGTTTTTGCTGCCATCTTGCTGATGCCACTTTTTGGGGTGGGACAGGTGTGTATTTCATCTGTCAGGCTGGCATTTGAAGCATCATGTACCTCTGAGGGGACTGTGGTTAGTGCCTCTGGTCCCTCCTTTCTATGCACATGCATTTTCCATTCAGGGGTGAAAATATGGCAAAGAATTTGCCAGGTGCTTTGCTTTTCATGTCCTAATTTCTGCTTCTCAGGTGATCTCCCATTCCAGAACCAGCCAGTTCCAGGTCATGTTTCCCAGCTGTGGAGGGGTTATCAGTTATGGAGGCTGTCTCAGCGCTTTGAAAATTGAGTTGCAGATGTCTTAAATGGGAAATGAAGCCTGTTCTTTAGGAAAAAGGAGTGCCTCATATCAAACCAAGCTCATATTGACTGATGTTACTGGACCAAAGACCATCCTGGAAGCACAGCTCAGCTCTGGATTTGGGCCAAGCCAGGCACAAGCTCATCTCCAGTAATGTGGGCTGAGCTGGTCCTGTGTACCAGCATGGAAGAGTTTCCATGTGCCTGGCAAGAGGTGCATGGAGCACATTAGGTCTTGCAGGGATTCACAAACAGGATTCAACTTGGGCTTTGTGAACAGACCTATTAATCCAGTGTGGCTTCTCAGGCAAGCCAGGCTTGGGTTGTACTTCAGCCAGGTGATTTAGACAAAATAGAAGGGAAAAAATTTGTTCAGACAAAATAAAAGTCAGGACTAGTTTCTTCCAAAAAAACTCAAAATGGACCCAAATTTCTGAAGAAAATGTATAACTCCCTTTTCCTCCCTGAGCCTCTCCCCGAGCCTCCTAAACCTCTGGCACCTATCCACTTCAGCTGGAACAGAATGACTCTTCTCAGGTTTCCAGCCTCTCTTCAAGAAGGAAGTATAGAAAATCTCACAGGAAAGCCTTTTCTTATGAGCTTTCCAGGCAGATTTTTCTGAATAAAGGGAGTCTTACACATTTCAGCTATTTATTAAGTCTTCCATCCCCAGCTTGAATATAAGTCTTGAGACACAACATGTAATCACAGGATGACAATCTGGTAAATCCTACAAACATTTCAGTAGGATTGTAGGAAATATAGTGGCAGTTTGGACCCTTCTGCCCTCTTTTTTCAAGAGAAATCTTCATTTACAACAGCATGCCAGGTAATTCCACCAGAGTGGAAAAGGGTGACCTGATGAAATGGGGCAACTCAGCAATAAACATTAAATTGCAATATTTTCAATATTTGGGGCAGCTGTGCATGTTCTGCAAAGACACAGTGCAGGTTCCCCACCTCTGGATCCTGCTGTTACTCAGCATCTTCTTTTGTCTCTGAAATGGGGAAAGCCTACTCAAAGAAATTTCCAACTTCCTCCCCCTTGCTGGAAATGAAAGCACAGGAGATGAAAGGAATCCCTGCTGCCTTTCCAGGTCATGCTTTTCTCCTTTTCATTTGGGTCTGGGCTATCTTCCCCACACTATGAGACCTCCCCTGGCAGGGGTGAGACTCATCTACCTCCACCAGTTGGATCTACAGCATGTACAGATACAGATCCCATTGATAAAGGGATGAACAAAGCAATTTAACTCTTACATCTCACTATGGGAGGACACAGGGGGAAAGACAGGAATGGCTGTGGGGTGGGGTAGGGGGGAAGAGCCAACTGAGCATCCCTGGCCCTCCAAATCACAGCACATTTCATGCCACCAACACACAATCTTGAGGAAAACCCTGTGCAGGAGAGAAGACAACAATGATTATTTGCTCACTTGCTGAAGCAGTAATTTGTGCTGTATTATGTAAAGTTTTAGGTTTCCTGATGTTTGGGGGACAAAAAGCCCCCAAATTAGGATGCTTGGGTTGGCACCTTCAATGGAGGGAAGGTGCCTGGTGTTTAGCCTCACTTTCTTTGATGGGGCCACAGCTCTTAACCATGGTTAATCCTTTTTAATGAACACTTTGCTGATGCAAATCAGCCCACAGATGTCTATTTAAAGGAAAACGCTGGAAAATCTGTTGGGACACTGTCTCTGTAAGATAGACTTGGCCAAACTAAGGAGTGCCACATAAAGGTGAGTGAAAAATAACTGCAAGTTAAAAAAGCACTTCAGGGAAGATGGTTCATTCCAAAGTGGTGAATTTATCATTTCATAGTTATGAAAAAGAAAAATAATTCAATAGACTCTTGTCTCCAGAAATAGTTCAGAACAGAGAAATAGAAGCACTGTATTCAAACAGGATTTTCCTGTCCTTTAAACCTACGTTTTTTTCAAAAGGCAGGAAAGAGCACAAAGTAACAGTGGCTGTTTTGCCAGTTGAAAAACATTTAGAAAGTGTGAGAATGTGAAGAGGGGAGAAAAATCACATCCTTAAGCTTTCTCACTGTTTCTCAGCTGGAAAAATATTGGAAAGCAGAAAAATGTTTCTTTATTCATACCTCCTTAATTCGGAGAACAGTTCCATGGGAAATCCACTGTCTCCCAGGAAAGATATTCCACTGAGAAAAATCAAGAGTTTTCCAGAACTCCCTAACCACATGCCTTGTTTTCATTTCTACTCACTGACTGATAAACAGGGCATTTTTCAGGCTGGATATTCACTCCTCCAATGTGTTATTACATAGCATGTGGTCAGGTAGATCCTTTGAAGCATTATCATTTTCTACTTTTTTCTCTAGTGGATTTTTTAAAAGAGCCCTGAATGTGCACTCACATACAAACAGGATCAAGTCCTTCTTAGGACCCTGCTAATTTAGAAAACATTTCAAACATTTTCAAGAGCAGGACAACGAGGAACACATACAAATTTACAACTTGAGTCATTACTCAGTGTCTTTTCAAGTCCAATTTGCCAACTCTAATTATTCTCATTTTACTGTTTTTAATACTTTGAGCAGCTTTTGGAAGGTTTAATCAATCAAAAGTGTCACATTGCATAAAAATTTGACTTCCTTGAACTGGTGACCTTCCCCCCATCATCCAGCTTTGCTTGTTCACCCTTCCCACCCTCACTGGTAGTTATTCTAACCAAACAGCATTTGGGATAGTCAGGACAGTCAAGTGATCCAAATGCACTCTTTTGCCCAAGCCCTTATTTGCAAATCATGGCACAAGATGCATGCTTTCCCCCTTACTCTACCAGAGGCTATTTCTTAAAAGATCCAGTTCCTACAAAAACAGTCACAGGTCAGCACTGAGAGAGTGATGGAAGGGCCCATTTCAGCCATGTGTTTTTTGGCACGGAACCACAGCGAGTGCATAATCTGTATAAATGTTAGCTTTCTAAACAAACAGAACCTCTGGTTGCACAAAGGAACACAATAAAGTTGAAACTTGTTTCTTTCATTAAGCAACCTTTCAAAACCAGGGCTTGTTTTGTTCTAGACACACATCAATCCTGACAGATCACAATAAACAAACAGCAACAATGGCAACGGAGCCAACTGAGCTGCCCTGCACATTTTACTCTGTTTTCTTTCCTCAAGTATGGAAGTATTTTGTCCACTATCCAAATATAGAGATGTTGGAATGGGAACAGGAAAGTTTTGGGGGCTTGCATCATGCTGTGGTGGGTGTCAGTAGAGCAGTGCCACCAAGCAATCCCATGGGCAAGGCTTGAATTCCATCCACGATCCTTGGGGGATGTTGGTGATATAAACTTCCCACTCTGGACCTCTCAGGGTTATATAGGAAAAGTCAGCTGCTGGCAGTAGTTATCCCTCAATACCCTGTCCAGACTTGACCCACTTCCAAACTGCAATAGTCTAAGTAGGAATTTTTTGGTGCTGCTATTGCAATTTCACCATGATGTCACTGATATATACAAGAATTTGGGTTTTTTTCCAGTCTAAAAAGGGAAGCAGGAGTGATCTGTTTATGTGCCTAAAATAGACTGGAAAGTAAAGAGGAAAAAAAAATTTGATCCATCTCAAGCAATTATATATATTTTTTAAAAGCGTATCTCTCAAGATTTAGTGCACTGAAGTATTTTTGAAAGAGATGGAAAAGTAGTGTTTTCTGTACACTGTGTTAAAAATGCCTTAAAAATCCCTCATTCCCCAGCCATCTATTTAGGAAGGCCAAGCTCTGCAGATTAAAAGACACAGAGGTAGTCAGCAGTGGTCCATGTTAAAATGCTGTTTGTCTCCTCCTCCCAGCTGTCCTCTGGATGCACCTGTGATGGATGCCTTGTGCCAGGCAGGCCAACATTTATAGGACAAAGTTTTGCATTTTACTTTCTAAAATTAAAATCAGCATTAATTACATCCTTTCATTGGACAATATGTAACATGCTGGGAAAACCAGAACATGGAAAATAAGCACATATTTTATCTGAGAATACACACCTCACATCTCAGATAATGCAGGGATTACAGAAGATGTGATTTCTGTGCACTCCCAATACAGACGTGCTGTTTCTGGAGGAAGAGGGATTTTGGGTTTAATGTAGGTGGGGTTTAAGTCACTCAGAAGTTTGTCTGAGGCAAAAAGTACAATACATGGCTTTTACTTGTTAAAAAGAAGGCACTAAGATGATTTACTGCTTGTCACATAACACTAAAACAACACATGGTTACACAGGTCATTTTAAAATTAGTTTTTTCTTTGACTGGTCTGCACAGAGGTGGCAGGACCATGAATCTTATCTTAAGGGTGTATATTCATTTTCTTCTCAGTGAGTAAAAAAAGAAAAACAGAAACAACCAACAAAAAAACCCCACAAACCAAACCAAAAATAACCAACCTTGTTCACTCAAAAACTCCTGCAAATGGCCACAGTAAATTTCCCAGCTCTTCAGCATGATTGTCATGTTCTGGCACAAACACATCCTGATGAAGTTATCCCTTCAGTGGTCACAGACCATCCTTTATGCCTTTGCTCTTTTGTAAGGTCTTGGGTAGCTCCCCTCCCATTCCATGTCTACACATGATTTCATAGTTTATAAACAATTTGGTGGCTTTCATTGTGTGGTGGCTTTTTTTTGTTGTTGTTGACTGCCACCTCAGCTTTGCCAAAGTGTGTCTTGATTTGCAGCTGTGAAAGGAGGTCTGGGCTGGGGCAGAGTGTGACCTTCACCTTTCCTTGTCACACCCAAGAGGTGCAGAAAGGAAGGGATCAGGATTAGCACATCCAGCCTGTTGCTCTGCTCCCATTCAGAGACAGCAAATCTGTGGCGTGCACTGGTCACTGATTTTAGCAGCACCAGCCCAAAATCCCCTCTCAGTGCTCTCTGGCAGAAGCAGCATTTGAAGAGCTGTACAATCCTCCCTTTCCTATGAAACAGGAGTTTTGCCTGCTTCCAGTGGGAGATAAATGCAACACAGGGTTCCCACAAAGTACCTTAAGCATGCTAAGAAAAGTAAAACAAAGCACAGTGACTGCACCTTTGATGAACAGCTAAGACTGATGAACAGCAGAGTTGAGAGTTTTATAGCCCAAGTCTGTGTCATTCACTTGGCAAACAAAGCCTTCATATATTAATTAAAATCTCTGAAAATTGTATTGTGTGCAAGATCTCACTGTTTGAGTGTCTTTTTAGTGGCCACCTGATCTTGCTATAAATTAGACTGCTGAATACCCTATTGTCTTGATAGTGTGTCTTGACTCCTCCTCATTTTGAAAAAGAAATCTTCTGAAATGCCAAAAATCTCAAAAGGCATTTCTGACATTTCAGAAAATATGTGAGGCTTTTGTCAGCATGGAAAACTGCCTGAATATCATCAATAAAACACGATTAAACATAATTTTCTCTGAATTATGTAATATTTTCCAATTTTTGAAGTATGAAAAATATGTAGATGAAAACACTCGATTCTATAGATGACTTGAAAGTTCAGAATTGCCCTGGAGACTTTTGTGTCAGCCAAAGCAGATGATATAATAAAATTACACATACAAATACTTTAACAGGTTGTTCCTAAAACTAGAATCCTGTTTATTGGAAACTCCCTACCTTTGGCAATTCTCCCCAGTTGCTATAATAAATACTCCACTTTCTGCAGAGCATAAGCGAAGCTCTGAAAATGTTTGTGAGCTTTTTGTATTGTCTTCCAACAGCCCTCAAACCAAACAGTGCTCATAAATCCATCCTTTATCCTTGCTTAGTTATTAAATGTTTCTGTTGGATCTGCTTCCAAGACATTTGAACTTTTCAGCTGGTGCTTTAGTAATTTGTGACAAGTCATAAGTGAACTACATCCACTTTGTTAAGGGGTTTCAACAACCTTTAAACTCTCGTGATCTGTTGGCATTACAGCTCCCTGAAAACCCCCAAAATCCAACTTAAGACAGCTGAACTTTTCTTATGCAACACATTAGCACTCTCTGGACTTTTGGATGCCTTGATCTTGATGTCTTGATCTTGTTTAGAAACTGAATTACATATAAAGAAGAAGTGTTATGCTTTTTATCTATGGACATTACAGACAAACATATAGGACATACAGAATCATTGCATACAAAATATAATCAAAATATATGCACTTACACGGGAAGGAGGGCAACTATGGAATAGAAACAACAAAACAAGTGGCCAAACACACTTGTGAAATAGAATTTAAAACTGATTTGAAATATAGTCTTTCATTTTCCTGGGGTTTTGAGGGTCACTTAGATATTTACACCAGTTTGAAAGAATAGCTGTGTGGTATTTTCAGGTTAAAATCTCCGTTTGTCTGCAATGTTTTCCTTCGTGCCATTATTCCTCCCTGACAGGTGAGGGGAGGTTTTGACACTGTTAATATAACACAGGGTGTTAATCTTATAATCGCCCTGTCAGCACTTCGTGTCAGGGTGTTAATGGCCACCTTTCAGCCACTCAGGCTGTTCTGCCAATAAAAACACTGCCGGCTCCCATCCAACCAGCAGCTCTGCAGCTACTCTGCCCTTTCCCCAAAGAATAAATACAAAATTTCACTAGCCCTGTGGCTGTAAAAGATGCTCCTCTCTGTTTATTTCCTCTTCCTTCTCTGCACCCGTTGGCACACAAAGCAACTTGGACACTGAGGCCTTTGAATGCATTTTGCAGGTTTCATGTTATTTTAAAATATCCCAGTTTTCAAAAAAAAGTTTTAAATAAACATAACACCTTGGACAGGATGAAATGAGATATTTTTATTAACAGTGAGAAGCACAATTATTTGCCCCAGCACTTTGCTATGTAAATGTAGCCCAAAGACAAATGCTGTATTTCTGTAATTTCTCAGTGGCTGCAACAAATCCGTATTTTTCTCTCTGCACAGGAGAGGGGCTTTTCCATCTTCCTGGCAGAAGGAGTTGCACAATTCCAGATGACTTACTTTATATGCCTAGAGGAGCTTTATTACACAAAGGGAGAGAAAGAGAGGAAGAGGGAGAGAGCTTACACTCTGAATAATAAACAAAGAAGAATAAACATTCCTGCATTATCCACAGGGATTCCAGATGCTGCTCCATCCCTCTGCAAGGCCTGCCTGCCTCCCCTCACTTTAATGAATATTAAATACAGGTTAACACTCAGCAAGGTGTGGGGAGGCCAGAGCTGTGATGAAACCTCTCCAGTACAGCCAGTCTGCTGCTCTCACTATGTGGTGTTTGGATTTTTACTTAATTTCCTACAGGTTTCCTTTAATCAATGTGGCTGATTGGCCCAGGCTGGTTCCAGCATCATGTGCTGTCCATCTGGATTTTATAGTCCTTGCATTTTCCCAGCTGAAAAGAAATTAGAACCCAGTCCCCAAAAAAGTAATAGTTTGTTCCTAGACAAAAAATTTCTCATGTAGGATTTTAATGCAGACCAAAAAAAAAAAAAAAAAAAAAAAAAAAAAAAAAAAAAAAAAAAAAAAAAAAATAAAGAAAAGAGCAAAGTATAAACAATCACCAGTTTCCATGTCATAGCCAGCCAAAGATGCAGCCAAAATTATTTCTGTATTAAAATATCAGGATTTACTCCATCTTTGCTTGCTGTATTTTATAGTAAACATGAATGCTGGATCTTGGATGCACAAAGATGTTCATTATATCACTACATAAAAAATTGGGGTTTTTCCCACAGTCTTTCCATAGCATTTCACTTGCTTTGCACAGCAAAAATAATGTGAAAGGTCAGACACACAGAACAGAAAAAAGATATTCCTTATCTTGTTGTGATCAGGCATTAATATAGAAAATATAAATAATTTTTGCAAAGAAGATGATATTGAATTGGATGATTGCATGATTTAGAATTGGATTCTCAAAGTAAGGGGGGTGTAAGAGGATCTATCATTGACTCCAAGAAAAGCCCAATCAACCAAGCAGCCTCCACCTCATCCAAGCCACCACAGCCATTGCCAGTTCCTTTAACAACTTATTTAACATCTGGTTATTAATGCAGCATATCCTGCCTTGGTTCTGCAAAGTTACTCATTGCTGATATTCTAAATATTTGTGGAATTGCAGCTAAATCAAAGGGAAGGTTTCAGTAGCACTTTATTATATATTTTATATATATATATACTTCAAAATATGTACACTACACAGGGGATATAGAAATTATTTCAAAGAGGAGGTCCGTCTCTAATTAAACTGACTGACTAGTTTATGCCATACTGCTTCCTTTTTTATTTTACCTGTTACCAGGGGCTCAAAAACACCTGCCAAGGACAGGAATGTCATCATCTCCAACAAGATCACTGGGTCAGCAGTTTGGATGGTGAACAGAGATTCAAACCTGCATGTGGATGGAATGATGTGTGTGAGCAATGGGTGAGGGGAAGGAAAAGGAGAGAACAGCCCTTCCACCTGCAAATCCCAGAGAATCCTAAACTGGTCACTGCCTGCCAGGCAACTTCACATCCCACTCATTAGCTGTGCAGGAATTTCAGTTTGGTGTGTTGGTGAGGCTGAGTGGGTCACTGTAGTTCAAAACAAAGAGGTCCAAGATTCCTGTCCAAACAGCTGTGCTTCATATTTGAATTTTAGCCTCGTGCACTGTAAAAAACCTCAGGCCCAGTGCTCCCTGAGGAAGTCTTGCATAAGTTTTGTTCTCACTTGGTGGAGCATAGAGAAAATAAAAGGTCCAGACTTCAGCTGATCTTGGAACACTGAGAGTAGATGGTCAAATCCCTCTTATAAATCTGTGTATATTTAAATCCTATGAACAGTAAAGGAACAAACATCTGCAGAGTGAGGAGCAACTACAGCCCTAAATAAAGCAAAATTAGGAAGAGCCAAAAACAATCAAACTTGGTTAGAAAAATTTTAGAGTTTTGCCAATGTAATAGTTGTTCCAGAATTAGTTTATAGGTTAAGCAAAACTGTCCATCTGCATTGGGATTTCATCTTCCCAACAGAACTTAGCTCTTTACCAACTATTCAGTGCTTTAGCCTCAATAAGCAAAGCAAGAACTCCAAGAACTCTCACACAAAACAGAAGCATCTGCTTGCAGAGATGAGACAGGATGGTAAAGGAAACCTCTTGGGAATGCTGAGACAGGCACAGTGCCTACAGACTGCAGAGATGAGAGAAGGAGGGAATGCTCTTCAGTTTTGTGATCTCTTCTGCCTGGTGGGAAAGTGGTTTTGGAAGAGTGGAAAATTCATATGAACTTGATTTGCTAATTCTGAGGACAGAAGTTCTTTATTGACAGCCTGGGTGGTGCTAACATCAATGTACTCCCTTGCATTTCATGGCTGGTGTACAGAGAATACTTCTTGGGAAGAGACAAGTTCACCCTTCTTGTCTTTAAAAATTGGCTGTTCCTGAACTTTTGACTAGGAGTTATTTTGGATTAATTTTTTGGAGATACTAAGATTCTGACAGTAAAATTTGGACGGAGAGCACTGAAGCAATTTTCACAACCTATTGCTGCATATATAATGCTGGTCTTACTTTTCAGTTTCCACCAGCCTGCCTTTGACCACATTGCTAAATGGAGGGCTGAAGCCTCCATCTGAGAGATTCAGCCACAAGATGATTAATAGAGACTGCACAGGCAATTCCCTCATGACTCTACAAAAACTGTAGGCAGACCTTCAGCAGCCCATCAATAATATTTTGAGCCATCCAGGCTCCCCAAAGAGATTGTCAGATCAGTGTGAGAAACACAGGGGTCAGAGTGGAATATGTGCACTTGACTGAGTTGCTGCTGTGAGTCCTGTGAGCTGCAGGAGTCTGTTCCATGCAGGACTTTCCAGGAAGGCAGCAGAAAGCTGTCTTCTGTTTCTCAGACAGAAAGGTACCTGTAAATAGGAAAACATTCAAGTCAATAAAGACCTACAGAATAAAAAACAAAAGGAAAACTGGCTGTTTGTTAGAGTCTGCATGGCTGGTCACTTTCTTCCAAAACTATATGAAAACTGTCCCATTTAACACAGAAAAGGAACCCACCATAAAAGAGGAAACAGAGCAATTGTGTGACCTCAATAAAGCCAGTCAAATGCCTGCTTTACCTCCAGTGGTGGGGCAGAAGATATGTGCAGGTGGAATGGGTATGTAATTTCTCCCTGGGAAAATTTGGAAAAGACACTGCAGGTGCTTCTTAGTCACTTAAATTTCCCTGATTTTATCAAGCTATCTCCTCAAGACCTTAGGTGGAAATGCTGGTCACAGCTAGTTCTGTTTCTGTATCTAGGTATGCATAGGAAGCAAATCAAAGATCAAGCACCAGAAGTGTGGCCTCTGTATTTCAGGCAGGTGCTAGTTGGCATTGCTTGTGACACAGCCTCCCTCTGCACAAAACATGTCTAAAAGTAAATTATTTGATTTCAAAACACCTTTGTGATTATTTAAAAGCAGAACCCAGTATCCAGGGTGCTGAAACTCCTAAAGGAACAGCAGTTCAGTAGGCATAAATGGACACACCCAGTCCTTGGTGCTGTTCCTAAAAGATTTTAAAATTCATTTGTTTCTTTAAGCGAATAGTGTCCTCTGAGACACTATGACTAGAAGAAGGTGGAGCTATTTCCAGCTTTGTCAAGCTCTGTAATAATGAAAAGGCTTCATTCCTTCTTCTTCCCACTCATCTTCCCACTCTTCTTCCTCACATCCTGGCACATTCTGTTGTACTGGTTTGGTCATGCTTATGAAACAAATCTTAACAAGGTAATACTCATCATTTTTGAGCTATTTGGAATGATTTCTGCTGTTTGGTTTCCCCACATGAACACTTTGTTATGTGGAACTGATCATTTCAAGTCATATTGAAGTTTGAGACTTGTTGAATGCATGGTTGTGATGCTGCTAATTCCAATTTTAATAAATGTGTGTACATGCAGGGAAGCAGAAATGTCTTTTTTTTATCCACTGTCAATGATAACAGAACCTAACAACTTGAATTGTTGTGAATTCTCATATTTAATCCATTAAATTACACGATCACATAGCTTTTAAAAAACTTGCACTTTCTTCTGGCTCTGGCACTCACCATCTGTTATTCCTCTAAAATTGGCTTGTATATACTGAATAAACAACCTTCTGTTTTTGTTATTCATATGCCATGTTGTGCAAAATCTATAAACACAAGGCTTCTCACTAATTATTAAATTGCCACCATTTAATATATAGAAATATTTATTTAATTTATTCCAACAACTTTTTTCCCCTCTTAATTCAAAATAGTCCAACACGTTTGAATAGTAGCAGCCTGAACAGATAAATAATAGATTAAATTTCCTTTTGTTAGAACAGGAAGAATAGCTTTAAATTATTTAAAGTGCTGGCACTTCAGAGAAATGGATTTTCCCATCATGAGCTTGCTCGGTGCCTCAAACAATGTCACAAGCAATTTTGACCAGAACAACTACATGATTTAAATAATAAAACATAACTCACACAGAGTGCAATATCACAGCAGTTTCTAGAATACCCTTTCACAGTCATTGATGCATCCTGAATTGTATCAATGATAAACTGATATTTTGAAGCAGTCCAGAACTTTACCCAGTACAGAGAAGCTGGTCAGTGTGGAGAAAAGAGTGACCATGGAAAAACTTAATGGCTCTGCAGAAGAAATAGGCTCCTGCCTGGTTTCCTTCCATGTTTACAAGCAAGATGAGTTTCCAAATGCAGCTGAACTGAGATTACAGACCTGCTTTAACTCTGTGTGGCTAACAGAGGGGAAACATTCTCAGCACTGGGAAAATAATGATGGTCCTGTTATTCTGAGGAGTATAAAAACTGGCCTGGGAAGAGTAACAGCTTCAGACTGACCAGCAGCATGTGCATACTAGCACTTCCCTTTTTTTCCTTTTCTGTTTACTGTGTTTACATAAATATTCACTAAGTGTTTATTTGTAAAACTTCAGCTGGCACTCCCTGTACACCCTAAAATTTCATCAGCTTCAGGGAGTGCATTACAGGATGCCAGCTCAGGCTTAAGGTCTTGAATCATGCACTGCATATTTCTTACAATCTGAATGAAAGCCTGCTAGCACACTTCCCAGCCCAACACCAGGCTCTGCTGCATATTTATATTGGAAGTCAAAATCTAAAAAGACAAGGGTGCTTTGGAAATTCTGGTCTTAGTGACACAACAATTCATCACTTCTGTGCAGTTTTGGAGCTCTCATAACAAACATCACACAATGAGGTCTGAATCAAAGCAAGTAGCCAAAGTTAGCAGTGGTGTTTTCCTTCCTACAGTTTCTGCCAGTCTCAGAGAAGGATGTTTATTACAAACTTTTACAAATTATATGTTAACATAAACCCAAGTTAAGTCCTTGTCTGGAACGAGCTCTTGTACTACTAGTATGAAGTTGTCTAAAAATACAGCTCGGAAAAGGGTATGACTTGGAATAAATAGAGTAATTTCAAGGGTAATTTGGGTTGCTATGTCTTCAACACACAACTGAGCAATCTGTGATTGCTGAGCAGATTGGGTTTCTGGCTATTCTTTAATGTGTTAATATTTTCTGAAACAGCCCTTGGAAATACTGTCAGGACTCTGTTGAGGACTAAGCTTATTAGTGCTGCTTATTTCTTGGTAGAAGATGGGTAAGGCCACTATGATTCCATCATCTTATAATGTTTACATATCACATGCCCACAAAAGTGCCTCTAGTGCCAGATAAAGAGAACACCAGTCTCACCCTCTGGAACAACTTCCATATTCATTGTTGCATGAAAGTTTCCTGCAGCATCTTCTCTGACCTTTCAGTCACCCTAAGGAAAACCATAAGCACATGAATGCATAACATTATATATCCCTGACAATTTCCATGCTCTGCCTCTCCTCACAATTAAGACATGGAAGAAATTTTTAAAAATAAAACAAAGTAATTGACATTTCTTGAAGGGAATAGATTATGGAACTATGTCAAACAGAACACTGTAACAGAATAAAGCCTGCCAGTAAATTTAACTCTTTCTGGAGTTTTATTTCTCATTGTAATTATTAACATCTTTAGTTAGATCACCATTTGGATATCATTAAAATAAAAGCAAACGATTTTGGCCTATCCTTAAGGATCTTTTTTAGCATACTCTTTTTGTCACTCAGCTCACTAATGCATCATTTTTATCACATGTATCATGTTACCTACATTAAACAGCTTAGCAGCATCCAATGTCCCATTGACGTGAAAACAAAATTGCACAGATTCATTATTACTCTGAAAACTACTTGAAACAACTGCATGTGAATTGTATCTTCACTTAGCAAAGACTTACCAGCCAGAGTGTTCTCAATAGCCAGTCTCTAAGTTCATGCTGTGAACCTGAACATTCTGGAACCCAAGGCATTCTCAGATGGAACTTTGCCTTCCCTTGGGTACTTGGCTTGCAGCATCTCTATGTTTTTTATGGCTGTGGAGCAACAAGAGGGAGGAGAGAGGGACAAACTGAAATGAAGTCTGCCTCTGAATAATTTAAAGCAGTAATTTTAATTAATCCATTTTGTCACTGAAGCAGGCTACAAGCATTCACTAGGCTGAACATCATCTCAAATTCCCCCCTAGATCCACTAATGGATATCCTATTGCATGTTCATCAGGGCTCTTCCAGTGCTGGCTAATTACCTCTTCCAAAGCCAAGAACTTTGGCTGTTGGTTCTTTTCAAATCACTTCTGTAGGAGTTCTAATTCATCTTAAATTAATTTCATCCATAATGCAGCCAAGTAACTAAATTACTTCCTTTCATAGACTTTTCTAAATGATCTTCCAAAGCACACAAATACTCTCTGAATTATAGATAAGGCCACTCACAAATGCATACCCAAAGGATCATTTTTGGTATTGAACACACCAGTCAAGATGAAAAAATTTTATCTTCATAGAATAGTTTTGAAGATAATGACAAAGGAGCAAAACAAAATGTTGACAAAAACCAGCATTTTTCCCCCCTGTTTACATGGAGAAATAAATTTGACTAAAGAATTTTTGCCTCATCCTCTGTAGAATAACACCAGGAAATCTGTGTGGCAGGATCTTTGTGATCTTTTTCTGTTTGTTTCCTCCACAAATATTTCCTCCCATAGAAGGTACACGGGAGAAAGAGAAATTGGAATAACTCCCTCAAGCATCCTCTGAGCAGGAGTGCTACTTGTTTTTAGGGGTTGGGTTTCTTGTTTTGTTTTGACTTCTGAAGTCCAATGCATAAGTGAGAAGACCAAGCAGATTTACTGAGCAGTCTGTGCCCTCAGGGAAACTCAGATCTGCATGACCTACTCACTGACTTCCAGGCTTTGTCAGTAGGGCTGAAGAGTCATAGTACCATGATCATTGTCTCAAACATTTTAAACTGGATAAAGTGAAGATTTACTTGCAAAAGTAAGTCCTAAACTGGCAGAAGTATTTGCCCTATATACTGAGAGAGTTTACTTCATGGTATATATGAAGAAATATTATATTTATAGGTCTCTGGCTGGGTATTTTGTCTCCATATCTATGTGACTGTGTTTACAAACTTATTAAATTGGTTTACTGGATTGCTACAGAAACCCTGACAGTTTCTCAGGTACCAACACTTCTCAGGTCAACACTCAGAAGAATGCTTTCAATATTGGCCTGAGATTTCCTTTAGCCAGTTTAGGGATATTTAATTCACAGCAGAGAAACCTAAATAGAGTTAAATGCCTCACTCTCAGGGATACAGCTGACATCTTGCTGCTTTTCCGTGGAAGAGCTCAGCCTGCTGCTCCCCAGCTACATTACTCTGAGCTGATTTAGCTCTTCCCCTCCATTC
This sequence comes from Erithacus rubecula, assembly GCF_903797595.1. Taxonomy (NCBI): domain Eukaryota; kingdom Metazoa; phylum Chordata; class Aves; order Passeriformes; family Muscicapidae; genus Erithacus; species Erithacus rubecula. The sequence goes on from NC_136687.1 coordinate 63,754,977, forward strand.
ATTAAGGAAGAGATGTGCCTAATCTTGGAGCAAAAATCCCTGCTAGCTGGCAGGATGCCTTTAAGTGAGGGGTGGTGCTAGCCAAAAATGTGCTCTCTGCAGATTTAGCCCTGCTGTACTTCCATATAGAACTGATCTCCTCAAATGTTAACTGATCAAATTGTAGTTAATTAAAATTGGTTTTCACTTAACATTCTTTAAGGTCATTTTGAGTTACAAGGATGCAGGTACAAATAACAACCAGCTCTATTCAGGAAAGAGGTGGTTTCCACTGAAAACATAGTTAAATAACTATTATCCATGCCCAACACATTTTCTTCTTTCTGTGCAGTAAATATTCTACATTTTAACTTCAGTGTGTTTGTTCTGTCACTCTAGTAAAAGAATAAGGTTGTTATTTTGATATTCTTGTGTACAATATATTATTTTAAGAGAACAGAAATAACTTGTTATGTAGGACAAAATTCAAAATTTTATTTGAAAATGGCTGTATTTGAAGTCTAGAATATATTTTAGATATGCATTTGTTTTATGCTTGATTTTATAATTTCCAGCTGAAAGAAACACTGTGCAAAGGTTAAATTCAATCAGTGCCACACTTAAATTTCTCCAAATAACTTGGAAAATTCTGTACATCAGCATCACATCTGTACTTCTAATTGCCTTTCACATGATGCACTTGAAAATTATTTTAGCTTGTGAATAGCTTGAATTTTTCTGGAACCAGAACTGATCTTAAAATTCCTAGACTCTGATAATGTAATCAGGTGTATCCATCACAATCTTATCCATTTAAATGGAAAAAAAAAATTAGTTTAACAGTGTTCTTTGGAGCTTATCTTTCTTTTAATAAAGGTTTTTTTGAGGGTGCAAAGGCATTCAGTAGGGTCCCTTGAAACAGGCAGCAAAAGCCCAAGTTCTAAAAATTTACCCCTTTTATTTCTCTTCATGTAAGAAAAAATATGCCAGTGTGATGCTCTGCTTATGTCTGACAAGCACTCTGATGGCAGAATCAGCTTCCAGGAGCCAAATACCTTATTGAAATATTGCTTGGCATTTTTGCCTGATCAGTAATTACATACCTGCTGATAACAGGAGGAAATGTTTTGTTGTGTCTGAAGAGAGCTGAGGTCTCAAATTCTTACAGTTGCAATAATCTTTTCCTTCCTGTACTTGACTCCATTCCATTCCAAACCAAGGATTTTAGCAATGAAAGGACATGTCAGCTTCTGGACAAATGCCACCTGACTGTGTATGGCATAATCTTATGAATGGAACAGAATGATGGGTATTTGGTCATTCATTGAACCATTGATTATGCAATGCAAAATATGAGATTTTCAGCTCTTTTTAATTCCTCAGAAACAGCCCAGCTAAAAAGCAGCCCAGCATAAAAACCTCTTCTCAGATTGTGTTGCTAGTTTTTTAAAAAGGATAGCAATTCAGATGATTTGGGGTTTTTCCACAACATTAAAGACAGGATATAATATCCAGTCAAATATTTAGTATAGATAACTCTGAGCATTTTATGTTCTTTTTCCTGCTCTTTTCCAAGAATGTAATAAAATTTTGTGGCCGTTGCTCAGTGTGTAATTTAGACTCCTTAAAAGGTGCTTTGTTTTCCATAAATACCAACCCTCTGAAGGTTCTTAGTGTACTCCTGAGCATCAGCTTTCTCTGTCAGCTCGTCTGTGTCTCTCTTTTCTAGGAATTTAACTTTTCAAGTATTTGTGTTTTCTTATCTTCACTTTAATCTCCTGTGCTTTATTTGTAAAAGTACAATATTACCACTTCCACCAAACACTTCGGGAATCACAGGCAAAGATAATACAAGAGGAAAGGATGAATCCCCAACTGGTGATCTTTTCTTTCTGCTTTCTGGCAAGAAATCCTCTTACTCAAACTGAGCAAGTGGCTGCTTACACAACAGGGTTCATAAGAAGACTTCTTAAAAACACTGCTATTTGCCAAATGTGTCAAAAATAATTGTATGCTCATCTAATCTCCACTTGATTTCTTTTTTCTAGATGGCCTACCAAAAAAAACCCCAAACTATCAAATAATAAAACACAAACTAATCTCTTTTCTTCTGTTTTGGGGCTGAGGGGCAGAGATTTCAGGGGGTTTTTTTTTCCAGCATTGGAAAGAATAGCACTTGTATTTCCAGAGGAGATAGAGGAAAATCTTTGAAGTGTAGTGGACTAAAAGCTTGATGAATGTTGACCTTGCTGAACAGTCTAGAAATTCAACATGGGATGTTACCTGCAGCTGCTGCCAAAATGTATCAAGAAAAGGTTTACAATTTGCTGAGGTGCAACTGTTATGCAAAATACAGAATTTATGTAAATACTGAAATGCAGTATTAAGCCAGGCATATATTAAAACTTAAGGACAGAAGGAAAGTTTAAAAGTTTCCATTCTGAACTTTGGAAACTGTTCTTATGAATATCTACCCCAGATGTCAATTTATCTCAAGAGTGTCCATAATAGTACAGAGGGTAAGAACAATTTCTGACCAAAATTCTCAGTTTGTTTTGGATAGTGGCATTCTTGGAGGAAAGAAAGAATTTAATTAAATCCTAGACAACATTTCTATTCATAAACTTGTCCAAGCAAAACAAGTCATAAATCAATTTGGGTTTATTTATTAACTCTTGCAATATGGGTGGTAAACATACATTAAAAAAAAAAAAAAAAAAAAAACAAAAATAAAACAACAAAACTTGCAAACCAAAAATTATAGCTAGAAATGAATGAAATTTCTTGATGAATACAAAATGGATTGAAAAATGAAATCTTGGATTTACTAAAACCCTTTGCAAACTCAAATCAGCTTCAGGGAGTAGCTTTGTTCCCAAAATGGCTGAGTGAACTACTTTGCTTTGAAGTGGAAATAAGTGAATAAATAAAAGTTTTAATTTCTTAAGCTGGCATTACATTTTTGAAAGCTAATTTCAGTTTTTAAAAGGGGACACCTCTTGAAGCCAAAATGGAAATGCAGTCCTCTTGAACACACCAGGACAAAACAAAGCATTTCACATTACCCTGAAGAAAAACATCCTTATCCACGCTGCTCCAGCTCTGCTGTGCTCTCCAGGAGCACTCATAACATCAGCCATATCTTTAAACAAACAGTGCAATTATTCAAGAACTTCCACCCACAGATGTGTTTTCTCCCTTACTTACAATTTTTGGCTCCTAAACACGTACGGATGTAGTCTTGACTCTTGTTGAACTTTGGAAAAGAAATCCATTCCATGTAAAAATCCATTAAGTGCAAATCTTCCTAGTGAATCTCCATGGATGCAACAAGGAGATTTTTTATGATTTTTTTTTTTTTTTTTAATGATTCAATTCATTATCATAAGTTGGAAAAAATGAAATTTCCACACCAGCTGGGTCAGTATTTTGAGGATCTAGATGACAATAAACAGAAAATTAAATCACTAAGAACTTTTATCTAGGTAGAATATAAAGGCAATCTATCTTGACCTGCAATAAATAGCACATTTTATTTCCCATTTTCCATTTTATTTCCTATTTGACAATCACTTTAGAAATTTCAGCTGCCAATGTTCCCACAATTATTAAGAACACCATAATAAAAAATGTAATTCTGGGAAGAATATGTGATAATAATATTTAACAGTTCCATTTGGTTCTTGTTTTAAGTGCAAACAGGTCCCCATGTTAAGCATGGACCACTTGACAAACTTCCATAATGCAGGCATCATTATATCACAAAGCATTTTGGAAAACTGCCAGGCAGTGATGCATCTAGGACCTCAAAATTGAAAAGTCAATTAATTCAGAAAATATGACTGCAGAATAAATCTTCTATGTGTGACATTAGGACCCCTCTAGCACAAAGAGATTTTAGATTCCAGTTGCTCACATCCAAAACTCCATGCACCTCTTTTGGAGGTAGATGCTTTTCAGTCCTTCCAATTTGTTAATGCATGCATCTATAGAAAGCAATTAAAGGATGCAATGAATGTTTTCAAATTATGAATTAGATAAGGGGGAAGATGTTAATAATTAGCTGGGATTTAATTTCAGTGATTTCTTAAGCAATTAAATCTCATTAGGAAAACTGTAATTGCTAACAGGTGAAGTAAATTCAGAAAATATAGAAACTAGCTTGACTTTTATTAAAAACAAAGATGGAATGCTATTATTTTCTTTTGCTCATCTGTGAAAATTATTCTTTCGAAGTCAAAGCTCTTTACTCAGTGTTTCATGCTGGAAGATGATCACATATCAACATGAGCATGGCCAAAATATTAAGGTTCAATTTAAATAAAGTTTATAACCAAATAATTCTCAAACAACATGTTAACACTGGATTGGTAATAGGATATGCATATTTTAACATTAAAAACAGTCCTTGAACCCAACAGTGTGCAACAAAGCAATATAATTATGCTGGATAGGAGACTGATAAGAAAATAAGGAGTGATGAGATTTTTGATTGAGACAGAATATAGAATGATTATTATACTGCAATTGTGAAGTACAGGAGAAGTCCTGCTACAGTCAATCACATATAAGACAAAGAAAAATGCTTTGGAAAGTCTTGAGCTGCAGAAAAACAACATATCTCCATGATGTCCTATTTTTATATTCATATATAAGGCAAATTAGTTCTTAGGAGATGGAAGAAGGAAAAGAATTTAGATATTTATGACAGAGTTGGAGCATAAAAAAGAGCTCAAGAATACAAGAGCCACTGAGGCAGAGTAAGACACCTGAAAAATGAACCACCACAAAGAGGGGTTCAGAGCACTCCAAGCTTCAACATCATGTTGAGACCAAAAGGATAAGGGAGCAGTTCTGTATTACTCAATGGGAACTCACAAGTAATTCTTTTTTTTAAATTCAATGTTAAATGCAGGGCAGATTCCCAGACATCTGGAGTGTGAGGCCACTTGTGCACAGCTGAATGGTAAAACAGAGCCCAGGGCCATCTCCTGGCAGCTCAGAACCAAGGGATGCCACGTCAATCTGGGAGCAATGTGCATGAGAATTCTGCTCCTGAGGGTTAGCTGGAGGGAAATTTGGAGGCTGTGGAAGGAGCAGATGAGGAATGTGGCTGGGAGGAGCACTGAGCTTGAGGGTCACATAGGTCTGTCACAAGAAGTGAGCAGAGAACCAGGCACATCACATAAGGTAATGCAAGTGGCTGGGGTTCAGTCCACAGTTGAGTACTAAGGTGACCAAATCAGGTGCTGTGAGATCTCTGAGGCATGAATAGTCTGTCATCATCTTCACTGAGTGCTGTTTCCATGAACATCTCAGGAGAGGCTCCTGCCAAGGGCCCTGTGCCTGCATTTTCCTGTCGCCTCCAAAGAGGGAACCTGTGGGTGCAGATCCGACTCTGCTCACGTGCAGGGGAGCAGCCAGCTGGCTAAGTGAGGGGTTTGCTCAGACATGTCACACAGCTCCACATATTTTCCAAGTGTACAGCATGCTTTGACAACCCAGGCCTCCACAAAGAGTGGTTTAGTGAGGCTCCTTACACCCTCATTCTCCATGCCCCAGCCCTACATGAAAGCAAAGACAACATTCGGAGCTAATCTTGCTAAAAATGATTTGGTTCATTGCTACACTTCAGGAATATGTAAAAAAACCCATGCTGCTGCCTTGTGACACAACACAGCACGTCCCAGAGATTGGATTTAATGTATTTTCTCTTCCAGAGCACCACGACTTTTAGTAAACGGGCAACACATGATGCAGTTCTGGTCTCATCACAACATGTTTAACATCTGGGAGAGCTGCCACTTGTGAAGCCAACCAGCACTCTGCTGACAGACAAAGTGAGTATTATACTGAAATGCCATTCCTCAGCTGTTTGCTGAATTAATTTCCCTGTAGAATTTTCTAATTAGTTGGCTCTTTCCAGCCTGTTCCCCACAGAGGAAGCAGAAAGGAAGCAAAAGGCTAGCACCTGCTCCCAAAGCTCTGGCTGGGAAAAAAAAAAAAAAAAAAAATCAGGATGACATATACAGTAAGTATTTAGGCACTAGAAAGCCTTCTATCCATGCAGCTGTGGGGATGAAGTAACTCTGTTTGAAAGCTTAATGGAGATTCTTCTGTGGGGAAGAATTTCCAGTGGCTCACATTCCAGACAGTTAACCACATTACCGAAGGGAAGAAAAAGGGATTTGTTCAAGCATTAAAAACTGTCTTGAAAAAAATACAAGAAAAGTTCCCCCAATCTGTAGAAAAACAGACAGATGAATCCAGACCTGAGGATGATTCTACAGTAGCTTGCTCCATTACCTATGGGTTATTATCAATCATTCTTTTTTTTTCTATGATTTTGAATTAAAAGCTACTATTATGTTGGAATGCAGTATATGATATTATCTTAGAAGGAACAACATAAAATAGAGTTTATTCCTAACTGAAGTGAGTCATTAGAACAAAAGAAATAATGTGGTTCTTGCTCTGAATCTACCTGGTCAATGTAAGGAAGAAAATATGAAAGGTATTTCATGAAAAATAAGAAAAAAATAGTGCAAGAAAGGTAAATTGCATTTTTGACTACTCAGCCATTTTGCCAAAACAATTTTTAAATACTGAATGTAAAACAAGATAATAGTCAACTAGTTAGAATGCATGAAGGAAAAAAGCTCCCTTATGGAAATTAGGATAAGCCATTAGCACTTCAATAAATAGTTTTCACTGTGTTTCCACAGTGACTTTACAAAATGGTAGATCTTGCAAAGAACTAAGGTTTTAAAATAAGATCACAGATAAAATCCATTTAAATTAATTGGGTGTGTGTTTGGATGAGTACAGTGTGTGATGTAGGCCCAGAGATGAGCAAGGTACCCATTAATAAAGCAGATGGTGTATTAAATGCACAATTTTGTCTAATTTTTTTTATAATTCCAAAGTTCCTGAATGTGTTTTTTAATAGATTCAACATATGTGTCTCAGTGGATGTATATATTTGGAGTAGGGGTATGTGGGATTGAAAGACTTCTTAATTAATAATTTATTAATTTCATAGAGTCAAGACACATGTTACATTTTCATAAACTCATTATTTTCCAGGATAATTTTAGATAAACAAATGCAACAGGGAGTGTAGGTAGGAGGAAAGGTTCTGCTAAAACCAAAGAAAAAGAAGACATAAAGTTGCCTGCCTGGGACAAATGCCCAGACCTTGTTCCCCATTCAGAGACAATTTTGGAAAAGTAATAAAATAAAGAGCAAGGCAAGGCTATTCCTGATTTTGACTGGCAATGCTTGGCAATCTTCTCTGGTGTTCTGGTTGGAAAATCCATGTATGAATGGGTGGCATTCCTCCCTGCCATATGAGGTGGTGCTGACATGTCAATTCCAAACATCTACAATTATTTCAAGTGGACTTTCCCCCAAAGCCTACATTGGAGAGGATAATTTCAAAGTGCAGAAAACCCAAGTAAACAACACTCATTTATTTTCCTCGGAAGTGGTACAGCTAAATTCATCTGTGGCTTTGAAAATCTCCCATGATACTTTAGTCTGGCCCATTAACAGCACCTGTTCTCTTTTTCTTTCTCTTCTTTTTTGGGGTGGAACAGGGTTGGGAGATGGGGGGGAAATTATTTCCCTTTCAATAGCAAGTGTCTGGCTTTTAAAGGATGAATAGGATATTTTATTTCATTACTGTCTAGGCATTTCAAATGAAACAATAATCCAAAAACCCTCCTACCATTATTTCTTCCCTTTAAAATTAAAAGTAAATAGTGGAAGAGAGAGCATGTTCTTGGAAAGACAAATGGGTAATAACTCACAGAGAAAAATAATGTGACAGAGTACATCTATTTTCTACAAATAATGATCTAAATTAATCCATTTTATAGGTTTCTCTATATTACTCATTTTGACAAAAGTGAAATTTTTCAAAAGGAAAACATATCACTGAAATAATTTTGAAATATTTCTGATTTGAGGGTAGGCTTCCCATAAATAAAAGCATATATAAGTTGCTACAGGCAGCTTCTCTCCAAGACCTTAATCATAGAACTGACTTAAATTTAATTTACCTGTGGCTCACTGAAACAGCCTTTATTTTTTCCCTTAACAAGTAAAGTGACAGTGAATAGCAAGTTGAGTGTAAACAAGACATATTGTTCTCAGGTTATTACAGGTCATAATATTTGACTTCAGCTAAATCTGAAGTCAAAAAAACAGGCTAAGAAAACCTTGGTTTGCTGGCGGAAATAACCCCTGCTTATTTCCCACACTCTGAAATTAAAATAATATTAAAACTAAATATAGTTGAGTCAGTGACCTTTAAAAAGTCTGTTGGGGGATTTTATATTGCTTGTGCTCTGTTTTGCTTTTGATTAGTTTTGACTAGTTTATCTGCAAATCTAAAACACATGAAGAACCAAAGTCTGCAGGACGGAAAAGAGCGATTTTCTCTGGGAAGCCTCTAACCTGTCGTAAAGAAGAATTCTGCATTGTGGTGCAGCTGACTCAACCCTTATTTCTTTCAACTACCAAGAAAAGCAAAAAAAGACAAGTTCTGTACCTTTCAAAAAATGTAGATAAACATTGGATAAATGGCTGAAGAGGAATGTTTGACTCAAACCCCAGAACACTGATTCAGGAGCCACCTTTTACTGGCTGCCATCTGCATGCCAATATTGATTGGTGTTACCTGTTTTTTAGGACACTGGAACCTCACCCATGCTGAAAGGCAAAGGCAGAAAAGGTTGATTTGCCTTTAGCTTTGACAAATATCTAACAGTGGTGAGCATGGGATGAGAATTCAAAAGTAGTTTACATGGTATGATGGCAACTGGGTGACATCTTCCATGAATTTGGGATTACAGCTCCCTATCCTTCTTCCCCCTTTCAGCTCCCAGACACACAGCAGCTCGTTCTCACTCCCATTCTTCCTTGCTCCTTCTTTTGCCAGTCATCTGTTTCCCCACCCAGGTGGCTCATACAGTTTTCCTTGACTGTACTCATCTGGGTAAGTTGGCCAAACAACTGGAGTGTGGCCAGATCCCAAATCCCAGTGCAGACTCACTGACCACCCCTATTTCCAGCACCAGGCACGGCAGCCCCGCAGAGGCTCACAGGTTGCAACATGTGCATTAATATGGCTTTACTTTCTCATATCCTTATCTCTAACAGCAAATCTGTGTAGCTCAGGATATGAACTGCAAATGAGAGATGAGGAATTGGTTAGTGCTTATCGGGAACGATGGAATTTGAGATTCAGAGATGAAGGGGGGTTGTTAGCTGTGCTTTTTTTAATGAGAGGACTGGCTGATGTTTATCAGTTGACCCCTGTTTCAGGTAACGGAGCAGTTGGCAGGGAGCTATTCATACTGATTAGATTGAGTTGGTATTCAGATTAACTTCTGATTTCCCTTATATTATTTGTACAAGCTCTTTATTGCTCTGGATAATTCTTCCCTTCCTGGTTTAGGAAGTGGAACTGACATCCTGCTGGAGCACTGCTACCAGCTCACCAGATTTTATTATGTGAGATGACATGATGGTCATAGATTAACTCAACCTCTTACTATTTTTCTGTATTAAAATTAAACCTCTGTGACATTTGCTTTGTTCTAACCAAACAGGAGTAATGCACAGCTTTATCATCTAGGAAAGATTTATGGTACTGAGACCGATCAGGATATTACTTTTAATCAACATTTCTGTGGCTAAGGCAACTGCTGTCTTCTTTCAGGTTTGAATGTTTGTGTAACCTGAGTGACTTTCAATCCTTGCTTGTTCTGAGAGTCCCCAAAACTCTTCTGCTGTGGCTGGAAGGAATTATGATGTTCTTCCCTTCCCTCTCCCCTGCTAAGCTCATTGCAGTATCTTCGAGTTTCTTTCCTCTCTTGTAGCCTTGTTATTTGTGACTGCTTTGTCTCACTTCCCTGACACAACAGATCCTTGAAGTGATCCATCAGAGGAGCAGATTCATAACCAGATTTTCAAAAGTTCCCTTATTGGATTTAGAAGCCTGACCCCAACAGACCTTTCAATCACAGGTGAGAGTCCAGGTAGAACAAGTAATAACTTCACACATATGTACGTGAGGATTTCCACTATACTAGCAAACACATTTTTATTGACATTTCCTTTTCCAACCTGGCTATCAAACCTCATATTTCATGTATCTGTAGAGAAAACCAGGTTTGTTTTCCATGAATGGGCTGCATTATGGGTTATTTTTTTTAATGTTATTCCATCTCCTACAGGCTTTTATCCAAACCAAGCAACTAAAATAAAACATGGCTTCCTTCCCTGAGATGGTTTCATAGCCCAGCTCTCCAACTTTCTCCCATACCACAAACATGCAACACAATTGTGCAACAGCCGAGGAAGGAATGGTGAGATCAGAGCCGTGACTGCAGACATCCTGACATGGGGATCTGGCAGTTATTCAACACAAACACAATTAGAGGACTTACCCTTGCGTGAAGTATTTGCTTTCTTGATAGTCACCAGCCTTAACCTCTAGGAATGCTTACGAATCAGATAGTGTTCCTTGAGGAGGGAGAGCCTTTTCAAGCTCCTCTGTCCTGCTTTAGCCAACACAGACACAAAGAAGAAAGAAATTCCACCGCGTCCTACAACTTCTCCCAGGGAAAGCCTTTAAGAAGCAGAGAAGAGCTGTGGTCTCAAAATCCCTGCCAAGGATTCAAGAACACAATATCACACAGCACTTGTTCCTCCTCTATTAGCAGCAGGAAAAAATAACACCACAAGAGACAAACTTTGAGATTCTCACTGAATATGAAAGCAGGGGGGGTTTCCTGAGTTCTGCTCCTTGGCTTTGCATTGCACTTGACATGTCTGGCAGTGGTGATACCACAGAAGGGTGGCAGAGATTTGCATGTTTTGCAAGACTCATATGTGTGTATCTGCACACGTATTTGTGAGCTGGATACAGAAAAAGGTTCATTATCTTAGAAAATGTAACCTAGTGTACATGGGTGTTACACAACTTACAAATTCTCAGGTGTGACAACATAAATATTTCAGTATAATAATTCCAATCAGTGTAGATCCTGGGATTTTCACAGAGTAACAGCATCTTTTAAATGGCAATAGGAGCTGACCTCTAATAAAACATCTGCTAGCAAATCGGTCAAATGTCAGTCTGGCACAGCAGTTACAAAGGGAAAGTCTTGTTCCAAAATGTCCAACAATTTAAATTATTCTCATCTCAAACTGCCTCAGTGACACAGGAGAACTGGACCAAAGGAGGGCCCATGGTGTAACCCCAGGAGTGTAACACAGCAGCACAGAGGGGAAGACCTGTGGGATTTCCAGAGGAAACAATGTGACATGACACGATTACCACAGCTACTGCAAAATACACAGAGGCTTAACTGGCATAACATAAAACAAAATAATAATACAAGAAAGTGGTGAAGATTACTCCAACCCAGAAACACTGAGGTGAGCAGAGAGGCTCTGACCTGTGTGCTGTGCCTGAGCAAATCCACCACTTCCCTGCAGGACCATTTATCCAACAGCAGCTTTGAAACTGCATTCTGGAGTAGCACCCCAGCAGCTGTAGGAGGAACAGTTATGCAGTGTTGTGCCTTCCCAAGTGACCAGATGCACTTTTCCATTGTTAGCAGCTTCCACAAATATCAACAACCTGAAAAACAGTGAAGATCACCAAAATATCACACATCTGAATCCAGTCAGAATGAGACACTCCCAAAAATATTTCCAACACTATGAAATTCACACACACATGCCTCCCCAAATACCCAGGGGAAAATTTTTGCTTGGGACCAAAGGAGAAATAACAATAATTCCTCAGCCAGATATCAATGGTCACAGAATTCCAAGCTAAGGAGCTGATTTAGGCTATTTTGGTGCCCATAAAACAGCCTGGCCAGGCTCAAGGGATACACTACCCAAGCATGGTAGTAAACTACTGTTAGTAAAGCAGTTGCATCAAGAGAGCAAATAAAGCAACTAAAACACATTTCTGGAGTAGCACTGTTAACATCTGCAGACCCACCCAAGCCAGGCATTCTTCCCAAAATAAAAAATTGGCAACCAGCTATGAATGGTTGCTGGTCCTGACTTTTTGTAACTCCACTAAAGCAGCACAATATAAATCTGCAATCCTGTATCTGGACAATAATTGGAATACATCAAGGAAAAGCTTGCAGCCATTCCAGATGAAAAAAAAAAAAATCAAAAGGGGAAAAAAAGAGAGACATTTCAAAATCTAACAGTGCTTATAAACAAGGATGTTACTTTCCCCTTTCTTATCCAGAACCGCCCTTAATTGAAAGGATCAGTATCTAAAGCAACTGGTGCTGCCCTGCACATGAATCCCCTTTGCACCTCTTCCTTCTTATTTCTTCAGTGGTTTTATTAACATTAGTGACTTATCTCAGTATTAGAATGCTTGGCTGCTTGGAAGCTTATCAACAGCAAATTTTATGGGCTGTTTAGTGATGGAAACAGGAGGAGATGGAGCTCTCCCCCCCCCAGCTACCTCGATATGGAAGTCTTCAAGAAGCCATGGAATGTGCTCTCTGGTATTTTTGGTATCTTTAAAGTGTCAAGAGTGCAGAATTTCTCTTGTCAGTTGTCACAGTGTGACTCACAATTAGAGACATCTGCTCTGCATTCACCTCCCCAGGGGCACCGCTCGTTTTTCAGCAGTTTCCTGTTGTTGACAGCACAGTTCCTCCCTGTATCACTCTCCACCAGCACCCATACTCCTCACAGGCACTGCAGCAGGCTCCCTTGGGAAAGCCTTGCCCTTGTTTTGCTATGATTGGAAATAATATAGAATGTTGAGAATGCTCTGAAGGCAGAGGCTGTGTTTCTAAAGGAACTGAACAAATTCCATTCTGGTTTGGTTTGTTCTGTTTGTTTTTTTCAAGAGGACCCCATTGTTTTTAGATCTCTTTCAAAAATATCCACATTTTCTCTACATCCAATTTTTATTTCAAGCAAGAGAGCAGCTTGAAAAATAAAACATTATTTGTGCTGAGTCCTCATCAATAATTTGTGTAAAGGGGTGACTAATACTGCCAAAATATTATTCAATTAATTTTTCAAATACTAGAAATAATTTCAAATATTAAATTTCAGATGAAGAACACCCTGCCTTCCCTTCCTACTCTACCAATTTAAAAAAAAGTTGTGATGCAGGTTTTTCACACCAAATCCTTAAGCTGAGGTAGACTATCTCAAGCACAGATCTGTGCTTTGTGCCTGGTTAATATCTGGACAATGCAGAAATACCAAATTCCACCCAGGCTGGGTATGGCTGCCTGAAGCACAGATCTACTGTACTCTACTTGTTTTGCCCCTGTGGGCTGGAAATTTTATTTCTTAGGCTCTGACCAGTAGTAACATATTTGAGATTCTACTTTCCCCAGGAACCCACCTTTCTTAAAATGATCTCCAGACCTGCAGGAACATATGGTGTTAGATATTGTCAGTTACTGTGGTCCTTCTTTCTTGGTGTTGGTTCAGTGATTCCCTGTTATGTTCCCTGCAGAAGGAGCAGCCCAACAGAAAATTCAAATATTCAACACAATATAAAAGGCATCTTCCAGGAAGACTATTAATTTTATGCACATAACACTTTTTCCTGAGCCTTTAGGGCAGCTCCTGGGCTGGTTCCTGACCTGACACTGGTGAGAACCACTAATGTCCATGATGCTCCCAGACTCCAAATAAACTGTAAATTGTCTGTTTTGTTCCACATCTACAAGTAAATGTTGCATAACTTTTTTTTTTTTTTTTTTTTTTTTTGTGATTTGCTGGGATCTTTCCAGAACCTGTGTTTGACTTCTCCTAGGAACAGACTCTTCCTTATATATTTATTCACAATCCTCCAAGCACAAGTTTAGCAGACTCCAGATCATGATGCATCTGCACTCATTCAGTCACAACACGTCAACATGATGCACAGAAGCCTTTCATTTGCCTTCTAAATCAGGACAGTGTAACAGCTGAAATATTTCTCACTGGCCCCGGTCTTCAACACAAAACTAAACTTCTCTTTGCTATTTCAACATTCACTCCACCAGGATTATATTTAAGGTCAACACAATTTGGGCCCTAGACTCAGACTGCTTAAATTATTCAAAAAATTATGAACCCATGCCAGTTAAATCAAGAAAATATGTTCTAGAAAAGATAAAACACATCCTCTGTTTAAAAACACATTTCCAAAAAGCAACTTTAAACTCATAAAATTGTTATGAAATCCACAGTTCCTCCAAACATGAGGAGAGCTCTCTGCAAGCTAGAATATTAACTCGTATTTATTGGGTAATCTAGTAAATCCAGATGGGGGGAAATTGGAAAGGGAAAAATGGATTCTTCCAGTGTTGCCTCAGATTGTTCATCTATTACACGGCCCAGGCACGTATCTGCATTGAAGGCTTTCAGTGTTCCACAGCTGGATTCTCACTTAAAACCTGCATTTGCTGAAGGCATTAAAACCTGCATTGAAAATAGTCTCTATAGGATCAGTTGTGGAGCTGCCACTAAAAAGGCCTTAAAATGCATTTTCCACTCAATAATTATTGTTCCAATAGACAGTGGTAAATTATTTTTACAGATTATGAACCCACTGACTTGGCCACCTATTAAACACAATCTTCTTGGACTGAAGAGCTCTTTCTGATAACTGCTAAGTTGTTCTAAAAAGTCAATGCAAGTCAAGGTTGGGTATTTTCCATTTACAAGGTTTGGAGAACTGGATATGACAGCCTGCTCATCACACTTCATTCCTCTGATCTGTGTTTCTGGTTCCTGCTCATTCTACCTGTAGCTTGGTCCATTTTTTTACAGCAATGTCCCAGCATTTTAATGATGGAACCATAAGCAAAGCTACACTGCTAAATAGTTTATTCTTAGCAAATAAAGATATGTGTTTGTACCTAGGTCATACCTGCCAGAACTCGCATGTTTTAAAAAGGAACACCCAGCCATAGAAACTAATATGCACTTTGAAATTAAATTTAAATGAAATGCAATGGAAATGCACTCAATACTTTGAGAAGAGCAAACTGGTAACAAGGTAGATTGAAAAATCAAAATTATACTGAGGGACAATATAGTTCTTTTCAAGCAAAACTGTTTAATGCATAAAACTATTGTGACTGAGGGAATCTATTTTTGAGCTGAGAACCTCAAACATTACATCACATATGTAATGAGGCCTTGCATTTTAATTATTAATTTCATAGAAGATCCCCAGAGCAACAGAAAGGTCATCAGAGTTGCTCCAATCCATGGGCAGTAAAGCAGGAGAATGCATTGGTGCCCTTTAGCCTTTGAGTGTGCTGCAGGACAGGGGGGTTT
The DNA here is from genome assembly GCF_903797595.1 of Erithacus rubecula. Taxonomy (NCBI): domain Eukaryota; kingdom Metazoa; phylum Chordata; class Aves; order Passeriformes; family Muscicapidae; genus Erithacus; species Erithacus rubecula. The sequence continues at coordinate 63,770,304 of NC_136687.1, forward strand.
GGTGCTAAACGACAAATTGAGTTAGAAATATTTAAGTCATAAACTATAGTAAATCTTTTAGCACTTGAAACACCATGAGACACTCCAAGCTGAGAGCAAATGAAGTGTTAGTCTATGCATGTTTAAAAATGCACAGAGGCTGTGTTTACTGAATTATCCATTTCTTAACTATGTCTCCTTTAGGAAGCTGACATCCAACAGTTTCCCACCAAAAGAAACCATTTATGAAAAGTGCCTCTATCATGGTTTAAGAAAAGAAAATAACATGTATCTCTCTGAAAGCAAAATTATGTAGGTTGCAAAGTCAAGGACAGCTAAATTAGGAAGTGGCAGATTTATGTGTGCCTGCATAACCTCTACTTGGCCCTCTTGTAGGTTCTGTGCCCCGAGTGAGACAGACGTCCTGTGGAAAAAATAGTATGTGATTATGCAATTAAAGACTAGATCTTTACACAAAAAGCATCTGAATTAAGATTCTGTTGGCAGCTGTGAATAAAACATTTCCTAACATTTAAATTCTGGGCTTTGCAACCTTAGCACAGAATTTCTGTCAGATGATATCTTCACATGGCTTTTATATATAGCTGCAAGTTAATTCTAGACAAATTACCAAGACTTTATTGTCACACCACAGTTTTCTCTTCACCTGAGTTGAAGAAAAGTATCAGGAATCATCTGTAAAAGGATGCTCTTCCTGGAACAGAAAGAATAGCTGTGGTCTGGGAGTGGAGTCAGCAGAAACTTCATTTAAAATCAGTTCATCTTCCCTTGCTTACTGGTCAGTGTTGTGATCAGTATCAAAATGAGCACACTGAATTAAAGATTATTACTGCCCAGATCTGAATCTCATCCCATATTTCCCTTTCGTTATCAGAGTCCTCTAAAATGAAAGTGAGATTGTTCCATCCTAACCAGTTTTGAAAGCCTGCTCAGAATTCCTAAGGAAGACTCATGTGAACAGGAACCTTCCTACCAAAAGCCTTCTGACCAACAGGACTGCACATCCTGGGAAGGTCTGACAGAATTGCCACCACTCTACCACCACTTCTTCATGCCAAGTCCCTCAGGGCCTGTCCTGTTCTGGCACAACCCTTTCACAAGAGGGAAGAGCAAACTTTTTGCTTCCACACTAAAAGTATACAGCAGAATCCAGCACAAACTTTGAGCTGAATTTGAGTCAATGTAGTTCTTGTTATTTTAATCTCTCCTTTCTTTGCTTTATGGATTTAGTCAGGGAAATCAAATATTGAAAAAGCATGTTAAGTGCAATGCAAGCTGAGACTGTAAAAGTGTCAAATTGATTAATGAAGTTACTATAAAATTTGCCACAGTTTAAGTAAATGATGGTATAAAGTCATCACCCTTCAAAATAACAGAAAATGTCATATATTTCTGAGTCATCATAGTTGCAGAGAGTCATCAGTTTTCACTCTCTGACTTTTAAACTTCTATAACCTTAAACCTACTTCAGTATATATGACATTTGTGGTTTGAAAGTTAGCACAAAATCTGTGTATTCTGAGAGTCATATGAACAACAAAAAAATGCCGTTTGAATCCAGATCTTAATATCTAGCCAGGAATAAATATTTCCTTACAGATTTTTAAATACTTGGGGAAAAAAAATAAAAAGGGAAAAATAAAGGCTGTTCAGGTTTGGAAATATTTCTATAACAAAAGCTGCTCCAAAACATTGTGTACTCCAAAACTGTGGCAAACAGTATAGGTACAATTAGGACACTGTTGTCTTGACAGCACCATGCAAGAAATGAAAGAAGCATTACTGTTTCATGGAAGAAAGCTGCAGTGTTGTTCTTTTAACTCTGAATATTCCACTCAAAAATCTCAAAAGCATTGCTCAAAATGAATGAGCCAAAAGCTGTCAAGGGGAACCAGACTTCCCTTTGAGACTATGGTGTAAAATCCAAAGTGAAGCTCCCTTCTCTGAAAAAACAATATCAAGCTACATCATGACAAACCACTAAAGCTTGCAGGAGCAGTGCTGGATGTTTCAGGATTAGTGCTCCTGCAGTGTTCATTTTCATGGATTACTATCACTATGGAAAATTTGGGTGCTGGGGTCTGCCACCCTTACCCAGGGTACCACTCAACCCTTCTGATGGGTTTCAGCAGGCCTCATTTTTGCCCACATCCTCTTGTGCTGCTAAAATTGAGAAGGGATTTAAGAAAAGTCCAGGAGTAACAGCTGGACTTCCCAGAACAGCAGATCCAGTGTCAGGGCTGTTACCAAAGTGATCCTTACAGGACAGGGAAATATCCTGTCCATGAGGAACAGATAGAAGAGAAGCAGTGAGGGCTGGATCCCATTAGAGGTTATCACAAAGTATTCCACACTGCTTGGTGCAAGCAGGAAGCCCTGGAAGCATTTGGGCACAGGTGTGGAAGCTACAAGGAACCCAGGACCAAAGGTGCAAGGCAGTGCCAAGAGTGGTCCCACCTGAGAAGCCATTTAGCTGTGTCACTGAGGTGCTGCACCACAGAGAGCAGACCTGCTGAGAAGGAAACACTAGCTGCCACCCAAAGAGCAAGAGCTTTGCTCTGCTAGAGAACAGCTTGGGAAAAGGTAGAGCCATCAGCTCCAGAGTGTGCATCATGCCCAGCAGGCAGCTGGACAGAGAAGTCCTCAGATTGGAGAATGCCTTCACTTCAAAAGATCCCACTTGAATGTGAGGATAACACTGGCAAAAGGGCTCCTTTGAGGTGCATTCTCCCTCCCAGCAATATTTACCTAAGAAGTTCCATGCACAGAGAAGAACAAGTGAAAGGGAATATTCAGGTACATGACAGGAACAGTCTTTACTGAGATTGCTTCTTCAGCCAGCATTTTGTTTTCTTTTAGTGGAAGCCTGACAGCCCTAAAAAGCCATAGTAAGTGTAGCCCACTGAGAAGCAAACCACAGCCCTGCCTGTATCATTACATTGATACCACCAGAACCCAGAATTGGTGCCACCCAGAACCCAGGCAATGCATCCACTTGCTCTATTAAATTAAAGCATTTCCTGCAGCAGCTAAAGAAAATAGGTGCTATTATAAAAGCATTGTGTGATTGGCCTTTTTCTCTGCCAGCCATTAGGACATGGCAGCTTCTAGCTTGGAATTGCAGGATCTCTCATCTCCCATCCATTACCACCAGGACATAAATGTGAAGGCTGGAGCCAGCAGTAATGCTGTAGGTGTACAAGCTGCAAACAAGGATCAGTCTCTAGGGGTTTGCACTGTTCTGGCTTCCCCAAGTTATGCACCCCCTGCACTGCAGGTTCCTATCTCCCTGGTTAGTCACTGTTTTTCAGCCTCTGCTCTTCCTGTGGGACCCTCCTGGCTGTCTGCTGCTCTCTGCATTTGATAAGGAGATTACTTGGAATGGAAGCAGACAGGCACAGGTGGTGGGACCACCTGCTGCAATCTCTTCACTGCTTTTGGACAGTATAATAGTGCTTGGATTTAACCTTCATATTTCCTTTCCCTTTTTTTTTTTTTTAACCTAAAGTTAGTTTTCAATTCATTTATTCAGTGGTCTGAAAGGAGGAATTATGATGAAAGACACTATTCCCTTGGTCCTGGAAAAGCAATTTGCTAGAATATTGTTCCCAGGACAACAAGCTCATCCTTTGTGTTATTTCAAAACCTCTGGCAGGAACAACAGAATTACAACCCAAAAGCTCTTTTTAAGGTATTTCTTTCCCTTCACTGCCTAACAATTTCATGTGCCTTGCTGCCTGACAAATCTTATGTGGTCATGCAAAGCAAGCAGTAAGAGAGTATCTCACTCACTCATTTGGCTGTGTTACAGGCTCAAAGGATATCTACAACAGAGGGTTTCTTTTGAGTATAAAATATAAGGTTCAGTTTGGTCAGGCTCTTGTTTACACAAATAATAAAAAAACCAACTAGTATTTATTCTAAAGAAGCCACATTTTCCATGAACTTGCTGTTTTGGAACTGGGAGTCAGATAGGCTCAGTCTAGCCCAAGAGGGAAGAAGAAATCCACTAACTGCATGGCAGTCTAAGAAAGACAGCTGAACACCAAATTTAAATGGGGCTGCAAAGAGTTGGAGTCCCAGTTAGAATCAGCAAGAAAGACCTGAACCCCCAAAAGTACACTGACAAGGAATATTTAGTAGACAAATAGGTTTGAGACAGTACAGTTTGTAGCCAAGGGAAAGAAATAATTTTCTCAGCTTATTTAATATTCGGACTTTGTAATCACAGAAATATTTTTTTCTATTTCTGGCAGAAACATTTATGCTAGAATTTAACAAACAAAAATCTACCTAAATCACTTGCTTAAGGTAAGGTTGGGGTTTTTTTGCACAATTGTAGAAAGCATGAGCAAACTGTGAGGTCATTTTATGGCATGTATCTCTGGAAGCACAACCAGAAGCATCAAAAGCAAAACAAGCCTCTCAGGTGCACTTGTCCTGAGTGCTCTTTGAGGCTTGGCACTTAACAAAAAGGAACAGTTTTATAATGTCACTTGAGAATCTGGAGATGGAGACGTTATTCCTGAGCTTATATGTGATGTTAGGCAACTTGGTTTTCATCCTGGTGTTTGCTTCTGCCTGCAAAACCTTGGGGTAATTTTTATTTCCCTCTATCAGCTTTAAAAGAAAAAAGCCCAGGCACATTTTTATTCATTCCTGAGTGCTGCTTCATTTGAATTTAGGTAGGATGTCCCTCTGCCTGTAGAGGTGATATTTTGTAGCATCTTTAGTCAGATGTATGCAGTGATTAATTTCTGTTGTGCATGTCATCTTTCCTCTGGAATTTACTCAACCCTCAGCTCTTAAGTTGACAGAAAATTGGACTGAGCAAGCCAGCAGTGACAGACCTAATTGAAAGCACTTACATCTTCAGAGCACACCAATGATGCAAAGATTTACCTGTGGTTATGAAGGGAATGTGTGCAGGCTCTGTTTCACAAAGAAACGCTGTGTATGCCGCTCTCCTCAAGAGTCTGTCTTTTGTGTCTTCAGTACCTACAGGAGGGATCAGGAATGCACAGAGTTTGCATTCCTGCAGATACATTATCTGAAAGTGTGGCCCTTTGTTTGCTTTCCTCCTGTTTTGCTCTGTTAGTCCTCCATTGTGAGAGAGCCGTGTTTATACATTCCATTTTTCTTGGTCTTCTTGGCACCTTGTGGTCAAACACTCCTCCAGATTGATCCCTTGCTTTACAATGCACTGGGAGTGCAGCCTCTGTAAGAACAGACAAAAGAGTGTTCTCGCCATCTGATGATTTCATTTCTAGCTCTCCAGCACCTTTTGTTATTTCAGGGTATTTTTTCCTGGTGGGAACAGGCACATTCAGCTGTTGTTTTCATGCTGAAAGCCTGTGTGGAAGCACTTCCCTGTTGTTTTTCTTTTTTTCCAGACATGTCTTTCAGCATGTTTCCAAAGGCTTGGAATCAGCACATTGTGTTGTGACATGTGCATACTTGACATTGCTTTGTTCTCTGACTTCCTTTTGCTTGCAATCTTTAGGAAGTTATCTTACAATTAGCAAGGAATTTTGAGTCAGTGTTATTGCAGACCCAGCATATTGTCCTCTGCCATCTGCAAAGAAGAAAGCCTGGAGGAGCAGGAGGGAAGAAAGTAATTTTGGTATTTTTAACTGCCTGAACCACGTAGGATTCAGTTCACTGCATAGAGAGTGACTGCAGCTCTGACTGCTGCCAGAAAAAAATTGCATTACACACTACAAACACCTTCCTTATTAAATGAATTAAAGGGAAAGCAAGAGCATTACAGTCACCATATGAAATTTGATACATCCTTTTTCTGCTTTGCTCTTGTTCAGTGATTCTCTTATCATATAGCAAAAGTGACAAAGTATCTTTTCAAAAAGTTTGCAGAGAATTTTTTTTTCAAATGTACACCTTAATGTAAAGGAACTCTGTTCATTTGTCATGTAAATGAAGCTGATAAAAACAAACAAACAAGTTTTGTATTATCTCAGTGGGAAATACATTAATTTTTAGCTGACTATAAAACTTCCACATGGAAAGTCCTGCTTTCCCACAGCCCAGTCAGGCACCACCTGGCAATACTGAAAACACCTTTAAAATGGTAAACATGCTGAAATGCTTATCATTGTGCCAGAAAAAAAAAAAAGGAATAGCAATAAGAGATTGTCAGGAAGCAAGCAGCCATAGCCATGCTGATGTAACATGGAGACCTTCTCCATTGGAATGTTGTCTGCAGCCAGCTCCTCATTTCTGGACAGGAGTGAGGGACACACCATGCAGTCAGGCAAGACCTCTTGTACACCATGGTGTCAGGCATGTGTGCTACACCTCTCTGAGCATCAGCTTACTCTGGGTGTAAACACTCAGGTTTTAAATTTTTTGCATTATTTCATAATGGGTGTATGATTTACAACAGCACTGTACACACAAGTGCTTGTCCATTATGAGAGAGGTGGGAAAAGCATCTCCCTAAATAATATTCTGAGTAGCTTTTTCTTTACATGCCATAGAACACACATTGCAATGTTTGGAGCAAAGATTTTGGTGTCAGGAGGCCTCATCTTCCTGCTGAAGTGGAGAGATTTTTTTCCTTAGAGTCAGTAAAAGTGTAATAAAACATCTGCTTCAGGCTCTAAGACCAGACCTAAGGAGAGGGAGCCTTTTACAGACACATAGAGGATCTCCAAGCATGAGCAAGGAGTCCCTATTTTTCACTGTGCTGACTTCTCTCCACCACATCCCCTAAAAGACACCACCTGAGTGCATCCACACAGTGGAGGACAACACAGTGACACCCAAATAAACAGCAGCTGGACTAATTTCCCAACTGGATTCTGCAGGGCTCTGCTCAAGAGAGCAGCCCTACAATTTCCAGACAGCACTGCACAGACAACCCAGGATTTCCCAGAGACAGATCAGATATCTGAGCACCACAGTCCTTGGCTCTGGATAGACAGGCTGGGTCCATCACAGGAAGGCCAGAATATTGAGCAATTATTCAACCACTGAGCAAGACAGGGCTATTTCAATCCCAAATGGTGAAGTGTTGCTTAATTTTTTTCATTATGAGCTCTCCCTCTGAAATCTGTGTTTCAGATCACTGCATAAGAGGGAGAGTGTGTGTCAAAGTCTGTGCGAGACTGAGAGCTTGCAGCATAACAATGAACAAAGTCTAAAATATATATTTGCCAAAAATACAGGAACCATAATTCATATAGCTTTCATAACAGAAGGAAAGAAAATCATGCTGGAAATTCTAACATAAGGAAATCAACAAGAAGGAAATGGCTAATCCTTGGGGAGGAAAAAAAAAGGGTTTTTTAATATTAGAAGTTTAGGGTTTCCCTTGTTTATGGCAAAAATTCCCCACAATTCAATTTACTAACTCCACAGTGTAAGGAGTAAAATGTATGGAACATAAAACCAAGATGAGCAAAGAGAAAATTATTCTCCCCTTGCAAATTTGTTTTCAGTCATTCAGTAAATTCTTGCTATTCCTACAATATAAACTGCATTTTAGGTACTCACTTATGACAACCACAAAAATTGGAAGTTTGTATAATGTCCTGTCCTGCATGGAGCACATCAGATGATTTCTTACATACTAAATAATTCCTTCTGTATTATATTTTCCACACATAGACATCCAGCTTGATATACTATAATAGTAAATAACTATACATGGGCACAGATAGATTCAGGATATTCTTCTAAAACCTGCTTGTTTTATTTGTTCCTTTTTTTTAACTGAACACCTCAGCATAATCAATCATTTTTTGGCACCACTGCCATTTATTAGTGTTATCTAAGTTGTACTACTTTCCTTGTCACATCATAAGTTAACCTTCCCTAATCACCACCCTGGACATTTACCAGGCCCTCCCTGGGGAGGTGTTTAACCAGAGCCATGATTTTCCTGTTATTATGTACTCCAGGGTTCTGAAAGCTTGTGTGGGTTTTACTCAGAGACTGAGAATAGATCCACGTGAGTCTAATGCTAGGAATTTAACACACTAAATGCATATATGGCTACTTTGATGAACTCCATAGCTGGTGGCTATGGTGGCTAAAAATCCCACTTCTTGCTGCACATCCTGTTTTTTTGGAAGCCTTTCTCCTCTTTTCTCAAGCACCCAGAAGTTTTCTTTCCCTGGACACCCAAGGGAAGCTACAAAATGGCAGAGATCCAGGGAAAGGGTAAACTCCTGAAAGCACTGCAAGGAAGCACTTAGGGTACAGACACATTACTCATGAAAGACCATTAGTTCAATCCAAGAGCTCAAACAAGACCTTGAAGACCAAATGAATTGGTCAAAAAAGCCAACCAAATAAAACTCACAGTAATCCCAGGTTTTCACTAGCAGGGATAGAGACCAAGCAGAGAGCTGACAACTCAACATCTACTCTCTTGAGCAATATTTTTGAGACTTAGAAGGGAAAGTTGTTGCCAGTACAACCAAACCCAAAAATTTCTTAGGCTAGGAGAGGAATCCAGCAAGAGACCAGCTGTGCTGAGTTAAAGCACTCCACTTAAAACATCCCATCAATCACAGAGCAGGAGAGTGCTGACGTTATTTGTATGAAATGTAAGAGTGCTGTTACTCACCTGCAATTAAAAAGAATAGTTTGATTTGGTTTCCTGCCGAGAGAATTATGTGAATATTTTCCTTTTTGCCAGGTTATGAATTTTGCCAGCTTCCATAAGCTGAAGGTAGCATTCCAGGTTCTGACTAAATTGTGAATGACACAAGTCAGATCATTTTGGAGGGGAAACCATTCTTTTTCTGAAACCCAAATTATAAACCTTTATATTTTTTCATCCACATTCTCTGCAAAGGGCTGGCTAGCAATGTCATGAATGCACAGTTTAATTGGTACATTGGTAATTTTTGCACAGTTTGAGAAGAGTCCAAGATCTGCATGGAGACTAGATTATTCTACCTTCTCTGGATTCAGACCCTCAAGGCATGGATTAAGATGAGACACTAATGGGGCAGCATGCAAAAGCTTGTATTACTGAGATAGATCTCCTTCATGGATAAAAGGAAATAGGAACTTTCCAACTTGCAATTCTAAGTGAGAACCAAGCTACAGATAGGGAAAAGAATCACAGAAGGATCTGGGCAAAGACTGGTAATGCAAAAACATCAGAGCCATCTAGAGGGGATTTTGGCTGGGTTGCATTTTCTAATGTTAGGAACCAGCAGTTTACAAAGGTCTGAGTGCACATTTATATCATGTCTGGCAAAGGGAATTATTTCCCATGCATTAAATGCATGCATGCAATTAAAAAACAAATTTAAAAAGGCAGAAGACAAGCAAGGGCAAGTAAAGAGAGTTATTCCAAAGAGAGAAAGTTGCTGGGTAAATGCCCTTGGTTCTTTTTGCTTTTCCCTCCAGGTTCAAATCTACCATTTTCTCTGTATTCCCTTTAGCTGATGTGGAGCTTCCTCATACCAAATTGCCTCAATGTTGGTTAGAGTAAGCACACATAAAAACTTTGAGGTAGTACAAGAAGTTGCTCTCAGTCCCAGAAACATTTGCTTGACATCTCTCCCAAAAAATAAAATTATTAAAAAACAAAATAGGAATACTCACATTATAGAAAACAATTAGTGAGAGGAGTATCCATGCAGCCATCTTAAAGCTATTTTCAGATTCAGGTCATGAGACCATAAAGTTAGTTAACCAGGGCTGGGTGTAAGCTTCAGCTCTGTCTTGATGCTGTATTGGACAGGTATCCAATCATCCATAAATCCATCCCTTCACTTTGGTTTCTGAAAGGAAAAAAACAAATTTGTGAGCCTGAAGGGTCCCTGTTTGAGCTCTGGAGCTTCAGGAAATGCCACAGAGCATTTATCTTACACAAGCAAATAGAGCCAAGAAACACAATTTATAAGCTGCTAAACCCAGCCTTTCTAGCATCTAGTAGAGGCAAAGTAACCACTCACTCTTCCCTGAGGTATTCTCACTCCTAATTACAAGAAACCATCTAAATGTTTCACCCAGAAGGATGATATTGCAAAGCAACAACTAAACATAGACTTAAACACAAGTATTTTGTCACGTAAATCTTTCCCTTCCATGTGGCTTTTTCCTACTTCTCAATCTTCTTGAGGATGTTTGAGGACTTAGATAACAGAGAGTAACCTGTCTATTTGTAGTGGAGAGACAGAATGATTTGAAACCGGCTTATCTCAGGGTCATATCCTGCCATTGATTTTTTTCAGCACTCCCTATTGATTCCAGTGGTGAGTTCCACATACAGATCAATACCAGGATATGGCCTTTATTTATTAGTACACTTCTGGTCCTTCCACTCAACCCTAATGCTTCAAAACACGTGGAATTAATTACAGCATTCAACATTACATTGGCCCTGCTGTCTTTAGAGGAGAGCTAAGCCTTCATTTGGTCAACAGAATAATTTGCAAGGATTGTTTGGTGACTCCTGCCATTGATCCAGAAATAGATCCTGTGACACATTCTTTAGGGGCAGGGCTGGAGGATAGGAACAGAGATATGTGGATAAGCATGTCCTTTGGTTTACCAGCACTCCCCACTTGCAGTAGCATTAATTGTGTCTTAACAATGAAAAGTTCTCTGCATTGAGTCAGTGGTCTGATTGTCCTGACCTAGCCTGATCTTAGACATCATGTACTAAAGAAATATATGTTGGGCACTTGGCTGAGAGTTCCCCTACTATTCATTTCTGAGCTTCATTAACATCTTTTATTTATCAGGTCAGGCACATAGGAATTGGAATTTTCAAGGAGTTTATCAAATATGCATTTTTACTTCCTAGGGCTTGGAAGAGGAAGAAGCTGAAGCTGACCTGGAAAATTTTGCATACATTCTCCAACAGCTGCCAAGAGCAGGACTAATTTCAACACAGTTTTTTAGTGGTTCTGATTCAAGGCCTTGGCCCCATGCTGCAACTGAGCCCTACAGCTTTTCTGCAGGGCTCAGGTTTGATACAGATTTCCATCTGCACAGAAATTGAAAGGTAAAGTGCTTTTAAAGACAGAGTGCCTTTTCCATTGTCCCTCAGCACAGAATTTCTTCACAGATGCAGGCATGGGTAAAAACTCACCATGGGACTAAACTGAGTATTCTGCCTCCTGAGAAATCAGATCTTCTACTAAGAGTTATCACTTCCTTACCAAGTGTTATGCCCACATTACCTTTCTACACTCTGCAAAATAGCACCAAGATAACTACTCTCTGCATTCAGAAGACTTTTTCTCTAAAAACAGAAAACCAAATAATCTTGCTAGTATTTCTAGAATTACACTAGAGGCAGAGAAGAAGATGAACAGCCCAAAATTTTCATCTAGTACACAATCAGTGCATCCTGGTATTGGGATGCAATAAACCAACAGCTATTTTTACAAGTACTGCCTGTACCTGAGTACATTTGATTTAACCCAAGTGGGTAAAGGAACAAATGAGCAAAGAAAGTGCAGAGGGAAAACAGAGCTTCAGCATTTGTTGAACTACCTTGGAGCCCTAGGAAAACATCAGTGCTTTATTGACTTTGCTTCTCTTGTTCTCCTTTACATCACTGGAGGGTCTGGCCTGTACTTTAAGGAAATGCTGCTCCTTTTCAATTGTTAAATAGTGACAAAGTCCAGGTGACCCTAAGGCAGAGCCTGAGTGGTTTATGTCAAGCCTGGAGACAGTGACTCATGGAGTCACAGATGATCAGTTGATAAATGCCACCGGTATCAGAAACTTGGCCATTAACATGAGTGATGTGAGAACCAAGAGGTTAAGTAAAAGCTACCTCCATAATGAGTGTGTGATACAGAAAAAGAAACGTTTTGACCCAGGCTTGGGTTTTTGGTTTTGTTTCTCTTTTCTCTTTAAGGTGGATGTGAGTTAGTAACTTTTGCTTGCTTTGTAAGTTCTTTCTTAATGCAAGGTACATTTTTCATGGGTGGGAAAAGGCTACAAGAAAGGTTAGAAAGAGCTTCAGATGAACTTCCAGGAGGCCCACTAGGATTTCTCTCTATTTTTTTTTCCCCCAACATTCTGCTGCAAAGATGCAATGTGTTTGCCACAAAACTTCTGGGTTTTGGAATTGCTTTTGCTTCATAGTGACTCAGAAGCTGTTTTTAACATGTTTCTAGGAAAGAGGAAACTGTGTAATTAGATTCATTACAAGCAATAAGTCCCCTTATCTACAGTCAAACATAAGACCTAGGACTTTGCTGAAGCAGAGCCCTCACAGAATCTTCCAAAGTTTTACTGCTTGAATGTATTAGCAACACCTTAGATAATCACTCTGATCAGTCTTCTTAGCTGCAATTCAAGAATTCAATATGCCATTCAAGTCATTGTGTCCCACTTTTCTAGACTTCAGCAATTTAATGCAAAAAAACCCTACAATTTAGAAAAACTGTGGGGAGCTTTGGCTGCCAACATGCAAAATCTTACAAATTATCAAAGCAGAATCTAGTATTTCATAGTGGGGATAAGTAGTTCTGAAGCATTTGTATGAAAAGAATTTATGCTGTATTTTTAGTGCACCATACATTTACAGTGATATTTCTTTTCTTCATTATCTTATTTTAATAAGAAAGAAGAGAAAACAGTTTAGGCTGCTAAAATTACAGATGGATTTGTGAGAATGCAGTCCACTCATCAGAGGATTTAAATAAATATAGTGAAAGGGGTAAGAAGGCTTTAGGCATAACAGAGGAAGCCCTTTACAAGGCTGAGTATTTAATATATTTCACTCCAGTAAACATATTCTGTTCTCTCTCAAGAGGAGAGGCTAAAGTACAACTGCTCACATATTCATCATCAATAATATGAACCATTAACAGAAATCCATTTCACAGTAACAAATATCTTCCTGTTATATTTCAGTTTGAAATCAAGCTATTATTTGCCTACAAATAAAAGGAAGTGAAGAAGAGTTTCCTTTTCTCTTTCCCTGTTCAAAATAATTTTCATTTAATTATTCATGCTCTCCACGCTCTGCCTTGCTGGCCCCACACACACATCAGGGTTCTGGCAAGGTTTGATTTCCCCTACATGATCCTCCCTTTCACCTCTCCCATGCCAGCTTTGCTCTGCTATCCAAATTGCTGAAACTGAAAGTTATTAACCTATCTATTGGAAGAGATGCTCCAAACTTGACTGAACCAGCCCTGAACAACCTGGTCTAGCTGGACCAAGCTTGAGCAGGGAGATTCTCATGGTATAATTAAAGGAACTATATATTGGGTTTGACCTTTGGAACCAGATAGAAGAAAAATTTTTATCTCAAAACTGAAGATTCAAATGAATTTTACATTAAAAAATCAGAATTGCTAAGAATGAAAAGTTTTTGCCTCATATTAGGCCATGATAAGGTGAAAATGCTGACTTTTTTTTTCCTTTTTATAATATTGATATTCATATCAACCAAAGCTTCCAGACCTGGAAACAAAGTCTTGGATTTCCATCTTGCATTTCTGGGCCTGGAAAATTGGGTAACATGCTGTACTCAGAAATTATTTGACATTATTCATTTGAAATGAAGAAGTGATATTTGGCTAGAAGTATGAGGAGGCCCATTCTGTGACTTAGAAATTCAACATCTGGTGGAAGAAAAGAGCCAATAAGCAAATTTTGCAACATTTGTGAGCAAGATGCAAACTTGTAAGAGGATTACATTCCTGAATCTGCAGCATGCAATCCATCCATTTTAGATCATCTACCAACACAGCACTCCCAAAAAGCAGGCAGCACATATTGCAGTGATTAGTAAATATTTAAATGGCTTAGCACACTCACAGGAAATCAGAATTGTCTCCTTCATGTCACATAAGAAAAGCAGAGCAGCAAAGGAGAGGATCCTTATGAGCAAAGGAAAGAATTTGAAGAAATTTGAAAGGAGATGTTGAATCTGTTAGAGTGGCAGATTGGAGATTATTTTGAAATGTTGGGGTTATGATAGTGTGTGAAATCCCCCTTCTTCACAAGGAAACAAACAAAATTAGAAGGAAGAAACCAACAAACACAAAAGTGCGTATTGTCATTTGTGCTGACTCTTTGGCTCCTAATAAATGACCTGAGCTGTCTGCAACACCAGAGCACTCACCAGTTTGAAAGTCCTGAAACTTTTCCAGAGGCTGTTTTGTTTATTTCTGTTGTAGTCAAACCCACTTAACAGGGCACTGTGATAAACACCACTTTCCCTTGAGTTGTCCTGATGGCCAAAGACTGAGTGCCAGGTGCTCTCAAAATGCAGTAAATAATTGTCTGTCTCATTCACTCAAGAAGCAGAGCTGCCATTCTGTGCAAGCCTGCTATGTTTTCCTGATCTACCTGCTGGCTGCTGCTCTTACTTTGTTGTTTTCTTTTGTCATGTATTAATGGGTTAATAAAATTTCAAGCACTTTGTATGATGTTCAGTCAGGCAGAAATGACTCAAAGCCCCAGAAGGACCACAAAGGCTTGAAGTTTTAAAGGTCAGATCTTAACAGGGCCATCACTCTGGAGTTTAAAGTCAGAATATGTCAGGGTAGACTGGTCAACCTGAATAATAACAGGCATGACATAAACTCTGGTTTCTGACCTGGATACATGGCAATGTTTATAATTTTTTTCCTCTCCTGAAGTGAGAGAGATATAGTGGAAAACATACTCAGTGTTGTGGGATTTGTGGATAATAAAAACAATCTGCTTATATGTGTTTACTAGGATTTGTCATAGAGCAAAAGGTGAAAAAAACATCCAGAAAGAGTCTCAGAGACAGCTTAAAGCTCATGGTTGGTGTCCATATGGAACAGATGTGTGTTTTACTCTGTGAGTTCTTGGTGTTCCTGGACTAAACTGAAATATTCAGGGTTTTGCTGAGGCTCCCTAGGGCTGTTCTGCTGAGGCATCATCCTGTCTGTGGAGAGCAGCACTGACAGGCTCCTGCTTTGGGTTAGGGTCTGCACAGCACCAAATTTCTGCCACCCTGGACCAGATCCACAGCCCCTGGCCTTGATTTAGGACTGGTGCTTTGCCTATGATGGCTACCTAGAGGTTTTTCTTTTCAACACAGCAGGTATATGAGAGCTCATGTAACAGAGGGTGTTTATAACAGAGTGCACATCCTTTCTTAATCAACACAAAGATTGCTGTGGGAAGGCAAAGCTTATTTCATCCAAATACTCTAGCTGAAGGAACAGTTGAATAAAATCAATAAAGAATTGATCTAAAGCTTCCATGAGGTTCAAACACTATCAGAAATCTGGGTTTGAAACTGTCGATTTGTCAGTGTCCTTAGATTTTTTTTTCTAATCCATCTCATGAATTTAAAGATGAGCTTCCAGTCCAAATGAGGACTCACATGTTGCAAACAGTTTGACAGAAAATGTGTATTACAAAACCTCCTGTTTCTCAGTAAGCAGATAATGACCCGGTCAGAGAAAATGCTGGCAGCAATTTTCAAAGGACTCTCAAAGACACTTTGGGTATGTCTAAGTGACCTCGGTGATTCAGAGGACTCTGTGACCTCAGAGTGACTTTGGAAAACACTTTTGCAAGCTGGAATGAGAGTTTCTGTGCATCTCTCCAGAATAAGCATCTCAACTGGAATAAATGAGAGAACCCAGCACGGTGGGCCTGCCAGGCTTTTTTTCAGGAGGCCCATGCCATAGGGGGAATTTGATGGGTAGGGACACAGCTGGCAGGAGCAGTCCTTCACAATGAGCAGGGCTCCACCCAGGGCTGGACACAACCAAGAGATCTGGGGTTTCCACATATCCAACTCCCACACCCACCCCCAGGAGTCTCCCAGGAGCAATCACCATAGCTCTCTGCTACCTGGGGCATCATTCAGCTCCTTTTGGGGGGCTACACTCCCTACACCCACCCAGCTCTTGTCCCCCAGGGAAGTGGATACCACTAATTTTAATCATCTGGATAATGCTAATCCATAAAACAGAGAATGGAGTAACTTTAGCTACTGTAGTTGTGAGTTACTGATCAACCTCTGTGTTTAACTCTATATTTTCCCTTGCAGCTATTTAGCACAAAGTGAGTTCTTGCTTTTTCAAAAGATGAGATGGCTGCCCATCAAAAACAATTGTCAGCATGGGAAAAGAATGGCTGTCCCCTTTTGGTTAGAGACAAACCTTACTACAAGTGGGAAAAAAAAATAGACAGTCACAGTTTAATAGTTTTAGTGCCATAATAAACTGAAGTTATATTGCAGTGCTGTCTGCAGAGCCTGGCAAAAGCAAGCAACCCATCCACCAGGGTAGACCCCTGTCTCCATATAAATGCCTACTAAAAAGCTAAATCACCTTAGAGGAAGGATTTTACTGTCCTCCTGCTAAAGGAGCTTTATGAGCCATTTGTTCAGTTCAACCCTGTGTCTTGTCAAGAGCACCAGCTGTATACTGCACTTGTCAGCATTTGTTCTCACATCCTATTCACTTGTATATTTTTATACATTGACAGCTTCTATCATCAAATTTAATGACCTCTTTTAGTCAAAGAAGTAACTGACTACTGAGATCTTCCTTTATTTGCAAACCAATTCCTCAACAAGCCCTTAGACAATTAAAAAGCATGTTCATTTTGTGTAGAACAGACAAGAATCAGAAACCATCTACATGGCACCAGGACAGGTGCATAAGGAGAAGACACAGGGGCTACCAACTTTTTAAAAAAATAAAAAGTATTTTTATCTGATTTTATCTTTTCATCTTTATCTCTGCCTTCAATGAAAATTTATGTTCTGCAAAAGATTTCATACTGAACAAATTTCTCTATGAGCCTGAATCACACCTGATGCTTTATCAGTTCCTTTGAAACATTTTCCTCCATTTCAACCACAAAGAAATCATCTGAGGCCTGGTGAGACGTGTTTCCAACTTTATAACAAACATTTCCAATATTCCTTATTGTTTTCCTCTTGAAATTCACACAGAGCTGTGCAGACCCTGAGAATATCAATGTATTTGCATCAGGACAAAGTCACATTTGGATATGCAAGTCTCAGGAGTCAACGACATCCCAAAAAATAAATGTACAGAATGTAGATTGCAGTTATTAAGATTATTGGTTCAGAAAGGGAAGATGCAGTTTCCACCACTAGCATGGAATCCAGCACCTGAAGGAATAGAAACTCTTATACCAGATGTAATTAAGCAAAATGCAGCTTACAGAATTGACTGGGTATTTTGGAACCATTAAAAGCAGAACAATTCATGCTCCTCTATTTATTTATTCCCACGGTGGCACAAATGAGTAGCATTGAAGTGTCACAGATTGTGACAGAACATCTCTGAGAAATCTCTTTACATAATTAGATATTGGGCCATTTCCTCAAATGTGGATTTTTAAGGAGAATTTCCTAAGGGGAATGCATACAGGTCTACTTGTTTTCAACAAAATCTTTCCTCTGTAGGGCGGGGAGCAGATAAAATTCTTGCAGAGACTGTTTTGCAAGAAAAGCATTTCTGCTGCCTGTGCCAGTTCCCAGCCGGTGGAACACATCTTGGAACAGGTCTCTACTAGACCCAGAGGTGGAACTGAGTTTGGCAAAACAAAGACCAGGTTCCAGAAACAAAGAGAGTCCTGTGAATAACCGATCCACTACAAAAGAAAAGGAAATCGAAGGGGAGGGAGCTTCTTCAGGCTGCATTGTAATGCTACTTCAAGAGATTAACTCACCAAGAGAGGTAAGGAGTCTGCTCCCTGGTAAAGCTACTGTACAGAGGAGAATTTAACATACATTTAAAATAGACCAGCTTCACAGATGGGTGTGCAATGTTCTTTGCTATGTCACTCGTGGAGTCATGAAAAAACCACATTGAAAAACCCTATTATGCCAGAAGTCAGTTTAATACCACTGTAGATCATATCTTTTGGCTGATCACATTATGCCACCTGAGATGGACACAGATTTGGTCTGCAGCAGGTTATTTTTGCCATTTATATAGGCAGTGATTCAGATCTCAATTGTCTCACCTGTATTTTACATGTCCATGGAAACAAAGCCAAGGGCTGAACTCCTCCAGGCTGCCTGCAGACAGCTGGTTCTCAGAAAAGCAGGACGACCTGCACCTAATCTGACAATCATCCCTCCTCCCAGTCCCTGGGCTTTCAACAACACTGAGAAGAAGCCAGGATGTGGTAATGATTTGCTTCCACAGCCTGATGCTGCCATGAGAAGCACAGATAAAATAGGCCACAATCCCTTTCAGCAGAGGAAAACATATTTATTGTTAGTTAAATAAACCAACCCGATTTTATTCCTTTCTACTTAACTCAAACAGACTAGCTGAGCTCCCTAAACAGCTCCTCCAAGCTTCAAGATAATAAAATGTACTGCTTTGTCTTTTAAAATACCTGGAACATGAATTCACTCAAACTCATACAAAGTAATAAGAAGCCTGCAGACTGGCCTGGGTAATAGGTGATCAACATGTATTTCTTAAACCTCATGACTATTAAGCACAATATACAAAAATCTTTTTGATTTTCTGTTTTGGTCTGGTTTTATCTGGGGGATTTTTTGAGAATTGTGTGGGGCTTGTTTTCACAGGGACTCTGCAGATATTTTTATTAGAAAGCCTCTGGCCACACAATTGTCTCCAGGTCACCATGAAATGTCCTCAGACACCTGCTCAGGAGTGTGCAGTTATTCCATCTGTGCCTCTCCTCCTGTACACAGCTCCTTCATACCCTGCCAGTGCATTACATAAGCTCCCCAGGTCTCCAAGCACTTGAGTCTATTTGACCTAAATAAACAACCAATTCTGCCACCTCTAAGCAGACCACAACATTTTTCCATGCACCTCTTCTCACAGTACAGTACTCCATTCAGTGAGGAGCTCAGTTCTGCAGAAATGGCTGGAAAATCCAAGCCCTTCCATCTGCTCTCTGCTCTGAGAACCACTTTGGTGGCTGGATTGAGAATTTCAGCAGTGGTATTTGATCACCTCACTAATATCTCAAAGCCCTAATTTAAACTCCATAAAACAAGCCAGGCTTCATGGAGCAGCAAAATGCTCTTTACTCGCTTGTATAACAAAACAGGCTCATGATTAATTATATCAAGTATAATCAAAATCCTACGCACTATTAATTTAAGATAGGAAATACAGCAGTAAAATAAGATAATATCTGCTACTGTAATTTCTTTCCCTGAGGACTTTGCTACCATAGGCCCAAAGAAATAAATGACAGGCAAGGCCGTTACACCCTTTTTTATTTTGCTACCTAGCATTCACTGTGCAAATGCATAGTTTTTTCTTTATCCCTGCTAACTCTGATTTTTTTGCCAGAAATGTTAACAAGATTTTCTCTCTAGTAAGTACAGTCTGTTGCATATGTGGTGCCACTGGTATGGTATAGAAAGCACAGAGTTAAGGAAGTTCATAGATTAATCTACTCTGATCCCACACCTTCCATCAAAAAGCCTTCCTTTCCTCTGTGTGCTCATGTGCCTGTAAGAACATTCTGAATTTGTTCCATTACTTTTTTCCAGTCTTATTCACCAACTGGACTTGACACTGCTACATTTTTTTTTCAATATAAAGCACTTAGGATATCTTTTGAAATAGTCTAAGAGCTTCCTCGTGCAAAGCATCATGAAAATTCTGGAGAAATCCTAATCCTATTAAGATCAATGGTATCTTTGCCATGCACTTCAACACTGCCAGGATTAAGACCCCTGTTGATTTACGATGATGAGATGCTGTTTGGATGATAAGTATTCCTGAGAGGAGGTTTGGGTAAGCAGCCAATCAAAATTATTTATCAGTCCAGCCTCAGCTGTGGCTTTTCCCTAATTTACATAAAACAACTCATGATTTGAGTTTCTGGGGAAAAAATAAATCAGGTAAGTTTAGCTTCGTTTCTGGTTTCACTGAAAAAGTTACACCGAACTTTGGTATGTCACTGTTTGCTTAAAAAACATTCTTTCTGAATTCCTCTACACTCTTTTCTATTCCTCTGAAGAGTTTTAGGTCATTCTTGCTCGAGATGAGTGGATTTCATCAAGCTGTAGAACTACTTTGATGGTCTGGAGTGTATTTTACTGGGTCATGGATTTGCTGCCTATAACATTTGCTTAAGGAGCATGTCAGCACATCTCAAACAAAAACAGTCCTGTCATTTGAGTGCTTTTATCAGGCTTTGCTGTTCTGGCATGAGATGAACCACGAAACTTATTACGTACCCCTTTAAATTATTACTTTACTGGGACAAATGAATGAAGTTAAATTTGTATTTGGGGCTGTTTGCTGGTGTTTTTGGCTGGTAAAACCATGAAGTTTTAGTCTGTGGTGGCTGGTGGGTCGAGCTTGCTTGTCAGTTTTCTTTTGCCTTATGTGTGTTTGAGTGTGTGGTTTGGTGTTTGTGTAGTAGGGTGTTTTTAAAGTTGGCATGTTTGGCTTTTGCACTGTGAGCTGTTGGATCTTTATTCAGTCTGGCTTCTGCCATCACAGTTAGGTGTCAGACCCACAACATTATGGGTGAGGTAAAGATGACAAATAAAAAAAAGTGAGTCTCAAATTTCCTACAGTATACACTCTACTGAGATTCTTTAGATTATGTCCAAAACTCATAAGAGTTTCTAAAAACTCTGATATCATCTATCCAGACCACTATGCCACTCCACTTCAAAGCTGCTGGTAATTTTCAATGTATCTTCTAGTCTGTTTGCCTAAGAATATTCTAAGAATCCAGCAGGACAAATAATCAGGGTTAATTCTGACTATAACAACATCAACTTTTATTTATACCAAAGTTCCAGGGAGGGTATCTCCCCTTTTAGTGCAGATGAATTATTTAAAAGGGAGGAGGGGAGAGATAGGATCATAACCAAAGTACGTGCCTTATCAAAATTGTCAGGGCTTTTACATTCCATTTCCTTGTGATAAGACTCTTGTGCTGAGCTGGTATTCGGAAGTGAGCCCAAAGGGCTGACTGATAAGTTTACATAAGGAAGGAAATAATCAATTTAGGGCTGTTACTGAATGAGCTCTTATCATGTTCATTTCCTCACTATTGCTTCTCAAGCTAAATATTACATGTTTAGGAGCAACTTCAAAAGATTTAACATTCTAGCCTCTGCATTTTATTAAGGAAAACTCTTTCAATAGCACAAAGCATTTGCTTGCAGCACAATAAGAGCACAATTCATGCATTGGCAAACTTGCATTTTAAGACACTAATATTTATGTATATTATTTAAGGAAGGTTACACTTTTTCCAGCTTGCTATCTAATATTTGAAGCACAGAAGAGAGATCCTAAAAGGTACTAATAGGTAGTATACTAAATTCCCATCTGTAGATTTGCTTCTCCTTCTCCTGTAATGTGCTTTGTTTAACTGCATTAGTCTACTTTTTCTCCAAAAAAGATGGGTTTTTTAAGACCCTGATGACAAGAGCATGATTTGTGGGTGCACATGACTTGTCATGCTAAAATTTTAAAATGTGGCTCCTATTTTGAGTCTGCATTAAACCATAAAAAAAGTACATTGTGTCTGCTGACTGACTGTAGCCCCTTTGTCCACAGCAGCTTTGCAGTGCTTCTGAGAGCTTCATGCAGGGCAGAATCTTTTTCACGAGATCAAAATGGAATTACTGGGAAAGAGTGGGGAGGGAGAGTCCCAACTTAAACAGAATTATGGTAGCTTTCAAGTTGGTTGTATCATGTATTCCAGTGTAAAGCAACTACAGATTTAAAATGCTACAGCTTTCATATGATGTCATTGTTTATTTCTCTTTACTTGACCTGGTTCCTACCTTGCTCACAGTCAGCACTGAGGAGGGTTTGCTCAGGTCTTAGCTGGGTTGTTTGGTTTTCCACAAACACAGATACATTTGTATCCTAAAATATTTTTGACTGCACTGTGTCCAGTCATTAAGAAAAACCACAGAGATCCTCTAACACTGCCATGGCTATAAAACACTTTCCATTGGATGCAACCTGCTACAAGAAAGTGCACCATTGGGCAATTCCCTCTGCCAACAAATTTAACAACAATATCATGATCAAGCTCCAACTGAGAGAAAATCTGGGAAGGAATGTACTTCCTCCCCTGATCCAGTTTCAGACCATCAGGACACTTCACAAGGTTCATCCACTCCACTGTGAGCAGCCTCCTTCCAAAGCTGCCATTACAATTACCTTGCTCATGTTTCAGCACTGTTGGATCCAGGTATTTCACTCTAGCACATCTTTAATTTACAAAACTAGATTTACTTATGGAGCAGACCACTTCCTTTCTGGAAAGATAATATACCTTTCATCACCTGTAATGAATATGTAGCTTAATGAATTTATCAGGAGCCTGCTTGAAAGACCTTGAAATGAAGTGGAATCTGTTCAACAGTTTGCTGCCTCAAGAAAATACAGAACACTCAGCTTGGATTTTATGTAACACAAAGGATGATGCATTTGCATTTAACAGCCAATTTTAAGCAAGAAACTCAATTCTTCTCTCCCTGGGCCCCATGATGTTTGCAGCCTCAGCTAGGCTTTGATCCAAAACCCTTGACCTAACTCTTCAAGGTACAAACACTGTAGCACAGGAATTGTTTGATATGGATGCTCTCTAAACTGTTTCCCAGAGAACATTCACATAAAACAGGCATTGTACTTCAGCAAGCAGCCCTGTCCTTCTGTAGGAAAGCTGACATTCATTTACAGAGAGGGCAGCACAGTTGTCCAAGGATCATCAGGTGCTAAAGAGATGGGCAGGGCCTTCCTGCTGTCCAGCACACCCAGGAAGATGAGGGGATTATTGAAACCACGCAGCAATGAGTAACCAATTGTTTTGAGTGAGACCTTCTGTGGTACCGTGTCTGCACACTTTATAAATCATTGACAGGTTTGTTATGCAAGTGGTCACTGGTACCTTGTAAACAGAGCTTCTCCACGCTCTGTTGATCTTTCCACTGCAATTTGTTGCAGGCCTAATAGCTGTTTAAATAATTCCTGACATGGAAAAGCACAGGCCGGATCCAAAAGTGTAAACCAGAACCCTTAGGCTTAGTTGCTAAATCCAGGCAGCTACCACTGAGCTCAGAGCACTGGAGTGCTTGGCACTGTCAGTGCTGCATGCTCAGGGCCCCCACAGCAAGTTCTGAGCCCCACTTCTAGTCCCTCCATTTAGGGGATCAAAACTGGACATTCTGGGATACTCAAAAGGGAGGTGAAACTTCAGAGGGGAATTGCCAAACAGGGTTTTTAACCTCTTGGATTCAGTCTGTCTGCACATAAAGGACAGAAATACTCCATTCAGGAGGTCAGTTTTGCATAATTTTAATTATTATTGCTGTTGCTGCTGCTGTTGGTCATAATTACTAGACCAGTAACTGTCACACCAGTAACACGAGCTTGTGTCACCTGGTTACTTATAACCAGTAGATTGGTTACTTTTCCTTGCTTTCTATGATGATGAGAAAATCTAAATATACCTGGGCTAATTACACCAAATGCTGTGTACACTGGCAGCCCCTGGAAACAAAGTTTAGTCAGATGGCAATAGATTTCAGTAAAATGCTCTGGATTTACACCAAAAACAATGAGACCAGACTGAATTTTTAATAAATTCACCTGTGTTTGTAATCACAGGCTTACTAGGCTACTACCAAAGTTTCATCTAAAAGTACTAGTGGCAAAAATGGCATTCTGGCCAGAAGAAATATTTTACTTTCAGTAAATAAATTTTCACCTTCCTGCCTAAGAATAATGTTGTTGAATTACAGCTGAAAAGCTCAGAAGCACTTTGCTTCCAATATAAGCTACTAGTAAATGTAAGGGACACTCACTGCAGTTCAAGATCCAGCAGGATCTTCCAATGAGAGGCAAGGAACTCCAGAGAAGCATGATTTAATGGAAAAAATATGATCAAGTGCAACTCACAGTAGAAAAGTTCCTTATATCTCTCTTTTTCAGGGGACATTTTTACTGGTATAACATTAGCTAATTCTGGGAAATGTCAACTCTGCCTACAAAAGGATTAAGAAAAGGGGTTTAGAAAAATATGACACATAAATCAAAGCTCTCCATAAAAATGCAGATGATATTATTCATTTTTTGGGCAAACCAGGGCACTCCATTTCCATCAAGTGTCTGCTCTGTCTCCTTTAGCATAACTTAATAAGTAAAAACAGAGGAAAAGAAAAAACAGCAAAATGCAGATATGGATGGGAAGGTTTACACTTTGCCATGAAACTGATATCCCCACAGAAAACCTGTAATGAAACCTCCCAGCCCTGCCAGAGCTATTTTCCTGCATTTTCATTTTTCAGTGTGCAGGAAGATGTTGCAGCCTGGAGAACTAAATCAGGCATTTGTGATCTCAGTGCCAGCAGCACAATTCCAGAGATCACTGCAGCCACACTCCTGAGGTCCTCACTCAGGCTCCCTCCATCCCAGAGCATCATTCCAGCTGCAGGAGGTTGCTGTGTGCAGCACTCCTGGCGTGGCAGGAAATTGGTCCTGGCATGGTGTACATTTCTCCTCGTTGTTATCGTTATTTTTCATTCACAGAAACAATTTAATAACCAGCAAAGGAAGAAACTGCCATAAGCATTAGGATGTTTTGTCTAGGATCCTGGCTCCAAGCCTGGAATTTTTGTCATTAGGTGATATGATAACATTAGCAAATAATAATGATAATACAAATATGATAAACAATATCAGAAGATAAAAGTAACACAGTGTAAGCACTCTTTGCCTATTTTGTCTTTTTCTCACTTGCATTATGGCACACCACAGATTATCTGCTTTCCTGTATGAGTCACATCAAGTTATATCATTTATCCTTCCACAGGGTTCAGAGGATATCATAAACCATGGAGAGCAAGGCTTGTTCTGCACCCTAATGCAATCTAAAGTGCCTGGTGCTATAATAGTCTGCCTGTTGACTGCTGTGCTTGTGGGGTATTTAAAAAAAAGGAAAACAATGCCTGACTGCAACTTTTTTTTTTTCTCCATTCATACTCCCCTCTAGACCTGATGCTTTCTCTCACTTTCTCTTGTCTATCTTTCCATTGGTCCCTTGTCCCTGCTTCTTCCTTCCTCCTCAGCCTCCAGGGTGAAATTAATCCTTTCTTTTTCCTAAGCCTGACTCTGAACTTGCATCCACAGAACCCTCTAAAAATTATTTGGGGTCCTTTAGGGAGGTGGGGTATACACTGGTCTTAACCAACAGCCTAAAATCATCAAGTGCACCCAAGAATTGCTCTGGGGATAGTGTCCAAGTGACTGTGGAGCCATGCAGCAGATCCCACCAAACACACAACCAAACCAAACAGAAACCACAGAAAATGTGCAAGAATGTATTGAAATATCAGCTATGTCCTCCTCCATTCCTCCCATCTGGTCCCCAGATTTGTGTCACGAAAATCTTTGTAAATGTCATATAACCTTCATTTGAACATGTTAATTCATCAAGTTCTAATTCCATCTACTCCCTGAATACAGTTAATAAATTATATATGCTTATGTTCAATGATTTGGAAACATTTATAATTCAAAATATTCCAATTTCCTCTTTTTTTTTGTAAAAGCTGTGTGATGCTAAGGCAGAAGATAGAGGAGACTTCAGTGTATCATCCTGGTGGAACAGGATGAATTCATTCTAAGGAAGCCAAGTCAGAAAGAGACTTTTTTCACAACCACACTTACAGTCTCTGTGCATTACACTTCCAGCTTACACCACATGGGCTTTTTGTACTTCTATTTGCACAAAAGTTTTGCATGCAAACTGCCACTGCACACCTTATGCACACAATTCTTTACAAACTTTTCTCTGAAAAAAATTGCTTTTTGCAAGTATTGCAAAATTATCAAATATTCCATTGCACATCAAAGTGGGTGAAAACTTTTTTCCATAGTGTGGGCTAAATTTACATTATTCAGTTCTGGTATCAAATAGGTCAAAAGGCATAAAAGTAATCCAGTAACAATTTCATTTAACAAGACTCTACTATGATCAGTTGATACCAAAAACAGGTGCTTAAATATTTTTAAAATTAAGTCAGTGTTAATTAATTGTTGTGTTGTCTGCTCCATGAAATTCAATTTGAAATTTAATGTCTGCCCATGCTGTATTTTAGAAAGACTTTCCCACAATTTCTGAATGATGAAAAATGCAGCCACATTTAAAAGTGCTCTTCTCTAGCACTTCATACTGCAGGTTATGACATGACCTTTACTTCCACTATTCACTCTTTATTCTGTAAATAATAGATAATTATACATTATATAAAATTATAATTATGGTTAATTTCATCATTTTTGAAGAGCTACCTGCAAAATGGAGCTACCTATAAAATGCATTTGTCACTGCAGACCTTCTTTTTAAAAATATCATATTTACAATTAGGACTAAAGAAAAAAATTCATTTTTCTGTTTAAAAAGGTGCAAAACCACAGAGTTTGTTGAGGGTTTGTGACACACAGGAGTCTTCAGACTCTGGGTTATGTTAGGGGTATCCCAAGGTGTTCACACCTAATTTAACTGTGGTGACTGGAAATGACAGGAGTGAAGTGAAGCTCATCTCATGACCAAAGAATTTGGTTGCTCTCATCTCCCAACTTGTGCCCCACAAAATGCTGTAAGAAACCAATTTTCAAGTTTTCACTTGAAACAATTCTAAAGGTGAAGGGCTCCAAACTCTGCAAGGCACTAAGAGACAAGCACCCCTTGCAATTTTTAATAAGTGATGGAAAAGTCAGAAAGCAGGGCCACAATTTTTCAAGCATTTGGAGGCCTTAATATGAATGCAGGACAGAAATGTTTTTCTTTTAATCAGATTCTGAAGCAATACCAGCACCATGCCAGCATAATGGCTCAGGGCAGAGTTCAGAAAACAGAAAGTACCAAACTGTCATCTGTGGTTCCACTCAGTGCCTGCTGTAAGTCACAGAGCACACATTACCCACCCTGTACTGTCTCACTGGAATAATGGTGGTCTTGCTTTCTTTCCAAAAGTGAAAGGTGCAATTCTACTACTTTTCTATGAATGTTTTTGAAGCAATGACCATGGGTTCCATTCCTATCTGGAGGCACAATCTGACTTGTCTGTATTTCCACATATTTATGGTTTACATTCAGCTCTCAAAAGTGGTTCCAAGCTACCAAACCCACAACAGCTGTTTTCAGAAACAAGCATTTCTTATCATTCAGTATCAAGCATCAGAGCCCATTAGAGTATGGAAGGAATGCCACAAATGAACTGGGTTTCTAGAGTCCTAGGAGATTTGTTTCAGTTTCTAATCAAACTGGTTCCCAGACTTAATTCAATCAGCCTTTATTTTTCCTACACTTGGCAGGAGAAGGACTTTTTTTTTCCAGAAGCAATTACTGTAAATATAAATGGCTGAGCACTCAAGCAGTATATTAACAATTCTAAATCCTTTTCTTCTGCTCTTGATCATAAAAACCCTTCCATGCAAGCACCAGTAATGTCCCTTTTTATATAAAGAAAAGTAAAAAGTATAAAGAAAGACCATCTGGGCTGGCATGCCTGCCTCTCTCTCATACTTACACAGATTCAAGGTGACCCCTTCCAATGTTTCAGATTCCCTGATCCCTTTTGAAATAGCTGGAGACTTCTTCCAGCTTATCATATTCCCAGGATCTTTTAAAGTGCATCAGATGTATTAGAGGTGATGGAAGAAGAGGAAGGAGGGGGAATGATATGAACTGATACAGTTGCTATGACCCATATGCATTTCAAGCTCATTTTGAAACAAATTTGTCCAGTTAGAGGATAGTGACTTCCCATATTAAGATCAACAAGGGGGAAAAGTATGTAAGTGAGACTGACTTTCACTGCTAAAGCAGCTTTAAATGTTAATCATGTGGTGACACAACATGCTTAAGTGTTAAAAAGACAGGACCCTGCCATAATCAAAGTGACACTGCAAGGAAAACCTACTCTCAGCAGAGAAAAGCTTTAGGTTTGCAGAATGAGCTTTACAGATAAAACAGCACAGGCAACTGCAGTTGAACAAATGTATACATACACTCATAAAGAAGGGGATAGGAAAATAAAGAGATATAGGCTTAATTTCCAAGAGTGGAGCAGGGAATCTGTTTTATAATTCTTGAACTGAAAATAAATACTGAATAAATAACCATCATCAGACCCCATATCATCAAATATCTGTTCACTTCTGGTAGCAGATGTGTAAGTGGTTTAGTATTTTTACACTACTTCAATCACCAGATCACTTAACCCCATTTACAACCAAGAAACACCATTGATTACCTAAAATGTAGGAAAAAGTTGTCCTCTTGTACTTCAGGTTTGCCAAGCTAAAGGGCTGGGAGTGTCAGAAGTCCCTGGGAGAGAAAAGGAAGAAGTTTATTAAAAGGTGAATGTTTTCAGGTAGCTGAAAACTTCTGAAGAGGTGCACCACATAACAAAGAACTACACAGTGTGAGGTAGCAGAAAGTTCTTTTAACAGGAAATTCCCAATTACCCTAGTTTAATGGTGCATGTTTCAAAATAAGGCAAGGTCCCTCCTTTATAACCCACATTAAAAGAATATTGACATCATAATGCACAACCAGAGAGGCAAAGAATGATAAGGACTATATCAGAAAGGACAAGCATTATCCTTTGCCAGCTGATGGTGAAGAGGCATCAGAAGCAGACCTCTGCATTTCTTCCCTTTCCTAAGTTCATAGCACTGCCCTCACATCCTTCAGCATTGGTTTAACCAAGAATAGTCTTATGGAATTTTCATACCCAATGAAATACTGAATATAAGTGTGTTAAACAGACTAAAACAACAAATCATGACCATGTCACCTGCAGTAGAAAAATTACAGATGATGTTTATTGTTATGATTTTTATTTCAACCACTTGATTTTATTACATTTTACGAAAAGAGCCTTTTAAGAATTTTTTGCTCATCTTTTAACATTTGGCTGAATTTTCCTTTTTATACATGAAAGAAGGCTGTAATGTTTACCTCAATTTAATAAACAGTCTCTTATGCTGTAGCACAAAGCATTAGGAAGTTACCTAGTTCCTAAAGAAAAGATTTTTACGGCTGACATTGTTGAACTTACTCATGTTTCCTTCTTATTTATTCAAGTCGATTTCTGTAACATTTCCTTGTCCCGGACTTCCATTCTATTTTACCAACATAAAGGTAATCCTTCACAATCTAAGATGAACATTTTGTATTTGCATGGGAGGTTTTCAAGGTTTAATTAGACACTTTAACAATGTGAAGTTGTTAAGCAACAATTTACAGTCGGGATGGATTACAAAGGAAGCTCCCAGATCACAAAGGTCCCAGAGCTTTTGAATGGTTTCTCCACTTTTTTGTCCGTGCACGCTGCTGTGTGCTTAAAGGGTGACATCACTCATCTGCATTATTGTGCTGTACATTCATCAAAGTACTGATTAGAATCTAAAAGTTCTCAAATAGCAGTAGGATTTAGTAATTTGTAATCAGATACATAAGAGTGAACAAAAGGAAGTATCAGTGCTTTCAAAGGGAGTTTGTGACCTTCTGCTGCAGGTTCTGGAATGACTTTCTCTGCTGATTTTAAATTGTACCTGAATGGCAATATTAACAAAGCAGCTGGATGTATATTCCAGGTGAGGGAAAGTCAAGAATCTACTCTGTAATTACATTTTGATACTTCATTTATTTAGGAGTATTAGTACATGAGAATGAAGACGGACATGAGCAGCTTAGTGTGGTGAGAGTCTCAGATTTTTAATTTGCAGTGGCTAATACTTGTAGGGGTGATGTTCTCATTTCCCAGGGACGTGCTGCTGCTTTGCTGCTGCTGCTTTCTTATCAATCTGAGGCTGTGGAAGCTTTGCCTTGATCACAGATCCATAATGTGCCTGTGCTGGATACTACATGAAAAATGTCATGATAGCTGACATTATATATCTGCAGTGGGTATGAGCCCTCTCTCTCCAAGGCCATGGAAAAGATTTCAACTTACATCATGATATGAAACAAGCTAAGCATTCTATTTTCATTTCCATCACAAAGAAACCCATTTCAATAGCAAATTTGTCTGTCTTTAGAGCAGCTCTTCTATCTGCCTCAAATGCCAATAAATCACTCTGTGCTTGACTATTCTGGTGCACAGCACATCCCGAAGGAAGTTTAGGGTTTCAAGTCAAGACATCTTTGTCCATGACCTCAAGGCTCTCACGGATCCCAGGTGGAGCCCAGCTCATGAGTTTGCTTCTCACTTTCAGCCTCCCAGGCAATATCTGCTGCTTCCAGTGTTTCATTGCCTTGCTTACAAAATGCAGATATGTTTAGGTGACAGGCAGGGGCCTTGCTCCCACCCAGCAAGGCCTGTGCCTCTCTTTTGAAGGCACTGACAGCGTATTACAGACACTTGGTCACCACCTCCCACAGCAAGACAAGAATCTCTGGGTTTCCATCCCAGGCAGGGGCCTGCAGGGACCCTGCTCAGCAGCTCAGAGCTGCTTCAGACTGTTGAAAATTGTCTTCAGCTGCAGCATCCTCCCAAGGGCTGCAGCAGCAGCTGGGGCTTGCCAGAGTTCACAGACTGTTTAAGCCTCCCTCCTGGATGGCCTCAGCTACATCCCAGGAGTGCTCCTCCATGGAAGGCACAGCAAGAGGGTGCTGCAGGGGCCAGGCTCCTGAAGCTCAGGGATACTGAGGAATTCCCTGGTGCAAGGCAATGGATGCAAGCCAGGGATCTGGCTCAGCACTGCTTCTTTCAGATAGGGATTCTCCCCCCACGCACACTGCTCTCATTAAAGGAAAGTTGCCATGTGTTAGATAACCCTGAACTATCAGTGAGAAGGAACAGTGGGAAGTATTTCCTTCAGATGACTGCATACTGTGAACTTTACTTAGGTTTTAAAAATTCCATGTCAAGCAGCTTCCCTCAAAATGCACAGATGTCCATTTGTGCAGCTCAGGGGGTGAAAAGTTCCTGCATATTCCGGGAATACAGCTACTTGTCTGCACATCCATGGATTTTGGAAGCAGTACTGGCTTCATCTGTTTCCAAAGGTTGAGTTCACACTGCATTGTAACAGACCATTTCAGTAGGTCAAAGTGAACAAGGACTCAGGGTCTGGAAGGAAGGTCTCTAATGGGGGCTCTCAGAATCTGCTGTTGTTTTCAGCTGCAGCCCTGCCAGCACCAGCAGCTCCTGCCCACAGAAGGGTCAGCAATTTGATTTTTGGCTATTTTTACAAAGCACACGGTTCCCATTCTGCAGCCCACACTCTGCTTTTGTTCATTGTCATTAAAGCTTCACTAACAACAGGCAGGGTGTAAATGAATGGAGACTCTGCTCCCCTCTTCTGTTTCCTGAACTCCAGCCAATATCATCACGTTTCATGCATCCTGAATAAAATCATAAATCCTTCCCCATGGGGAGCAGGGTGTTCCCCTTGGAAGTTGGCCTGTAGTTCCAAACCACTTCAGGAATACAGGCCAGGTTTCTAAAACCAAAACGGAGGCATATCCGACTTTTTACTAATACATATCTTTAGCTTCCTTTTCTTTGAAAACAATGCTTTGTATGCTTTTAAAATAATATTCCCTTCTGAATCTATACACTTAAAATGTGCATAGCTGAGCTGCCAGATGCTATAAATTGTCCCAACTTAACTGGAAATAAGGAATCTATTCGGCTTTATGCAAGAGGAGGATATGCAGAATTTCAAACCCATTTTTAAATTCTGCCTTATGCTGTTGTTGGAGATTAGTTGGGTCTGACCTTTATGATACATTAAAATACT
The DNA here is from genome assembly GCF_903797595.1 of Erithacus rubecula. NCBI lineage: Eukaryota > Metazoa > Chordata > Aves > Passeriformes > Muscicapidae > Erithacus > Erithacus rubecula. Next base: position 63,802,025 of record NC_136687.1, read on the forward strand.
TCTGGTTTTTTCTCACAATTATCATTATTAATCTTCTCCTGGATGGTATAGCCCACGGTATATTCGTTTATTAGTGAAATTAAGTTTTAAGAGGGAGCACACTTGAGTAAAACATCCTCAGGCTTTTGGGTATTCTCAGGGAAATCATGTCTATGAACGATACCTTTTTTTTCTGTATATACGTGAATTTTCCCCAGAAAATAGAGAGGCAGCTACTTCACTGAAATTCTGGTAATTATCCTCATATATGACGTGAAAGTAATGATCTATCATGGCCCATAAAATAAGTGAAGTCCAGTAAATAAGCAGTTCTTGCCAGAAGTCAGCATGTTTTTCTAAAACCTTTACTTGCTGGGTTTTGACTGATTCAGTACAGCAGGTTCATTAAGTCATTAAATTCCTTCTGTGCATTAAAGATCTGCTGTTCCTGGCACACACTGGCACTATGTGCACATTGGGAAATTCCCATCTCTCTGTCCAGGAATATGTTTCCTTTTCAGCTTGCACTGCAGACTCAGCACATCAATCTGCATTCATGCCCATCAGTGATTAGCACCAGCCATTTCATTCAGAAATAGAATTGTTTTAAACTAGAGAAAATTTCTCCATCATATTTTATCTTCTTTGTCTTTTTTTTTCCCCCATAAACTGGATGTGAAAGGAAATGCTAAAGCACTGCAGAATCTATCTTATTAAAATTCAAAAGTAGAAACCCAGTAGTAGCTGTCTCACATGATAGAGCCTGGACTTTGTGTTTCACTATTGCACAAGAATAGATTTAGCATGTTTAGGATCAGGAAATTGAAAAAGCAGTTTAAAATCATTGTGCACCAAGCCCTAAAGCTCCACCAGATGCAGGAGGGTCAGGCTCAAATTATTTGACCTATTTCAGGATTCTTATGTGCCCTGAATGACAATGCTCCCTGCTGAGGATTTTCCAGCTTCTGCCACGGGACTCAATTAAACAAACATCAGCCAACCTCTGACCCCAGCACGCCTCTCTAATGCTCACATTATTTGCCCATCCATAAGGCAGACAACTCTCAGGCCACAGTTGCCACAGTAACTTGGATAAGGTGCCACAGAGAAAACTGCAAAACTTACGTCATGCAAGTACCAACCAATTTTTCTAACCAGCAAAAGGCTCTTTCTGAAAGCAGCACAGCCTGAAGAACACTTCCACCTGGTCTCAAAAATAAATTGTAATTATTTGCTATGTCCCAGTATCCCATAATCACCAGCACTAAAATCCACAGGAAAACACATTGACATTTTAGTAGCACTGCTGGGAAGCAATGAGATAGATGGGATAGACTTAGGAGAGCTGTTTCCAGAGTAATGTCCAGTGGCTGCCTCCAACAAGTTCATTCAAACAAATCTCATCTCTCATTAATTCTATAACAGGGTCAGTGGCATTTGAAGGACTGAGGTGTAATTGTCATGAGTAGGATCTGAAGGAAGGCAAAAGGATTGAGGTTATCCACCATTGTAGAAAAATGTGATGCCTGGTTTTAAAAGTATTTTACACTCACTCTTTTCCTGGCTCTCTCTACTTGGCACATCTCTGCAGTGAGTTTCTGAACTGTGGGGGTGGTTTTATTGCTTCCTGGCCATAATGAGAAAGCAAAGTCATTTTTAAAAATCAATTACCTGTAAAATGCAGTGTCAGAGATTGATATTTTTTCCCTCTTTAATTACTAAGGGGAGTTAAAATAATTTGCTCTACACATAGTTTCTGTGGAAACACCAGTTGCCTGTGAGGGTCATTGTCAGTCACAGGAACTCCACAGAATGGAAACAAGGGTTACTTGGTTTTGGTGTATTTTGGCATATCTGCCAATAGTTTAAAATCACCTTAGCACTGGTATGCATGTCTGATGATGGCCACAAGGTCATCCCCAGGGAGAAAAATCACTGTCTGCTCCTTGGCTGAGGTCCAGCTGGTGGTCACATACTCTTTGCATATCATTTACATATCTTTACATACATCTATATAGATATCTCTGTATATCCTGATGTAAAGGAGACAGATTCATTCTCCACATGCCAAAATCTCTCCTCATTTTGGAAACTCAGGTTTCAGTCTGCAGGGAAGAATATATTGTAGCAGAATGTGGAAACCAACCTCGAGAGGCCCAGTGAAACTGAAATCAAACTATAAAGGTCTGTGTCAAATAAACATCACAGAAGACTCCAGAGATGAAAGAACCTCTTCATTCCCATCTCAGAGCAAAGGGGTAAAAGAAGGAGGAGGATACCAAAAGATGCAAGCCTGTGCTCTTCCAGAAGGAATGTGAGCCAGCATTGCCTCCTATGAGGGTCTGTGGATTATTTACCCCAGCCTAGCTAGCCCTTAAACAACACAAGAGCCTTGGAGTAGACACATGATGAATTTTCTCTCTCGAGTAGGCTACTTGAGCTACACTCTTGTGGTTTTTGAAACAAGGAAAAACACTCCAGGAAAGAACAGCGTAAACCATATCTCAAATTTAAATATTTATATTTTCTATATATTGCACTTGAGATTCAGGCTGCATATAAACCACAGATTTTGGAGAGAAATTAGATAGTTACAGTTGGGAAATCACAGAATTTAGTGAACATTGAAGAGCTGTTCCATATTATTTAATCTCATCTTTAAAAGAAAAACTGCATTACACTGACTGACAGATTATAATGCTCAGGCTTAAGGGGAGAGAAGATGATAGGTCTCTTATATTTACTCTTAAATGAAAGCCAAGTGCTCTAAGGAAAAACACTGTAAGTCAACTCAGCATCTGCAAGATCAATATAATTCTTTAAGAGGAAAAAGTTCTCTATTTAACTTATTTTCTCCCACAGGGGACTGTGTCAGACTGTTGCAGGAAGCAGTAAATTGCAGAGTTTGTGGACTCCGCTTAGGCACAACAAGAAATCATTGTAATTCAAGTGATGAAGTCAAAAATAAAGGAATCCAGTAGAAAGTAGTTTTCATGTTCTGAATTGCAGCTAAAGTTGTGGCCTCGAACTGTGTCAAATAATCCACACTGCTTGCAACCCAGACTTGCATAGGCTGAAGCACCAATTGAATATCCAGTCCTTATAGTCTGTAATGAGTTGAAGAGTCAAAAACACTTTTCTTGTTTCTGTGAAATATTTCAGGACTCCAGGAAAGCTTCCTGATAGGAGACCCTTAATCCTGAGTCATGCCTGAATTCAAATTTAATTGGTGTGGGTATGACAAAGCTCTTAACTCAATTTCAATTTATGCACAGGAAGAGGAGCTGTGGGAGAAAAGCAATATCTGGACAGAGAAAAGAACCATAAAAATGGTAAAACCATCTTAAAGTCACAGGCACATCATCACCCTTCCCCAGCAGAGGTATTGGTAACACATTAAGGAAGAGGAGTTTGAAGGACAGCATTGAAGAAGAAAATGGGATTGCCATTCCCTCTGGATAGTTGAGATTAGCTTGTTGGAAAAAACAAAATTATCAGTAGAGATTGATAGGCTGGATGGAGACATCACAAGACTGAGCAGCAGAGGGGGAAGGAAGGGCATTCAGACTGAGGACAAGGACATTGAGGGAAAGGAGAGGTACTCAAAACTATCTTGTAGGAGTGCAGTCTTGGCAACCACACTCTGGGGAAGCTGCCCAAGGGAGGACTGTAGTTGTCATACACAAGACGTGTGGAAAGGCCCAGTCAAATACTTTAGTAGGATAAAAACTGCCCTATCATTGAGTTAATGTGAAACAGAACCAGCAAAAGGTACAACGCAAGCATAGGTCAAGCTGAAGACAGAACTCAGATTATAGCTGACAGGTTAGACCATAGCAATATGTACTCTGATTAAGAAAGGAAATACTCTTCAGCATGGAATTGAGAAAATGCTTCATTTGGCTTTTTTTTTTTTTTTTTATGTTAGCATGGAGTATTTGATAACTGCTGTGAAAATTTCCTGGCATGAACTTAAGTTGCATGATGAATGTCTAAGCTTAACTAAATCATCTTCAGAGAAAAATTAGAGATAATGGTCAAATCCCTGAGGAATTAGTTGATTTGATAACTTTCTGTATAGTGTCATGATTCTAATGTCTGATATCTCAGTGCTACAGGAGGTCAAATGACTGAAAGCAGCTGCTGCCTGCTTCCCCATGAAAGTGGAAATCCTCCCTTTGCCATAGACTTAACTTCCCACTTCTTGCTGTGAAGCTAACTGAGCTGGCCAAAAGACAAGAATTCCTCATGAAAAACACTGAGGTTTTGGCATTTGCCATTCAGAAGAAAAAAAAAGAGATTTCAAAATATTTCACCACAGGGAGAAGAATGTCTGTGAATTACTCCAGAGCAGCACTGAAAGCATTCGTCCAGTGGTGATTCAAGTCTGCTCTCCTCAATTTCTGTAGCTGACTTTTCAAAGAAAGAGGGAAAAACATCCAAATCTACTTTTTGGATTCAGCTGTTCCTCCAAATAAAATTAAAATAGGAGGCTGAATGTTTCCTTCTCTTCTAATGAGAGGTCATTATCTACGCATTCCTGAGATAAACTATGGGAAACATACAGCAGGGTGATTTCCAACTGAATCAACGAGGATGAAAGATGATGAGAAAAGTTTTTGTATCTAGTGTACAGAGCATAACATCAGCTAAAGGCTGCACAAACTGCCAAGTGACTTAATACCAGACACAGAATCATTTAGGTTGGAAAAGACCTCTCAGACCATTGAGTCCAGCTATTAACCCAGCACTGCCAAGACCAGCACTAAACCATGTCCCCAGGTGCCACATATTGAGGCGCAAGTGGCCACTGGATACAAGCATGTCACATACAGCTGCCAGAGAAGCTGAGGCAGGGGCAGGACACCCAAATGCCATGCAGTTAACACTGTGCTGGCACTGTGTAACTTGGTATTTAGCTCATGCTGCTGGCTAGGGGCTGAAACCAATCATGTTCTGGTTAATCTGCCTTGAGAACTGCAGCTGGTGGTCCAGAAGAAAATGACTCTGAACTCAACCTGCAGCATCCCATAATAAAGGTTACTGTTATCCAGCAAGGAGTGTCCTGGGGCTGGCCCTGCCCAGTGTTCTCAGAGACTCTCAGGAATGTGCAGGAGGAGGAGAAGCTTTCTGTTTAAATACATTCCCAATGTTTTCATGCTTCACATCCTCCTCCTCTCCTTTTCCCAGCCACTCTGTTCTCACAGCAGTGGAGACTCTCCAGTGAGAATTGCTTATTTACCTGGATATTTTTCTGGATAAATTTGCCTCATGGTTATATGGATAAGACGTTTTCTTGTTAAATTGAGTCTTTGGAAGGATCTGCAGTAAAAATGAAGTTGCTTTTTTTCACTATACACCTAACTGGCTAATTTCTGCATGCTGTTTAAGTCCAGGACATAGAATAATATATGTGGTTTTATAAGGTTACATTAAAGTTATAAATGCCTTGTGTAAGTATTTGACTTGTTCATAGTCAATGAGAACTGTTTGTACTCCTAAGGCAAGCAAGATTTATCCTATAATGGGTAATCCTTTCTTCATTTAATAAATAATCCTTTATTTACTTTTCCTCAGTTCTCAAAGTCAGTCTTCAGAACCTAAAAAAAACAACCCATGACCTCATTACCTTCTCCCCTCATGGTGCTGGAAGCCTAGGGATGACTGAGCTTATGTTAACATGCTTGCAAGTAACCACTCAGCCTTTTTTTTCCCTCTCCTTTGAAACAGCCATTCTGAGAACTGCCATGATGTTCCATAACACAGAAACCTCATGGGGCAGGATTGGAGGGAAAAAATTAATTTCAAAACCAAGCATGAATTCTAGGATTAATTGCCAGGACTACCACTTGGTGTTTGTGTTTCACCAGGCTTTGGTTTAGTGTGACTTAAAGTCTTTCTGATTTCAAACTTGAAACCTCCCTGCTGCATGTCAGCACCATTTCCTAATCAGCTCCTTCAGCTTTGAGAAGTCTGCTGTAAAGTGAAAGAAATTTTGCCTGGACTAAAAGATTTCCTATCCAGATGAAAGCCCCTAAAACAAAGCAACAGTACTTTGCAGTATATCATCATAAATATTGACATGATTTATTTCAAAGTGCTTGCTAAAATTAGGCTTCTAATCCCATGCTGAAGCATTTAAATCAATGTCAACCTTTTCAAAATTGGCAAGCATACAACCAGTATCCCCTGAAATATATGGTGGTTTTGGTGACCAGCTCTTTTATATGTCAGGCTATTAATTTATGCAGCTATCTTTCAGCATCCAATGTTGCTTGACCCATATTTCAAAGATGTCTTATAAGTGCTGGAGAAGGAAGAATTTTTAAATCTTGACAACACTACAGTGGTTACTATCAATGGGGCCTTGATTTAGTAATAATGTTGTTGTGAAACAGATCATAAGATGATGGTGTTTAAAATGGGACAAAATAATTCATAAGGGCCCTTTTCTTTTTGGTAAACTATGTATGGTGCTGCCTGTATTCCAGTTCCTGTAGCATGCTTTCTACCATCTGTTTTCCATTCTTCTTTAATTTCCATTCATGCCCTTTGGCCTATTCCCTGTGCTCGGAAGAAAACAGTAATTAAAGTTGACATTATCTCTTGTGTCTTTTCCAGACTACATAAATTGAAGACATTTAAATTTTTCTTTAATGTCCCTATAAGTTGTCTTGTACCTTTTACTACAAGATCAATCTTACTGTTATTTTTTGAGGACCTTAAGAGCTACCAAGTTGTGGCCAGTTACAGACTCTTGTTGATCACAGTAATGAAGAAGTTTGATTTTCACTGCATCTGATTTCCATCATTTCATTAGCACAGGTTTCAGTGAATCCTTGTCCTTGTCAGGCTGCAAAAATTACCTATAAGAATACAGAGCAATATAAGACTTACACTGTGCTTACAGCAACCTCCTCACACTGTCAATACCCACATGAGGTGAAATTCAGTATGTGCATCATTTTTGTCCCACATACTCAGAATGTTTGTTTTCCCTCACACCTGCAGCCAAAAACATCATCACATTGCTCAGAATAAATGGTGCACAAAAAAAAAAAAAAAAAAGAAGCTGTTGGCCTTTTAAACAGTTGTACACTGAAAAGTGCAATTGTCTTGAGTAATCCTGGACCTGCTCTTAACAAAATCAAGCCATATTTCATGATAATGGCACCAAAGCCCTAAAATACAGCCTTTCATTGACACTGGAGTTGCGTTATGACCACAGTCCTGTGTTCTGTGGCTGCCTTTTCGGGAGTCATATATTTGAAATTTGACATTTATATATATAAATCACCTCTAGGGAAAGGGAAATTGGGCTTTTAAAATCATATATATGAACTCTTAAATTATTTCCTCAGTAAAAATAGCTCCAGATAATGCACAGATAATACACAGCACACATGACATGACATGTGTTTGCTGTACACCAAATAGTTAACTGAAAACACCTGGGAGATGATGCCCTCATACCAGCCTTAGTAAAAGATAAATAGAAATTTAGAATCCAGATGTTAGCACCACAAATACATATGAAAGATTTGCCTCTAAATTCAAGCGTTTCTATGTGGCACAAAATACTTCAGAATCCATAAAGCACCACATGAAAAAAAAAAAATTAAGAACTTGTGACTTTAAAAGGAGGTACAAAAATTACATACAATTAATATTAAAGAGAAAATGCTGTGCTATGTAATACTCCTGTCATTAATGGAATCATCCTTTGGACAGAGAATTATACACATTATACATGCATGAATATGTGTTTTCTTATTGATTTTGTATATTTGCTTTGTATTTTACATACATTGCCACAGTATATGGTAATGGACTTGATGCCTTCCTCAATATCACTTTCCTTTAGCAAAATAAAGGTTTGTTTGACATTTATGAAAAAACCCCCAACAAAACAAATAAAACTAACAAACCTCCCAAAACAGATTGAACAAATCAAGCTGTAATGCCATTAGTTTAATCCTCTGTGCCAATTTCAAACAGCTGGATAGAAAAATTAGTGCATTTTAAAACACAGAGATTTGCTGTACTTCAGCACAGTGTAACGGTTGTTGGCAGAAACAAGAGGCAGCTTGGTGGAAAACATAAGGATAAAAACCAGCAGTGGGCTTGGGATTGAAGTCTTCACATGTCTGACAAAAATGCTGATTCCAATGGAGCTGCTACAACACTCAAAGCACCACACACCAGTGAGTGCTGTGCCAAAGATACAATAACCAAAACCAGTGGAATCAAATATTCTAAAAGAAGTAATTTTTTAAAAAAATTTTTAATATAAATCTGCCATGTCCAGTTTCCCAGGACAGAGGTAAGGATATTATTTTGAGGCTACTATGTTATAGCTGGTCTTAAAGCCACTAGATACTCATTATTTGCTATTTCTGAGACACCAGGAAAAACTGTCAACATAAATCTTTACTTATGAAAAAGTTTCATATGTATTTTGAAAGGGATTTTTTTCTAGTTTCTAGATAGTGAAGTGTGAAACAAAATTAATCTTCAATGTAGGGCATGAGGAGTTTTTTAGCTTGCTAAAAAAGGAGGGGCTTGCCATTGGCATTTCTTTGGTCCATCTCACAAAATCATTTTCAGAAGTCTAAAGAGAAATATTCAACTACTGGAACCAAGTTCCTTATTTCCAGATTCATCCTGTTGCTCAGTGTCATATCCTCTGCATATTTCATCTTTCCTCCCACTTATTCAAGGATATGGTGAACAACATTGATATCTCCACCCTGATTAAAGCACAGAGTGAATTCCCTTCAAACATGAATTAGTGCTACACAGAATGAGGATGTAACTTCCTAGAAATGCAGCTTGTTTCTGCAATATTCATTGCATCCAGATCAATAAATCATTCAAATCCTGTGGGACTTCAACTTCCCAAGGTGCAGAGGTCAAGCTACAGTGGAACTAGCAGATATCAGTTTCACACAGATGTGCAATTAGAACATCTGTTTGTGGCTTCTCTACCTATTAAGATGTTTGTTCTGTTAATTGTAGGCAAAACATAAGTAGCTATTGTGTTTTTGTTTTTATTCTCACATGGGGAACTTCGCATCCTATATTCTACTTCAACAAGCTGTCAGCACAGCTCTTAATCACTGCTGTATTTTCCATAGGGTGTGTCAAGCTTTGTAAAATTTTCAGCTCGCAGATGCTCCTTACAACAAGGAACACCTGCATCTGTTCAGTCTGAGTTTGGGAGCAGTTTGCACATTCTCATCAGAACATTTGCACCCTGCCAGCATCTGCATCACACAGAGTGGAAAGCAGTAAATGAAACACTATCCACGGTGGCAGGAGCCTCAGAATCTACTCATGCAGCACAAATATTTTCAGGACGGAGGTACTACGAGGCAGAGGAAGCAACATAACTGGAACACCAGACCCAGAGTCCAGAGTCTTTTCCAAACTTCTATTTACTTATGACAGGATCTTGGCATGCTCTTTGAGTTGCCTTTGTCTCTGTCCCCCTGTCCATCTCTGCAAAACCAGTTAAGATCCAGAGACGAGAACCAATTTTTCTAAGAGCCAAGATCATTATTATTGCTCCTTTGGGGGCAAAACTCCCTTACTAAGGTGGATTAAGATACCAATTGTCACTTATTAGAGCTAACAACATGCAAAGTGCACAAATTCATGTGCTTCTGCTACTTGTTGACAAATAACAGCAGTCTTAAAAAGATGCACAGTCCAACCTTTTGAATGGAAACTTCCACAGCCTTTCTTGCAGTAATGCTGACCTCAGGTGCCCAAGGCAACAACAGATCCTCCTCTCTCTGATATCACTACCCACTTGGGAACTGATGGAATCTTTGTTTGCCAAGAGCAGACCTATAAATTATCTTCTCCTTCACCTGCCCTTTTAAAAGTATAAGTATTATTTTTCAACCAATTATTTCTCAAATGCATAATCATTAGAAATGTCAGTAAAATAATAACTCGAGGGTGCTTCCTGTTAAATTTCTTAATAACCACATCCTCTGCTAATAAACACCTAGGCCTTTGGCCTCAAGTTTATTTAGCCCAGGATATGGGTATTATTACCTCATTAAGAGGAAACACCCTCAAGATATTATTTAAGTACCTCCAGAAGGAAAAACAGCTGAATGAAAAGGATGTATAGGCCAGCTGCTTAAAATTCACTGGGTAAAGCAATTTTACATGTAAGTCACCAAAAATGAGGTTTACATTGGATGAGAGATATTTATTTCTGATATGATAGCATGGAGCTACCTGTGTGTTTTCAGGAAGAAGTTGAATGAGTATGTATGGGAGTGTTAAGGAAAGGCCCTGATTTAAATTTCCTGGGCACTGATCATTTAGCAATGCAAAAACAATTTCTGGCTTTGATATATTCCATTTCTGCTGTTATGTTGTAAAATGTTGATGATACTTTGCCTGACTTTTCCACTTCAGAAAAGGCAACTTTTAAATGAAATGTGATGAAACACATTTAAATGAAATGAAACTGTTCTAATAGAACCATTTCTTCAGCTCATGTATTTTAATCTCAGCATGTGAGCAAATTTTCATAGGCTCCACAGCTGGGATATTCTTTTGATTAGAAACCAATTGAAAATAAATCCTTAGCTATGTTTACAGGAACAATTTATATCTTTAAATAGTGCAGGATCTCTTCATATTATACTAGACAGGCATTTTTTCAAAACAGCAGTGTGTGTGTGTATATATATATATGTATATGTATATATATATATATAGATATAGATATATAGATATATGTAATATACCTTCCACTGTCCCAGGCTGCCCCACTTCCAGGGATGGAACATCCATAACTTCTCTGGACAATCTGTATCAATGTCTCACCACCCTCCATGTGGAAGAATTTTTTCCTAACATCTAATAAACCTACTCTTTTTCAGTTTGAAGTTTTTAAGTTTGTCCTTTGTCCTGTCATTACATGCTCTTGCAAACACTGAGATGCTCAAAATTCACTGTCAGCCACTTCTCTCTCTTTGGAGTCTTTTATTGTTTCCTTCCTTTGAGTCAAACAATAAGCATCTCTCTTTTTTTTCCTTTATTTCAATAAAAAAAACTGGTGAAATACAGAAAAAGCCACATCTTGGCTCTCCCACTGTGCCTTTATCACTGCTCACTGGACTCTCAGTCCTCAAACTGTAAAACAAGGCATGAGCCAGCATATGAAGTGTTAGAGGAATCAAAGGCTGAAATTAGACTTTTAGATAACAAGCTGATGTTTTCTGCCTCAAAAAAACTGCAAAAACAGAAAAATAACTCCTCCCTTCTGTCTCCCTACATGCCCATTTTGGGAATGTGTACAATAAACAACTTCAGCTTTTCTTGCAACGTCAGAGCAAGCAGAGCAGTGGTGATGGAACTAAAACATGTCCAGGAGCCAGATGAAGCTGCTGGGTTTCCTACCTGAGCTTTTCCCTGCCTGAGCAGCACCCACCTCTGGCACCCTCCTGGCCAGCATACCAGAGCCCTGAAGGAATGGCATGTTTGTAAACTAAACAGGAAAGAGGAATGAGCCAGACACTTACATCACCTGACAGATGTCTTTCTCAAGCATGTAAGTTCATTTAAGGATTTTCCATGGCATGTGTTGACTCAAATCAATAAATAAATGAAAAAGTAAATAAAGAAAGGGGAAGAGGGAGGAGAAGAAGAGAGAAAAGAATGAGAGAAAGAGAGTGTCATGCTCAACATGTTTTGCACCCTGTAAAAAGGAATTAAGTGACTTGGGCTCCCTGCCCCCCCCCTTCTCCCTTTATGTCTGGAAGTGAGTCCTTCTGAAACACTATCGCTACTGGCAGCACAGCAACACATAATAACATGGTAGCGACACATAAAACTGTCAGTCTTCAATGGAAATGGATGGTTAGGCTGAGGGGGTAAACAGACTAAATCAATTTGAACATGCATGTTAAGGACTGTGAAAGGGCAGAGTTTAGTGCTGCTAAGCTGGAAAACATTTGTCTCTGTCTCGTTGTATTTCCCTGCCATTCAGCGGCGTCCACCCACAGGCCTCTCGCTTGGCTCCACTCAGACTCCACGGCTGATTAATGGCAGCTGGAGGTGTCCAGTAATTTCCTCACCTAATAATAAACTACAACCCAAAACAGGGGTTCCCCTCAGGCCCACATTTAACACAGCTCTCCTTACTACCAGGAGAAAGCCAATTATCCCGTGTCTGCTCTCGTCTTTGAGACAGGGCAGGTTTAAGTGGCTTTGAGAGGTTGTGCGGTTGGCTCCGGGCACATCATCTTTGTCTGTGGCAGGGGAAACAAAGCTCAGAGAGAATCTGCATCACTCTCCTACAGGGATCAGTTAGGAGGGAAGAAAAAAGTGAGGGGGAATGTCATTTTGATAATGGGAAAACAGTATCTCCTCCAACAAATCTTAACACCAACATGACCTTAAAAACAGAGGGACTTTCTTTGTCTTATCCTAATCCCAGGGTCACCAACACACACAATTATGATTTCAGTGGCTGAGGCTTAAGCAATCAGTCTGGCTCACCACTTCCTACCCAAGGGTGCCCAATAAAACATTTTATATGAAGACACATCCTCAACAAGAACTTTTCCAGATTTTGTTAGCAATTAAAGCAAAGCCTTGCTACTGAAAGAGTTGCATGGATTTGTGTACTCAGTATTAAGGATACAAAGACAGTATTGACTACATGGGAAATCAGATTAATTGCATAGTATCACCCTTATATTAGTAACTTACTGGTTTAATAAACAATCATTTATACAACATGAGGAAATATTTTTTTATATTATTCTTAGGTGGGTAGCCTCTCAATTTCTATACAGTTATGTGAGCAAATAATGGATACAGATTTACTGTAGATAATTTATAGTAGTATTGAGAGCATGAAATACCTTATCAATCCTTTAGCTGACAGCAATTTAATATATAAACATGTGCAAAACACAGGATTATTCCTTGTGCACCTAGAATACCTCCTTAAAGCTCAATCCTCCACATTACAATACTATGAATACAAAAAATACTGGAATAACATTCAGTTTTTACTCTCCTGCAACAAGAAGATGGGAAAGCTGAGTATCCCAGTTTTTTGGTGAATGGACAGTTGCAAGCAATGCAAATGCCAATATTTTTGCAGTAGTACTTCCTCACTATAGGAACAGGATACACTGGGTGCCAAAAAGGAAGTAAATCCTGTCCCATACTGTTTGACAGGTTCTATTAATACCTGCAAATCGTGATGTCTGTCAAATTTTGAAAAGCAAAAAATGCATATGCCTATGTGCACATGAATGTTCCTCTCCACATGAACAAATCTAACATGTGGACACTGAGGGAAGAATGACAGACACACACAGACCATTGCTGGCAGTGTCTGGTCACACAGGCAACTGTTGGCACTAGGGGATTAAAAGGTAATATAATGATTTCTTCAAAAGTCTTGAGACAGCTTGGGAGGAAACTGATTTTCCAGACATCTGTGCAAATGGATTTTCCATTCTCTTCAAAGGTTTTTTCGTATCCCTCCCCTATCTTCCCTCCCCGAGGCACAGATCATCAGGAAGAAATTTAAAACAGTTCTGGACATTGTTTTTATGCTATCCTTTCTACAGAGAGATAATGTCACTTCTGCCACAGATGACGCTACCTATAACTTTGCACTATACTAGGAACTGAATTAAGAAAAACAAGAAAAAAAAAAAAGTAGATATGAAAGAAAATACAATTAGGAACTGGTGGTTTTAATCATGTTAAAGCCATTCCACTGGAGGTGCTGGTACTAACCAGTATGTTATAAGCAAGGCCAACTTCAAGAAAAGCTTTTTAAAGTGGGAGAGGAGAAATTATGCTGACATTTGTCTTAGGAACAAGCAACCACGATTCACATCACACAGTTAAGTGGCCTCCTAATACAAATTGCAATAGCCCCATTTTAAGTTCCAGAAGGACTCACATCTAATTAGCAAATGAGCTGTATAATTAACATCAGCCAGATGATAACTCAGCCTAATGAATGCTCTAACATTGCCAACAATATACAATTGTGGTGACTTGTTATGAGCACTTACAATATGATGCTTTGGGTTAAAGAGCAATAAATACTGTTGTCTATATATTTATCATACATTTGACATGTTTCTGTGTCACCTTTGCAATGGCAGTTGCCTCAGCTCTGTTCTTAGGATTCTCAGACTAGTTTCCCACCTGCGTTTCACAAAGAATCTTTGCACATAGATCACATTCTGTTCATTTCATTAGAAAATTTTGTATGGAAATGTAGAATTTCTTCCTCCTCAATTATTAGAAGTTATTAGTAGGGAGCAGCATATTTTTTCAGTATGCACTATCTTAAGAAATGGCAGGCTTGTGGTGTATTTTGGGATCAATAATAGTCAGGCAATTAAAAAGATAAAAAGTGATAGAGAAAATTAGTTTTGTAAAGAGTTTATGTCCATTCAACAGTCTGTGAGTCAATAAAGCATAAATAAGGCAGAGCTCTAGAATTGTCCTGCACAGTGGCTATGAATCTGACATATTATCACTGATATTTCCTGCAGTTTTTTTTAAAAAGGGGAAAAAGGAAAAAAAAACCAACCCCAACTTTTTCCCACAAAGATTCCAGTTATTTTCTTTACTACCGGTAGAATTTATATTACTAAAATATTCCCAAATGCAAAACTTGCAGTAAAAATTCTGTCCTGTTAATCTTACATACACTGGGACAGCTCTGTAAGAGCTGCACATAAAATTGAGGCCTGATTTACTTTCCTCTCCAACTTCACCATTTCCTGGATTTATAAAGTATCATGTTCTTATGAAATTAATTAAGTTAGATCACAGCTGCCTGTGACTGTGTACCACAGAAAACACGGATGCAACTACCACCACCCCCATCTATTCTGGAGAACAAGAACATGCAGTTATTACTTCCAATCAGACAACATTACTCATCAGTGCACAAGTGAGCCCAAAATTAAGCACAGTCATATCTGTAGTTAATTTGATAGGCTATGGAAGCCCTCCCTATAAACAAGTAAGTTTATGGGAAAAGTAACATCAACCATTACACCAATTGCTGTTTGGGGGGGGGGAAAAATCCTTCCAGACACAATAGCCCTTAAGATCTTGTGAGGGTTTTTTTTCTCTAAAAAAAAAAAAAAAAAAAATCTATCCAAACTAATAAAATCTGCTTCTCCCTTCTAATCTTTCCCCCACAATATCCTTTAAACACCATAGCTGTAACAACATTGTGCTTTTCTGTACATCTTCTGTCTCCTTCTTCTCTATAAATGAAATATAAGCTTCAGGTCTGCAAAACAATGGTTGTAAAGCTACTACTGCACCCACATTCAAATCCCTTCTGAAACATCTCTTTTGCCACAAGGACTGCTAAAAACAAAGATTACTGATGTGCTGTGGCAGCTGCTCTGCCTCTCCCTGTATTTCAACTCTTGGTTACAAAAAGCCTAAAGAAATTGTTTTTCCATAATTCTTTTTTCTGGTTTTACACCTGGCCCAACAGGCCTCTGGTTCATAACCTAGGTTCCTAAGCAAAATAATCAAACAAATAAATAATACTGAAAAAAAAAAAAAAAAAAAATAAAGGTAGTCTGTGTGTGAGCTGTGGAGTCCACATATAGGCTATGCCTCATATGATTTGAATCGTTTTAAGGATAAAAAAAAAACAGCTTAAATTAAAGACTTCTTTTATCTGAATCCTGCATGCTTCCAAAAGGAGGAACAAACTTAAAAAGGCAATGACACAAAACTAAAATTGATTTCTTTTAGGGAAATATTGTATGAACCTCAGTTGCAGTGCAGTCCTTTATTCTTCAGGTTACACATTCAGACTGTTTAAGAACATTGTCTTCACCTACAGTAGAAAAGCACATACACTGCTCTTGAGATTTTCCCCCACAAAACAGCCTTTTACTTCAAACTTGATCTAAGGTCAACCAGAATTTTTGATCAACTTTAATAAGCACAGGGTTCCTGGACAATTTTAAAGGAATTACGGAGGAAGTGAACTTCAATTTCAAATAGTGTTTTCTCCTGACTCAGGAGAGCTGAAAGGTGACAAAACCTTGGCATTGAGCTGCACCTGCCCCAAAGAGGGGTGCAGGCTCACATGGCTAGTTCTGTGCAGCGAGGCTCCAGTTTTTGGCACCTTTTGAAGCCATCCCAAAGCTGGGCCCTGCTCACACGGGACTGAGCTTTAGTGACCTCCCCGACTCCCCCAAACGCATCTCCCGAGCTCCCTCTGCGCCAAGATTGCGTGTTCCCAGAGCACAGCCAGAGCCAGCAAAGGCCAGGAGGAAAAGAAAAGCTGCTCTCCTGTCACAGCCTCGGCTTATCTCAGCAGCTCCCTATTTTTAACTCAATTGCAAACGATATCTGTGATCAAAGGGCCAGAACCCCTGGAGCAGCTTAGGCGAACAGCGTGGTGGCCGCAATTCTTCCTGATGATTTGTAAGCAGGAAAGGACTTTTGACATGAAAGACAGTTTAAACAGCACAAGAATAGTAATAAACCAGCTGTAAAATACTTAACATTGCCCTTGAACTAATGCAAATTGTTCCAAACTATTTTCCTTTTCTTTCTTCTTTCTTTTCTCTTTTTTTCCCCCTTTTCTGCAGTGCCTGGGTGCCCCGCTGGGACATTTAAACAGTCACATGCTCACCGTACAAAAGCCTATATAAGTGGGGAAATACAGTGTACTAATGTGTTTAGAATAAGGGAACCAAACAACGGCCACAATTCAGATGGGCTGCCTTCCTCTCTTTTGTTTGAGAAAGTGTTCATTAATGACAAGCTTGTTTTGGATACTGACTGAGCGTCCAGACAGAAATGTTGAAGGGTAATTTATTGGCTTAAAATACTCAATTAAGCTATTGAAGAGATAGTTTAAAAAGCGAGTAAAAGCCTGAATGTTCTGAAAGTAAATTAGTTGGGTCACTGAATATTTTAGATGTTTAGAAAACGGCAGAATTTACTGTCTGAGCCTCAGCAATATTAAAGAAGTGTTTACAGAAGTGATGTTTCAAGGGCATGCTCTCTCCTACAAAAATTACAAGAAAGTTACAGAGCCCATTAATGTCATTTTTAAAAACATTATTTTCTTGTACTTTTTTTTACCATATGAATGTAATGTAGATTCTAAATTTCAAGCAATGATTGATACCTATCTTTATCATCAGCAATTAGTTACGATCATTAAGTGAGTTCCAATACGGAATAAAATAAAATAATCTTGTAGTTAATTAGAGATAGGAAAGAGATCAATGAGATCATCAGTTCTATCTCCAACATTTTTGAGTACTGGGATACCTCTGTAAGGCAGATTACATCAGCTTTTAGAAGAAAACAGTAGTAATTAGAAATTTTGATGTGCATGTATGTTTGTTTAATATATTAAAATTCTCATCTACTTCTGTTCACTTATTTCTACTTCTTCCTGGCAATGCTTGTTCCCTTAAAGCAAAACTTTCTTTTGAAGTTTTTAAAACTTTCTTCATTCCTCCCTGCTGTTTCACAAGTCACTGTAAAGAACCTTATCAAGAAATTAAGTATATTGATCAAACATGGTATATTTCAAAAAGCTCTAAGGTATACATTTACTCAGATTGAAGAAAGTGACGTATAACTAAAAGTTTAAAAGTCACATTCTAATCAACAGCCCTGATTGGGGGCGGGGGGTGGGAGGGGAGATGAAGGGCAAAGGCTGTGCTGCCACATGAAAAAGACACATTAGAAATAAATTAAAAACAGACAAACAAATCTTTTTATGTAGTTTTATCTGCAGTTAAAAGGTCTTCAAACTGAAGAACTTCAATTTAAAATCAATAAAGTTTGCCAATACAACACTATATTCATAACTTTATACTGTATTTTAAATTGCTGGACAACAGGGCTTGGAAAATCCACAGTTATATAAAATTTTACAACTTCTGTACATCAGTCTTCAATTTCCCTAATATCCATTATTCATCAAATTAACTTCAGAACTGTGTGGTAACAAACACCATCATTTAAACTATTCAGGTGAGGAGCAGGAAGAGTGTGCTGTGCATCCATGGCCAGAAATATAGAATGTTTCTGAGCAGCCTAGGAAGTGCCCCAGGAATCCATATCCCAGGACATCCAGCCGTATTTCTTCATCCTCTGGTGATTTCTCTGTCTGAGGATGACAGGATATGCGCTCCTGCTAAATCTGAACAGCGTGGGAACCTCTCCAGCTCTTATTTCTGGGGATGCTGTGGCCATTCACTGACCATACCAAGCACACGGGTCTCAGAGTTGTTTAAACTAACATTGTTTGAGGTCCTGTGTGCAACCACAAAGCAAAGCATCTAAAATGTTCTCAGCTCCCAAATATGATGTCAATGAAATATAGCTGGTGAATATTTTCTGTTGAGGCTCACATTAGTGTTTCTTTAATTTAAGTGACCTCATACTCAGTAAAAATCCACTATTGTTCTACTTTATGTAAATTTTCAATTACTTAAGAAAAGCTGCAAGCATTTTACTGACTTTTGTTTTCTTCTTTCGCTTCCCATCATTTTTATTTCACGGATACATGATGAAATAACTATTCAATCTGCAAAGTTTTACAGCACCTCAACCAACAATCAGGGAAAAAAAAACTGCCTGGCTTTGTTTCTCTTTTCCCTAAGACTAATTTCTGCAAGTGTTAGAGGTTAATAACACTTATTTCATCCATTGCTTGAATCTAATAAAAGCAGTGGGGCATAACATTCTGTAAAACCAGGCAATAGAGGAAATAACACTAATGTTAACCTCTAACATAAATGTAGTGGTAATTGCCCTGGTCTACTTTTAAAATGAATGCCTTTTGTAGTCTCCCAAGTGGCACTGAAAAAAAAACTCCCATGTTCTAGACAGCCACTGGTTTCCCAGATGGAGAGCACTCCGTGCTGTCCATCCCTTGTCATGCCATACTCCACAGAGATGTCACACAAAGGACTAACACATTATTACAGACACAGGAAGAGTGTCTGTAATATCCCTGGTAGCTGCCTTGAATGTGCATCTTCAAAATGTGTTAGAGACAGCTTTCTGCCAGAATCAAAGCATTTTGCCTACTCTTCTGCCCAAAATTTAAGCAGAATAAGGCAGAAGGCAAGTGAGGTTTTTTTTGTTAATTCCTAATAGCTTAACCATTCTGTTTTACCCCAATAATATTTTGGTTTCAAATAAACTGTTTTTAAAATTGTCTCTTATGGTTTTCAGGATAAACCTGTGTATGTATAAATACTGAGTTTTTATAAATACTGTCATTATCTCATGTTTATTTATAAATACTGTCACCCCAAAGTCTCCACTGACCTCAAGGGGACAGCTCCAGTCTGTGTGTGCTGATACTTCATGTCGAAACTAGAATTTCACAAACATTCCCAGAATAATTCTCAGCAGTAATTTTAATTCCCAGTTGTCTTCAAGCAGGATAGGAAAGAATATGACACTCACAGGTCAGGGCCATTACTCAGTAGCTTCTCACCTACAAATGTCTCCAGCTAATCCTGAGAATTATATTCCATTCTGTTGTATAAACACAGCTTCCAACTTACTCTCCATAAGAGCACAGAACTCCCATATCCCAATCCAACAGGAATATCTTGGAGGCAAAAAGTCTCATGCAACAACACTCCAGAACCAGGTGGAGCCCAAAATATGTCACTCCTACTCTTTGTACACTTCTTTGGTTTATTGTCCTTTGTATCACTGGAGTTTCCTGAACATTCAAGAGATAATATTTGGTTGCAATGATGCTGTTGTAGCCTTCTGAGCCTCACCTACAGCTTTGAAGAAATGCTCTCCTATCCCTCCCTTGGGCTCTGAATGATTAAATAATGCTCCAATTCAGATAAATTCAAAAGTATCCTGCTGTTGCCACATATTGAAATTCTGCAGAACAGTTACTGTGCTGTACTTCCTTTTCTTCAAAATCCCTCTTGTTACCTGTCAGGACCACAGACAGTCAAGAGTTCTGAATCTCCAAGTATTTACTTGGTAGATACAACCTAATGACTGATGAGGATGATCAGGGATATTCTTACTAGGAGCTGGTATCTTGTCACTATGGGTATGAATTAGTAAAAACGTGGAGTGCAGGATGGTGATGATTGCAATCACATGAGAAAGGAGTTCTAGAAATGAACTTTCAAGGAATTAAAGAAAATTAAAGAAAAAACATACTATAATGAGAGAAACAAAAATAGCAAGTAACTTCTGCAGAAAGGCCAAAATTTGAAATGAAAAATGAGAATGAAAGAGATTATGACTTGCACACCCAACTTCTCTGAGTGACTTTGGAGAGACAGCATAAAGTCTAAATGGAGAAACACGTCTATCCATC
Source organism: Erithacus rubecula (assembly GCF_903797595.1). Taxonomy (NCBI): domain Eukaryota; kingdom Metazoa; phylum Chordata; class Aves; order Passeriformes; family Muscicapidae; genus Erithacus; species Erithacus rubecula. The sequence continues at coordinate 63,822,384 of NC_136687.1, forward strand.
CATTCCTCCATGGGCTACCTGATATGGAAGGAGACTCAGACTGTTTGCTGTGCTGCCACACTAATATTCTTCAGAGGCATTACATTCACTAAATTCTTTTCTAATAAGGCAAGACAGCAGAGTTCTTTTCTCTTGACATTTATGAAGCCTGCAAAGTGGAAACAATCAGTACTTTGTCAACACCTGACATTTAGCCTGACCTTTTTTTCATAATTGTATTAGAAGGCTAAACTAGACCCCAGAACATTTGGAAACCAGCTGGATTTATAAACAGTAAAATATACTTCAGTCTACTATGCTGAACTGAGCCACTTAAGAGTGGATTCCTCAAAATTTCACTCTGATTTTCACAAAAGAGCAGCATTGTAAGGTAGCTTTTAAGGAAATGGACCCCAAGGTTTGTGCATAAAATAGAAGTACAAATGGAACCTTTCCATCACCATCCACACAGACTTACTTTCCTATTTGAAACACAATTTTCTGAAACTTTCTGTAGAAAATCCTCGAGACCTTTTCAGGACAGCATATCTCTCCCACATAAGACACAGACAAACTGCACTAGAGAGAAAAATATCATTTGGAGTGACTGGTTTTATGATATTCATCTACGTATTTCACTTATTCCATTACTTCATCATATTTGGAGGTCTTCTGCAAGACTGATTCAAGTGGAAATGTGACATCCAACAGCTACATTATATACAGGGAGTGATTAAATCTGTCTGCAGAGGAACAGCTACTCTCATCTTCATTGTTCTCATGATACAGGGCATGTTTGGGCACAAGGCAGATATCATCCCTCTCCACCTCACAGACTTTTCACTGTCTTCCAAAAGCAAAGCTGTAGCCTGATTAACTCAGCCCTTGACATCATTCCCATTTTCTTTGTCTGTGGAACCATAGCTTTCCAGAGCTTTCTTGTAAATCTGGGAGGTTCTCCTCCACCCCTTGTAAAAGCACAGCCTGGAAGGAAGGAAGCAAGGAAGGAAGAGAAAAGTACTGAAATCGTGGGGTTCTCCACAAAGTGTGGGAAGAACAATGCCCCAGAGAAGCACTTAAACAAAATAATCATTCTGATGCAAGAAAAACAGTGTTATTGTAGTGGAGCAGCTATGAAAGAAGGTATTCTGCTGTACCTGCTGTGAACAAGGCCCCTGCTTTAATTATGTCTGAAGCTTGGTGGCAAATATCCAATCCCCAAGTGAAGGAGAAAAAAAGGAAGCAGTATTTTTTTTTTCCATTCATTTAGTTGGCTGATTATTCTGAGTCTTTGACTCTTTGACCTTTTGTTCTTTATGAATGTGCCCTGCATATACCTATAGGGTCAGCTTAGACTGACAGAGAGCAGCTAAATCTGGCTTTGTACAGTGCTTTAAAGACTCTCCACAATGCCCAGCAGCTGCCTCCTGCCCTCACTTTTCTCCAGGGCTGAGACCTCACTCCCAGGAGCAGGTAAGAGCTGGGAACTGGTGGGCATGTTACAAAAGCAAAGGTTTTTCTTCATCACAAAGCACAACTGCCAGCATTGCCAGCTGCATGGACACCTCCTGCTTACAGGACAGTGCTGGCTCCTGACTGATCCAGAGATGAGCATGCCAATAAAATAACCCTGGCAGTAAAAACTCAGAGCACTCAGACAGATAACAGTGTGACATTGCTGGCTGTGCACAAACAGCACTGACTTATGCCTCTAAGGAAGCCCACTGCCCAAAAGGACCCTACAGCCAGTTTTTGGGATAGAGATCTCATAAATAACTTAAGGAAGCATGACAAAGAGAGTAAAATGAAAGGAAAATTCAGAGCAAGATGCTTCAGAATATATTCTTTTAGAAGACTAATTGTGCTGAAAGATTTTGGTCCTAAAGGTCAACTGCACATTATGTTTTATATATTGTGCAAAAACTCTCCTAATTGAAGCTTGAAGGAGACACTGGTGAAAAGATGGAAAAACATGAATGCAGGAAAGCACAGTCCATTTTTGTCAGTGATGTCAGCCTCTTTGTTAGCCTGTTGGATAGCCAGGAAGCCTGGGAAATGAAGTCTCTAAACCAATATCAGACTTGGATGATTAAAATTAGGCCATGCAAAGAACCTGTGAACTCTTCCCTTGAAGTTGTTGTATGCCTGATTTTTCTGGTAGGAGTTCCACTAATTATTATCTGTGTCCATGAAATAAAATTGCATGATTCCAAATGCCTAAGCAGCAGAAGTGCCAAGCATAAGCTTTTCAAAAGACTTGTTTTCCAGACTTCTCTGGAAACCACTGCATTTTCTGTGATCCCCAAGCTAAAACCAGAAAGATTTGTGTGTTTCTACTATTATTGGAACACAAATTATGAACACTCTGAATATTTCTCTTTCTATTTGTGCTCCTTTCATTTGTGTTTTCCCCTCTGCCTGTTAAAATCTCCAGGTATTTCAGCCTCCTTTAAGTCCATAATAATGTATTCAGAGGACCTGGACACTTCCACTCACCAGTGTATTCCAAACCAAGCTGAGCAGCTGCAGCAACCCCAGTGTTGTTGATTTAGCTTTACAGTGTAATTAAGCACATAGCCCTCACTCTGATAAGAACCTCAAACAAATAAATACATTAGTACCCTAGGTTATGCAGCAATACACTCCCAAAAGCAACTGTTTGGTGGGAGGGACTCATTACTTCACAAGTTTGTGACCCACAGATACAGTAATTGACACCCAAATGGGAGCCACATGACCCAGTTTCTCAGTGTCTCAGATAAAAGAGTTAGATTGTTCAAAGATTCCCAGGGAAGCTAAGATCAAAGCCCACAGACAATCCCATGGCTGGTTAGTGACATGACCAGCCACTGTTGGGTAGCAGGGAAAAGAAGGGAATGCTCCAATTAATTCATAAGTGTGATGAACAGCTTTATAATTCACCGTGAAGGGCAGATCCCTAAGAGGCACCAAAACTTTCCTCCACACTAAATGCAGGACTACAAACTGGTTAAGCCAAAACACAAAGCTGGAAATGCCCTGAAAAATGGTACTAGGTGTACAGATGGGGTTAATATTAAAACAAATGAGAAGGATAAATGTGATCCTGGATGGTGGAAAAACACTGAATTCACCAGGCAAGTAGCAGTGACCCAGGTTCTGCTGTGCACCCTGTCCAGAGAAGGCCACAGCTATGAATAGTCTAGTCAGAAAGGGAATCTGAATCATTCTCTGCTTCAGTTTTAAATAAGGATGACATTTGGTACTCAACAATTCAGGAAAATAATATTCCTTTAAAACAGTTTACAATTTAAAAATGGGTTATTTGAAATTAAACTGCTGGCATTCGGTCTGTGGAAAAATATCTCAGTGCTGGGTTTTCTTCTCTCCTGTAAATCTTTGTCTATCCTGCAGTAAAACCATATAATTAAAGATGTCACTCATTCAGGAAGGTGGTACAGATCTATTACCAGATTCCCTCCTCAGAGGCCACAGCATATTGCCTCCTCTTCCAAACTGCTGTGGGGTTTTCTGGTGCCTGTTCTACATGCAGATGTTCCCAGAGAATTACTGCATTTACTTAAACAAACTGCAAAATATATAGAGAGATATACATGCATTTAAAAATCTGTTAAAGCAAGTAATGATGACCAAAAAAAAAAAAAAAGCCACAAGTTTTTCTACATCTGTTTTTGTTATACATGGTAACCAGGGAGATGAAAATATCCGCAGTCCTTGGTTCTGCTACTCATAACAAAGTGCTTCTGCTTTATACACTGAATGGTTTCATTTGATTTTTTTAAGAGACTGAAAATAAACACAATCTCTATGCATAGTTTCCTCTGTTTTCAGGAACTATGACCTTTGACTCCTGTAAATCTATTTAAAGCTAATGTCTAAAGATCTGTTGTTCCAAGGATGTACAAAATATACCTAAGATTTATGCAACAATAAATCTTTCCTGGGCTTTCCTTTGTCAATTTTATTTCATTAACCAAAGCCAGTAACCAAAGTGAGCTGCACATCCTCTGGAAGCTATCTAATGGGTTATTTATTTTTATTGCAAACAATCATTTGTTTGTATCTCATATTAATGTTGAAGGCAGGTGAAGACATAAGGATTTACTGTCACCCACAGACATGCAGTAGCACTACAAACAAGAATTGTTATTATTATAAAAATTCATTAATGCCAGGATAGGCATTCATCTCCGAAAACAACCCCACTAAAATAAGCCAGATACAAAATGTGGGCTACTGCACAAAGCACTCCTGAAAACAATATTTTCTGCCTTTTGAAAGTCATGGAAAATATTACAGTAATACCATTTTAAGACTGCTCTTGAAAATTTCTTATCCTCTTATTTCACGCTTAAACCACTATCCCTACTTCCACCAGCCCCAGATTAACTGACTCACATCTATTTTTAAAAATAGATGTAATTTCTTCTTAACAAGTACTGTCACCACTCCAATGGTCTAAATAAGTTTAAATTTGGTGAAAAAAAAAAAAAAAGCTTGTTTAGAGTGACACACTTGGTTTTCCAGACATATTGCTTCAAGCCATCTCCTTTCCCAGAGGAAAAAATTCAGTTAAAGTGATTGAAAAGAAAAATTACAAAGCAAAAAGTAAATGAATCAAACTACTTGGGAAGATGTTTATAATTTGAGGAAAGAGCACAAAACCATATCTAAAAAAATACAGTAACTTCACTAAACAGCCAGCTGGGTCAAAATTAAGATAACAAAAAAAGGAGAAAGATTGCAATACACAACTCCTGGAAAAATGTCAGACTGTGATCCATAAAAATCCACACTGGATGAAGTTTATGGTCATGGAAGGTGCTAATTGGTATCAGCTAGCTATAAACACTGTAAAAACAAAACAGATTGTGAGGCACAGATTCCTGGAAGAGCTGCTGAATAATATCCAGCCTGATGACGTGTATTTTTAATAAATATGTCAATAATTAGGAAATTTGAGAAGATTGAAAAAATGCTAATAATTTGACAGAGCCCACAGAGGGTAAGATGTATGATGCAGGTAACTGCAGGCTGGTTAATGACATCAGTTTTTGGTAAAACACTGGAAAACCAAAAGGGGATTGAGTTGACAAAGAACCCAGAGATAGGAAGATAAGTGCTGCCAGTGAGTATGTTCTTATGGAGAGCAGATCCTGTCAGATATCCCATTCAACCTTTTGAGATCATTCATTTCATTAATGGATGCAATAATCTGAGACCTCTATAAGACATGCACTTCTCATTTGTTTACCACCACACAATATCAGTGAGATAGATATCAATGGAGTAAGATAGACCTTAAAATGAGGAATAATCACTAAATGGAAATTCACTAGCAGGAGCCCTGAAAAATTGGTATTAACTCCAAAGCAATTCAGCATTTTCATGGGTGGCCTGTGACTATTAATTTCCACTGATCACACTCTGGGGCTTGCACAGTTACAGAGATATCACTATAGACCAACACAGTTAGAGATTGGGCCTTTAAAAAAAAACCAGCATTTAGCAGCATTAGGAAGGGATTTCTGTGTCAGAGTGTGTAGGTAATTTAAATGAAGTTTCATTTCCATCTTTCATTTCTCTTAAGAAATCTAAAATACATTAAAAGAGGAGTATTGAGCAGAAATGTGTTTTAACCTCTAGACTGAAGCTGATTAAACCTCTAAGGAGCATTAGCTCATAGATCTAATGTTCACTTTCTAAGAAGACTGGAAAACTGGAATACCTAAGGTGAAAGAAGCTGTAAAAATGAGAGCTTGAAAAAATCATTGTGAGATGAGATATATTTGAAGATCTCATTTCATTTCTTTTGTTTCTTTCTTTCATTTCTTTTAAGTGAGAATACTAGAGAAGGATCATGGTGTGCAAATACCTCCATGAAGAGAAAATACAGACACTAAACAATACTTAAATTCAGCAAATAACTGGATTTCAAGATCCAACAGCTGTGTAATGTTTAGATTCAGGTCTCCTTTAACCCTTTTGGGCAGGCACCAAATATCAGTTTAAATTGTTTTAAAAAATCTTTTTCAAAAAAGAAAAAAAAGGCCTTGTAAATAGGGGTTAATGTTTCTGGTTAAGGTCTGGCCTCTTTTCTTCCAAAATATCTGTTTTTAAGGCAGTTCCTGTGTTCTCTTCTATAAAGGGAGTTTCTTACTTGGGCAAATGGCTGTGCTAGTTCCCACCACAGACCACACCACTTCCCAAAGGACCTGCAGGACACAGGAATATCCAAACACCACCTTCACAAGAGGGCTAGCTGCATGTAAGATTGTGTCTTCAATGACTACATAAGGATAAAAGAGCCTTGAATTAAAAAAGTTCTTAAGATCATTTCTGTACCATCTCCCACTTCATTTATGAGGATATTTCCAGCCTTTTCTTCTTACTACCATGAAGATATTTTCCCTATCACTGTCAGGTGACAGATGTTTTGTTAAACTTTCAGGAAGGCAGCATTCCTGCCTTATGGGTCTAACTTTGCCAGGTGAGATGGACAAAATGGAATAAAAAAGAGAAAAGGTTATTTTAAAGTACAAACGAAACAGAACTCTCAAAAGGCTCAAGGATAAACATATAAAGAAAGAGTCTTACAAACTGACTCAGGCAGCCTGCTCTCTTAGCAGAGACAGCATTAAAAAACTGTTGATAATATGAGAAGCAGATGGATTTGGGAACACTGGAGGAGCAGATGGGGAGGACTGGGAACAGGAAATCTGCTGTGGGAGGACAGCTAAGAGGGCAAGCTGCTCTTGCACACAGGGCTGTGGAAGTGGTGGCAAGCTGCTCACACCTGATGCAGCCTGTAGGGACACATGAAAGCAGGAGGGGACATGATTGAGCTGAGGAGGAAGGGAAGAGCTCAGCAGATGCAGTTCACATTCACTGGGTTCTGCTTGTTTTGGGAATGCTAAAGTAGTGGATGTCCCAAAAGTCAGGGTCATGTAAAGACCTTGCAGCTCCGTGTGGATTTAAAAAAAAATCAGTTGGCTCACACCAGCAGTATTGCTCATTGTTAGGTTTGGGAACAGATGTTTAATTGATGAAAATCAGAGGAGCTATATGAATTTCAGTGGAGATATGGCAGCTTATGATTACTGGCAGCTTCAGGCCTGTTTGTCATTAACTAACAACTTATCGTCAACAAATAACATACTTTGTATATTTACAGAACTAAAGATTTTTAGACTGAAAAAGTTATTTCCCTGTCAAAATGAGCTAAGTTAGCTGATGTTTACTGCCTTTCTAAGTTCTGCTGCTGCCACTGACAATGATTTTCACTGGCTTTAGCTTGGTAAATATTTGGTATTTTATCAAGTATTATGTCATTCTCAGTACGTGGTTCACAATCTTGTTGCTTAAGTTTCTATGGCATGCATTAGTCAATTGGAGATTGACATATGAGTTTGATTTAGGTTAAAAAATATGAACCAGAGCAGAGGATGAAGAATTCAATTTATAACCACCAAAATTGCAAGGAAAATACAACCGAGAACAATGTTGGCATTCCTCAAAATAGCAGATATATGTGTGGTTGTGGTTAGGAATGAGAGGGCAAAGGGGAGGATTTTCCAAAGGAATGGAATAGAAATTTTACAGTGGTTTGTCTGGCTCTTCTATTCATAGAGTTTGTTAACTCCCTAAATAAAGCCAGTACAAAAGATCATTTGCATTTTAAATACTGGGTTTTGCCTAAGACTCTTAACTTGTTTTATTAAACAAATGAGTAAATAATTAGGTACAAAAGACAACTAAAGGATAAAAATTCATATTAGCAAAACATCTCCAAATTGTAAGGCTACACCATACAATCCTCTGGGAGGCATTGCAAAAGCATTTCAAAATCTGCTCATTTTCTCATTTCCTTAATCTTTGATTCTTTCTTCTAGTCTCTGCCCTAACAGGGTGAATCTTACTTTTAACAAAGTTTTTCTGAAGAGAAACCTTCCCTAAACACTACTAACTGAAATTTCTCCCAAACCAGCTTGCTCAAGTTTTCATTCACACACACACATAAGTACAGGAAACACAAGAGAATAAATTGACCCATGTTCAGCAGTAATTTCTAAAAAGAAGAGACCAGGGCTAAGGAGACAGCTGCCTAATAAATGGGCTTCATTTTGTTTCTTACCTGGGGCACAGGCAGCCTTGTTCTTTCCTCATTTTTCCTCTACTTTTCCGCACTGACAACATCTCACTCTGAATCTGCACATTGTACAAACTTTCAATTCAAAAAATAGGCAAAAAAAAGTTAGAGATTGGGATTTGCCTTTCTTATCCTCAACCTTGCCTGTGCAACAAAGACCATGAAGATTTTTCCTCCCTTTTCCTGGTATTTTTATTCCATCTCCTTTTCTAAATTTCTTATAACCCCACTGTTAAACCCACAGCATCTTCTTAAACCTGGCAAGAACCAGTAGTTTGTTTATTGATGATTTCTCCCATTAGATCACGTCATGAGACTTCCTGACATTGAATTTCACTCCAGAATCCTCCATCGAGCTCTCTGGAGGCCAAACACTGCATCACAGTCCTTAAATCAGGGAGACATCAATACCCCCCATTTCCTGAAGCTCCTGGAGTGGCAAAGAATTTATCAGATGTGCCCAGGTTATCCTCTCAGGCAATGTGTTCTTTCTCCATTTGTACTGATAAAAGTCTTTCCTAAAGCTCTCCAGCTTGTGAGGAAGAGATGCTGAAGAAATATGGAGGGACCACAATGCCAATGCGAATCAGAGACAAGTTGCATTTTTCTCTACAGGAATTCCTCTCTGCTTATCATCTCTCTGCTAAATCACCAGACTTTGCCTCTGCTCCACTTTTGAACAAGATGAGCAGCAGGAGATAAGTAACTTAAATTGTTTAAATCTCATACTCATGTCATTTTTATTTAGATCTAAAACTAAAGAAAATGAATGCATTCACTCCCAAAACCTTATTATGTGTAACTATCCAAATGCATGTGGTTACACAGTCAAATGGAAAGGCTGAGAAAGTTTTTATAAAAATACAGTTAATTTTTTGAAAGAGAAGCAAGCTGTTTGCTACACAGATGAGGATCACTACCCATTTTGAAAATGTGCAATAAACAAAGGGTACTGGCAGGCAACAGCAGCGGCTCTGCTCAGGAAATGTCTTAAAATATTAATAACTGCCTACACCTAGATGAAAAAACAACATCACATCTGCTCAAGCCATTATAAAGTCATAGAAATGCATTTGTATCAGACACTTAAAGCTTCCTGCTTGTCTTCTTCCTGTTCCACATTGATTCCATAATGCATTGGCATTGCTGAGTAAGCTCTTGGGAAGTACAACCCAATATAGTTTCAGAAGCTAAAGAGATCAAATAGAGTCTGATCTAGTTTGCAATAATGGCAATAAACAAAACAAAGAAAAATACCTCCTGAAAGAATTGTTTTTCTATGGAAATTCTAGCCATGCTCCTTTTTTGATTCTAAGGAAGAATGTCAATATTGAAGTAGCTTAGTGGAAACATTTCATTCTCATGAGTGTAGCTTTATAAGAGGTCTAGAATGTCCTGGCTAATAAATGTCTCAGGTCAGATTAAATAAATCAGAGTGACAGCATTGTAATGGTTTAATTTTATAATCTGCATATAAACTTAGAACACTGTAATAGATTTATTCTGATTTATTTATGCCTGTAAAAAGATCCATACATTTAGCATCTCACAATTTAATCAAGCTAGGCAAACAAAATCCTGCATGCTACATTAGTATTCATTATACAATTTAGGATTAGGTTCAGCCTAAATACTTCCCTTTCCATGGCACCTGAATAGATATGATGCATTCTCTAGTCCTCTACTCTTAACTCACAGGGAAAACAAAAAAAATCAAAAAATAATTGGACATAATGGAACAGGATACAAATGTGATGCAAAATTGTTAATTTTCTTAGTGTTTGGGAGATAGGATAGCACTCTAAATACAAAAGATGTGACTAGGTTATAAAATTAAGAAGTAGAACCTCAAGGCAGTTTGAAAAAGAATAGTTTGGGTCACATCTAGGCCTGACAGAAAAAGAACCATGCTTATTGCTACACTGTCTCTTCAGTTTCCATTTTCAAGCTCTAGATGTCCCATCAGACAAGACTTGTCCTGGAATATAACTATATCCCTCCATTCCTCACCTTCTATAAACAAGTCAGCCACAACAAAGAATTCCCATAAGTTCCATTCCTGTGAAACCCACAAAGGCTCTAGATTGTGCTGGGAAACCATAGCCACTGAGCCTTCTTCAAATAAACTACGTCAGATCTGTTTCAAGCACATTCAGAGTTGGCAACACACCTTTCCCAGCCTCTCTTCCAACCCCATGAACTAGAAATTACTTCTGACTTTATGCTTACTTGCAATTTTGGCATCTTGATAGATACATCACAGATTTTTTTCTGGTCTTTCTTGTACTGTTTGTTGACTCATATTGCCTAAATTTTTACTGCAGCACTTACTATTTCCAGAGTAGTCATAACCTAAGAATCTGTGCAGAAGTCACCTTTCCCTGTGTCTTCCCAGAGGCTTGGGCTAGGACTGCCAATAACTCATTCCCTCCTCTTTCCCCCAAATTGTTTGATATCCTATGATATTTCTTGTTAGTAAAAGGGTTCTTCCTTAGAAGCATCCCTGGGAAACAATAATCCTGCACAATAGAAATGCTAAACACATAGTCTGAAAATAATCTGTTAGTTTTTTTGTACTATCACCTACCCATTTTATTAAAGATTTTCTGAGAGAAATGGGGGTACAGTTTTGTATGTCCTAAGTGCCAAGATAAACTGAAAGATAATGGTAGGACCATTAAGATAAAGTCACGTCTAAAAGGCCATTATCTTGAAAAGTGTAATTTTAATTTCTTGATCACTTTCCCCACTCTCCTGCAACACAAAGTTGCCAGTTCTCCAGAACTTGACTAGATATAGCCAGTGAGGACATCCTCTGCATATATTTACTGTTATGTTGTGATCTATCCCATTACAGTAAATTAATTCTTCACTATCATCATCCAACACTGGCAGCTTTTGAAACATCTACAGCAGCTCGTTGCAAAGACATTTGAGCATTAACTTCCTCCTGCAGCTCATATGATCAAAGAGCCTGTGTGAAATTGTGGTGGATGCATTTGTAACAAGTGTACCTGACATATTGTCCCATAAGACTGAAAAGCTAACAAGGGTTTGAGTACTGTGATAGGGCAGATTAGCTATTCCAGACATATTTTTGCATATAATGGAGGTAATCAGACTTGTATTTCTGCTTTGCTTTGCCTTTATCTCTTTTAAGATGCAATTTTTTCAGGTAAGTAACTGCCATCAATTGTCACCTATAGAAAGCTCAAAAGGAGAAAATTTTCAGGACGTTATAAACCATGAACCATGAAAAGACCCAGCAGAAGGGAGAAGAGGGATTAAGGAAGAAGTTGACATTGTCCAGCTGTGGGATAAACTCTCTGTGTCTTGCACCTCAGTGACTGAGCAGCTAGATAGTTAATGTGCACTGACATTCACTCTGCTCAAAAAAGAGTGTGCTTTAGGGGATGAGAACATTGACTGCTGGAAAAATGCATGCTTTGGAGGGTGAGGACATCGACTTCCTTTTTATATTTGCTGTTCTAATTATACTGTCCTGATTTCAAATTAAAGACACAATGGCTTTTGCTTTTCCATTATGCAATTATAGATTTCTGTAAACATTCTTTCCTTTGTTGGTTTGCTCCGCGCGCAGATTTTTTTTAAAACGCACAAAGCAATCAAAATAAATTCTGCAATCAAAACAAAGAGAAAACAAATGGCGCCTCAGATATTCCCTTAAAAATTAGCTCTGTGCATCATCCTCAGGCACTTTTGTCATCTGTTGCTATAAAAACAGCTCTGATTACACGAACACTCACCAAACTACACTTGGCTGACTATGGGGCACTTCCCAGCAGCTAAATGAGAATTCTGAAGCACTGCTCGCTTCCAGCTCAGTACCAGATTCTGTCCTATCACATCAACAGCCACAGAGCTGAGAAATGGAGCTTTCTTGCACATAGTCTCCATGGTGTTGATGTGTTTCTTCCCCAAACAGACAGATGCAGATTAAGCAATGCATGTCAATCTCATTAGGAGACTGTGAAATGTGCAGAAAGTTTGTTACACACTCATGCAATCATACACATTGTGAACATCCTGTTTATTTGGCCTCTCCTCTGATGATTGGCTGTGGTGTTTCAGCACATTACTGACAGCTGGGAATTGCTCCAATGGAACATGCTTTTCCTATGACAAAGATCCAGAGAGCAGCAGTAACATGTGTCTGCCCATTATTTCAGCCATACAGAAAAAAAAAAAAATTAAAAACCCCAGCACAGTCCCCCCAAATGAATAGCACATTGGTTGTCTGAGCCAGGCTGCAGCACCGCTAGACAGGCCCTCGAAGACCTTCAGAGGCCATCTGAGATAATAAATCCTCAGACCCCCAGTTCCGGAATGCTTTGGGCAAGGTCAGGATGGCAAATTTCCCACTTCCACAATATCAGATGTTACGGTAATTCCTTTTAGCTAATGTGTAAGAGCAAAGGAATGTCTTCAAACCTCATCTAGGCCCTGTGGAATCTGTTGAAAATGCATGACAGCTGCGGGCTTTGGCTGGGGTCTGCCTGTGAATATATGAGATTTGGAAGCCTTTCAGACAGGGAAAGGAGGGAATGACTGTACATTCAATGTGTACCATCAGTCTCTCCCCTCCCTTCCCAGCCCCATTTTACACCACACAGCCGTGTCACAGCTCCACGGTCACGGCTGTCACGCATTCTTTACGACTGAGTGTCGCGGCCAGCACACAGAAATGCAGATGTGCAGGCGTGTGCACCTCCACACAGGCACGCAAGTGAACAGAGGGATGAAAAGATGGATTTCCATAAGGTCTGAGAACAGGAAATTGAGTAGCTCCCACATATTTTAATAAAATTGATAGGGAGCAAAGAAGTGAGAAATCAAGCAATGGATTGCTGCTTGATGTGTCTGGATGCCCAAGGAGGGAAGGAATCCCACGTGAATTCTCTTGTTACCTGTTCTCCAGAATTCGTGTCATGCAAAAGACAGTGGTCCCCTACCCCATATCCTTATTTTCAAGCAAATGATCATGGCCTCCTACACATCTGTTTTCTCAAGCAAAAAAGTTCAACATCAGCTAGCCTGTTTATCCTCTTTACAGTCTTGTGTTTTCCAAGGACTTTATAGTCTCTACTTCTCTGATCTGGTCGTCAGTTCCAAGGTCTGCAGTATGTGTGGGAAACTCCACTTGCCATGTGCATAAATTACCAAGACAAAAGGTATGGAAGGATCAAAACAACAGTCTTGGAGAGATATCTCCTCTATACATAGCTTTTCCAATCTGGAGTTGACATTCCAGACTAACACAAATTTGCAACTATTCTTAAATCACTTCAACAGTGTGAAAAAGCTCCCAGCACAAGGGGCTTCTTCCAATTACCTCAGCATTGCACACAGTGTTTCATAAACTTTTATTATATCACACACACTGCCATGGAGCCACCTGCATGTATATTATGTCCATCTTTTACCCTGAAAATAGCAACAACCTGCTTTATGTGCCATAATAGCCATTACAAATTGTTATTACCATCAGTATAAAATGAAATGAAAGAACAGATTCAGCAATATCTGGATACAATGCACCTGATGGCGAGAGACTTGGAGCAAGGACTTCTCCCAGATTCCAAAAAGGGTCTTTTGTTTCCAAAAGAAGCAAAGAAATGACTGGTTAGAGATCTTGAAAACAGGACTCGAAATATGTGTGGGGCTGTCTCACATAAACTGCAGCATAGAGGGAAGAGGAATTGGGAGATTAGAAGTAGATTAGTTATAAACATTAAAGACAGCACACTCATGGCTTCTTACAAGCAGCTGAAAAGCACAGCAAGGCTAAACTTATTAGCCAAAGTCTGGCCAAGAGAGATAATGGTCTTTGGTAAAATCAAAATGTATTGAAAACTTTTTCCATTTTTTGCCAAAGGCAGAAGGGCTGGAAAGGTTATAATTTGTCCCAGATTTTCATAGGACTGAGAGGAAAAACAATTTCATGGCTGGTTTCAAGTAAAGACAGTTGAAAGGACTTATTTAAACAGAAAGATTTCTGAAAAAAATAAAGTTTTATCTACTTCAGAATACAGATGCTGAATTAGTGAGCTGGAGCTGCTTTGTTCTGCCATATGTCTAACAAGCATCTACTTACATACATCTACACAAGATGCATTTTGAATGAAGGAAAGTGGAATAATCTCCCACTGAAAAAGAACATTGAATTTGATCCCGCTAAATATTTCAATCCCTCTATTTAGGTGCTCATAATCAAACTTAATTTACAAACTTAATCTGTTCACACTTCATGAAAGTCTGGATGCTGTAATTATCCTTATTTTTGTACTGCTCACAATGTCAAATATCACTGCAAACAACTCCACCTTCTATGTGCTCTACTGGGTTTGTGCTCAATATGGGTGGAAAGAGACTTTGCTGGATTTTCCATTATTTATTAGTCTGTCTTCCTCAGGTGGAGGTGCCTGTTCTCTACCCCATGCCACTTTGGCTAATCCCTGAGCCCCATACCCAACTGGCTTAACACCTTTCAGCTTTAATTCAGCATCATTATGTAAAATGCAGTGCTGGTAAACACAGACAGGTTGCTCTATCCAAGCATGAAAAAAATTAACATGGTAAAATGCTGTTTGGCCCACTGGCATTGTTATAATCTGTGTGCTACTTGACAGTAGATAACCCTTCCTTCCAAATTTTGTAATTCTTGGGTGTACACTGGAGTTTCTATTGTTGGTTTCTACTTCTTGTACAAGGACATAATTTCATGTACAAATTGCTTACCTATTGATTTTTTTTCTAGCAAATGCCTAGTTAGGGGGCCACAGACACATGGCATTTTTTTGTTTACTCACAGATATCCTTATTTTGACTGCACACAGAAAATGGACTGGATCATCAAGAGGTAAGGACCCTACCACTCAAATAGATGGAATTCTCTCTGGAGAGAAATTAGAATGAGTGGTTCTGAACTCACACAAAAGATATAACACTCATAGGTCACTGAATAAAATAATTCCCTTCATTCAGTGATCAAAAGGTCTAACTTCTCTCTGCCAGGGGATCATCAGGGATAAGGATTCACTTTGCAATTGCTATAATCAGTGTGAATTGACCACACTGACCTGGTTCTCCGAAGCAGTGATGCTTCAGAGGTGATGTAATCTTAAAACCCAAAGACTAATTGTTCATTTATTATGCCTGTGGATACAGAAAGCTTCCAATCATTACCACAAGAGAAAGAAAACCAGAGAGATGTGTGCAGAACTGGTGCAGCACTAGTCATTTGAAGTTCCATTCACTTTTCCCAGTTTTCCTGGAAATATGTACGAACAGACCAGTTTTTGCTTAGCCAAGACCAATTTTTTCCCAACCAAGAGGGAGCCCTTTATATAGAATCCTTATAAAATATTTAAAAAGCCAAAGAAATGAACCATTCCAGTAACACTACTGTAGTGGTTGGTGACATTAGAGCAGGCTATGGTACCACCCTGTTTTTAAAAAAAAAGGGAATGACAGTACACAAACCCAAGTAAAACTCTCTTTTCAGTGTGGAAAACTAACCACACCTGACTAATAGATAAATTCTCCACAGGTAATATTAGTCTGTCTACTTCATTCGACATGGTTTGTAATCCTGACTCTGCTTAATTGGGAGTTTACCCATGATTTCAGAGGGATTTTACCTACTGCCCTGCTTTTATGCAAACTTCCTGACCCCTGGTAAAGTGCACAAAGAGCCTAAAGCAAGGGAAGAGCTTGTTCAGAACACACTATCAAACTTCAAAAACAGCTTATTTTCAAAATTACAGCTACTGGAAAAATCTTTTTTTTTTTTTTCAGAAGTCTACAGACATGCTGGGTACATTTTCTTACTAAATTATCAGCCAATCCCTCCCACAGTCACAGCTGATTTTCTTCCACACTCAAGAATTTTCAACAGAGCTTAATCAATTCAGAAAAAAAAAAGAAGTTGCATTAAAAATACATGGAATTTGCAAGGATAAACTTTCTTTGTGGAACGTTATCAAATAGCAGGGGATTTTTTTGTGTGATCAGTGGCTCTTTCAATTATGTCACTGGGGCAGATTCAGCACTTTAAAACAACAGTAGAAATGTAGAGGAAATCCGTGTATTTAACTTGGTCTCAGGGGATTTCACCTAGATTTACACCGCTGTCAATAAGATGAGAATTTTGCTCATTGTTTAGATTAGGTCATTTTGCAATGTGATAATAGCACTATTTCAGAGCACTCACTCCCAAGAAATGTCAAATAATAGAGAAGCAGAATTCAGCCTGCACACCACTACATAATAAAGACCAAAAAAAAAAAAAAAAAAAACCCACACCAGAAAACAGCTCTTTATTTAAAATTCTATAAGGCCCATATGGAAATACAGTTTTACCCTAACACCAGAGAAGTTGTAAAGTGTTTTGACCATGGCAGCCATGCACCTTTCAACAAGATTATTTTCTAGGCATGGTCTAAACAGATTTTTAAAGGCAAAAAATTTATTGAATATTCATCTGAGAAACACTTACTGAAATTCAGGCAATACCAATATCTGAAATATTTCATCTGCCAGGAATGCCTTCCAAGCTGGATTTGATATTCATCTTCTAGCTTGCATTTACACACGAAGCAAAAAAAACCTCTTTAATGACTAAGTAGAAAGAATTTGTAGAAGTCTTTCCAAACTTCTAATTATACAAATACTCATGATTCCAAATTGCACATAATAATTAAAGTAGCATGTTCCACCTCAGGAAAATCTATTTTTCATATTGGACGTCACCCTTGGTTGCACAGAGTGGAAGAGCATTTTGTTACATATGCTTTCTATTTGCTATCTAAAAGTGATACTGCCATATGATATATAAACAAAACAGCAAGCTGGTGGAAAAGTGCTTAGAAGAGTGACATATAAATCTTTAAGGTCTTCTCACAGCATGACAGGTACCACTTTTAATCAGTTTCTCCAAACCTCTACTTGTTCTGTCAGGTCATGGGATAGTCACAGCTCTGAGAGCAACTGGCCAGTACAGGCATTCCCATTTCCCTTTATTTCCTCCTCACAGCCCAAGAACTTCACACAGAGCATCCAGAATCATACAGAAGGATTTTCCAATTTGATACATTTGACCAAAATAAAGGAGGGAAATGTAAGGGTTTTTCTCCTTCCACATCATATACCCGAGTTTAGTGCCAATGAATTAGCTAAATATTTTAAAACATTTCATTTCATTGTTCCAAACTTGCCTTGCTTGGTAAGCCTTGACATATATATAACCAAAACAAGGTGTGTACTGCTGATCAATAGGCAAAATACTTCAAGCCTATATCTCGGGTCACCTGTGGGATGACACAAAAAGAGTAAGACTGGAACATGGTGCCAGGCCAAGAGGCACATCCTAAGCAGGATCTCCTCACACAGAATCCAGCTTCTCTTGGGAACAGGTTTCTAAAGAAGCAAATTCTGAAAATTTCATTTGTGGAGTGAGTCAAGACTGAGGTCAATTCTAGTAATGGTTTGTCTAAGGTTTGTCTCATTGAGCTAGGTTTTTCTCAAAACTAGGCAGGACCAAAGCACATACACTTTCTTGTCTCCTCTGACCTAGCTGTACACCTGACTTGCCAATTTTCTTCACATGATCTATTTTTTCAGTAGGAGATATATAAAGTGAGTAAAATTTGAATGACATTGCATGTATTCCTATTAACAAACACAATATCCAGGGATTAAACCTATTGGAGTATCACTTAAATTGGAGAATATTTAAAAGATGTGGCCTGGATAATACAAAAATCCATAACAGCTGCAATAGAACATCCATTATTTTATATCCCAAAATAAGCACAGCAGCAAGGTCTGCAAATTGCCTGCAATTTGCAAAAGGCAAACTTCCTTAGGTAAAAGTAGTTACTATTCAGCATGGCTTAGGTTTCCAGTAAGTTGCTCTCTTGAGATCTGCTTTTATAATCATTCCCATCTCAGAAAGAAATATAATATTTCCAACAAATCTGTATCAGCAAAATCACGTTGTCCACAGAGCTTGATTGGCTGGCTGGAATTCTCACATGCACTGTTTTCAATTCAATTGTGTCTGTGGGGCCTCCTCCACTTGCAGGGGAGATAAACAAGACCAATTTTGATGTACACAAATTTATGTCCCTCTGATCACCGTGAAGCAATAAACCCCAGGAGCCACTGAAGCTTTAACAAGGCTAAGACAAGCAATACACCAAAGTTTTCAGTGGATTAGTGCTAATCCACACCCCACTAAAATTGACTTTAAATTTTTCATCTCGCCATAGTAATTCTATATGTGCTGTATAAATAATGTTGCCTACTAACCCTCTCTATAGCAGAGTCCTTCACCCCATCCCAGGAACTGGTGCACTGAGCCCAAAACTGAAGTATCTCTGAAGCTGGGGTGGATCTCATAGCTATTTTAGTTTGTACTACCTAGGAACCCACCAAACCCTTTTTGGGCTTGTTCCCTAGGAATTAATGCAAAATATGAAGGAAAAATCATCCTCCCAATATCAGGCAGGGTGAATTCTTCATAAGAAGTGCCTGACTCTGGCATAATAGAAAGTCCCTAGCATACATGATGCATTTTTTCCTTTTCTTACCAGAGTTACTGAAATCTCAACTGAAATTTGGTTAATTCATTTCCTTCTCTCCCTCGTGGCACATTGAAAGCTCAGATCAAATATTGTGAAAACAAACAGACGTAGAAACATGGAAACCTTGGCTAACAAAAATCTTCCTAAGGTGATTTTTTTTTCTGCAATATTGCCATTCTTTAATCATAAACCCTTCAGAATTTCAAGAGTAAAAATATTAATTCCAGGTATTCATACAGTTTAGCAACAGGTGAAGTAAACTTGGTTCCTCTTAAGAGGGACCAAGCAGGATCAGACCTCAACAAACACAGACGTATCCAGTTTGAGACTGGGAGACATTTAATACCTCAGAATCACATGAAGAAATTCTAAGGGACTTCAGCTGGGCCCAAGGAGAAACAGGATAAAAATAATCTTTTTTACTCAGGATCCTCCAGTATGCTCTACCTAAAGTCTCCCAGAAAAGCAAACCATCACACAGTGCTTGGAAATATTCAGCTTCCTTGATATACCCAAGACAGTTTCATGTTAAAAGGGTAAGGATGCTGAAAAGAGCAGATCATATGCAACAGCAAGTCTGGGCTGGAGTTCCCTCTTGAGCAAGCTCACTATTGTCTTTTCATATCCTTTGCTTTTCAGTCTTAATTGAACTAAGACTGTTTTGAAAACAAAACCCAACCAACTACAAACAAAAATCCACAACAACCATCACCCCTAGAACAGCACTTCTGTCTGATCTTCCCTTTTTTGGGTCTTTTAAGGAGAACAGCAAAAGTTATGACCAGATGAAATAAATTAACTATGCCACATTTTCACCCTGTATATTTGGTGATGTTTCATTTTAATAAGAGCAAGGCTTTCACTAGACTCCCTTCTCTGAGACTCAGGAAGACCTGTTAATCTAGAAGTTTGGAGAACTGCTTAATAATGTTTCATTTTAAAGGTGGGGAAGATCTGCTGGGCTGTTCACTGCTATCAGCATCCCCACTCTGTGTGTTGGCATGTTCTCTCCTTAGTGGCTTTCACAAATGTACAGAAATGCAAGTTTTGTCATTTCCTTGGGCATTTGCTCTTTAACAAGGGACAGCCCAGTGTCAATATCTGTACAACAGCCTTTCACAATGGTTGGGATTGAAATCAACACAAAACAAAACAAAAAATGAAGGGATTTCTATGTAAATTAACCTATTAAATATAGCCCAAAAACTTGTAAGCTTTTTACCATTTTCTACATAAGCAGTACCAAATCTAAAAGCTTTTCTCACCTACTCTCACAATGGTCCAGTGCTTATTTCACAGCATTATAAGCAAGTGATGTTCTCAGTTGCCAGGGACAGAGGGACGTGGGTTTGACACGCAGCCAACCAGGATGTGAACTGCAACACTACAACAGGCAAATAACAGGGGCATTCTCCTCACAGAACCCTTCAGTTTCTGGAGCTGGACCTTACAGACCCAGAGACTTCCACACTACCATAGAGGCATCTTGGAGTTCAGAAGACACACAAACAAACAAAAATGTGAAAACAGTGTCTCCATGCAGGCTCAGCTCTTGAGGCAGAGATGTCATCCCAGATCCCCACACAGCCAGCACTTGGAGAGGTTGCTCACTGTTGGTACCCTAGATCACAGCTAACTCTGTATTTAATTGTGTGTGGGTAAAAACCCTAAAAATACAATAGTTCTTTCCTAGATACTAATAAAAATGCTGATCAAAGAATAATTAAAATGCATTTCAATCAGCAAAAGAGCATTAGGGAAAAAATACAAGGGAAAAACCATAACCACATACTAGAGTAGAGAACTGGAGGGCACATCTGCCCTCAAGCACTTATACCCTGCTATGCTCCCAATTAGAGAAATTATAAATCATTCAAATGCCCAGACAATGAGTTTCATCAGCAGAGTTCAAACTTTGGGCTTTCCCCCACCATCATAAGGCCTCCAGACCCCAGATCAACAAGTAAGAGGTTCAGATGTGAGAAGCCAGAGGCTGTAACCACAAAGGACCAGCTGCTGCAACAGTCATATTCACAGCAACTCTGATCCTAAAATGCAGTCTTGGATAAGTGAACAAAATAAATTCTGTCCTTATATGCACTACAACAAACATATACTAAAAATAAACTCATCTACCTCCCAAAATAATGAGAGGTTTATTTCTTACTTGTGTTGTATCACACTTATATTTCACATCTGCACTGCACAGCAATCTTTCTAGGCAAAACCCACTGAGACTCAAATAACTGACATGTTAATCAAACCAAGGATATGGATCAGTGCCAACAGGATGCAGGAATCCCTCACTCAGTGATACATCTCTTTCCTCTCACCCTCACAAATTTCAGGAATATCAGGTCAACACAAATTCTTGAGGTAGGACTTGAAAGAGATACTGAATAAACTAGCTTCCATTTAGCAGTTTCCCTTCCCAAGTACACTGCACCAGAATCCAACCACCACATCAGCCTGATGGCAGCTTCTTTGGCAAAGGCATCACTCAAAATTTAATGATTCCACAGAGCTAAGGAATTATGGAATGCAACTTTTCAAAAGTCAGATTCTCTTTTCTGTCTAGAAAATTATGTGCAAATGTGATGTAATAGGAAAGCCTGACTTTAAAACACTCATTTCAGACTATGTTACATAGCTTTATGTGAACAGCCATATACAAAATGACTTATTGTAAATCCAAATCCTTATTTACAATGACATTTTTTTAATGGACATGGGGAAAGAAAAATCCAGAGTGCTTTCCTGATGTCCCCTTATTAAAAAGCTGTACTTTAGTCAGAGGACTTCAGGGTTGTTCAGGGCTACTAAAGTTAAATAGCAGTAAAATTGTTAATAGATGTATTGACTTCTTTTTTCCATAAAACACACACAAAACCAAAGCATAAAGATCCCAGAAAATGACAAAAGAGAGTGCTTCAATGAAGACAGCCTTTTTCCTTATGAAGGATTGTAACAGAAACCTCAGCCTTCAAAATAATTGAGCTGCAATGTATACACTCAATTTTCAGCTTTGTTTGGGTTGCTTTGACTCTGAGCCACCCCATGCAAGATCCTTTAGGGTTTTTTTTAACTTTTGGTAATAAAAGAACAATCCATCATCTGTCAGGAGAGCCAGGTTCTATTGCAGACATTTTCTGGAACACCTGCACTGACAGTCTCAGGAAAAAACTCTTGGGCAAAGACACAGATCTCTGGGGGAGGCACAGAGTAAACCATGCAGAGAGCAGCACTGGCAAAGCCACAGGAATTTGTGCGTGTGCATATGTGTGCATGTGTGCTTGAGGACTCCAGACAAATTTGTTCAGGGATCAATATGGTTTGTGGGTACAGCCTTTTCACCACACTACCCCGCTGCTTTCCTGGCTTTGGAGAACAGATGATAATTGGATACACTGCCCTTGAGTAGGAAGCACATAATATGAGAAAGCTGCTGTTAATTCAACACACAGGTCTTTCCCTGAGCTGGGGACCACTGGTTATGAGCCTCACTACAGATAATCAGAGGTACCAATTAGGCACCAGCTTTAAGGACTTTATCAGCTGACACTCACAGGAACAGCACTAAAACCTTCTGAAAGCTTAAACAAAACACAGACTTGGAAAAATAATCATTTTATTTTCTTTTGCTTTTACTTTTTGTGTGAACTTTAGCTTTTCATCAAGAAATTGAGCGACAAATTTTACCTACGGCCAAAGATATGAGAGGCTTTGACTCTGCTCAAACCAAAACTAAAGTTTCCATCAATATCATGGAAAGAGAAGACACTAGAATGTCTCAGGCTAGCTACCAACATAGCTCAACATACCAGCAAATCTGCTTAAGTAGTTTCAAATTCTAGGAAAAAATCAATAGGCAAATTCCTCATTAAAAAAACTGAATGAGAAAATTAAATTATCTAAATCTAGATACAGTGTTGGGTTCCAGCTCTTTTGGGAGTTAATTACAAAAATTGAGTCTTCTACAAGAACAGGCATTTGCTCTCCCCCTAACTTAACTAATTTAATTCCAGAGTTAACTAAGTTAACTCTGGTTGCTGCTTAGCACTTCAGAAAGTGATGAGACAGCCAAACACCAAGAGAGAAAGTGAAAATAAATGAGCAAAAGTTGTAACTACTAAGGAAAATAGGAGCTAAGATTGAAGGCAGGGATTTGTTTTTTGCCATTTGCAGAGTGACACCGTATTCCAACACATGAAAAGTCATCACTCACCCAGCTGATCTCCTGCCTGGTGTTGAGAAACACAGCTGTTCTGCATCACCAGCTTTCCAAAAAGATGACTCTGCCATGACATTTTTCATATGCCAAGGGGGGTTTTGTTGGTATTTTAAAATCAAGAGCACTTTTTCCCAGATTATTCTTTTTTATAATTGAAAAAATTTTTTGACTGAGTACATTTTATGTTTGTGTGAACACATGCTGTCACTTAGGAACCTGCAGTGCAAACTACTTTGACACACTAGACCAGTCCAGGTGGGGTTTTTGGGTCCATCAGAGGGGTGCACCACGTTACCAGCTCTGCCTCACACAGTAATCCCAGGAAGATAAAAAACCCATGTGCTCCACAGCTCAGAGAGGTTAAATGTTGCAGGCAGCAGTTTGTAGCTTTCAAGGATCCAGCTACCACACAGGGCATTCCACAAGTTATCCTCAGAGGAAAGAGAAATAAGGCTTTCAATCCCAAATGCAACCGGACTTTGGAAAAAGCACATGATCCTGGTTTGCATAAAAACTGGAGAGAAGCTCTGGTTCTGCAGAAGACAACTGGACTTTACCAGGTGAATTTATCAAAGTTCCACTCAAAAAGAATTCTCTGAATGAACAGTACTGCTGGAAAATATTACTAGAACCTTTCGTTTTTCAACCACAGGGGGGAAAAAAAATAACCCACCCCCCCAGAAATTAAGACTTCAAGCAGATGGAAGAGAGGAAATCAGAGAAATAATTTCCTACACTGCAATAAAATTAGCTTCTGTTTGGAGATTAGGATCACTTTATGCAAAGTGTTTCAGCATAAAATTCCCAAGTTCATTTACTATATGCTAGAGAAATAGAAAATCAGCAAAGTTTGATGTATATTTACAACTTCAGCCATTAAATAAATGTCATGATTTATCTACTTATCAATGCAAATTAAGGTTCAAAATTTCCTGCATTTAGAAAGAGAGTGAAAGCAGGTACAGAAATTGGTTTTGATGATCTGTTATTGCCTACATTAGAACAATAACCAGACTTTGCCATTACTCAGAAGAGACAAACTGATTAAAAGAAGGAGTGACTGTACCATTAAAACCAGATGAATTCATCAGCTCTTTTGGCACTGTACCCCCCCAGGGCTGCATGCTCTATCTTGCATCCTTTTTGTTGTAATTTACTTCCTCAATTTCAGTATCATTATATGAAGAGTCAAGAGATGCCATTGAATGTTGCTTTACATCTTCTTTTATTTAGCTGGCAAGCCTTGCTCTATCTTTCAAGAAAAGCCAATATTTTTAGTCATAAGTTTGTTTTACTTGTGGGAGGTGGCACAAGTAAACAAGACATTTTGTCCTCTGCTTTAGTACCTCTAACTAGAATTAATTCTTGAAATAAAGTCATTCCATTGGCATTGCTGTTCTAACAGTCTAGGAAAGAAAACAAGGATGAGGGAGGACATCTTGCACGCTCTCTGACTATCCCTGTCACACAACTGGTGAGTGCAGTCTTTCGTAAACTGAGAACATACCCAGACTCCACATCACTAATTTCTCATCCAGTGGGAAACCCAGCTTGCATGACCAGGAACATCTGCTGCCACTCAGCTCCAGGAAGATAAAACTTACATAAGAGTCTATCTTATGCTGTCAACAATTCTGTTTATCTCCCATTGCTCAGGTACTGGCTATTGCTAAATAATGATGAAGGGATTTGCAGAAAGAACAGGAATGTAACCCTCTTGCTGGTATAGATCCCAGCATATCCTCCCCTCTACAACAGCTCTGATTCCTTGAGTAAAAATGCATTTTATCCACATTAAGACATAAGGTAGAAATCATCCCTCCCTGGCTGCTGCTTCCACAGTTGCACTGAGACTGGATTCCCAGGAGCTGGAATGTTGCTTTGGAGTGTTACAGGCTGCACAGGCACTTTCAGCATTTCAGCCCCTGTTACTTAATGCTTTCACACTGCATTAGAGGCCAGCAGAAGAACACAGTGTTCAGCCCTTAGCACAGCCAAGTTTAAAACCCATCAAATCTGGTTTGAACTAAATACTTTCATAAATAGGATGTAATCCTTCTTTGCAACGGCTGCAGGACTACATTAATCTTTTCAATGCTACAAGAAGAGTTTCTGCAATATAGTTAATCTTGCATCTAGACTCTTGCTATGATTATTACTGTTGTTGTTATTATTATTATTCTACTTCAAACATGAAGCATCAGTGAGAGAGGAGCAATCTGCCCCATTTTAGTCTGGGCTCTCTGAGGGACACCACAGGCACTTCACACAGTCCATATCCTCCCCCAAAAGACATTTATACACAAGCAGCCCCATCACACATGAGTAAACAAGGCACAGAAGCATACAGATTTTGCAGCTAATGGTGAATAACATAAGTAAAGTAGAAGGCACCTCTGGTGTTCCCTCAGAACAATTCCTGGGCTTATTGTTTAAAAAGGAAAAAAAATACTTGGTGTATGTACATGACTTTAGCTAGAAAGCCATAGTCACAGCATCCTTGTCAGTGTTTCCTTCTCCCTTCTGCAAGAAAATACAATTCCTTGCTTGCATTTCTACAGCTGCCCTTTCTACATGGGTGCTCTACCTTCATCTTCCACTTAAAAACACCTCCTTTAGGAGCTCTAAGAGCTTAAAAACACTTCATTGAACCTCCCAGCACCCTTTTGCTCTGTTGAACTCCCACTTGTGCTGATGTGCAGATTCACAGAATCATTTAGTTTCAAAAAGACCTCCAAGATCATCAAGTCCAACCTTTAATCACTATCTTGTCACCTAAACCATGGCACTGAGTGCCACATCACCATTTCCTGGACACTTCCATGGATTAGCATTCCACCACCTCCCTGGGAAGTTTATTCCAGTGCTTAATGAGCATTTCCAGGAAGAAATTCTTCCTGATGCCCAACCTGAAGCCGCATCGTCTCCTCTTGTCACTAGCTGGGAGAACTCTGAGAATTGGGGTAGTGCACACAAACCACCCCTCTGGCATCTTGCTGAAAGTCATCCTGCCACTGCAAGTCCTGCTCTACAATGAGGAGAAACTGCAACAATAGGATATTCTGCTTCAGACCTTTTCAACACACCACAGAACGGGGATGGTCTGAAACCAAGCAGAAAGACATTCTGGATTGGTTTCCCTTCTTTTTCTTTGTCTCCACTTTTTAAGATACTTGTAGTGACCTACAAAATAAGAGTTGGCTTTTCCTTCTATTCAGCTCCCAGGGAATGATGACAAGCAAGGAACACTCTGCATCTCAGAGCACCAGAGCCTGCCCTGCCACTTACTTCCCCTTCCCTGCTGCTCTCAGCTGTTTCCACTCCTGGGCTCCAGGCTCTGGTTTCAGCTTCCATGGCACGCTTTATTTTTTAACAGAGCAGCAATTGTACGTGTTGAGCATTAGAAACACCAGCCTCCTACCAATTTAAAACAAATCTGAGAATGAAAATGACTCCAAGGTGGCCAAATCAAATAGAGCAGCCTGGTAAGGCCATCCCAGGTTTGCTCTAGAAAGAGGTAATGGACAAGTTTCCAGTGATGTAGTGTTTCTATCAGAAATCTGCCAAAACTTTCTGGAACTTATTTCAACAAAGAACTTTAGTTGGAATGGAATAAATTAGATGCCCAGCATGGACTGACTTCCATAGCATGGAGTGCTTTGGCAGCAAAGAGAGGCAATCTAGGAAATCCTCAGCACGGTATTCAGAGCATGCTCCTGGGGTGGTACATGTCATCTCCACATTCTCCAGTACAAAAGAAACCTCTTGGAGCCAGGTTCTTCTTTGGGATAGTGCCCTAGCCAGAGGACTGACTAACTACTCAGGAAAGTCTTATTTTTCCTCAGAAATAACAAAAAATGCTTTTGAAATAAATGCTGGTTCCATGCTGATGTGGATATCTTCATGACTGAAAAATAAAATATCTGTTTGGCTAGATCACTGCTTCTGTGCCTTCCCTCTTTTACTGACAGCTGAAGGTGCCAGTGAATTAGAGCAATGCAAAGGCTTCAGGCCCAACTTGACTCTTCATGAAGTGTGAATGGCCAGGCCACATCAGCATGTAAGTGAGCTTTATCACAGTTTGCTTTATCCTTTCCTCCCCTGTGAGGTGGCACTGATCTATGCAATCCTCATGCAGCAGGGAGCCTGGCTGCTGTGCAGACAGTGAGACATTCCAGCTGGTACATCCTGTGGCTGGCTGTCTTCTCCACTGTCTGCTTTAAATCCTGCCACTGAACACCACTTCTGGTGTCAGTTTAAGGCATTGAGCTTTTTTAAAAACAAAACCTAATCAAGCTCCAGACCTCTAAAAGACTAAGAATTAGGACAGACTTCTCTGGACATCAGAGACCTTAAAGCCCAAGGTCTTAGAGAGCTGAGAAGAACTCAGCTTCTGCTAAGACTCATGGAAGATCTATCTAACTTTGGAAAAGCTGTCAAGAAAAAATATTAAAATTGAAACACTACAGACATCTTAAAAAAGAATGTAAAAATCATTCAGAATCACAAAATGAAAAGGCACAAATCCATATCACCACATCTTTGTCCTATTGGAAACTCCTGGAAGCAGCATTTTGGGATACAAAGACCTGAGATCTAAACAACTCAAGCAATTATGCTGTTAAGTCCTATTTCAAACATCAATATCTTCTATAGATGGACACTCAGGTTATTCCATTAAATCAATTCCAAATAAGTGAAATAAAAATGTCTGGAGATTTTAGCCCTGAATTACAGATGTTTAAGAGAGCAGTCTCCAATGATTCAGGTAGGTCTTGTCATTGGATGTACTCAAGACTCCAACAGGATGTCTTGCAGGGTACAATAAATGGAATGTATAATAGAACATGTTATAGAATACAGTGTTGAGTGAAATTCTTCCATCTTCACAGATGCTTTCCACAATTTTTCTTCTTTGAAGACTTTCCTGAGATATTTTTTATCTTCTCATCTACAAATTCCTATTCTCACATCTACATGTTTTCTGTTTGACACTTCCTCCTTGTTATAGAAAACATGAAACACATGAATTTTACCCATCTCAGCCATTGGGCAGATTCTTGAATCGTTCTTGAATCACTGCTGCAATCATTGATAAAAAAAAAAAAATCCAAGCCAAAAATCCTAAACACTCCAAAAAACAGAAAACCAAAACAAAGCAACACCATGCACATAGGGGAAAAAAAATCCATAGTGATTATCTATTACTCTGAAGTAAAATTTAATGACACTAAATGGAATGGCATGATCAGTCCACAATAATATGAACTCATATGCAAAATTAAATCTTTCTTGTTAACTTGAAGCAGAATCATGTCCTATATAATCAGAGAGCTTTGCAGGATCATTTTGAACATGCACATGAGCTAAATTCCTACTTTATTTACTAACAAACATGTCACATCTGAAATAAAGACCTCACTGTCCTACAGTATCTCACTCTATTAACACACTATATTACAAGAACAGAGCTGTTTTATTTATTTATTTACATATGTGTGCATGGATATATTTAGCTTTCTAAAACTCTGGAAAATTGCAGAATGAAGTTAATCACTTAGGAACTGTAAAATTACGATTTTTTTTTTTTTTTTTTTTAGACAAGTCAATGCTAATATTATCGTTTCAACTTGTGACAAAAATCAGTTCTCTGCTTTTCTCCTACAAGCTTTCCTGGAATAAGTGTTGTCTAAAATAAATTCAATTCAAGGAGACAAACAGGCAAATCAAGTAAAAAAAAAAAACAAAACAAACAAAAGTAAGTGATTGATGACTGATCACTGACCAGTCGATACGCAGGGTGCACCACGTGATGTTTGAAAAACTATTTCAAAATTTCACTTTAACGCATACTCCACCAGTAATGAAAAATGTGCTGTCACTGATAAGCGCCCTAACCAGAAGAGTTTGTGGTGAGAAGGCTTTGAAAGAAGGAAATGGAAAGGGTACGGCCTTTCATTCCATTAGGTAAATCTATTTGAGCACAGAGAGGCTGAGGCTCGGCTGCTGAGGTTACAAGCTCAACAGGCCATCAGTTTAATGAGCGCACGGCTTCCCAGCCGAGGGCGCGTTCCGGCCGCCGCTCCTGGCGCGGCCCCGCTCCGGGAGCGCCGCGGCGAGGGGCGGCTCTCCGCCGGCGGCCGGCCAGCTGTGCCCAGCTGTGCCAGCCCCTGCCGCAGCCTTCCCTTCCCCAGAAACGCCTCCCTGCCTCCCCGGCCCGAGAGGAAAAGCTGGCCGAGGCTGCGCTTCCAGCAAGCACATCCTGTGCGCTGACAAGGACAGCATCCTGCTCCTCGGCGCTCCCTGAAATCCCATCCTGTCCTGGACGCAACCCGGGATTTTGGATTCCCGATGCTGTCAAGGGGCTCTTGAAGCTGGGAGCTGTACTCATGCAAAAGTTTTTGTCCTGAAACTTGAAACCAGGTGAAACCTCCCCGCTGACTTCTTCCCTCCCTTCCCCCAGGCAGCCTTGAAGAAGCCTTTGCCAAGTT
This sequence comes from Erithacus rubecula, assembly GCF_903797595.1. Taxonomy (NCBI): domain Eukaryota; kingdom Metazoa; phylum Chordata; class Aves; order Passeriformes; family Muscicapidae; genus Erithacus; species Erithacus rubecula. Next base: position 63,851,841 of record NC_136687.1, read on the forward strand.
TCGGGAGCATTTGAGCACACCTGGGTTGAGCCTCAAAAGCTGAGGAAGGATGTGAAGACGTTGATGGAAATTATGCAAAGCAACACCGAACTCCCCCCCTCTCCAAGAGGTTTCACGCCGCCTCTGATGTGCTCCTAGGCTACTAAAGCAAATACAAGCAATATAAATTCCCAGGTTGTACAAATGCTGCTCTCAAAACTGCATTTTGAGCCACTTTTGCTGCTGGCTAGAAACGCATCCAAAACACACCTGTATTCTTCTACTTGCAAATTGTGTCATTAAATTGTAATTTATTGTATTAAGCACAAGACCAGGCCACAATATCCCTGCACTGGAGGCCCACAGAAGAGTCCATGTGCCCTGGGCCTAATCCTTCCATTTTCTGATTCCATCCCAGAATACTGACTGCATCCTCTAACTCTTGCCTGAAACCTATAGATCCTGCTTAACTTCGAGTATTTGCTTTTTTACTTTTTTTTTTGTTTGTAATTATTCATGTTTTGTTTTCTACCCAGATTAAAAAGAGAATTATCTAAACAGAAATTATACCTTCAGTGATAACCATAGCCAAGGTGTGTGTTTAGCTCACTTCTCATTCTTTAAGAACAAACCACATATCCTGGGAAAGGCAAAGGAGCTGCACAAGTCTAAATAAGAAAGGAAGCTCTGTTAAGTGAACAGAATTTCCTGATGTTATTAGTCATTTATTAAATATTTAGTGTTACTTATATGTTATTTCTATAACATTGAACATAAACAGAGGGATTAGTCCCTGTCTTTATCATAGGATATTTAAACAAAAATAAAGAAGTATAGGAAATTTGAAAACTTGTTTTTCAGCACTAAAATCCCACCAGCCTAGTTCATTGCCAGCTGAGCTTCAGCAACGTAAGTCAAGCAGATTCCTTTTTGAAGAGTAAAGCTGGGATTTTTCACAGTCCTTTTTTTTTTTTTTTTTTTACACCAGTAATTGATTTTACAGAAGGAAAGAACTGACCATCAATCACCACTTCACACTTTGGGTAGGGAGAGTAGTTCAGACCCATCACTTCCTTTACCTTTGTCTGTTTGTGCCCTTCCTTCAACATCACACATCTTCACTCACCCTCCTGACAGCACCAGCACTCTCTTTCTTCTCCCTCGGGACATGTTCTGTGACACCAAGGGGGAACAGTTTTTGCACTACACAATCCTATAGTGCCACAGCACAGAGGTTCAGCCAACCAAAGAAATGGCTATGGGGCAGATCCCCAGTCAAAGTCCCACAGACAAAATGTGGAATTTTAATCCACCTCTGACTCATATCCATACTGTAACTCCAAGTCCCTCAGCCTCCTTGCACAGCTAAGCCTGCTTTAGCTTGCTGCCTCTGAGAAAACAGAGGTGGGAAACATTTGTGCTCAACAAGTGATGCTCATTTAAACAACAGCACAACTGATAATGATTGACCCAGAGCTGAGGAGATCTGCTGTAAATTACATTTTTGAGGTTTTCCTGACATAATCTCATCTCCATTACAGGCACATCAGTGTGCATCTCTTCCTGTGTCACTAAGAGTGGCGAGGTTGGGGAAAGCCAGGTAGTAAATGCCATCCCAGTGGAAGCCAGAGCTTGCTTGCTTTTCCACATAATAAGAATGGGTCAGACAAAGCATCCTGATTTACTCAGGTGGAAGGGCTTTTTCAGAGAGGAATGGAAAAGGAGTGGGTGCGGTGGCTTATGCTAATTATCATCTATTTATTTTGGGAGATAAGCTACTTATACATGGTATGTTTGGTTTGGATTAACTTGGGCAGACACAGAATGACTGTCCACGATTTGACCTTGACATGAGTAACTGGCCTTTGGCAGAGAGGGGGGACATTGACAGATACTGCCTGAAGAAAGGGATCAGTCACAACCCAACTGCTGCACAAGTTGCTCCGGGCAACAGATTGGGGCTGGGAAACACTGCTTGGAAATGGCAAAGGGAGCAGGGGGAAAAAATATGAACTGTGGTAGGAAAAATCAGAAAGCAGAGGAGCAAGATTGACCAGGGGTACAGACACCTCCTGTTAATGTCATTTGTTTTGGAATGACAGTGTTTGTACCGAGCTGAACTCGAGGACAGGAAAAGGCAGACAATAGCACAAAGCTGCTGCATTGTTCGCCCCATGTGCTCTTTTCTTTCCCCTTGGCTTACCCAGCTGATCATTATGTAACCAATCAACTGGGCTAATTTTCAACCTGTCCAGGATATACTCAATTATGTATTCTTCATAGAATGTCATGGTTTATTTTTAAAAGGCCCAGAATATTTCCTGTGATTAATGTCTGGATTAGTCGTTGTTTTACAGGGTATATAGACTTGGGTAACAAATCTTAATCCTGACTGAAAGGGCAGTTCAACACGAGCAAGCTTTTAATTTAAGTATCTTAACAAAGGGATTATATATTCTTCCCCTTCCTTACAAGTCTTCAGAGGAAAAATACAGCAATGGCAGATGAAGTGGGGCATGAAACACATTGTTTTCTGTTCTGGGAAGGTTTGCTTAAAAACCAAGCAGATTTCAAAATGACAAAACAATTTTTCCTGGCAAGTTTGGTATCAGGCTTTGTTTTGCTAAACCTGATTATGTACTTTGGCTGCTCAGCACAGGCATATGTTCCAAACCAATTTAGTCCCTGCTCAGAATGAGTCTCCTTATTTGTCCAACAGCTTCGGAAATCATTTTTTCATGCTGACTTTGAGTGACCGTTTAGCACACACTGCAAAGGTATTCCAGGGACAACAGACCTCTGCAGCAACTGAATTCAATACTTTTTCTTTTCCTTTTTTTTTTTTTTTTTTTACTCTTCTGTTCAAGCTGCATTAACAAAGCTCTTCTCTTTGTTTTTAAACCTGCTGGCCACATTGCACAGGTTCCAAGGGAAGAAATGTCAGTCAGAGGTTGCAAAATACCACAAAGGTGGACAAAAGGGTTAAAATAAATTTTTTAAAAAGTCATGATCCTAAATACAACCCTCATTTCTATGAATTAGTACAAACATAAAAGCATTCATATGTGCAAAACTCACAATTTAAGACAGGAAAGAGGCCCAGATCTGCATAAACTCTTCCACTTCCTTTAATAAGATTCTGGTGGCTCTGTTTAGACACTTTTAGTGCTCTGTCCAGTTTCTAATCCTGAATGGGAATATTTCTAATGTTGACTTCACATGCTGGACCGGTGGGAAAGAATGATGCACAGGTTTCAATAGCCAGAACCTCCGCTTCATATTTAGTAGACAACTTTCTCAGCCTCAGGACATTCTCATGTTGGCAAAACTACCAAAATCCTGACAAACAGTGCTGTATCTTTTACAAACACCCCTCCACTAGCACTAAATACTCCCCCTCACTGGCATTCATACAATTCCCTTACAGTAAATATTTAGTGGACATCCTCTTTCATTCCTCCTGAGAGAAATCAGCAAGAACACAACACATTTGTATCTGATATGAGAGCAATGCATCTAAATATGGGGGAAATAAGCAATAAAAAATAATAGTCACCAAAACTATTGCCTGGTTTGGACTAGAGGCAAGGAAACCAGTTTCTCTGGGGCCAGTGAACTGGTACTAGAGGAAATTATGGGCTGCCAGACTGCTCAGCTAGCCACCTCTGCTGTCCTCCCTGGCCACAGGGAACACATTTGTTAGCCTAGGAAAGCCTAGACACCAAAGACTCACAGCTCAGCTAAAGACCCCTTCCCTGGCAATTTCATTGTCACAGCAGCGTCACCACCGGGCCTTATCAATGGGTTGGACAGGCCACCCAAGATAACCCATAATAGGCAGGCAGAAGCAGTGCATACCAATGCTTTTAGCTGTGCACAGTGACAGTGAGCAAACAAACTCTATTGAACATTTTGGCCAGTGCTAATATGACTTGGCTAATGTGAGAGATTAACCTCTCTCTGCTCCAAATCACCCTTCCTGTAAATGAAAATAAGTACACCAACCTGCACGCCTCAAGGAAAAACTTTAGCCAATAATGATTGTTGACAGATTGGCACTAGAAAGTATCACACTCTGCTTTTCCTCACTCAGTGAGAATGACAGATATTTCAGAGGTTCTGATTGTTTTCCACCCTCATGGAGCAGAGAAGACAGGCAGCCCCAAAACAAATAAAATAGCTCCCCTTGCTTTCAGACACCTTAGATCTGTTTCTAAATGGGAAGTTAGGTTTCTAACTTCTTTGATCTCCATAACAAGTGGACTGAAGTTCTATAAAATTGAAATGACCACAAATCTTTCCCAGGACACTGAGAAGTCCTCCTACAACAGAAGGGTGGGTAGTCAGACATCTGCCATGAAGAGTAATAAGAAAACTTCCCTCCTTAACTTGTATCAAATTATCTGTTGGTAAAGGATGAAGTAAATGCAAAACAGGTCCTACTATCCTTAGCCCTACAAATTGGTCTCTGAAAGAGCAACCTCCAGAGATTTACAGCAAAGCCATGCAGTTTTACATGGGTCCTCTGCAAGAGCAAAATCACTCAGTCTATTTTCATGAAAGCCATTTACTAAGCTGGGTCACGTTTACATTCCTCTCTTCTTTCCCAGAGCCACAGAAGGCAAAGTAAAGAGATCAGAATAAAAGGTGTCTAAAGCAACAATCTTCAGCAGCAGTGTCTACACATGTCTTTGTAGGAGATTACAGGTTTGATTAATATTTGAGGCCTCCCCTCATTAAGCACAGTGCCTTCTGCCTCCAGGTACTGAGTGAGGGGAGCAGGCCAGTCACACTGACACACAGTTTCTCAAATGTGACAGGTTTCTACTGCTCGTGTGTGAACTCACTCCAGGATCTTGTAATGCAATCAGGCTGAAATAAACTCTTTCCATCTGAAGTAATGGATTGTGTTTCTGCAGGCTTAGGAAGGAGAGACCTGGAACAGATAATCTTTTGTTGCTATCACAGCAATCCCACCCGGGGCACCCTCTGGGGATGTGACAGGGCTTCACTCTCCATCAGCTCCTGGTTTACAAACTCTGGGTGGTCAGCCACAGCACCTGCTGCACAATGCTCAGCATTTCCTCTGCTCCAGGGGAGTTCATCCCTGGGCTGTGTCTTCTTCCCCCAGAAGACAGCACTTGGCCAGGCCAAGTCCAAACTGATGTCTTGAGAGGGACTATCAAAGGACAGAGGACTGAGAAGCTCTTAAATGTTCATTACATCAACAGTTCCTTGACAGCTTCCAGAATGAGCTGGAAATTGCAGTGAACTACAGATAACTCACATTTTTCAGTGCTTACTTCTAATACCTTGTGTTACATCCAAGTACCTCAGAACAACTGTTGTCACCAAGAATACCTGCTACAGTGCAGTACATTTCTTTTAATTTACCCTGAATGCAAGGTAGGGAGGGACATTTCACCAGCAGGTGATGAAATTTGCCAAGATTTTGTGTACAAGCCTGTCAACCACACACCCCAGAAACTTAGAGGTTTTACTTTCTGCTTACTTTAATGCTTTTGCTGTGTTGCTAACAAAATCATGCTTTCTTTTTATCCTGATTAATCAATTTCATCTGGAATTTGCTACCATTAAAAGATGTATGTGATGGCACATATCATAATTAACTGCATTACAGTTACCAGTAAATTGCTTCCTCAAAGCAATTGGGTTCAGCCAGCAGGAATTGAAAATGCTGCTGTAAGGTGCAAGATGCTGCCTGTCTGAATACAAACAGTCAAACTGTGAGAAGACACTCAGTGGGACTGGAAATTTTTGCTTAAGCAGGACCATGCACAAGAAACTCACCAAACTGTGCAAGGGCTGCTTGTGCAGATGAACAGGATGGGGTTGCACAACCCAGCAATAATTTTCCATTTTCTCCTGGTGCAGCACTTGGGGACACGGCTGCTTTGTTAATTAAACACAATTCCGCTCCACACCAAACACATATTTGCTTCTAAGTATTTGTTTTTAAGCAATTCCAGGAAACAAGAGCTCTTGCTCCCTCCTCCCCTCCATCCTCCCACCTCCCCCCTCCATCCCCTGGAAAGATGCCTCTTAATCCTGACCTTCCACGTATCTCCATGACCAACTGCGCTGAGTGGGAGGGGAAAGCAGGACAGCTCTGCTTGGGGCCTGGACAGGCGAGCCTTGCAGAGACCTTTTGTTGCTCCCCAGGTAGGATGTTTAGCTCTCCATCCATGCAGCCCGAATTCCTTTCTCACCACACCCAAGGTCATTTTAATGAAAATTCCTAAACCCATGCCAGGGGGATAGAATTGCTCCTAATCCTTCAGCAACACGTCATTTGATCCCCGGGCCCACTGGGGTTATTATTGTGTGTCTGCAGAGCACAGCAAAGCAGACAGGAGTAGAAAAATGGCAACCACTGCAGGAGATCCCCTTCCCTTTCCCAACCTTTCTTTCAGATCCCCTACTTTTTCTTTTTTTTTTTCCAGCAAAGCACATTCACTGCCTGCCAGTTTTCAAGGGATAATGCCATGTTTTAAGTCACCCTCTGCCACTCCCTAGAAGCTGCACACGTTTTTAATGAAATTAATGAGGAAGTTTAATTTTAAAGGCAGATTGTTTCCTCTGGTTTGCATTTTGAAAGGAACTGCATGTCTGTGTGGTCCATGCCTTACAGTAGTGTACTGATGGTTTACATCTGTGCTCAAGCAATGTTTTAGCATCATGAAAAACAACACAAAACCAAAATTAAAGTAAAATTGCATTTTTGGCAAGATGCAGAGAAGGAAAAAAGAGCCAGTGAATCCAGTACAACTTCATCTGTTTTTCTGGACTTTTTTCCATGATGCAACAGAGGCCTGTATTTTATAGAGAAAGCTTTTGGTGGGTAAGGCAAGGTTTCATTTTTCTCCTCTAGTTGCCTCCTCACAGCCTATCTGGGCATTGATTTCCTTTCCCTATCATGGTGAGATCTGGAAATCCAGCGTGTCCTCAGTGTGCCCCAGGCCTCATACAAATCTACCTGCCTTTTCCTACTAGCACTCCTTGCTTTCCTGGCACAGACATTTCAGAGCTTTCCAGCCCTGCCAAGTAAGATGAACACTTAGAAATCAGCAAATTTCCTCCCCAGTATTTCAGTATGGGTAGGGTTGGGCTTGCAAGCTATTTCCTACTCTCTCATCTCTTCCCTAAACATGCTAATTTCTGCCCAGTTCTTGTCTACCACCTTTGCACTAGCAGAACTCAGAGTGGGGCATAGCAGAGAGGAGCATTCCTATCTCCAAGGAGAAATTTGGACAAGGTCACCTGGCACACGACAGCTGAGACAGCAAGAGAAAGGAAAATCTTCCATCCAGGCCAGGAATATGTCCCAGCTTGCTCTAGACATTCTGGACAATAAAGAACCAGTGCTGCAGAGCATCTCCACTCTTGCAAAGAGCTGCCTAACTCACAGTATTATGGGATAAGAGTATTGACCATATCTACAGCATTTTCCAAGATGCAAAAGTATTGCCAAAAAACTACTTTAAAAGTTGCTGATACAAATGACAGAGAAGCAAGACACTGAAGCAAAAAAAAAAAAAAAAAAAAAAGTGTGTATACATATATATTTGTCTATACACACAAACCTGCAATTTTGTATTGATTAAAAAAGAAAACCAAAATCTACTCGTTTCTACCTAAATTGGTGGTGTGAGAATGTGCAGAAATTAGGAGCCAAATGAATGCTCAAGAACTACCAGACCCATGTATATTACCATGCTCTCTCTTTAATTTAGCTGCATTCACTCTGAACAATTATCATGCTGTAAATCATTCTTGATTTATATTATATACTTCACTACTAGCTACCAAGAAACAGTAAATAGGGCCAAATCTACTGATAAATCAGGCTAGAGCCAGGGATGATGTAAACACACTTGCTGTGCCAATCCACCTTCTTCCATCCTGACCTACCATACTTGTGTTATTCTAGACCTGAGCCTGATCAGAGGTGCTTCCTGTGCCAAAAGTTGAGATAATCACACACAGATAGACACAAAATTTAGGGGGGAAAAAGAATCATAATTTAAAATGTTAATCAGAATTATGTTTAGGAATAAAAAGAAAAATAGCAAAATAATTGTCAGAAAAGCGTTGGGAACATCACTTTGGATTTTTTTATTAGGGCCATTTTATTTAACTTTTTTCAGGGGGTGGGTTGGGTTTTTTTTCAGGATGGGGCAGTCTAGCCTATGCTATCCTGCAGCCATTGTGCAGCATGATAGGAGACTGATTGATTGATCACAACTCAGCTTGTCAATGACCAGCATCATAAAGGCAGAGGTATCCCCTGCAGAGGAGCAGTGCAGGCAGACTTGACTGATGGATTGAGTACAGCAGAGTCCCACACTGCTCTGAATTGTAAAAGTTAATGCCACAGCACACAGGGGTCCTCCTGATTGATAGGATGTTTGACTGGCTGCAGCCCAGTCCCACAAAGATCACAATTCTGGGGGTTTATGGTGCACTGAATTCCTGAACCTGACACAAAGCTGGGCTGCAGGTCACATGCCTCTCTCACACACTAATCCCAAACACCAATTCATGGCAGGTGAGGACTGCCCAGCTTTCTACTGGAGAAGTAAAATGGAGAAATGTGGCACCTGTCTGCCACCTTTATGTGGCACCTGTCTGGAGGGTGGCTGCACAGCCTTGGGGACAATGTTCTAAAATCACATGTGGAGTGTCACTGCTTTGTTCACAAAGGTGTGTTAGAGAAGAACTCAGAACTTAGAGAAGCCTTTCCCCTCTGTTGAAGAGTGAGTCCTTAGCCTTCAAATCATACTGCCTCAGAATAAAGACTTTTATTGTGTGGAATTAGGGTAGATTTGAGCCTTCCTGCCCTGCTGCATTCATACCAAAATAAAACATGAAACTGCAGTGGGCAGGTAATAATTGTGTGCACACACTGACCAAGATCTGGTATGGTTCTAGTCTGAAGAAATGCCACATCATCCAGTGATAATGTGGAGGAAATTTCCAAAATTATCTGGAGCATGGGCTCTATAGCAAGAAAATATGTTTTGAAGCACAAGGTGCTTTGAGGTTTTATTTGGAGCCAAAAAAATCTTGGGTCCATTACATCTCATCATTTATTGCTGCTACTATGCTGTTATTGTGAAAAGTAATGATTTTGATCTTACTGGGACCTTTTCAATCTCTTTCAGTTTTAATATTAACTTTCTATATATGCAGTCAAGAACCAACTAGACCTTTGTTCCTCTTCAGTAATTCCTTATCAATTAGTGTGATTTTAATAAAAAAATTATGCAACCAATTAATTCACTCAAATTTGGGATAGGTAAACTTGCTAATAAGAAAATAGTCTGTACATCATCTTCCTTTGATACTTGGTTTTCTTGGAAAAAGGAAATTTCTCAGGTGTGATATGTTAGAGCCTTTAAATATTTGGAAGTACAGAGCCCAGAAGACTCACCTTTCTCCTCACAGCTAATATCAACTCAAATCTCACAGAAAGTCTCTGCACTTAATTTGCTGATGTGCCTGGTGTATTTTACGCTCATATCTTCCAAAAACCCAAAAAGCAGAAAAATTGTGTGTGGCAGTTCTACTCTTTTGCATATGTATAATACAAGAAAGAATCAAATGAAACAGACAAATGCAGGCTGAAATTAGAGCTAAACCCCATGAAGCCTCTGAGATTGCCTGAAGTCACAGAGATCGTGCTGCTGGTGGGGCCACTGAAGAAGGAACATGAGGAAATCCCCTGCTGGATTTTTTGGGCCATCCTATTACATCCTCAAAAAGCCAGACAAAATCCCAAAGAATGGCAAGTTGGAAGCCACAGCCACTCGTTCCCCCACGGGGTAACAGGCTCCACTTGGCAAAGGAACAACAGCTGCACAGGCAGCAGAGGGAATGGCTCTGCTACAAAAGAGCAAAGCACCTCAGGCCATTCTGAAGAAAGGGGTGGGTGAGATCCTCAGAGGATTCACAAGGAAGCCATGACAACCCTCGCCTGTCACCAGGTAAACAAAGACAAGCTGCAGTTGGAAAGGTTGCAGGAGTTAGGTGGAAACCCAAGAAAACAGTCTAAAGAACCAGACCAAAAGGCAGCAGCTGGTGGGAGGAGGAGGACAAGTCTTCATGGGAGGCAGCAAGAAGGAAAATCATGCCTACAGCAGGAACTCCTGGTGGGGTAGAAACACCATATCCAGGTCTGGCTTAGTGCTAGGGCAGGAGCAAAGTGCTGCTGTGGCACTGCCCAGCTCTTGCTACGAGAGAACTCTGCCCATCCTAACCAGCCCATGGGATGTTCCCCATGCCAACACTTTTTGCACAGATCCCTTAAATGTGTAGGGATTTTCTGTGCTGGGGAAATTCCTCTCTGGACACAGGACAGATTTCTGGCAGAAATCTGCCTGGAGATTTTTGCTGCTTGCAGAGACACATTTTAATGATTAATTAGGATTTGCAGGTTCATTACAGGTATTTTCAGCTTTATCTCACAGTTATCTAGTATTGGCACTTTTTGATTTAATTTAAAATTCAAAAGACATCACTCTGACATCCTCTAGGCACACACTCACTTGTAGGAAAAAATTATTAGTTCTCTTTCAGAAAGAAACAACAGCACAGCCACTGCTGTTCCTTGGCAAGTTGCAGTGGCACCTGGGCAGCCAGAGATGCACAGAACATTGCTTTCCCATCCATTCCAAACACAAGAGGATAGGAGTTTTCATCAGAGGGATTACAGTTTAAACATCTGGAAGTTAAACATTTCCTTACTCAGTTAAATCTATCAGTTTTGTTTAGTTACATCTCCTCCTCAGCAGCCTCATCCAGTTGACTGCCACATCACGAGTTCCAGCTGTTGCCTGAGCTCATAATTCCTGTACTGCCTATCACCCACAGGAAAAAAACACCTCCACCTCCAAAAAGACACTACAGCCTCTGGGTACTGCAAGTCTGACACAACTTAAATGGGGAGACAACACATTCAGCTGAAGCCAGGAGGTCCCAGCTGGCAAAAGGACTCCCCAAAAGTAATGAGGAGCCTTACACTTGCTGCAGGACAAGCAGCCAGTGGTAACCTACCAGTGGAGTGTACAAGTGCCATGGCAGCCTCTGAGTTGCAATATGTCTCTGAGTTCAACATACCAGTAAACCCTGATGATATCCTAGATCCAGATCTTTCATCATTTTAATAACTGGAAGGGCACTCACTTTCATTTGTCTGAAGCAGAGGTGGGAGCACTTGCACGTGGGTTAAGAAGCTCAGCTAGGATTTCTTATCATATAGATAGACGTTTCTGTTCTATTAAAATCTCAGACACAAATTCTCATAACACATGGCATGGAAAATTCCTTAGGGTAATATTCCAACTTACCTATTGCCAGAGACCCTTCCCTGTGAAACACAAAAAATCCCAAAGACTGTATGGAAGTGAATCAGGGTGCTAACATACTTGCTATTGGCATGGAAAGATGCACATAGTTCAAGCTCTGATGCTTGGAAAATAAGGGTTTATTTTGAAGTCATCGCCCTTCAAACCCAATAATTACTGTCATTGACAATTATGATTTATGTAACCTCACTAAAGTGGTTTAGATGCCTGCATGTTTAGGAACTTGCATGGTTTAAAGAGAGAAAAACACATACTTAAGTATTAGAGTCTTTACAGCAAAAACAAAACTTTGAGTTTCATTTTGTCAGGAAATTATTCTGTAAACATTTTTACTTTTATGACCAAAAGGTTCCAAAACAGCCTTACTTCAAAGTCCTTGTATTGTTCCAACCTGTGTCATGCAGAACCACTTCTTTTGGACATGGAAAAAAACTGTGGGCAGGTCATACATTATCGCACTGAACACTCACAAAGGAAATGTGACAGAATGTATCCAACTGATGGGTCACTGGCATGAGTCAGATACACTCTTACCTCCGTGCTTGTACTCCATTCCTCCCACTGGTAAAGAAAAAAGCCTTCTCCATTTGTGTGTGGACATACCCATGGGTCCCACCCTGGACTCACACACTGCTCTCAACCCCTCCCAGCCCAGCAGTCCATAGGTGCACACAACAAAGCCCAACTAATTGCAAAGATTCATTTTGCCAGAGTAGCTCAGCCCAATACTTAACCAACAGGCTTTGCATCATTCCCTTGCTACAGATACTGCTCCTCTCCTACACAATTATGTTTCCCATCAAGCTTTGGTTTTGCAGATATTATTTCCCTCAGTGGAAGATCTGAGATAGCATGGCAAACTCTTGTTTCACATACTACTAATAGATGCCCCTGAAACAACCAGAGGCCTTTTGCTTTCAACAAGAAGCTTGCAAAACCTTTTCTTCCCCAGTTCTGGTTTCTCATGCAAACCCTAGCAGTTGCAGGGCTAAATGCATATATTCTTCCTCTCAGCTAACATGCCATATAGTCTAGGAAAACTGCATTCCCCAAATTGGAAGTCTATAAATCTGGCTACATGTGACACTTGGAAAATCTTGTTTCTGTATCTCTTACCCAGGACTTGAACCTACATATCTCTGCCAGGTTCTAAAATCTTTTTCTTCTCTGATGGTTCTGCTCTGTACAAATATTCAATGGACACCTGGATACCACATGAATACCTTCATGGTGTCTCACTCACTCTTTCCCTTTGGCCATGTCTTTATCCTGGACATCTCTAACTACCTCTTTTGTCAGCAGTTATTTATTTTCCTTGCAGCTGGATCCACACAGATCCCAGCTTCAAGCTGATTAAAAGCCTGGATACCTGACTCAGAGCTGCAGATGCCACGAGTAGCAGGACACTCAAAATCTGGGCTATTTTACCTCTTCTGTCTGCCTGTTCCATAGCTTCATTTCTTTTCTGCCCTGCTCCCCCACTCTTTCTAGCAGAGAAAGGCAGGCCTATGATATTATTCCAGGAAGAAAATAGATGAAATTGATGGTTAAAACTTGCTTTTTATGTGAACTGCAGTCCCACACACAAAAGGAAAAGAGCTATTTCAGGAACTAGCACTCAACACTTCATATCACAAATATCAAATTTAAAAAAAATAAAAAAGCTTTGAATCTTGCTGAAAAGAAAATAAAATCAATATTATTAAAATGAAATCAAGAACGCCTTACCACATCTCCTGACATTATTTAATGAGGAGCATTATGCTGGCTAGGTGTTGTGAAGGGGGCTTCCCTCAATGGCATTTGGAAAGAATGTCACCAACACCTGGGTGGGGCATGGGTGGCCTCCCCTGAAGATATTTTCCTTCTCTATTCACATAGCCCCTCTGAGTTCTTCATTCCTGTAATTTAATCATTAAACCAACATCAGAGACTTTCCACTCTACCCCAGTCCATCACAAGGCTGACCCTTCCAAGAGATGTTACCAGCCAAATTACGTTTTTCCTCATCAGGTTCATTTCCAGTACAGTCAGAGGGGTGGGGAGATCAGCACTTTGAAGTAACTGGTAAAGTCAGTATTTGGTCAAAGTGTGCTGCCAGCAGGTGCCATTGGCAACTTCCACGCCAGTGGAACTTCCAGTTGTTTCATTTTTTCCAAAGGAAGTACTTGAGAGAAGGTAAGTAAGGAAGAGTGACGTTCCACTAATCAAATAAACACTGAAGGACAATGGCAGAGCCAGAGCCTGAGAGACAGAAAAAGGGAAGTGATTTGAGGATGTGACACTCCTGCTTTTTTTCTCCACACCTTAGTCTTGCATGTGACAAAAGCTAACTTAATGGAGACCAAAAGTTACTATTTTGATAACTGGCACAAAATAAGGTAAGTGATAGATATCACTATCACAGTCACCTTTAGATGCTTCTACATAACCAAAAATCACCACTTTAATTGGCACAACCAGCAACCTCATCAGTAGTATTACTAGAAAGATCAAGGGCCAGCCAGCCTTTAACATTATACAGTAAATGCTCAGAACAGATGTCAGGTGAAAAAAAAAATCCATTTTTCTGAAGACTTTAAAGTTCAATTTCTTTCTAATTTAGGAAGGAAAAAAAATCCATAAAAATATATTTTAGGGACAAAAGTTTAACTCAAACCATATTATAAGTTTTCTTTTTCCTACTGCCTAGACACCACAAGGATTCCACACTTCAAAAATACTCTGAAATTATTTTGCCTCCTAGTGATAAAAAGGCACTTCCTCTGTGCCTGCTGAACACTTCAGTGGAAACAGTTTCATAACCCTCCCCTGCTTCAACAAAATGGAATTTTCTGTGAGAACCCAAATGATCCTAAGGGAAAACAAGTGAAAAAGAACATGTAAACTGTATTTCTAAGTTGCAATGCCATCTGTCAGTAACAGCAGGATCTGAGGGAAATTGTTTGCTGAATATTCTGGCAAGCTTGCTCCTGCCCATTCTGGGAACACAGTCCTTTATGGCTGCTGTGCATGCAATGAAACTCTGTGGTCATTCTGTAGGAATCAGCTAAACAGAAGCACCAGTGGGATGGGAAAAGATGGCAAATGCTTGGGGCAAAGACCAAATGATCTCTATACAACCACTTTCCACAATTGCTTTCGCAAATGAGTTTATTCAAAGGCATGGTGGTAGGAAAGGAAACTTTTACACAAGTATTTTTTATATGTTAGCTAAAATTGAGCAAAAACATTCACCTCAAAGTCAGGACTTTAATCATTCAGTTACACTCAGATAATCAACACAAGGATATGATACCACAGAGTCATAAATTTCATAGCCTCAAAAACTTGGAACAGCTTGGAACAGATATTTCAGCCTGAGAAGACAGTGAAGATTTCTTGAACAAACATCATAAAGATGATTCTAATAGATCCTTTTCTAAATAGCTTTGAAAAATAAATGTGAGGACCATAATTCTTACATAGCTTATATTCTGAATCATAACTGTCCTCTCCTGAACCACTTGTTCACCAAACATTACTTTCACTCAACACCTAAGAGAACACCAATTAGAATGGCAATAAAGAGGGGGAAGAACATAAGACAAATATTCTTAAATTAGAAGATGCCAAATTATACCCAAAGCAACTATGCAAGATACTGAACTATCTCTGTGAGTAATTCCACCCACTCAACTCCCTCACTGGCAGCCTCCCTATTTCTGAGGGAAGCCTGTGTTTTCTGTATTTTCCTAGAAATGATAAGAAGTAAGGACAGGATTTGTTGTTATCATGGGGTAAACTGCACATGTTCCACATCAATATTCTGTAAGACAGAATATCACCACCATTGTTAGATGCATCTCTCAAGTGACAAAAACTCATTAATTCCCTTTTCAGTGCAGGTTTTCTCTGAGGAGAGAAAACCCACAACAAAAGCACAGCCACTGATGCAGAGCAGTTATTGGCAGGGCTTGCCTGAGAGAAAGTCACACACAGTCCCATGGAGGATAATTCTGCACTGTCCCAGACCATTTCTATCTACCAGAGAGAACCACCACACCTTCTCTTCAAATGACAGCAATACACAAGGAGCTGGACCCAAGAGCAGCAGAGTCTGCCATTAGGGTGTCACATAGCAATACTGCCACAATAATATTCCCCCCTGGACCATTGTTTCTCCCACAATCAGTGGCTGAACTCTCCATGTTCAAATAGCCTTTTTGGAAGTCCTTTTACTGTGACACCCTCTCCTCAGAAAGTGCCCTGAACTTTCAAGAGTCATTTGGCCAGTAGGAAAAGAAAACTGGGTTCAAAGCTGTAAAACAGTAAGTGTCGTGTCAAGAACAAGAATTTGTAGCAGGTACTGTGACCTGACTGGTTTACTTATCAGTATCAAGTGCAACTACTAGTTCCAGAGATAACATTATTGAAATTCCAGCAGTGCATGAACAACAAGCTGAAACTTGTTTCCTCTCACAGTTTATCACTAAGTAATTCTTACAAGAAAATCAACATGCTTCTATTCAGAATTGGAGTGTTTTTACTTCACAGACTCAGAATTTAGGGTTCCAGAAGCAAAGTGCAAGCCAGCATCTGCAGGGAAAATAAACTTCCCCAGTTTTGCAGGACATAAAATCCCCACGAGTGGAACTTCTGTATTTCCAGTTTCACAAGGGGCTGGAACAAAGACAAACAGTAAGGATTTTCAACTGATTTGACAGAAACACTTTTGATGATAGCCATTCATTTATACCCTTCACAAAATGAGCCATAATTTGACTTGAATTCACAAATGGAACTTAAAAACTAAACATCCAGAGTTCAAACACCTTCACTTTCTCTGCCAAGAGATGGTTTTGGACTATTACAGATGTTCCCAAGGAGCATGTCTGCAACAGCATTTCCCCTGTCAATAACTGCATCTCTTAAAGAAATTCAGTAAAAAGCAAAGGAGAATGAAAATTAAAATTGGGGAAAGCAAGTATCCTGGGAGGGGAAGTGAGAACAAAACCATGCAGGCTTATGCAGCCAGCCATCTGCAAAGCTGAAGGTTTCACAAAGAAAAAAAGCCTCTACTGTTCCTGAATCAATGACTTCCCATTTAACAAGGGAGCTCACTCTGAAAGACATTCGAAATGGCTCTCAAGGAATCCACGCCAACTGTGAGGTCTGTTTTCTCAGCTCTATCCCACTCCTCTCTTTCTTTCCCAGTCACAAGGATGTAAGTATTTATCAGTCCTGTACCCCTGCCAGCATACACTGGAACAAGTCAAAGGGACCTGGCACTGAATCACAGGGATTTGTGTTACTAATAAATACAGCAGGCCTCATCTATTGTTGATTAATTTTGACTGAAATCTAAACACCAAACAACAAACACTCTTCTGAACTGCTTTGGTACCCATTAGTTTGATGTGTTTATTAGACAAGACTGTATTCTTTCAAGTTTATTAACAACAGATTAGAGTATCTGCAAACAAATATAGGAGTTTTATTATTTAAAGGTGTGGGCACTGTACACTAGCATCTTTAGCATTTGACAATAAATAAAACCAAAATTCCCATATCAAATTGTACTTAAGGTGACCAAAAATACCTCAACTAGTTAAAGTGCAGCATAGTGCCAGCCCTCCACCTTTTCAAAAGTTTCAGCTCAGTAGATGCAGAATGACATCACTGGAGCACACAAACAATTAAAACAAATTTTAAAAGAAATTAAGAAATGCAAAGTGTAGGGGAACCACAGAAATTGCACGGGTACATAAAGGATTTACAGTAAATAGGAGAGGTTTTGTACTTCTGTGATACTTTGCAGGCAAAGCAATTCCTTTCAATTCCTTTTGTTTGCCAAATCAACATACAGCATGTTCTTAGCAAAACCACTATTAAACCTCACAATTTTTTTCCCCCCAAGATTTTATATTTTTCAAGCAGGTATTTACTGGGATGAAGCACCCAGTAACAACCAAGCAAAATGTTTGCAAAACATTTAAACCTTCTAACCTGGGATCTGCCTGGCTGGGAGCAGCACTCCCAGAGACCTGGGCATCCCAAGGTACACTGAGCTGCATCACCTGCACAAAAAACAAGTCCTTACCCCATTCAGCACTTCTCAGAATGCACCTAGAATGCAGTGCTCAGTTTTGGTCTTCAATATGCTAAAAAGACATGGATGAGGTGGAGGGGGTCCAGGGAAGGGCCACAAAGATGATCAAAGGACTGGGTATCTTGCCACGTGATGAAAGGCTGAGGAAACTGGGAAGTTCAGCCTGCAGAAAAGAAGATTTAAGGGAGTTTCAGTCTTCAAATGGGTGGCTACAAAGAAGATGTAGGAAGGAATAAGATGATTCCCTTTTTATGGGGAGTCACATGGAAAAGATACGGGTTAATGGTTACAAGTTGCTCCTGGGGAAGATTCTGATTGGACACGAGAGAGAAGATTTTCCCAGTGAGAATTATCAACTGTCAGAATATTTTCCACAGGCAAGTGATGGATTCCCCAACACGTGACACTTATAAGATACAGCTGGACTGGGTGCTGGGCCGTCTTGTCTGGATCATGTTTTTGTGAGGAGAAGTTGGACCAGATAATCCTTGAGGTCCCTTCCAACCTGGTAGTCTAGGATTCTATGATGATTCTCAAAATATGACAAAGTGAAGAACTTCTCTGCTAAAATCAGAGACAAAAGCTTTGAGTAGGATGCAAAGAGTGACTGTAGAAGAAAAACACATAAATATTTATCCATTTTCTAGTAACACTAAGACTAATCAATAGTAAATCATTCCCCTTAATCTCATGCTAAAAATTGAAAATAGTTCTTGACTATTTTAATTCACATTTTTGATTTTGATTTCTTTTAATTCACAGACTGATAGGATGTGTCAATATGCTTTTTGTTTCCGTCTTACATTTGATTTTAGTTATTCCTCTTCAGACATTCACAGGCCTTTGAGTTTAGATGACAGTAAATTAGAGTGCATCATTATTACTTAGATGGATGACAACACTAAATTTTAACTCAACCAAGGATCAAACCAAGGGCAGTTCAAAAGAAATAAAACAAAACCTTCCTTGTTTGTTGCACTGAAGTCAAATAATAATTTCTGCCTCAAGGGCAGTATTATTCATAACCATTAGCTGGCAATATCATGAAAACATACTATTAGATTTTGCATCTTAAATTTTCCAACCCACCAAAATTCCAGCCTACTAATATCTATGCACCCCCAAAAGATTGGGATGAAAAGATACAACTGCAGTTGCTGATATTTTAGCATGGAAGGTCAATGTGAGTTGCCAGAGCAACTGCAGGAGCCAAGAGCTCAGACTCAGCCCTGGCTTAGACTTTGGAAATAGAATTCTGCATCAAAACCCTCCATATCTGAGGAGAAATCAATATTGAAGTGATGCTAATCTTATCTGTATTTTCCATAGCATAATAATATATCCTTTATCCTTTTTTTTTTACCCACACCAACTTTTTTTCATTTCTACTATGATTGCCACTGTACATCAGTCAGATGTGTACACTGAGGGGGCTCTCATACCTAAGTCTTGTGTTACTCCAGTTAATTCAAAACCCAGTAATAAATAAGACTAAAGAACTGAGAAAAATGGTCACTGTTTTCCAATAGCAACAACCTTATGCTTCTCACAGAAAATTTAGTCTCTCATAGCACTGTTCTGTCACTTGTTTTATTAGAAATTTCTGACTCCCCAATAAATAATCCTCAATAAACAGTGATGAAAAGTTTGCTCCACAGATCAAATAGTCAAGTACCCAAACAGCTTTTCAATTTAATGGGCTCTTTCAAGCATTATTTCAATGTGCTATGTTGTCATAACAGTATTACAGTGCCTGTTACTTGACCATAAACTCATTCAAGAGGAAAAGTCATGCTGATCTTACCAAGGCTTATTAGCCTTCATTGTAGATTCAAATTTTATAATTTATTAATCTAAAGAAGATGACTACCTAATAGAAACTTTATGGGATTGAGGAGCTGTTTATTTTACAGTTTCCAAAATATTTGGAAATCTGTTGGCAGAAAATCTCCCTATTGTTTGGACAAACCTATTTTCACAAGCAGATGTGAATGTCATTACAGGCAAGAGCTCATAGGAGGGCTTTACATTACAGGATTATTTAGTAGGGGGGTTTGCCACCATCTTCACTCTAGCTTTAATTTTATACAAATCATTTCATGTGTTCTTATTTAAGAAGGTTGAAACATGCATTCATCCAACTTTTCTTTAGCTCTTTACTACACTCTGCTACCAGAGCCTATAATTGCCATAAATCTAGTTGAATTGCACTGGAAAATAATCTTTTCACATTTTCACTGGCACACAAAGACAAACTACCAACTAAAGCTCACCATACATTATTTAGATGTATCCAAACAGCTGTAAATCTAGTTTTAAAAGTTTTATATCTCTCACCGATCTCAAATGAAATACTCTCACTACTTTTTCCTGTATTATTTTAACATGTTTATGTCCTATAAGCCAGGCCACTCAGAATCATTGGTCAATGTCAAATTTTCCATGAGTTGGTAGAACTCAAGCCCATAGGAAAACGTTCCAGAAAGATTTCAGAAATTCTGCAGACTGCATCAATCCCACTGATTTGAAGGACCACATCTTTAAAAGATACATCTTCTAAAGTTCTTTTGTTCAGCTGTGTTCCAGGACCTGCTGCAAGGTCAAGAGGAAGCAGTATATTAAAAGTCAAGCACCTCACTGAGTTTTTCAAGAAATTTCCAAACCAGATATTTTGTCTTTAACTAGTCTTCCTCCTAAAGCCAGTACAGCCACAGGAGAAAGGAGGATCAACAATCAAGTAATGAAGATGACAGTGGCATATCAATATTTTAGTGGTCAGGAGGAGGACAAGTTGACATGAAGGCTTTTGATTGCTCAAGGAACCCAACTGCCTTGGGAACAGCAACAGCTTGGTTTAACATTACCACTGGCAATGCATTATATCTCCTTTCCTAAATCCTCACTCAGCCTCCTGACTTCTTCAAGCACTGCTTTAATTTTCTTCATAATAAATCAGTGGAGACCCCAGACTAACCTTGAACAAAAGGTGTCTAATAGTCCCCTCTCTAATGGATGAGAAAGGTATTAACAGGTTAAGCTTAAGATAGTGCCATGAAGCAGAAGAATTCCCACTCCCTTTTAGCTTTAAAGAGGGAACTTTATGGTTTTTTTCCTGTGCAGGTCAATTTGGCATGCACAGCATTAATTTTGAAGGAAGCTAACACTGCTAATGAAGGATTTTCCAAATAGCACAAAGGAAGCATTTAATTACTTTTGGGCCTGTTGAGCCCAAAGCCTAGTAAAACAAGTCAAAAGTGAGTTGAGAATAATAAAACAGCATCTGTGTTTCACTCTGATACCCTGAGTGAGATGGGGAATTTGCATAACATTTTAATGTAGAGTAAAACTGCAACTCTTGAGGTTAAGTTCTTTCAGCAACACACTAATGAGGCAAACACCTTACAGCTAACCCTACTAATGATCCTATGTAAAAATTTAAATAGGGATAGGATTAGACAGGAAATTCCTCTTTTGCATGGTGAATTAGGAAGATCTGAAAAGATCTGAAGTGCCTGCAGAGGCATTGAAATTACAGCTCAGATACAAGAAATACTGAGCTCATTATGTCACTGAGATGGTTACTGTGGTGCTTCAGTCAATGCCTGGGTTATAAATGTCCATTTTTAGAGTCCTGTTTCCAGGGATAATTCACATGCCACTTGTTTCATATGGCTGTATTTCCACACACCTCCCTTTCTCAGACTAATATATCAATACCTGCAACTTTATATCCTTTTATTCCTCTGTTTACTAAACCCAGCAAATGTTCAATAAACCTCCAATATGCCCCACATAGTTTTGTGTTTCTAAGCCACTCGACAGAAATTTGTAGTTATGGAAAAGGCATTTACATCATCCAGCATTCTCATGGTAACTGGTGTGAATTAATTCACCTAACCTGGTTATTTGGGGGTAGGTTCACAAAATTATCTCAGTTTTGTCTATTTGCTGAGACAAATATTTGGTAGGAACCAGTTCTAAAACTGACTAACATGTTACTTTTTTTCTTGCTCTCAGATCAAAAATATACTGCTAATTTTAATTTCTACCTTTAAAATATTTCCCTGAATCACAAACTGTGGCACAGCTGAATAATGTCAAGCTCATTTTATTTGACAATTCTTTGCTCAAGAAGAGATTTGAAGATCATCATAAATCTGTCTTGATGTACCCCTAACCAAAGAATTTGAGATTTTTGTAGATTTAAAACCTATCATGGGTACTTTTACCCTGAAAATGTAATTCAATAGGCAATAATGAACAACCAGATATTTACAGGGCAATTGTATGACACCCTACTTTATACCTTAATTCAGGAGCCTGCATTTCCTCTGCAGTCAGTGGAGAGAAAAAAAAAAATCCTCAATGCTTTTTGTTTGTTTAAAGATATACTACTATTCCCCATTACTTCAGAAACCCTCTTCCTGAGAACAAATTTTACCTTTTTGTATTCCAGCTAACCACTGGGGTTTTGCCTTTTTTTTTTCTTTTTTTTTTTTTTTTTTTGAGCTGGTTCCATTATTTCTTAATGAGAATAATTGTCAGCAGCTTCAGCTTCAAATTAATAAATGTCTCTTCTGCTACCTGTGCAACACTGTGCATATTCTCTTACAGTGTTGTTGCCATGAGGAATTCCTTGGGGCTAATAGCTGAATTGTCAAACCTCTTCTCCTGGCTGCACATGTTCTACAGATTCTTGCAATATAATATTGCTGTTCACTTATCTTTTTCTCCAAATACCAGGCATTGTCTCGCATAGATTATCAGAGCTGGCATGGTTCCACAGGCTGTCCTGCACACTGCAGTTTTACAAGGTAGAAGTCCTTTTGTATCTGTACTTTTAGAATCAGGGATTTTTCTGTCAAGCCCTGGCACATTTCTGTTTCTTTTTCTAGTTTAAAGCCCTAAGTGTTCACCAGCAGCTCAAGGGAAGTTCTTAATAGCTCTGCCCATTGAGTTGCTTTCTGACACCCCCTTTCATCATCTCTGTTCTTGAAAAAGAAGCACAATTATGCTCAGTATTCACATTAAACCTGACTTGTTGCCTGCAGTGGTACAGAAAAGGAATAAAAGACAGTAACCATTAGATTTTCATACACAGGAGAGATCTATGATACCTGCAATAATTGCAATGGCACTAAAAGGGCCTCAGATTGGCTTAAAAGCAGCAGCAAAATCAGTTTCAAGACTTTAATTGCAGATCCTAAATATCTTATTTCTAACTTATTAAAGATAGTTTCAGGATTTGGGAATGGCTGTTCTAGGTTCTGTACAAAGCACAATTACGGATACTGTTCCCACTGCAGATTTTTTAAGGCAATTAAAATTTAAAAAAAAAAAGAAAGAACAGACACCACACACAGACCGAAAAATCCCATACTCTCATTATAGACTTATTTGGAAGTAGGATTAATCAAGATTTAATCAAATTGCTGAAGTTATCAAGGTCTCTCACAGAACTGCCCAGAACCTGGGAGGAAAGGGACTTTTAAGCTGTTCCTGATCACCAAGCACCTCCCTCTAAGAACATTCCCAGCATAGTGTCACACAATTTGGCTGCAGGGGGATGGAATCAATAGCCAAAAGCAAGGAACAAAACCAGAAATCCCTCACATATTCCTATTAAATAATTTCAGCCACCACTTACATATTGTGCTACCCAGGCAAATCCACAAAGAGACAGTACAGCAAAGACTTACTATGCAAGCACAGATTTCATTTGAAATCAAAAAGTTTTGCCATTGCTTTTTTCAGCCTGTAAAAACAGGCAAGGTAGTAGTGCAATATGCTACCTCAGTCTGGAAGGAAGAAAAGAAAACTTGGAATTTTGTTCAGCAGTGATCTGTCATTTATATGGTCTCCCTCTGGGTCTAATACTCTAATGACATTCAGAAAGACAGTTCAATAAAGAAATGGAAGCTGAGGCTGTATCACAAACTGTACTTCATAAGCTATCAAACTTCAGACCTCTATATTTCAATTAATCACAATCCATCATATCATATGTACATTGGAAAAGGCATTTTAGGCTTCGTATCAGTCACCATAATTAATTTAAAGAATTAGAGTCATGACAGGCAATATAATTAAAAGAAGCAGGCTTAAAAAGAGTTGGAGGGGAAGGTTGTTTGGTTCGAGTTTCTGGGGTTTTGTTGCTTTTTTTTTTAACAATGTCATCTTCCAGTAACTTTCCTGTTTCATCCTATTCCATCTCAGCCTTGGAGGTTACAGACTTTGCTTCAAAGAATTTCTTGGCACTCTCATAGTCATAAAACAAATATTCTATAACTTCCAAGATCAAACACACTTTGGCGGGATGCAAAGCAGCTACCTCTGCTCCAGTTTGGGCAGACACGCTTGTAAAGGGTTGAATTTTTGCCTCTGCACCTGAGCAGCACATGATGGATCATGAAATATGCAGGTCCTCATTATGCTTGCCTTTCAGACAGAGTGTCCTTCCCTAGAACTGAAGCTAACATCTAGTGGAATGTGTTTTTCCAAGGAGAATCAAACTTGTCACAGGATCCACAAGAACCTTTTCTACTGCTGGAACTCATAGAATTCTCCATTTTAATATCGTAAACTTTGATTTTAATGAGTTCCACTCTCACAGGCAGAGACTGTCTGCTAAAGATTATGTGCCAAAATGCTGCAGTTTTTGAAGGAAGAACTTATTTTGGAAGACTCTTTTAGATTTAGGAAAGAACAATGGTTTTGGATTTGTAGCCAGAGTCAAGAGGACTAAAGTGATACCAGCACAAAATAAAAAGTGGGTATGAATAAAGCCTGTATATCTTCTAGTACAAATTTCACCTCTCCTTACTGTCCTTCACTGTTTCCTCAGTAAAAGTGGACAGACAGGAGTAAGGGTAAGGATGAAAGGCAGTTAGAAACCTTAATAAAATTATAATATAGTGTAGTGTAGTATACTATATTAAAGATGTGTATAAACACAAAGACACGCATCTCCTCTAGTTCTTTCAAATATAAATTCAGAATTTTGTTCTATAGAAAATGGCAACTTGGAACAGAAACATTTTTCAAGTTTCCAAACTAAAAATTCAAACACTGGTTCCCAGCACAGCTCCTACAGTAGTAATTGCCATGGAGAAAAAAAAAAAAAAAAAAAAAAAAAGAAGAAGAAAATTCATGACTTAGTATTCAGAGCAGGGCTTCAAAAACATGCAGCAAATGACTCACAGGCCATGTTGAGGACAAAAAAATAGCAAACACAATATAGAATTCAGTAAGACTGATATTCTCAATGAGGCTGGAATTAAGGAATTTTTAGGAGAAAAATATGGGCTAAGAGTTCTGACATTTTGCAAATTGTTGCAAAGTAAAGCATTCAAATGTTTTTAAATACTGTTTGGGAGCAAGAACACAGACTTGGAAGGAGAAAATAGATTGATGCTATACTGATCAGTTTATTGTCTGACTTGTATCACTTTCCAACATAATTTAAACCAATGCAACTACAACATTCCTTCCTCTGTACATTTATCAAGGCAACAAAGTACAATTTGATATAGATTATTAACCTGTCTTTACAGTTTGGAAAATTGATATACAGAGGTGAAGCAAGCTGCCTAAGGTCAGAGAAACTGAGCAAGCAAGAGAAGAAAATATCCAGTTTTCCTGAAAGCAGAAATCCTTAATGGGGTTTAGTGCTTTGCCACATAAATAGTCACATAAATATAAAAACTCATTTTTTTCCCCCACAGTTACTGCTTCACTTATCCATACACCATGCTAATAAATAGGTTTCACGTGTTAGGAGGAGCTTAAGGATTGCCAAAGGGAATGATAACTTTAATGATAACTAGACAGCATTAGGTGAGGAGACAGGATGAGACAAGGCTGGATGAGAGGTCTCAGTGCTCAGGTGAAGTTGCTCTCCTAAATAAATTACAAGCTTTCTTCAGAGTTCACTGACAGGAACTGAGGGAAAATCATAAGGTGATTTTAAAGAGAAACCAAACCCCCCCCCCAAAAGCAGCCTACTCTCTATGAGCAAATATTATCATCTTTCTTTATTACAATAACAGCCAAAGACCACAGTGGATCTGTTTTACTGAGTACCCAGCAAGAAAGGTGGCCTTTTCCCCTGAAAATTTTATAAACCAAATAGACCAGAGACCTAAGGCAGGGCAGGTACAGAACATTTTTCATCCTACCAACAGCTCTCAGCACCTAAGGGCTACAGTCTCACCTTTTCTGTGGAAAGCAAGCACCTTCTTTCCTGTTTTCCTACTTATTTTATGGAGCCACACTGTTCTGCACAGAAGGTCTCCAAAAAACCACACCCAAAATGCTGACCTTCAGAGAGCTGCTGACCTTCAGTCTGCCTCAGCCCACCCTCATTGCAATTCCTCAGAAACCTCTTATCACACGATACCCTTCACATTTTGTGGTGTAGAACAATTAATCTCGCTACTCTCTTTCTCTTCAGCACTCTACACTTCCCCACAGCCTCACTCTTTGCAGAAGCTCTTAAGAGGTGACTGGCATTTAGATGACAGAATATTGAAAAGGTCAGGGCTGTGGCACACAATGCAGCCATACATGGGGCACACCAGCTATTGAAACATCATTCCCATAAATCAAACACTAGCACGGTTTGTTCCGGGAGCCTGTGGAAACTGTGCTCAAAGGAGTTCAAGGTCAGACTGAGCTAGGCTGGGCTGGATATCCTCCTAAAATGCCAGATCATGAATCTACACTACCTGCTAGTTTTCACCTTTCAGCAGTATCCTGAATGCTTCACAAGCAATAGCCCTGATTTTACAAGATCACATTGAAGTCAACGTGGTCCCTGGATGCTGATTTACTCATACTGAGCCAACAGTATTGAGATAAAACCTAAAAATAGTAAAAGCCTAAGTAAGGATCATTCCACCTGCATTGAATATTACTGTCTCTGGGGTTTTGAAAAATAAGAGTAATATTTTCCAACTGAAATTTGCAATGGCAGCTTAGCAAGTCATCAGCCTTGGATTTAGGCAGGTTATATGACAAGATAGTTATCCACATGAGTT
The DNA here is from genome assembly GCF_903797595.1 of Erithacus rubecula. Classification (NCBI taxonomy): domain Eukaryota; kingdom Metazoa; phylum Chordata; class Aves; order Passeriformes; family Muscicapidae; genus Erithacus; species Erithacus rubecula. Next base: position 63,878,336 of record NC_136687.1, read on the forward strand.
CTGTCACTTTGTTCCACTGGCTGCATGTTTTTCCTCAATCTCTCACAAAATGGACTGAATAAGCATACTTTGATAGATAAAGAAACTCTAAAGAACACAGAATTTATTCCTCATTCATCTCTTCTCACTCTTTACCAGTCCTTTTTCTTCACTGATTAAAAGCACATGCATCTTCCACCAACCCCTCCCCTCACTCATTGCCTTTTCTCATCTCTCTTGGTCTATTTTCTGCCCAATCATCAGAGATAATTTTATCTCTATAATTCCCTCTGCCTTAACCATTCTCCAGCTATTTTCCACCAATATAATTTCTCCCCTTGCCTGTCCCTTTTGAGTTCTCTTGCCATCTGTTACTCATCTTGAATGTCTTCAGAATTTTTTTTCAGTATTTAGTCTCCTTTTTTCTGCTATTTCAGTATTTAGACCACGTATCACTGGCAGTTATTTAACTCCTGCAAAGCATATACAGCAAATAAAGGTCATGTAAAAGACAGTAAACATGACAAAGTAGTATTTTATTTTTAATCACTACATCACTACTCTGTGGGTACATTTAATAGCATTTGCAGCTGTCGGATTTGCAAGCTGAGGCAGGTGAGGCAGAGGTAAAAAGTCAATGCTCCTTATTTTGAGAGAAACAGAGGGAACCCAATTTCTTTTATAGATTTTATGGGACTGTCATTCATAACTCAGTTCAACATGACGTTTATCTATTTCTCCATTTCACAACCTCACTGTGGTGGCTTTGTAAAACAGACCTGCCAAATTCTCTCCTCACCTTCAACCTTCCTCCAGCTGTAAACTGAATGTTTTGCACAAAACCCTTCTAAATAAAGCCAGAGTTTATTCAGTAGAAAGACCCATGACCAATTAGAACACTTTGCATTTCCCTTGGCTTATGTGAATAGCAAAATAAGAAAAGCAGAAGAGATAACTGTGCTCTGTTAAAAGATAATCCCTTAGTATAATAATTGTCTAGCAAGTTGGAGTGTCACAGCAGGCAGAAATCCAGTCAGCATTTAGTAATTATGTCCCCATTTATTTATGAGAATTATGCTCTGCCATCGCTTCAGGCTCTTTAGAAATGCTCCTATTCCCCCAAGGCTTCAACTATATTTATAATGCAGAATCCCCTACTATTTTCCCAGTGTTATGGCAACAAAGAATACAATATTTAGAGAGTTCTCAAGTTCTGACAGGGCCAGGCAGCAGGCTCTGCAAGGCCCTGTCACACTCAGAGGGTGTGTGTGCTTCCCCCTGTGCATGGGCACATGGTGGCCAGGCCAGCACAGAAAAGGCACCACAGGATGGAGGAAGGGGACTAACAAAACTGGGTTTGTTTCTTCTCTAAACCTCCTGGCTACAAGCACTTAATCACAGTATAGATTAGACTGTGCTGACTCATTTAAAAAAGAACCTGAAATTCAAGAAAGCTCACTTCCTTCCTACTTTTTTTTTTTTAATGATAGACTGAGGCTGGACTCACAAGGTCATTGAAAGCTACAGAAATATTTCTTTCCACCTCAATAACCAAGAGACACCTATGCTTGCTTCCATATTTTTTTAATGATTTTTCTACACATCAGTAAACACAGCAAGGCTGGGACCCACCAGAGGAGGCTCCATGCTTCTAACAAATATGTTTTTATTTAAATGGACTTTCAGCTCTTGCAGTGACTGCAGTTTTCCAGCACATTCAGTTTGTACCAGGCAGCAGAGCAGAGCCCTTTCTCACATTGCCATAATCATGGTCAGGAGGCTGCAAGGTTTTGTTTTCTCACTAAAGCTAACTTCTGGAAGTAATTGCTAATAGATGAAACTAAAGTTCATCTGAGCTGTTAAGTGCTCCATTGAAAGTTTTCCAAAATTAGCAACGGTCATGAGTCCTAAGACTTGATAAGGATTCTCTGAAGATTGTGCTTCCACAACAGTGCTGCTCAGTTACTGCCCTGTCAGCAGTACCACAGATATGTTGCCACCCTGTCATTTCTAAAACCTACTAGAAGTGGATGAGGGAGGAATTTATCTTCTTTTTTTGTGTGTTGCACATATGTGCACATGTCAAAAAGTCATTGGGCCACACCAGCACTGCCTGTAGACAAGGTAAGAAACAGAGCAGGACCATCAGGGGTATCCCATGCTCACATCCCACTTCTCCTTTCAATGCTCACGCTGCCTCCATCTCTGGCAAAAATAAGCTGCTCAACCTTTGTAGGCAAAGGAAATTCATGTAATTTAGTCAAAAGGAATGCGTCTCATGATATTTGCCTCTATTCATCTACTACAGTGTACATACAGAAAGGGAAATTACTTTGGTGGGGAGTATTGAAATATGAAATGCCTGCATACTTCTAGAGTATTTGAATAATTTTTCCTGGATAATGATAAACCAAACTTCAGAATTTATGTTTCAAATATTTTCAAAACACTTTGTTCACACCTTAAAGCAAAGGAGGAAAAATTAAAGGGATAGAGAGGAAAGAAGGAGGAGGGATATACCAATGGAATTAGTGGAATTGAGCAGCTGGGTAAGTAGATCTCATCTGGATCTGAATACATCCAGATACATTCCAAGTGCCAATTAGGCAGTAAGCTTGATAATAAATCTACCACAGGAGTACAAGAGCTACATACTAAGAACTAAGACTTCTTCCCTTAAGAAGTGGACTATTATCACAAACAACTTTCCTAAAACCACTAGGCAAATAACAAGCATGGAGCTCTAATAGCAAGTCTGCAGACCTTAGGCTCTTGCAGGTTATACCTCTCTGCTTTCACCTAACTGCTTTGTTTTGTTTTGTTTTTTAATTACTTTCTACCATTGTCTGAGGGAATTACCTGGGTTGTTTTTTCTTTTTTTTTTTTTTTTTTTTTCTACCTCCTGCTTGTATAAAAGACTCATTGCCCTCTTTGGGGCTCCCCCACTTGGGAGCAGACGGTCCCAAGGAAACTGAGAACAGCCCAACACAGTCCTTTTGTACCTTTTAAGATCTGCCTTATGGAAAGAAACATTGGCTTATGTCCAGGCCCATGATTTACTGTAACCTTCCAAAGGAACATCCAGTTGACTGGAGCGATTTATTAGCCATGCCAAAAAACAAAGGCAGGCAATATTTCTGGCATGTTGTGTTTCCAAAGGCCCAAGCATAATAGGAGGGATTACACCTCTGTTTGCTATTTCTATATTAGAACCATAGACATCTTGTTCAGTTCTCTTAAGCTTATTTGTTATTCAACATTTTTGATGTGACTCGCTGATGTGTCAGAAATTGAAATCCCATCATTGGAAGGAAATTGTTGCTATGCTCCCAAGTAAAAAATGCAACAACATTTGGTCATACAAGCCTTATTGTACACAACTTCTCAAATACAGCAATCACATTATACTTCTACAGAACCAAACATGAGGCCTCCAAAGACCAAGAAAGTCACCTCTTAAAAACCAAATCAGAATACATGGAAATCTTCACTGATTCAGTATACAAGCAACATGTATAAGTGGCATGAAATGGGCAGCAACATGCTAAGCTGAAATCTTGCTTTTAAGTAACTCAGTGTGATTTGCTGTTGTGTGCGTTCTGATCAGGACAAAGATTTGTGTCAACTGGCATGAAAAGTTGTTTATCTCTTCCCTCCTCCCTCATATCTCATCAAGGAACTCTTGGTACTTTACCTGGCACACCTAAATTCTCTACAGCTGTCCCTTACAGGGAATCACCCACCTTCAAAAGTGTTTTCCAAGTGATAGCCATGGAAATAGCAAAATGAAATGGAAAACAGCAACATGACATGAGAGACAAACACACACATTATTTTTCCATGCTGATGCTGAATTCAGACAGTAGACACATACAACAAAGAACTACTTTATATAATCCCCACAGAAAAATTACACAAAATATTGTGACACCAAGCACATTGTTTATCAAATTCCATGTCATCTTATTCAGTTGCAAGTTGGTCATGCTTAATCACCATGACCTTCCGGGGATCAAAACTTACTCATCCAAGTTGCTTCACTTCCATTAGCTGACCATATTAACAATATGTACAAAAGCACCATTGAAATGCCTGCATTAATCTGTAGGGCCAAACTAAAAACATTTCAAGTCCATCCTCTTGCATCAATTGAAAAGTCTGAGCTGAAAAATTAAAAAGCTTCCAGTTTGTAATACATCAAAAAGATCAACAATTAATTTTTGCTTCTTAAATTTCTGCTCATCACTGCCCCAAAACTTTAGATGTAGAAAACAAGCATAAAGTAAAAAAAAATAATAACAACAAAAAATTAAAAATTTTAAAAATACATAGACACTTGATGAACACAAGTCAGGCTTGGTTAGCAGGGTACTTAGGATACAGGACATGCTGCTCAATCTCACTGTTTGTGATTACAAACCTCAACATCTGGCTCTCAGAGTAGATGCAAATTTGATGGCAGCTGTTTGCAAGAATCACAGAGGACTGTTTTTGTAGTTAAAAGTGATTAAGGCAAGTTGTTCATTTTGCCACATTTCTGTCACCTTTCCATTTTGAATCATCACCCTTCTGCCTCTTATCTGTCAGTGTTGGACAGGACAAGCCATTTGGCAATGGCTTACTCATTAAACCTACTCCAAATGTGCCCTCATCATCCCAAATTCCTGATGCTTCCATCCATTCTCCACTTCAATTCAGAGGTCACAGATTATAGCTAAGGCTGCCTCATGTATTTTGCCTGTGCAGGCTCAGCCCAGTTGTGACCATGGAGATTGAAGGTCTGCATGGCATTCTGCCCTCCTATTTTGCCCTGGTGGCTGCCTCCAGCCCTGCAGAGTGACCCAGAAGAGCATTGCACCTCTCCAGCACACCTTAATACCGTCCAGAACCTACAAAATGACAACCTGCTAAAGCTTAGTCGAGAAGAAGGGTGCCAAAACCCTTTCTCTATTCCCATTCCTATGACTCCACACATAGGATATAAACCACTCAAAGTGACATTTCCTGTCTCATTCTGTCAGTGTTACCTCCCTCCTTGTTCTGGGAATACAGCCTTTGGAGAGAAGCCCCTGCAATCAAAAGTCAGTTGCTAACATAATAATTTTCTTCTAGCCTCAACCCTCCTTTCATTTATGAATAGCCATCTATTTCTAGACAAGAAAAAGTTTAATTTCACACAGTATAACATAGAGGCAAGGTTAGATGGGACATTAAACAATCTGGTCTAACAGGTGTCCCTGCCCATGGAAGAGGGTTGGAAGCAGATGATCCTTAAGGTCCCTTCCAACCCCAACCATTCAGTGATTCATCCTATGACCAAGAGCTTGTCTCAGTTTTAGGAGCCTGATTATACCCATCTTCCACATTCCAGGAAAGAGAAAGAGCACACTGTGCTAAAAATGTCTCAGCTCATACATTTCACTCTTGAATGAAGCTTTTGACAAAGGAATCAAAGGATGCTAGTTGGTGCTAATAAATCAGGACAACCTCTTTCCCCATCCTTTTTTTTTTCCCCCCTGTTTTTGTAAGTCCACCTTCATTCCTTAAACAAGCAAACCCATTTACAAAACACTCTTTTCCAAAGGGGCTCCAGACAACCATAAATTTTAGCTTAACACACTGAGTTGCTCTTGAATTCATAACCTACAGGCAGATGACTTCACACGCTTTACCAATCCCGCACGCCATCTGGTCCCTGCTTGGCACTGCCTTCTAGGAGCTCCCTGCCCTGTGGCTCCCACACAGCTGTTGTGTTCATAGCCTCAGAACTACACAGAATTTCTGCTTCTGCTGTTATTGCCCCAACTTTCTGTAGCTACTCAATATGCCTCCTGACATTTCCAGGCACCATGACTCAATTGGATTCAACAGTGTCCTACAGACACATGGCAATAAACAGCAAATTTTCCAGGAAGCAACAAAGAGGACACAGATTCCCAAATGCCTTTTTCATCTTCAACTGAAAATGAGCACTGTTCAAAAGATTCTTAGTTTTGGGGAAATATGCATCGAATTCTCTGGATTTCATATCTGCCCATGCTGTCCCTAGAGTGCTCACCACATGCACCCCGAGCTTTGCAGGAACATCTCCCAGGCTAAAGTCACAAGACCCTTTTCCTTCAGCAGGAGGCTGACACAGCTCTTCTTTTCCCCATAAAATGGCCTGAGGCACATCTTGGAGCAGTACCTGTTCCATGCAGGAGAGGGCAGCGATATACACGTGTGCACGCTTGGCACATAAATTGGCTCGCATTTGGACACACTTCCTTTGAGTGTCTGACTCCCCTGGAGGTTTGGGTGCTGTTCATATCACACAGTTAAGGAAAAATTCCACTGTGGCATATGACAACCTCCAAATGAATGCAGATTGACTGATGCTAAATTAAAGGAATCACAAGAGTGAGGTGGAAAAGCAATTGCAAAAGGCACAGGATATGCTGGTGGGAGAAAAAAGTTGAGCTTGGGAGAAAGCAGAGATCCACAGCAATTTATCCTTTCTTTAAGAGCTGACAGTACAAAATACTATGTAAATATGGGCACCCATAAACATTAAATGGGAGAAGGGGAAAAATAAAGGAGGTTCCTAAAGGGTCCAAAGCTGAAATCTGCAAGCCACTTTGTCATTGACTCTAGCACTTTGACATCTAAACACCAGCATGTATTCAGATCTGGAGTATGTTTCAATTGGAAGTTAGTGACTTGAAAAACCTGAAAAGACTTCCTCCTAAAACTCTGTTTACTAAACTTTTACAAACATCTTTACTTTTACTTTTGGAAAATATCCCAACTTCTTCCCATAGCAAAATTATTTCCTAGAGACCTTCATGTGGATTATGGCTTTTTTTCCCCTTTTTACACAGAACCCACAGAGAAAACTTGAAGACAAAAATAGTACTCTTCAATATAAAATGCCAGAAATTTAACAAGCATGATTTCAAGTGGACTACTTCACAAATAGAAAGGAGCCAAGATGAGCTAAAACCAAGGAAATGCTCTCTAGGCACCTCTGGTGTACCCAGTACAAGCACCACCAAGATATGTTAAATACACATCTTATGGCAAATTTAATAGCAAATTAATTTAGTAACAAATTTGTACTCAGCCAGTTTATAGGGGAATCCTCACAGGTGCCTGGCACCAAGGAGCCTGGCACATCCCACTAAACCTTCTTAAGGGTGAAGTTTCACAGCTGGGGGAGGCAGGAACACCCAGCATCCAGGAGTGCTCACCTCACTGCTAGAACAAATGCAACCCTTGAGGCAAATGTGTTCTGCACAACTCCAAAAACTGTCACTCAGAAGTAAAGGAAGGAAAACTGGAGCTGTGTTGATGTTCACTTGCCTTGTACATGGGCATGAAGCTGAATGGCATAAAGCTAAGTGAATGTTTAAGCTAATGTTAACAGCCTACTCATTAAAAAAAAAAAAAATGCAATAAAGCAAAAACCAGAAACAATCACCAGAAAAAGGATGCAATGAAAGAGCAGCTCAAATATGCAAAGAGTACACAAAAAGATCTCTATTTCAGCAACTAAACTGTGGTAACCAGAGCTGTATCAACAGTACCTCTTAGTGGCCACAGTAATCTGCTACCAAAAAGAGGGAGGAAGGAAGAAAAAAAAAAAAAAAACTAGCCATGAGTAGAAACACAAGGGAGCTAGAGAAAAAAAAAAAAAATTTAAAAAAATAAAAAAATAAAAAAATAAAAATGTAGAAGGACTTGGTACCCTATCCTGGAATAATCTTGCAGACATTGATCCAAAGATAGTGGCTTTTCCCTTCATCTTTTAAAGGGATGTATATGAACAGATATCACTCAGCCTGTGTTCTGTGTGCCACATGCCTGCACTTTCCAGAAGCCCTGCTATCAAAGCTCACCCTGGCCTTGAAAACTAATATTTAATACGCTTAAAAGCATAAAACCCATTGGAAACATTTCAGATATGTAAAATGAGATCCAAACCAATGTAAATAAGCTTCATATTTCTTTCTATGTGGGCTGAGGAAGGGGCAATGAGGAATGGAATACATCTATCCATTTGCAGTGTATCTAGACACTTAAAATAACAAAGTATATTTTTGACACCCCTGTGCTTCTCCTCTGCATGCTGTGAAGGATTGCCAGAGAGCTGGAGCAAAGACTTGTGGCCAGAAAAAGATGGAATGTGAAGATGAGGCAGGGGTAAGGGAGAGCTTTTCCTTGTCCTGCCTGGGACATCAGTACATGGATCATGAAGCAGGAGGCACTGCCCCCAGAGCACACTGCTAAGGCAGAGCTTGCAGGCACAAGGGATAAAGAATACAGTGGCTATTTTGGGAAAATCATGGATGTACACTACATTACAATTAAAGTAACGAAAAGGGGAAATAGTGAGAGCCCCAAGTAAAATCTCCAGATGTAGCCACGTAATTAGTGAAAGACACAGAATTAAAATCAAGCCTGCTGCCACTCTCCACCTCATCAAGACAACCCAGGATATTCTTTCCCAAGCACAGTCATGTGACATCTTCCAAACTTGATAAGCTTGGAATTTAAATTGAACAAAATCGGATTTGTTCCATTTAATGCAGAAATAAACAAAATAACAACTAGCAACGTTTAAATTAGTATTTCTTTGGCAAATAGGACTACTCAAATGTCCTCTACCTATCATTTAACTGCAGGCTGGAGTACTAAATTTCCTCTGACTCTACCTCATGCCTGTAAATCTTCCAGCCAGTCATTAACTGCCTGGTAAAGGACTGGCACCTCATATATTGTCACTTAATTATGCTATGCTACATTGGGCTTCCTAGGAGGCACTCATTTAGCACAAAAACACCTCTAAAGAAAACGATGTAGACAGACTGCCCGAGCCAGAGACGATGAAGAATGCTGCTGACAGGGGAATAGAAATGACAACTAAAACAGCCTTTGGAACGGAAGGAGAAACCGTAGCGACGGGAAAAAGAAACCAAGCATGGACATTTGAACCATCAGATAAACAGCAGCTGACAGGACATTTTAGATCTGGAAGGAGGGGGCAGAGGAGGAGGAGGAGAAGTGCACCAAAGTGGAAATAGAAAATTACCCTCCTGAATGAACGAGATGTGTTTGGAATGAGTCACAGGGGAAGGCGAGTGCAAGCATCAGCAAGTTGAGAAGCTGACTGCGCGGTACCTTGCTCCTGAACCCGCTCCTCAGAAACCAGAGACGGCTGAATAAACACAATGAGACAAACAGCCTGTTCTCACTTCCTACCTTTGCCACCCTGAAATGGAAATGCTCTCTGGGAACAGCCCTACAGGCACGAGGAAGGCACCAACACTGCTGATTTCAACACAGGCAAAGGACATCCAGCGCCTCAGAATTGTCCTTCCTTCTTCTCACGCCAAAGAGATGCTTGGATCTTTCCTGCTGTGGAAGGAAAACCAACCCTGCTCTTGTACATTACACACTGGCTTCAGGACCTATTGCCAAAAAAATCTAGACCAGAACTGGACATAAAAGAGCCAGATCAGCCAGGGATGTGAGACAATACCAACACTGACACGTGGCACTAACACTCATACACACTACCCTCAGCCACTGGAGCCCCTGTGGATGCTGCCATGGATGGAGCATTTACAAAGAACTCTGTGGGAAGGCAGAATTGGATCTTTGGCTGCTCCACAGCTGAGAAGGATTTGGAGTATCTATGATAACAAATGGCCACAGCAGAAGTTTTCCTCCCCTCCCCTTGGTAAACATCAGCATTTCTCAGTCCCAGTGACATCTACCAAACTGGAAACCACCATCCTTCAAGTGGGGTTTGGCAGCTTTATACTTAACTCTGGTGTCATTCAGCTGCATCAAGTCACTGGAAAAAGTCAGGAATTATGTGGAAGCTGCCAGTGATTGCTAACATTCAAGTAAGATCTTTTTCCCACACAAAACCAAGTTTTCATTTGATATTACCAAAGTAAGAGTGGTGCAAATCAAGGTGGAAATTTAGGTTCAGAACCTAAGGTGCATACACTCATATCCCCAGTTGGGTTTTAAAAATTGTCTCAATTTTTGCCCCCCGTGTGTCATTGGTTGATAGTTTCTACTTGGGAAGAAATTCCACTTCATAAGAAGACACAAATAATGTGGCTAGCAGTGCAAAATTTGGTTTGCTTCATATCTTTCTTTGATTCATCTCCTGAAGACTGCTCAGGAAAAGCCTGCTTTGAGATTTTTGGTAGTAAGAAATTAGGGACACAGCCTGTGTATATAAAACTGTATGTTTTCTATCACCACTGCAGACAAGGAGCCTCCTCAGTAATGAAGAAGTTTGCTGAATGACTTTGTGTTGGTACCTGTGCAATGAAGCAGGCACTGTTAAACATGCAATTGCCTTATGTGCTACTGAAATAATTAGTACAAATGGCACTTAAAGGATTTCTAAAACAGAGGCAACACTAGTGTGTGTTCCTCTGAGCTGGAGAAAAGAAGTGACTTGAAATCTATCCTTTCCCTTTCCTTATCTCCACATCACTTTGCCAGCAAAGGTCAATTACATGCTCACAAACAACCAGCTCATAGAATTTGCACTATTAGCGAAACCTTAGTCACCAGTTCCGGCTGCCTGCAAGTATAAAAAGCAGCAGCACTGCAAGCCTGTGTTAGAGCTGGTCAGGAAATTATACCCCCACTTCCCAACCCACACAAAAGCATTTTAGGAAAATGAACAATTTCCAATTTAATCGGAGTTTCCAGTTTACATGCAGAGTTAAATTTTGTTTGGTTTTGGCAACTAAGCCCTTTCCTCAGTTCAGTAAGTTTTAGTGTTTTTTGAAGACAGCCTAGAAATTCAACCCAAGTGGAAAGTTTTCATTTAAGTTTTTCATTTCATCAGAAAGTGTTATTTCTCCCATCCCACAGAATTTTGACCAAATTAACCAACCAGCCTCACAGGAAAAGTCCCTTTCAACACACAGGACTTCTACCTTCTTTTTATTACACACTCGGTTCACATTGTAGTGCTGACATCCAAAAATCAAAATCCTAAATATTTATCCTCGGCTGGTTTTTTTCATAGTATTACTTGCAAAGGTTGAAATCAATTTGTAAAACTTATTCTAAACTAGTGCAAATATGTTTTGAAACTCTCATTGTAAATGTCATGGAGCAATGCAGATACCAACATTTTGGACAGCTTTTTACATGTACTAACAGTACACAAAATCTGAAGAGATTAGCATCTCACTGCAAAACTAAAGGCAGATGACAAGGCTTCAAATAAATTACAGCAGCATAAATCTGTTCTGTTTTCAGGTCACTGAGATCTCTGGACACACCCAAGGGTTGTCTTTGTTTTTTATTCTAGGGAAAGAGAAGAAAAATTCACACAAAGGAGCTTCATACAGGAGTTTCCAGATCTTAGAGTAGTTCCACTTTTGAAGGTGTATATATATATATGCACACATATATATGTAGGATGCAAACACAGTAATTGTCAATCAGACTTTGTGTCTATCAGAAGCTATTTGTGTTCCTTCAGGGGACAGAAATGTCTTTTACTGCCTGGTAGTTTTCAAACATAACTCCCAAAAACTGTGCAAATCAGAATCTACAAGTTTTAACATTTAAAATGAGATTTGTCTGATCTCAGTGCAACTATTATCTCCATTTTGCTCGCAACCCCTTGCCTCCAAAACTCCATCACAACTACCAAATTGAAAATGGAGTAAGATCATAAAAATCAGAGCAAAAAACTGTTCTGTGTCTGTTCCCTAACATGGATCCCTATTAAATGGATCCCTCCTATTTTTCCACAAACTAATGTCCAAGACACCCCAAACTGCAGTTGAGTGTTGGAGGTAGCCAAATGTGTTAGCTCAGCAACTTCACAGCAGGATGGGATCTTCAGAGCAAACACATGCTGGGCTGGGACTTATTGTTAATGGGACAAATTCTCAGTGGTCAAATCCCACAAGCTCTAATGGAGCTACATCAATGAGGATTTGGCCACATTATTTTTATATTCTTTCCTCTGCTGCTTCCTTAACCACAGTTTAAGTCTCATCTTTTAGCAGAAAATTTCCACTTGGAGAAAATCCAGGCCCTGCTCCTAAGGAAAGATAAGGACTGTTAAGGACCATTAAATGGTGTGAAAATAAATCATCTTCCACAGTACTTCCCTCAAAGTCTCTCTGTGCCTGTTAGAAGATCAAATTATACCTGTCATAAATATCTGAACTTAACTATTGCCTGTGATGGATATACATAAGGCAGTTTATGCAGTTTTTACAGAAGGTAAAAATATTTATATTTAAAAGAGACTTGACAGTTGCATGTCAAGTTATATGTTCTGTAAAATACTGTTTTATGGAATATGCTCAGGTCATCCCAAGAGGGAAGAAAAATCATAACTGTTTTTCCTTGCTTTGTTTTGAAATAGTAAATATTTTCACCCTGAAGGTCACTAAAGTGTTCACTATATAGAGATTACTTATTTCAGCCACCATAGTTAAGCCACATATATACTGTACTTTATCTTTGTATTTATCAATATTCTACAGAAAGCTGCATGTTCTTATTCAAGATCACATTTTATTAATCCATGCTGAAAAATATGTACTTCGCATTTGGCAAAAAATTAGCCAGGTAATCACTTAACAAATTTCATCATATTTAAGAATGGTCCATGGGTATCAAAAACATGCTTTATCCCTAAACATGGTTTGACCCAAGTCTCCTTGTCTCAGCAATAAGAGATTTATTAGGTATTTCCAAAAGGGTTCCTCTATCACAATTCCTAGTCAAACACACCAGGAGGATAATACTTCTAATGTTATCACTCAGGAAACATCATGCCCTATACCAGTAAACCAGAACTCCCAGGGACAAGCCTTTAAACCTTAAAGATATGTCAAATAAATCTCATTATTATAAGAAACTTGACATCATAAATGAGCCTTTGATAGAAGCAATATTTCACTATGGATACTTGCAAACTCTGTAATAAAAATCAATTTAGACTTTCCAAAAGATTATTATAGAGTGGATATAATGAGAATTAAGGACAGAAGACTATTAAATCCTGTCTCTAATACATTCTTAAGAGCAGAACATCGTAATTTGAGTGTAAAACAAGTTTATAATGGATTTATCACGCTTACCTACTCATAGTATCAAACTGCTGAGAGAAGAGGTACTGTTGGAACCCAAATCAACCAAGAAAACTGCACAAATATGAGTATTTTAGTGAAATGACAGAGTAGTTAGATTGCATTCTTCCGGAAATCAAAGTGGCACTTGGACAACAGAGAATTTTTACAGCACATATTCAGTGGTCTCAGGATAAACATGCTAACAAAGGTTCTTTAATCTGAGCAGTCTTTGTCATCAAAATAAAAATAACAGTAATAAATCATTGTTTTGTGGCAATATCCCTGCTTGTTCATAGCTGAGGGTGTTTTTATCTGACAAAAAACCTCAAATAACCTCACATTGAGTAGAATGTGTAGGCTAGTACAAAAGTAATCACAACACAAAGGCAGAAATGTCTCTCTGCTCAGGTTCAAACTGAACCTCCGTGAGAGTTCAAGTGCAAATTATGCAAAACTCATTGGTTGAAGTCTACATTCCCACATTACTACACAAAGCAGAAGTGAAAACAAACTTGCACTATCAATTCAGCACCACAACTTTCCAAGGCTGGCCAGTCTGGGGTCCTCCTCAGTCTTTGCAGCAGGAACTATGGAAATAACACAGTACTGTGGATTATGGTACCATTCTCCTGAAACCATGTGATTGGAAAATACTGTGCTCCAGCTAAGGTCTTGCCAAATCCCAGACTGACACATGCCCAAGGGGCTAGATCAGTTAGCACAGACTTAGTAAACCACCTGAGACATCTTCATGACTATGAATTTTTTCTTCAGAAACCACCAAGGCCACATTTGAAAGATCCTTAACGTGATTAAACTCCAAGGTGCAACCTGGACCAACAGAATTTGAACATGTGCAAGCAGATATTTCTGCTCTGGTTTTCCCTTAGCCATTCCTCTGGTATCGAGTATCATGCCTTGTTTTGTGCCTCAAGGCTCCAAGTAAGTTACAAATCTAGCCTGGGAATCAGTTTTTCCTTTGCTAGGAGAAATTTCAGAGCCTGTATTTCCATACAACACAGTTCAGACCAGAGTATCTCCACAGCATCCCCTACCACAAGATGTATGCTAGATCCTACCCTGAGAGCAACAGCCAGGATACAACCTTGGAAAAGCTTTCAGAAGGAATTTGGTATACCTGAGTCCTCTTTGGGGAAGGAGCAACCTTGTCATTATTAGAGCAATAATGACAAGCCAATCATTATTGCTCTAAGTCCAGGATATGCAAAGAAGTACACAAAAAAGGTGTTCTCATATGAAGTTTGTAGAAATAGGGATGTTTGAAATGTTCATGTCAAAACCAAAACCAAGCTGATCTTCTCTAGTTTAAAGCTCTGCTCCACAGCCAAATAGAAATATAAGTCTATCATATATAAGCCTATCATGTGTGAATGAACTCTGATTTAAGCTGACTTACAAATTTAAAATGAAAATCAAACACCGCTGTGAAAAACTAATAATAGTGTCTAAAGTTTCACAGGAAAACAAGTTTTACTTCTGAAACTCGGAAACAGCCTTTTGGTATTTTTATCACCTCATGACAAACAAATCCCTTTGATTTTTAATAAACCCAGTTGTATTTTCTACAGTTTGCATGATTAACAATTCTTAAAAAAAAACTCCAACCAAACAAACAAAAAGACACATCAACTTCAAATACACCAAGCTCAAAATAGAATTTTGGAGAAGATCATTTTTATATGGAAGTCATCAAATCACAGAGAAGACTGTTTTTGCAGCCTGTTGTTCTCCAGGGTTTGTTCTTTGAGCAACTTTTCCAAGAGCAACATTGGTTCTGTTTGCAATTCATCTCTCCAGTGAGCATTTTCAAACTTGAAAAAGTGGCAGCAGAGTTAAAAAAAAAAAAAAAAAAAAGAAACAAAAAGGAGAGGCCAGAAGACAAAAATGTGGACACATTCAAAGCAGGGGTCCTAGAGGAACGGGAGGGTTCAGCTCTGCATGCATGTGAATGTATTTGAGATTTAAAGGAAATCTCACTCATGAGGCAAAACCGCTGGTGTGTGAGTTACCCGAGTGCAGCTTCCTCCAGCTTGGCAGGGCGGTGAGAGCCCTGCGGAAAGCAGCCACTGTGGTTTGACTCTCCCTGATAATAGCCCACCCTCCCTCCACCCCCTGAAAACTCAGGGCTCTAAAAATAAGAAGGAAGCAAAAGGAGAGCCATTTCCTTGCCAATGCCAGTAGCTGGGAGGCCTGGAATGATGCCATTAGATACCCTGCTATTTATTGCCCATTTCCACCCCCATAGGAAGCTCGGGGAAGTAGTTGCCAAAAGAAAAAAAAAAAAAAAAAAAAAAAAAAAAAAAAAAAAAAAAAAGGAGAAAAATAAACCTTCCTGTTTGGCTTAACATTTGACAGGACGAAGTCAGATAATTCTAGCTCTACATTTTGCACGTTCTTGCCCACAGTTGTTTTCCTTCAGAGTTCCTTCTGAAAACAAACAAGGATTTTTATACATCGCTGCTTTCAAAGCAAACACAGGAAGTATCTTCTTCAGTCTCCTTTGCTGCTTCTCTCCCTCTTCACTGGGCACTTTTATTTTGGACAGCACTAAAGCAGGGGCATGAAAATATATATGCTCATTAGTTCAGTTTCCTTCAAAAATGACTTTTTCATCTATACCAAATATTTTGCAAGTTAGTTGTGGTTTTAACAAGCTGTCTCAAATCAAAGACACTACTCTGGGGCAAGGAGTGGGAAAAGAGCAATTAACTGAATATAACATTTGTTATGTCCTCTCTGTCCAGATCAGAGAGGATTCAAATTGGTCTCCTGCCTGCCCAAGGAAGGACATACCTGCGAGCCTAAAAAGTTACTTCAGCACCTTCTCCTCAAGTAGTTCCACTTTATTTAAATTAAGGATGAATTAAAAGGACCAAGACAAACTATCACCTGGTGGAGCTAAGCTAGTCACCCAGCTCAGGCTCTCCAAAGCCTGCTCCCTTCGAGGAGATACAGCTTACATCAACAAATGACAATAAAACAGAAAAACTTTCAAAGCTGAGATTGGGTGAGTGTCTGGAGACCTGTTTGAAGTGTCTGGTCCAGACTGAAGCTGGCTAAGAAATGGTCCTGGTGGAGCCCAGTTTCAGTACAGAAGCACTCCAAGCAGTGATGCAGAAGGGTAACCACCCACCTTCTCCAGCCAGGCCACCAGCCTGATGGGGACTGGGCAGATTGAATCCTGCCTGAGCTACAGCCTACAAACATACCACAGGACAATAGAAACTGCATATGGTGGGAACGTGTGAAAATGCATCATTAGGGCAGGGTGGGAAGCTTGTTTTTCATCCTGCTAACATTTTTAGGATTACAACAACAAATTCTTCTGCACCAGGACACAAAAGAGGAGACAGAGTGGGAGACGTACCCTCCAACCCCTCCTCTGAAAAGAGGCATCCACACAAGACAGCCAAAAGCCCAGTAGTCAGAGCTTGTAACAGTGGAGGAACAGGAACCTGAGAATCAAGACCTCATGTTTGGCAGGCACATCTCCTGCATTCCCAGGAAAAGCTTTACCCTCCAGGGCATTGGCTATTCTCAGCTCTCTGCTCTGGCTTTCTACAGGAACTCAATGCCAGATCACAGAAATTTTTCCACGCAAAAGTTTCATCCAAAGCAACAAGTTTCCATGAAAAGTTTTGATGAAAAAAATGTTTTCTTGGAAAATTCCTAGCAAGCTCTAATCTTCACGTTAAATCATGGCCATGGATTTACAGCAGTGTGCTGCACACATGCTGACTGGAGCCTAGTAAAACTGTACTGAGCTCTGGTTCCTCCACCCCTCCTTTGGGACATGTAAAATCTTGCATCCTCTGGGTCCTACATAACCTCCTGGTCAAAAATGCAGTTCTTTTTTTTTTTTTTTCTTTTTTTGTTCTTTTTGTTATTAACCAGACTCCTGTTGTTTCTCAGGAGCAAAGCATCAAGACCTGAGTGTTTGTAACTTTCCCTTTTGCTTTCACCTAGTCATACCGAGAGTTTCTCCCAACAGGGATCATCTCAGATGCTCTCCCTGAATGGTGTGGCATAAACTTTCCAGGCACAGAAGGTTTTCTGTTACTAGAACAGAGTTACAAGCAGCTGAAAATTCTTCCCTTGCTCCCTGCTGTTTTGGAAGAGCAGTGCCATCTTCAAAATAAGCAGGGACATTTGAAAACACTGATGAATCTCCCTCCAATGCAGTGCACAATATCATGGAAGCTGCTTCTGTAAATGCAAGTGTTTGAAGTGCAATTCTCAGCTTTAATAAGATTTCTGCTTGCATAGAAATTAAGTTATATTCTCTTGGCAGCTTTCAGCTTCAAGAGGAAATGACATCTTTCTTTCATAAGCAGTAAAGATCAGGAGGCAGTTTAGCCCCCCACACTCCAGGTTTTTAGAAGGATGTTTTCCTATTCTTTCCAAAAACCTTGCAACCTTACCACTCACAGTCCCATTCTTTCCTTCTTTCAAAGGACAGCACTAGGGACTCAGCACAAAGCTACCTCTGACTGCATGCCATCCATATTAGAAACTCTAGATCCACGTTAAATTTGGGCTGAAGTACAACACAGTTGTCATACTGGCAACTAAAAACTTATGAAAATCATACATTTCTACGTGCAACAGACAAAGAACAGACACTGATGGCTAATCTGGCTTGAATTATCTCATATTTGGTGAAGGCCAAGTGCAAGCACGTGGACAGTTCCCCTGGAGCAAGTGCTGTGCACTAATGTTGTTTCACAGCAACTCATCTGCATGCTAAACCTTTTCATTTGCAGCTATGGCTCAGTCAGGACACAGTGTTGACCTGACCTTGACAAGAAGGAGCTGAAGGAATTGTGAGCCCTCAGCCTCTGAGCAGAAATTTCTTCCTGGCCAGATATTAAACCTAGGAATGTTCATTTTTAAATATATCTCTGAACAGTCAGTATGCATGTGAAACATACCTAGGAGGGAAATATATATGGGAGCTGTTCAAGTTTCACATACAACCAACACCACTGAGTCTACACAGTTTTCTCTTACTTGAAAATAATCAAGGCTTGTGATGCCAAAGGTTCAATCCCCATTCTCCCCCAGCACTAAATCCTGATAAATCAGTGTCAGTAAAGAGTTACTGTAATATGCACGTTGCAGATATACATGGTGATTGCCAAAGGATTTGGCACCTCCCAATTTCTGAGCAGTACAATAGAATATGGAAAAGAAAATAGTATTTTCTTCTAAGCCTCTTTTCCTTAAGCTGTCAAAACATCACCTACTCTGCTGTCTCACCCTCCCTGGCTGATAGCACCCTGCACTTTTACACTGTTTGTACTTGCTCTGCTTAGAATTCAATTTCCTCTGGTGATCTGCATGCAGGCAAATATTGCCCAGGGCACTAATGTATATTTGTTCTTCTTGAATTGCACACAGAAATATTGTTGCTATGCGGCGAGCACAAAACAATCCAGAAGTCACCTGACATCCTCCATCAAACATTTAGGAGTCATCAAACTTAATTTCCCCTTTGTGCCATAAAACACCGAGAGGAAGCTTTAATAGATTGTATTATGTAACGGTTCTATAAAAATAGCAGGCCAGCACTGGAGCACTTCCTTCCTGAGGCCCAATAACCTATGCTGAAAGGATACACACTGGTTTCCCTGGCAACCATGAGAGATGACACTAGGGGAAAAACAGCAACAAAAGGACCATTTTTTGCTTAGTAAAATAAGGTCTGGCTTCAAGCTTGTGATACAGTGAATACAGAGTGCCTGACAGAGAGAGAACCAGTTAATAATTCTGCTCAGGTCCCAGTGACCTTGCAAGGCTGTTAATGCTTTTCATTTCTTCTTCTACTGCCTGTAGAAAAAAAAATAAAAATCCAAAACCACAACAGCAAATTCACTTCAGCAACTATTAAAGTTTTAAATCGTTAAAATTAAAAAAAAAATAAAAGAAAAAAAACCACATTTGATGCAGGATTGTGTCAGAGATTGATCTGACCTCCTAGCATTTCCACATTTCTCCCCTCCACTTGCATAGATCTCAGGATTTCCACATTTTGGTTCAAAGAGACTCCATTTCCAAGCCTGCCATGCTTAGTACTCCATTGGCCAGCAGACAGCTGTTTTCAAGACAGGGCCTTTGCAATAACTGAAAACAAACTCCCCCCACAAAAAACCTCACAGTGACACAACACCACACTAAAGGCACAACCCAATGAGCAAGAACACTTAACAACATCATCTCTCCTTATTCAGCCCTTCCACAGCCCCACACTCTCACAAGGAGCCAGAGAGGAAAGTGACAAAAATGTTTTTTGTTTCAGTCTAACCATAAGGGCTGGAAGTTTCCTTGTGGCATAACCACATGAGCTTATTCTTGTCACCTCCAGCTTTTCCTGGACAATTTTTAACCCTTACTTGTTGCAAGAATTCCTGCTGAGGCAGCTCCTACACCAAGTTGCTTTCTTCACTTGCCCCTCACAAACCTCTGGCACATTAGAGTATTACACAGTATCAGTGGGCAAATGCATGTTTTTGAGAAAAATTTTTAAAAAGGGAAAAAAAAAAAGTCAGTTGTTTTCTCTACAATCTGGAAAGCAGCTGTCTAAGGCTCACTTCCAGCCTTTCTGAAAAACTCCCTTCCTCCTCCTTGTCAGTCAATAATTGAGGAAATGCATTTGAACAGGAAGTGTAGTGGCACACAACTCTCCTGCTGAGCAACTCCACCATCTTGAAGCGATCCCGGGCTCCTCACGCGAGCGAGTGAAATGTAACATGTCCTGCTGAGGAGGAAACCCAGGAACAGAGACACGACTCTACAGCACCAGCAATCCTGGCTGGAATGCCATTTCTGTCATTAGAGTTCCTTTGCTAAAAGCATGTCTTCAGTCTTCAAGTGGATATTTGGATATTCCTCTTCATTTCCTCTTGGAAGTGAAAAGGTGTTTGCTGTGGCTGTATTTCAGCAGGGGATTAAGTCACCCCTATGTGTTACCTACTTCACAGGATCACACACGTTCTTTTAGACCTGCTCACACCAGGTGAAATTCTCCCCCATACACAAGGCCAAGGCATTACATAACTATTTAGGAGCTTAAACAGGATTTGAGGGATGTGTAAGGCACTGTATCTGGATAAATTTCCCTCAAGATTATTCAATTCTGACACACTAACCCTTTCAAACACATACACGAGGACTTTATGAAGTGTCCAGTTTTTGCCACCTTCAAGGCAGTTTCGTGCAGATAGTACAACATTTTGTGGCTCCCAGCCCTAAAGTTAGCAATGACACAGCAAGGTAGCAACAGACCACAAAGACAGCTGTCACAGTGAAGTTCAGCTCCATTAAATCCAATTGCCCAATGGGATATTCCCTAATCTAACAAGGAACAGAGCCTCTGAATGATGCAGAAGCAGCAGCAGGGAGGAAACCTGGCACAGAGTCCCAGGAATTGAAGAGCCCAGCAGCAGCACAGTGCCTGTGTGTCCCCATGCTCATCCAGCAGCACAGTTGGTAAGTAGGGAGGCAGATGGAATAATCCCTCAGGTGTCCTACAGCTCCTGCTCCTACCTGGGAGCTGCCAGCCCAGCAGCCACATCTTCTGACTTCATTGCAAATCTTCATTAACTTGGAGAAAAAACCCTCTCTCTATCAGAAATGCCTCGCTCGCTGCCAATCGAGCAGCCACCAACAGCACCCTCTCCTACCCTGACAGGATGCCAGCCCAGGCACAGTTTACTCACAGCCCAGTTACTTAGTTACTATGCTAATTAAGCACTTGAGTAGGTAGTGCATTAACGTGCCAGGATTTCAGAAGTTGATATGAGCTCACTGGGCATTTCCACTTCCGAGTCACAGCAAGCAGCACAGGAATAATTAAACCAGCTATAAATGCCTCCAAAATGTAAGACAGACTGTTCATCTGAATTTTAAGGGCACAAGCATACAACATAGAATATTTTAAAACAATAAAGGAGAATTCACAGTCAGAGCTAAGTCTACAAAATTACCCCAAATATACTTAAGACAACAAAAATACAGGGAAGGTGCAGCAGTCCTGAAGCAAGCTGTAAGGAGGTGAAACAGACACCTGAGAGCATGCCAAGGCAGGTTAGTGCTGCCAATTAGAGCATGCTGAACTTGCAGCCACTAGTACCTGCTCACTGCCCTGCAGACACACTGCTGGCAGCAGGCTGTTAACATTTAACCAGGGCTCTGGGGCTGCTGTGGGATCTTGGTGAGCCTCTGGAAACCTACACAAGCTCCCTGGCTTTAGGCTGTACCTATGGGTTCAACACACACAACCATGGCACTCTTGGAGGATAACACCAGCAACTTCCTACAGCAACTGTCCAGCCAGCAGCTAGGCCTGGATTGCAACAATTAGGCTAGTACTGATACTGGCAACGACAAGAATTAAGGACAAATATCTTTTACTCCCAAATTAGCCATTTTCCCAGTTTACCTATGTAAATTGTATCATTTCACCATACCAGAGAAAACAGGAGCCCCAAAGGCAGGCAAAGCTTTTGATACTTTTAAGTTTGAGATAGTGCATGCTTCCAAAATAAAGTGCATGTCAGGATCAGGTCCTCCAGATTTACATCTTAATCCTTCCAGTAACAAGATCACAGCTGTTTAAAACTGTGCTGTAACATTTTCTCTTGTGGAGAAGGAGGTTATATATGAAAACCTAAGAGCAACCACGCTGCCTCAGAACAAATCACCCATCCCAACAGCCTTCCCCCAGTGGTAGAGAGCAGATCTCTCAGAAGGAGCAGAAGAACTGGGTGAGCACACACGATACCTCCTGGCAGTCTCCCAGCAGCCAACCATTTGAGGATCAGAGACTTCCTGTGCCAGACTCCTTTTTATCTATTTAGTCACCCTCAATTAATTTCTCTTTCATGAACCTGTCCAGTTGACCTTTGTACCCATAAAGCACACTATCTGGTTGCTCTAAGTGGATAGACAGGTATCCCTGGTATGTGAGGCAGCAGCATTTTACTGCTACTGAAGGGAGGAAACTACAAACCAAGAGCTTTTGCAAGGCTGCCTGCTTGACACAGCTCATGATTTCCCCAGCACTGCCTCCCACCATGCAGGCTACGTGATGGAATCAAGGAGGTGGGATAAAGCTGGACATCTCAGTGCTACCAGATCTGTAGAGACACAACAATTAGAAGCCTGAAAACAATTTAGGATTCGTGGGGACTTTCTGATGGCTGAAAACCTCTGAAGTATCTGAAAGCAAGCAGGAGTTTGCAGGAGCATCCCTATTTAAAGTGCTATAAAGCTGCCTCTGCAAAATGCATCAGAGAATAACATGGAGAAATTAATTTCCTTAGCTCCAAATCCGCAAGGAAGAAACCAGTGGCTGAAACCATCAAATAGCAATCTTTAATCAGTGCCTCACTAAAAGCTTGTTGTGATGACAAATTAAATGAAGACAGAGAAAGAAATGAAGAAGCATAGAAACACTTCAGACATGCTACCACAACTTTGAAGCCAAAGTTCCATCAATTCTCATCACAGCGAGAAAGATCTCATAAGACAAAAATAAACCCACCAGAACCACCAAAGCAAAAGTTACTGTCTCTTGGCACCACTGAAATATTCACCCATAACCCTCCTCACTGGTGTGCCAGCAAGAACTGCAGTACTTAAGTCCTACTTGAGCACTGAAAACAGCCTTTAAGTGGCATTGAAGTGAGCAAAGCAACCGTGCAGACCCCTTGGACAGGAGGGAATTCTGCCATCTG
The DNA here is from genome assembly GCF_903797595.1 of Erithacus rubecula. NCBI lineage: Eukaryota > Metazoa > Chordata > Aves > Passeriformes > Muscicapidae > Erithacus > Erithacus rubecula. The sequence goes on from NC_136687.1 coordinate 63,901,188, forward strand.
TGCTCAGCATCTGCTCAATGGATCACCTTCTGTTACTGTATGCAGCAGCTGAGCAAAGCACCTTTCACTCTGGAAGCTTTTTCCATGGTGAAACTGAGGCATCACTCAAGGTAGTCCTCTGATCACAAAGAATCACTGTCCCTGTTAAACAGATTTAAAATTAACCCAAGGAGAAGGTGGAAAAAAGCTTGGAAGATCTCTAAAGGGAAGCCCACAGGAGGACAGATTCTTGAAAACCTCTGTTTTATACATTCTGCATTGAGCAACTTTGAGTGTAAACCAGAAAAGTACAAAAAAAAAAAAAAAAGTCACAGACACTTAACAAGACTCTCCTGAGAATGAAATTGTGGAAAATCATCCAACATCTTCAGTCTCTTGCCTGGAACACAGGCAGAGAATGCTTCTGCTGCCTGCAAAAGGACAGAGAGGGAAAGGTCATGATCTCACCCTTGCTCTGCACCAGTGCACACACTTCATTCTTGGTGCTTGTGCTGTCTCTCTGATTTACACTCTCCAGAGACTCCTGGAAGGAGTGGAGTCTCTGGAATCTTGTCTGAGCTAGCCCAAGCACTGTAAAGATTCCTAGAGCATGTAATCCAGGAATACCATCCCCTACCATGCCTCCAAAAGCCATGGACAAGCCTTCTACATGCACATATTCACACCCTCTAAAAATAGAAATCCTTATGCCTGCAAGCACATCTCACCACCACGTATTAGTTTCTATCACTGGAAGTGTTGAGGATCCTGCCAGTTATAAGGCACACTATGAATCAAACCTGAAATAGGCAGAGAAGAGAATGGAAATTTTGTTTTAAAGGCAAAGTGAGATCTTATGTGTCCCACATTGAGAACTGAGTCTACCTAAATCACAAAAAAGCTCCATGTTCCCTGCTGCTCCCAAGTATAAGCTGTACTCCAAGCAGATCCTGTGCTGTTAGCTGTTACTTCCTTCAGGCAACTCCTGCAGGGAAGCTAATTCTGCTTCCAAGTCACATCTTCAGGGCTCCTTTTGCATGTTTGCTGTCAGGCATCCAGCACATCAAGGCAAACATTTGGAATAAAGCCTTGGGTGCAAGCCACATTTGTTGCTAAATAAACAAAGCCAATGCTAAAAAAAAACAATCATGCTTCAAGGTATAAAGCAACTGGGTTTTTTGGCCAAAGAAACACCCTGTCCCTCATTGCACCCCACATTTGGGGAGATACCTGGGCATGTGATCCCACTGCTGTCTAAAGCACTGATAAAGGCCAAAGGCTGGGAGCAGCCAGGAGAGGAGATAAGCCATTGGACTGACCTAGCAAATCACACGCTTTGTTCAGCATGTTTCCTGGGGATTTGAAACAGCTCTTCCCATTCTCTCTAAACCCAGATAAATAAAGAGTGATGGCTTTAGAGCTTTTCAAGTGACAAGAGCAGGAGGAAAGGCAGGCCTATAGTGGCAGACTTTAACGAGTGTGCTGTCAGCTGACATAGGGACCTGTATATTGGCTTATTGAGCAGATTCCTCCCACAAAGTGACAATAACTTGTCCCTTCACACACAACTCCAGTAAAGCTTTAGTACTTCCTCTATCCATGTCCTGACTAATTAAAACAAAACAAAACCAACCCCACCACAACCAAAAAAAGCCAACACCATCCTGAGAAGGCCAACCTACATCACAGCACTGGGCAGAGAAGAGATTAATTTTCAGTGCTGTAACTGCCTCATGAGTCTTATCTGTCTTAAGTATCTGACACCCCATGACAAAATCCAAGTACTGAAATTTCAGTACAACACTGAAATAAAGGCAATAATAATGCTGCAGGTTGCATGGACAAACACTAAGCAATTAAAGAGCAAAGAGCTGGCACAGAGCAGTTCCACCCTCTCCATGGCACCTATTCTATCTGGTGTTACACCACCAGAAAAACAGTGGTGCTACCTGAGCAACCTGCAGGAGTGGAAAAGGCATAATTGAGCTGCAACATATTCACAGAAATATTATTTGCACTTTTTCTTCCACATGTTCCCACACTCTCCATCTAAGCTGAACAGAACACCCACAAAAGGTTTGTGGTTACAGCAAAAGTAAACCCATTATCAAATTTCTCTGAGACTGTCCTGAAAGTTTACATTGTAAGAGGAAAATCAAATTTTATGCATCTGATTACGAACACCACACATCTCAAAATAAACATGGCCAGCCTGATTTGGGACTATCTGGGACAGAAAACATTCAACAACTGTAGGAAGAAATGTATTTGATACAGGGAGTCTTGTAAATGAACTTTAAATTCTATCAGTTTATTTTCACAGCTCTCACTCACTGGAAGCTGCTCTCTTTAGTTCGATTCCTTTAACTTCAGCACTTGTTTGAATAAATGTTTTGTGCTCAAATATAGCTGTGCTGACAAAAAATGGGTGCAATATCCCATAATTCTCTACAGATGGATTAAGGATTTCTCTCTATCATGCTTCTGACAGTCTCTGTGCAATTCAACAGGTGTATCAAATATTTCCAGTTATCCTCTCATAGTCATAAACACAGAAGAGAAAATTAGGGCACAACTTTAAATATTATATCTGGAATATACAAAGCTGACATTATTAATATGCTTTTGACAAAATATATAAAATGTGTTTTGTAAAAGTGTGGAAGGAATTAAGCTCTAGACCAAAAGGTGTGTGTTTTGGGATTTGATGGGCTTTTTCCTTCTAGGACTTCTCACTGCAAAAGAGGTTTCACAACTTTAGGGCAGATCAGTCAAGCAGACAAAGACATATATGATGGCCACCAGAATTTCTGGTAGTTTCTACAAGAATATATACCATCAAATAGTCTCCAAGATTTCAAGACAAATGCATTTGAGTCCCAACAGTGAATAGCTGATCTGTTCCAATAAAACACAAAATCTGCCTCCTTTCAGAGTTTGACCAGGAACATTTGAATTAAGTCAGTGAATAAAAGGCATTCCATTCAGTGCATTTGCCTACTTTGAAAGGTCTGAAACCAATGAGGATCCCAACAATTATTCTAGGAAACAGTATTTTCTCCAAGCACTTTTGTTGGTTTAAACAAAATTGTTCATTTTGCTCAACTTTGAGGTTCAAGTAAACTAAAAACCTCAGAATTATTCTCAGCTCAAACCCATGAGATCCAAAGAAAAAGGGCTAATTTCACATAGTTTTGGTACTGACTCATGTAGTAAAATTGGGCTCACACTAGTTTTTAGGACAACATGTTTACCCAAAATTGCATAAACAAAATCTGTGAGGACTTCACCCACAAGTGCATTTTTAAGGAGTTCATTCTTGGCACAGATGGGGACAACTCCCATCAGCTTGAATGGAAAACCCACCTGTTTATGTCAGGACTGACTTTGTTCTGCAGCACCTGCAAACACAAGGCAGAGGACCAGCATCCCCACAGCTTAGTGATGGTTCACACCTTTGTGAAGTCACTCTTTTTGATGAGGTGGACAGCAGTGATCAACCAGGATGTGGGCTGGTGTGTTTTCAGAGATACTCAGCAAACACTGTGCCATAGTTAAGCAAAAACAAGAGCACTTCTTCTGTCCATCTTAAGGACTTGTTTGGAATTATAAAGACATATGGTATTTTTAGAGGCTGAAACAAACTGACTCACACTCACCACTGCCAACTGAGAATAAGGCACATTTACTGATGTAACCAATGTTCCACTTCAATCTGCTTTCCCATCAAACCTTAACATTTTATTTTAGCTGCAAAAAGGTTTATTAAAACACTGTAGCAACATGATAATTCTCTCAACTGAGAAATGCAATGCAAAGCTCAAAAAACCCAAACCTATGCAGCTGCACTAGTTTTAAAAAACAACCTGAGTTGCATAGCATTCTACAGACTTCATATTTTATTGTGCTGTTTAAATGAAAAGAAACAGTTATTCCTCTGGGGTTTTTTTACACACACAAAATCAAGGAGGTATGGGGTAACATCTCTAACTCTGTCACCAAATTCACTTTGTGAATTGCTTTTGCTGTCCTTAACTGGCAGAAAATAATGATTTGTATTTGTCCTACAACAGCACCATCGCTCTCTTCCCAACAAACTCAGGTTTTCTGTTATATGAGTTAGACACATAACTGCTTACCCACCCATTTCAGCAAGAGTTGGAGTTAAATTCTGGAACCTGAGCTGTATGGGGGGTTTTAAACTTGCTAGATGGAACATGATTAACATGTTGGATTTATTAATTGGTCACAAAGATACCTCTTACACAGGAAGCAGGAATATCTTTGCAAGAAGGTTCCCAAGATAGAGTATTTTAATTTTCTCTATGTTCTGCTCCCAGCGAAGCAGCTGAGTGAATGACACACCACTTTTCTCCTAGATGACAGCAAACAAAAAGCACAGGAAAAACTTATACTGTAGTGAATCACATGCATATTTTGACTGGTGGAAGCTCTGCCAGAGAATGGAAAGAAAGATGAATTTAGCTGGTTTATCCCTTCCTTCTCCTTCCACGCCGACGAACACAGTGCCTCCTCACAAAGGCTGCCCGCAGGCTGGCGCTGCTCCAGGCAGGCACTGGTGTGTGCCGGCTGTGGATCAGACAGCACTTTGTCCTGGCCAGGATGTGGTCTGCCTTTGTAACGAGCCCCATGCAAACGGGCGCCCATCAGCCCCTGCAGCCGGCTCTGGCAAACACCACTTGTCCCTTCACTAGACATAAATGAACTGTAACTACCTCAAAGGAGAACAAACAATATAAGAAAAGAAGGGGAAACATCCAGATTTAACCAGATTAACGATAACGGCTCTCCCGAGGGAAGGCTCCCTGAAGAGGAGAATTCAGGGACTTATTAGCAGCCATTAACCACGTTTCTGGTTTGTGATGTGCCATGCAGTGAAAAGTACAAATCTATGACTTCCCCTGTAGAAGAATTTGGGAGGATTACTAGCTTCACAGAAGACAGATTAGTCACAGCATAAACTGCTGCCCTAAACATTTCATATTTGTTTTGCATCCCCAGCATCCTTCTAAAAATAAAAGTCACAGGAAAAAATATCTGTGCTGGGCTTAAAAGAAAATGCACAGCACCATCACTACTCCTCTGCTGCACTAAATACTTGTTAGTTATCTGGAGCCCTTATTTTTATCATCTTACTTAAGCCAGGAACACACGGACTTCAGAAAAACTGCTTCTTATCAAAAATTGCTATTGCAATGTTTGTATTAAGAGAAGAACAATGAACAGCAAGGAACTCAGAGTCTTTCCTCAAACTTTCTTACCTTAGTCCTGCCAGAATGCTGTTAATGCATGATCCTGGGAAGAAAGATCAACAGAGTTTCTGCTGTGTCTCATTTTCAGGGATGCAGGATTCCATTTCTGAAAGCAGAAAGATTAGGGTAACTGAAATCTGAAGTACTGATACTGTGCTGACAGCAAGCTCTTAACTCATCATCAGATGCAAGTCTTGTCAACTGTATTTAAACTCAGACACAGAAGCAAAAACTCCATGAAAGCAACAAGAAACAAGGAGCAGCCAGACTGGCCTCTCTCATGATTAACACAAGATAACCACCTCTATCCATCTACAGACTCCACCACCCTGACTAGGGAAAACAGTTTCAAGGGACAATTGGACCCAGATATATCATGTTTGGATAGTGGTGCACTTGCACCAAACTAAAGCAAAGATGTGTCTAAGCAGGTGCAGCTGACTCTGAACTGCAGAGCTCTGAGCTGCTCAGCAACTTAAATATCCCTACCCAAGTGTGAAAGACCACAGCTCCTCCACTCTCTTCACAAGTCTCAGGCCCAGGACAAATTATATATATATATATGCAGATAATATAAAGTAGAATAGTTAGGTATGTTGAACCCAGCATACTTGCAGCATCCTCAGGCAAACAGATTCCTATTCCATCGTGACCTCATCACAGAAGATGTTTGAGACCACTTGCACTAAGCCTGTTCACCAAACTTCAAATCAGCAAGGTGATACAGCCACCTTTTATGTGCCCAGCAATAAAACAGAAACTAATACACTTTGGGCTATTCCAGAAAAAAAACTCCTGATTCTTATGGAATACCACCAGTAAGAGCTCCCAGCATTAAGCAGAGGTCAGTTAGAAAACACTGTGGCAATTATTTAATCTAATTTGAATCTGTGGTCAGCTATTCCTTCTTTGGGAAAACTGAGGACCTTTCATCTTCCACAATTTTTTAAATGGAGATTTCCCAGCTGCCAAGCAGAGACAGACACTAAACTGCATCCAAATTATACTGACAACATCCATCAGCAGGTGCTTGGCACCCTGCTCCTGGTTTGGGAAAGAGCTTCTCCAACCAGGAAGGGGGTCTAGGGAAATGAGACCATTCTCTCCAGGTTGCTCAGTACAGAAGGGGCTCAACAGTGCTTCCCTTACTGCTCAGTCCATTATTTGGGGTCTTCAGGTACTAAAACCTCATTGCTTGCACAGCTACTGCAGCTGAGGTTCAAGTCAGGAGCAGGTTCAGCAAAGGCTAACATTATTCCAGGGCACTCTGAACTGGTGCACTAAGAACTGTTGTGACAGAACATTCAGACAAATCTCTTCTTTTTAATCTCAGTTTTATCAACACTGGGGTCATACAATATACTAGAACAGCCTTCCAGAAAAAATTATCTTTGGGGTTTATAAATCTTACTTACACACTTACAAATCACCTGTGCCTGTCTACAAAGACTCCAGTTTGGCAATAACACTTGTCTGTGTTATTGCACAGTCTCCAGCAACTTCTTCCTTCTCATTCTCTTTCAAATGGTTTTTGTCTCCCTGAAGCACCACCCCCTTCCCCAGCCAGTTCCACTCTGCTCCTAATGGAGATAGGGTTAAATTTACAAAGTGTTTTTATCCTAATTACAAGGCTTTCAGCTAGTACCTTGGTCTCAGCCCCAGCAGGAAATGATATGCAAAATATACTTTCATGCATCTGACAGTCCCCAAAACTACCGGTCATATAAATTCTGCCAATTTACTCTAATTAAAGCTAAGCAGTGTCGTGTGTGCTTAAACGGTCAATCTGTCTTGAAGTAATTACACCTGAAAGCAGGAATACATCAGTTTCCTTCTCCTGGAATTAAACTCAGATGGGGCAGCTGAGAAACAGTCAAGAGACATTTGCTAATGATTAAATCCAAATCACATCTCCTTGCAGTGCTCTTACCAAGTACAAGCTGCTGCATGGATGCTGATGGATTTGTGGAGGAAAGAAGCAGATGGTACAAGGCACTTGTCAACACAGCCCTGCCTACACAAGACTCTCTCTCACACCCAGTGCTGCAGAAGCTCGTGCTCTGAAGCAGTGCAGTAGGGAGGCAAAATGAGACTCTGGGAGAATGTAAAATATATGTTGTGCTTGCAGTCAGAGCTCCTGCTGTGCTGGAGAACTCCCACCTCCCACCTTGGACTGCCATGTCCAAGATGTCTCTCATCTCTTGATGGTCCTTTAGAGAAGACCAAAGATGAGTTTCTAGAAATAGCAACAATATTGACTCAGTTAGGAAAAGATGAAGAGGCTGCATTGCTCCATCCAAATCCTCCTTCCTGCTCTTGTGTACAGAGCAAGGAGCACAGAAGGCACAGAAGGAAAGACAAAAAAAGAAATCATTAACCACTAACCACACTTACACAACCATATTTTGCCATGCCACTCAACAGCAGCACGTAACTCCAAATTCCCATAACTCCTGACACAGTGCTCAAAGACTGTTAGTCAGAAGGATGCTTACTTTGGCCCCCTAGGAGCTGACAAATTCTGCTTTATCTCCCTGGGATCTGACGAGCCCATCCTGTCACACGGGAAGACGATTATGAATGACAATGCAATGAGTAACTTCTTAAAAAGGCAAAAAAAATCTGACTTGAATATTCTCCTCAGATTCTCATCCTCTGCTGGTTCACTGATATGTGCTAAGTTTCCCAAAAGGGGAAGGACATACCACTTGAAGACAAGCAGGAACCAAGTTTACTGCCATTCAGGAGATAATGTCATCAACATATAAAAGCTTATATAGATGCATCGCTAAAAGATTAACCTAAACCCATTTTCAGCCTCCAAATAGGAGTTTGAAAGATGCAATAAACTGTGAAAGGACAAGCCAAGGACCTGTGCAGCTCTTTAAGCTATCTATGATTTGTCCATCCTCAAAACAAACTAAAAAGCAGTTTTTTGTCAAGTTTATACTTGCACTCCTTATACAAGAAGTGAAACTATGTTCCCTCCCATTATCCCACTAATCATCTTCCTTATCTAAACACAAAAATGGGTTTTAATCAGGTTAGATTAAAATATTCTGAAGGATACCTATTTAGGAATCAGAACTATTTATTGCTTAATTACAATACAATCCAGCCATACTCATCAGAACAGGACAGTTTTTTCTATCCCTCTGAACCAGGATTTTTCCAAAATGCCAGAAACAAATTTTAGGTGTACCTAAAATAATCTACTGATTATTATCTAGAAATAGTCTAGGTCTCCAAAATGCAAGCATAGACATGGCATGACTCTGTGACTGAATGTCACAGTTTGTGTTTTGTTGAAATATTCCAGATTAACCTGTTAAAAGTTGCTTTGGCATTAAAAAGCTGCAGTATTGGGCACAGAAGAGAAGGGAAGAGACAAAAACAAAGAGCAAAGTTTTCCACTATCAGAACAAGGCAAAGCAGGATCAGCTGCTTTTTGAAGATAATTTGTTGAGAGAGACCTCACATAGTCCCCAAGGCTGCATTTTCCATTCCAGCCTCACCATGGAGTATTGGTTGCAGCAGGACTGTTAATCACTGCTAATTGTGAGGACAGCGCTGAGGCAGGAACAACTGTCCCCAGTGAAGCCAGCTGAACCAGTAACTTCATTTTAGCTTCCTTAAGGGCTTTGGATGTTCATGATTCCAGTCACTAACAGGAGTGGGTAAGTGAGTGCCTGCCCTAGCAATGAAAGATATTAAGACGGTAAACCTATTTTCTTATTTTAGCCCAGCTAACAACAGAATAAACTAACCTTTACCATTAAACCTGAACCAAACAGCTTAATCCAAGTGTAAGGCTTCTCAGCCACAGCTGTCTTGCACCTTTAAAAAAGGAAAGGAAGAAAAGCTAAGTAAATATTCCCTTTGGAGACATTCAAGATTCCCTTCCTTCCCCCCAGCAGCAGTAATATATGTATCTTCATCTTTTGGATTTTTTCCAAGGTGCTTAACTTTGGAATTTACATATTATGCTTGCCACAGCAAGTGTCTCCTTAGACTAACGCTCCTCTTCCATACAGGTCTAAATTCTGTCACTCCTTTTCCCCAGAGCTTGCAGTAATGAGTGGACAGCTTCTCTGCAGCAATTGTGGTCTGTCAGAAAAAACAAAGCAGAGGAAGTATGTATCATTTGGCTGTCTCCTTAATTTTAGTGTAACAATTCCATTTTTAGGTACAGAGAGTCCGTAATAGAATGGGCATATCCGAGTTTAGCACACAAAGCTCTAAATAAGACTGCTGCTTTACAAAACCACAGCACAGAATGGCAATTGTTTCTAGTGTGGTAACCGCAGTGATTGAGAGATGCCCAAAGTAACTTGTTTTTTAAAGGGGAAACTTTAGTGTGTGGTGGCAAGCTCTGAAACCACCGATATAAATGGATTAGGCCGTGAGCACAGCAAACAATAGTCCCATTACTTTGGCTTAGGTCTGTTTTCACAGAGCTAGAGAGTACTTAAAAAAAAAATCTCCTTGGTCTTTCCAATATCACTGCAGGGCTGGGCCGGGACAGAGACACTTTCTGCAGGCTCACACCAGGATGTGCTAATATTATCGAGCCTTTTGCTTTGTTGTCGTGCTATTCTTGCTTAGCTTCTAATGCTCCATGAATGCATGACTGCTCTTTCCAGTCCACATAACAGCTATATTACTGGAGGTTCCAGCCTGTTGTTTTTCTTCGAAGCTAGGCTTCAGCCTTGGTTAATGTTTGCCCAGAAATATGTAATTGCGGACTTCCTCCTCATAAACCGTTCCAGAGCACAGGCTGCCATCCTTCCATGTTATTATTATCTGTGTGCCTGCAGGCTAGAGCAGGGTGTGCACTCACATTTGAGAGGAGAGATAACCCTTTCCTTGCAGGAAAGGCACTCAGTGCCTTGGATTGAGGCAGCTGCTGCTAAAAACAGGCGACCTGAAAAATTTACTGGTGTTATTTTCTGCCCTCAGATTACAGAATAAAAACACTTTTAGCACAGGCCTACTAGGTCACAAATAAGTGTAAGGGAAGGCGAGTATAAAATCATAGAATAATTTGGGTTGGAAATGGCCTTAAAGATCATTTTGTTCCAGTCCTTCTGCCAGGGGCAGGGACACCTTCACTATCCCAGGTTGCTCCAAACCCTGTCCAGCCTGGCCTTAGACACTTCCAAGGATGTGGCAGCTACAGCTTCTCTGGGCAACCTGTGCCAGTGCCTCACCACCCTCACAGTAAATGGACCTTTAAAGCCATTTAATTCACAGCACTGCATATACTTATTTGTGATTCTTAATTTTTTATTTCTGATTATCACTGCATTTTATAAAAATCAAGTTCTTCTAAGGTCTTGCCCAGATCCTTGCTGGAGATAGCCTGGTGTGCTTTCCAATCTTCACTTTCCCTCTTTGCCCTCAAACCATCCAGATCTGGGACCTGTTAGAGTGTGTTAAAGCTCACATCCAGTCTATTCACCTGGATTGCCTCCAAGGAGAAGCAAGGGTAGAGTGGAAGCCAACTTGAGCCCAGAATCTCACCCTGATATAGATTTAGGGTATGTCTGGCACACAGACTAGTCCAGGAATTGGGAAGACCTCCTGGGTCAAGTAATCAGGCATAGTCTAAGGGATTCACTGTCCTTGAATACACAGATCACAGGAAACAGGGTGGATCAGGCAGAACCTGCAGACTAATCTAAACAAACCCGGGTCCAGCTCCTCTGCTCAGAAACATTAGTGAATATCTGGAGTGCAGTGAACTAAAGCAGTACCTCAGGTGGAGGAGTAGTACAGTGAAAAGTCTTCACTTCCTCCCAGATTGAAATTTATTGACAAGAGCAACAGCTGGAAAAAGCTTAGCCATCACTTAAACCAAAAGGTATCTTTATTTCTGACAACTGCTGGGTTTGAAACATGATGTTTTTAGTAGCTTTCAGATGCCTCTTCTTCCTGTGCTCACTACAAACTATGTGACAGTTTAGAGAAGGGCTGTGTTCCACATAAAAATGAGATATAGCAGAAAGATATTTTAAAATAGAACAGAAAAGTAGTTGTGGCTTAGTGAACAGACTTACAGCTATTAAGTTATTTTGGAAGGAAAGGGCCAAGTAAGTCTCAGGATAAATAGCCAGAGCTCCAGAGACATTGAGGACAGACTCTCATAGTGAAATTACTGAAGGGCCTTGAGTTTACTTCCAAGCCAATTGTGATTTGCCATACAAGGGCAACCTGGTCAGGCTGAAAGCACACACAAAATGGAAATTATCTTCTGAATCACGAGTAGCTTTCCATGACTGACAAACCCACTGTCAGCTCAGACTGATCCATGTGACAGTCATCCACACATTGTCACAGTCTGCCCCAAGACATCCCCCCAGAAACAGGAGCACTTGGCTTAGCAAAATACTCAGAAAAGGTCAATAGGGGTTTGCTTCAGTAAGGAGCCATTCAAAACTGGAAGATGAGCTGCAGGACTGGGCGCTGGCAATCACAATATTAACAAGCAACTAGAGTGGGATAATTTTTGAGCATGAATTTCAACAAAGCCAGCTTGTTGCTAGAAGGGTGTTCAGCTACTGAAGATTTGTCCTTGGATTCCTGTTGAAATCAATCCATAAAAATCATATTAAAGGATTAGGCATCAAGCATTTGTGTGTTGATGTGCATAAGAAATTCTTCACTCACAGACTGCTGACCTTACATTCTTAAGAGGATCTTTTGCCCCATAATAAAGTGTTCACTGTCAACAGTAATTCTTGTGCTTCATGCATCTGTTGACAGAGCCTGAAGAGGAAGCTTTTCTGCAGGTAAAAAGTTTAAATGCTGTGCTCCCACAGGGCCTTTGTCCAAAGCATGATGTAGGATTTGGACATTTTAGCAAATGGCAAAGTACCAGTTGTGATATTTATGCCACAAGTGAACTGTGAAAAAAGTTCACACATTTCCTTCACAAATCACACATTTACTTCAGAAGTTTGGTAGTTCAGGAATTAAACAGCTCTCCTGGCATATCTATCCTTCTGTTGTCATCTGTATTCTTTAGGCACAGACATACTTCTAACACAATTATACAGAATAACTCATGAGCACACAAGAGTCCTTATATTATGTCAACAATCCTTGTTTACTGAATTAATAAATTTATACTGTGCATGTTTTTATAAAAATGCACCATTTCAGATGTCTGAACTAATTTCTAACTAACACTAATTTCACAAAGCACTGAAATCATCCCTGTGCATAATCCATGCACAACAGTGAAGGAACAAAATGACATGCCCAACACAAGCCACCTGTGCTAGTAAGGAGTTCCAAGCAAAGAGATTTAATAGAGGCCCAGAAAAAACATGTTTTATAATTGGGTAACCAATTCCCAACTATGTAAATCCAGGGAAGAACTGGGCACAAAGTTGACCCACAACTGCCTGGTGGGCTGCAGCTACTTGGCCAAATCAAATTCTCTCACTACAGACAGAACTGCACTCTCTGCCTTCTTTCTCTCCAACCATGCAGGAGTACTGGTGGCCTGCCAGGATTGAAATCTCTGCAGAAACACGAGAGGCAGGCAAGGTTTGCTGTGATCCCTCACTCTCCCACTATCTTCCATGGGGACAAGGTATATGATGTATTTCATCTTCCCTGCCCTTTCTGTCTACTTAAAAAATAAATCTCTACTCTAAATTGTTATTGCTGGCATCTCCAGATGTTTCTTTGCTCAAGAAAGTTGCATCAGTTCACACTAAAGCTCTCTGCAGATGTGCACCATTTTGCATGCCAAAGATTTGCTTTCTGCCTGCACTTAAACTAAATGCACTCAGCTACAGAAGTTACATCCATTGAATTGGAATTGGTGTTAGGAAAGGCCAACTTAACACAGCTTGCCAGCTAGAAATTCTATCTCCAGACCTCTGCAGATAATTTCCTAGCCAGCCCCTTGTGAAAGAGTCCTGCTCGATGGTAATTGAATTTACTGCAAGAAGATGGAAACAGTGAATACAGGAAAATAACAGTGCTTCATATCTTTGGGTAAAATGGAGTGCTTGTGGCTTCCCCAGCTCCACAGCCTGCCCTGTTATACCTCATCTATCAGTCCCAAAAGCATCTTTTACTTTTCACAGAATGGTTTACATTGGAAAGGACTCCTGGGAGGTCATCTAATCCAACTCCCAGCTCTGAGCAGGTCCAGTTAGATCAGGTTGCTCAGGGACTTGTCCAGGAAATAAGAGATTCAGTATTAGAGCACTGGGAAAACCATGAAGCATTTCAAGGAAATCACATAGAAAAGTAATTAAAGTTAGCATGTGGAGCCTAAACAGAGAGGCCCCAAGTTTGACTCCAGTTCCTAGGTCCCACTCCTACCTTAGACCACAGGTGCTGAAACCAGGAGCTTTCTGTTTTACACACAGAGTTAAGACAGAGAGGAAAGGTAACAATCACAACCACCTGCATGGCACAGCATGGATTCACCAAAAACTGCTTTTGCATTTTGGGAAATGCATTTTTAGGACAGCTGTTCTATAAGTAGAGAGGCCGGGTCCTAGCCTGATGCAAACCAGTGCTTAGCAGCTGACACCGCGTGGAAAACTGCCTCACAATTTGATTCTGTCAAAAAAAATTCTCTGTAAGGAAATCTTACATATTCTGTTGAAATGCAAGAGACAAGCAGATTCTTCCAGACACCCCCTGGTTCATACTGAATCACTACTAGCACATACATTGGAGTCTTGCTCAAAAACAAAGGACAGAATACAGGGTAACAAGCACTCAGTCACGTCTGACACGCACACTGTTTCCACAGAATTACTCATCTCTGTGAGGTCTGATAGATGTTAAAGGATTTTTCCTAATTCACACACAGATGCCTTGTAAATAAATGGCAACTATTCATATGACTAAATAGTTACTTTGTAGGTATTTTGAGAGAAGTGTTCATGGAGTTTCCAATAATGCCATCCTCAAAACATAAACTGCGCACTTCCCCTCCTTTCACTTGTTTTTCAGGAAATCATATTTTCAGACTTCCTGTGGCTGACACAGCCTGGGTAGGTCAGGCTGTGTTGTATCACATCCCACAGCATGTGGCAGAGTGTGAGCTTCCCACGGTGGTGATGCTCCACAATGCAGCAGGTGAGAGAGTCAGACTGGGAAATGCAGAGCAGCTTTGATTTGTTTCAGTTTCTTCATTCCTGGCATGACCTACAGTTAAACAAACTGGCTGCCAAGGGAAATAGGAAAGGGATGCTCTGAGCTTAACTGTGTGGTTAGCACATTACATCTTTCTAGGAGTTAACCTACAACATTAAATCCAAATGATGGATTTGAGCATCTCTCTCTGATAGCACCATCTGCTTTCACACCCTGACCTAGCTAATCTTAATCCTGCAGGGCCCTAGACTTTCATCAGCAGATAAATTCAGAATTTGATTCCTAAGACACTGCTTTTCTCAGCTCCTTTTTTAAAATTTTGATAGGATTTTCAGGCTAACTTTTCTTCTGCCTATTGCACTTGCAAGCCTTGCTCCAAGAAAACACATTGGCTGTGAACACAGCATAAGACCTAGCCTGAGAAATATTTCAAAAAGACTTCTTGGCAGCAGATAGGGAAAGCAGGCATCCCCAACATAGCCAACAGCTGTTTTCCTACAGTTTCCATATCCCTGAAGACTGGCGATAGGGGAAGAAAAGTGCATACAGCAGGACAAGAGAAGAAAGATGAGGTGAGAAATTAATATTCCAAATGTTCACTAGAGCAAGGAGCTCGTGCTCCTCTCCAGACAGCTCAATGTCCTAGACACCAGATCACTGTATTATCTCTTTAACTTCCCTAATGCTTCACTATAACCAGTACAACAGTCTCTAAAAGAACAAACCGTAAGACACCACCACCCCATGTTTCTGACTCTGTAAGCAACCCTGCCATCTCATCTGTTCATCCTCCCTTAACAGCCAAAGCCTGTCCATTACCATACAAATTCAATTGTAAACAGTCCTCTTATTGCAAATAATTTTAGCAGAACCATACAGCTAATAAATTCGTTCCATTATTAGCAACAGCTTGGGATTGTGAACTAATCAATATCCTGGGGTGCTGAGGGGGGAGACAGCAAATCTAATCAAGACCAAACAGAATTTACACCTAGAATCCTAATTCACAATTAAAAGCTTTGAGAATAGCAATTTACAATTACAAGCTTTGATTCCTGACAGCCATTTTTCTACCTATCAAGCAACAACAATATATTACATTATACACATAATCAAATGATGGTCTTACTGCTCTACAGATCTCTACATTCATCAGCACCATTTTCTCTCTAGAAGGGTGAACAGGTGAGAAAGGCAATTCAGGATCCTTTTGTACTTATACTTTGCTGTCCACACCTTTGTGTGTTAGAAAACAAAGGGGATTGTGACAAAGGGGTTACAGCCAGATATCACTAAGTTAGCTTCCATTTATCTGCATATCCCATTCCTATTAATTACCCTACTGTAAAAGTCAGGGTGCCCAAGGTCAGGGCTGTTCCTATACTCAGATCTGGCACCTGGAACCAATGCTCTCCATCTGGTTATTAATTGCCCTCCCAACTGGCTACTAACACTACTTATCAGGACCTCATCTTCCAACACACTGGGAGAGTTGTTCCATTTCTTTCTGTAGCCCTGTATTTGCCAAAAAAGGCACCCATGCAAGTGGAAGCCGTCACTGCACCCATGAACTGTATAGCTCTGAATCGGGCTACACCCAGTGCTCTGCATTTTTCACCCACGTGCACGCTCCGGAACAAACAACCTGCTCCTTCACTTAGGAATCCTTTGGTTCAACACACAAAACAATGGCATTCCTTGTGAAACTTAGAGCATAAAGGGCAAAAGCAATGCAAGGAAAACTGAGCTTTCCATCTGTTTATGTAGCTATGTGCTGTGTAAAGCCAGAACGCCTGGCTGGAGCTGGAGAGACACACGACTGTGGCACACAAAGCAATCCACCTTCCTTCAGTCTGCTCGCTTCTACCCAGCTGCGCTCGTGGATTCCTGCAAAGGGAAGAACTCAAAGCTCCTCTGGGCACACACTCAGGCTGGACTTGCATAGCAAGAAAAGAGAGGTAAGTGATTTCCTCTTTGCCTTTCTCACCTTGCTCCCCCCTTTCCACATATTTCTCCCAAGTAACTGCTGGGATATAATACAGCAGAGTTTTGTTTAAACCTTCCTAACACCATGACTGTGATTTAGGCAGCAAAAGGATTAAGTCCACATGCCTTAGGAGGAGGCAGGACAAATTCCTGCTCAGCCATATGATTCATTTGAACGGTAGCAGACCTGGAAAAAATTTTAAAAGGTAACATGGGCAGACAATATACACAAACACACTTCAAAAAACTAATAGTGCAATATTAAACAAACATGGCAAAGGGCATATTTGCCTTCTTGTAAGGATTCTATCCTGTGTCTCTCTGCACCCACAACTCACTAGCCTCAAACTCATCACCGCTGGCACAACCATGGACATTACAGTTTGCCATGCAGGATGTGCTTCAAAATCCCACAACGAGCTCAAAACACTGCAGCTCCATTTCTTCCAGCACATGAAATATTAGCAGTCAAGCTGCTCTTAGCACTGAATAAAATGCATAAGGCACTTGGCTTTTGTTAACAATGCTTATTTTGGATGTGCAACCCAAGCAATGGTTTAGATCTAAATTCACAGTAATCCTCAATACAAAACTAGGCTTAAAAAAAAAAAAGTTACTGAAGTCCAGATGCTAAAATAAAGCCTTAAGGAACAGCCCTGATTAGCTGGTGGGGTGTAAGTGCTCTACCCTTGGAACAGCTTGGCAAGGAATTGTCGGAATTCCTCCCTCCTCTTTCCTGGGGGGAGCGGATGCAGTAACAGCTCCCAGGGGGATGACACTCCCTTCCTTTCGCCTGGGCTCCCTGCGGGGAATGGGTCTGGATTTGTTAGGCAGGACTGCGAGGAGAAGGGGGGGATGTAATCCTCACTCCTCACCGGATATGGACACAATCCGAGCTCAAGTTATTGACTTGTAACCTCACCACAAAAGGAACCATTTGAATTTTTGCTGCACTGCAAGGCATGTGCAAAGGGCTGTTACTGAATTGTCAGAGCTTTCAGTGCCCCATGAGGCCAAGATCTGAGAGGAGTCTCAAACGCATCCACATTTTCCACTACAAAATCACTCCTTAAGGGCAAAAATCCACGTATGCAAACAACCCAAAAGGATCCTGAAAAACCCCAAAAAACTACCCATTTATGCATAGTGGTATTTGGAGAGGATGCAATAATTTTTGGTTGAACACATAAGGAACTTCTTCCCTCATTCCCCAGCATGACACAAACTTTCATCACCCACCATGGCTGGTATAATCTTTTTCTTTTGGCAGCACCCACTGTTTCAGGTCCTGGAGCCTGAAGTATGGTTTATCCAAGGCCTTGGCATCACAGCTGTAACTTCAGAAGGGAGATGATGAACTTAAGGCAGGTAACAAGGAGCATTTGTACACCTTTATCTTGTTCTGACACCACACAGACAAAGCCTGACAGCACCAGTCCTCCCAGGCTAATCAGTGCAACCTTTGGCTCAAGTCCACAGGCATTTTGCTCATCCAAGCACCCTCAGGAGGTTACTCATTAGGGCCCTTTGATTACAGTGCTGCATTCACCTCCACACCATCTCACAGAGCACACAGAAGAACCAGGAAAGATTAGGGGGAAAGGCACCGTGGAAAGTAGCAGTAAAAGACAAATTCCGGACAAGAAGAAACTAAATAATTTAGGACATGCCAGCTGGCTAAGAGAGGACAGAATCAACATCTGAAAAATAATGAATGGAATGATGTGGTAAAAAAAGGGAATTATTTACTGTATGTAATAAAGGAAGTCGGGAAGCCTGTTTTAAACTGGCAGCAATTTAGAAACAAAAGGAAATGCTTTTTCATAAAACAATTACAGTGTGGAACTCAGTGCCCACAGGGGCTGGTTGAGGCAAAGCAGCACACAGGTTCAAATGGAGATTGGAGGAATGAACAATGAATACATCCAGGAGAAGCCACCAAGTACATGTCAGTCTCAAAAGCTGCTACACAACTCTTTGTAAGAAGCTGAAAAGAGAGCAGGGAAAGATAATTCTAAATATACGTCTATTTTGTGAGGCCCTTTCCCCATCCCACTCTCACCGGCCTCTGCTGGAGGCAGGATACTTGGTCACAATAATCTTTGATCTAATCTAGTGTGACAGCTGCTGTGTTCTCATAAATTTCACTGAGCTTCACAGATCATTGAATCATTTTCCATGTTTATTGTTACAGTGAACAACAGGACACGTTCCTTCCTTCACGACTTCTTGTTTTGCACAGATGATCTCAAAGGACAAACCCAACTCCCTCAGCACAATTCACATTCGAGCAAAAATTATGGAAACCAAACACAGCTTCTTGAATATTATTCTGGTTTCACATATCAACAATGAAGACACAAGGGACTATACAGAAAACTTCCTGTGGGATCTAGTGAGTCCTGCATCCTCCTCAACAGAGTTAGACTGCAGTTTCAGGGTAGTAACCCTTTACAGTTATTCAGTGTAACATCTCTGGTGCTTCTCTTTGCCAAGAAACCACTAAGCAACAAAGTTCACCACAATCCTCCAGGTTTACGAGGAGTTATTTCATTTGAGCACAGCATGTTCTGTTTGTTTACCTGCTGTTTGGTCTCATGATGCAACCCAACCTTCTACAATTGTTTCAGAGCACTTGTAACACAGCCAGAGACTCTAAGCTTATGCAGCCAGACATCGGTGAGTTACACTTGTACAAAATTAATACAACAATAATTAAGAGAACAAAACCCCCAACACATGGACCAGGTTGCAGCCTTCTCCCTTCCCCATCTTTCTAAAATTCCACAGAGAGGAAGGCCAGGGCCCTGCAGTTGGTAATGGAGGAGGGCTGAGCATCCAGCAGGGGAGCACAGCTGCTGGCCACATGACACACGCCCTGGTACCAGCGGCGCACGGCGCTCGTGGGCACATCAGCTCCCACCACAGAGCATCTTGTGATTATTTGCTACTCCATGCTTTCTCCCACTGCCCCCCCACCAGAGGATTTTGGACTACACATTGGAAAAAAAGCACTAATCACAAATAATGCAGTTCCAATTACAGTGCTTGAAATGTTCAGCTCAAAAAAATATGTTCTCACTGTTCCTTTCTACTTGCTGCTTAGGCAGGTCCATGGATGTCACTGCATGGATACACTGGAGTAGATGTGATCAGCACAGTATAAAGATCAGAATTAACTCCAAATTCCTCTGCTTTCAAGGAACTGTTTAGTTTAATGATTAAAACCTCATGAGCGCATGGATTGTGTGAACACCTGTCAGTGCCCTCTGGAAGAGAAGGTATTTGCTTATTTATTTGAAACTCAAGCTACAAACTAGTCAAAGGCATTTTATTCGTTTTTTAAAAAAGAACTGAGATGATAGTTTCAGCTGAAAAGTGAACCTTCAGTGTAAAGCCATCACACACAGCTTCAACACCCACCTTTTGTTCCTGTGAGCACCGACTTTGCTGCAGGGGGGCAGTTAGAACTGAACTCTGCACCTTTAAATTTCTCACTGTTCTGCTTTTGTGGGTAGCTGTATTAGGACCCCCCATGTCCTGCAGACTTCGGAAGTCTGCACACCTAAACTGTAAAAAAAAAAAAAGATAATTAGGATTCTAAGCATTGAAGTCTGCCCTCCCAACCTCAGCTCTGCCCTTACACAGCCCATTTGCATTATCTTTTGCACAAATGTGGATTATTCAGTAATTAAAACAGCCTTCCCCAAAAGTTCATCAACAATCACATCCCTTCTATCCAAAGCTCATTTTTGGACTCTGGATCTAATTTTCAAAAAGTCAAGAGCTGTTTTCAAAATGGGCAAGAAAAGTCCATTTCCTCAGCTCTTTCCAACATTTGCATCTCTGCTTGGAAAATAAATAATTAAGTTGTGACATGGCAAAGAACAAGCCAGGAAAACATCAGCCCAAAAGAGGCAAGTTTTGGAGAGCTGGAAACAAAGGATTACAATAGGAATGCTTATATAATCTTAATTATAGAGGATGCTTCTTCCATAACCACAATGGCATACACATGGCCTACAACAGCATATGCTGGAGAGAACAGTAGTTATTCCACTGGCTTCTCCCTGTGCTTACCTCCCTCTTACCACAGTTAACAGGGCAAAGGAAATTAATTTCCATGCCCTTCCCCCAAAATGGAAAGGTTAACCATAATTCTGAGGGGAGATGAAAGCGTTATCACTACTCCAGAAGGATATCAATCTAAATAACCCTCACACTCAGTAAATCAATAGGATTCTTCTGGTTGCATCAGACTGGCCACACAGTGTTTGCATAGGGAAACAATCAATATGAATGTCATCCAAATACGGAACTGACAACAGCAGGGAATGTGAGCCGAGGGAGGGGACGGGGGTGAGGGAAGGGGGCTGTGCAAGAGGAGAGAAGGAAAGCATCGAAGGTGTCGGAGTCAGGAAAACCCTTCCGAGTTTTAGTGCCACAGCAACCTCCATTCATATCTTGAGAAATGTCAGAAATCAGGAAATATTACTTCGGGTTGCATGCTTCTGTGCTGGCCTATCAAACACGCGGAGTACTAACAGCAAATTACTGGAAACTGCACTTTGAACTTAGCCACTGGCAAGGATCCCAGTCAAACAGAAATGTAAAAGTTCCTTTCCTCCATGGGGCCTCTTGTGTGGGGGTGTCCCCATAGACGTTCAATAGCTGGTTGCAACAGGTTGGAATGAGGCCCTGAGCCAGAAAAACAAGCCCTGACCAGTATTATTTCCTACTGCCGACGTTGTTTATTAAAGGATATTTTGACGCATCACTCTCAGCTTTGCTGGGCTGCATTAGAGGCTCGAGGCCCATCGAGGAAAAACTGGCACCATTTTCACAAAGTGTTCACACCTCCTTTTCTTCCAGCTTTCTGCCTCATGCCTCCCTGGGTGCATGGCTATAGGTGCAGCACAAAGATATATTTAAGGAAGAGTTGGAGACAGGCAGACTGTGTGCTAAGCAAAGGCTCTGCATTTCCTGCAAACAGAGAAGTAATTAGATTCTAAACCCTATCAATAATTCCAGCATAGACAGAAGAAACAGCGTTTTTCTACATACCAGACTTTTATAACACGGTTTGGGGGGAAAAAATTCCAACCACAGAGTGTTCAGGAACAGTAACTTAATGTTATTAACAACCCAGGGAGTGCCCAGTGAGTGCAGAAAGGCATTGTAGCCTTCCCCCTTCCGGAGGTGAAATGATCAAAAGATTGGCCTCTTTACAGTCTGTTATATTTCTGTCTAAGAAAACCCAATTTGCACAAGCAAATAAACTAGCTCATTATAAAACTGAGGGGTCAGCCTGAGTCAGATAAACTCCAAAGTCAGACAGCTGAAGAAACAAACTTTTATTTAAGCCACAGCACAGGTGATCCTAAGAGGAAACAGTAAATCCCCATAGAGCCACAACTTCCACATTGGGCAACAGAGAGGAATGGAGGTGCAGGGAGTGCAGTTTCCTAACGCCACACGGCTCAGCACACATTTAATCAGAAACAACAGATCCCAGCCTTGCATTCAAAGGGGGGAAAGCAAATAGAAAAACCAAACACTGTCGTCACAATGCAAGTCAAACATTATTGAAATCATAAGAACTAATCAGTTTCTTGCCTTTTCTTTTTGTTTTTAAGAGACCAAAGTTTCTTCTTATTCTCTTCCCTCCAGGGAAGGAACCACAAATAACCCCACCCCCCCACCAAAAGAAAAAAAAATTCCCAACCAAAAAATCCCAATCTCTTCATTTGAAGATTGCCTAGCTACCAATACACCATCGAGCACAGGTTCCATTTTCCCCTTCCTGATGAAAGGAATAAAGCCTGACTGCATCAGGAGTAGTCAAGAGGAATGACTTTAAAAAAAAAAAAAAAAAAAAAAAAAAAAGCAGAATGCCTTACCAGGCATCTTGAATTTTTTTTTTCCTTGGTAAATTTAAATATACCCTTCCTGGTGGCAAATCAATAGCATTTTGTCCATTTTATAAGCTTGATGGGCATTTCATTTTCAAAAAGAAACAAACTTTTATAAGAAAATAATACACTGAACCTCACAGGTGTTTCTATGAAATTCCAGATCAATAAATCCTCATTCCAATGAGACTTGCAAAGACACATATCCCTACCTTAGGGAAATACAGAGTGTTCATGACAGCTTCAGCCTGTTATTTTATGTCCTAAGGACAGTTCTGTTCATGCTGTACTCTAGGGCATTTTCTTGTTTCTTTGTTGGTTCCCCCCCCCACCAAGTAGAGTTACAATGCAGGTAGCTAAGAGAGATTTATCCCATTGCACTTTCTTCTATGGAAACTTAATAATCATTGTTTAACTTCAAATTTGCCACAACTTCTGTGGGAGAAAGTACTTTACTGTGTATTACCACGGAGTCTAATTTTGGTCTAAAAATACATCTCTTTATTCTGCACTTGCAAATTCAACACATGGAAAAAATGTAACATTTGAATCACCACAGGTGTTTCTGTAGGAAAAAAAATATTAGGTACCCCACCTATGACACTTCATGTAATTATTCCATGACACCTGCTCCAAGAAATGTCACATATCAAAATAAAGGTAAATATTTTGTAATGCCTGTACAATAGAGAACAGACACATTTAGACATTTCATAAATAAACAGACAGAAAGATAAATAAACAAATATGTTGAGGCATTTGCTGGTGCTCATGAATGCAAGAGACATGCCACAGCTGGTAGGAACATGCCTTGTCTCAGGTGCTAGCCATGTTTTCCCAATTTTCTGCATCCACTTGCTCCAGTGGAGCAAGACTTTGTAACTCTGTAATCCAGAATCTTTGCACAGAATGCCATTATGACAAGAAATAGGCTTTTAATTTCCCCAAAATGCTTTCTCATGCGTAAAGTTTTGCCAGTAATTTTCACATTACACACCAGCAAATTGCATTTCATGCTGTATTCTGCAGAAGGGCTCCAAGTAGTTAATGCCAGTTTGAGGTGTGCTTGGTTTTAAACCATACTAGTGGTCTGTGTGAAATGATGTGGATTTATTGACAATAAACAGAAAGCAAAAGCTGAACACTGAGCTATTCCCACAGTGCTGAATGATGTATCCATGAATCAGACCTGGAGCTGCAGGTGAGCAGGTAAAGTAGGAGCAGACAGGAATTTAGTGAAGCACAGTTTAACTAAAAGAACTTTTGAAGTGTTACCCACCTCCTGCACTGCTTGGACTTCATGAATTGCTAAATTTATCCCAGAGAGGAACATTAGATGTCACCACAAATTCCACTGCTTAGCTCATTGCAACACACAGTAGTTGAGAAGTCACAGCTGACACATTGTCAAATGAGAAAATCCACTGAAATCAGGAGCAAGAATTGTTCTAGAGAATGAAAGAAGAGACAGATCATCATTAAAAAAAAAAAAAATAAAAAAAAAAAAAAAACCAGAGGATTGGGGCACTATCCAAAATTGTGTTACTAAACATTCCTTGTTATTAATAATACTGTGGTAGTGATTTAGCACTTGCATCATGCAAGGACATACTGGTTTTATGGGTTTTTCCTCACTTTTCCTCCTTCAAAAAAACCCAAAAGCTCATGCTGAGATCAAATGGACAGAGCAGAGTAGGATGAGCAATATTAAATAAAGGGCTTAATAGAAGTTGCTCTGTCATGATCTTGTTTTATTCTCCCTGCTGCCAGGCTCAGACTTAAGAGGACTCATTGGTCAATCCCACCTTACCTTTCCCCTTCTTAAATTTATAAGCACTGGGTTTTTTCTAATGTTATATTTTAGAAGGTTTACTAGATTAATGTTCCCTGTCCACCACATTTTGGTTCCTACCATCAAAATTAGGTCTGACTCCATGTAAAAACATTCCTATTGCATGGGTAATTTTTCTTTCTTTTTTTTTTTTCATTCTTTTTAAGCACTAGGCATATATCTTACTTGTTCCCAAATTTCCTGGATATGATATATATTTCCTCACTGAAGTCACATGATGACACAGGCCTACACTACAGCTTTGCTCTATCCTGTCAGAGGCATCAAGTTACTAGGAATGTCAATGGACTTCTAAGGAGAAATGGGTTAGGGGAGAAAGACAAATATATTTAATAAGATTTTTCCAGAGAACACATGTTGCCCTGAAGCAAACACTTTTGTTTTGTGTGTATATAGAAAATAAAAAGAAAAAAAAAAAAAGGAGAATCATTCTTGTCTGAAAATTTCCATTCCTTGAACACAATCTAGAGCAGTAGAGGTGAAAATCTCCCCAAAGCAAACATGGAAGAGCCATCCTAAATGCTGGAAAACTACATGTTTAACAGTATGGAACACGTCACACAACTTTCCAATTATTTCACTTCTTGTGGAAGGGCAAGGGATCAAATTCTGTTCTTAGTGGCACACTGCAAAGCAGATAATGGGCCCTGAGCTGGCTAGGGCTAATCTCAGATCTGAAGGGAACAGGAGAGGCTGGTTCCCTTCCAGAAAGAAACATTCTCTTCTCCAGCAGCTGGGCAGGCCCTGTATGCCATGCCACATGCCAACAGGTATGGGAGGAGAATACAGTCAAAAGGGAAAACAACTGAGGAGGGGGAGTGGGGACGGAGAATGTATAAAAATCACAGCTGATACCATTTCTCCCATACACTAATACCTTGAGGAGTTCAAAGGTTTTCCATGCCTATGGCATTTGGCAATTATAATCGCACAGTAAAATACCTAAGGTTAATGAGTAACCTCTAAAGGAAGTTACTTCACATAATGACAGCAATTTCTCTGAACTAAATGTTAATAATCAGGCCTGTAATACGGTGAGAAGGAAATAGTGGGCAATTGGCAAATGGAACTCTGTTACCTAGTAACAAGTCCTTGAGGTATGAGCCGAAAAAATTTGAGCAGGCAAAACATTTCCAGGCAGGCAGAGCAGCTTGACAAACACAAAACATTTTGCAAAGCCGGCAACTGTCCATGACATGGAAAGTGGAAGCAGATGCAGCAAATTACCTCGTTAACAGGCAGTCTGAGGGACAATTAGCTAATGGCACAGCAAAGGGAACGCTGTCACGTAACCAGCAGCAAGGGCAGGGCAGCGAAGTTCAGGTTACTCTGAAAATAAATGGGAATCCTGTTCCTTACACTGGCATTGCTCATTCCCAGCTCTGCCGCTCCTTTCCCTGCCCACCGGGAGATAAGGGGAGCTCTGCCGTAATTCCCGGCGCGGTGAGCGAAGCAGCCCCGCTGCTGAGTCAGCAGATCCATCCCGGTCCCACGTTAGAGGGAGACGCTGCTGCTGCACGGAGCGTTTCGACACCTTTGATATGAGCGGGGCAATGCTCCCAGGCAGGGTTACTCGCAGTTCGCCACGAGGAAGAGCACCAGCGTGATTGCCTCACTCAAACACACCGAACAGCATTTCCCAAATGTTCCCTTACAGCAACAAACGCACTGTCAAAGTCATCTTAACAAATCCATCTCCTTTCAGGCACACTGCAGGAAACCACATACACAACTCGTTCTCCATCTCGTAAAATCCTTTTGACAGGTACAGGAACTGTACAGAAAAAAAAAAAAAAAAAAAAATAAAGGTTTTGTCAACCTCCTTCATGCATTTTTTTTGCCACAAGCAAACGGTGAGTTTTATCTGTAAAGCTGGACAAACCAGCTCTCCACAGAACATGGTAAATCCCTTGTAAACCACGACTGAAAAATATATCTGGCCCCTACCCATGCTCAAAAGTGTGTCCAGAACCATGCAAAGGCTTGGATTTGTGCACTGCATCATGGCTCCTCATCAATATCACCGACTGAAGCACCACAAAGGACACAAGTGATGCCTCATTCCATCCCACCTCATCATACACACAACTGCCTGAAGTTGTTCATCAATTTACAAATAACAAGAGTGGCTAGTGTATTCCTGTTCCTGGCTTTTTTCCCTTATCTTAAAAACAAACAAGGAAATTTGGTTTTTAGATGTGATGCCAATGCAAAAGTAAATTTGATTTTTTAAATGCACAAAGCCCAGAAAATTCACATTTACACTCAGTTCTAAGCCATGAGCAAAACCAGAATTTTTGTTCCATGACTATGGCTGTGGACAACATAAGACACTTCAGTGCTCCCATATCTGCAAGAATTCAGATCCAAACTAATCCCTGCAGGAGATGACTCCAGAAAAAGGAGCCCCAGTAAAGCAAACACATCAGCTGAGGAAATGGGGAAAGATGGGACCACTCTTGTTTGTGTGATAGACTGGCTCCCCTCAATTTCATTTCTCTCCTTGCAGAATTCCTCAGAAAAGACTGATCATACCCAATAGCCTAAAGATAGCAATAAGGCAGAGCTCAATATTTAAACAGTCCTGGCACTGAAAACCTGGGACTGATTGGAATTCCAAGTCCCTCGGTAAGAACACTTCTCAGGAGGAAACAGCTGGTTGGCTTTCAAGTGCTGTGCTTGCCACTCATGCCCTTAATCAATTTGGTCTAATTTCAATAGCTTGAAGTACTTAAATCAGCTGTGTGGCCTCCTCATCATATTTGGACTCAGAAGGGAGCATAGACAGAAGTGATTGAAGAAAACCATTCCAACAAGAGTCACATGAAAGCCTTTTAAAACTATCAGACCTTGCTGTAGACATGCAAAAAAAAAAATATATATAAGATCAAATTTGGCAGAACTCTGTGTTCTAAGTAGTTTCCACTATCAGACAGAGAATACATGCCCTCATTTAGAGAGTAAAGCACATCCCTAAATCCTGAAGCACAGGCACAGCTGCAAGGACTGCTAAAAACCATGGGCCAAGTCTGATGGTAGTGCTGCAATGCTGCTTCTAACACTTGAGCAGGTTCACTTTGTGATTTTATCCTATGTCAACATATAGAGACAGGATGTTATTTAGTGAACAAAAGCCACCAGCGACCAACAGCACACAGGTAAAGAAAGCACTGGTTATAAAACCAGGGATTGACACAGAAATAATTAGAGATTTGGCACTTGCCATTGCTCAGATATCTAACTCCAGGAAGAGTGGACCTGACTGCTTTCCAGGAACAGCCAAGCACCCACTGAGGGCCCCTTCACAGCACCCAAAAGCAGCAGCAATCAGAGCCACAAAGCACACTCTAACCTGCCCTGATAGAAGCCAATATTCAGCATGGCACATTTTGGATATTGACCCTCAAGGAAGGCGAAAGGATAGCCAAGAATGAGGAAGCCCTGAGGAAGCCCCCCATGGCCCATGAGCAAGCAGTGCACTCCATGTGCCAGGGCTACACCGAGGCATCTGGCAGCAGGGCTGGACTGGCACAGGGCAATTGAAGAGGCTGGAGCCAGCACCACCAGGTCATCCTGGGACACAGCCACATCCACGGTTTTGTTCCTTTCCATAATGGCCCGAGCCACAAAGCTCCTGCAGAGCTGCTGGCAGCACCACCTGCGAGTCATTCCTGGGACAAGTGCTCTGAGGTGCAAAGTTTGTAGCCCAAGGCATCTGGAATATCTTGGCTTTGGCAGGTGGTTGTGAAGCCAGGGAAGCTGGCTGCCCCTCACCCAGAGCTTCACCCAGGCAGGCTGGAGCAGCTGGGGGGCCCTGGCTGCACACACTGTCTCTTTGCACAGCCGAATTCACGAGAGGCACAGTCATTTGGAAGAGAAAAATGAGGTCACTGATTTTTATTTACTTATTTTCACAACAAGCAAAGGCTGCTGCTCAAAACCTTTCCTCCCATACATGCCATAAGAAGGCTTCGCCCCGGAGGCTGGCAATAAAGATGTTTGAAACAAACTCAACACTGGACTCATCATCTGCACCTCAGCCTGATCCTCCTGCCTTTGCATTCACCACTTGTAGAGTGGAACTCTTATCGCCAACCAATCTCAAGTGACTCATTTTACACTTGTGCTAGGGAGATCAGAAGGAAGCCTCGTGACTTATAATCCATAGTCAAAACTGCAAGAGCATAAAGACAAGTTATCTGGCAAAATGAAAGTTAAATAAATACAGGTGCCTTGTGGTTGCTACTTGCTGATCTGGCAGCAGTTGTTAGTCATTTCATCAGAAGGCCCATCTGCGAGGATCTAAGAGTCAAAAGCTTTGATTGCCTGCCCTTTATGTTGTCTGGCTCCTCTTCACTCATTCTCGAGAGCCAATGAAGGCTCGGAGTAGTAACAGAAACCTATCCAAGCCATGCTGTTCTGCAGATGTTAAAAAGATAAATGCACAAACTGTGAAGGAGCTCACACAATACATGGCAAACGTTTTGATTAACTGCCCTAACTGGAAGTCACAGACTCCAGGCTCTCCTAGCGTGTGTTTTGGCTTTTAAGAAAGGAAGTCTGTAATGGGGTTTTCTGTGAGTGTCTGTCATCCTGAGGTTGCTCAGCCCACTGCTCTGCAAGTGGGAGAAGGCGGCACCATAGTGGAACTGGTGTGGTTGCACTGCAGGGAGCAGCGGGAATCAGATCCTTTTCATGGAGGCAGCAACAGGAGCATGGGACACTGCACCCACCACTGGGCTCCAGTCAGCTACTGGGGAGCAGCCCCACAACTTCAAAGGAATTCCTCCTCCTTCCTTCAGTCTGTCCAGTGGCCTGGATACAGGGGTCAGGCACGCATTTGGCCCTTTGGGAATCACAAGCGGAAAGAACCACAGGGAACAAGCAGAGCATGAGGCAGCACATGGGACTTTCTTCATGGCCCACCAGGGGCTGGAGCTTTGCAGGAAGCCAATTGACATTTCTCAGGCTTAAAAGCCAGAACAACACCTGCTATAAAATATTTTGTGCCAGGAGAGAGAAAACAGCATCACATTCACAAAGCACCTCACGTGTCCAGCAGCGAAACTGGCCAATACACCAGGGAAAACATCACATGCAACGTGCAACTTTGGTGCTCACTGCTGAACTTGTGTCTCTCAAATTTCCTGCCCTGAACAATATAGGACAGCTCCAGAGACTCAGCGTGCATTGCAAGGGGTGTTGGCACAAACTGACTGAAACCAAAAGAAATTCAAATTCAAGGCTGAATCGCTTTCCTTACCTCATCCCATTGTACTTAGTTATTTCAGCACATAATTGCTAACATCCTTCATTGATCTGAAATTCCTGCGGATACAATAAGGCCAGCCACGGATGGATGCTAGCCTTCACTCTGAGCATACAGGCCTTTGTCACAGCCCCTGGGCTCCAAAAGTATAAGGCTTTCAGAGTGTCAGTGACCTAAATACATCTGTGAAAGCCCCAAGTGCATCTGTGGGCGCCCCTCATGATGCATTCAGCCCATTTCCTGCAACCACGCCAAAAGCCTGAGGCTCCCCTGCACACGGCAGCTCCTTTTCCCAGCCCTCTTGACTTGTCCTTTTTTCCACTTACAGTCATAAAATCATTTCCTCTTCCTCCTGGGCTCTGCATTACCTATGATGAACTGCCACAGGGCATCCTACTTTTAAATTCCCTGTGCAGCCCCATCTGAGGAGTTTGGTGTTGGTGCTTGGAGAGGAAAATTCACTGGCACATAAAGGTTTTATTATTCTGAGAGTGGGGACAGATGTGCAGGTGCTTTTTTTTCCCTCCCAAGGTGAAAGAAAGATTACTGAAACACACAAGAGCATAATGTAAAAGTATTACAATGCAAGTAAGAGGAGCAAATTGGGAAATGTGTATGAAACCTACATACATTGATATCAACATCAATTTTACATAGACATATGAATGTTTTCAATTACTAGGGGGAAACATCACATAATAGATATTTGTCACACCTAAAAAAACATGAGCATCATTCTTGTTAAAAAACTATTGAAGTTATTGAAATGATTTGAAAATCATTTGAACTCCTGTACAAAACACACTCCAAGAAAGCCCTTAAGATTATTTCTCATGGTTCAGTAGAAATAAATGCTCTGTTGAACCCATGTTTGAAAATATTCAGTCCCAATACATATATTATAAACATACCATCCTGGCGGTGAGAAAAAAATTTTAGGGTGTTTCTGTCACTTTCCAAAAACAGCTCAGAGGACAGCGGTGAAATCAACACGAGACTGACCATCTGGGGTTTTTCTGAATGAGCAGTAAGATGTAGAAGAAAAAGAGAAAATAATAAATGGAAACAACAGGTCCTCCTTCTGTATGCAGCAATAATACATTCTGTTGAGATGAAAGTTCTTAATGCACAATTATATCTAATAAATATAATATCCAAACCTCCAGAAAACCTACAATCAAGAAAAGGTAAAGCCAAACAAGGCAAACCTCTGGTTTCCACAGACACTGCAAGACGCTCATTTTAAGTACCTGCTCACCCCCTCCTCCAGTAGGATCAGTCTTAGATATTTTAAAATGCCCCTCTAGAATCAGATTTACCTAAACTGTGATGGTACCTACAGTGGAGAAAACATACCGGGAAAGTGCATGTTTATTCCAGAACTAGATTTTGATTTCACTGCGACTTTTTAACACCCATCTCAGCCTCCCTTTGGTTTTCAAATATTACTGACCGAGATTTCCCCTGCTAAGACTCTTATTTTCTGCTCACACATCCCCACGTTTTGCGGGGCCGTGCGGCCCGGCAGCAGCTGAAGTGGGTCACTCGCTGGCAGCGGCGTGACCCGGCTCCAGGCGGGATCGCAGGACGTGTCCCGGCCTTTGGGGAACGGCAGGCTTTGTTTGCTGGCGGGGAGGTGCGGGTTATCAGCTCGGCGGGGAGCGGAAACAACCCAGCGGGGCAACTTTTGTGAGAACAAGCAAAGCTCCAGCAGCCCTGGGGCGGCCTCTCCCCTTTCCACGGGAGGCTGTCTCGGCTCAGGTATAAAAACTTATTAACAGTGGCCAAGCCTTCTGGCACATCTGGACATGTACAAGTGAAGCGTGGGGCGCCGTCCTCCCCACAGGGACAACCGGGGAGGCTCCGCACATTACCACAGCCCAGCGCAGCCTGCGTGGCTGGGCACCACGACACCGGGATGGCACGGCAGACAAAGCTGCAACCGGGCTTTTCACGCCTCCCGATTCCAGCCATTTCCACAGCGGGCTCAGCACCTCAGGCTGCGCGGCGGGAACGGCGCCGCCGCCATTTCCTGCGGCCCCTCAGGGCGCTGAGGGGGCGCGCGCCGTGAGGGGCACCTGAGGCGGCGCCCACCGCGATGGCGGCGGCGGCATCGCCCCGCGTCCCCTCAGCGCCCGCCGCCACCTCCGCACTGGCAGGGCAGGGGAAAACTGAGGGGAAAACTGTGTCACCTCTGCGGTGAGGTGGGCTCAGTGCTTCAGACAGAAAGCGGGCAAAGAATGCCCCGAACGTGGCCACTGACTTGCATAATCTCAATGCCCGCTTTGCTCCCTGTGGCCATCGCTTTCTAAAAACTGGCGACAAAAAGAGGCTGGCGGGTGCTTTTGGCACATCTAGGCAGTGCCAGGGCTCCATTCCAGCCTCACAAGGCATCAGCCGCACAGAAGTGTACTTCCTACAGATTTCGGTGCGCTTAAAATCGCCTCAGACCTCTTAACTTCGCACAGAAAAAATCTTCTCGCCAAGGGGAGAGGTGGCACTTTGTGCCGCGTTAGCCCTTACTGCCACGGAAGGGAACTTGAACATGAAAACAAACTCCTTCAATTCACCCTTAAAAAAAAAAAAAAAATCCCACACATTAAAATCTTAAAAGAGCCAAAAAAGAGCAATTCCAGCATCCAGCGATGCCCAGTTAATGATGGTGTGCATGTGCAGGCTGAGCAGCAGCCTGTGGTACTGGGCTGTGTCCTCAGTGACTCGCAGCGTCATTTCGAACCCACCAGCGTGCCAGGAGCTGCTTTAGGGGAGATGCCAGCGATTTTCACCATCTTTATTTCCTCTCTTCCCTTTCCCCGCCCTGCCCCGAAGAGCCAGCTTGCACACAAACCCCATTTTTCTTCAGGTCGCTCTGAAGAAGACGCTGTTTTGACAGCGTCGTGCATTTTCCCTTTTGCGAGTCCATGGAAGCCCTGCCAAAGAAAGTGATATATGGCCAGAAAGAGACCCTCAACCTCACCCTAATTAGAAGCCTTCACTATTCAGCAGGGTTTCAAGAGGACAGAAGCCCCAGGCAGCTGGATGGGAATATGAACCATACCATACTCCAGCAGCTCCCTCATATTCATCCAGTGACTGAGATCCATCTGTTTATCATCAGCTGCAATACAGTCGGAGACAAAGTGCATTGTTAATAGGGTGTGTTTGAGAGAAAAGTCACAAGGAAGTGCCCTAAACTAAGTGATTTCTGAAAGTAATGGCTATGGAGCACATACCACACAGTAGCACTGTGCTAATGGATATTTTTCTTCAGTCATGGCCATTAACTGTGTGGTTTCACCAGAAAGATGCAAAACTAAAATAGAAGGGGTGTCAAAGCTCCTTATCAGATAAGAAATTTCAGTTTCTAACTAGTCCTAACTTTGATTCCTTTTTCTTGTAAGAAGACAGGATTTGCCATACATTATCAGTACAACAGCTGCTTTTGGCCACAGGCTTGTCCCTGGCAGTAACCCTGGACAATGCTTCAGAGCACGCTGAATGTTCTCCAAGGACCATGATTACATATATCAATTCCAAAGCATTAATTAGCTGCTTCATCACCCTTACTCAAGTTCCTGTCTCTAAAATAACAAGCCATGAATACACATCACATAAGACTTATAATCGATGACAAACTATTATCACATACTGCATGTTGATTAGGGAGCTGGGGATTGTGCTTTTGAGGCCATAATCCTATTTTGTTCAGCATCACATAGAAAGAAAAAGGAACCAGGAGACACCACCACACTTTCACTAAGGCACTGTGAAAATGCAGCTGACCTGATGCCACTGAGGGACATCCCACTCAGAGTTTGGGTGTTGGATTCGTGGAGAGCAACAGATTCTCTGCTGCTGAAAAAGCTCTCAGTGGCCACCAAAAGTAAGTAAATATATATATATATTTTTTTTTTTTAATTAATGACTATGTAAGGGGATGTCAGAATTCTTCATAGTTTAGGCCTTCATAAGGCTACTTAGACTTGTATTAAGTGTGGTGGCCCTTGGAGATAGGATGAAAAGCTGGACACTTTTTGTGGAGCACAAAATGCAATCAGATCAGCAGAAGGCTTTCAGTCCTCTAAAATTCAGAAAGAGACACCTTGCAAGCAACACACACAGGGTTATTTTCAAATCAAAGGTTGTAGGGTGGATTCCCTTTTTTTTTCCTGTTGCCCTTGTTTCAGCTTTCAGAAATTTAACGACGTTCCACACTATCAAAGCATTCATTCATCATCTTGATTTCTTGCCCCTCCCATTGTAAACTCCATTACTACCACCTTTTGCTCACTTCCATGCAGTCACTGCTCTCAGCAGGCTCACAGAGAAGATTGTCTGGAGGCAAACACACACTCAGGTAACTCGAGCAGATGAGTTCATCTGGTACCAGAGGTTTTACAGGGATGCTCGTTTTCTAAAAGTTTGTGCACCTATTTCATAAAAGGTAACTACAGTAAAAATGAACAGTTTTCTTTTCTATACAAATAAAGATGGTTTTGCTGGCTAATAGAAGTTTGCATGCCTGAGTTTGAAGCCAGGGTAGAAGTAAAAGCTTGAGCTGGACCTTTTCCAACAGGACCTAAACCCGGAAGAATTACAGCAGTCTTGTGATCCAGCAAGGAGTTATATAACAGTCGCCAGTGCCATGTGGAGTTGTTTCTAAGGATGATGTCACACTTTGCTCTGTGGCCCTGTTCTGTGAGGTGGTTTTCACAGCAGGTTCAGGCTGCCATCCACCACTGGAATGGGCTGCACTCACAGTCCTGTACAAAAGGTCATTTAATCACAGTTACCTCTCTGCTCATCCCAGCAGCTTGTGCTTGGTTTAAGCACTGCTTCCAAGTAGGGCTGCAGCCCTGACCTGAATAAATCAGGAGCTGGGGAATTTATCACTTTCCTTGGTGGTTTATTATAGTGGTTATTAAACATCCCTGCTCAAGATACATGCCTGTGCTCTGAGTTTTCTGGTTTCAAGTTCAGTCTTGTGACTTAGCCAGCTAAATTACAGAGCTCTTTAGTACATATTTCCTCTCCACAGAGGTGTTTAAAGTACTGTAATCAAGTCACTCCTCAGCCTCTCTTTGTGATAAGCTAAATACATGGAATTCTTGATCTCTTTCTCTCCATGCAAAACACAAGCTTTTAAACCAGCTCCCAAGCTTTCTGCACTCTCCCATCTTTCAGCATCCTCTTAAAAAGCACAGGCAGCTAGAGGGAATGCTGTAATCCAGTGCATTAAGTGCACTTGTGTCCCCTCTGAGCTCCAAATCCTTTCCCAGATGTTTTATGGTGTATAGATCTCCTTTAGGAGGCATGAATGTGGCTCCAGACTATCCACCCCTTCAATTTGTGTATCTTGTTTTCTAACATCCAAGGAGTGTCCTTCACACCCCTTCCAGCAGAACAGCACTGCACAGATGTGGCATGGCCCAAAAAGGGCCTTTGAGCTCTCTCTCTCCCATTGCAACAGTCTTGACACTTTTCCCTTCAGCTTCCCCTGGAATTGCCTCCAAAACCACCATTAAATGGCAACGCACTTCAGATTAGAGGAAATAATCTCCAATTTAGTTTGTGTTGCAGATGACTTTGGGAGGAAAAGCACATTCTGACAGCTGCTTCCATTTCATTGTGCTTTTTTGTTTTTGAAAGAGAGAAGACCATTTGTTTTCAATTTGTCTATAAATAATAGAGGAAAACACAGCTGAGGGGCCCAGTGTGATTTTTATAGAACGTTCATTTTTAGAAATCCGATAAGCTTAACCACATATGTTTGAAATCACAGCAATATAAAATAGAGAAATCTAAAAAAAAAAAGAAAAGCATACTTGCCATGCAATCTATTATTTATTTTATCTAGTACTTAGCAGCATTTGTCAAATATTGTGTGTTGGGGGCAACTTTAGACCTAAATT
Source organism: Erithacus rubecula (assembly GCF_903797595.1). Classification (NCBI taxonomy): domain Eukaryota; kingdom Metazoa; phylum Chordata; class Aves; order Passeriformes; family Muscicapidae; genus Erithacus; species Erithacus rubecula. Next base: position 63,936,500 of record NC_136687.1, read on the forward strand.
CTGAACACGTGGAGAAGTATCTTGTGGACGGAATTAACAGATTAGAGCTTAAACCTTTATGAGGTCAGGACTGGGGAGCTTTTCCCTGGATTGAGAGTGACCTCACTCACAAGCCAGCATGACAAATAATTATCCTGTTTATCCAAGTGAGCCAAGAAGGCAATGGACTACACCTGGATTCCACTCATGCTGTGTTGGTACAGGTCAGATCTCAGAGATTACCACTGACATTGGTGACATCTGTTTGTCAGCCAGGGCACAACTCAACAGCACACCCCTCATTTCCTCAGAAAGACCACATTTCAAAACAAGTAAAAAAATAAAGGAGGTGAATTATACCACTCGTGTACCAAGAGAAAATCCCCCAGTCTGGAGTATTTAGCATTTTAGCTGACCATTCAGAGGACTGCTGATTTACAGTGCTGATCTCTGGCACAGCAATCTCACGAGACTGGAGTAAAGGAGAGGCGGATAGATATGTATCTTAAATGTACTATTATGCCTCAGAACATTAAATTCTCTCTTCCCTCTCCTAGCACTACAAAAATTGTTTATGACTCTATTTGTCTTCTGCTTTCCTGAAGTACAATCACATCGTGTCACATCCATGCCATTTAATTGATATAGCATGAAGTGTTTGTTACTAGTTTGGCATTAAAGAATATTTCTGATCTGACTTGAATTTTGAACACAAGTGGGTGAAGCCACTGGAAACGCTGTTGTTGGAGAAGGGCTGTTTTCAGCTGGATGGTGGCATGTGAAAGCTTCAGGAAACCATTAATAAGCAGAAGGGTTTTATTACAGAGGCTCTGGCCACTACCTTGTAAGGTTTCCACAGCATCAGAAACCCAGCCTGTTTGTATCTGCACAGTGCCTGGAAGAGATACAGCAGCCTGGAGAGGCTCCTAAATCTTCACAGGAGGTTGCACTTCTAAGTGCAACTTCCTATATAAGGAAGCAGGCTCTGTGTTAAAGGAAAAGCGAGACTTACGGGAAGATTTGAGGACGTGAGAACACTTCCCATGAGAGCAGTTGGCTGGAGCCATCTGTCCAACATGGGGAATACTCACAAGAGCTCATAGGAATGACCAGGCAGCAAAAAGGCATTTGCCAAGGGGCTCAGAGCACTACAGCAATCATTCCTGTCCTTTCAACCATGTCAGATTCCTCCTGAAGGAGCAGTGTGGGGTACCAGAGGTGGTTGTGAGGGAGTCTGAGGGGAAGAGGATGGAACTGCAGCCATTCCCACTGCTGGCTCTGAAGGGCAAGCTCAGCTTTTAAGCCTTTAAGAATTCCTTTCTTCCACAGGAAGGCCTGACAAGCTAACAGTGACATACAAAGATCGCTGCTTTGAAAAAGAGGTCTTTCCTACAGTTTTAATGAGCTGGTGTTTGCCCAGTACACTCAGCTATGGTGTGTGCTGGCCTGTCTAGCTGATGGCACAAACTGCGGATACATCACATCCAGATTTCAGACAGAACTGCCGTGTCCACAGTCTCCTCAGACTTCCCTCCAGGTGCCGTGCTGGCAGCAGGCCCTGCTGCTCCCTAGAGAGGCAAGCAGCGCTCTTGACTCAGAAAACGTTAGCAGACACTAACTAGTCATTTCAAGAATATGTTCTGTTTTCAGATAAACACACACAGAGCATGATGAAACAAGACTCCTCGCAAAGGAGGCTGCCCTGCTCTCGCTGGACTCAGTCCTGATTGCGCTTGCTTAGACATCCAGCCATTGCTGGAACCTAAGGGCCCAGTTCAGCCAAGTGCATTAGGTTGCTTAAAGACCTTGGCTTTAGCCCCCAGGGATTTTGCAGCACTGAGTTTAAAACCACCCACCACGATGTGTCCGTGTTTGTAATATATTGATTCACATTGCCCACGTACACACCCTGGGAGGACATGACAGATTTGTTCCTGTCATCTTCTACCACTCCTTAAGGAAAATATGTAACCAGCATCCCACCTGTCACATACTGAGTCACCTCCCAGTTAAATACATTTCTTACTTGTACTTTTTTCTATTCAGCAGATAAACACTCTTCATTTGTCAGTACAGTCACTTCCTCAGGAAAAGCACTGAAGGTTATACGCTGTATCAGAGTGCAGATCACCCACCAAAACACTTGCTGTGAGACAGATGCTCAGACTTTAGAAACCTGATTTCAATCAGGTGCTGCAGGAAGGAGATCCTCTTAGGCTGGAAAGGGAATAGCTGGGCTGGCTTGGTCACCCAGAGTGAACATCCTGCTCTCACACAGGTTTTACACACTGCACAGCAGTGTAAGAATAATGGAATAGAGGTGCATGGAAAGCTGTCCATGAGCCATTGGAGCAGGTAGGCTCCCTGTGCACCTAAGCAGCTCTCAGCATCCCACAGGCACCAGGTCCCCACCCAGGCCAGGAGGTCCAAACCAAGAGCAGCAGTGGGCTGCATGAGTTCCCAGCAGTACTACACAAGCTACTATTGAATGGTATTTGCAAAGTTAATTTTTTTTTCCCCTTAAGAATCTCCATTCACCAAGCCTCCTCCACACATTACAGGGAATTATTGTCAATTCACACAGGGATATAAAATTTATGGCTGTAAGTGGGTTGTTTGCTACAGCTCGTGGGGCAGTCTGGCAACAGAATTAGGAGCAAGTTTGGCATTCCCACTATCTTGGCTTTGTGCTTTAATCAAGCTTTATGTAAGATGAAGGAGGCCCAGGAACTCGCCGTGCTATCTCTAATGTCAGGAACTGATTACAAAGGCACCAGTGCTTCTTGTTCTTGCCAGTACAGCTCCAGTCTAAAGGAAAATTGTTTGACTGAGAGCTGGTTCAGAAAGAAGCCATAAACAGATAATACCCACATGACTACAGGAACCAAGAACTTAATCTCTGATGGTTATTTCCCAAAGTAAATATTTAAATAAACTAACATGTAAAAAATAATAAAATGTAATTAGAGATAAGCAAGGTTATAAAAGTTATTTTCTTGTACGCTGAAGGAAATTTTACTTCCAAATCCCCTCAGCATACAATGGGATTAAAAAGTCACTGCTCTAGAAATAGACATTACAACCCAAGAGCAGATTTCCTCTGAATATCAGAAAGCACTTCCTGCAATGAGAAATTGTCAACAGACCCACGCAGTGGCAAAGCAAGAGTTAGTTTATTACATGTGGATATCCTGCCAATATATTTGCACCTGCTTACAGCCTCCAGATTGATTTACAACCACGAGGGAAGGCTTCAACTCCCTCACCATGAAAGGTGCATCTCTTACCCATACAATCTTTACTCTTGCCTTTTATTCTTAGTGGGAAAAAAAAAGTTATTTTTCTGCCCTAAAATTTCCAAGTCGCTATTCCTGTATTTCAAGTCACCATTAATCTGTCTGCCACGTCTTTTATTCACGTTCTTTAAACCCGCCAAAAACATCAGGCGGGCGCTGCGGGCTGCCAGCTCCGTCATCTGAGCTCGGGGAGGAAGAGGAGGAGCGCAGGCTGCGGCAGGTGCTGTGCTCGAATTCACGAGCGCAGTGACCCTCCCTAGGAGCATGGCAGGAATTTCAAATGGGATTAGCCACCCGGACAAGGGAAAGGTCATACTTGACATTTCCACTTGAAATTCTAATGCAAATAGACCTCTGATACTCATGACATTTTTTTCACACACATCTAACAGCCATACATATGTAAAAGGAAAATGATAAAATGTGATGACTAATTTATGTAAATCTCATAAAGGCAATAAGACCGAGGGCTGGGCACATAGAAACATTAGTCAGGGGAAGGAGCACATGATTGTACTCCTCTTTTATTTGCTACCATTTAAAATTGGTTTATTTTGATAGGGTTATTATTTGTTTAGCTTTCAAAAAGTGCTCAGTGCCTGTACAAGGAGTAGTACAGGACAGAGAGCCCTTGCTCGTAGTAAGGAGCTAAGTGATGCCTTGGCTTTATTTGGAATGGTTTTTGTTACTGCCATGAGGGTGGGAGCTGAGCGAGGCAGAGAGACTGTCTGGAAAACCAGGGATTTTTACAGCCTACCTCAGGCTTGAACACTTACACACTGAAAAATCCCGGCTGAACATCCAAGGAAAACGTGAATTTTTTGAAATTAGATCCCAGTGCAATTCAAGCGGGATACTTAGAACATGAAGATTACGTGGAAAATGGTTCTACAGCAATGCTTTTCTCACCTCAAGGAGCCTTAACAAGAGCACAAACATTGCAACACATTCTCACACTTGGAGCTATTTCCACCATATATCTTGATAAACAGATTTCCTTATCAGCTGTGTTCTGAGGTCACCAAATTAGACAGAAATAAGAGTTTGTTGATCTGAACTACAGACGAGCGGCTGGAAATTTTGGTTGTTGAGCTTTTATTGTTGCTTTACACAGACTACACTGCTCAGCGAACCTGTGGTCAGCAGAGATCTGAGGTATTTGCAGATCTCCCAGTACGGGCAGGAAAATAAGTCAAAGCTAAATATAAACTAAGTAGAGAAAACCCCATTCTCTCAGCATCTTATTCAAAGTTTTGCTTTCAACACAACCAGGAGCGGTTTTACCCCACCTCCCATCATTGCCCGTTTTATTTCAATGTCTATTTCTGCACTTCGGTATCATTCCAAAGGACAGTGTCTCATTTTCCTCAGTTGGGGGGGTTGAGGAAAACATTTATTAAACTCCTTAAAGCTTGTTTATTTTTCTTAAGCCTAATTACCTGCCCGCAATGACTTAATTTTGTTTATTATGTGTTTTAAAATGACAAGTTCATCTGCCACCGGAAAGCAGCGCTGCTTTAGCGACAATGAAAGGCCGCAGTCCTGCAAGCACTTATGCATATGCTTCACGTTTTGCATGTAAATAGTCCCATTGACTAAATCCCCCTACTTTGAAAAGGAAGAAAAGGCTGAAAGGCAATCATTGTTTTCCCAGGCAAACAGTGCTGGAGAAGAAAGGAACAAGTTAGGAATATAGAAAATTAACTCATTTCCCGTCGCCCACCACATGCGTGCATATCCTGAAACTCCTGAATTTACTTCAAGTATCTAAAGTCTCTTCTGCACGCAGCCCAGTTTTTCAGTGTCGTTATACTTTGTTAATTTTCCAAGGCAATTCATTTAGGCAGATCTAGCATTGCACAAAAAAAAACAAAAAACAAAACAAAAAAAAACCCAAAAACAAAAACAAAAAACCCCCAACTTTTAAAAGATAATTCAAAAGAAAACATTATGAGCAAATAAAGATCAGCTCTGATGTTCAACCTCCTCTATAGGTATTTAAAAAAAGCGGGGGAGAGGAATTCAAACAACTCTCTAGGAAGGAACAATGTATTCAAACACTGCAGAATTAAATCATTCAATGCACTCTTCCCCTGAGCTTCCCAGTTAGTTCCATCCCCATTTCATCCAAGCTGGATAGTAGCAGGTGTATTGCTTCAAGTTAAAGTCACCCTAGGCTAGATATGGCAGAACTGATCATAAAAATCACAGAATGGCTTGGTTTGGAAAGGATCATGTAATTCCAGCCTTCTGCCATGGCAGGGACACCTCCCACTATCCGAGGTTGCTCAGAGCCCCATCCAAACTGGCCTTGAACACTTCCAGGGATGGGGCAGCCTGTGCCAGGGTCTCACCACCCTCACAAGGGAGAATTTCTTCCTTGTGTCCGATCTGAGCCCACTCTCTTTCAGTTTACAACCATCCCCCCGCACCCTATCGTGTGTTGTGAGCAAAAAGTGATCTCAGACCCGATAGTGTCTGAGAGGATGAGAAATCTCCTGGGTTCCCTCTCTAACCAAGGAGGAGGAGCAGCTCACAGCCTTGATCTGAAGCCCTCCCATTACAAAAGGGAGTGGAAAAGACTGAGCTTTTTTTCTGGCTGTCTCTGCCCTCCAGCAGCCCCGCCAGAAGCGCTGGTGTCCATTTACGATCCTGGTGCTTGGGCACAGCCTGAGAGCCCCGCGCTGCAGCCCAGCCCAGCCCCCCAGCTGCAGTCTGGGGCAAAGAGGGGTGGAACACATCTGAGAACATCACTGAGGGCGGTGGGCAGCTCATGAACAGCAGCACTGACATCAGCAAGTGGAAATAGTCCCCTATTACAAACACACACACGTGGGTTGCTACACTGAGAGCCAGATCTGCTGCTTTGCCTCAGACTGGCTCATGTTTTTTCCGCTTGATAAAGACTCATGAGTTACTCTGAAGTTTCTTCTACCACCGAGTTCTTTCTAACCTGACTAACTATCATCCCACCATCACTGAACCCACATGAGAGATTTGGCAAGTGGAAAGAATTAAAATAAATTTGCTGCTATGAATTTTCCTATAGCTGTTCTTCATCAATTATAATTTTAAAAAAAGTATCCTTAACTTGCACAAATTAAAACCTATATAAAAGCAAATTAGGTTGGAACTACTGCTTTGAGGTTCCTTCCAGCCTAAAATATTCTAAGATGTAAATTGCTTATCACAGCAATAACTTTGACACAGGGGAGGAGACAGAGGAGCAGTCATTGCTGTGATTACAGCCAATAGATGTGGGGACAGATATGGGTTCAATTAACACAGCCTGTTAATTGAAGAGGTCTTGTAGCCTGGAGAGCTACAGCTGATACAACCTCTGCTTCTCAGGTGCCCTCAAGTTACCACCTAACAAATCTTCCAAGCAGTGCTACCCAATCTATACAGATATTTCAGTATTTTTTGCTGTCCAAAGATAACATTTCATTGTATGAAATAGGGGCATGAGGGAAAAAAAAGCATGGAATTAATTGAGGAACTAAGCAAACTCCTTCTCACAGAGAAGCCCTGTGCCAGCCAACACAGGCTTGTGAAACAGATTGCTCTGAGAGCCGGGAGAACCCAGGTGAGGGTGCTGCTGTGGGGACACCTTGGCTGGACACCATTCCTTGCTGGGCCCAGGATTCCAGCAGCTGGAGCCCAGACAGCCAGGGAACAGAGCTCCCAAGCTGCCTTCGTGACACAGAACGTGTCCAACTCACACCACAGACATTCGTGCAATCTGCCAGATGAAGGGGTGGCCTTGACAGAATTAAATGCTGATGATGAATCAGTGAGGCCAAGAGAGCTAATGCATATTTTTTTTAAAGGTTACTATTCAAGGAAGCAGTGTAGTGCTCAGCAGTAACAAAAGGATTGTGGTAACCAACAAATTATTCCCTGGAGAAAATTCCTTCAAAATTGGGTAGTGACAGAATCTAATCAGGGAATAAAAAAAAACCTGACAAAAAAAAAACAGACAAAAAAAACCCACCAGAGCCAAACACAAAGAATAAAATCCTTGCAGAACAAGGATCTTTCTCCTTTAATTTCTACAGGACTGGAAACCAGATGTACTTAATTTTTGTAAAAATCTATTAATTTTTTATTTTGCCAGACTGCCTAGGACTAAGCTGTCTTGATCACTGAAAACCTACCTCCAAAAGTACCCAAAAACCAGCTTCTTGATTTTAGCTTACAGATTACTGAATGACCCACAGGCCACCGGCTTCTCTCCTGCCATTTCTAAGTCAGTCCAGATCAAGCTGGATGGGGAAGGGAAAACCAGGTTTGTTTGATTTGGTTTTAGGCTAAAGCTCAAGGTCCATTTATTTAGGAAAGAGATTCCCACCCCCCTAAAAGCAGTGTATTTTAAGTTCAATAGGAAAATAATAATAAGAGTATAATCCATATGCCAAGTGAGGTGTAATGCACACTCAGTTCTAGGTTTTGGGGTGAGGTGTAATGCACACTCAGTTCTAGGTTTAGGGATTAAAATTTCTCAAGAAATAATTTTCTTTTCCTCTTCTACTACAATTTACAGAATTTCCATAGCTTTCCTTAAGTAGAGGCTTTTTTTGTCTACAGGTAACTCAGATTCCCCTTTCTAAAGCTATCAAAGCTGCTTTTTGGAGAAGGATCAGTTATCTCCTCCAGGGCCTGAAAGCCTCTCCCTGACATAACTCCTGCAGCCACCCCACGAGTAAAACACTGAGCTGGACGCCAGCTGGAGGCTTTGGGGCAGGTTGCAGCTCACCTGCCTGAGCAGCCAGGCACAAAAGCCCCATAGGAGAGGAACAGGGAGCAGTTTTTCCCCTTTGCCTCCAACGGGGATCCGAGGGCTCGGAAAGGAGCGCGCAGCGTTCGCGTCAGTGAGCGAGATGAATCAAAACCCAAACCAAAACACGATTTGTTTTTGGGTTTATTAAAGGAAATGTTTTCATATAATTAATCATGGTCGGCGAGGCCGCTTTATCCAACGCCGTTCCTCCCTACCCCCGCCATCCCACATGGAGCCTTAGCCGGACTAAAATTCTGCAAAGCCTTGCATTGTTCTCCCTGACACCGGATCAGCGGACACAAAAAAGCAACTGCCAGCTCAAAAGCAATCCGGCGATAGAGCCTGGTGCTATCTAATCAAGGGCAAAAGGTCACTTCCGAACAACTGGGCAATAAAAGATTATTTCCAGCCGCAGAACAGAAAGGCCCAGTGGTGGATGCTTGAAAGAGGGGGGTGGAAGGAGGGCAAAAGGGCTCCCGTCTGTGGGAGGAAGTGCATTGAATAAAGCCAGCAGACGGGAACCATCTGGCTTTGTGCGTGGTCTGTTCTTCAGAGGAGAGAGAAAGCCCCTCAGCGGGGCCAGTGACTCTCTGCAATGATTCAAACTTCTCTTTTTTTTTCTTTCTCTCATCAATTTTAAAGCAGCTTTCCCAGGCAACAAAAAAAAATTGAAAATGGGAACTTTCCTAATGGGTGGATGGACACATCAAGTGCAAGCTGCAAGATGGAGCCCATGTTTTAATTTGGTCATGAGAGATGGCTCTTATCAAGGAGCGAGGCCTGTGGATGACCAGACCAGGCTTTTTTTGTTTGTTTTGTTTTTTGGGATGGCTTCAGAAGAATCTTCCCAGGGACCCAGCAGACTCAAATTCCCAACCCACCTAGTACACTGAGTTTTGATTGCATTTTGAAACTGCAAACGGCATTTCCAGCAGCATCACCACCTTTATTATGTATACTTCATGCATTTCCCCCCTTCCTCTCTCTCCCCACTTGTTATATGGCCTCACTTGAATGAAAGCAAGAAAATAAAAGGGCCAGATTACATTCAGTCCAGTTGCCATGGCCTGTGGGAGGGCAGAATTGCAAACACTTGAGTACAAATGGTACAATCCCTCCTCCCTCCCTCCCCTCAGCCCTGCAGTTGTCCTCCATGTCCTCACTTTCCCTCACTCCGCGGTTCGCACCCGAGGCCTTTGGCACTCGGCGGCGAGGAGCTCCGTCTATTCAAGCGCCCAGACACCTCCTCCGTTCACCAGTGAATTAACTTTAAGCATGCAAATCACACTAATCCAGAATTCACAGGAGAGGAAGTCAGGAGGGTTCCCAGTGGTCTGGGAAATATTTTTCCTTTCGGGAAGGGAAGGGGAGGGGGGGTCATTGCACTCTTCTTTAGAGCTTGCTGCAGGTCACTCTGGCTCATCTCAAAGAAAGTTTAGTTCAGAGGCTCAGCTTGACATTCATTGGTTTCTAAATCGGAACCTCTTGAGCGATTGTCCCAGCAATCCCAGGGATTGGGGCCTGGTCAAATAGCCCCGACTAATTCTGCTGTAGTAGGGGGGAAACGAAGCAGTTAAATGTCCGGTTTATCAACAGAAAACAACAACTGAGCCTTTGTCCTAACAGGGTGCAGGAGGAAACCGTTTTGCTGGGCTCATCTGCATGAGAAACCCGGGCAGCTGGGAAACACCAACACGGCTTGGGGGGAGACCCACGCAGACACTGGAGGAGAAAAATATTCCATACATCGGCTTTCTGTACCGCCACCTTCCTAAATTCAGGAATTCTGAGTAAGTCTGACACAGCTTGACAATTTAGGGGCTTTGCTTTAAAGGGAAAAAAAACCACCACCAAGAAAAACCACAAAGCAAAAGTTTAAATTGAGACCCTACACAGCAGTCCTCTGCCACAGCCTATTTGTTAGAGAATGAAAAAAAAACCCTGCTACCAACAGCAAGGTGACCAAATGGCCAAGCCAAGGGCTCTGGTATTTATTCTCTACAGCTCCACAAGCTGAGGCAGTGCAAAGAGAGCAGAACTTCTGCTATAGTCTCACCAAACAAACATGGAAATGCAGGATGCAGTTTGGAGACACAAAGCCAAAAAGGAAAACCACAGAGTTGAAATGGACCTACTATAAAGTGGGTTTAAAAACCCCAATGTCACTCCTCCTGCTTCTCACTTTTTTTTTTTTTTGCCACTCAGTACTGATCTATTCTCAGCTTTACTTGCTAAGGGTTTCTTAGCAGTCACAGGCATTTTTCTCTAAGGATTTGTAGAAGTGGTTGGAAAAGCACAGGCAAAGGACTTGCCCACCACATTCCCTGTATCTCCAAGAGCTGAGCAAAAAGCCTTGCCCTGCTATTGCCCAGGGTGAGGTCTATAACCCCTATAGCAGACATGGAAACTGCATTCCACTTGTTCATCAATACCCAGTGGGAAAACAGCTTGAAGGTGGTGGGGGGAAAAAATCCCAAATGTAAAGCAGGTGAGCCTCAGGTTAAGGCAGCTGCTGCTTTAACAGCCACTTTCAGCACTTCAGAAAGTGAAACCACTTACTGGAACAACAAAGCTGTGTGCAAGGAGGAGGGGATGGCTGAGAAAATGTGTCCCTGGGACAGACCCTTTAGGGACAGGCCAAGGCAAAATGATGAGGTTATCACCAGGAAGATCACAACCCCAAACTGCAAGGTCACAGCCTGCAGGAACTTAGACAAAGCCTTGAAAGAGAAGCAAATCCAGCCTTTTCTGGAGTGCCCCAATAGAGAAACCCGCCCAAAGGGACGCTGCCACTGCCAGCAGTACAACCTTCACATTCCAGCCACAACGGAGCCAAACAGCTTCCCTGCAGTGGGGGCAGCTTCCACTCCCACGTACCATGATTAAAATCCTGGAGACTCACAGTTGTTTCAGAGCTCCACTAGCATTCTTTGAGGCCAGAGCATGCCCTACTCTGAGCAGCCACCCTGCTTTCCACTCCACTTAGCATTAATTACAAACCTCTTTCTTGGATAGCTTGGCAGCTTTGTGGTTCAAGGGGGAAAGGGGGAAAAAAAAAATAAATCTCATCCTATTAAGTGTAACCCAGCGACCAAAAGACTCTGAAAGATAGGAAACCCTTCTCAGCATGAACAAGCAGCAGAACTGCACTTTAAAATACAGGTTTTAATTGCAAGTGGCATTTCCAAGCTTCCCTGCTCCTGGGGCCACCTCCATGAGGGCCAGGCGTGCTATCAGACAGTTAATACCCTCAAACAAACAGCTTCTCACTCCCAGCCACAAACAGGGTTTTAAACGTGCCCCATTTGTATCACAAAAGGCAGTCAAAGCCCCTGTCCTTGCAGGAGGCTCGGCTTTAGTTAGGCACCCAACAAAGACTAAGTTGGTAAGAACCTCCATTCGGTCTCTCTGGCTGACTCAGCTCCAGCATTGTGCTGGGAGCAGATTCTGTAATTCTCATAGCAAGCCCCTGTAGCTCGAGCACACATCACAGGCCAATTTTAGCTGATACCCTTAGCACAGACTCACCTAATCCAGCAGAGCTCCAGAAGGGATGCAGGAGACCCATCACAAATCCTTGGGTTTAAGGCTGCAGCTCTTAGGGCAACCCAAAGGAGATCAAGACCATATACTATGACCTGCCTCAAGAAGAGCGGGTCTGGTTAATACTCCTCTATATAACCAAAGGCCCCCTCAGCTGTGGGGAATTACTAATTCTGTGGGGCAACCCAGGTGCTCTCAAGGGTCAGAAATGAGTTTGCCACCAGCTGAGTTGCTCAGAGCTTTATGAACAGATTTTTTTTCATTTTACTCTGAATTTACAGACTCTGGAGGATTGGCCTGCCATGTTCTCAGCATCCTAACTGGCTTAGCCAACAACACACACTGCCATGTCTTGCTGATGTGGGATCCTTTAGGTTTGTAACCTAAGGGAAATACATGCAGTAATCTACTGTGCAGGTGAGGCAAGCAATGCTATTCCTTACATCCAGTTGTAAATCAAATGGTTTCCTGCCTAAGTCTAGACAAGAATATAACCCCCAGGCTATGGACGAGTCCTTTTGTTAAGGAAATGATTGCAGATGACTCAGTGCTTTCACCTGTTCTCCTTTCCCAGGTGGCATCTCCTCTGGATGGCTGGACTGAGCTGAGGTTTCACAGAAACTTTAAGCTGAGACTCCTTAGACAAAAATTGCATCTGATTTTACAGGCCATCCCTGCATTTCCAGCACAGGAGGGCAATGGAGACAGAGGCACCTTCACCCAAAACATTCCCTTCACAACCATATCCTGGTGAGGACACTTTCTGTTCTGACTCTGGTGTATTACTGTACAGTCTTATCTAACCCCTTTGTTGCTTTGTGGCTGTTGTCACTCTCACTTTTCCTGCCTCACTGCTGCCCTTTTTGCCCAGGGAGTGGGTTTGCTCCATGGGATGCTTCCCACTGTCACTGCAGGCACAAAGCTGAAAACTCTGATGCCATGTCTCATAACCCATCAAAAAGCACCTTGTTTGAAACAGGGAAATGGGATGAGGTCATCAGGAGTTGTAACCATTCTCTTTTTCTGGCACACCACCTCCTTACCTGGGAGGCATTGCAGGGAGGGCATTGTAAAGGTTACTTAAAATCAAAACAGGATTGTCAGGCGTTCCTCTCCCCGACATTTGTTTTGGCAAATTTACATCCTTGAAAAACATGAGGGAGGAATCATTTTGCACAGTAGAACATCACGTATGAGCAAGTGGGGCTGACACAAAGAACAGTCTGCCCCAGAGGCAGGAGGGGAAAACCTTTGGTGTGCACTGAGTGCATGTGCAAATATCCCCACGTGTCACTGTGCCCACAGAATGCAGAGGGAGGAAAGGATTATCCATCATACAGCTCTTGTCATGGGAGACATTTTCACTACTGTTTTATTGTATTATATAATTGCACCATCCATAAGCACAGAAGAACCAGAAAAGCCCTTTGTGTTGGCATCTCATGGAAGCACTGCTGCAGACTCACAGGTGGGAAGGGTGATGGGGACGTACCTTGTTCATTTAGATCTCCTCCATCTTCCCAAATTATCTGCAAGTAACTGGAGAAAGTGGGAATTAATCAGAATCCCCTAACAAACCTACCAGTGAGGCAGTTTTACAGCTTGGCTCCAAGCCTGTGCTCAGAATCTCTTCCTCCTCTTTATGAGAGCTCAGTGAAGATGAGCAACAGAGGGCATGGGCATCCTTCCATCTGCTCCCTCTCTGGAGCAAAGATACATGCAAAATGTTGAACTCTGCAATCTTTCTCTCCTTCTGGGATAGTTTCTGTGGTAACATTTACAGCCTAAAAGATATCACTGAAGTCATAGTAGTACGAGGGGCAGCTACGACAGGAAGGAGGAGAAACAGAAGTATTTTACTGAGTCCAAGCCTTACAGATGGTGAGAACAAGAAGCAGAAGTCATGCTCACAGTTAAAGCTAATTAAATTCTGCAATCCCTATGGGAAGCTCAGAAACACGGGCATGAAATGCAGAACTGCTTCTTGTTTTCATTTATTTTTTCAATACTTTGTTTACATGTTCAAATGCAACATATGGATGGAGTGCAGGGACTGAGTTTCCTCAGGTGCTGATGAATGCATCCTATTTTTGGTTCATAGCCCTGCATCCACATCTGCAGTTCCAGTAGCCACCTGCAGTGCTGTGTCTTCAGGCAGAGGTAAGGAAGGAGAGCACCTCTAACAGAGAGGCATGAACATCCCAATTTAGACACTGTCCACCTGCCTAAACCATTTTATAAATTTTAATAACACTGCAAGAGCATCTCTTTGTATCTTCTTCGTAGGCTTCCACAGCCTTCCATTAGCGAGATAAGATTAAACAACAGCCACTTCTATCTTTATGTGGTAAAACAAGCTTCTGTATTTAAGATAAACTTTACAGGACAGGTGGTTTCCTAGAATGGAATATCCCCAAGAAAACATTTAACTATAAACGTCAACAAGGTATGAGAAGAGTGCACCTAATAAAGGAGATAGAGGCTACAATAAAAAGGGGCCCTAAATCAAAGAGCAGGTTCGCACCAGCAAACACTCACACACTGGGCTGATTGGAACGGGGCCCTCAGCATTGCTGCCAGCCCAGCTGCTCCTCTGCTGTGGCTTTCCCTGCCTTTGCTTGGAGGTTTGACCCACACCACCACCCTGCCGGGGTTGTGGCCGGGACTGTATCCACAAAACTGCCCGTGCGGGTTCCGTGTTGGGAGCCCGGTGTGTACTTCTACCATTATCAGCTCTTAAAAAAAAAAAAAAAAAAAAAAAAAAAAAAGGGGGGGGGGGGAACGCAGAGCAAACATTATCTATTGTTAATTACCTGTAAAGTAGGGCTTTTGCCACTTCCCCAGTTTCTAAGAGCTCTGAAGTGAAACCTGAAAGAAGCCACCCATTGTTTCCAATTGTGCAAGAGCCAGGAGCAAATAGGGCTCAAATTGCAGCTCTGAAAGGCAGCAGGAAATTGGCAGCCCGGTAATCTGCTCCCCACCATTCAGGGGAACAAAGGCGACATTCCTCCTCAAGTAGTCACCATTAGAAACCCAAGGCTGATCTATTTAGTAAGGCCCACAGAATAAATCTGTGGAAATAAAGAGTTTTAATTAGAAGGCCATAGGATATGGCTCTAGTTTGCAGCCCCGCAAGTAACATGTATTATTTAGGCTCTTACCTCGTTTCCCACATATCCAAACGCTGACACCCAGAAACTGGCACTGCTGTCATTGAAAAAAAAAAAAAAAAAAAAAAAAAAAAACAACAACGAAGCTAATAAATGTGGAAACTGTTGGTTACAGGTGGATCATACCATACAGTGTGCTCTACCAAGAGTATTTCAAAATAATCCCTGTTTTGGGATTATATTTTTTTCTCCTAGAGTATCAACAATCTTTATAACCCACCACACCCCCATCTGTTGCAAGTTTTATTCTCCAGAAAGTGCTACAGTTTCCAGCAGGATGGGTTATTATCCATCCATCCATCCATCCATCCATCCATCCATCCATCCATCCATCCATCCATCCATCCATCCATCCATCCATCCATCCATCCATCCCTCTGCACAGAATGACTCAGTAATTAAACACTGCTGGTCAAAGGCTCCTGGTTGTGCCAGTGCCTCACAGTGTGGTTCCACACAGCCCTGCAGCCCCAGTTTTCCCAGCAGCCAAAGAGAAGCGTTTCCTTCAGAGCTGTTTTATCAGGCACAGTTATTTAAAAGAATTTAAGTCCAAGTGCAAAATGCTCTGAGATACTCGGCAGTTTTTGCCATCTGAACAGATAAAGCTGTCCCAAGCCCAGTGTGTTAGAACTGTCAGGAGGGAGAGCAGCTGAGGTTAACTTTTCCAGGGGATGTTATCAGCACCTGGCAGCAGAGATGGATGACTCTGGAACTACCACGGCAAGTGCTGCTGCTCTAGTACAGGGTGAGGGATGGAAAGTGGGCATACAAGAACACAGGCCCTAGAACTCCAGGAGTGAATGCCCGTACAAAAATCTCTGTGGACACTCCAGAATGGCACCTTCTGTCTCTACCCCTTGTTCCAGAGAGACCCTTTGGCTATTTAACACAGCAGAACTGGACTTTCAACTCTAACAGTATTTCCTCACATACTTTGGCAGATCAGTAAATTTGAGCTCAGGTACAGCCAAAGTTTGGCAAAGGTCATACTTGGAGTTGAATTTTGGAACAAAACAAATTCATGACAAGAAACTGTCCTGTACTTCCCATCCTGACTAATCAGGTTTATCCTCACCTTGAATTGGATGAGATACAGGACATGTAAAAGTGTATTAAACCAAAAAGTGCCTCAGTGAGAGCACAGGTGCTCCTGTAGTTGTAGCACATTTCATCCAGAAGAACTTTGCATGCTATATAGAAAAATGAACAAGTGGACAATTATTCCATAAAAAGAAGGGGTCAGGTAAGTGAGACTGGATTTAGGTAACTTTGGTATAAAAAGAAGGTACTGTGCCATCTCCCCATAACTGGGTCAGAGGAAAGCTCCAGCACTTACCCCTTCCTTTCAGGCAACTAGTTTCTTCATTTTCATCTGGAAGTGTGCTACTTCCAAATGCATAGATCCAAAAACAAGAAATGAAGCTTTGGAGAGAACATTCACCAGGTCATGTAAATTCACCTCTTCCACCTGCTTGGAGTGTGGAAGAGGAATCCTCCTGGCACTGCAAGAACACTCAGGTGGTTTGGAAATTGAAGCATGTGCCAGAAAACAGGAGGTTTCATTTAAAATAGCCATTAAGTAGTTAATCAGTTATGTAATTTCAGCCTATTTAGGGAGCTCCAGCTATCTCACAGTCACTTAATCCAACAAACTAAGAACATCCCAGCATTTATGAGCACTGGACATTCCTAAGGCAGTGCAAGCACTGTTGGCTGGCCAGCTCATTCACTGGTGTAAATCCATCAGCTCCATTCAGAAGAAATATTCCCTGGAGTAAACGCGCTCATACTCCAGCAGAGGCAGCGACCCTGCAGGGTCAGGCAGGATGTCCCATTGTGCTCCTTCTTGCACAAACACAATGGGGTTCAGCCCCTGGGGGCAGAGCCTCTGTCAGGCTGTTTGTGCCTCCTGACATCGTGTTCTGCAGGATGTTTGTTTTCAGGTCGGGGCACCCAACGTGTAGACAAAGGTTCACAAAACAGGGCGTGCTTACAAGGCCAGAGCCACGGCTATCAGGCACACCTTTCTCCGAGGACCGGCCAGATGGATGTTTCTCTGCTCCAAAATAAAGGGCTACCACACTTTCCAGCTAATTTTGGAATATGTACTTCTGAAAGCACCCTGTTTCCCTTACAATACTGCCCCATGCATGTATGAAGAATATTGAAAAATCCAGGTGAATTTCTGTTTCTTTGTTGATGCTAAAATCAAAAGTTATTCATTAGGACTAATGTCTCACCTGTACACACTTAAACTAAAAAGTCAAGCCATGTGTGTTTTGCAGGAAAGCTTTGCCAAATTTGTATTTATTGGTAAGCAAATTGGTAAGCAAATGAGGCAATATCTAAGACACCTTCACCTGGAGGAGTGGGAATGGCAGCTCCTGGGAAAACAAATTGCACTGCATCCGTTTATCACAAATATAAACCAAGCTGCAAATATCACTCTGGAGATCACAGGGTTTTTGAGCAGATCTTTCCAGTGAGCAGAAAGCCACTTACCACGGGCTCCACATGGCTGGGTAACTAATGCCAAGGGGAGAAGCCATGCCTTGGCTGCTCCCACCAGGCAGAGGAAGGTGGAACACAACCACTGGGAAGAACTACAAAAGGTTAAGAGCTGCCCTAAAATAAAACTGCCCTCCAACTGAAGGGTCATCAGAACAGGACCTGTGCAGCCCCCTGTGCTGTGCAGGGCTGGTAAATCCAGCTGGGTGACAGCAGAACAGAATCTTATTCCAGGCTTTTTGAAGCACCACCGTGACTGACACAAATGCTCCAGCTGGAAGAAAGCCAACAATTAATAAGGATTCCTTAGAATTTGGAGGTAATTTTAGCAGAACAAGAAATGCAGAAGTATCAGTGAGTCCTGAACATTCCTCCAGGACAAAAATCTATTACTTCATATAAATCCATTAAAACACTTCATCTAGCCCCTTTAATCCCTCTTAACAGATTTGCTTTATCACAGACAGAGGAGCTAATCCTCTCCCACCTGTCCTTATGATATGGAACTGTAAACAAGAGCAAGTACTTTTCATCTGTTAGGCATTTTCCCCCTCGGATAACGCCCTCACCCATCCCAGCATTGGTGTAATGGAGCTGTCTTTGGAGAAACACCCCAGCTCTGAGGGCACATTCTCACCCTCAGCCATGGATTCCTCCAGCATGGAACATGGACTTTATCTGCCCATTGTTTTTATTGCTAAATTACTGTTTCCTAAACTCATCTCTTATCATGAGTTTTGAGACACTAAGCAAAGCAACAATTCCAGCTTGCTGGACTTTCCTTTTTCCTTCAACCCAGACCTTACACGTCCGAGGCCTCTGCTGTTGGAACCAGATGGCAGCCTCGGCCAAATCCATCACCCACCCTTGCAATTAGGTCAGTAGGTCAGCTGAACTTACTGCCTAATTACACCATCATTTTACACAGTGTTCTCCTGGCTTCTCAAATCAAGATCTCAGAAATACCAGGAAAAAAAGTAATTTTTATGATCCACATTGCAGCAGGCTCTGACAGTCTGGCATTCTGCAAACATGGAGGAGTGACCTCAAACAGCTCCCTGATAAATTTGGGGTTGAAGGACTGAAATGTGCATTTCAGTGCCCTAATTGCTGTAAACCCCCTTCCAACAGAATACAGCATCCTTCCACATTCCACTGTGGAAAGTAGAACAGATACAGTGGCTGAGCACTTGAGGCATACTTAAAGTAACCTGTGTCTATTCAGGCTGTGGAGGCTTCACAGCTTCACTTCATCCAGCTGTCAGCTGGAAAGACATTCACCTGCTCTCATGCAATCCTGCGTGGTTCTACATCACACAATCCAGCTGCCTGAATGAATCCCCAGTCATTGCCATGGCATAGTGGCAGTGACCTTACATTCCAGAGTACCCACAAGTGAGCTCAGATGCATTTGTATGTTAAATACAGAGCATACACCACCTAACCCAAGAGAAAAATACATTATTCTCATCTTTCTAACACTGCCTGCTCTACCTGGCAATTAGAAAACCATGGAAGACTGCCAGGAACTGTTTTCTTCTCTTTGCTGTGTAGGTCCAAGTCAATTGTCTCTCCAGAGGAGCTGCAACATCAAGCCATTTCCAAAATCTGGTTAGTAAAGAGAACATTAGTATGACTAACTAGAGCATAGCTTTTGTTTTAAAAAAGAGATCTGAAACAGTGCCACGACATAGCTCCTGATGGAAGACAATCATTAAAGGATGGAGAACACGTGGGTCCTTTGGGATTTCTTCCTTTGGCTAGGAACCAACGCCAGCCCCAATAAGTCACCTAGCTGCAGAAAGAAGAGGCAGGGTAGAGAGGGCAGCGCTTTCCTTGGGGAGGCAGAAGCTGCACCTTGGCTGGCCCGGAGCAGGGAGCAGGGAGCTGGCTGGATCCAGCCGCGGGCAGGCTCTGGCTCCGCGCTCCCGGCTGCGGCGCAGTTACCCGGACAAGGCTCCATTGTGTCCCGGGGCCGTTCGCAGCTGTCGCTTGCGCAGATGCGCAGCCAGAGCGGAGGAGTCCCTGCTCCTCGGCAGAATTCCTCTCTGGCTTTGCTTCCTGCTGGGAATCTTGGAAAGCAGGATCCGTGTGCATCCACTGCTGCCCCACGTGCCCCCCGGCCGCAGGAGCGGCACCACCTGCATCCTGCAAAGCTTTCCCAGGTGCACTCAGGTGGTCATTTCGCTTTGTACATCTCAGGGGGCATCTGTGCTGTTCAAGAAAAAAGCAGCTTTTCAGTTAGCTCTGTTCCAGGACACTGCATCAGCTGGGATGGAATTAACTACAAAACCACCAGCTTATTCAAATCATCACGTGCTGGGAGTCAGAGCAGCTTGAATATGGCAATTCAAAACAGCAGGACTTCAAAAAAGAGCAAGATATGACACATTTGTCAAGTCATTGCTCTGTTCTGAAGTGGAGTTTCTCTAGAACCACTTAGTCTGAACACCATGTGAAATTGCATCCATTTAAAACTTTTAAAGTTCAGGAGAATCGTGATATAACCTTGACCCACATGAGGAAAAGAATGAGGTCTCCCCATTCATTCTTAATGAAAAGCTTTTTCTCTTGAATGTGTGCTAAATGGCCACAAGTAGCTGTGACACTCAGGTCACCCTTAAGAGCCTTTAATTTAAAGACAGAAGATTCAGTTGACATTGGAAAATGTATGGGAAAAGAATCAAATAAGTCATAGACATAGGCCCAAACACACACATTCCCAGATTTCAAAGCTACCAAACTACAGCAACACTATCACTGTTTTTCATGCTGCCTCCAAGCTTTTTATTTAGAATTGAGCTGGGGAGATTAATTTCTTCAGCTGCTTCACAATTTAACCAGCCAGGAAGTTCTATATATAAAAAATTTAAATGGCTTTGCATGTTAATGTGGTATTCCTTAAGGAAAAAACAAAACAAAACAAAGCAAAAAAATACCAACGACTTGGAAGTTGTGGTTCCCTCCTCCACAACTGTATTTCCAAATGCTTTGGTAAATAAATAGAGCCTCCATTTCTTGGCACCGTTAAGCACAACACAGATTCAATTGTATAAAACATCCCTTATTTGATATATAGTTGGCTTAAAGTTTGAATTAGGTAAACTAAACTAGAGCACAGACTAGTGGCTTTGAAGCATCAATAGGAGGTTATTTGCCACCTGACAGACCTGAAGGAGGACCAGCCCAGCAATACACACATGTAGCTCACAACCTGGCATTGTAACAAAAGAACTCCAGAGGCGTTTTCATTAATTAATATATTTTCTGCATTATAGTTAACATATGTACTTTCTTCGTGTCATCCTTATTTCGTTAAGTATTGATATTTTGTTATATTCAGACATGAGTACATTTTTGAAGTCTTTTGCAATAAATATCATAAAATAATAGAGATTCACATAATAAATATTCTTTACAATAAAAAAAGTTTTAACAGACTTTTGTCTTAAAAATAGTTGGGATTCAACTTTGTGTTTTATACATAAAATATACAAAAAAGGACCACAATTTGTGGCTAAGGCAATAAAACAGGGACAGAATAAAATTATAAAGTACAGAGCAGAGCTAAACTCACTAAGCCAAAGGATCACAAGAGACTTGAAGGATTCAAGAACATTTAGGTGACTCAATGACACCTGAAGGCTGTTTGGATATATGAACACCACCAACTTTAATATCAACTGATACTGACAGACTATAAAAACAGGATTAGGAGGGTGGAGTGAGCAATATCCTTCAAAGACTGGACAGCAAAAGAAACAAATGAGTACGTTGCAGCCACAATGTCTCCAATGTGAAGATCTACATAGTGTAGCAAAAACTGAAGTTACATTGAAAATGTAAAATGAAAAAAAAAAAAAAAAAAAAGAGGCAGGGCGATTCTCAGGTCTGAGAATGTTCCAAAAGACAAAAAGAGAGGGGAAAAAAAAAAAAAAAGATGCAAAAAGAAGCAGGCTGCTTATAGAAGAGTCAGGCCTTTCATTTGGTGAAGCCTTTATTTTACATCCCTCTCCAGAAAGAACACACAAAAAGTTATTTCACAATCCACCTCACTCAGGAAAGTTATTCTTCCTTGGCACCCGGGAGGTTAAGAAGAAAAAGCCCATAACTTGCTGAGAACAACAACAAAAAAAAACATCTTTGGGAAGATATTCACAGAGCAAGAAGCTTCAAGAGCCCAGTGAGCCCTCACTGTCTCTTTCAGGAGTGGTTCAGTTACAAACTCAGAGACCCTGCCCGAGCGAGCGGCAGGTGCAGATCCCAGGTCCACACTTACCAAAGAGCAGCAGTGACTGCGTGAAACGCTCCACACTCAGCCAAGTCAGTAGGAGGAGGAGAGCAAAGATGCAAGGGGAAGAACCCATGTGTCTGAAGTTGGGCAGACAGAAAGGAAAGGAAAGGAACAGTCCTCCCAAAATGGGAGAGGAGGGGGGGGAAGAAGAAAAGATGGGGAGAGGGGAAAAAAAAAAAATCAGCTACAACCTGAAAAACTGAAGTTGGAGGAAGTAAACCTCCCTCCCAAAATCATGAGGGCTTGCCCTGACCCCGGGAGGGGCAGCTCTCCAGTTTACAATAGACCGTGTTGGAGTTCTTGCACCGGCAGCCCGGGCGATTGACGCGGTCGTAGCAGCCCCGGCAGAGTTTTAGGCATCCTTTGGCCGGAGGGTAGCAGAGCAAGCAAGGCAGGAACAAGGAGATGGCTCCCATGCACAGGTACCTAGAACAGCAGTGTGACTGGGAGCAGGAGCAGGGATTATCCGCGTACGAGTCCCCTTCATCGTCGTTGGAACAGTGGTAGAAGACGCCTTTGACCAGGCACATGCAGGTGCCGTACTCCACCATGCTCTCGGCCGAGCACAGGCACTGCCGGTTGCAGGCCAGGCAGGAGGGCAGGGCCCGCGGCGCCGTGCACTCCCCGCACTTGCACTTCCCGCACTGCTCGCAGATGAACTTGTGCTGCGTCAAGTCCTCTTTCAGAGGCCCCTTCAGATCGTCCGCGACCAGGGCCGACTGCTTGGGCTGCGCCCGGACCGTCCGCTCGGGCCTGTGGCCGGAGCCGGGCCGGGAGGGCGGCGAGCGCCCCAGCAGCCCCTGCTCGGAGGAGGCGCTGCTGTTGCTGCCGGAGCTGGCCGCGCTGCCCGTGCTGGTGGAGCGGCTCAGCACGGGAGCCCTGGCGCTCTGCTGCGGCGCCCCGTGCCCCGCGTGGCCGGGCCTGTGCTCGTAGTTATTATTCACATTAATTGGTATAATCTCGTGAGTCCTCTCGTGCTTCTCCTGCCGCGGCGCCGGCCGCGGACCCGACTTCTTCACCACCGACGGCCCCTCGGTGTATTCGTTGCTGCCCCTGATGGCCTTGATCTGGTCCAGTGACAAGATGGTGGCGGGCTGGCTGTCCCTGTCATAGTCCAAGCGCTGCCGGCTGTCCAGGGAGGGCTGCTGAATCACCACCAGGGAGCCGCCGCTGCCGTGCTGACTTTGGGGCTCCATCTGTAGTGATCTCTGCTGCTGGCATTCAGCAGGAACCTGGCATGCATCTGAAATCCTGAAAGAAGGAAGGAGACAGAAGGTGTAAATAAACACTGCTTGTGTACATATACACACGCTAGATCAAGGGCAGCGGAGGGATAAAGCACGGGATACTTTCTGGAAACAGAGAGGATCTGGCAGAGCCCAAACTGCCCCAGCCACCTGGTACTGATCACTTTCAGCAGGGGATTACAGCAGTGCTGAGGATCTGGCCAAAGTCCAGTAATGGGGAGAGTCTGGCTATGGCATCATACATGAGGAATGCAAAGGAGACCCCATGCCATTTAAAAAAAAAAATTAAAAAAAAATAAAAATCCAGTATTAACTTATTAATTCTTGCTTACTTGGCGAGCCATGGGAAGTGCCTCTCCCTTGCTACTGAACTCAACATCTGTCTCTAGCAACAGTAACTCCAGATGCCCCCGACACTGAGCTGGAAAGAGCCAAGAACACCGCTACGTTCATGTTTCTATGGCAGAGTGAGCAACGAGCCCAGCTCTCACTCTTCTGCCTGAATCTGCAGCATCAGAAAGCTCCACAGATGTGCTTCCTAGTGCATTTGGAAAGTCTCTCTCTTAAAGTGACGTATGTGCATTACAGAGTCCTGAACTAAGTGCTGTCAAGTGGCCAAGACATTTTCTGTGAGAAAGTAACTCAGCCTACACATCTAATATGCTATTTTATAAAATTAAAACAAGGGTGCAAACAACCTGCTTTCAAGTATTTCCTGACCCACAGGCAGGAGTATGAAAGAAAAATGGGGTAGAAAAGGCTTAGATGAACTAGGTGTGAAAAAGTACCTGAGAATTCATGAGAATGTTAAGAGCAGATAAAAACCCCTCAACAACAACCTCAAAATACAGACAAAGAACAAATCCATTTTCACAGGACAGATTAAAAGCTTCTGAAATACACAGAACATCTGCTCATTTATCATCTAAATAGTAGAAGAATAGTAGAGATGTTACACATTTCCATCCTGTCTAGTTAGAGACACAAAGATTACAACACTGAGAAAACTGCATTGACAGTTCTGCACCTACACAAAAATGTGGCTGAGTATCTAAGTGCCACATTTATGCAGAGAACCAAGACAAAAAGTGCTTTTCTTCACTGCCAGCCGAAGGAGAAGTCCCTATTCATTCCCCTCTGAGATGCCATAAGCATTTACCTGAAAGCAGAGAAAGGTAAGTGCTACCAAGCATTTTGAAAACTCATCCAATAATCCTAAAAACTGTCTTGCCTACCCAGACCACAGCCAGCATGGAGCTGTTCCGTACTCCAGAGAGAAAAACGCACTGTGGTGTGGAAGCACAAGAAAGAACAAGAAGAGGAAAGGTTTCCTCTAGCAGCAGTCACCATGGGCAGAAAGTGAACAGCTTCTGCTGTGACACAAAGTTTTTGTCCTCATCCAGTAGTCAAAGATTTCATTTTACATCTTACATCACCTGTGTGGGCTTTGTGGTCACCAGATTAAACAGAAAACCAAACACTCACTTGTAATTCACAGAACAGAATCACAGAATGGCTTGGTTGGAAGGGACCAACTGTGCAGTCCCAAAGCCCCCTGCAATGGGCAGGGACACCTTCTAGGAGACCAGGTGGCTCAGATCTCCATCTGACCTGGCCTTGGATGCTTCCAGGGATGGGGCCGCCATAGTTTTCTCCTGTGCCAGTGCCTCACCACCCTCCAGCAAAGAATTTCCTCCTACCACACTCAACGAGCCGCCTTCTTCACGAGCACTGAATACAAATCCACAACAGACCAAGGGTGAATGAATGCGAAAAGGAAAAGATTTACGGCTGTACGAGCCAGGAGCTGGGCTCCCTAGGGGATGAAAAACAATATCCCAAGAAAATGCGAAAGACATCCAGTGCCATCTTTGGGGGGAAAGTGCAACATCAACGCGGCGCAGACTGACAAGCCCAGCTGCAGACCGGGGCGAGAGTCGAACCAGCCACCTCCACCCCCGCGCAGATTGCTCGTAAACTGCTTCCCCCCCCGGATAATAAAATAAAAATGAGTAAAACAAAATAATAAAATAACGTACGGCACAGGCGGCGAGAGCCCTCACGGTTCTGCACCCGGGGCTGCGCTCCCTCCCCGCACCTCAGGGGTGGGATCCCGCTTCCCTCCCCTTCTCCACACCCGCTCGGACACGCCGCCAGCCCCCCCGTCCCGCCCCGCTCCGCCCCGCTCCCCGCAGCCCCGGGCGGGCGGCGGCGGCGCGGCGCCCTCTGCGCCCCGAGCGGAGCGGAGCGGATCACGGCGCTGACGGAGAGGAAGGAAGAGGAGGGGAAAAGAGGAGAAAAAAAAAGTTATGAATGAAAACATGGGCTTTTTTTTTTTTTTTTTTTTCCTTCTCTCTCTCCTCCATAGGGGAAAGCAGATCTTGGCCCGGCGCTGCCTCGGGAGGGCGGAGTACCTGGCGCTTAAACCGGCAGCCGAGCGGCCGCTCAGCCCCGGGGGATCCCCGCTCTGCGGCTCGGCACCCCCCGCCTCAGTCCCTCCGGCCCCCACCTCCGAGGAACGTTTGGGGGGTGTTTTTGACGTTCTGCTGGTTCACAGGCGGCCGCAGTCCCCACAGCAAGCCTTTCCCGCAGCAGCCCGGTGCCTCCATTGCGGAGGGGGGCGGTGGGAGGGTGGTCGGGGCCGCCCCTCGCCGGGCGGACGCCGCAGCGCTCCGCGGCACCTGCTCGCGGCGGCAGCGCCGGCCCCAGTGCGAATGCACGGCGGTCCCAACTTACTGGTGTGCACAGAGCCGCCGGGAACGGCAAATCCAGCGGGCGGGGGGCGGCGCGGCCCCGGCTCTGCGCTCTCCCGGCCCGGGGGCTGGGAAGGCCGACGGGCTGCGCTCCTCGTCCCCGCACAGCCCTCGCTCGCCGATCTCCACGTCCTACCGGGCCAGCGGAGAAAAGCCCCGCTCTGCTGCCCACCGCAGCCCCCCTCTCCCGGGGGGCAGCATGCAGCGGCCCGGGCCGCCCGGCGAAGCGGCGCTCTCCTTCGGCGGCAGCTCTCTCGGTCCGGAGGCGACGGGGAGCAAATCCAGCCCTTCCTGCAAAGCGGAGTGTCTGGATCGAGCCTCAGGCGGCTGCAGGCTGCGGCAGGCAGCGGGGCTGTTGCGATGCCGGTCTTCGGGAAGAGGCGGCGGGTGCGCGGCTCCTGCTCCGGCTGTTTGTTATTTCCCTTTGCGATCGCAGAGTGCAGGGCTGCGGTCCCGCTCCGGCTCTCGGCTTCACCACATGGTCCTTGCCGCAAGTCCCGTCTGGCAAAGTGCAACCACAACCTCTGGTGCGAAAGATTTGGTTGGATGTTTGGGTTTTTTTCGTTTTGATTTTTTTTTATTTTCTTTTTAAAGCAATCACGAAGCGGCTCTGGCTCTCCAGGCAGAGCTCAGCAAACTGCGGACGAAGCCAGAGGCAGCGCAATGCAATGGCCCTGCGAGCACCCTGCACACAGCCATGTGCTGGCTGTCGCTGCCGGGTGCCGAGTGACAGGCTCGGGGCAGGGGCAGGACGCGCACGCCGCAGTCCGGTACCGAGGTCTCCGCAGGCTCGACAGGGTCGCGCAAAGCTCCGAGGCGCCGGAGACCCCGCGTCGGGCGGGCCGGGCGAGTACCGACCCGGAGCTTCTCTGCGAGCAGCGAATCGCGCCCAGCTCAGCGCTGCCGGCCCGGGGAGCCGAGCCCCGGCTCTCCCGCCCGCTGCCCCGCGGAGCGGCGAGCCCGGCTCGCCCGCACCTCCCGCACGCCTCGCAGCGCGGCCGCCCCCAGCGCGGCGCGGGGAGCCCCGGCCGCCCGCCCGCACCTGACCCGGCGGGAGGGGGGTGTGCGGCGCGGCGAGCGCCGCCCGGGCTTACCTAGGGCCGGGGTGAGCGCCCGCCTCCCGCGGCACATTGGCGGCGCGGATCCAGCCCGGGCAGTGCCGGCAGCCGCTCCGCGCTGCCCCGCCGCCGTTCCGGAGTGACTCGGGCCGCGCCTCGCCGCCTTTCAGCGCGCAGCCCCCGCCCGCCGCCGGCCGCGCCCCCCTGATGTCAGTGTGCCTCCGAAATCCCGGCGTGGATTCCCCGCCCTCCCGCCGGGAGCCGCTCCCGCGCGGGCACCGCGGCTCCCGCGGGCTGCCAGGGAAGGAGGGAGGGAGGACGTGCCCCTCTCTAGCCCCGGTCCCGGCCCCGCGCTGTCCCGCAGCCGCGGCTTCTCCCGGCCCGCGGCCCCGCCGGCAGAGGGAGCGCCCGCGGGCTCGGCCCGGCGGAGCCCGGAGCTGCCCGGTCCGCACACGGCCAGGCGGGCAGAGCTCACGGAGCTGCGGCGGCACCGCCGGGCACTGGGCTCTGCTGCAGGGCTGAAGTTCTGCCACGCTCCTCTGACAGCGTTACACAGAGATTCTTGTCTGTGTTTTACCGTCAGCGTCCTTCAAGCCAGGTGAAACAGCCCTCCGTTTATATTCACAAGATATTTTCTGCTTCTTTCAGTCTATTGCAGTGGCAGCTGAGGACCCGAGAGAAGCATTCCCTCTTGTCTTCCTGCCATGAGATAGGAAACGGCTCTTCCCACCGTTTCACGGCTGGCACTGCAGCACCAGAGATGATGCGGGTTATTGACCTGGCTGTCTCTCTCCTGCCTCTCCAGCCCTGGCTCGGCAAGGTCCCATCCAAAGGCCACCACTGCATCTCTGCCATGGTGCCAAAGAGATACAGGGATGCTTTCCAAGCCAGTACTTTTACGGCCAGATATCACCTTTGATGTAAGATTTTTGGGGGTTTGTTTCTTGTCCGTGAGTGTAATATTTTAACTGGCCACCAAAAGAGCATGGGAAAGGGATGTAAAGCACATCAAAATTCTAAGAATTATTTTATAGCAGCTTGGCTAAACATCACTCAGCCTTAAGTTTATCTGAAACATACTAACAATCACTTTCACAAAAAAACCCCATCCTCCCACCTTTTGCCCCAAAGAAAGGAAGTATGTGCTAAGGTTATGTGGAGCTGCTTAGCAGGAACACACATCCAAAAGCAAACAACCCCTACAAACAGGATTGTACCACAAAGGTGATACTCAGTGACAGTCTGTGCACCCAGCTCACACTTGTGAATGTAGCACAGTTGTTTTCGTTAAAATTCACTAAGCTTGGAAAGAAATCACCTAAACTGCATTTTTAAAATTTCCATCATTATGCTTAACCTTTACCTGAAACACCTATTTCTCTGTGAAATAAAATTTGTGTGCATTAGAGGTTCTATACTGAATACTAAACATAGTACTAGTGGTAGTGTGACTTCTAATACTTCTGAGTTTGTAATTAACATATTGCTGATACAGACAACCCATTCTCCAATGACAGAGGCTCAAATGATAAACAAAGGCATAAAAACCCTTGGTGTGAAATAAAAGTACTCCAAATCAGCATTAATATTGCTGTGGGATTTAGAAAACGTGGTTCACCAAAAGTATTCTCAGGCACACCTTGTGCACAAAGTAGAAAACTATTTTCAGTGAAATCCATCTGAAAACTTTGGAACCTATAAAGAGTTCAAAATAACCAAAAATCCAACTGAAGAACCAAAATTACTAAGAAAATAATAAAAAAATTACTCCTGCGGAGTAGTCTTAGTGGTGCAAGTTCATCTTGGAGTCTTGGGAGGTAGCAGAGCTCTCTTCTCACAGAAGTCCATATGCATTTTGCCTAAGATAGACCATCAAAACACCTCAACACCTCTCCTTTCACATCTCTAAAGCCAGTACTACCTTAAAAAATCTATGCCAAGTGTAGGAGCTTGATTTTAGAAACATAATACTGGGTTTAAATGGGTCAGTCAAATAACCAAGAGTACTGGCAGGTGTTCACTATCACCTGGCACCTGAATTAATACTTCACTGAAAGAAGGGAAAACCCTTCAGCAATATCCAAAGGCTCTCCACAGGCTCAAGCAAACATTCTTGCACCTCACAGAAGTCCATCTCACTAGATTATTCCTGGAAATGATAGCAGTGAGAAGTTCTGATTAGAAAAAGGAGAGCTACATTCTGCAGAATGAACTGGCACTCATGGCTACAACCTGGCATGGCCTTAATTTGAGGATGCACAGGCAGGAACCTGATGCAACCAAGTAATTTTCTATCTCCAAACCATCAGCTAGAGGTGGCCCAGCTAACACCAAGTCAATAGAGACCAGCCCACTATGCCTGCAGTAAATCCTTCAGAAAACCCTGCCAGAATGGGGTTCAAGACTGAATTATGGCCAAGAGCAGTGATCCAATCCATTTCCACTTTCACTTCGAGGACAAGCTACTAGAGATTATCCCTACCTTCTGCAGTCAGATGCTACTTGTCCCTCATGGCAGCCTGAGTGCCAAAAGGTGCATTGGACAGTCCATCCTTTTTGTTTGGTTTTCCTCCTAATCTACACTTAGAAACAACTTTTATCTCTAGGTGATTTAACTGACCTTTGTCAAGATGCACTGGATAAACTGTGATCCTCCCACTATCAGTAATAAATATTTTCATGGTGCATCCCACCTGGGAATATTATTCTATTTCTCCCTAAGCAGCATCTCTTAGCCCTTGCTAAGGCACAGATCCCAGTGCAGAAGGAAGACACACACTCAGCCCCAACATCACCTTGAGGAGACTCAGCAGATAAAGTGCTTCCCTTTGTGCAAGTTATTTGTCACTTCATAATCAATCTTCACAGCTGCAACATTTCTAATGTTACAGAGGAATACAAAGGCAATTAAACCCCCCCTCCCCCGCATTAGCATTTATAACAAAATAATGAACCAAATCGTTGTGCCAGCATGTGCAAGTCAGGTTCTTCCCCCACTAGTGATGATCTTGCAGAGGTGGCATTGGGAGAACTGACTGGAACCTGCAGCTCCCCAAAGCTTTGTGTGTCAGCAACTCTGACTTTGTGTCAGGTGGAACTTTGTAGTTGTCAGTGCTTGAACGGTCTCAGAAACTGACAGTGCTTGTTGGGACAAGACTAGCATAACTAATTTTTAAACACACCACTAGGTCCATATATACTACAAGGCAAGAGGAAATGGCCTCAAGTAGCACCAGTGGAGATTTAGATTGGGTATCAGGAAAAATTTCTTCACCCAAGGCACTGGAACAGGCTGCCCAGGGAGCTGCCTGAGTCACCAGCCCTGGAGGGATTTAAAAGATGTGTAGATGTGGCACTGAAGGACTGGTTCTAGTGGTGGCTTGGTAACCTGGATTGATGGCTGTACTCAATGACTTTAAAGGTTTTTTCCCAACCTAAATGATTCTATGATTTAAAAGCTCTCCAACAAACCAACAAAATCCAACAACAGCTATGAACACTGCTGATCTAACAAGTGCTGTGGGCACTTCCTCAGCATGAGATCTTGCTGGCCCTGGCTTAAGCTGGTGCATGAGATGAATAAAGCCTCTCCCAAGAGCCAAACACCAAGGGTGCCGTGGTAAAGGCACACCCTGACACACAGTGAATCACTTCAGGGTAAGGAAGAGAAAGCGAAGGCTGATGTGGGAGCATTTCCCATCACACTTTCTACCAGACAGGTTGACCTTTATCTGAGATCAAAGGCACGGGTGGCTGGGGATTTCTCCAGCTCCTGTGCAGGGGCTGCTCTCAAAGCTCTCTGAAGATGCACAGTCTGTGCAACGCTGCCTCTTGCCGTCACTGTGCGGGCTGGGGAAAGGCACACAGGAAATCCTCAGTTACAAATAGAACCTGGAGCTTTCACTTCAGGAGATAACATCAGTTTTTCTTAGAGGCAGAGGAGACAGTAAAAGGCAGCAGCCAGGCAAACCTCCAAGAACAAAGGGACAAACCTTGAAGTGAACCTGCCTCATGAACGTTTGAATGTGGAATCAAAGCACAGGGGAAATGCTACAGAGAGAGGGGTTTGGTCTGTGCCCAAATGCAGCACAAATTAAACAGAAAGAAAATGCCAAGGCCTGTAAAATAGGTTGAGAGTTAGAGAACACACTTTCTCTTCCCCATCTCCTGCAATGTATTAAAGAAACCAGTATTTTCCTTGGGTAACCAGAGGCATAACTTCACTCTCCTAAGGGTAGGCCACTGCAGGTCTCTTCATTTTCCACCACTCCTTTGACATACAGGCAACTGGTACTTTTACACCTTTCCTTCAGGTATCCATAGTTACTGTTCTCTGACCAAGTTCAATCTTCCTTTAAGAACTGCCTCTGTAGCCTTCATGTGTAGCTGCTACATGGGTTGCCTGCATGTGCACAAAATATTCTGCTAAGCTACCGACCAATATCTTCCTTACTTTGTATTAATTGTTAACTATTTTAGCTAATATGACTTCATCTGCCTGTATAAACAGCTCTGTGAAAAAGGAAAATTGTCATTATTGCCGAATACCAATAATAACTTACTGTCATCTACCATAAATTATCTGCATGTCCTTGTCTCCTATCCTAGCGCTGAGCAAACTGCCTTTTCCAACCCACTGAGACACAACTCCTTGCACAGACACAACCTTTCTCATTTCTGCTGGAGAAGTGGCCACTCCCCAGGAGTGGGCTGCTTTACTGGGGAAAGAGGAGAAGCTCTCTGCTAATTTCAATACATGGCTCTGTGCATGTTTTTATTATCTAAGCTCTTGTGGTGACTCGGGTGTTAGCACAGCTCCAGGAATGCCTCCTGTTTATCAGGTTGTGCAATTCGTCACTGTCAGCTGAAGGAGGTCTCAGGAGCAGCGTTTCTAATTTGATTTGAAAATATACATGGAAACCTGAGCCTGCTTTTAGCAAGAATGATGGGGTTGGCCTAATGAACACAATCTCTCTTGTCGCTCTCAAGAACAGTGTGTCAACAACCAAAGTTTAGGTTCCTCCGTGGCTGCAGCAGCTTCTGTGGGGAAGCAGTAGCTTCACGTCTGTCACGTTCTTGGTCCTGCTTTACCATCAAAAAGCAGTGCAGTGAGATTTTAACAGGCAAATGCAAAAAGGGAGGAAGTTACTCCATGCATCTCCTGAAGAGAAGTTTGGAACAGGCAATTTTTTTCTCATAGCAACTTCTTCCTCCGAGCTTTCAAACACTTGTGCAGTACCAAATGGTGTTAGAAAGTGTGTATCCAGAGAGCCAGTTCTCAGACAACTCAGAAGTTGTCACTGCTTTCCCACCAGAAACTGGCTACAGGAAAAGGAACATGCCACAGGAGCCACATGGATTTCTGGCCACAGCATCATCCACTTCAATATTTACAGATTTTAACTTCTCAGGGGGAAAACCAAAGAAACAGCCCCACACCTTTCTTTTATTCTTTTATGGCTGAAATGATAAATCTCTTACCACAAATCTACAAGGCTACAGTGATATCACTTAGCCACATCTCAACAGAAGAATGATAAAATAACCTCTATTTTTTAATCCTTCTCCATTTTCTGGGTCTTACTTCTCTGACAGATTCTGCAGTTGGCAATTCAAGTATAAAGTTCCAAGACACCCCTGCATGTTTGATATGGTTTGTTGTACTCTAGAAGAACTCGCCAGGCACATCTTGGAATTTTGCTCCATAGTAACAATGATCTGCCAAAGAATATTCAGTGCCAAGGGCCAGATTCTGTTCCTGGGGAAATCAAAATTAGCCTTGGTTCCCTTTGAGACTGAGGAAGTCAGGAGACTTTGGTATTTTGGAGACAGTGTAAAAAATATTATCCCTCAAGAGCCTTTGGGTTGAAAAGGTCAGGTTTCTCCCACTAAAAAGGACTGTGAAAACCCTTGACAGTGAAGAACAGAAAACACACATGTCCCTGCACATACTGTCACATTGTTGATGAAACCCCCCCTCTTTTCCACCAGGGTGGGAGACAGGTTGCTCTAGTTCCACACAAGCCATGGGGAAAGCTTGCAGTGCCTCTCCTGCTGGCTCCCACCCAGGAGGGCATGTACAGACACACACTTAACACAGGGAGTTGTGACACCAGAAACTGTGTTTGTGTGTGTTGAGGGGGTGGTCCCTCTTTTAGAGTCCCTCCATGACTCTTTATTTTGAAGCATCTCCTGTGATTCTTGTTTCTTTCCCTGATCAATTAAACACACTGCTCTTGAGAAGCCAAAGAATTCCCATGTACAAAGACAACATTTATTACTGAAACATACCCTGTTTAAAGTATCTCAAAGCCTAGGCAGCTTCCCAAGTTCAGTAGTTTTGAAATTTATGCAGAAAATGGAATTTCCTCCTAAATTAGCCTGCCCACTAACCTTCCAAAACACTGCAGTGATGCTGCTGCAAGGTGATATTTCTCGGAGCAGCACTGTAATATGAAAGCATTCCCAAAGGAAGGATTGCCTCCAGCAAGCTTTCCATAGATTTTAAACAGTATAATCCAGCCTAAAAGAAGCATCTGAAAAAAGATAAGAATGCCAAGTGTGCCCAGTTGAAAAGCAGAAAACACATTTTCTATTAGCTTAGAACTGTGGACATCATTGCCTGGCTGAACTCAGCATTTGCAGCAATTCCCCATCCTTTGTATTAAATAAAAGAAAAAAAAATCCCTGACAATAATTCCCTAGTGAGTTCTAGTGTTTTCTACATGGAAGGCCAGACAGAGACCCCAGAGCATTCAAGAAAGGTCATCTTCAGCTCCAGCAGATATTGAGGTCAACTGCTCAGCTATTATTTATACCCATACCTCTCAGAGTAGTGAAATAGCTGTCACCACCTGGTTGGATTTCAGCTCTGCAGAGGGCACTTACCAAAACCTAAACATGGATCTGTTAGAACTTATGCACAACTCTGCTCTCATAGCTCACATAGTTCTCTGTTCTCAAATTTTTCTAATTCTCCTCCAAATGTCTCGTTTCCAGAAAATTTAAATCTTTATGCACCTAAGATCCAGTATCCAGAATATTTTACCATATTCTGAGTCTCTGCTGCAGGTATTGTACAGGGGAAAAACAAACAAACCAACACCACACCTTTCTTTTACTCTTTCATGGTTGAAAAGACATGGAAAAGATCTCTCACCACAAGCCTACAAGAGCACAGCAGCTCAGCAGTAGCACTACTCGTATTTCATCACACACCAACAGTGTGAAACATGGGGAGTAAATGGAAAACAACATTTTTGGAGCTGGACTGATGTCAAGAATTACCTTTCAAAACCATCTGCTGGTTTTTTAAAACTTGCCACATGAAAAAACAGCAACTTTGAGTCAATTACAAACACTCCTGTAGACTCATTAGCTTCTGCAGACTTAATTTTCCAGGGTGCCAATTGCTATAAAGTAAAAGTGCTCAGAACTTCTTAGGAATACACAAAAAGAATCATTTGCTCAGAGTTGTTTCTAAGACAGGAAGGGACAATTCCTACTGTCAGACCTCCCTGGGCAAAGAAAAGGGAGGTTGAAAGGAAGGACCACATCAGGGAAACCTAGCTGAGATGCTGAGAACTTCCAAGGCATGCATTTTCTAAATCACATCACTTTTTCCACACACTGTTAGGTATTAGGATATGAGTATATGTATCCTAGTTTGTGTTTATAAATATGCAAATTTAATGTGAGAGATGTAGCAAATGTGGAATTATTCCCTGTTTGCTCCTTGAGGAACAGCTAAACCAGCTCTAATGTTCCTGTTAAAGGTACCTTAGACAGGAAGACGGTCCATCAGCTCCGTTTTAAACTTAGGTTTCAGACTAAAATTAAGAAAGCCTGAAAAAATATTTTCTCAGTCTATTTCATGACAGGATAGCTCAGCCAAAGCCCATGAATGTAACTGCTTTAATTGTTTGTTTGAGGATACTTGCCATATTCCAAATCACCTCCACATCATCAATATTTTCAGCACCAGTGCTGCTCTGCTGAACTGTGTAGAGGAAAACAATCCTCCCTGGCAGAGAATGGGAAGGAAGCAGCACAACAATGCCTCTTTTAAGAGAGATGACTTGCAAAGGTGTCACAAGAAGAGCTGACTAGGACAGTAGTTCCAGGGAAGGAGGAAGGAGGAAAGGACAGAAGTTGACAAGAGCTCAGCAGGAGTAGATCAATACAGTCGGACCGATGTTTTGCCAGAAAAGTGTAATAAGCTTCTTTCACATTTCACAAGAGGATTTATCACTATAATTCCTCCATTTTCATCAGCTTTCTCCCTGTATCCAAACACCATGCTTGAAAGCACTTTGTTCCAAGTTATTCTCTGCTGGGAGGTGAGACAGGCAGTGACCAAGCTCATGAAAAACAAACAGCTCTGTGGCATAGCCCATATCTAACTATATACATCACTTATTAGCAGTCATTAAATTAATTGCTGTATCTGTAAGCAACTAACAGAGGCTGATAACACCAGTGCTGAGGGGGTGGCTTGGTGGGAAGGCCCAGGAAGGAGCAAACCTCCCTCTGTCCCTGCTCAGAATGTGCCGCTGCAGAAAGGCTTTGGCCAGGCTACATTCTGTTCTAACTTTTTGTTTCTCTGTTTCCCCACCCAACTTCACACAAATTCTTACAAAGGTTATGTACAGACTTGTACAAAATGGAGACTGACACTGGCTCTTGGAGGGTTTCCCAGAGCAAGTTTAACAGAGATTATATAATATGTTACATCTGTGTGTGTTGGTTTTTTTTTCATTTTTAATATAGATGTTATTACATGACCAGTTTGTCCTTCCTAGCTTAACCCTCCAACCACCCTTTCAAAATAGTTCATTATGCTCTGCAGAGATTAAAAACCTGAGGTTATGATGTGAGTTTTCTTTCCAGCCCTCATTTATGACAGGACAAGTGTGTTACAACTGGAGGGGCTCAGCAAGTCACAACCACCACTATTTTCCTTCCATGAACACTCTGCTATCAAAGTCATGGGGTGGGGGGGTGTCCTTAATTGATGGAACAGTGGAATTTTAGAGCTAACAAAGAACTTTACTTTTATATCCTGTTTCAAATCAGAAGTCTCAAAGCAGTCTGCACAGCTTGGGCTCAACTTCTGCAACTGTAACCCTTCTCTCCCCAGACAATACAGGAGGATAAATCCAGCTTAAAATCATAGGGCACTTATTAAGGATATTAAGTATTCTCGAAAAATCAGCTTATGTCACATCCTAATAGAACTGACTGCAAGATATAAAGCCCACATTTGTGCAAAGCCATCTCCAAGATACTCTTCCTGTTATTGTTGCTTTGGATCTTCCTTCTTCTCCATCTCATTGTTTTTCTTGTGGAGTTTAGAAATAAACAATGAGCAGACAGAGGAAAGGAGGAAATCTTTCACACGTGCTTTCTACTAATTTCTTTTCCTCCCCACTTCTCCTCAGATTTTTATTCTCCCAAATTTTCTTCTTCTCATGGAGAAAAGGGGCAGAATTCACCTCCTCTCTCTTGATACCATTACTGGACCCTAAGTTTCTGAAAAATTCAGAAGAGGAAGATCTATGTCTTACCTTTTTTGGTCAGAAGTAATCTCTGTCACTTTCTATGCACCTCAGGTGTCTGAAAGAGTCAAGCTCCAGAAACACACCTGCTACTCCAGTGCTGATGGTGTTAATGAGATCAAAGCCAGACTCCACTTTGTGCTTAGCAGTGAGACACTTCCTACCATAGGGCCAGGGTGACTGCAGCCCTCCTTCAGCTCACCTAAATCAGCATCAAAATAAGACAAATCAGCCCCTACTCTGATCAGTATTCCCATTTTCTGTCTCCTTCCAACTCCACCAACCCCCATACCTTTCCACGAAAATCAGTCAGTGATGAATTCCAGGGTAATTTTTCTAATTCACATGTTTATTTTCAATCATTTTCTCCATCTATCCCCTCTCCCACCCTCCCCTTGCTGTCTTTATTCAGTAAGGGCTTCATGTGCTCCAAAGCCAGCTCTTACCTCCTCATCCAGCAAACAAAATGATCCCAAAATTCAGCTCCCCAACAGCCAAGTAGGTAAAGAATAGCTCTCCCAACATCTTCTCTTAAAGTCTCCCCAGCCAGCCAGTGCAGGAAGGGGCCTAACAAAGCTGTATGCAGCCAATTGTGTTATCAGGGCACTTGGCACTACCAGCTGATCCTTGATTACTATTCATCCCTCGGGAAAATAAAACACCCCTTTGTAGTAAAAGTGTAACCGGTTACTATGAGGCATTACACATTAACAAAAGCAGCTTTTAACCAAAATCGCAGATGATGAAAGCCTGGAAGTGGAATCAGACCAAGGTAACTGGTTGTTTCTGCATGTTTCAGATAGAAAGCTGACAGTTTAACCAAGATTTTCACAGCACTAAGAAGAAAGTGGTGGGTGAGCTGTGTCACGTATTTGTACATAAAGTCATAGTGAGTTCTGTAAAACAAATTTTAAGGATAAAATTGCAGCAACCTTTGTGGTGTAGCATCCTACATATGCTACTGCCTACACTGCAACAACCTCAATTTACACAGGGTCTTGAATGTTTTTAACAGCTTTTTACCATTTTTGTGCTTTTCGTGAAATCCACAGACACTTTCAATATGCTTTCAGAGTTTCTTTTTTTTAAAACTTACAGCACAAATCACTAAAGAGCACAGCCATCTGAAAGGCAGACTCTTCACTAGGCAGAAGGGTAGAATTTGCTGGCTTGGTAGAATAATCCCTACTTAGGTGGTGAGGAAGCATTCCAGAATATTAAAGGATTTGTTTGTTTGCTAATCTACTTAAGCACCCACAGGCTTTAACACCCACAACTTGTGTGCTTTAGGGATCTTTCACGTCCATGGCCACTCTCACTGCCACAGCTCTGCATTAAAGCTGCAGATTCACACTGCAGGTGCTGATGGGACACCTGGAAAGAGCTGCATGGCTTTGGTCCAGCCACCCACAAATTCTATTCCAAGTTCCTGTATCTTAGGTGCAGTAGCAGTGCACAGGTCACTCTGCTTCTCATATCCTGTGCTCCTGCATCCCACCTACCCAACTCTGGGATAGGAGAGCCATCCCAGCACCAGGAGCCTCCTCACAGGCCCTGCAAAGGAGGTGTGTGAGCACATTTCACAGCCTCAGCTTGGGGAGAACTCGCTGACAGGGAAGCTGGGTAGCTTTAAAGGCATTAAGTAGAGCAGGCTTGGTGTAAGCAGCTGCCCCTGTGTGAAATCTGAAGCTCTTGCCAGCGGTGTGGAGGAAAGACATGACCTCATTATTCCACAGCCCAGATAATCCGTTCCTGGATAAAGTGAGAGCTGACAAGTGTTTCACCTTCAACATTATCAAAGCCCTTTCCACACTTGGCTGATGGCAGAGCCATTTTACCAAACAGGGATGTGAAAACTCCTCAGTGTTAGCAAAAGAGATAAAAAAATCCCTGGGGTGCATGGTTAATGCCACACACACACAGGTATGAGAGCAAGTGACCAGCAGTATTTCCAGAACCGTTTAGGCAAACAGGATATATTTGCACTAGCTGATAAAATATTTTTCTCAATATATCAAGGGTTGCTGCTCTCAATTCCTTCCATCTACCTCAAGATACTTTCTTTAGGTATGTGTTGAGGGCCTCTCCTGACACCAGCTCCCCCATCAGCACCTCCAGAAAGGTACTTCACCTCTCAGCTGGGATAAATCACTGTCTGGACTATCTTCTAGTATCCTCCCAATGTTGCCAAGAGTGATTCCACCCCTCTAATCTTTTAGTTAGAAGAACCCAAGCTTTAATGTCATGGATTTTACACAGGCACACGCAGACAACACGCTAGTCTCCAATTTTCTTGGAAAGGTCTCACAGAAACATTGAGGTTGGAAATGAACCGTTAAGATCATCCAGTCCAACTGCTGGAGCCACAATCAGTTTGAGCAATGGCTCCACACTAGTTCAAGGGGAAGGAATGTCATCTGGTTGCCATTGCCTCCTCTCGCAACACCTGCGCTCTCGCTGGAGTCCTGCCACGCAAACAGAGAGGGGCTCTCTCTCCCCTCATCCCTCCTGTCCTTGGCAGGCCAGTTAACAGAGAAAACACACATCTCCTTCTCTGTCAGGGCTCTGGAGCTGTTGGATTTCAGTCTGCGTGGAAGAATGACACCATTTAAAATGTTTAACACAGAACACGTAAAGCCCTGGTGAAAACGGTGCACTTAAGTTTCCAGCAGAGGAGGTTAATGAATGTACAGGTAGCACTTGCAGAAGGAGCAGACACAAACCCCAAGATCAGGAGGAGGTTTCAGCTGAAAAATTTGTATTCCAGATGTTGGCCTGCCAAATGGGCAAAACATGCCCAGCCACAACTGCAGTTCTGCCTCTTGCACCTACTACATCAGAAAAGCTCCTTATCAAACTGCACACATTAATATCACCTGTGATATTGTCTTCCATGTCAAGTAAAAAAAGCCATCAGAAAAAAATTTTGGGGCTCCTAGGAGATAAAAATGACTGCAATTCACTACAACTGCAACAACAACATTAAATACAAACAGGTCCCAATGTAAAACTGATTTTCCAAGTGTAAGTCTGCTCTCACTGCAAAAGCAAACCACTTGCTATGCCCCAGACTGCATCAGCACAGGAGTAATCCCAAGTTCAGGAGTATGAATGGAAGCACAGTCAGTTTTATCCCAACTTTGGGATCACAGGAAGCAAGGCAAGTTCTTTGTGCCTGCTTTTTACTAATTCTTTCAGGGCCTTTTGCCAAGGTTATGATACCTTGGGTGGGTGGCTCTTCATCTTTGAGGTCCAATTCCTCCCAAATTCTAGCACTACATACTAGGATACCACAAGCCCTGGACACCAGCATTTCCAGTGCTGGCAGCTATGTTTCACCCATGCATCAGCTGCTTTCTCTGGCAGAGAATCAGACTCCTGCTTCACCAAAAAACATCACTCCCAGCCTTACATGGATGCTCAGTACCTGGAGCATTGTTGGCATGTGTTCAGCTTCCAGAGGAGAATCATCACACTTTGACATTCAAAATGAGTAAAGAAGCTAAGAAAGGAAAGAGCCCAGATACAGAATACACAAAAATCAGCTTTAATATTTAATAATATTTAAAAGGGCTGATGAGTCTAAATTCAATGATTTTGAATAACCAGCTTTGAAATAAATGATCTTTATTCTGTCTCTGATGTTTGCCCTTGCACCTGAGCTTGGTAAAACTTGTATTCTGCTCTCATTTAGAAGCTGCAGGAAAATTATCCACAGTAAACCTCATTCTTTCTTCTAGCATTAAGAATTGTATATCATACTTGCAGTGAAAATCTGTTTTATGCATTAGGTCTAGCACAGGACTGAACTTTTTTCAAGTTAAGTGAAGACAATTTTGCATTTTGACCATAAATATTCTCCTGGTCATTTCTGGCCAAACTGCCAAAAGACATTTTATGCCATTTTGGAAGAGATTGTTATTGGAGGAAAAAGGTTTTATATTTAAAGATTTTATATTTAAACAAAGTGTGACTGAAACGTTGAAAAGTTGATTTAGTGTTAACAATCCTGCGACTCATGCAGTATTTAGGCCAAAAACTAGCTCCAAAAGATAACAGCAGGCAGGAAAAAGACAAGTTTCTAGAAACTAAGTTTCTAGAAAACTTAGAGAAGTAAGCCTAGGAAGTCTAACCAATGAAAGAGAGGATGGGACAGAGATGCTCCTCTCAGATGTCTTCTGTGTTGAGAATCCTTTTATTAAAATTAAATCTCATGGAAACACAAGAACAAAACCCAGCAGAAGAGAGAGTGCCTCTATCTTTGAGTTCCTCTGCAGCACACAGGTGTTCAGGCTTTTTTTTCACACTGCAAGAGATCTGAGTGGGTGCCAAGGCACGAGGTGTTCAACAAAACACATTGTGAGGAGTCAGCTCTGAATCAAAGCTCACTCCTGTAAGTGACAGGAGATGCTCCTGGAGTGCTCTGTCCTACAGTGCCCTCATCAGTAAGTTCCAACAAGAGGCTCAGGGTGTAACAACTCTCACCAAGATGGATTATGAAAGGGCTACACTGCCCCTGTGTTTTTGTCAAAACCAAAGTTTTGGTAATTTTCCAGAATTCTGATACCCAGGTTTTAATTTGCTCAGTCACAGTAGCAGTGATGTGTCTTTAGGAAAGAGACAGGGAATCATCATACCTTCCTTTAAATCTTAATTCAAGAGTGGCTTGGCATGGAGTAAGATCCTGACTGGCATCAGACTGGCAAAGTTTTCCAAAAATAATTTTTTGGGAGCGACAGACACCTCCTGGGGACTTCACAAATTTGTCATAGCGGGTTTTTTTTGTTTTTTAAATAATGTCTTACTTTCAAAAAAAATCAAATTCCACAAACCCAAGGATAAAAAGGGGATCTTCCTACATTTAAAATCACTTCAGGTACATGGGTGTGTATCAAGGGATTGGGTGCCCTGTGTATACATGTGGCACCATATAGGTACAAGGATAAATATTTGCAGGGATGGGATTTTTCCCAAGGCACAAATAGCAGAAATTGGCCAGCATTTTCTCCTAGTGTCCTAAAATTTGATGTGCAAAATTTCCCTCTGATGGCAGCAGGATTCCACAAAGGGGCAGGGCAGCCAGCTCCCACCTGCCTCTCTTGTAGTTTCTCAGTTCACATTCACTCCTTGGTGCATGTTCCCAATAAACCTGAGCACTTCCTAAGGAGTGGCCATCTAGTTTTAACACTCACCTGGAGCACCAGGTAGTGTTATTTTTATGCTACAAAATCACAAACAGAATTCATTATTAGCAGTGAAAACTGCAGTCTCTCTTTCCTCCCTTCAAGAACAGACACTGGAGTGAAGTGCCAGGGGATAAAGGTATGGCATTTAATTTCTGGAAACCTCAACATTTTAATGCTTGTGATGAATGATTCACATCCTGAGCTCCAAGCTGCAGTATGTAGAATTTAGATAAAGTAGTTTCAGATGCAGTTTTGATTCCCCAGGCAACTTTTCCAGTTCATAATTTTTAAAATTTCCTCTGTCTGTTTGACTCTTTAAGAGAGTCAAACAATGAAAAAAAGAAAAAAACCTCACACACATCAGCTGAACTAAGTAAAGGACCCCTTTTCCTCATCCTCTAATCCTTTACAGCAATAATAAAATCAAATGCTAATTACAGCAACAATAGGTCAGAATGAGAGTAATAAAAAAAACCTTTTAAAAGGTTTAAAAATAGTAGATTTCTGTTTAAAAGCTATGAAATATGTACAGTGTGGAACTAAGTAAAGAGAGAAAAACCACAATCCAGGTGAAGAAATTACCTTTCTGTTGAAGTTTGTGTTGGTGTTGATTTACTTTTCCCTCAGCTTTTTATGTCTGGACTAGAAAAGCTCAGCCTTTCTGTTGTGGGGAAAAAAAAAGCTGAATATTAGTTTGCTTAACTGCATTTTAATCCTGAGTGCAAGAGCAGAGAGCCTACAAGAACCTGTCATCATTTCAACAGTTATAACAAAGAAACAACTTGAGAAGATTTTATCTGTCCCTGAAGTATTTAATGGTCATTTATAACCATTTTTGCAAGGAGGTTTTCTCATCCATTAATTAGGGTTCATTATGGATTTTAAGCAGCCAGCTTTAACTTACCTATTTTATCAACATTCCTATTTATTTTGATGGAAACAAACATCAAAAAGAAGAATCTTTTGCTGACACCTGGCAGTGAGTTCAGGTTAGTGAAGGGCTGGGCAGTTTTTTAAGGTGCCTACCTACCAGCATGTTTAAAAAGGAGTTGGTGGAGACCAAAGATAAATGTTTGGCTGTAATCAATCAGGATGCTTTGGCTTTATCTCAGAAAGCCTGTCTGGCAGCTTTGCTGGAGATAATAAATAAAAAAATTCACAACAATGTTAAGCAATTTTTGTAATGAGGCCATTCACTGGAATAGTCCCTGGGATCACACTGTGATTGAAGCAGGAACAAATGAAGACAGTAACAGCATTTGTTGCTTCTCTCTTTAGGGCCAGGAATCCAACAAAATTCAGAATCTGACCTTTTGGGGTTTTTTTTGATACATGGATA
Source organism: Erithacus rubecula (assembly GCF_903797595.1). NCBI lineage: Eukaryota > Metazoa > Chordata > Aves > Passeriformes > Muscicapidae > Erithacus > Erithacus rubecula. Next base: position 63,979,210 of record NC_136687.1, read on the forward strand.
TACAACTGAGATAAACTGACTTAAACCAGAAATCTGAAAATCTAAAGGACAGGTTATACCACTGAAATGGGCAAAATCTAAAATTTAGGACAAAGTCTATGACAGTCAAAACTTCCACAGGGACTTTTATTACGGCAATTCTGCATTCAGTTCACTCCAGACACCCCACTCACTCCCAGTACAAAACTCTTTGGCTTCTGACAGCATCACAAAGGAAATCTGCCATTCACACAGTGAATGGGGTATGTATTAATTTGCCTTTCAGAGCGCGTGCAGTCCACTTTGCTGCTGGTAATCTGCATAAAACTGGATTAACGAGTCGGGAATCCTCGGGCTCACGACTGTCAGCGCGCTCCGGAAGTGCCGGCCCGTGATAGATTTGGCATGGATGTCTTCCTGAAGAGCTAGGAGGGCTGCTTCCCTGCAGACTGCTGCTATCTGCAAAGAAACAACAAAAAACCAATCACTCAGCATCATTATTATTATCATCATCATCATTATTAACATAACTTGAAGAAAGAGAACACAAGAACATCAAACCACTCAAAATGCCGAATAATCACAAGTAGAGTTCTTCCAACTTTTTTCTTTTTTTAAATAAATGAGGTTGTGGGTGATTAGGACATCCAAAAAACAGGATGTACCTTGAAATTCAAACCACAGTTACATTACATTTCACATTACAGCATAGTGCAAATTAACTCACTAATCATATTACCTTGTGCTAAACTCCCCACACCTGATAAATTCAAATCCCAATCACCAGCGATACATTTTTCCATCCCCAAAGTGCAAGAGCAGATATTCCCAGGCTCTGCGGGCACTTTTCTTTCCCAGCCTTGCACTGGGAAAGAAATAAAAACAATTAATTCCAAAAGGAGGCTCGGAGGAGAGGGGTGTGTGGAAGGGGAGGAGGGTTAAGGTCTCATACCCTGCAATGTGTTTTTAAGCTCTCTGGACTTCAGACAGCGGAAACAGACTGATGCCAGTGTCACTCTAAAGACACATTACTGTGGTGAAAGGAGCTTGTGGAATGAAAAGAGATATTGTGATTTCCAGTGCAACAGGGAAAACAGTGATTGATATTGACTGCTCCCTTATATCTGTAAATGAAAGAGCCAACTGAAACACATTTGTCCGGCTATTCAGCATATTTTCTCTGTTTGTTCACTTACTGAAAGGAGTTCCCCCGCTTATGCTCTGCTAATGGTTGCCAAAGCCGTTTAGTAGCTTTTTAGGGGATTTAGCAGCATGTTTAGGAAGCTTTCACAAGAAAACATGCATGGATTTAGATGGCTTTGTCAAGTTACAACAATATTACTATTAGTTCTGTGCTGCTCTAATGAGCACCAAAGCTAAACACTGCTGTTACGCATTTTAATGCTTTTCAGGACTTCAGAGACAGCTGAACGTGGAAGTGCAGCTGAGATTTAGTGCAGCAGCTTCTCGTGGAGATCAGTAATACATCACCCAGAAAGTTAACAGAGGCGCCCTGGTCTTTCTGTGCAGGTTTTTCTCTAAGCAGAAATTGTGACTGTGTCCCCATCTTGAACAGGAATATTAAGCTACTTAAAGAAAAAACCTGCACCAGATCAAACATCCCTTGCCCTCCCTGGCTACCACTAAACGCAGAATTCTTTCACAAGGGAGAAGACTGGTGATGGAAAAACAGATCCCAAGCATTCTGGACTCAGAACTCGTGCTGACTTTTGAAGGACGGGTTCATTCCCCCTTGATAAATACTGCGGGTAAGGCTATAAATGAAGAGACTCTCTGGAAGTTCTCATAGGCATTACTAAAAAAATCCCCAAATGCAGTCCAGCAGATTTTGGCTGTTTTGTTCTTCTCATGGAGACCATCACCTATCCACAGAATGAAATGCTGAAGGGGGTGTCACTGACAAGGTATTCACCTGTCAGCAGCTGTTTTAGTGAAGGAGAAGCTGAAGGATACACTGTCAGGTTGTCACATCCAAAACTGAAGGAACACCACTGCCAATCCTATTTCTTCCTGTTTCATTTGTACACCAATACACTCAGAAGGAATTCACCCATAGACTGATAGTTCTGATGATGCTTTCACCTGTTCTCTGTGTTTTGCCAACACTATCAGTAACAGTGATGATAACTAACCTCCAAAGTTTTTTTTTCCTTTAATTTTATTCTTAAACACTGAATCATAAGTTCCGTGATAACTGAAAAGCACTAGACATGAGGAAGTACCAGAAAACTGATTATTTTTGACTTCTTAAAAGCATTTCAGCTGCTTTGAAGGGACAAGAGAAGACTTTTAGTGCATAAATTATTGTTCTTCCTTTTCCTGGCTGCACTCAGAATTTTTGTGGACTAAACTTTTTCTAAATTATTGAGTAATAAACAGCAGGCATTACAGCACAGTGTTGAAAATTTAGGCCCTTGTGTCTGGTCATAGAGTCACATGGAGCTGTTTCCATTCCTGGGCTAACCCAGGGGATCAGGTTTCTGAGGTAAGAGATTCAACAAGGCAAGTTGGATTATTTTTCTTTGTTCAAGTATGCAAACCTTAAAAAAAAAGTCCTCACAAGCATTCTCACTAGCTGGTAAAACTAAATCACTCGTGGAAAGCAAACACAAGTAGTAGTGTAGCCACAGGGACTACACAGGAGGGTGAATTTATCTGGTGAATTAGGCCCTATTGGCCTAAGGTCACTGGTCTGTCACGGAGACTCCTTGGCACAGCCATGTTAGGACATTTCTTACCAGATGGAGCAACAGGAGGGCTTTTAAATGTCATTTCTGTGGATTGAGGAAAAAAGGGAAGGCCACAGAAGACGCTGTGACTGACAGCAGAGGAAGGAGACCCTTTGCAGCAAGCCATGGATCTTTCCCAGGCTTAGCAGCACTCCAAACCCAGAAGCTGCATCCATATCATCAGCTTCAAAACCTTGCAACAGGTCAATCCCAAATGAACTTCTCCCATGACTTTCTTAAATAGCTTCTTCTTTTGGCCTCTACAAGATCACCCTGTATCAAGTACCACAGTCCAATCATGCCTGGTATAATAAAAGCACTTTTGTTTGTATTTCATCTGGCAATTTCAGCAAGTCCTCCTATTCCCTGTGTTATGAGAATGGTGATTCATCTGCTCTTCCCTGTTGGCCTTCCCTGTACCGTCGATGATTTTACAGAGTTTTATCTCATCCCCTCTCAATCAAGTCTTTGCAAGCTGAAGAGTCCTCAGTGACTCAGACCTTGCTCCTGCCCAACCTGTCCATTATTCCTCCCATCTGCCATTGCTGCCTTGGCCACTTCTGCCCTGAGTACCTGAAGCTGTGCAGGGCACACAGGGGGCTGTACCAGGCCATAGCTCTGGGTTGCTTGCAATACCTTTCTTATCATTGTACTTGTGCTGAGAGATTTTCCTCAGAAAATTATCCATGCTGCCTCCAGCACCTTTTCCCAAGTGACAGTACCTAATTTAGGCCAAATTATTTGTGAATTTGAAGCTTAGGCAATATTCTTTTTTCTCCATTGCATTTATTCAGATGAACAGCCTCTGCCTACCTCTATAAATGAATGCTAAGAACCAACATTACCTACCTGCAAGGCAATTCTTAATGAGTTGCAAATACAAATACATCACTTTCGCCTTTTGAGTACACACACACAAAAAAAATAAAGACAAATAAAAGTGCAGTCTTTTGGATCTCTGTTGTGAGGAATAGGAATAACATTCTGGTCCTGTTCCAAAGGTAAAAATACTATATCTCACTGTACAGAGGGACAAAATAGATATTTTGTGACTACATCTGAATCCAGAGCGGCTTTCAGCACTAAGGCAGTAATGAAGATATGAAGTGATTGTCAGAGACAGCAGTGATTAAACAGCAAAACACCAGGCACCAGGTAATTAAACTGTAACTACATGGGTGCTACTGCAGCAATAAAGAGCCAGCCAGGTGGATTAAAAAGCTGCTGAATCTAGGAGTACCAGAATATCCCCTAGTTTGGTTATTATTAATATCATTAAAAAAGGAAGTTTACCAAAGAGAATTCTCATTTTCAATGGAGTCAGAGCAATTTACCAACCAATGCAATCAGCTGTTGTCTGCAGTTGTCTCTTAGCCTGGGAACAGTTTTGAATTCATGCATAAAAACAGTACATTGCTTTACTAAAGGACTGATTTATCATCTCAGGAAGTGCTTCAAGATCAGAAAATAAACAATTAATTTAGAATTCTGCTTCAAAGTCAAAAGGAAAGAAGAATTAAAATTTGCTGTGGGAACCACGCACACAGAGATCAGTAAGAAGCAAAGCCACACACCAGCTCAGAGCTATGGTGCAAACAATGAGCCCCTCAGCAGAAAAGGATTTACACCAAGTCGTTCCCTCCTGCCCCATTCCACTCCCAGCAACAATAAAATGCCCGGTGCCAGTTACTGTTCCCTGAATAACCAGCATAAGCACAGCCCATCTTTCCTCCGAAACCAATGGTTACACTGGCTGCTTCAGCTGGGCCGATTCTCCCCCATTCTGGCATTAAGCAACAACTCTTTCCAGCGGACTCAAAGTCCTTTTCAGCTTCTTTGTATTTAAAGTGCTCTAAATAGCTTTAAAGAACCTCAAAAAAAAAATAGCAAAAGCTTCTGTGTTAAAGCCTTAGGTATTTTCAAGAAAGTGGTTTTGTTAGGGCCGAGTGTGCTGGGAACACCTGTGAATGTCGGGTTTAATTGGGCTGCAGCTGCTGTCGATTGTGTGCGCCGTAACTGGCAGCCACTGCCTGGCCCGACATTGTGTTTCATTTTCCTTTTTCCTTCCTTTTTAACTCGCTCTTCCACCCCGCCAGTTAAAGTTGTAAGGGATTGTGTGTGAGAGAGGGATTAGGAGCCTGGAAACAAGAATAGTGCCCTGCGGGTTGTGAATAGCGCAAATTGGGGCGCTTCCTGGCGGAGCTGTACCTGCGAGGCTGAGCGCCCGCCGGGCACCTCAAAGGGAGCCGGGACCAGGTCTGGGGATTCGCCTTTCCCTCTCAGCCAGGGAGGGATAAAGGCTTCACACACGGCATTTGAACAAGACATGAATAACCCCCGCGTCTCGACATCTGTGTCGCACTCGGGCGAATTCCCGCCCTACCCCTGTGCCAGGAGCTGCTCTGTGAGAGCAAAAGATTTATCCACACAAAACAGGGAGAGCTGGAAAGCTCTCAGGATCCACCTGGACTAAGGCAAAAGGAGGGCATGGATGCCCTTCCAAAGCGAGAAGCTGCTCCCTGGCAGAGTAGCTGCAAGAGGTTGCTGACTGTACTCCTAAAATTCACATAAATAATTCAACGCTCCAGTAGCGCACAACTTCCCACGAGCGATTTGTACGGGGCTCAAAGCAGTGCAGGGCAGAGATGCAAAAACACCTCGAGGTTTGTGCCATCCCCAGCAGGTCACTCCTGCTCAGTGCGGGACGCCACGGCCCCGCTGTGCCCCTTCTCCTTTGTGCAGGCACCACCCGCTGCCGGCTGCGGGCTCCCGCCCGGCTCTTGTGCTGGCTCCAGCACTAAGCTGGCCCTTTCATTCACCGATTCAATGCACCAGACCATCAGAAAACTAATCCAGAAATAAAATAAAAAGAGCCTTAGCTTGCTGCTGGGGTATTGAGATGGGCTCAGGAGGGATTCAACAAGTCAGCATGGGAGGAGTGGGGAGCATGGCAAGTGGGATGCGTTATGCTCCAGGAGCTGCTGGGGAGACCTGCCCTAGATAAGAACGCTATTTTAAGATGTCACAAATATCCTTTTTTTTTTTTTTTTTTTTTTCCCTTCAATGGGCTAAACGGCGAGGGTCTTAACTGCTGAGGTGAAGTTTTTGATGTGTTTCAAAAAGGCCTAAATGTACTACTTCTCTTGTGTTTCAACTTCCCTTTTTCATGTATAAACCAAAGAAAGACAAGAGACAGCTTTTACTCTTGTCTGCACAGAGAAATTGTTACAGATTGCTATAAATCTTGTTCTGTATAGAGGAAAATGTTTCCAATACTGTGGAATTGTGGATCACCTTATGTTAAATTTGGATCAATGTTTGAAAGACAAAGAATCACCCTGTATGTGCATATCTTCATTCTGCTCAGTTCTATGATCTGTGTAGATTTAAATGGGATGGATCATAGAATCAAATAATGGTTTGGAATGGAAGGGACCTCAAAGATTACCTAGTTCCAACCCCTCTGCCATGGGCAGGGAACCTTCCATTAAACCAGGTTGCTCAGAACTTGGCTTTGAACACTTCCACGGATGGGGCATGCACAAAATTATACAATTATACATCTGGGCATTTTGCAAAGGGAGAATAATTTGTTCTAACCAGAAAACAATGAAATGTATTAGCATCACGCTTTTCAGATAGTATCCATTCACTCCTCAGATTCATGTACTGAACCATGGCAGCTATGGAGTGGATTTGCTTAGGATATGATTATTGCTCCATAAAATTTTCCCAGCTGAAGTGTGCAATGCCCTCACAGGCCACACAAGTGCCTCAGTGAGACTGAGGCTTCTTTGATCTCTAAGCAGCTACGTTGTAAAATGTTATGAGCTTTCCTCAAGTTAAAGCACTTACATCTCTACAGTTCTGTATTTAGGAACACTGCTTTGGAGCAGATGAGTTCCTACCCTCAGCAATGATAGTCTACAATTAGCTATTATTTTGCATAAAAATATAGACTTCTTTCTCCCTTGTTTATTAAAGGAACATTCAGTATGAGCAGACATCGGACTGTCTACTTTAAAACAGGTCTGTACTGATGAGGCACCATCTTTGCAACTCTTTAATGGAAAGGACAGGTATTACTTTTTGAGCAACCTGGTCTAGTGGAAGGTGTTCCTGGCCATGGCAAGTGCGTGGAATGAGATTATCTTTAAGATCCCTTCCATCCTACACCACAAACCCAGGATTATGTGTATCCTGTGTCTCTGAGAGAAAATGATCTCTGCTATTCCTGATTCCTTTAATGAGAAATTGTTAAGCACATGTAATTGAATAAAACCAGCTCCCTTAATGATGTCTGTAGGTGATCTTAGTTCAGAGCATTCAGCCCCAGATCTACACAATTTTATGTGCCATTTATTTGTGTAATTTTGTGGCTTGATGTGCAGGTGGCCATGTGTGTGGGTGTCCACAGCTTACCTGAGGTGCTGCACAGGGACACAAAGCTGTGCTGCTGCCTGAATACATCTGATTTCACCAGTATGGGGGTTCCTACTCACCCTTTCCATGGTGACCACAGCAAAGACCAAGTCCTCCTTTTGTCCTCTCCTCCTGGTCTCAGCCAGGCTTCAGAATCAGCTGAAGGTGAGCCAAGAGCTGAGCCAGACAACTCAGCTTTCAGTAGGATAATCATGGCAACAATTAATGAGGCAGAGAGACCCCAAAATGCTGCCTTTAGTTGCTCTTCCAGTACCAGAAAGTGAGCAGGGGCTGTGCCCGGGCAGCAGACAGCATCACATGTATCAGTAGTTCCTGCTATTCTATAAAGCTCACACACCCAAGGAAGAGAAAGATGAGGTATGTAGCCAAAATTAGGTGTATGTATCATAACTCCAGCACATGATGACAGCTAAGGGGAATAAAGCAGAGCTCTCAGTGGTACATGCTAAGTGTCATCACACATACCTCTGCTCATCCCGACATGTTCTAACAGAGCGAAGCCTCGGCTCCATCTGCAAGCTTTCTTTTTTTCTTCCTTCCACTATCTTAAAAAATATTACTAGATGTGTTATCCTTCCAAGCAATGTATAAAACATGTAAATTCTGATTTCAATTTTGTAACTGCAAGCCCAAAATGCAGCTATTTTCCAAGAGGCGCTCTGCCGATATGGCTCCCATCACTTTGGCAGAGACATGGCATAGCTACACCTCTCACAAAGGAATTCCGTAACAAAACGAGTTTTTACATGCTAGGACTAAATATTTTTAAACAGCACTGGCTGCCAACTTCAAGTTTCAGCTATATTTGTGCAACTAAAAAAAAACCAAAAAAACCAACCCCCCCCCCAAAAAAAAATCATATGCATGTTTCTATACAGGATTAAGCTGCATTTCTGGTTAACCTCAGAATTATTTCATTTTTATATAAACATTTAATGGGAAAGTTTAACTTCTTCCCTTCAATGAGGAAAAGGAAGCCAAGCCACTAGAAAAACAGTCTTTCTACGTGTGTGTGTGTGCATGCACTCATTTTAATTAAAAGTAATTAAGAGAATCCTGTGTTCTCACTCACAGTCTGCTGGTGCTGCAGAGGGCCTGGACACAGAGCCAAGGGTATTCTGCTGAACGCCGCCAGCAAGAGAGATTGGATTATGCAACTAAAAATTTAAAACTAGAAGACTTCATCACTACCTGTGACTACCTGAATTTCTCCCTAGGAAAAAAATCTGTATAAAATAGATTTGGCAGCTCCTACCTTATGAAACCTATCAGGGTGGAGGTGTTAAGTGGTTACTGCATTTGCTTGATGGCTTTTCGGATTTTGAGGCACTTACGAGGCTGGGTGATATGTTCAGAATATTGCCTATTTCTTGCACTGGAAGATAATTCTTGCCTTTCCCTTCTCAAGTTTAATCTGAGCAGAGGCCACAGACTCCTATCAAAACAAAGCAAATAAAAGCAATTCTGCAAAAAGAACTGGGAGAAGTGCTCTCCCTTCCATAATTTTTATTTTTTTTGGTCAACAGAGCATAGCCAGTCTAGAACTGTCTTTCATCTCCTTTCAGTTCCAGCTGTACTTCTACTACATTATATCACCATTTAAAGGTAGCTACAACCCAAAACTTTTGAATCCAACTAGTAAAGAAGGAAATCAAAAAAATTATTCTTTCATGGGTTCATTTAAACTCTGCCTTTCATTCTGTCTTTGGAGCCATATTGTCCTGATTTGGATCTTACACAGCAGGTTAAAAAAAGAAATTGCAGTTACCTACATATGAGCTATCATAATACAATACAGCAAAAGCAAACTCACCCAGTTAAAAATAATGATGAATCTTCTAGAAACTTAGTTTTTCTGTCAATTTGGGCAGAAAACACAAATCCTACAATAATAAGAGTTATATTTTCTGGGTGACATGTGCAAACACATCCTGGGTTGAGGCAGGAGGTGAGAAAAGACATTTGGGGAGAACACACATAAGGCCTTTGGATTGCAAAATGAATAATGTCCTAAATGGAAGCTCTCTAGCTTTTATTTATTGGGTTCTCAGTTTCTGGAAGGTGCGAGATGTCTCCTGTGGAGTATCTATTTCCTCAGCAGAAAGCTAGAGGAATTTCAGGCTGTTTCTAAGTTTACCTCTTGGAGCTTCCCATGGCACCAGCTGCTCATGTTTCCCAGGAAAATCAGGGAGGAAGACTACTACATGCCTGTATTCCAGGGAGGCAGAGTGTGGTTGGGAGGACAGGCAGACCTAGAAAGCAATGCCATTAAGCCCCAGCAAAATACCTTTGTGTATGGCTATTACTCCTAAAGGAAGAAGCAAAAAATGCTGGAAAAGAACTTATTCAAAGTTAATGCAGGTCTTGGTTGTGCAAGAAAAGAAATGAAGTAATTACAGCAAGAAAAGAAACTGTGAGTGATGCAAATACGTGGAACAAGAAAAGTGGGGTACCAACAATTACCTTGAGTTAAGGATTGATGGAAGGGTTGTATTTCAATGGAACAGAAAGTCAATTTAGGTGTCTGCTTTTGCACTGTTAACATTACAGCTTGTAATTTGGGTGCTCTCCTCCAGCTGAGGAAACTGAATCCACATAATGTCTGAAAGTCAGCAAGATCTGCTTACTCCATGGATAATAGATCTAATTTAACAAATTTTCTTTCATATTTGTAAACTCCTTCTCCATTTGTGCCACATCATTGCAAAATCATCTTTGGTCTCTTGGGTTTTCTCCCCCTCCTTCCTTGTCTAAGCAAGACAATGTAATGCAGATTTCCAACACTACGAAGACTTAGAAAACAGGTTGCTTGAATTTCTCTTCACAAAGATGCATTACATTCAAAAACTATCCTCAGCATTTCTGCAAATATGCACAAGGGGAAACAGAGGAGTGTCCCTTCCCCTACCTCCACGTTGTCTGCAGCTTTGCTTTTTAATGTTAATGGCATTTCAACTTCTTAGAAGTTGCAGTCTAGCACAATACTCAAACAATTTAAGGCTAGAAAAGTACAAAACTTATGCTTAACAGTGTTCAAGAGAGGAGGGGATGATGCCCAAAGGAGAAGAGTAAGCTCAGAAACTGTAACACAACTAAGGACCACAGCTAAAAGACCATAAAAAGTCACTAAGAAACATGCAACCAGTGACAGAACAGTCCTGAAATGAACCTGAGGGACACTTGTCAAGAGCTCAGTTCAGGAGATTTGCTCAGGAATTGCCTATGTGCATGAGAAGGTGTGAACTTCCCACTTCCCTCTGTATTGTATTTACCCATTTCATGTTAGATGTACAGATAGCAGGACTCAAACAGAAAGTCTTAACCCCTCTGCAAAAACAATAAAAGGTGACCAAAAGAATGAAAACACTACATCCAGGATGCTGCCACAGAAGTACAGTTTTCCATACTGGACCAAAACCCAAATGCTATTTTCTCTCAGCTTTGTAATTATTCAGTACTGCAAAGAGCAGATGTTCTTAACATTCACCACTTAGTATCATATTTAATACTTTTCATGCTATCTGGAAGATTCTTTGATATCAATCATCTGTTTTTATGGGGTGAGCAAGTTTTAAATGCATGAAATGTCATGGGAAAGCTGGACTTTATCCCTTCCTTTCAATTTGCATGACACTGCATGACTGGTACCTCCCTCAGCAGCCCAGACTGGTGAAGGTTTAGCTTGTTTTAGCTCAAAGGGCTGTGACTGAGAAAGCCTTTCTTGTGCTGCAGTGTGCACCTCCTATTCATCAAGTGACTTCCAGATCAAATGGATAACTCTGAGACTTGGAATGGGCACAGCACCACGGTGAACTCTCTACACTGAAGCCCTTTCCCCCCCACAATAACCATGTTGGGAACAGCAGCCATAGCACCAGAAGCCTGAAACAATGTGGGACTCTCACTCTGCCTCATTAAAGGCTATTTTGCTAAATTAAAGGCCACAAGTAAGTCATATTGTATCCATAAGCACATGCATGCCACAGGCCTTTCCCCTTCCCATACTTCCCTCAGCTGTTGATCATACAAAATCCCATGGAAGACATATTTCAACTTTTGGGTTGTTTTTTTTTGGTGAGAGCAGGACTTTCTACCCCTCAATGGACACAGCACTCAAACCACACTGCCAAATATTATATGATGTCCTTTCCAGAGTTAATTTTTAATTTCCTGACTTCACTGCATAAGAAATTTTCAAATTGTCTTGGCGGTCACTTAGAGGCATGTGCAGATCTAATTGCAGGCGTGAATGCAATGTCAGCCCAAATGGAAACCTTTGGACTAAGTGAGGAATTTCTGTAGCATTAGTTCCTTGGTTGAATTAAGATCCAGAGAGACCCACAGCCCAAGGAACAACTGCAAATGTAACACAAAGGGTGTGAGCCTTTCTTGCCCCAGCCTGCAGCCTGGGGAAGCAGGTGTTTTCAATGTGTCACTCAAAAACCTGGTGATTTTTTATTTTCATTTTTTAATGCCACAATTCATAACCCACAGATGTTGTGCATGGCTATAAATCTTGGCACCCTCTCCTCTGCAAAAGAGTTTCTCCTGGTATTCAATTTTCTTTGCTTTACCTTAAGTCACCCTAATCATGCTGACATCTACTATCGATGATTATATTAGCCCTAAAAGATCCTTAAACAAATGAAAAGGACTGACTTCTACTCCTAAAGTTCTGCTTCCAATTTTCTAAAGGAAATTAAATAATGTATAAATCAAATGCTGGGCGCAGGCCCAGGCAGCCGAACATCGCTTTGTCCTTTCAAAGTGAAGACGAAGTGTCTGCTACAGAAAGGACAAGCCAAGAGAAATAAAGCTTAACCTCAGCTCCATGTGAAAGTGATTTGGGATAATCGGGGGAATCTGCAAAGAGGTTAAAATAGGGACCACATACTAACAGGGGAACTTCACACAACGATCAAAAATATATCAAGAGCTGACCTTCACCTGGAGGAGCTGCACAGCCCTGACAGCTTCGTTACACTGGAGCAGAGCGCGAAGGGCAGGAGAAAGAAGAGATGAGCAGCAGGAAGTCAAAAATCTATTTATGGCTGCCATTTGTCATGTCTTGGTAATCTTATCAGGGTGAGTTTTTTTCAGTTTTGCAAGATTTATAACAAAGTACTGCCTGACAACCTTGCAGTAAGTGTGCACACTACTTCCCAGTTCTCCTTTAGCTAGTACACACTACTTAGATTATTAAATCAACCACCAAGGGACTTCCTAATTTATGTACTATTGATGGACTGCTGATCCTTCTCTTTAACACAGTATATGTATCTAGAAGGGGAAAAAAAAATCAGTTAAATGTGTTAGATTTCTTCCTGATATTATTTTCTGAGCAAGCAATTGCCACAAAGGATTTCTTAAAACTATTGGGAGCAGATGTACTTTGTAATATGATTTCTCAATTAAAAGAAGATCCTAATCAAGTCTATACTGCTTCAACATGAGTTCACGCTGACATTTTTGCACACAGAAGGGTGGATTTGAAATTTCTGATCAGCACTAGACTGCATGGTTAGGGTCAGCCTAACCCTATTCACATAAACCAAACTTTGGGAGAGACAAAAAGATGTGACATGCAGCTGTCAGTGCCCCAACTATGTACACTCATATTTCCAAAATATTCCTCTCCTCATCTTTACAAAATACAGAATATTTCACATGTGATGCAAATGGCCCTTAAGCTTAGACGGTGGAGAAGTCTCATCTTTACACTTTCTTGAGAAACCTGCAAAATTGTTTTCATCACTGTCACTTAGCAGTTGTTTGGTCTGTCACCACATGAACTGAGCAGCTGGCAAAGCAGGCACAGCCATGTAACACTTACGTGTGAATGTGAATTCAATACACATCTTGCTTAGCTGTTGGAAACCTGTCAGGGAATGCTTCACTGTTTAAAAAAACCCAAAACATAAAAGCATAAACAAAATTCCTATAAATTTATTTGCCTTTTAAAAAGAAGAGTTTGTATACACACTCTTTTACTGTAGAGTTGAAGTACACCATGAGTGCAACAGCCACTTAATGGGAAGCAAATTCATCTGAATATCAAGTACCCTTGATTCAGAAGAACCAAGTCTACTGGGTTCACAGACTTGTAATTTACCAACAAGCATCCATGTCTTTCACAAAAGCTATAAAACATTAGAACACACTTCAGGAATGTTATTACTGTATAAGAGGCAATTCAATCAACCTGTGAGCTGGGAGATTCTCCCATCCATCTCCCTGTCTTCTGACAGACCCCCTGCAAATGAAGCACCAGCCCAGGCTACGGCTATCTTGAAAAAAGCAAAGCAAGCACTGGAACTGAGGGGGATTTCATGGCACCACAGGGCTTCACACAAACACTGCCAGAATAAACTCCTCTGTCAGACCTCCAAATTTCACATCACTTTGTCTCTGCAGGTTCCCAAATATCAATAGCAAGAAGAAAAGAAACAAATCATAAAGAAGGATGGGAAGAAGTAGGAAGTTTTCACAGAGCGTGGTTGTTTGCCATCTTTGGATTTAAACAAAACCAGGTGCACAGTGTGTTACTCACACATGAAAAAGAGGAAAACCAAGAAGGGAAAGAGAGGCTTCTCTCTTTTCCTCTCTCCCTGTGTCAAGAAAGCATCCCTGAAAGCACACAGGCATCTGTTTTGGGTTCCTCTGACGTCAGCAAACACCAGTGAAGTAAAGCACATGCTTAAATATGTTCCAAACCTCTCATCTGCTTTTAATAATTGGAAGCTAAATGGAAGATATAAGTCATTAAGCAGGACCTTTTTTGCCTTCAAGGTGATGGTACTTAGTTCCTCTGCAAAATTTTGGACTCAGCAATATCCACTATCAGAAGTAGAGATGGATTTTAATGCAGGATTCAATCAAATTACGAATGCTAAAATTCATGCTCTGGTCCCAGAGAGAGGGTGTGATTAATGACAGTGTGTCACATTCCTTTGGTGCTTTATATTTCTACCTATTTTTCATATATTAATGTCTCCAGTAAAAGGAAAATAGGAAGAAATTCTGGTACAAGGCTACTCATCCCTGCCAGGTCATTTTGTTGTGGTCAGCAACTCAGGCATGTGCAGCTGGTGCTCTTAGAGAGTTTGGGAGAGGGATAAGAAATGTGGGAGAGGAGTATGAAATATGGTCCTTTCCAACAGAGTTAGGCAAAAGTCACTCCTAACAGGAGGCAACCATTTGACAATCCCTGTGAGAGACTGAATGTAGGATTACAGTCTTGTCACAAATGTCATTTGTCACCACCTAGCAAACTCTGCTGATAGCTGGGATGAGCTGCCTTCCTCAGGTCAGTGCTCATTCATGCCCCAGACTTCATGGACCAACAGCAGTGAGAGTGTTACAGCAGCCACTGCAGTGCCTGGCATGGCAGGGACTGGCTCCCAGGATTGCCATGGGAGATACTGCAATAGGATTTAGTTCCTCAGCAACAGGCAGGATCAAGTCCTAAATTAGCAATTCCCGGCTTTCATTAAGTTTATTCATCCTTAGGCCAATTTACCTGCTGGCCTAATTCCCCTGGGGATTGTGCCAGCAAAGACTTTGGCCTAATAATTTCAGATTAATTTCTGTATCATCATCGTTGTGTGGCTTTGGGAAGACTATTTGTATATCCTGCTATAGACCTTGTGAAGCAAACACTAATTATGAAGGAAAATTTTTGACTCCACAACTACTCTTCCAAAATTAAAAAAAAAAAAAAAAAAGAGTAGTCTAGACCGTGGACAGGAATTCCAGATGGAAATATGTTTAACAAATATGGAAAGTGAATACTTTCCAATATATTGCTTTGTGAGTTATTAGCACCTAAATAGTCTCCATGGTCAAAAGTGTTATTAATGAGCTGGAAGACAAAGTGATGTAATCAGGAGGGATCAGCAGTAATTTCTCCTGCACAAGATTTACATGCAGCAGCCATGTGTGTTTGTTTATGATCTCTACATCTGGTAATGAGTTCTCGACGCGATGGAAAGCTGTGGTGGAATAATGCACCCTGCTCCTCACACGCACTAATTAATGCTCTATTTAATCTGGGAAAAGGCACTTTAAAAATAAACACTCATTTCCAGCAGACCATAAAGGATAGGTAACAACTGAATCACACCACACAGGCCTAAAAACTGGTGTGTAGCAACCTCTCAGGCATTAAAAATTTGAGTTTTAACTCCCAGAGTACCACAGGAAGAGTGTGTGAACATACAGGTCTCTCCAGCACTACAAACATACACCAACAGATAACTAACACTAACCCTAGATACCCACAGACACAATCAAAGCCAGAGTGATAATCTGTAGGAATGACAAAAAAACAGTAAGAGATGGCAGAGCTAAAATATTCCATATGATACCAGATGTTAAACCATGTTTTGTGTTCACAATACACCTATGGTAACGCTGTTGGCCATCACCTCATCCTTATCATTCTGACAACTGATAACATGAGCAGTAAATCATGATTTCCACAACGACAGGAAAAGCAGCCATTGCAAAGATGGTTATATCTTGGCTGCTGAGGGGGAAATGCAGTGGGGGCTTAGCATCCTCAGCTTCCACTAGAGTAATTCCACTGCTTTTAGTCACTTCACCAAGGCCTTGTCTCCACAGGATGTTACACTGGAACAGCTACTGCATTTACAGTCACACCCCATCTGAGTCCAGGATAACTTCCTCACATTGACATGCCCTCAGAAGTACAAGAGCATTCGTCTGTGGCTGCATTTAGCCCTAGGCTGGAGTCTCACAAGGTAACAGAGAATAGAGATTTGGCTTTATCTTATAAACTGTGCTAATATATCTCACCACCCTTTGGATTGGAGCCAACTTCTTCTCTCTAATCTCCCAATCATTTCCCACAGAAAACCTGTACTTTCTTTAGCCTGCAAAAGAAGACAAAAATCAAGAAAGTCACAGGGATTGCAGGGCATGGAAAGCCTGTGTGAGCTGTATCCAAGAGCAAATTTCCCAGCCTCAGATACCAGAGCAATTAAATGGCCCCTTTTAGTGATAGAGAAATTGCCATGATGGCTTAAAGAAAACCTGCTAAGGCTACAAGTATGGAGGAACAACATTTCAGAGATTTGGGATGGCTTTAAAGGTAAATCAGGTAAAACAGATAAACACAGAGCAAATATATGAGTAAAGATTGAAATTTTTCATGTATATTGAAGTGGCAGTGTGGAAACAATGTTTCTCCTGCCAGGTGCAACTCCTACCTTCCCACTCACACATCCAGTGTACCGAGTTTGCAGCTGAGGACTTCTTGTGTGCTCTTCAGTTGCAATTAAAAATGGCATTTTTGCAGTGCTGACAGCTCAGAACTCCATCCACACCCACTGAGACCATTTGGCACATCACTGCCTCCCCTGTTGTGATTTCCCAAAGCAAGCAGAGAAGACCAAGGGGGAGCCACACATTTGACAGGGATATTCTGACATGAATGGTGAGTTGTCAAAATGGAACCAGCAGTTCCCTAAAACTAGTTTGGTTTCAGGAAAAGAATGTGCAGGCTGCAGTCTGCAGATATGTGCTGGGTTCTACCCTGGCAGTAAGTGTAGGTGGGCAAATGACAAGTCAATCTTAGAGGTGGCCAGTCCACTCACCACTTCCATCAAGGCTTTTCTGATAAAAAAATTATGGTTTTTTTATCAGCGTCTGAATCTCCATGGGTTCCTAGGTCTGCAGAGAATCTCTGTTCTGCTTAGGCTTGCTCTTTTCTTTCGTTCAGAGACAAAACAAGCCAGGGCTTCAAACCATGCAAGGTTTTAATGCTGCAGAATCCCCACGTACCCACTTCCTCTCTTTCCTCAGCTCTTCTCTATCTGATTTACTGTTTACTCTCAGACCATATGGGAAACATGTCGGGAAAGCACGCATCCGGGTTCACATTCACAATAAATACTTTTTATGACTATTCCCATGACCTGCAGCAACAGACTAGATTAGTCGCCCACAACTATGTATAATCACTCCATCATTTAAATACATTTTCAAAACAGAATATGTGCTGAGATACAGATCAACTAAATATTCCTCTTTCTAAAACTTATTTCCTACAACTTTACCATTTCCACCTGAGACAGAAAGTCTTATCTTTCAATTGTGGAGTCAATATAAACAGAAGAACATGAACACCTGGGTCTATGTAAAAGTGTAGCCAGCAAATTATCAGCCTGGGCTGCTCAGTTTTCTTAGCAAAAGAATTATGAAGTGAAACAGCAAAAGAGCTGAAAATAGATGTTGATGCTATCAAAATGTGAACAAGACCCTCTTTTTTATTCACTGTTTCATAAAACCAAACTCCCTCGAATTTTAAGTTCATCCAAAAGCAGAATTGCAAAAGCATTCTATTCTGATGATTAGAATGTAGAATATTTCCCAAACAGAATACATTATTTAATTCAAAGCCAAATAAACAAAGGGTCAAATTCAACCTCACCCATTCCATTTAGCAACAAAATTGAAAGGGAATCTTGAAAAAGTAATTTTAAATTAAAATACTTAAAATCTTTTCAAGGTGAAACATTCTGATTTTGTTTCTAATGTAAAAAGTTGAATCAATGGTACAGAATGAAAAAAATTATTGTATTTCTGAATAATTTTTTAATCAGAAAGAAGTCTAAAGCAAAATTTATAATAGCAAAATTAGTATCTACATTTTTTCCCGTGTAAGCAGAGAGACAGCTATGTCTTGTCCACTTTATCTTATTCAGGATTTAACTTTTTTTTTTCATTTCACATCAAGCTGTGAGTTGAAGAAAAACTTGCTGTGTACCTTTTCTTTGGGAAATGGTTCTGATAGTCTTTTAACTCACATCTGGCAGGAGCAAAGAATGCTTGTAGCTCTCCCCTGCCTCCTCTCCCTGTGGAAGCTGGCAAGATCATCTGCTGCAGAATACTTGGAGAAATCTCCTTGGCCAAACTGACTAATTGTATCATGTTCCAATACTTAATCAGAACATATGGAAATGTTCCTTTGGTTAAATGCATAAAGATTTTAAAAAATAAAGATTTCACAAGGTAACTTGGCTTCTTTGAACTCTATGGTTTTATGAAATGGAGACTAGGTGCTGTTTCTACAAGCAGATGTTGGG
This sequence comes from Erithacus rubecula, assembly GCF_903797595.1. Taxonomy (NCBI): domain Eukaryota; kingdom Metazoa; phylum Chordata; class Aves; order Passeriformes; family Muscicapidae; genus Erithacus; species Erithacus rubecula. The sequence continues at coordinate 63,997,490 of NC_136687.1, forward strand.
GTACTGTTGTAATCCTCTAAAAATGAAAAGGGGGCTTGTTTTCCTTCTTTTTAAGTAATGCTTTACCTGAGGTTTTTGAGATGAAGTGCAGAGCACTGTAAAGTGTCTCCATGTCACTGCAATGTTGGGGTTCAGCAGTAAGGGCTGAGCTGGAAGCACCTGAGTGAGCCTTGTGCTGTCAGAGAAGGATCCTGCAGGAAGAGGGCCCTGGTGAAGCACCTGGGGAGCACTTTTCTGGGAAAGCCAAGCACTGCTTTGCAGAGTCAGGCTGTTCCTGGAGCAGCCAGAGATCCATCTCTGCTGGCCTCCTCTGCCAGCTCCACTCCAGCTCGGAAAGTGTCGGATCTGGAAAATGCTTTAAAACTGCACATTTCCGTTCAACCGGCTTCTTGTTGTTCTGCTTGTTTGGGGCAGGAGCAGGAAGGGTCATTACACGGTGGAAAAAACACATTTTCGTGGGCAATTACTATATTAATATATATCACTTTACATACATAGTACATCTACATATGGAACCTATTATTACTGAGGAAATGTTTTTTTAATGAGGAAGACTGAACAATACTTAAGAGAGAAAATGTTCAAACCAATGTTAATTTGCAGCAGAAGTAACAAAATATTTTAATAAAAAACAGTAACAAGAACTGGCCTTCCTATCCAGCATCAGCTTGCTCCTATATTCACACCTTGAGAACAGAATTCAACTTCCACAGCTTTCCCAACTTTTGCAAATCTCCTAAAATTGAAATCTAAACTCTGACTTTTAGGAACAAGACCTGCTTCAGCTCTACACAGGAACAGATAGCTCATTAGATTTCTGTTTTATAGATCCATTCTTCCTCCCTCCACTTCTTTTTACCAAGCCTGTGCCTGCCTTCCCTTCCTAGCTCCCAAAAACATCCAAAAATAAAGAAAAAGGGATTTAGGTAATACAATCACTTCTGTATAAATGTAGCTAAATATATTCTCAATTGCTGAGCACTGTTTCCTTTCCCTCTCCCTGTATGCTGGGATTAATTAAGCTTTCCTTAAATGTTGCACATGAACTAAGAAGAAACAAACAGCACAAAAACCCCTCACTATTTTCAAAGGAAAAAAAAAATCTGGTCTAAAAAGTCCTGGCAGGCTAAACATTAGTACAATAAAACTGCTGGATTTCAAATGGTAAAAATAAACTGGCTAAAAAGCTCTCTGTTTGAAAAATGAGAGATGCATTCTAGAAAGACTGTTCCTGTAGGAAACAGACACTTTCTTTCAGGAATCATCTCAAACACAAGGATGAATTATTAGCACCAAATATAAACCTCAAAATAGACTCTGTCTGTTATCATAATGCAAATATTAATGCGTATTTGCTAATCCTGCTAAATGTTATCAGCGCTGTTCCAACTTGCAGGGAACAACCTGTTCTGTGCAGATCCTGGCTGGCCTAGGACTGGACTGGGTTTATCATTTTAACACCAGGATCATTGTTCACCTTGGGACACTGCAGAAGGAGCAATGATCACAAGGGAATCCTGCGCGGGTCTCTGCACTGGCTCTGCTGGGAAAGCCTGGAGAGCTCTGGGGCTGCCAGATGAGCAGCCTGTGGTCCAGGGAGCTGTCACTGATCATGGCCCTCACCACCACATTAACTGATCCCTTTATTTACTTTATTTAGTTAGCTTTAAATCCTTTTTTATTAGGTTGAATGACTTCTGGTCTACAGCACAGGTTCGGAATGGCACCGAAACCAGCACCAGCCATTCCAAAGTGGCTTGATGCAACCTCCTGGGAACACCCCTCAGGAAACAGCTCCCAGAACAAATGGGCAGCCACAAAACACACTATCTGTAATAAAGCCCTACAGGTATTTTGAGTGTAGCTCCTTATTTTGAATCTGCACACAGCAAAACCAGTCCTACTTCATATATGGCAATCAGTAAGGGGAATTGTAATTTGTTCTGCTCCTCAGGTTGCATACAGACACAACACTGAATGTCAAGTCTTATGTAACAACAGATTTCAAATTATAAATGTCACCCAGGCATCTTTCAGGCTTTGAAATACAGTTTACTTGTTACTAAACACAATGTGTCAAGTGATTTATCAAATCCATAAGAAAGAAGAAACCAATGAGACAATCCAGCAATCCATCCTATCTCCCAGCAAGTCCAGGACTGTCTCCAATCAAATGTATACTGGAAGAAGAGAGATTTATTACCACAGTTTATTAATGCAATATTTTATATTCAGCAAGTGCTCCTATCATGCTCCACATGGTACTTTCATCAAGCACAACAAGCCCACCTGGATTTCCACCACCTGCCCAACTCAGTGGGTCACTTGTTGCCTGCACATCTTTGATGCTGTGTCTCTGTGACAAACTTCTAGAGATAAAGCAGCTATTGAAAAAATTTTGGCATCTAAAATCTATAAAAAGCAATATTGAAAAGACCTGGAAACATTGAGAACGGCTTAGCTTGGGACTAAGTGACACTGAAAACACATCTTCACTTTAATGCCATTAAAATGCAAGGGGTTTTCTTGGATATGGAACAATCCTTTTACTAAAAAAAAAAAAAAAAAAGAAAAAGAATTCTGGAATGGTTTGAGTTGGAAGGGATCTTAAAGGTTGTCTTGTCCTAATGCCCCTGTCATGGCAGGGACACTTTACCAGACCAGGTTGCTCAGAGCCCAATCTAATCTTGCCTTGAACACTTCCAGGGATGGGACATCCACAACTTCTCTGGGCAGCCTGTGCCAGGGCCTCACCACCCTCTTCTTCCATAAGTCTAATCTAAACCTTACAAGTTACTTATGAAACCATTTGCACATGCAGAACTGAAGGAAGCTGACTGCTTTAATTCACATCTAGTACCCAGGTAATTAAAATAATTTTTGGTTTCAAATGCCTACAAAAAGTAGTGCATCTCCAGGACGAATTTCTGAAAAGACTTAATTATTTGAGAAATAATGAAATATATTATAAAAGTTCCTCCATGGCAGCATAAGTAAGGAGACACAGATACATATATATATATATATATATATATATATATATACACATTTACACATTTGTAAAGAAAGGGTAAAACAAGTAGGACCCAAATATCAGATGAGCAGCATGCGAGTGAGTGTACTACCAATTAATTTCTAAAAAGTCTCTAACAAAAGTTAAAATCTTTTTCCATCACATGAGAGAGATGTTTTGGCTGTATTTATACATCATCCTGAGTAAACTAGCTGAACTGCAAAACCAGAACACTATGTGAGAATAATGAAAGGAATGAAAAATACTTCTGCCCGGGTCTGACATTTATCAATATAAAATAGCCACTTTTGCCATTGTTTGAAGTAAGGGAAGCAATTAAAGTGCACAAAACCATTTTGATACCAGCACCCTATTTCCTGCACATGTTGGTAACCCAGGGGCTCCCCCTCCCTCCTTTGGTGCTGTTCATTAACTCTCCACAATAAACACCATCCTCCCATACCACACGTTTGAGAGCACTCCGAAACTGGGAGATTGGGCAACGGCACTGCTCTATGCAAAACCAGCCAAGTCCAGTCAGGAAACAGATTAATTTGAAAGCCTTAATTAATGACTGAACGTTTATACAGCCAAGATTTATGAGTTACAAGGAAGTAAGTCCAAAACATAACACTCCCTCCCGCATGCAAGCTCTCTCTTTAATGGTAAACAACTAGCCTAGGGTAAGATATTGTCTCAGTGCTCCAGTTCCCTTTCTTATTCCAACTTCCAAGCACTGACAGAAGACAAATTAATTTCAAATTCTTTTATTTCCTGCTCCTCTATAAATATTGTTACTAATAAACATGGTTCAATGAAGACAAAAGATAGATTTTTTAATAAATAAACCAATCTTTTTTTTTTTTTTAGCTCATGGATGCAGAGACAATATATAAAAAAAAGAAAAGAACAGAATCCTTTTTGTATGGGTAAGTTCATGAAACTTATTTTCTTGTGAAGAAAATCATAAACAAGAAGAGAAAGGTCTTTATACATATAACCATAAGCAAAAAAATCTCCTAAATTCCCCCCAAACTCCAGGTTTGTCAGCTTACTTCACAAATACTTTTGCAAATTTAGTAGCAACAAATGTTAGAAATTAAGAGCAAGTTTTCAGCTTTTAACATTTTGACTATATTCCATATTTCACTTCTGAGAGCTGACATCTCATTATGATGAGCTCTTGCTGTTTGAATATTAAAACAAGGCCGCCAGCAACACTTCTTTGGAAGTCCTCAGGCCTTAAACTAGAAAAGTTGAAATCAAAAAAAGTTTTGTTCTCTTGTTTACACTGAACTACCACACTCATTTTCTTGCCTTGCAAATTCTGTTTTGCTAACAAAGGAGTGCAGTTTGGTTCCCTGTCCCTTGGTTTATATAACACAGAAATACCCAGAAATGACCACAGAAATGGCAAGATCCCATGAAATGAGGAGCCTGAGATGAGCCCTCCAGCCATAGTTCACCATCCCTGGCACAAGGGGATCCCCCAAAATCCCTCTCTCCAGGTACACAGCCACGACTGTGACTTGCACAGGTAACCAGAAATACAGTGCTGAACACTCAAGCCCTGTCCTTGCCTGACATGGGAAAAACTCCCAACAACCCATCCTGTTGGCTCCTGCTCTTTGGTCCCTCATCCCCACTGAACAAAACCCTCACCGTGCAAGGGAAATCAGCTGCTGCAGAGCAGAAAAAGTTCTACTTATACAGACTTGCACATACTCACAAACTCTGAGCTATGAGCTGGGTACAATTTTTTAAATTGGTTTTTCATCAAATGAGAGCTCACAGGTAGCAGTTCTGGTAAAAGACAAAGTTGGTTTTTCCCAGTAAAAAGTTGACAAGAAGACAAAAGGGAGGACAAATTGCTGCTCTCCCCCTCCTTTCCCTCCAACGGTGTGTTTCACTGTGCAATGTTAATATAACAGTAATTTTCTAGTTTATCACAAATTCACTTTATTTGCTAGGAAATGAAGCAACAAACTCCACGTCTGTAAGACGCCAACTACTTTGAGAAAATAACTCCCACCCGCAACTTCCCTAAATAAGAAAATAAACCATCAAACAAAACCCAAAGCAGCTCTTTTAAACTGGACAAAACGCTCTTGGTTCTCCTCCCCTGACAATGAGGATGTCAAGACCAATTAGCACTTGCAGTCATCTTGGGGTTTGCTCTGTTTTCTCCCACTGCAAGTGGTCAGGCCAGATCCGAAGGCTCCCTTCTATACGTGCAATGCCATGGACAAATTACAGAAGACTAAGACCTGAAAGGCTTTTTTGCTACCCAGCTATCCTTGACATTTTCATTACTCAAAGACAGGAAACAAAAAGCCTAAGCTGAGAACTAGGTGATAGTTTGAAAAAAAGTTTAATTAAAAAGTAAAACAGACCATGGAATTGCTTCTAACATAGCTAATAATTTGCTGCAGAGTTATTATTGTGCTGCTTCCATCTCCCAATAACCTTTTAATCCTTTTGCCAAAGGCAATCCAAAGCTTTTCCATATGTGTGTGAGGGAAACCGTAAAAGATAACTTGGAAATAACAACTTCCAACTTCTGCTATGCAAAAATCTGAGCTACAGCAGTGCTTGTGCCCATCAGCTTCCCAGCAGGGCTCTGGAAAACAGAAGTTACATGGCAAGAATGAAAACTGCCCCTACATTTGACAATGAAGGTTTGGCTGCAATACATGAAAGATTCCCTGTTCCCACATTCAGCATCAGTGACTGTCTTAATTACCAACAACTTCTCAAATGGTTTCAGAATTAACACTGAGAAGCTTTATCTCACCAAAAAGCCACCAGCTCCAACAATGCCATTGCTAAAGTTTGTGGATAAAAAACATTTCAATTATTCTACCCCCAAAAAAATCTCACTTAAAATAAAAAATTACCCATAATCAAAACCTCTCCGAAAGGAATATAGCAGAGTGTATTTTTGAACTCAAATAACTTTATGGGATGATAAGTGCATAAGCCTGCACCTTATACACATTTTTAGGGACAGGAAATATCAAAGCAAACCACAATCAAAATTTTAAGGAAGAAACCAAAACACTCCACCATTCCAAATATTTTATCAATAATGATCACCCCTCAGAAAATAAACTGAAAATTCACTTTACACATGTGAAATATCATTTCTATCATGGGAGAAAGCAATGGAAGCTGAATAGTTGGTGCATGTATTACACAATGGTAGTTTTACTAGCAAGACCATTTAAACTTGAAATTAGGTACATTTATTGTTCAAGAAATTCACAGTCTATTGTTATTTGATTTTATTAGATATTATTATTCATTATTAGGTTCCAAATTTTTGCAACAGAAACAATGACTTTTTGCAGATGACTGCCAAAAGCAAACATCCTATTTTCCCTGCACACAAAGATACCAATATATGTTCAAACATTTTAATTCACACACACAACCCCAGCTCTCCAATCTTTGCAGTTCAGTGAAGTGTAAACAGCCAGTGTTGCCATTAAAATAACATGTTCTTCATTCACAGCAACAATATCCAGGTAGATTAACAGGCTTTTACACCTGGGCCCTATTATTCCTCTGCCATTCATTAACATTTCTTCTACCATGACAGCAATTGAACTGGCACAGTCCCAGAAACACAAGTAGGTCAGCACAAGGTGTTCCTCTGGATGCTTTCATCTGGTATAAACATCCTGAATGAGCCTTCAGGTACTACATCTAAATACTCCTAGTGCCAATTAAGATCACAATCAGAACTATTTCAGATCTCACTGACCAAGTACAGCCCATGGTTTTGGAGGGCTGATTCTACTAAAGATGGAAGGTCATTTCACTGCAGAAGTGGGGAACCTTCTGCAGCTCTCCTGGCCAAGCTGATGCTGGACATAATGCCTTGGTGCTACCTCCTTGAAATCACAGAATCATGGAAAGGCCTGGATTGCAAGAGATCCTGAAGATCATCTCTTTCCAACACCCCTTCCAGGGGCAGGGATACCTCCTACCAGACCAGGTTGCTCAGAGCCCCATCCAACCTGACCCTGGACACTTCCAGGCATGGGGCAGCCACAACTTCCCTGGGCAACCTGTGCCAGGGCCTCATCCCCCTCAGAGGGAACAATTTCTTCATAATAATCTAATCTAAACTTGTTTTCTTTCAGTTTGAAGCCATTCCCCCTTGTCCTGTGCTCCATCCCCTCTAATCAACTTGCCCCTCCTCTTAATGCAGCATATCCAAGGGGAAAATGAATACACATGTAAAGAAAGAGAAAGTGAACAGTGAGGATGGACAATCAGGCACTGCATATTATTAAAATATTATATTATATTATTAAAATCATAACAGGCACTTAACCACGTGCTAATCTTAAGGGCATGAGACATAGCAATGAACATGTAAGAATATTCCCTTTTCCCACCCACCCCTGTTTATGAAAAAAGTGAATACAAATCAATAAAACAAGAAAACTTCAGACATATCTTTTACTTATGTACTAAGACACACTCAGTATTTACAGCAACTTGTGTATGTTGAGAGGATCTGGCCCTGAAGTTGCCATGTAAGAGTGGAGGTACAGGAATCTGTTTTTTCTGAAGTGCAGTAACTTTTTGGTGACTTTCTCCAATTTGTATGCCTTGTCTTATACTTTAGGACTAGAGTTGAGACAAACTCCATGCAGCAAGTTCACTCCTAACCACATACCCCATGACACGTCATAACTTATGAGATCAAATGCCAGCACTACAGGTTTAAATCAGAAAAACAGGTCTGTGTGAGGACAAAAACATTTTTTATTTTTTCTTTTCCTTTTTTTTTAAACATAAAAGCCAATTCTTCAACTCTGAGCTGATATAAGCATTTGTTTTACACCAATGGAAGTACTTCAAAAGGCAGAAATAAGCCAGCACTTCCAATTCCTTCCTGATCACTGCAAATGCAATTTTCACTCTGAACTTTACATACCCCCACTTGTGATCATTGCTATACCAAGAGCGTGTGCTTCAAGACAGTGAAGAATGATCCCCACTGTCTGATTAAAAAAAAAATTAAAAGTTGCTAGAAATAACTCACAGGCAAAAAATAAAACTCAAAGAAAACAATAGCAGTAGCCTAAAGAGACATATTTTTTCCTTCAGGAATGAATTCCCATCTGCTTTTAAAGAGCAACATGTTTTTCCACTGCTGGGAATTACAGCCAAGCCCAGGACAATAAAGCAGCAGAGCCAGAAGCAAGAGCAGAGGGCAAGTGAAGCTGGCTGACAGAGGCTGGGCCCAGGTCCCTCTTTTATAAGCCTGTGTGACAGTGGCAGCTCAGCAGTGCCCTGCTGTGCTGGCAGCACCCCTCTGCCACCCTCAGCAGCCAGGAGCTCCTGGTTACTCTGCCATGGGTGGGGTTGTGGGAAAATGGAAAGAAAAAGACAGAGAAAGGAAGCACACAGCACAGTTGGTGCTGCTGGCAAAGCCAGGCATCCTCAGCTGGTTTGGTGAAACTACAGCTGGTTTGTGCAAGCTCAAGGGAAGGGAGCTTGCTCCTGACACAGGTGATGCTCCTACTGATGTTCTTTCTCCAAACTGGACACAACACAAAACAACCCTGCAAAAGCAAAGATGAGAGTGCTCACTTGCAGAACCTGGATGGAGGATACCATTACTGTAGTTAATGAAGAAAAAGCATGTTGAAGTCAGACATGAAGTCAGACATGCAAAGTTCCTGCATCTGAACTGTTTTGGTGTTAAAGAATCAAGCTATCAGCTCTTTGGGTTTTATGGGGGCAAAAAAAGTCAAGTTTGAGAAGCAAGCAAAATTCTATAACTCAGCACTGGTTGATGCTCATTCAAATTCCCCCTGGCTTTTTTCCCCAAGTTCCTCTGAGGATCACTGTTCTTTGAGTTACTTAGGAAGCAGATTTGACTGTGTCCTCCTGAGCTGTTAATGGGTCTGACCTTTTCGGAAACACTAATGTCCCTTCAGCCAGATGCATTAAATCTCTGCTGCTTGATTAAACTACTAGCAAATCATTATCTCATTGAAGGAGAAAATGTTCTTTCCCAGATAAGCTTGCCATGCATAAATTTCAGTGCCAATACTCCCCTCTACACCAAACCTTATGTTTGGCATAAATGTGCTGATTGCCAGCCATGCTCTACATCCTCACTAGGTCAGAGCACACAGCATTTCATCATGCCTCAGCTGAGACACAACATGATAAAAACCCACCCACTCTGGGCAACATCTCTGAAAAATGGCTCACAGGAACCAGATCTTTCTGAAGTGACTGAAAGGAGCAGGGAGAGGCAGAGCAATGCCCCAAAATCCTGCTTTCAGCACTGCCAGACATCTGCAGGTGCTCACACTGCCCTGTTCCCAGTCTGCCCAAGCACATTCCGCACGTAGGAGCCTCCTGCGAGACCAGCGGCAGGCAAGATCCCATGGGAAGTCCTGTGTAGTTAGTTATTTCCTTTCCGGTGATTCATCTCGTTTATCCCAAACACTAACATTTGGAAAACATTCCCAATGCCAGGTATTTCCTCACCTTCCAGACACCTGTGCCAAACACATCCTTAGCACTGATAAATGTGTGTAGGAAGGATGTGATCCCATGCTACCCATATTGGATGAAGGCTGAGACTTTTCCTCACCCACCCACACAAAAATGTTCACTTTTCAATGAGTGATATAAATTAACAGAATCTCTGCACCATTCCAAGAGAAACATCAGAGGTTCATCTGAGGCCTTAATCTTGCTATATTTCAATTTGATGGCATTCCTCACCTTGAAAATCACATTTCACTGTAGTACTTCAGGCTACCATATAAAACTGAATGCCCTTTAATAATGTTAAGCAGAAAGACTTTTCCTTAAGTCAGGAAGATCTTTTCCTTCATGTAGAGCTAGATGTTAAGAACATAACACATCTTTATCTTATGAATGTCCTTTTCACCCCCCTATATCTAAACCCTCTCTCTTCTTTACAAATTTTTCCCCAATCTCATAAAAGGGTCTTTACCCTCCTGTGCACCTATAGAGGAACACATCCTCATTCCTCTTGTACTTAGTATTTTCCCCTGTATGAAACAGAGGATTTTGGAGAGGTTTGGTTGTTTGGGGATGTTTTTACTTCAAATTGCTAGTTTAAATATGTCAATATCTGGTAAACAAGAACACACATGTTTTGGAATACATATTTTAAAAGTCAAAGACTTGAGTTGATTTGAGCTAGTTAGATGCTGCACAGATCATTTTTGGCATCACATCTGCTCTTATTTGAGCCAGACCAAACCTTCATCAGCTTGCTTTTCTTCCCTTTCATTTTCTGTGCTCCCATTGAGAGTTATTGCAAAGTGAGAAAGATATTTTTTACATTAACTGTTCCACTTCGACTCAGAACCAGTGAAAGATTTACAGGTTCCAAGATTCCTGCTCTACTCCTGTGTCCTGTAAGCATGGAAACTGATAATACTATAGAAACCATGCCAGCCTTGGCTTTCACCATGACCTGCTTTCCACCAATTTAAAAGCAGCCAGTCCCATTATCTTACTTTTATAAGCACACTCATCTGAGGAATATTGTCATCATACCCAGATTATTTAATTTTTTATTACTTCCAACCGACTTTAAACTCAAAACAACTCAACACTTGATTTCAGTTTCTGCCTAAAACCTCCCCCTCTGCCTTTTAAATCGTAACCAAAACATCATCTGACTGCAGATCAGACAATAAAAGAACATCTCTCACTCTGCTGAGTTTATTTTCCTTTTTATCACCTACTTTCTGGAACAAAATATTTCTCCAGTGGGGAAACACTCTCTTCATCCCTTGCTTGTCTAACCCCAAATTGAAAAATGGAGCACCTGAGTTTGTGGAAATCCCATATTTCCTAAGGAGAGTGGGCTGTGGCAGCACCATGAAAACAAGAAAATTACTTCGAAACATTGCTTTTAAATACTTCTGTGGACAGATCTCTAATTATTCCTACTTCAGGGGGAAATGAAACAGATAAAACTTCTCAGCATGAATAACAGTGAAAATGCTCTAGGAAAAGCTGTGATCAAACTGTGAGCGGTCTCAGAGTGCAGACATTCTAATCATATAAAACCATTAAAAAATTATCAGTTTTATAAAAGTTGGATCTCCTGTGATTTTGCCCAAAATAAAATGCAGTATCCCTGAAGAAGAGCCCAAGCACTGCTGCAGAGCACTATATCAGAAGGGTCTGGAAATGAAGACTGCACTCAAAGTCCAATATTTCCAAAAAAGATGAGGATTTCTTCGACCTAATAGTTAACTGTACAGACATTGCTCATCTAATGCCTTTTTTTTTTATTAAACTTCACTAACACGTGAGAGAAGGAAACTGTAATTCACTCTCATAAATTATCTTCTGCCTTCCCTCACATGAAACAGTGGAAAGTAATCGCCCTATTTTGCTATCTTGATGTATCTTTAAAAGTAGTCATTAAAAGAAACGTACATCCAGCAGGTGAACAGAGATAACTGGTCATAAGCGATGACAGGCAAAAATACACAAGTATCTGATCTGAAAAGGAGCCAAGTTGGAAGCCAGATGCACACTGAACTATCCACTTTCCTGGCTGTTTATTCAGCTCATGTCAGGATGATTCAACGCATCTTTACACGCAGCTCACTATTCATACAGCATCTTCTAGTCACAAAACCAGGCATTTTCCATTTCTTTCTCTGAACAAAGGCTAGAACACTGCAATGGGAACTTGCCATTCAGCAGCGGAAACTATTTGTAAAGCTGGGAAGCTGGAGACACTGGGAAGAAAAGGCTTTAATGAAACTGGCCACTGTGTGTGCCAACTGTCAAGACTTTATATATTCTTCCAAGGAACCCTGACTGAGGCTTTTTCTGTATTTACTCTTTACATCCCAGTTATTACAATACTTCACATGATGCAAAAGAACAAAATTAGTGAGAAATGCCATATTAGAAACAGGCATCCTTTTTCCCCTCTGTAACCAGTCTGTAGCTGCACTCAGTGACCCATTAACTTATTTTTGGTTCTGTACAAAGCCAGCACCAAGACATTTGTGACTCATTATCAAGCAGGCACTGGAATTCACCACCAGCTTTTCAGCTGATCCAGATCCAAAGGAAATCCCCATATGCTTGGAATTTCTAAAATACAAGCACTGCAGTTGTTGCCTGGTAAGGCGACAGTTGCCATATGCGACAGAGGATATGTTTATATTTATGTTTTTGGAGGCTTGTAACTCAGCCAGAGGCAGATAAATTTTCCCAAGTTGTGTCACTGTCCTCCAAATATAAACATAACACTGTTTCAGGTCACTGCTCCAAAATGTGGAGGCAGTAGAGCTGTAACAGTTTTCCAGACCAACACTTAAGCCTGAAATCCTTTTTATTGTTGCCTCTTTTTTTCTTCATTGTGAGAGCCCACATTCTGGGCAGAAAGATGTGCTACCCAAACCAGCTCTGCTCACTACACAGTTTCCATTCATTCATTCATTCATTTATTCATTCATTCATTCCCAGAGTGCAGTCTGCCCTGTGCTGTGGAGGAGGAAATCTCTGCGGGTTTGGCTCTGGTGTCTGCTGTGACACAGCTTCCCAAAATGACCCCACAGCACACACAGCAGTGCCCTCACCAGCCAGAAGTTATTAGTAGGCAGCACAGCATTTTACAGACTACCAGCATCTAAGTGACAGCTAAATGGGGAGAAGCCTTGCCTGGGAGCATCACCAGCCCTTCGAGAAGGGCCTTCAGCAATCACACAGATCCTCCACAATCATCCAAGACAAAAGTTTAGCTTATTGCCCTGCCCTTGTAAACAGCACACAGAGAGATGGGGAGCCAAGACAAGCACATCACATTTTCCACTCTGCAATGGAAAAAGCAGAAGGCGACTATGTAATTAAATGGTGTGATAATGCAGACACTAGGGCTGGCTACAGCAAGGTGGAAATTCTGGTATTTCATACCTTTCAAGAGCTCAGCTTGGCAACCTTATTAACATTCTTTGAATTTTTGAATTAATATAATTACTTACAATTAATTAAAATGAGGCGAGAACAAAATATCCTTTTACAAGACACTGACATGAATAATATTCAGGGAGCAGAATGGTGACCACTAATGTACTGATACTTATTATAACTGCCAGGCAGCAGCATCTGAGGAAGTTTCTCCTTCTATCCAGGACAGGAAATAATTGTCTGAAATCCACTGTCAGAAGCTAAGTAACACCAATGAACTATAACAATAAGTGCTGCTGTGAGGTCTTGATTATATGGATTAGGAAAATACAAACTTCAAAGTGACTCCTTTTCAATTACCCTGCAGTATTTCCTAACTCTGTCTCTCCTCTCTCCTCCCGAGGCTCTCAGTCACAATACTACACTCAAAAGATTCCCAGAAACGTGGGGAAACTGTCTGGGAAGTCTGGGAGAACTTGCCTCCACCTCCCTTCACTCCTGGCAGCACATCCTTAATGAGGCTGCCTGCAATTGTACAAAGGCTCACCCTGCAAGAGCTCTTTCCCCTGGCATCACTCTTCTGATGGGGACCTTGAAGTAAAAAAGCCCCAGATTGCAAAAACACAGGAATATCTGAAAGATTCCCTTTTATAATTCCCACTAGCACTCCGAGAAAGCTCAAGGGATATTTGAGTCCAATTTTAAACACCATTTGAGCACCAACTCCAGAAAGTTTTACCTCTGCTCCTGAGTACTTCTGAGTGTGCTCCACGAGCTCAGCCAAGCAGACTTCATCACTGACTGGCATGGACTTGAAATGAAGCTTGAAGATTTCCCTGCGAGTGGCTGCATCTGGCAGTGGCACGTAGATAATTCTGTCTATTCGCCCTGGCCTCAGCAAGGCCTGCAATGAAAGCATCACAGCAGAAGTTACAGCACATCAAGGAAATAAAAAACCACAGCTCAAAACCACCACCACCAAATAACCAATAGTTTCACAAAAGCAAGAACCAGCACAAGAATAGACAGTAAGGCTATTCAGCTTGTGAAATACCAGTTTATGGAAAAAAAAGGGATCATAAAGGAACCACAGCCATCTTCCTAAAACAATACTTCTAGACTTGTTGCAAGGTGTGCTGGAATGTTAGGACTTGGCAGAAGGACAGGTGGCAACGGACACATCCCAAGTTCAGATCTTTCACCAAGACAATGAGCAGAGAATAGAAGGGTTTTGTTGAAGTGAATCTTACACTGTGGATCCATGTTGCTTTATCCCACATTATTAGAGCTACACTTGCTTACAGATGAGCAGGTTACTCTGACAGGGTTATTTTGCAAAATAAGGTAACAACAGAGGTGTGAAGCTCAGCTTCATACATGTGTGTTTGGCCTTGTACTTTGGGTGTTCAGGGTTACTCAGATTATACTGGATGTGGGAAGGTGGCAGAACAGAGACAGACAAGGTAAAATGGGAAGGGCAGAACAGAGGGTTCAGACTGGATGGGAGGAAAAAATTTCTAGAAGAGAAGCACAGCCTTGGGGCAGGTCATTGGGGAGGCTGGAAAGTTCTGCCCTTGGGGGTTTCATGGCTCAGCAGAAGAAGCCAAGGTCTCTCCCGTCTGGTCTGGTGAAAGCCCTGTGTGCACAGGAGGGGGACCACTGAGCCTCTGCAAGGTCCCTTCAAACAGCTTTCTGGACAGGGTCAAAAAGTAAACTTTATCTATATATAAAACAATTATATCCGATAGAGAGGAGAAGCCAAGCTCTTAAATTTATGAGAAGGGAGGAAACTCATTTCCCTATGTTTATGAAAAATCTCCAGGATTTCTGAAAACCATCTACAGTAAAAAAAGTAGAAATTCTCCCAGCCTTTCTTACTTGACATTTGGTAAAAAGAAAAGCAAAATACAATAATCCCGTGCACAGCGAATGCACATAAATAGTATTTAAACTATTTTTTTAAAAACTGAACAATGTTTATAAGATTCAGCATGTAACCTAAATTGTTTTTATGTTATGGTTCTCCCTTGGGTAGGCTAGTTTGAGTTCCAGATGACTAGAGATATTGCATGGCTGTCCTGGGCTGTCAGCCAATAAGTCTTTTCCCAGCCTGATCATGTCAGTGAAAGTCATGCTGAAAAAATAGTAGGAAAGAGCTTTCCTTCCTGCACAGCATTGATCAAGTTAACACCCTTCCTAGAGTTTCTTTAAAAAGACTGTTGTGGTGCTTCAGAGTGGAAAAATGTATCCTGAATGTTAAGAGATATCTTGTTATTTTTAAAACAGAACATGAAAACGCTCAGCAGAAAGCACGGTCCTGTGGTGCACAGAGCTGTGCAAAGTAGAGCAAAGCTGGGAAGACCACAGGGCCATACCCAGCCCAGCACGCTGTCCCTGCACTGGCCAGTGCTGGATCTCTACAAAAGAGAGCAAGAAACAAGCTGTGCACTGATAGATGCTCAGCAGACTGTGCTGTTTTACACAGCACTCCTGATGAACCTACACAACAACTCAGCTCACTGACGCTATCTCGACCAGTCTATAATTCAGTGTCTAAACCGCATGTGTGTGTCAGGATGTTGCCATTTTTGCCAACACACTTGAAAGAGAAATTTGCATGTTTCAAGACTAGGCTTGGAGGGAGAGGAATTAGCCTGCAATTGTGTTCTGTGTGCTCTTAAGGAAATGCCCATAGCTAATTCTATTCTTTAGAAGAAACAAGAAATGTTCATGTGAGTATGGTGGTGCCTCTTTCAAACCAAGGCAGGTTTTATCAGGACGCCCAGACAATTAATTTTCTACAGGCAGCTTAGCTTCCCACTGATGAATGACCAGGGATATGGTGCAGGTGGGACAGGGAAAATGCTCAGTGCCAATCAGCTGGGAGCAAGTTCTTCAGTCCTGGCTCTCAGTTTCAAGGCACAAAAAGCACAACTGCAGATATAACACAGTTAACATTTTTCTGGTCAGTGATTAAAATCTGTGTTTCCTCCAGTTTGTCCCCAGTGCTTTGTGTTTTACATATGGTGGTAGTTGAAGGCCCAAGTTTTAAGCATGCTATCATTACTTTTCTGCTACAATCAGGCCCAGGGACCTTATCCAATGCAACCAGATGTGCTGGGAACTGTACAAAAAAAGCACAAGTCAGCTGCAGCAGTGCACGCTGGCTATATCAACACAGAAAAAAAAGGAGAGAAAATCTTCTATAACCTCAGTTTGAGACAAGAGTCAGACTCCCTCCAGCCCCTGAAGACAAAAGCAGATTGAACTGAGAGTTGGTCTCCACCAGCCCTCCCAACCTGATGACCCTGGGAGACCCTGGGCACAGCTCCTGGCTCTGCTGCCATCACCTTGGCCCCTTGGCAAGCCACCAATCTCCCTCTCTCCATGCTCCTGAGGAGCTAAAATCAGCAGGAGAGGGTGAGGAAGGTGCCTGCCTTGACCCATCCAGTATTCCTGGAGGAAAAAGGCCTGGTGAGGGGCTGTGGTGCAGAGCTGCTCTGCTGCTGGCTGCTCAGAAGGCAACAGCAAGTCAAGACCTCTCATTTGCAGGACATCATGTGGCCCTCCTGAATTTTGATCTCTACACACTCCTCACAGAGATGCTGCTTCTTTCTGGCCAAAATAATTCAGAATTCAGACCCAAGCTGCACGCAGAGGCTGGCAGTAAGGGAACAAGACATCTCTCGTGATATTTTTGCTCACTGGAAAGAAGTGAACTCTGTTGGGCTGCTAAGGTACATGATGAGGCACCTGTAGCACTAGGCTGGAGGTGGAGACCCACTGGCAAGGCACGAGGATGTATCTGTGTTGTGGAGCAGGAGGGATTCAGCAGGAGCAGGAGGATGGATCCACGCTGTGGAGCTGGAGGAGGAGGGATTCAGCAGGAGCAGAGGCAGGAGGGGGAGGGTGAAGAGTTGAAGTGGGGCTGCAGGCCCGGGCAGATGTGGCTGCTGGGAGCGCTGGGTGAACCGCTCCTGGCTGGGAGATGTAAACCTGATTCGGAGTGAGGAGCCCACAGGAGGTGGGAAGTTGATGGGGCCAAAATTAATTGATGTGTGTGCAGAGCTACAGAACTCACTGATATCGAGATGTGAGGGCTGCATAATTTACATCGGCCAGGAGGGCACACAATTAAGTAATTGGGGTTTTGGTAGAAACCATAACACTTCAAACCCAGAATACTTCGTACCACTGAGCAATTCTTCTGCAGATTTATGTGATTTTTGTTGTTGTTGTTGTTACCACAACAGTTATGAAAGGGGTCTAAGTGCTTATGCATTGAAAGTTTATGAGTGGTATACAGATAAAATGGTCCTCTGGGGAACACTAGGAAAGTGGGATAATTGTCATGTAGTACAGAGTATCATCAACAGCAAAACCACAGTTTTTAAAGGAGAAACTGCTCCCCTTTGTAAAAGAAACTTTTCATTTTTTTAAAAAATTCAAATGGAGTATTTCCTCAAAATATATTATTGGAAAAGATACCTAGGTCAAAAACATGTGTTGTGTGTGCAATTGTGAAGACAATCATTTCAGGAAATAAAACGCTAATAAGTAAAGCCTGGAAATATTTGTGGTTCCTGTTAAGAATGGACCAGATTTAACCTTAGGGCTTTCCTAATTTTCCTCCTCCTCTTTCCCTGCTTTTTTTTTAAAGCATCTACCTATAGTTAGCTTTGTCAAAGGATACTTGGCCATTTCAAAAGCCACATTGTCAAAGAGTGCAGAACTATAACACTGGCAGAATCATAACCAGCTGATAAGCTCTCTATTGGACAGGAAAAAAACATTATTTTCATACCAATATATCTCCACAGCCATGCTTAATTCATCAAAAGCATTCTTAATCACATCATATAACAAAAACTCACACATGAACTGTGCAAGAGGGTGACCTAACTTTAGCAAAAATAAACACAATTTAAAAACTCCCATGCAGTAAGTGGCATATTGAGGTGAGTAAGAGAAAGCAAATCAGCTCAGGAGGTAGAGAAGCTCATCTGGAGAATCAGTGTTACTGCACTGCTCTCTGCTGCAATCCATCTCCACAAGTAGGAACAGATTTTTATACTAAATTTGCTTTCTTCCAAGCAAATACATTGCTTTTAATGCAAAACCTAAAAAAAAGTAACTAAAACTTTAATTTTCCCTTTGGAATCCATTGGGATTAGACCACTGATGAAAAGGAGAGGACTGAGAATAGTTCCTTTGTAATTAAATCCTTCCAGTTTAGATTAACAGCTCCTATTTATGAACTGTGGTCATGGCTCCTACTTACATGGACTCCTCAATAGAAGAGATGCTCTATATCTTGTAACCTCAGTGAGTAATGCATTTTTTTTTTTTCCCACCATTACAGTATTTAAACATTTCTAAGTCATTTTACAGAAACAGAATCATAGAATCAGAGAAGGGTCTGGGTTGGAAGGGATCTTAAAGACCAAATAATCCCAACCCCTCTGCCATAGGCAATGACAACTTTCCACTAGACCAGGTTGCTCCAAGCCCCAGCCAGCCTGGCTTGGGACACTTCTAGGGATGGGGAATACACAGCTCCTCTGGGAAGCTTGTGCCAGGGCCTCAGCACCCTGCCACAGCCTTCCTGCAGCCTGTGCAAGCAGTAGCTGTTTGTGAGATGCTTTCCACGGTTTTACCCACATGTCAGGGCAGATGCACTGCAAGTGTGGGAAGTGTCAAGGCCTTCTTGTGCCATCATTTATCTCTGGCAGGAGTGAAGGCAGCTCCCATCAAGGAGCTTCTCCTACGCTTTTGTGGCTCACCTCAGTGCCTGATGTTTTTGTTCTCACTCTGTGTCAGAGCAGGTCATGCTCCCAGCCCAACAGATCAGGAAGCAACTGGCATTTTAGGATCTTTGAAAGTTTCAAGTACAGGAAGCTCATCCATCCTGTTTTCTAGAGAGATTAGAGGAGGCTTTTTGGCAGCCATGGGTTAATTACTGAAATTAATAGAAGGTGCTGAGGGGAAAAGACACATTGGAGTATTACTATTAAGGACTTAAAAGCCATAGTCCAGTGGAGAGCAAAATTTTATTCTCCCACAAGGCTTTTACTCCCACTCCATCTGGCACGAGCTGCTTGGGGAGGAAACCCTGAATTCCTCTGCTCCAGGTGACACGCTTATTCACTGTGTCACAAGGCTGGAGTCTTGTAATTACAGGCTCCCGAGTCAAGCGATACTGCTTTGCTCCTGCCAAGAGCCCCTTTCCTCACACTTCCACCTCCCCACCTTCTTCCTTCTGTGCCAGCGCCTGTCACCACCGTCAGCACATGCCAACATCTCTAACCAGTTCCCCTCTTTGATGACTTTTGCTGGTCACCACCCTTGTACGTCTCCCAAGATCTGTGCAGATTACTCTCTGCTGTCATTACACAACATCTACAACTCCTCTCAGGGTGGAGCACTTTGGTTCCATAACCTGCGCCACATCCACTCCATAAAATGCATTTGCTAACAGAATTTTACCAAATACCATTAGAAACCAGCTCCTGGAAAATGCTGCAGTCTCCTGTGAAAGCTTTGCTTTCCACAGAGATTTATAAAAGCCAGGCTGCACAGCCCTTCTGGTGTCAGTCTTGCTCAAGACCTGAAGCATTGTGCAAGTTGACAAGAAAGGACATGATAGTCTGACAGCAGGTGTTCAGCTACCGAGTGACAGCAGCGTGGCGGAAATGCTCTGCTCAGGCATTCAGCAGGAGCATGGATTAAAGGCAGGGAGCAAACATGTGCTTTGAAACACAGGAAAACAGCAAACCAACTCCAACTGGGAGACAGCTGAGATGATCCCAGTCTAAAGCAAGATGAAGCGATACAGAGAGCGAACCATCTCCAAAATAAGAACATGATCTGTCCCTCAGATGCCCCTGCCTGTGCAGCAGTTACTCCCTCTTATCCTCTAAGTACACATCTTTAGCTAATATTTTCCCTTCAATCATTAATTCATACCTGTCTCCAGTTTGTCACATCAACACTGGGAAACTTTCCTGTGTAATTCCATGTGTCCTCTGGAACTGCTCTCTTTGCCAGCTAGCCAGAGGAACTAACACCTTCAGCCAGCACTACAGATCAGTCTCTCAGCTATTACAGCAAGAGAGTGTGCAGGAAAATGGCAAATTCATCCTTCCCTACAAAATGAAACCTGGGAAAGAACTACCTTGAATCAATTGAAACCACTGTCATCACCTGCTGGAATGGCATGCTCTGCTTCTGCATGTTTCACAGCAACCAGTCCCACTAAGGGTGGTGATTTAAAACAAATATGAGTATAATTTCTACAATTACAAATAGGCAGTGCTTGAAGTGCTTCAAAAATGCAAAAATTTCCAGAGTTGATGTGAAAGCATATCGAGCCTCAAAAACCTGTAAGGAAGGCTGGGCTTGGCTTTCCTAATCTGTCCAAAGCTGGATGCCACAAAACAAACACTCTCATCTTTTCAATCAGATAACAGCAGTGCCCTGACCACATCATCATCCTGCCACTGGCAGAATTTGATTGATACAGCCAATTCATGGGGAATCATGAAGAAAGAAGACTTGAGGAGACTTGTTCTGTTGCAATGAGACCATGCAAACACAACTGTGAGGAACAATGTGCTCCTTGGCCCATGCAGACAATACCAGGGCATGGTTTTATGCAGTTTTGTTCAAATAGGATTAAAACATCTCAAGAAACTGAGTTTCAACCACTTCTCTTGGCAGAAACATCTGCAGGCAGATACTCTGCAGCTGCAGAACCAGTATCTCCATGCTTTTTTACTCCATCTGATACTTGCAACAGTTAAATTGACCAGTTGGCACAAATCACTGCAGTGCTCACTGGGAGTCAAGCTTTGCCCAGGCCTCCATCTATAAAAGTCTAAACCTGTCAGAAACACGGCCCATTTTCAATGCAGTAAAAGCAGTGCAAACCCAAGCAATCAGGCTGATACAATTCCAGTCTGGCACCACAGAAATTCAGCTCCAAATTACATGTGTTGAAACCCACTGAGGCACCGCCAGGGAATCAGGCTCTCAATCCCCCCCTGCTTTGTCAATATGACCCCAGAAAAGCAATTTATTCTTCACAATCTGCCCAGACCTTCAGGACACTCAACCACATGTTTTAAAGCCACAAACTTCCTTTGCAAAGGAGGTGTCAGACACAAGGTTTTGTCCTCTCCCCATGTCCAGTCTGAGCAGTCTTACCACAATGGCACAGAGGATAGCCCAGTTTTCAGCTGTTTTCCAGCAATTTTAGCAAGGAGCAGGAGTGATCTAGTCCTTTGACACTTGCTGAGTCTCACAGTAAGGTGCTAATGTGGAGAAACACTGAAAGACGCCCACTCCACGAAGCCTTTTCTTCCCCATTTCTAATAAAATGATTTTTAGTAAGTTAAAATTAAGTGAAGGGAAAAAAAAAAATCTATCATCAGCTAATAAACAACATAACACACCCTCTTCAATGTATGTTTACATAAGAGAGTCCTTCATGCTCCTGTCTAAGAGGTGCAAAACCTCAGGAATGTCAGCTCTTTTTTTCCTTTTTTTTTTTTTTTTTTTTTTGGGGGGGGGAGGGCGGTGTGCAATGGGGGTTTAATGAAAGAACCCCTTTAGAAAAAGATAACAATTACATGTAATGGAACCTGGAACCAGACTCTTTTGGCAATTAATCACCCAGGAGCCGTTGCAATCCTGCAGGCTGTTTCTGACAGATTTTGAGAGCTTTACAGGAATCACTGGGATAAGATGTGCCTGGGCTGGCTTCTGACAGGGACCAGTCATGTACAAAGTACATTGTTGGGTTTGAGTTTTGTACTTTTTTTTCATTTGTATATTCATACACACACACATCCATACAGATGTGTGCACCCATATATACATTTCCACAGGAGTTTTTCTTCACATACATGGAACAACTGCAGAACTCATTTGCTGGCCCAGAGGCAAAAAAAAAAAAAAAAAAAAAAAAAAAAAAAAAAGAAAGAAAAAAAGCCTTTTCTTCCTCTCAGCAAAGTAGAGCTATCCATCACTTAACAGAGATACTTCCTGTTTTCAAGCAGTTGGGAAGGCATGACTTCCAACCCAAATACTTGGCTTGGCAAACCATTCCTGTGTTGACAGATGCTTTTATAACCACTTCATTCCACCTGAAGTTTCAGTATAAAAGGAGGTGGTTTTCGTTGTTAGGTTTTTTACCTTCTTTTTTTTTTTTTTTTCTAAGGCAGGAGAAAGGGAAAGCAGAAAGGAGAGGAAAGAGAAGGAAAAGGAAGGGAAATACCACAATTATAACAGCTGGATGACAGAGGTTAGCATAGCTCTGACAGATGTTACCATGTAACCTCAAAATGACATGGTAGAGAAAAAACAAACCACCGAACCTGTTCCTTGTAGGAAAGAGAATTTTGAACTCCTGCCAAAACAGCACAATTCTCCTCAGAAGCTTTTGAACACTGCAACAATGATCTACCACATAATACATTATTTTCCATACATAAACTTTACCTTTATATTACAAGTGCTCTGACTGATTAAATTACCAGCATGGGATGAGATGTTTTTCTGAGAGACAATTTAGCCTCAAATGACAAAACCCGACAGCAGGTCAGCTCCATCAGGATCTGCCTTGTAATAGCTTTTCATCTCCTACTTTCTGTTTTCCTAGGATTCATGCACAGGACATGCTCTGAACACTTCTTGAGGCTGCATACTTTAGTGTGTGGCAAGGAGAAGTTAAACTGCTGCAGACAAGAAGATGTGTTTCTAAAGCTGCATGATCCATTTTATATAATCTTTTGTCATACCAGTTTCTGTATTCCTTACACCTGGATACTTCAGTGACTACCCTACCACAAAATTCTTCATGACTTTTCCTGGCTTGTGATCAAACTTTACAGACTTGTCAAACAAACTACAGATAAACAAGGTGCAAAAAAAATATTCCTGGAACAAACCAGATATGTGAAAGCAGCTGCTTCTAAAGAAAGAAATCAAGAGAGAGGTAGGTAACATCAAGGAAACAATTCAGAAACAGTTTCAAAAGGAAATCAATGACTTTCCATCATTACTGCCAGTGCTGCAGCTGAAAAAAAAAAAAAAAATCTGGTTTTCATTATTTGAAAGATCTTATTTTACTACTGTGGTTCTGGAAGACCATTTTAAGCAATAAAGTAGATACCAGTCACAATTACTAAGCTAAAGGAAAAGTCATTCAACTCAGAGAGAGAATAAAGCCACAATACAATAAATATCACTCATTGGTACTTGAAATTGCAAACCAAGGTCATTTTGCCTTTTACAAACCTGTCTTGAGGCTTATATTCCAAACAAACAGGGAGTGAAAAAAACAAATCCTGGTTTAAATCCTCTGAGAGACACAGCCCTCCTGCCCTTTCACAGTTAACACATACTGGGTACAATGCAGGTGCCGAGCCCATTTGAGACCAAGGCAAACTTGGGAACACCTGGCATTCTTGGGGAGAGATCCAAGAGGTCTTTCTCCCTGCCAAGGGCAAAGCTGGTGGCCAGGCAGGAGCCTGCTGAGCAGAACAAACAGCACAGGATGCCTCTGTTCATAGGATACCAGTCATGCTTTTGATAAAGAAACAAACAGAAGAAAGCATGGGTTTTAAATGGGTTTTAACTCACTACCTGGTAGTGGAAGAATCACAGAATGATTGGGGTGGGAAGGATTTTAAAGATCATCTCATTCCAATTTCTCTGCTATGGGTCAGTGCCTAAATACCAATGAAGCCCCTTCCTCCTTTCAAAAGGTGCATTCTTAACCTATGTTTAAGTCATAAACTGAGGAGAAAAAGAGAAACAAGTGGGTAAGAAGCCTCTTACCAGCACCTGCGAAGTGATGCTCACTCAGCAAAGCACTATTTGAACATCTAGCAGCAGACATGCAGCATGAGTCTCTAAGTAGTTAAAAAGTTTTCTCAGGTCCAGATGAGCAAAAAGACTTTGGGAAAAGCCAGATGTGGTCACTGAGGCTGCTGCTGGTGCCACAGAGCAGGTGACATGGTTCCAGTGACTGAGAAATAACAGGTAAGACTGAAGAACTGCATGCCTGACTCCAAAATCCCAGATAGCTGCATGCCAGGATATTAATGCAGTCAAGACACGGCTAATTAAGAACAGCAGTGCACTGGCTGGGTCAGAAGCCAAGACACTGTGCCTGGAGAAAAGGCCCCACAGACATGCCTCCTCTTATTAGTGCAAGCAGACAATCACTGACTTCCTCCACCCGGATGCAGGAAGACAACCTGGTGGTTTTCTCCCTCATACCGGCAGAAACCACTTTGTGTGTTGATCTTAGAGTCTTGTGGGTGGTGCAGAGTTTACATAAATTACAGAGCTCACTGCGGTTGCCAGTTGCAAGTGACAGAGAGAGCTGGAACTCTGGGGTTAAAATACTCCTTTCTGCTCATCAGGACTGCAGTGTTGCTTGATGAAAGTCCTGAAATCATTCTGCAGGTCTGCACGTTATAGCCCCTAACAGATGTGAAATATCAGAGGAAAACATTTGGTGCCACTGAATTCACTGAATTTTTTCCCTATGCTGCCAAGAGTTCCCCCAAACAAATACAGGACCCTGCTGACTGTTGTCCATCTGGCTTTCTCCTTGACCGTCCTCCACTTTCTGAAGCCACCTATGATGTTTCTGGCTCCGAGCACTTTCCACTGGAGGAATTACTTTGGTCAGCCCCTTTAACATGTTCTACAGTCAGCCTGAAGGCATTCCTGCCATGGCAGACAGTCTGGCATCAGATCTGGCTTCATTCTTACCACATATCCTAGATATTTCCATCTTCATTTCTGGATAATTTAGGAGATTAAGTCTTGTTCAACTCCCCGACGAATCTCAGTATTTGTTATAAATTCATTCCATTTAATACTTACTATTTCCCCAAGGCATTTAATTTCAAAAGCTTTTAGACGTCTGTCTGTACCTTTGGTGGATTTCCAGCTTTCAAATCCAAGTGTTAAGGTGGAAACAGAATTTCAGTGGAAGATTCCTGCATTGGTTTTAAATTGTGCGTTATCAACACCTACATCTTCTTCATGCTGGCCAAATGCAGCTGCTGCCTCATTGATGCATTGCACTATTTCCTTCTGGACATCCTGTTCATCCCCATATTACTGCCATGCAAAGCAAAGATGCCTGGTTTGAATCTTGCTTATGTTTGCATCGCATTATCAGGGCTGAAAATGACTGTGGTTCTCATTAAGTTAATTTAATTTTTAACTTACCTCCTCTTTTTTCTTTTCTTTCCCCCCCTTTCTTTTGCCTATGAGTGTCTGCTGGAAAACAACCAGTTTGTGGTTTTTAAGTAACATAATGTATGTTCTACCCGAGTTACCTTTTTTATCTCCCACTTTTTCCCACTTAAATGAACAGTGGCTCCAAACAGCAGGGGTGAAAGACTGCACCTCTACTTGTCTGCATGAATGAGTATTCATCCAGTCAAGCTGGATTTCAATCAACAAAGCTGCACCTTGACCTAAAGCCTCAGTGAACTTCTCTTAACATACCCTGTCATTTCAAGACGCTACAGTACCAGTCCTGACGGACAGATTCAAATATCTCTAAATCTGAGTACAACCAACACTGGGGAAGGTGTTCCAGATAAGGGTTTAGTTGAATTATGGTCAGGATTCCATTTGGTCAGCATATTATCTTCTGTTCTACTGAACTTCAACTCATTCCTTTATCCTGCCTGAAACAACACAGGAGAAGACTTTTCCAGCAACAAAAAAAAAAGGCACAGAATCATATGAATTACAACAGAAGTTCAGGCCAGCTTTAATTTCTGCTTTTCTTTTTTTTTTTTTCTCCTGAATTACACTTTTCTAACAACTCCACAGTAAAATTCAGTTACCTTTAACAATTTTTTTTTCTAATTTTCAGGATCCATATTAATTTACAGCTCTCCCTTTGTGTTGCTTTTCCCTCTCTGCAGTGAGCTTTATCTACTTACAAACTGTTTGCCAAGATTTAGAGATCATTGCTCTACTCAGCTATTCAATATTATCATTGATTATTTCCTTCACTTCTTGTTAAAAACATTTTGTTAATTACCTTAGGAAGTCTCCTGAGGTGTAAGCTATGCTGGTAAAGTGTTTTCCTATCACCTTTTTAAGACTTGTTCATGCTCCTTTGATACAGTCAGTAATGCCTCTCATTTCAGATTTCATTTACTTGTAATGTAATTCACAGAAACTGGGTTTTCCACCTGAAAGGGTCTGTTTGAACAGTTAATTTGCATAATTTCAACAACTTTTACATATATAAACCAACTATGATTTATTAATACTCAGCTGTCTGGAAAGCCGCATTCAGATGCCAGATATTAAGCTGTTGGGCAGAAAGAAGCCGTGTTGAGCTCCTGAGGTGAATTTTTTCCATCAGCCAAGCTTTTTTCTAAAGTGTTGAGGGAGGTTTGCTCCCCTTCATTTCACAGGTGTCCAAATAGGTGTGAGCTTAACTGAACAAGCTCTTCTCCTTATGGGATGCAGATTTTGGAAACCATAAGCAACTTCAAACTATAAAGAAGTTTTTGCCATAACCCGAGCTGTACATTTTGTCAGCTAATAGAGTAAACAGCTTGTTACATTCCCATCCTGTTGCCAGTGTCACAGAATCCTTCTCTTCAGCACCTGGGAACTGCAATGTATTAGATAAAATACTCGATTGCCCCATTATTTAAAAGAAATGTGTTTTTCCTACCCAACTCCAGTGTTTGAGTTATTGCTCACTTGCAACAGGGAGACGGGAACTATCTTCAGTGTTCACACGACGGTCTTCCCGGAATTTAGCAGCTTTTGATCCTGAAAGCTTAAGTGACTTGCTAGGGAGTCACTTTGAACCATCAGCTTTATCTTGGGCTCTAATCACTGTTCAGAGGAAGATTCAAACCGTAGTCAATTTGACATAAGTATCTGATTACTCCTCCAGCCGTACCATTTAAGAGAGACAATAGCCCAGTTCAGGATGCCGCTCAGGAATGGTGTGCCCAGAGCCTGATGCTGCCCAAGGGCGATGTGGCTTGTAAGGAGATACCCACCTCGATTTCCTATTGATCTGGAACTTCCCGAAGCATTTGCAAATTGCAGGAACGGCACTGAGACATTTAAAATTTAAATTACTCTCACTTCACAGGACCGTCAGTATTCAAAGCTGCCCTCTAACCAAGAGGAAATACGAATTGCCCTTTGAATAGAGACAACTCTTGGGCTCTAGGGTTAGGATTTATCAAAGGAATTCAAGGAAAAAAATCCTACTTCGCATAGCTACATTTCTAACTCAAGAGCTTCACAACTACCGACATTTCCTCCCACGTATTATTTAGATTTCAAAATTATATTCATTCTTCAAGTTTATGAATTCATAAAGTCATTATTTGGGTGAAGACCCGAACAAACGGGAGGAAACAGAGAATCTCATTTTGCTCTGATGGAAAAAACAGAGTTTTAGATTCTTTCTGGAGATGCAAAGATACCATCTTCTTGTACCAATAGCACATGCATGCAAAAATTATTCTATGGGAAATTTGTGCCAGGAAATTCGGCTCCTCTCATGATGAGCACCATCAAAATGGTCACATACGGTGCTGACAATGAATCAAACCCCATTTTAAATGCAAAAATGAAGACAATTAAAATGTGAGAATAACTTGCTCCCTGGACAGAGTTGGGGATTATGACTGTCAGATTTTGACGAAACTATGACTTTTCATCTGCTTAAGGCAAGTTAAAATTCAGTTAATGCACAACTTTTGCAGACACACTTAACATCTCTTTTTCACAGGCTGATATTTCAAAACCAGCACTTGTATAGCAGAGAATACAGTTTAAAAGCTGAGAAACATTCCATTCTTAAACTGTAACTTCAGAACTGCCAGCATACAAAGGTAAGTGAATAAAAAAATGCCAGACCAGAATAATCTACACAGATGGGATGCTGGGAACTCCCCCAGCAGCACAGTCTCCAACAGCAGCACTCAGAGTCTCTGCAGGTTTTACACTCACTTCTGGTATGCCTGCATACAGCCCAACATGAGTGTTCCATAAGTCACAGAGTTTCAAAATTCCTGGAAGATTTATTAGCCAATGTGACAGGTTTTGCCCCCTCTGAGAGCACAAATATCCACAGACAAAAACTTCAGGGGGCTGCTAGAGTGGAAATAAATCTCTCAATTAACATTGCTTTTTCATCCTACTCTGCTCATAGGAAAAATCCTCTCAGTCCTTGCACATAATGTAAAGTTGCACAGCCCTTGATATTTTATTTCCTTATGTCAATGCAGTCCTAGGATAGACAAAAGCCTGTTTGGCCATAGCTATAACTGCAGGGCTCTGCTGGGTGAGCATCACTGGTCCTCTGCCTGCCAAAAATGCCAAGCACTGACAAGGAAACATTCTACCTGCAGAAATTCAGGGAGCTCTAAGAGTTCTCTCAAGCAGCAGGCTTCACCTGTCCACAAATTATTGGGATTTCATCATGAAGTACCCACTTCTCTCCTCTCAGTTCTGCATCCACAAACCAGCTCAGCCAGACTGACAGAAACAAGTCACATCCCTGCCTTCCCTGTGAGACACAAATGTGACTGGAGGAGAGCAAAGATAAAAGAAAAAACAATTCCCATCACCTTTACAATAATCACTGCAAAACTGTATTGAATTTATCAAAATGAAGGATGATTTCTCACCCATTTTTAAATAACAACTTGGCAAGCCTGGAATAAAATAAAAATGTCTTCTAAATTTCAATTCATTAACTAAAGAATGCTAAATTATCATAATGCAGCTGACATTACCATTCATATTGCTGAAATAAAATTTGACACAATGCAAGCTATATCAGTTTCTTTAACTTTCTATATGTATTTTCTTTTAAATTAAGTCAGACTTTTTTCAATTGCATATTTCCTACCTGGTTTTTTCTCCAAGTTTTCTTTCTTTCTTATTAATTTCAGTGAAGCAGCTGTAAGAGGTAACAATTACAGCAAAAATGTTTAATTACCCAACTAGCTTTTAAACAATACCTGTGGGCACATATACTCCTTACGAGAAGTTACTTAAAAGTAAACCCACAAGAATTATTGTTAAATAATGGTATGATTATCAAAGAAAATTATTCTTTGTGAGTCATTTTACATTAATTACAATGTATTATTTGCAGGGCAAGGTACATGCAGTTCATTCTGCAGTGTTCCTAGGGGAGTTTAATGAGGAGTTGGTCCCATCAGGAAGCAAAGGCAAGAACTGGACTGACAAGGCCCTCACACAGAATCTCTGCCTGCAAATCACTCCACCAACACCAGAGTCTGCAGCAAACTTGGCAGGAATGGACAGGAGCAATGAAACTAATGAAAATCAGTTAAAAGAAGCTACAAACAGCCGTAAAATATTTAGAGAAAACCATGGAACTGAAGACGTGGTCAGATTTCCAAACCCTAATTTCTAACACCCACTCCATTTTTGAAAAATCTCTCCAAATGAGTCTGAATTAACATTGTGCTCTAAAAACCTGACAATTAATTTAGAATAAAGCTATTCAGATACCATTTATCACTGATGAGAGAATATCACTCAGATGGCATTTATAAATGTATAAAATAGAAAAGTAGCTGCTAATCTCTACAATTTTCATTCTTCTAACAGGAAAGTGCATCATGCATGAGGTCTGGGTTTTTTTGAAGGCAAAATCTCTTCTACAGTAGCAATCATTTTAATGAGATTTAATAATACACATACTTTACATATCACACATACTTTGTTTTTATGCATCAAGCTCAGCTGGAGTGCTCAGAGTCAGTTCTATGAAACAGACTAGAAATACCTTTTTTTGTGAGAGCTTGGATTATTATTCACAGTAGCCTTCCATTACCTTTCAAAATTCTTCACTGATGAGTCCAGCAAAGGAAAAACCACTGTAACAATGCACACTAACATTTATTAAGACATTAGAGCCCCAGCCTGCTGCTGTAAACCTCTGCAGCTCCTCTATCCTGGCACTCTGTTAATATTTACAGCAGCAGAGGCTGATCCCAGAAATGAAACAGTGGCCAGTGGCTTTCTCATAATATGAATCAGCAAGTTTATATAACCTCAAAATCCTAAAACTCGGGTGGTTGAATCTTACTCATTATTCCATCACTGAGTCCTCCTGGCCAACAGGGAATTCCAGAATTCGGAAATTAACTCAGGGTGATCAACACCCAAGGATTACAGATGGCTCCACCCTGCTCCAGGGAATCAAAGCCCAGGTTAAAAAGATTCCTAAGCAAGGAATTGCAGCTAAAAACTAAATCAGCACTTATTGTTTCTAGCACAGAGGAAAAGCATCTGGAGCTGAAGCCAGACCACAGAAGAAGGAATAAGAAGAAACTGGGAGAAACACAGAAGGAAGAAGATAATAGAAAAAAATCAGAAAGAAGAGAGTATTTTCCATTAAGGTCAGTCAAGAGAGTCAGTGGTGTCAATAGGATTCACACACCAAAGCAGCTCTTGGAAGGATCAGCCCCAATCAGCACAGCAGCTTGACACTGAATTGGAATAAACACCAACAGCTAGATCTGCACAGGTTTTGCATCCCTTCATTTTCTGGGAAAATCTTTAGGCGAAAAACTTTTGGGTCAGAACAGCAAGTTAAAAGACTCAGAAATGGTCATATGGTGTCTCCCTGGAGCTCTGCCTGGATACCATAAACTTGGGTGGAAACATGTTGTGCAAGCACAACTAGAGCATTTCCAAACCAAAGTATGGCCTTCCATGACCAGGTGTCTCTTGTAAAAACCCCAGCTGGTTACCAAAGAAAACACCAATTTCTGTTAAAAGAAACCAATCTGAAACATTGATCATTCATAGAAAAAGCTGATTTTTTTTTTTTTTTTTTTTTTTTTTAACTACAGCAGTACCTCCAAAAGGCAATCTTTTTCTATCCAGGCTAGCCAAGGTCAAACAATTTCAGAAATTACTCTTGAATAATTTTTTGAGCATGAAAACTATTCGCTAGCATTTTACTGAGAATTAATCTGAAAGACTGAACATAGCAACAATGCCTATTCTTTAAATTGCAGTAATAAGCACATCCTAGAGCTCCTGCAGGGAATATGCCCAACCTTCCCTACTGCCTGAACATGTCACCCTGAAGTCTCTGCTCTCATGCACACACAGCACACAGGGACAGGTTATCCTTGTATGGTTTGACAGAGCTGTAGAAGCAGGACGTGGGAGGGCAGCCAAATACCTGAGGCTGAATTCCTGGCACGTTAAAAGCCTATTTACTAATGCCCATAATGCTATTTCATATATAAAAATACAAAAGGAGATCCATGTGGAATTAACTGTATTGTTCATTTCTGTGGTTTTCCCTCTGCCTTTTTTTTTTTTTTTAACATGAAAGAACTAGGTCAATATTTTCCAGAATTACCCAACTTGTTTTATATGATGAGAAAGGAAAATCATTCCTACTATGAATATTGTTTGGGTGAAAACAACATTATTTATGAGAATGCTCCCCATGTGATATCTTAGAAAAGAAGCATAGTAGAAAACCACTTTCACCATATGGAAAAATACAGTTTTTTATGTGAAATATCAGTACAGACATCTACCACTGGAACTAATAAAGCAGTAGCAGTCTGTTAGGTGGGCCACTCAGAAGAGGAAAATGAAGATTATACCGTTCCTTTGGGTTTCACAGCTCTGTTTTGATTTCATAAGTGTGCAGAGTAATCTAGATTCCCTGTGACATTTAAAGTGCCCTTTACAAGATCCATCTGCTTGATTTTCCCAGTTTTGACTTCCACATCACTTGTCTCCAATTTGTTCAGCCACCTGATACCCAGCTACAGGGATGCTGTCACTCTCCAAGCTTCTCCTACACCCCTGGGTGTCCCACTCTCAACTTTCAGCTCTCTGAGTGATAGGAGTGAGAAAACCAGGGTCAGCCATGCCAGAATGGATCACACCAAATGACAACTGTTTAATTTAGCTGCCAGACTCTGTCATCCACAGAAAGAAAGTTTACTAGAAGTAAAATCTGCCCAAACCTGGACAGAACTTCCAAAAAGGTAAGAAAAAGTACATATATAACAGAAGTTTGAAGTCTCTCCTCTGCTGTGCAAGGGGTGAGAGAGTTTCTAAACCAAACCACAGTAAAAAAACAACAATATCAGTATGGGCAAAACCAACAACTGTGGAAAGAGAATCTCCTGTTAGTTTCTCTTGAGAAAAACAAAAGTGGTTTTTGTTGACATGAAGAAAGGTTGAAGCAGACAATGGCTCCAATGGTCAAAGAATCATCATTATAAAGATTCCTACAACAGATCCATTTGACAAAGAGCTGGACAACTTTAAGTTCAAGACAGCACTATCTGGATCACCTGTAACAATGCTAAAAAGCATCTAGGACTTCAGCTTCACTAAGGCAGGCTCTGTGTGTGTGCCATTCTACCTTGTCAACAAAGACAATTATTTCAGAATCAGCTGTGGCTTCTTTTCAGGTGTATTTTATTTCTTTCCCCAGCTGATAACTCCAGATGTGTCTTCCCATTCCACTATCCCTATTTAAAATATTTAAGAGGGGTAAGGTAGCAGATACAGATAAGTGTGGTGAGTCACATCTTTTCATTAAAAGAGATACTTGAATAATTTTTTAAACTTCAAATTGACTATAAAAGTGCAGAAGACTACAAAGGAAAACACAGAATTACAGTTTGAGTTGGAAGGGACCCAAAAGAGCATTTAGTTCCAACGCCCCTGCCATGGACAGGGACACCCTCCTAAGACCAGGTTGCTCCAAGCCTCATCCAACCTGGCTTTAAGCACTTCCAGGGATGGGGCATCCACCAGCTCCCTGGCCAACCTGATTCAACCTCACAGTAAATAAAAAACCAGTTTGGTTAGCTTAGATGAATCCTGTTTTGCTCTTCACTGTTGGAACATTCATTTCTGCCCTCACCAACACCATTACAAACCCAAGGTAAATATGTAAGAAAAACCAGAACCATTTAGCATGACGTGCTTTTACACCAATAAAATTATCATCTTATTTGTGTATCCCTTAACACTTACCCTAGAAAATTATTGTGGCCTCTGGATATTGAATTATCATATATAATCAGCAGCATAACTAAGAACAAACACTATTTAAAAGATCTGACTAGTGGCAAAATGCTAATGCAACAACAGATATTAAACAGGTGCAACATTTTAAATTATTTGGTATGTTCTGTATGAAAATACAGATTATGGTAGTCCAGAAGTACAATGAATACAATTTTATTTTGTGTAGTCATAAGATAAATGTATATAATTAAGCTGTCATAAGGGTTTTTTTCTCATTTTATTCAAGTTATTACTGTCCCACCCTCTGGAATGACCATTCTTCTTTGCTTAAAGGTCATTTTCTATAGTGGCTTATTTAGAGAAATTCCACTGAACACAAATACTCCACATAAGGATACAGAAAGTCAAACTCTGTGAAAACAAAGGATGGTCCGAGCATGGGAGAAAATTTGTATCAAGAAAGAAATACTGAAAGATTGAGAATAAACCCAAATCCTGAACACAGGTAATTGCTGGTAGGGCTTTGCAAACCCTGTGCCACCTCATAACCTTTTGCCTTAGGTGGTTCCTGGCTCTCTAGGAGCTACTGAAAGAACTTTTCAGCTCCTATCAACATTTGGTTGCAACTGCAGACCCTAAAGCTGTTAAAGAATTTGTACTGATACCTGTTCTGCCTGCTACTCACTGAGATTTTGTGTAAAACTCTGGCTTTCACACAGCCTCTCTAAACCTCAAGTAGCATCTCACCAGTCTGCAATATTTTGATGCAGGCAAAAAAAAAAAAAAAAAAAAAAAAATTATATACACTTGTATCATTAAATGATTAAAAAAACCCCCATACCCACCCCACCAAACTAATTAACATCAGAGCCTGATTTAAGACCAAGGGAGAAACATCAAAAGACATTACAGCATCGTTTGATGCTCCTCTCTTGGCAATAATTTCACAAACAGCAGGAAAACAAATGTTTCCAGTTACACGTAGGCTCTCACATTCGTGCTGAAGTGAGGCCACAGCTCTTTTTGCTAACTGTGTTGGGGTGCCTTAGTTGCCAATTGGCTCCAAATATTTCTCAGAAATACGAGGTTCCTCCTGCAGCAGAGCCTAGATAATGAGGGGCAATTATGAGATGAAAACACGCTGACTTCCAAAGGAGAATAAATAGAGCCCAATAAAGTATGAAGGATTTTATTGCCAAGGAGGCAATCATATAGCATAAAATTAAGGTATTACATAAAATTAAGGGATAGTCAAAGACCTGAGCTTCAGAGGAAGGAAAATTAAGGATTGCCTTCCATCATTATTATAAGGAAAAACCACCAATGAAAGACAGAATTTTGTCCCACCTGTTGCTGAGAGACAACAAGGACTGTTCCTTAAAAGAGAAAACAAATGGTCAAGGGGGGGAAGGGTACAGCTGGCTACTGTCTTACCTGGGGGTTTTCTCTTTGGAAGGGCGCAGACACCACGAGATTTTGGCCAGGTGAAGAGGGCTCGGCTCCTTTCCCTCAGACAGAGACAGGCTGCAATCACTGTGGGGAGAATCTGCCACCGCCACAGGGCTCTGCTGTGTCTCCTGCTGTCCTCTCCTACCGTGAGGGGAGCCTTGCTTGTCACAGCAGCTGCTGAGCTGCCATCTTAGTCACACTTGATCTGACTGGAAAGGCCCCTCACCATCTACTAGGGTGCCTCAGGGGAAAACCCGGGACCCCTTCCCCATTTCCAGGGAAGCTGCTATGGAGGAGCCAGCTGCCACTGCCTTGGGTTGTGCATCCACCTGACCCGCACAGCTCCTGCTAAGGCTGTGGATATTTCTGCTACATTTTGTTTGCCACCGCAGGAGGTGCCTGCCTCTCGCAGCCCAGCCGCCATTACCGCGTGAGGGAGGCGCGGCTGAGCCACGGCGCCCCCTGGAGGCTCGGAGGAACACCTGTCCTGCCCGGCCGGGAGCCAGCAGCACCCCTGCAGGCTGGGATGGTAACTGCACCCTCTCCAAACTAAACTAAACTAAACATTAAAAAACACATTTCAGAGAATGTCAGACTGCAACAGGCAATGTCAGAAGAAAAAGCTTCTCAAATGCATCTGAACCAGAGGTGGAACTATTTGTTTCAAATTAAATGATGGGCATGTTTTGTCCCTAATCGAAGTAACGGTTAATTATTGATAACTTCAGAGAATTAACCAAGTTGCTTGAAAAAAATGTTCTCCAATTAAAATCAAATGCAATTGCTTCTAGATCTTTCCATGCCCTTGCACGTCTTTGGAGAAAGGAGGAAAAGTATAAGCAGCTTTTTAAGGACCCTGTTGGTGTCTTTATTTGCTTTCTAATTAAAAAAAAAAAAATCTGTTGACATATTAAAATAACAACTTGCTAATCATTTAAATTCAAGTGAATATTGGATGTGACATGCAGGAAATGTTCTACATAGCCCTGTCAAAGAAAATGAACTTCTCACCTGGAGGGAGGCAAAGGCAGGGGGGAAAATATGACAACCAATAGTATTTTCTGCAATTTTATATCTGTTTTCTCTAAAGTATTCCACCAAAAAGCCAGCAGGGATCTTTGGAATCATGACCATAGTTTTCTTAACTAGAATAAATCATAAAACACTAATAGCTAAGTCAGTTAGGGAAGGTGTATTTGAATTTCATATTGAATTGCAAGATTTTTCAAGGTGCTTTAGAAGTGTGAGTCCTAAATATGTGATTCTTTCATATTTCCAGTGACAAGTAAGGCCCTCCACTCTGAAAAACACTGAGCAAAGTACTTTTGAAAGTTTCACCTACAGTGAAGTCACATCATCCAGAATTAATGATATAATATTATATCAAATATCTTTATTACCTAGAGAAATGATTACAGCTCAGGCAATTTTCTGAGACACCTTCAGCACAGTTGCTAATAAAGCTTCATTAGCTGGAGGGCAAGGGGGAAGAAACAAAAAGAAGAGCCCTTTCAGGAAAAGCAATTTTCAAAAAATTGTTTCGGGAATAACTTGCTCTTGAGTGCCTGCAATTCAGGATATGTCACACATGATCTTAAAGTGCAATTGAACTCTGAAGAGGAGATGGACACAGGCTGGAGAGATTTATGTGGCTACAGCCTTGTTGATTTTACTGTTGGGTGGTGTGCAGCTCTGATTTAAGATGTGCTGAGCAAGTCTTTATATAAAATAATAATAATAAATTAATGATACATATGTAGATTTATGTGTCATGAGTCCAGAGTGCAGAATGCATTCTTAATGAGTTTTAGAAATCTGTATAAATAAATATAACAGAAATCACACTGTGGATGTCACTGTCTTGTGTCTCTCAATAGGATCTAAATTAGATACAGTCTGTTTTCAACATGTATATAAATATGCTCACAGAAACACACTAATTATCAGCCTGCAAAATCAGCTTGGGTTTTGAGAGCCAATTAAGATCCCTGTGGGTTCATTTTTTGTCAGGAAAGTCAGCAGAGACAACTCAAAACATACACAGGAAGTCTATCTGCTGCCTAAGATGAGATTTGTACAATTGCTTTTCTGACTGTAACTGCGCTTACTTCATTTCTTTTTGCTAACTTTACATTTCCCATATATGATTCATGGTGTTATGCCAAGGTCACTCAGGTCCCTGGTATTAAAAGGTTATACAAACACATCCCTGGAGGAACTCAAATGAATCAGATATGCAGCGGACAGACTGCAGGCCTGGACTTGGAGAGGGAGGGAGTGTGAAAGCCAGACCCCTGACAAAAAAAAAACAAAAAAAAAAAAAAAAAACAAAAAAACCAACTTCACTTTCATTTGCAACTCCACACAAAACACACAGAAATGCATCATTACTAGGAAGGAAAATCAGCAGAAAATGTTTCCTCTGGGGGAGGAACAGGAAGGCAAAAAGGTAAACCCCCCAATAACTGCACTTCTAGAAACCACCTGAGGAGCTTTCTGTGCTCTGCTATCTCATGCTGCCCCCCAAACCCAGCACTCACATAGATCTCTGCTCTCAACTGAGCACTGACAAGGACTCAAAGCTACAGCCTTTCTAGCTAGAACTAGCATATGATTTTTCACTTCTAGTCTTAAATTTGTACATTTTTAACCCTCATAGACCTCAAGCAATTCCTGAGTTCTTAAAAACCTGTATGTCACTGCCACAGAGCAATCATAAGCAACTCCAGCTCTATGATAAAGACAGGTAGTTTGGACTTCAGCAATAGATTGGACCAAAGCAATCCCAACAATAATTTTCCTGATTTTGTTGGTTTATGTAATGACAAGGTTCTGAGCCCAACTCCTTGAACTCTATTAACCTTCATTTCTTCTTGCCTCGGTTCAGTCCTGCTGATAATTTTAAAAATCTCTCTCCCTCAATCCTGCTTCACTTCGAATGCCTGTTCTTTCTATTACTCATCAAGTAAGATTTAAAACATAAATGGAACAAGGTGGCAGAAACTTGCTTCCAGCTCTAAATTCCTGACAGTACAACCCAAAGTCTGTAATTTATAGTTGAAAAAAGAAACAATAAGGCAATGACTTCTTGTTATTGTTACCTTTACTTGAGAGGTTACAGCCAAAAACTGTCCAAATTCCAGACAGTGCAGGAACAGTCACACCTTCTCCTGCCAAATTACAGCATGTTATGACAGGAATAACTTTTGTAAGAGGACAACATGGTTGAGGCTTTTTCAGAGCAACAATTTTCTAAACAGTGACTTAAGAAACACTATCTATATTCCCTGACTGATAACCAAGCACCTGGCATGAGACCTGCATGTTCCCAAGAAACCAACACCTCTGCTCCTGTTCTTGTGCTATGGATCATCTGGGTTGGAAGTCTCAAGATTTGGCTGATGCTCTCCATTGCAAGTTCATCTTCCCTATTAGTTTTGCCACAATCCTAGCTATGTCAGATCTGTTTCTCCTGAAAAGAACTTCCAATATCCTAAGTCTGTTTTACCAACTTCACATTAGCTGCTCCTCCTTGCCTCTACTTCCTTACCACCTACAACCTGGAAATTTTCTTCCCATAGAAAATATAAAATTATAATATTTTCCATTTTCCATCAACATTTATATCTCCAAGTCTTTCATCTTGTATTTCTGTCCCATCTGGAATTTCCCTTTGCTCATCAGCCTCTTCCTTCTCCTTTCAGTCTTCTTCTTGTCCTTCTGAACTCATCCAGGTCATCTGCTCATGTCCTTCAAATCCACATCCATCTATCCTTCTATTCTGTTCTCTGACCTCTCACTCCATGAAACACACCCCTAGTTTCTACTGTCCTAAAAATCTCACTCTTCACTCCCTCTGGCCCTATTCCAACCCTCTTCCCATATCTGCATGACATCCTGATCTTCCTGTGTTCATTGACATTTTCCACCACAGTCTCTTTCACACAAATAATCTGAAATTATGTTCCTCACAAATATTCAAACTATTTTTCTCCATTTTCCAATGATGTTATCTGACATCCATATAAGTATGCCTTCCCAAAACATAGATGCAGATTCTTTACCAACTAATCCTGGTAAAACAAATTTTATTCGAAAATTGAGTTATTGAGAATAAAGTCTACAGTAATGAGAATATTCTCATTAATTTAGAGGGAAATTAAAATACTTTGATTTTAAGGGAAGGCATATCACTAATACAAGCCGTGCTTGTGCATTTCTATCTACCAGGAAAAAACTGACCTCATGGAAATTGCTGCACAGGACCCAAGAGAAGAGTAATGAGGCTTCATTTCATACCAAGGACTCCTAAGCACAAAGTACTGCATCACTGCATGATGCCAACACAATCTTTTGCACAGATAATATCAATTAATGCTTTCCAGTGAAAGGAGTCATCGTCTGAGACCAGTCCAGGTTAGACTGTCTGGAGTCCACATCACTGGACTTCAGACAACTTTAGGCACAGACCTGTCTCTCAAACCAGCTCAGGAGAGAAGCTCAGCTTCTGGGCACCTTCCAATGCCCTTCTCTGATCTGTGCTGTGCTTTAAAGCAAAGCCTTGCACAGGGAGCATTGCGTGCACCGAGCAGAGCCAGGCTCAGGCCAGCCCCCGGCTGCCTCCTGACAGTGCCGTCAGGTGAAGCGGCTCTCGGCGCCCTGAATAAACACAGCGGGATGAGGGAGGGAATTCCTGCCATTTCCGCCTCTGAGGGGAGATCTCCGGAGCCTCGGCTCCGCTCCAGGTCAGACTGGCTGTCGCCACCAGCACTGATGGCGAGAGGGAGAGCAGTGCTGCTGTCCTTAGGGTGAGTGAGAGCTGCGGAGACAGACAGGAACAAGGCAACAATCTTCCCAACGTCTCCCAGACCTCTGCGTTAGAGAAACCCATCAACCCAACCCCCCCCCCTTTCCTTTTCTCCCTTTTATTTATTTATTTGTTTTTTGGTTGTTACTTTATTGACAGGATTAAGATTCTTAACTCAGTAACTCAGAGCTCATGGTTGTTTGCACGCCCAGGATAGCAGTGCAGGGATGCTCAGGTGAGGTGGGGGAATCTCCTCTGCAGGCAATTATCAGTTTGGATCAAGTCAATTCAGAAAAATTAATGAATGAACAGAAGAGCCTATTCTACCCAAATCCAATTTCTGTACCCCAAAAATGTGGGTTTTACAGGGCAGACAAACCGAATAAGAGGAAAATTAAACCATTCAGGGTTGTCAGGAAACCCCCTCCAATCCATCACCTAATTTATTTTAATTGCTCTTTCAATGAAAACCATGATATCCAAAGACTTTTCAGTGTTCCTGGGAACCTTCAAACTACTGTCCCATTTCTCTGCCTTTAAGCCTTAGCATGAAGTTGAAGAAGAATAATCCCAGGAAGATATTAGCAGTTCTCATATGCAGAGATACATCCCTCTAATCCTGGAGTCCTAGATTTCTAGTACAACTTACTCAGGAGATGCAAAGTTTCATCAAGCTATAGAGGATTAAATTGAGGTAATTTCACCTTTCCAAAGTGCCTTTTTCTCCCTGTTTCATCCATGATGCCTCTCAGACTGCTCCTTACCCTGGGGACCTGAGCACAAACTGTGCTTGGGATACTGGACTCTCATGCCCTGGGCTCTCTCCCTGCTCATAAAAATAAGGTTTAGCAGAAATCTTTGGCCAAATTAAAGTCCTTAAAGAACCAATTATAACCTCTCATTTTCCAGAAAGAGGTTGCCTCAAAATGAAACTCAAAATGCACAAAGCATCAAAAAACACTTTGAATATATTAAACTATTGAAGTGTTCTGATGTCATTAAAAACAGCATGTATATTAATAAACAAGTAAGCAAGAGGCAGCTGTAAGACTTTGCAGAGCTTGTCACAGGCAACAAGGCTGTCCCTGTGCTTAATTAACTCCTTGAACTGCAGTTTCAGCAGAGTACTTCCCTTAAATTCAGATTCTGTTTACATCACCCTAATTGTTACAGCTTTAACTAATGGTCAGGATAGAAACTGTGTGCACATCTTTGTATAATAATGACTCTTTTTTTTTGGTCATATTACAGGCATGGAACCAATTCTTTGGTTTGGTTTTGTGCTGTTTTTAACATACCATCACTCATCTATGGTTTTCCCCTCAGAGCTGTCTTGACTTGACAGCAAAAGTAACACTGCAATTTTTTTCAACAACAACAACAAAAAAATCCAATCTCCCATACTCTTTCTCTGACCCAGTGAACCTCTTCTGTAACTTTACACCAGAGAACAGCCCTGCTCTGTTTCAATCTTATTAAATGCTTTTAAGATTTTAATCATTCATTCATTGGCTGCTAAGTGAATATTATATCCCTTTCCTGTAGGCAATCAGATACCATAATGCTCTAAGTTAAAACTTGTTGCTGCTGCAAACAAAAAAGTAACAAATAGTTTCTTATTCAAGTGCTGAATCAGTACCCAGAAAACCACCTCACTAGCTGCAAAAAAAAAAAGGTGCCTCAGGGCACCTTTATTAATAGAGCTGATCCAACAATATTCGAAAAGAAAATAGCCAAAGACAATGTTCATAATGAAAAAACAGGGAGAGTTATAAAACATTAACTTAGGGCTGTGACTTGGCATTTTTATGGGCAAATACTAGAACTGTATCACTGCTGTCCAATTATATTTTTAAGTCTTAGTGAAAAGCTTCCTTTGGGTCTTTGTTAGTTTTGCAGTTCTCTTGGTCAATAAACCATTTGGTTGTGGGTATTTTGTCAATTACTTGAATACACAGGAGAGAAAAAGCTGTGATATTTCTGATAAATGTCCTGCTCTGTCCCTGCAAGGAGGAGCAAATTGGGAATTTAAGTCATTCTGTGTTCTTTCTTAGGCATCTATTTTTCGGCAACTGCTAGAGAGTGGAAATTGGACTAGATGAATCCCTAGTCTGGCTACTCTGTCATTCCTGAAGTCATTTTAAAGCAATCTTATAAATTGGTAGAGCATCTGTGCATGACACAAAGTTTTTCACATCATGGTTATCCAGCAAAGCTTTCTTTTATTAAAAATGTCAAAATTATTTCTCTTTACTCAGGGCTAAAATGCTTGCTCTGAATTAACCTATAGTTTCACACAGCAATCCTTTTCCAAGCCTCTGCTTTTTTCTCCTTTCCTGATTTTTTTTTTTTTTTCCAAACTCCAAGGATGTGACCTCAAGCATTA
This sequence comes from Erithacus rubecula, assembly GCF_903797595.1. Classification (NCBI taxonomy): domain Eukaryota; kingdom Metazoa; phylum Chordata; class Aves; order Passeriformes; family Muscicapidae; genus Erithacus; species Erithacus rubecula. The sequence goes on from NC_136687.1 coordinate 64,039,172, forward strand.
TGAAGTCAACAAAAATCTTTCCAATATCTTCATTCTGGGTCATGACCAAAGCTGACTTCCTCCTTTTCCCTGTTACTTCCATAACACTTACAGGTCAAACAGACAGAATAACAACCTGTTGACAGGTAACACTAATTTACAGTCATGTGAAAGGCAGAAGCATCACATACAGCTCTGCTGTAAACTGAGCTCAGTGCAGTTTGCAACTTCTATAACTTCATGGATCAGGTTTCTCCACCATAACAACAACTTTTTTCTTTAAAGGCCAAGTATTCCTCCAAATTTATATATCCTTTACATCACTGGGTATCTCCTAGTCTATCATCAAATAATAAGAACCACAATAGATGTATAAAACGTCAGAAATGAATCTTTTAATGGGCTTTTACCAAGATGGTTCTGTCAGTTTTGCAGCTCAGATCGTGTACTAAAAGTTATGAAGCACCTGACAACTTTTGAATATATAGTGTCAGAAAGCTGAAATACCTGTAAATTCAAATGTAAACAACTTCCTGTCACTGAGAGGCACAAGGCTTTTCTTTTACACCAGGACGTTGCATCAATGTATTCATTTGCATTAATGATCAGAGAACCTCAAACAAGTTCATGAGCTATATAATGAAAGAAGCTATTGGAATTGCATGCTGAAAAACTCGAAGTCAAAAAGCCAGCAACATAGAACTAAATCTCACCTCTCAAGAAAAACAGGAAAAGAAGACACTTTTTCAAGGCCACTTGCCATAAAAAAAAAATTCTCATTTGCTTTCACTGAGAAAGTTTGAATAAACATTCTCAGCAGAGCTTTTGCCTTTCTGACATCACTGACTGTAATATTTTGAATTTAAACATCCAAATATACAAATATATTTTGATTAATCAGGAATCACATAAAACCAAAATTAAAATAAATTTGGCGAGATAATAAGATGGGAACTCCCACCAACAACTACACCCAGCCCGCAAGATACACCAATGCAGAGTTCCAGACAGATTTATTATTTATAACTGAAACTCACCTTGAAACAATGCAAGGGAATGATGCAAACCTAACCTGAAAAACAGAAGCACATGCTCCACCTCTTCTCTTAGCAAGCTGCTTTTACAGGACATCCTTCTGTAAAGACTACACCAAACAATTGCAGCAAAAGGGGGCTCAGGAGAATTTTGTGGCTTCATTTTCCTACCTGTAATTGTCATCCTGCCAAAGCAATGGGGAAGGTATGAGCAATTCCTGAAACAGTTGTGTTTTAATTCTGATGCCAAGTCTTTTGGTTATGAAGAATTTTTTCTGAGTCAGTTGAAAGTCTATCGCAAGTACACAGAAAGTCCTAGGGCAAGAACAAAGGTGCAGGGCAGAAGCTAGTTTATTCAGGCTTGTCAAGTTAAATCTTGTAAAATATGTACACATTTAATTGTTTTCATCATTTATATATGTTTCAAGCGTGGAGGGGGCCTCCTGAATCTTTTAAGTAGAAGGCAAGCACCAATTCTGGAAGTCCTGTTTGATCAGGGAACAAGTCACTCATTGCTGAAGCTTTAAAAGATTGGGTTGGTTTGGCTTATTTTGGTCACACTAAACACAGACAATTTGGAACCATTTCACTTATTTCAAGCAAAAACATCTCAAGAGCAGCCTGACCTTTGCAAGCAACCCTAACGGTGGGTTAGACACATTATAAAGGATTAAACAAAGCAATAAAGTAATGAGGAAGAAAATGAGGGGCAATGAGTGTGTGGGAGACCCTGTAATTGAGAAAGCATTATAAAATGAGGTACCACTTGCAGTAAAACACTTAATGAAAGCACAGCACAAGCCTGGCTTCTCTCTCCTCTTGTCACTTAGTTCTCTGAATGACTGGATGTGCTGCCTCTTCTAAAAAAATATAGTGAAATATTACAAAAGAGACACCTGGAAAAACACGGATGTGGTCTTTTTAGCTCCAGCCTGCCTTCCTGACCCCCCTCCCCTCCATGCACACTCACCACTGGCCAGGCTCCTCCCCACCTCCTTTCTTTCCTCAAAAGCAGTTCTCCTCAGCTGCAGGAATGCCTAGCCATTCTTTCAGGTAGCTCAGCCCCACTATTTCTCCTTTCACATGTCAGGATGTGCCATTCAACAGAGCTTTGTAGGTACATGTTGGGAGGGGTTTTTTCAGGATCAGTACCAGGAGTGCACACAAATGCTTTCGGAACAAAACAGAGAGATCTCTGAACCAGTTTACCAGGCTCCCTCAGACTTTACCATTTTTATAAGCATTGGCCAATTTTAATACTGCAAAAAGCAAAAAATGCACAACAGATCCAATATGTCCCTTCTATCTGTCCTTCTACCAATTTTTTTCCAAGACTGTCAATTTTTTTACATAAGCCAAAATTCTGCAGCACCCTCACTGACAACAGAAGACGCTTTAGGAGTGACTTCTCCCATTAGAGATGAAAACAGTGGTCTGACTGAGAATTATTCTGGGACAAGGGAAGTTTCTGTACAACCTTGTGCTCTAACAAAAAAAATTACAGATGTCTTAGGGAGGTCTGATTTGGTGATGATTGTGAAGCAGCAATTAGGAAAGCATCAAAACTTTGCAGGATATTCTCAGAGTACACTGGAAATCATAACAGCTCACTAAAGATTATCCTGGGACAGGTGTTTGAAACAATTCTGGCTTTTTAAAAAGAATTCCAAGGAGAACTGAAAGCCTCTGAGTCTTTTCCCAAAAACACAACTCATAGGATTATGAGCATGCCAAATTACCCAATAATAAATATCATTGCTCACCTCACCAAGAAAAAGATGGGTTTGGGGTTTTTTCCAATTTTAACAAAAGAATACTGGAAGAGGATCTTTATATCATGTCCCTCTTCCAAAATTCAAAACAATTGCCAAAAAGAAAATCTGCATTAAAAAAAACTTCCTGGGGGAGAAAGGTAGTGGGCATGGAGTTTCCGCTTCTACCACATGGAATATTTAGGAAACAAACATTCTTTTTCCCTGTAATGGCAAAACAAGTTAGGTGAGCAAAAGATGAAATGATCCCAAGCTTGGGCTTTTTTCCAAACCCCCTATATATGAAACCCAACCATCAGTTGGATCATCCTGCCTGTTTTCTGAGGAATATAATAGATGGAAATCTGCTCCTTAAACTGTTTTTCATTCAACAGGAAACCGACACAACAGCATCGCAAGAGCAGCACTCACAGGGGCTAGAGAAAGTCCTGATCCTGGGATCAGAGCCCTTTCTTGCTCCAGCTTTTTCCCTTTAACAAACATTAGAAGCATCTGTAAATTAAAGAGGAAAAACTTTTTGTCACAACCTGCTACGCAAGGCTTTTAAAATGGTCTAAACACACACATACAATGTATACACAGGCACCTACATGCAGGAACAATGACACATGCACAAGGCTTAAAGTTTTAGGATGCTCTAAAATATGTTTTTAAGAAAAGTAGTTGCTGCCATTTATGATGGAGAAATAGAAATTGTTCCTGTATGTTCATCCATTTTCTCCGTTATTTAAAACTAATTTAGGAAAAGTTAGAACTTTGACATGTAACATTAAAAATGGTTTTCCTCAAAAATTTCATTACGATGGAATCAGGGGATCAAAATATGCCTATCACTGAAAAACACAGATCCACTTGCCCCAAAACAAAAACTGTGCAGCGGCCAAAGATCAATGAACCTATCAAACACAATCTGGTAACTTCTTAGGCTCAACATTCAAGCCACCAACACTATTACCCTCTTGAGCAAACACAGCTTTTGGAAAGGTTAAACCTGTGAGGTCCTCATCGGAAAGTCCCTGAGTAAATTATAACATGTGATGATGACATTCCTGTGTCTTTTGGAAGCAGCAAGGGGAAGTAAGGGTAGGTCATTATAAGCCACTTGCCTTTACAACCGGCTGTAAAAGACAATGAGGACAGGAAGCTTCCCACCGAGATCAAGGTGCACAATCCCCAGCTAAAAATAAACAAGCCCCGAGAGTCACATCTGCTGGAAAATATCACTGGAGCCTGAATTCCCAGGTGCCAAAGCAATGGGAAGAGAATGCCTTGGTACAGCAGGCTCCCAAAGGATCACAAAATGATAATTACAGGGATTGGCAACGAATACTGTTCGTGCTGAAGCTGTAGATAAAAATATCAGAGCATGCTAACTTATTAAACCATGGGAAAAAAGGAAATTAAAAAAAAAATCAGATTTAAATTATTTAAATTTGCTTTAACTTTATCCTTGCCATCCTTTAGCTCCAGGCACAAGGCCTGGAGTTATTCTGTCACAGAACTTTCCTATCAGAAACACTGGAGCAGTAGAAAAAAAACCCCAAATTTCCACCCTTTCTCACAAGGCCTCACCCATTAGACATCTCCAACTCCTGCACATATTCCCCACTCCCAAAGACTCCCAGGCCAATCCCAATTGCTCTGGGGATCAACAGCCATGCCTGTGCCAAGGGATATGTACTCTTTGCAGAGGGAATTGGAGCTGCTGACATCTCTTTCCATTTAACCAGCCACAGGCAAATACCCAGGATGGATGGGCAGTTCTAGCACAGCCAATTAGCAGTGGGGAAAAAAAATGGACATCATCATTCCTTAGGGTCAGGGAAGCTATCTGTGCTGGCACAGCCATGTTTTGATTGAGGAATGGAGGAGTTTTCTGCCTTCAATATTTATTTTTTTCTTCTCCCACGGGCAGGCTCCTGTGAACAATGCGATGACAACTTGAGTCATGTAATTCTTTCCTATTTTGATTTTTTGGCAGCTCTGTGTGCACAGAAAGGCCTGGTGAGAGATAATAGTGTGGAGACTGCAGTGGGAATAACAGACACCCAGAAAGCTCCAAAACCTAATGCTGATACCATTAATGAGTAAATTTATTGGACCTGAGGCAGGTTCATTTAATTAATAGATATCCTGGAAAACTTTTTAAAACCATGAATTGGGAACCATTTCTGGCTGTCAGTACTAGGTAAAACTATGCACAGGAACATACCCTGCAACCTGATATAAAGATTACCTAAACAAAAACAAGACCTGGGACTAAAGCACAAAACAGAGAGGGCAGGAGGAACATCTTGTTTCAGGCCTTCATAATGCTTCCATTCCTTACATTTCTTTCTGCATGAAGCCTCCTGCTCTAAAGAAGAGCTTTTCACACTCCCAGTGCTTCTTCCCTGTATGCTTGGTAGGTTCATTATTTCTTTCATTTCTTGAAACATCTTTTAAAAACCACCCTGTTTTCCAGTGCCACCTGAGGACAGCTACACCTGGTGTGGAAGAATTACTTTAGTGACAGGTGGTAATCACACAGCCACTATATAAGAGAATTGCATAATTCTACAGATAAGCTCTTCTTTAAAAAGAGTACCCACATTCTAAGAATCAGCAGAAGGGGTGAAGAATAGAACTGGAGAAGAAAAAGAATTAGCCTTCTTTTTTTACTCTTTCCAGTCAATAACTATTTTTGCAGGACTCATTTCAGTAAAGTGTTAATGCATAATACATGTTCCTCTCCTGCAGACTCTGCTGCACTCTGTAACCTGAGAGCTACCACACACTCATTCTCTTGGACACATTTTCCACATTATTTGAATATATCCTTCCCTTAAAACTACTTTGGCATGACATTAAGGAAGTTGTGGCTCAGGTGGTAAATCCAGGACCATCTTGAAAGGCAAGCTGGTGAATTCAGCTATATTCAAATTAAACGGGAAACCACGGGTTGTTAGGATTTTATAAAAATACCCCTAAGAACAAAAGGCATTTAAAAATTTAGTTGACTGCCTAATAGAAGGAGTTATATTCTGGTTCCAAAGCATTCCTATTACAATAGAAGCAGCCCTCACATATTGCCATCTGAGACACAGCTCAAGCTGGAGCAGCTCTAAAGCCCAAACCACCTCAATCCAGTCCACTAAAAACAAAGTATTCCAGGTATTGACCCAAAATGAAGTTCATCAGCTGAATCCTTCCATGGGTTTGCTTCCCCCCCAGTAACTTTACTTTTGCAGGATTCAAATCTGCTGCATATAAAATGCACAGAGTCCATTGCTTCCAGCACAGCACAGACATGCAGAGATCATCAGAATCTGAACCACAGGTGAGAGAAAGCAGAGGGGCAGTTTCATGGCCTCCACAAACCAAGATTATCACCCAAAAAAGAAAGTCTGTTGTGTGAAAATGCAAATATGGTAAAAACTGGTGAAGTTCTTTTTCTAACACTTTAGATTTTTGCAGCAAAAAATCTCTGCTGAATAACTATGCATGAAAACTCCCATCCCAGAGGTTATACAGAAAAAACATCAGAATTTATTAAAACAGTAATTAATTCCAGTATTTTCATGTAAATCAGCTTAGTTGCCTTCACAGCCCAGTTATCTTCTCAATTGCTTTCCCCCTTCTTTTTTACCTCTAATTTTAAAATAGATTAATATTAATTTCTAGCAATTAATATTAATACAGGTTAACACAAAGCATGGGTCAGATGTAGGAAGAAACTTCCCTAAACCAGAATGATGTGGAGGACAGGCCCTTGAGTCTGATTGCTGCAGTGATGGAGATCAGACATACAGCTTTGGGGGAAACATCTAATTTCACATTTTAAACACCTGCAAAAAAAAAAAAAAAATCTCACTATGATCAGAGTAATCAGGGGACTGAGATTTATGAGTAAGACTTGTCAAGATTGTAAGAAACAGAATACTGTGTTTCCAGCTCCTTTGCCAAATATGTATTATGCATTCAGGTCATTTTACATAGATTCAAGCAAGCAACAAAAAAGGGAAAAAAGAGAGAAATAAAGAAAAAAAAATCGTTCTTTCAGTCTACAGAAACATCAGGGATTAAATGTCAATAGCAAATCTCTCAGTACTTCCTGCCACCACGCCAAATAAAGCCTGATTCCAAGCCAAACATCTGCTTTGTCTGTCCCAAACAGGAACTCAAGAGAAGGAAATGTAGCACCCTGTACACTGTGGTCAAAAGACAACATTTTAAAAATTCTACTCTATTCAAAGGTTTACCTGTAAAATGTCTCAAAGAGCAAGTATTTAAAAAAAAAAAAAAAAAAAAAAATCTGCTATTTGCACTCTGTTCCTCAAGGGCTTCATGACCAAGGCATCATTCATCAATCACACAAATGTGGCATTGGCAAGAATATTCACTGTGCTAATGCCTTTTACAGAAGTTCCAGTCCCACATACATTAATTCTGAAGGAATAAACCAGACTGACATTTATTATGTGCACATGTATAGAGCACCCTCTCTCTCTTTTGCTCTCCAAAACAGGAGATTATACAAAAATCAGGTGTTTCAATGATATTAACACTACTTTGGGAGTACAGTTTTCCCTCTGTCCAATGGTATCAAACCTCCACAAAAGTTACAGAGGTTTTACAGAGTGGTCATATTTTCCTGGTCTTGGCTAAGGCTAATAAATAATATCTTTGTAAACTGGAGTACCTACTGAAAATTGAGATGGAAAATGAAAATATACAAACATTTTTCTAGGCCAGGATTTCCAGTGACAGCATCAGAGCCTTTGGATGTCTCAGGTAGTGGAGGCCCCTTGGGAAGTGCATTCCAAACTCCCTGCTGAAGGCTGATGACATATTTTGCTGATACAGAATAAGGCACCAATCTATATTTTTACAATTCCAGGTAACAAACTGCACTCCTACCTTTCATAAAGAAAATCCTAGTTGGATTGGATGCCAAAACAGGTGCAGCAAATTTTAAAATCTGGTGTGTATGTTGAACAGTGAGATACAAGTGAAATTGCTCCTCTGCATTTTACAGGGCTAAAAACATTTCAGATCTATTTCCATTAGGCAATTACATATTTCTTGTAACAAAATGCAAATTTGTTTAGTTCAGCTAAACAGCACCAGCTGAAAATCTTGGTGAAACATTCCCCAGCACCCATGCAACAATTCATGTCTGCAGTTAATTAATGCTCACCCCACCCCTCTGAGAAACTCAGGTCAGCTCTCTCCTTTCACAGGCAGCCTAAACTACAGAGCCAGGAAGGGGTAAAACCCAGATTAGCACTTCTTGTTCCTTAATCCTGTGATGGGTCTTACAGATCACAGTGCACTTAAGAGCCTCAGAGAGGAAGGACACAGGAACTCTAGCACTGCTTAGAAGAGAATTAACATTCAGAACAGTGTTATTTGGCTAGGAACTTGAAACAGAATTCCAAATGCCGGTGAAAACACTGCCATGGCATTAATATAAGGGAGAGAAACAATGCAAAATTGAGACAATCCACACATGCACACAACCACACTGAGAGAAATAAATAAATTAAAAAATAAATTCAGAGTATTACCAGCAAGTAAATAAAAAGGTTCAGTAAATTTGGCATCTGTTACAACTCTGAGATCTTTTAGAAGCAGATACTGAGTTCTCAACCATGGAAGTAACGGATCAGAAGTTCACACAACATTATCAGATATTGATATGTCTGTAATTCAGTTTCTTTCAGTTGGGATAAATCAGCAAAGAAAAAAGAAATTCTGAATTTTTAAAAGAGATATAGAACTCAGATTTTTTTTTTTTTTTTTGCCTCCTAGACAATAGTACTGGCATTGTTATTCAGATCCTAAAGAAGTAAAGAACAAAAGAGACACTAATAGGGAAAGGGTTCCCAATAAACAATAATATTTACTTAATGTGCATTTCTTAAAGAAAGTCTTTTGTTAGGACTTGCTGTAGTTTTCAGGTTTTTTATCTTGTAAATCTCTTGTATCAGTTTCAAGCCAAAGTCATGTTTCCACATGAAATTCTGATACTCTCATTTTACACTAGTGGGCATAGCACATTTCAACAAGCTACAACTTGCTGTCACATGGAGCTCACATTGTGGGGAAATGTTACATTTTTAGGCCAGTATTTGAAAGAAAAACAGCCACAGAGCATCTCTGTGCAAAACATGATCAGCAGATGGTCACCTTCCCTTACAACACAGCCCCAAACTTGTTAATCTTTACACAGATTGAGAATTCAAGGATTACTGGGAGATATTCCTTCTTAATAAGGAACTACTCTGTGTGAATGCATAGGCTGTTGGTGGAAGTTCTTTGCTCTTTATCTAGATAATAAAGAAACAGGAAGGAAACAGAAGCTGAGATTTGTACAAGAGCTGTTAAATGATGAAACACAGAGAAAAAAATTTAAATCCTTCAGGCCGTCAGTCCTGTTTCCTCAAATTTGCTGCTACCACGGACATCAGAACATGGGGGACTTAGCTCCAAGTCAGACCACCTGGAAGGCTGCTGAAAAGCCAGGAAAGCCTGGGAACTTTTGTATCTCAGTGAAATGAAAGCCCTTTTCCCATCCAGCCTCCCTTAATTGCTCAGTGTATTTCTTGGTGATGGCAAAGGAAATGAGCTGTTGCTCAATTCACTAGAGCCCTGTTCTATAGCTGACTTTAAAAAAAAAAAAAAAAATCAACAGGGAGGGGAAAAAACATAAAAGAGTAGTTAAGAGTAGTTACTGGACTTGAAGAAATTAGGATGTAATTCTTAGCTCACTCTGAGTTTCCTATACAGTTTAACCTGTGCTGCCACAGCTGCTCACTGCTTCACCTGTTTCTCAGATGTACAAACACCATCCATGACTGTATGAATGTGAGCTCCTGAGCTACTTTAGTGAACAGAACCACCTATATTTTCAGGTATCACTCACAAGCTTTCCACTAATGGTTTGTATCATTGTATTTCATAAAGGTGTGAAAAATATTCCAGAGTACAGCCCCACAATAAAGACTACAAGTGTAACAAAAATCACCTACAGGCTCTTCAAAACCTGCAGGAGAAGTGCACAACACCAACCTGGCATGTGCTGGAATGAAATCAGGGGTACATTTTGTTTTAGAACCTCAATAAACTTTCCAAGGCCCAAGGGAAAAGTAGACTTCAAGAAAAATCAAGCAGTTAATAACTTACTTTCTGATGTGAGACCAACTTTTATCAACTTACCTTACCATCAATCAATTCCCATCTTTTATGGGACCTTTTTATCACAGCTCATTTTTAACCTGGTCTCTATTTCCCAAGAGTAGTGCTTTGCAATTAAAAGAAAAATAAAATTTAAAAAAAAAAATCCAAAAACACAAAACCCCACCACAAACAAACTTTGACCAAATGGAAATTAATGAGACACCATTTATCAGTTCACTGCAAGTGAGAGCTAAATTTGCAAATGTAAGTAATTAGGAAATTTGTACATCTAAAATGAAATTAATTTCTGTGTATCTTTTCACATGGCATATATTGAAAGACTTCTTTTTAGATGTGCTAAATTCAGAGAAGTCCACTACTACAAACCAAATAAAGAATTTTAAGTAGTACATGGCTACTCCTGTGAAGTATCTTCATATGACAGCAAGTAGGAAGAGTCTATTATTTTCTAATTAATGTAATTATAAGTTAATTTACTGAATCTGTTTGTAGGAGACAAAAAATCTTCCAAGGAGGAAATCTTTCAATAGGTCCTTGGCACCATTCACTTGATAATTCCTCATGTGTTGGGGTGAGTAAAGTAGCAACCATGAAACTGTTAAATCAAAATTTGGCTGTTGGTGAGGGGAGTAATGAGAGGAAGAGAAAGAGGGAGACAATGGAAGAATATTAGGGAATGAGGAGACATAGAGCTAACTTAGAAAACAGAGTAAAATATTTATAAAAGGGGAAAAAATAGAGAATGTGAATGTGTTTAGTTAAAGCTAACAAGTAACTTAAACCATGTCACCAATCACATCCCATCCTTTTTAGCAACAACAGCAGATTCTGATGTTTATTCTTGAAGGAAAAGTTTTCTCCAACTGCTATAAAAAAAACTGCAACAAACTTAATTTGAGGAACACATGAACCTTTTCAGCTGGAGTATCACAAATGCCATCCACTGATTCCATACACAAGGGCAGCTGCCAAGGCAGAACGTGGATGATGCTGAGGTGCAATAAATAGTTAAATGTAAGGTCAGATTCCTCCCTCCCCTGGTGAGTGGACTATTTCACCCTCTCACTTTACCACCCAGGGCTGAGGGAAAGGGCAACTTCACATCTTGCACTGTTTAATGGCAAGTAATATACATGCAATCCAGGATCCTGCAGTGAAGAACAGATATCCTTGCATGGCTGTCTAGAAGTTCTGGATCTGTCTCATTGTCTAAAGGAGAAAGGAAATAGTTTTCCTTTATTTGCATCTGTTATTTTTTCAGTTAACTGATCGATGAAATCAGAATAAGACATTTTAACAATGCCTTTCAATTAGTTAGAAAGAATTCCAGCAGAAAACTCTGATTTCTTTTGGACTGCTTCTGCAGTGGATGTACTACTGTCAGGAGCAAAAAAAAGAGATTTTCAAGCCACTATACAGCTAAGAGCAGGCCTGTCCTGTGTGACCATCTAGTTATACTAATTTCTGAAATTACAAATAGAGCCAATCCAGCAAAACATTAACAGCTGCTTTCATGCATCCTTCTCTCACACAGAGTTAGCATTACACCAATTAGTTCAAGTATTTTTAGCACCTATTAAATATTTCATATTTACTTTAGTCATCTAATACTGACTGTGATCTAAAGATACCACTACTGGATTCAACCCCTGAGCCAGTTTGCCTAGATCATAAATTAAAAGTCCCAACACAAGGAATAGGCACATGAAGTTATCCACTCTCCAACTCCCCTGCTCATATACAGGCTCAATGAATTCACAGAAGAACCAGAAAAAAAGTCAACAAAACTGTGACTAAGGCACATGGAGTGGGGAAGGAGGAATGGTTATTTTACACTTCAACAACCTTCTAATCTTCAGTTTCTTACAGATAAGCCCACCATGGCTGGGCAAGCATCCCTTCCCTAGAACCACCAAGTGCATGCTTCTACACTTGGCTACCTGCAATATTACCATAAGGGTAGTCCAAGCTTATCCCACCCTTTTATCACTATTAATTTTGCCATGCCAAAACAAGGATAACTGTTTTCTTGGAGCAAGAAGCTTGCCTATGCTTGTACTGATAAGAATCTATCTTAGTTTTAGACTTTAACAAAACAGGGAAAATATACAGTGACAACACAAAAATACCCATCGAAAACTTAAATTCCATTGATTTACAAGGACTGAAGTGTGTGTCATATTTTTTTTTTCCTGTGGTACCAGATAGTCAATAACAAGAAAAAGACATATTTGTAAAGATTTAGCATTTTGGAATAATTAAGATAAATGGAAAACTTCCAAAGTAGCTCACTAATGTATCATGTACAGCCTATTAAGCTTGACACAGCAAGCTTTTTCTCATGGCCTCAGCTGCAGTGACTATTTAATGTATCTGCTGTGTGCTGTCCCCTAGGACCACAAAATGGACTTTATAAACTGTTAGGACAAACACTGACGTGCATCTAAACTTTGTTTATCGCTGAAGCCTGGCCAAACAGTGCTAATTGGAGTTCTTCTGCTAAACAATGTTTACGCACTAATTAGTCCACTTCCTAAACTGAATGTTCCAAGAAAACCTAAGAAAATATTGGCAAGTCTCCATTGGGTTGCAGTCTCATCAAGAATTTACTTCACAGACAAACAAGGACAGGTAAAGATAAATTGGAAAGGTAAATTCAAAGGAATGAACCAACATATGGGGCTAAACATTGCAAAAAAGGACTCCACTGTCAGAGAGAGAAAGCTGTTTCTGTGGTTTTTTAATTCAGATGGAACCAAAACATTCAAATGTGGAGAAAAATACGGTGCTGTACACAACGAGACAGAACGGCAGCGGTGAGAATAGCTCCAAGGAAATAACATGCTGTACTCTGATTGCAAATGCATCTTACTATTATTATTTATAATTTGGACTGCTAGCAAAAATCTGAAGAGGATATGTCAGCCACATGATTCAGAAAGCCATGTCATTCAGAACTCTGAAGCCAGTAACCTGAACCGTTCAAGAGGCAACCAAAATCTGCTGAAGTTTTACAGACCAACTGCAAGTCCATTCTGCAGGCAAGTGGGGAAAAGAGCCTAAAAGAGGACTGAAACTCCAATAAGGGTAAATGCTCATGTCCCTGAGGTAGCTCCTGGGAAAGGAAAGGACAGGAAGTGAAAAAGAGAAGCCATTGAGAGGGAGACAAGTCTAGAAGAGTACAGTAAAGAGGGAGAAGGGGAATGGTCTCAAGCGGAACATCCCCCTTTTCTTTCCAGGATGGCTTTGCTTATGAGACAGGGGGCCCTGGAACATCTAGGATTTTGTTCACCCTGCATATGATCAATAATATAGTAATTTTAACAGATAGTAAAAACATGGTGGTATCATGGCTTTCAGTACCCTTTTTGCTTTAAAATATGGCCAGTTTTCTTGCACAAAACCCCAGGGAAGATTGCTTTGATGCATCAGTCTCAATCTCAAGAAAGTTCTTCAGATAACAGGCATCAGTGCAAGGCTGAGTACAAAAAGGATCTGGATCTCTAGAATACTGCATTATCAGTATCCTGGTAATCAGCAATGCCTTTTGCTGTGTTTAATGAAAGGGAAAACTTTTGACCTGGAATTTCAAGCTAACTTAGCAATTTCTGTCTTCTGACCCCATAGTCTTGACCCGCGTTTCATTTCACTCTGATGCCGAAGGACTTCCTTGCGCGGCTGCAGCCCAGTGCCAGACATCCAGTCTGATTCGGGCCGGATCTTTGGAAGCCTTATCTCCAGCCAGCAACTTCCTCTGCAACTACAAAGGGACTGGGCCATGGCTGATTCCCTGCTGCACCTCCATAAGGGAGCAAAAGCCATGAGCATGCCTAAGCTGTGCCAGATGGCTCAGGAGTGCACGGCTTCCTCCACCTGCAGGGTGGCCTCTTGCCCACACACCTGGGGCTAAAAGGGGCTCCCTCCTGCCACCCCTGACTTCAGAGCCTGGGGCCATGCCTAGGAAGCACACACCAAAGTCCCAAGAGGGTCCTTTCTCCTTCCTACTCACAGCTTCAAAGGCTTTCCTCTTCTGCTGCCAGGTACTGTGTGAACTTCTGGTAAGAGCAGCTGGCACTGAACTGCCCTTCTCCTAAAGAGGGAGATGCAAGGAAAGGGAAAAGGCAAATGTCCCCCAAGAAGCTTTGTGGGAGAAGTACCCATGTAACAGGAGATAAAGCATCATGTAGTGAGATAAAACTCCCTTCAGGATATGAAAAAACACAGGGTAGCAAAGGATAAATGCAGTAGATGAGAGTGAGACAGAAATAAAAGTCCATTAGGCAACACCTGATTGTTTCTAGGATGCATTTGGGAGCTGTGTTTGGTTTCCCTATTTAAACCTTCATGTGGCTGTATGCCTAACTTGGCTAAGGAGGCTCACAGACATGGCTGCAAAATATCCCTCCTGCAGCAAACCTTTTTATGTCACTCTAGAAAAATGGGTGGTTTCTCTTCTTCACAGCTTCATCTTTTCTAAACCACAGGATCTTTCCTAAAACACACATTCCCACTTCTGGAGCTGTCTACTTTTTTAGTTCAGTGGTTTCTTAGTTATGAAAAACTAAGGGCACAGTATTCTTTAGAGTTATAACTGTAAAAAAACCCCAATTACTCCCAACAACTCTGCACTGCCAAAACAAAGCCAACACCTCATCAGCTATTAAAGCTGAAAAGACCAGTAGTTTAACTTATTTATTAACTGGTTTTTGTATCAACCCACACTTTCCCTTTAATTCAATCCTTAATCTCTGGTCTCATTAAATGAATAAATTGCCTTTCCAACAATGGGGAAACCCAAGTAGAACCCAAGGCTACTTGGTTAATTCACAGACACATCATGCTGCTGGGAGAGGAAAACAGAGTGTCTGCAGCTTTGTTTATGCTCCCAGATGCCAGAGGATAGACTCAAAAGGTACAGGCAATCAACAACCTGCAGACTGCAATAAAGAATAAAGGACAGTGCTCCACACATGGAGTATGAATTACAAATGGAATCAGCTTCAGAAGACTCCTTAAAACATGAAAACCTGGAAAAAAATTCATACCCTCAACATAATTGAATTTGTTACACGGGTTTTCAGAATGCTCCCATGATTGACAACTGAGGTCTATTCTGCCAACTCTTTAAAAAGCAGGGATATTGTTTTGCTTTTAAGTGTGGAAAAATAAATTCAAGCTGTTACTGTTAAAAATCCAGTATTCCTAAAAAACTAGTACTTGTGTGCAAATTAGAATGTCAGCTATGAAGAAGAGTGGGGACTACTTCAGAATAAATGCTCAAAAAGTGAACAGTAAATTACCATTAGCATTATTTTGGGAGGGGAGAAAAAAAGTAAGAAAGATTTACCAATAAAATACAGCACCTTTTTAACACTTAGGGTATGATTTTCAGAATTCCACTGAATTCCAAAGAACTAATTCTGAAAAAGCCACACTGCTTGCAGAGAATAACAGCAATTAAAAACGAGCAGTAAAGCTGTCAGCAGCTTTCTTCTTATTCAGGCCACTGTGATTTCTGTCCTGAAGAACACGTCTGCACTGATGAGCAAAACAAAAATAGCAAGTTGGGAATGACTGTACATGCTAAATAACCCCGAGCTCTGGAAGTGAGGCAGCACAGATCTCCTCTTACCCCACCTGAGAGCAAACACTCCCTTCTAGCAGGGTCTGTGACTGGGACAGGTGAACAGCCTGCTGCAGATTTTGGGTGTGACACCTCTTTGTGATACCAAGAACACTTATAATGAAGCATCCCTCAACTCTGAACTTAGCCTCAGGCATGGCAGGGAGTGTTTTGAGCTTTAAAAAGAAAATTAAGAGAATACAGACTGTTTTAACTCTCTCTCTCCTCCCAGGCTTGTCTACAGAGACATTAATGGCTATGCTAATCCTGTTGGGACACTTGTATTCCAGGATTAATGCTCCCAACCCTCTTCTGCTTTTATTTTGTACACAGAAAAAAGTGGAATTTTCATCCTGGAATACAAATGTCCTCGTAAGGAGTTACACTGGGATAGCCACCACAGGATCAAAGAATTTCCTTGGAGGATAAAGCCTTTATCTCCACACATTTGTTCTTTTCCTGTTAACTTGAAATGAAAAGGAAAGCCAAGACCAGCAGCTCTCTTGTCTGCTACTTTGGGAACAGCTGGACAGCTCAGGGACTATTCCATCTATTAGGAAAATTTTCTCTCTCATTAGATAACACAACTTTTTATGATCAAGTTATGTACTTTCTGGGCCATATTCACCCATAGTTTTCAGTGTAGACCCAGTAAATCCAAAACATCTGGGTGCATAAAACAAAGACTTGGAATTAGCCTTCTTGAGTCTGAGAAATTTGATGTTTATCTCCTCATGCTTATGGATCCAAATACTTTATATAAAATTTTGTAACAACCACAACTTATTTTACAAATCCAGACTGTGGGAAACAGTTAATTTTTTTTCCCATTAAATTAGAAAAAAAAAAATCACAAAAAACTTCCACCCAATAAAACTGACCAAAAATGTATCTCTTACTTGTAGTGGGAAACAGCTACTGTTTCATTCCACTAAAAGAGAGGTTTGATTCTACCATAAACTGACAGGACATAGATTATTTCTCACCATTGCAGCTCTAATGCTGTAAATGTCATATCCATCAGATTCCTGCTGCAGCATCTGTCAGGAACTAAGACATTTACTAACACAGAACAGGATTTGCTTTAGCTGGGCCTTAAGCTAATAGAAGTACTGAATTATAAACAGGCAGTGCTTTAGGACAAAACATGTCAAAAGAGCAGAATTTAAACAATGACATGTAAGGAAAAATGAAAAACCAATCACTTGCAATTACACTCAAACGTGTTTAGTCCCCACTGCCCCCCACCATCAGCTACAATAAACATGAGGCATAAAACCAATTGTAAAAAGTCACATTTAATACAAGGGGAAGCCTCATTTGATGCAATGGGGGTACAAGCAAAGTAAGGGACAAAAATGTTCCATGACCTAAATAACAAGTTATTTTCTCAACTGCCAATGGAATTTTAAAGGGTTTAAAAGTTAGTTATTTCCATAGGAAACTTGCTCATGGTTTCAGGCTGCCTGTGATTTCAAAGGAGCTGCTTGGTTACATAGCTGTGGTTGCAGGTTTACATGAAAATTCTTATGTTAATATTCTCTGATACTCACTAGTGCAGGCTAAATAACAATATGCTTTGTCTAAATTCACACTTTCTTCAACCAAGCAGCTCAAGTTTTAACTTATTTATTTCTATGAGCAACAGTAGCAGACAGCTGGGATCCAATTTCCTTTCTGTTTTTTTTTTTTTAATTAAGCACAGCAAGTGCTGCACCATCAAGCAGAAAAATATCAGGGCTTTAAATAAAAACATTTAAATATTTAATACATAAATAAATATTTAATACTCTCACTTGTAAGCACAGAAGTAAAAACAAAAAAGCATTCACAAACTGAAAATGCTCCTTCCATTCACATTATGTTCTGAGTAGATTAGAAAAATCAATGCTTACCTTAATGATATTATGTAATGACAATATCCAGAAATTTTTCCTCTGCTAGAAAAAATAATGAGTGTAAATAAAAGCAATACAGCTCAATATCTATAGAAGAAATATTGCCATGAAGAAAACTCACATTCTGAGAGGATGCACCATCACTTATATCTGCAAACAGCACCAAATGTCCACACTGACAAAAAAAATGTATTTCAGAAGTCACCCATACAAATCAATAGCCATCATCTCTGCCATGCATTATGGAATAATATTCCTACCAGGTTTTTAAATAGCTGAATGTCTGAAGTATGAGAAATTCTGCAAAAGCAACAGTAGCAGGAAATAAGAAGCAATGCAGTAAGTAAGAAATGGGACGCTTTACAAAGTGATTTTCATTCTGTGGTTTATTTTTGAAGCAATGATTTAGCTGTCATTTATAAGTGATTAAAACTCATTTTATTCTTCTCCAAGTATATGTATCCTACAGACCAGAAGGCAATCCATATAATTAATAATACAGTTTTCCTGATAATTCCTTTTTCTTAAGATATTTTTCCTCCTTTCAGTGAGAGTCTGTGCTCACTCTCTACACAGGGGTAGCTGTATTTTCCTCTCCTGACAAATACATTAGTTCCATTAACACTGGCAGAGCAAGCACAACAGTCTTCTGTGTACCTTTATAATACACATTGTCCATAAGCACTTGTGGAATTAAACAGTGAACTTTACCCTCGGGGTTGTCTCTGATTGGAAGGCAGCCACTGGATACAGAATGTTTTTGCAAACAGGTCAATCAGGAAGGTTAAGAGAGCAGACAAAAAAGCCCCAGATAGCTGAGAATAACCCTGCAGCCAACATACAGGAAACCCACACTATATTTTAAGGGATGTCATTACTTAAATCTCTTGATACTCCATGCCAAAATGGGCAACTTCATTGCTATGGCAACCAAAGCAACGCTGCTGCCCACTTGTGCCATCACAAGTCCTTTTCCTTGTCTCCCTTTGTTGTAACTTTAATTCACTGGGTATTGCAGGGAGGAGGAAGGAGAAATGGGGTGGCATCACTGCTTTTGTTACTGAAGAAACTACTTGTCCATCTCAAAAAAGGATCTGAACAGTCAAAAGACAGTGATAATGTGAATTCAAACCACAATGACTTTGTTTTTGTTAGCACTAGGGAGAAATAAGAAAGAAGAGTAGGAATTATAATATAAAAAGAAAAAACATCACCAGAAGAGTTTCAGAAAATACCAGAAAGGTTTGCTATATATAACACAGCAACCATCAGCTCAAAGCAAGAAATACCAGGAAAAGAAAATCTGGGAAAGGAGTGTAGACATGAGGAATGGACAAGAATCAGTAAAGAAAGAAATGCAACTGAAGAAAACATTGGAAGTGGGTAAAAGGAATCAGAGAAAAATAAAGCTTTTATACTTGGAACAAGATACTAAAAAACACAACCATAACCAAATAAATACAACAGCAAACAAATACACCCCAAACATATATCAGTGTTCAACCTTCTGAATTTTGTTTTGCCAGATCTGAGACCATTGACAGATTTTGGTCTGCTTTCATCAGAAAATCAGGTTTATGCCAGAACAACATGTCCAAGGCTAACAGAGCCAATACCATCCCCATGTGAATTATTCAGTGTCTGCACAGGCAATGACTCCAGTTAAGGTTTTATCCCCTGCTTGCTGCACATAATATTTCTTTCCTGCAGTAGGTTCTATGGTATTTAATACACCAGAAGTTCAGCTACAGCTCTCCTAAAATTCAGCAGAAGTCAGTCAACAAGCAGACATACAAATTTATCAGAAGTTTCATTTGTTTTGCAGCTTTGTGGAAGCTTCTGTTTTAGCTCTGGGAGGAAAGGATGTTGATGTGAAAAAGCCGATTCTGTTGCCATGGATAATTTTCAAGACATATTTTTTCAGTTTATGTTACATTTTCACTTTCTGTGAATAATTCTTTTGACTCACTATATCTCTTTTCACTAATCAATTTCTAAAATATGAGATAGTAAATGACTACTGGAAAAGGACAGAATCAGAGAAATTCTTTGTTTTACAAAGCAAAGAATTGAAAAAGAAAATACAATATAATTGGGAATTTCCTTACCAAGGTGATTGATTTTGCAAGAAGAGACAAAATGAAAGGTAGCTGACATGAACAGGAAGGGTGGGACACACTAAGATGGAGAAATACAGTGCCAGGGAAAAGACAAGAGAAGAAGAACAAAAAGAGAGGGAGGAAAAGCAGGCAAAATTTTAAAGCATGAAGTCAACAAAATGAAGAAAGGTCAAGCTGGGAGCAATGAGAAATTCAGCCTTGAATAGGCCAGTGTTCACAAAAGGAGCAAGTCAGGAAAAAAAGCATCATTAGTGGTGGAAAAGGGCAAGTTGTGGTTCAGAGAAAAACAATTGAGAAAGATTTGGAGGCGGAGGGGGGGAAACCCACACAGAGTTGGGTAAAGACTAACTCAAGTGAATGAACTGAATGAGTGAACAGGAGACGCCATCCAGGCAACAGCAAGATGGCTCCAAAAGGAAAAGAAAACAGCTCCCAGAGTCACTGGAATCTAGCTGGTTTTGACCTTGGAAATGGAGAATTTGTTTGGCATATTTGAGAAGAGTCTCAGATAACTTCAGGCATTGGAGTACAACTCGACCTCCTTTAACAGGACGTAATGACATAGTCCAATTTTTTATCTTTTCAAACTTATGAGAAGACAAAGTGTGAAGAAAGACTGTGAAAGAAATTTATTTTGAAATAAATAAAAATATTTATGAACTTTGTATCATCACCATTATTGCTAGCACCTCTAATATTTCTAAAAGAATTCTGCCACTCCACTGCTTTTAGCTTTGCAAGTGAATGTAATGATACAGACCATAAACAGAAAAACAGATTTTGAGTATGTGGGGAAAAGGTGAGCACAATGATAATTATACAATGTAATTACACTTATACATAAATAAAAATGTAGTCTCTGAATTACAGCATTCGGAGAAATGAAAGAACATGTCCTTCCACCAGTGCACTGAGCATCTAATAGGATAGTTCTGAAAGGACAATGCAATACCAACACCAATTCTTCACTACCTCAGACTGCTACAATCATCCAAAATACAGTCTGTAACTCTCTCTCCAACAGGATACAGGAAAAGCACTATCTTTTATGAATCAGCTGACAAAGGAGAAAAAAAAAAAAAAAGAAGGTTCCTGGCAAACACAGCACTCTCCAGATCATGGTAACCTGTGACTGAAACTTAATTTCTTTTGTGTATTTCTCTACAAGCCTGGCCTCTCGTACAGAGCCAGACCACGATGACCATAACAATGCGATTACAGCACAGGACATAACAGTAATTAATCTGCTCCCATAAATTGCCCCAGTCTTCTATTCTGCATTTGGTACTATAACAATTCTTTGCCTTACCACTGGAAATTAATATCTTCTGGAAGAAAACAAAATAATAAGGCTAGTTCACAGCAGCCCTTAAACCATGAGCAGTATTTTTTTAGGAAGTGAAACTGCTCTTAAGCTCTACTGAGTCTTTTGAGTGCGTCACCTTACCCCTGTTTCACAGAAACCTGATGAACTACATAAACAGGCTCTGGAGACAGACAGCAAGACTGAGAAAATGTGTTATTCCCCAGAATAAAATGCTTAGTTAGCTGTAAAAGAGGCAATTGTAAAATTCTAACCCAATTGGTTCAAATGTATCTTTTACTCTACTTCAAAAGCATTCATTGATGTGCATTCAATACAAATATTTAAGGTAACCAAAAAGAAAAAAAAAACCAGATAGCAAAATAACAGATGAGTAAAAGGTGGAGTAGTTGAGGAGATTCTTAAGATAGAGCTGCAGCAACAAGTTTGCAGCTAAGATCTAATTAATATTTCCACCTTTTTTTTTGCTTGTGAATTCAACATGGCACCAAAGTGTGTTTGAATTAGAACCTGCTGCCATTTAGGTGGGCTTTCATCCTGGTGAGCTGCACTGCTGACACAAAGCCCTTGTGAGGATTTCACTTCACTATGAATTAGTGTCTAACACCGAGAACGCCTTTCATCATCAGCTTGTATTGCCTTCAGGTGTCTATAAATTCCTCTCAGTCTTTATGTAGCACTTGTCTATCAGACCATGTCATCAATTTTACTGCAGGCAAGAGGCAGACACACCTCTTCCTGAGACACAGACAACACAACAATTACCACAGCCACTCTTGCATTATCATTTCATATCAGCTCATTGCCAACTGCTAATCACCCACGACTCACTATGGAAAACATTTTCCAGGCTCTCTTCACCTCACTGGTGCTGAGAGCTGCAAGGTTAAGATGGTCTCATCATTGACTATGCCAACCCTCAGTGAAAAAAGTCCAGCCATTGCATGCTATCTGAATAGAAACTAATAGCTAGGGACATTCAACTTTTTTAACCAAGTCTGCACTGCACTTGTACGTAACTTATTTTGTTAAAGAAGAGGTGGGGTGAAATTATGTCTCCTTCTGAATTAAAAAAAAAAAAAAAAAAAAAAAAAAAAGCATAGTTATCCCTCTAGGAACCAGGCAACTCAAGAGGTGGGATAGCAAGTGCCTAATGTTGAGGGTCAGCAACTTATTCTTACCTGTGGTTAAGAGAAATCTGAAGTTGCAACCTTCCCTCACAGGTGCTTGGTTAAACACGATGGTGCTGAGCTAACATGAGTGGCTGTTCATTCACACCACTCCTGCCATCAACCCAACTGTGACATTCCTCACTGAGACATCACAAAGGACAGGAACCAACCAACACTGTCTACCTGAAAGTTAAAATACTTCACCTAAATTCACATTTCAGGCCTTAGTTCTGACCCCAGTTAAAGTTGCATGTTGAAACAATTAGTAAAACAAGTTCAGGTAAATCACCTTCATGGCTTAAGTTGTTTGGTACAGGAGAACCACTCACTGATAATTCAGTTACCCCTTTTCAGCAGCAACTCCTATGTCAAGGGTAGGAAAGTCAAACAACCTGGAAATTCTGCAGCCTGTGACTACTGACCCACACTTTCACCACACTGCTGTAGCCATGAGATGCAGCTACTTTGTGCTGCCAAGCACTGTTCTTTTTAATGGTATCACGAATTATTTCAAGGAATGGAGTTCAATGCAATCTCTCACATCTTAGTAGTGACTGTGTCCCCTGCAGAGATGCAGCATCCTGCTGCTTTCCCATTTCCTGAAGAGCACACCCCAGCAGATATTCCCCTCTGGGTTCCCACTGCATGAGGGAACAAATGCACACCATCGGATTATTCTTACAAAACACTTCAATCTTCAAACTGCAAAATCTCACCCAAATGTGTATTTTGCTTGTCACTCCTTTTATTCTGTTTTCATAGGAAGGAAGTAATAATAAACAAATTACTGCACAAAAGCATGTGAGCTCTGGCAGGCAGTTTCAAAGCTATTGACAAAAACCAGTCTATTCACTGCAAGCCTCCTACTTTTACAATCTCTCTGATCAGGATGCAGATTCAATGGTTTCTGATGGAAAAATACCTAGTGGGCGTGTTCCATTTCCAGAGACAATGGTTTGCCATGCAGAGCTTTTCTCTTCCTCTATCCCTCTAGTCCCCTGCCTTTAGTTTCCATTTTTATTAAAGATCTGAGGATTCTGTTCTGAAATACCACAGTAATACTTCAATTCCACAAAACCTACTTAAAAAAAAAAAAAAAAAAAAAAAAAAAAAGGAAAGAAAATTTAAAAAAGGTGTGGGAGGGGAAGAAGCTTTTAAGGAAGGCTGGGACCTTACTAAGTACTATGTAGTCAGGGCAGGCTGCTTCCCACGGACAAGTCCACATTATATGGAGCACACATGGTAGTGAATGTCAGCAAGAATCATGTTAATCAGTTCAAAGAGATCAGATCTAACAAGGGACTCTAAGAATTTCAGATTTCATTCTGGAGTAAGAGGCTAAACACAGCAGACTGTGCAATAAATGCTGCTGAGTCCACAGCCATTCACATGCCAGATGAGGGCTGACTCTCTCGCATTAGCAAGTCCTTTTGCTCCCTGCTCTTCCAACTATGACAAGGCTTTTATACATGAGCCACCAGGAACATAAAAAGAACATGTGAAAACTCACAGCAGAGATCACATCTTCCAGTGTGTGCATCTCACAATAGCACTGACCACAAGTACAGTTTCAGTACCATTCGCAGGCCTCTGACAAAGCAAAATTTCCATGTTTTATGCAGAGCTATTCCAGTCACGGATCAGAATCTCATTAAAACAACACTCTCATTGTCCTCTTTAACAGCATTGTTCATAAGGAATGGAAGAATTATCCACAGCAGTTTATTTATCAATATTTCTCTTTGGCTCCCAAAAGCATGTTCCTGCTCTCCCATTGCAACTGAACTTAATTGATGAAGTAGTCTGAGATTTAAGACATACTCCAGGTCTGAGACCAAATTAGAAGACCTCTCTCATATTTCTGAAAGCTGTTTAGTTAATTTGTTTGGTTTGGACTGTGTTTGGGTTTTTGGGGTTTGTTTGTTTTTTTCCTTTCTTCTTTTCTGTTCTATGACACTTTAATGCTCTACCAATTAAAGCATATTTCTAGCCATAGTCTGTCCTTTCCTTGGCTCTCCAGGACACATTCTCTGGAAGGTGTTCCCCAGCCCTTTTACAGTGACAAGTGTTCTGCACCTGGTGAGCCTCACCTCTCTGGAGAGATGTTTGCAGCCACAGCATCTACACATTCAACCATGGGGATGAGCAGGCAGAAAAGGCTGAAAAGATAAATGCAGCAACAACAGAAAAGAAAGAATTCTACCAGTACAAAGGCCATGGCAGTCCAATTATCCTGGCACTCTTCCTAGCATTTCAGAGTTACAAACACTGAAGACATAAAAAGGCATTTTTTAAACTGTAGTGCATAATTTTGAGATTTTCCTCTTTCTCATCATCCTCATAGATCATCAGTGAGAATCTAACACAGAGGAGTGGTGGTCAGGCAGATACTTCCACAACATTACTTGTGGGTTTTTAGACAATTGTATGTGTATGCAAACCTGTTTTGGCTGTTCGGCCATTTCAAGAAATGGGCATGAAAAACAGACTTTATTCAACCACATAGATAGTGATTCTAAAGAGGAAAAAAACCTGTCTATTTCAAATTATAGTAACTGAAGCTGGCAGAATTTAATTTATGTTTCTAAAGACCTGTAACACAGAAGGAAAAATATGTCACGAGGCAAAATTATATTATCTATCAGTGGAGATCAGCAGTATTAGATGGGATACAGAATAAGCTACCTGCCATTTTGAACTTTATCTTTCCCCCAGGTTTGAAACCTGTGGGGACACTCCAACCTATCACACAACAACTCTTCACATTAGCTAAACCAGATGTGTGACTTCATTACTATAGGAAAGAAAATAAAATCCAATTTAATTCATGCCACATTATTTTCAGATTGATTTTTACATCCATTTTGCTGGGGAATCCAAAGTTCAGAGCTCTCGCAATCCCATCTCTGTCCTCCAAACATGCATATGTATACACACCACCAGAGGACTTTTTCCACTTTTGCAGCTTTTCTTTGTTTCAACAACAATCTGGATGGAGAAATAACAAAGCTCACTCCTCCCTCCCCAAATGATCTGCTTTTAATCACAAGTAACATTTAAAACAGACATTAGAAAGGAGAGGCTGCCCCTTTATAATTATGGAGCTTGATAATTACCTGGTGACTTGTAACAGACCCATTCTCAATGCATCTTCCTTCCTCTCTCCCTTGATAATGTAATCTAATCTCTTGGCTATGCTTTCATCTGGCATCCAATGCTGCACATTGTTTATCAAACAACAATCTTTTCTTAGGTAATGACAGAACAAAGGCAAGGAAGAGCAACTATGGTAATACTACAGCACTTACCACTTCAAAAGTAACTGAATCGGTTTGATTTACACTGCTCCACGCTTTTTCTCCTCTTTTCCATCCAGTATTATCTCCTCTGTGCAATACCATGACCTGCCTCCACCCTTTGCTGGACACTCTCTCTATATTTACACCTTACAGAAGCTATTGTGCAAATTGTCAACAGTGGAAGTCAAAACTAAAAACACACCAGAAAGATGAGATATTCCACATATGTCTTCATACTCAAAAGCACAGACATTTTCTATGACATTAAAATCGTGTGCCTCAAGTTCCTTTCCTATCACTAAATCATAGCAGTAACATGCAATGACTATTTAAACACAGATCTTAGTCCCTCAATAGCACATTCAGAAATCCTGATAAGACCTCTAAACAAAAATTTCTCAAATTTCTTTTATACCTCAACGTTGATTAGATATCAGGCTGCAGAAGCTTTTGCTTTGGATTTTCTGGGGCCAATGATCCTGTTTTCTAAAGATGCCTGTACTTCACATTCCCTGAGTGCCTTAATTTCAGTAATTCCTCACATCCACAAATCAAAACAGGATGATCCCTGCAAACATCCCACCTATGCAAGGTTCAAGACAACAACTGTGATGTAGTGAAGAATGATGGCCCCAAACCTCCAATATTTTGACAGTTCACAACTACAAGGACAACCAAGGGCAGCACAGGGGTAAAAAATCTGCCAACAGCAATTAGCAGCTTGGAATCAAAATCAGGCAGAAACAGCTGGGTCCATCTGTATAAATGGTATCTGCAGATCTAAAATAACACTAATCAGTGAATCCCAAGCCTGATCATTCTCATGACGTGTCTTTTGCCACAGAAAAATGCAAAACAGTTATAAAATAGATTCAAGTAAAGGAACAAGTAAAGGACTATAAGGTATGCAGTTGTTTAGTACAATATTAAAGAAAGCTTTAAGATTTTTATACCAAAAGAAACTGACTACATGCATTATTATAAAAGAGAGCCCTCAAGTACCACTCTCAGAGTCACACCCTTGTATTTATAACTCATTATCAAAGCATAATAGCTTTATGGTGTGTGACACTGACCCAAACTAATACTAAGATAATGATAATGCACTCCCCCTGTGATTTGAACAGGCTCAGAGAGAAATTCCATCTTCCCTGAGCATAATTTAAAGCACACAGCTCTGGTGATGCTTTCTGAAGACACAGCACAAACACCTACTACTTAAATAGGTATGAACCAATGAAGGACTGAGGTTAGCAAGTCAAAAACCACAGAAAAATGTGGTTGTGTGGGTGTGAGGATGCTGCCAAGCTGTGATGCTATTGCAGTCTCTGACTAAAAACACTAATCTAACAGTCAAATCTGGTCAAGGCCAGAGCTAAAGTAAGGGTAAATAGGGTAACAGCATGGCAAAACAAGTGTGGGATTGGTATACTCTTCCATAATACTATAGAAAATTCTCACAAATTTTTTCATGCTTAATTTGTGAAGTGACAAAACAAATAAAAAAGTTGTTATAAAAGTAATTGTTATCCTCCATCACAGTATGACTTCAGAGGCCTTTGCAGACATGCACATGGTTACATGCAAGTTTAGGGGAACAAGCCAAAAAGATTTAGGTGAAAGCTCTGCTGACAGGACAGGATGCAATGAAATTAATACCTAAATTAGTTATCACAGTACTCCCCCCATATGTAGTGGAAGTTGCTGTGACAAAGAACAGGTGTGGAGCTTTGGCTCAACAGCCATGGACAACTTTCCATGACAGATCTACTGCTTCTGGGACCATTTACACTGTCTTCTGCCACCAGGGTCATGCTGGAGGTGAGAGGAGCTGTGCCACATCCCATCAATCCAGCACACATAACCTGCCTCTATGCATTTGCTATGGGAAGAGACCTTAGATGTGCTGTCCTTCCCATGCTTTCCTGCTCTGGCCTCTTCTGCTTAAGGCAGGGAGGGAAAAAGGGATAAAATGGGTCACTCTGAGAAGTTTTTAAATACACAGGATAGATCCTAACCCAAGGATGCTAACAATTTAATTTCTTCCCAATCATTTGATAACAGCAATGAATAATTAGATGGATTGCACTGTTCCTAATGGTGTTTATTTTTAAGCAGCTACATCACCCAGTCAGGATGGCAACAACTGGGCTGTAATTTGGTCTTAACATCCTTGCACCTGAACCTTGCAGTACCATCCTCTCCTGGCAATTCCATGTAGATCCTCCCTGCCAGAACAGTGGGTCATGACAAGGAACCCAGGATGATTCAAACCCAATTAATTTGTGTACCAGTTCAATTAATGCAGCCCTCTGACTAAACACATTTCTCCACACCCCGTGGGAGCTCTGCTCTGCTGTTTTTGCCACTGTAGTGTTTATCAAAGTGAAAAATTAAAACTGCTCACAGCAATCACTGCCATACAGTGTCACTGCCTGGTGTGCCTCACTGAGATCCAGTTTATCTCTCTGCAATCCCATTCCAGGTCAGACAAACACATGGATTGCCCTGCTTTGAAGTCAGCTAGCTCTCAAATTGAACTCCAGCTTCTCACACTACTGCAGATAACAAAATAGTTTATACAAGAACTGCCAAATCATCTGTCAATCAAAAACGCCACAATTCTTACTAAGTACCCAACCCTTGTCCAGTTCACTGGCTGCTACCTATAATAAGCTCAATTTTGGAGCAGTTGCAAATATTAAAGCACCTATTTTTGCATCTAAATCCATAGCATTTTAGCAGCTCCAGTTTCAGGTTGGTCTCAGGCAGAGCTGACAGGGTGGGAAGGCAGCAAACACTCTACAGGAGCTCTGCTGCTGCAGAAGCAAAGGGGAGGAAGGAGAAGTACCCAGAGCACATCTTCGACTCCTTTCCATAATTCCATAATTTAGAAAGTCTCTTAGTGATGACACAATTTCCACAAACATCACCTATCCAGCAAATCACCATTACTCTTTGCAACCAATAAGGCTGACAATAATTCCTGGTAATCACAAAGGTTAACAAATCTGCAATATTATTGGACAGCTCTTCTCTAAAAAAGAAAAACCAGGAGTGAATCACAGCCATTTTATCAGCCATTAATTAACCCAGACAATAAGAAAACTGCATTAACATTCCCATTGCTGATTCACACCTTTCTTAACTTCTGTAATGCAATCTTAGCACAAATACTACCTATATTTGATTATAAAAGTCAGACTATTATTTTACAAGAGAACGTTTATCAGTCAAAGTGTGTGGTTTTAAAAAAATAAAATTGTAGTTACTTTCTCTGTTTTCTAAGAAAGTACTGTAACAGCTGAATAAGGAAAAGTTATTTTAACCTCCAAAGGCTATTGTTCCCTTTTTTCTCCCAAAAATTGTCTGGAGCCAGACAACACAAGGCTGCTGTGCCCTGGGCTAGAATGGAAGGGGGAGGAATGATAGGAGGGGGGTGCCTGTTTACAATTACTCCATTCCTGTTTTTAATGAATCTTTCTGAATGACCACTAAGTGCAGGTTTTGTTCTTTGGAACAAGGGAGCTATTACTGGAGGACCAAAAAAAGGAAGGAAAAGGGAAAGCAAACGGAAAGCTGCCAAACTCCAGGGTGTTTCAAACACTTCAGCTGCATGTCCCGGAGGTAATCTGCTCCACAGGCACAAGGCTGTCCCCACACATTTGCAGCCTCTTTTCTTCCCTCTCCCTTGACATGCTAAAATGAGACAGCTGAGATAAGGGGGGGGCAGGAGATAGAGCTAAAGCTCTTTCTTAGGCTGGTAAGGTTGTAGTGCATCAGACCTTCTTCTTCAAGAGCAGGCTGAATAGGACACTGAGCAACCTGGTCCAGTGGATGGTGTCCCTACCTTGAAACTAGATGATTTTTAAGGTCCCTTAAACAAGGCCATGACTCTATGATTTAGATATTATTTATTACATATTTTAGATTTACTTCTTACCATATCTCATTTCTTACAAGCACAAGGAGGAGTCAATCTCCCGTTAACCAAAAAATATCGTAAGGACGGTCAACACATTTTCACTCAACAAAGCTTTTTCATAAAATTTTATGGCACAGTCATATAAAAATGGCACTACGTGGGGGTTTTTTGTGTGGTGTGGTTTAAACACAGTATTGACACAGATTTAAAGAAAGCTCCTTACAGCCACAGTTTGAGTAATGCAACTGCATCAAACTTACACCAGCGAAACCATCACGTACCTCAGTAAATTACCAAGTTTTGCTTCATGCATTACTGAACCTGACATCAATCTACTTTATTGAAAATTTTGCTTAGAAGAAAATAGTTTTCATCTAATCATCAGCAAAAAAAAGTGCAGCCCTCTCTGACTTGCTAAATGGCAGTCCATTTATAAAGCTGGCTGGGGGTGGACAGTTTCAATTAGTTAACTGTTCATCATCTCTGACATTTGTTTATTTACAAAAGGTACTGGTCTGCTACTGTGTGTGAAACTATCCAAGCTGCACCAGGATGTTAGAAAATCATGGCTGGGATCTGTCTGTAGTACTGGTCCTTACTACACCATTTTTGTAGCTCAAAAGCTGTCAAATAGATCTGGGCATGTAAAAACATAACTTGTGCATGCCTATACTCTGCAGAAGTATTTGTACCTACAAGTACATGTTAATATTCACCTGCTGCATACAGGGCAAAAGTTCTGCATTGCTTTTCTGCTTGCCTATTCACACGGTACAGAAAGAGTTTTTATTTTTGTTCCAGTTAATTGGTAGCATGGCAAAAAATCAGCCAAAAAAATTTCAATTTACCTTCAGAGTAAAAGGTTGGATTTTTAAAAATGTATCTATAATATTATTTCTATTTTGTGATAAGTAGCAGAGCAAGAGAAAGCTTTTCTTGCACAAAATTAACTGGCATGCACACATGGGATTCCTACCCTGCAAAAGCAAAATAATATATATTATTTCACATTTTGATTAATCCCATGTGTTTTTGCTACAGCTCACCATGAAGGATTTGACATTATTTCCACAGCCAACACGATAAAACCAATAATAAAAATAAAATAATAATAAAAAAGCCTGCAACAACATATTTCCTTATAAAGAACTGCATAAAACTGCTGCAAGCCAGAAAATGAGCAACCATTATTATACAAAAATTACCTATTTAAATGTGTCATTTCACACACACTTTTGTCAGAGAGGAAATATTACCTGTGTACTCTCCATCCTTGAAGCTGAGCATGTACTTACAAATTTGGAACCACCATGACTCATCTGATGACAAGAAGTTGCATTATTTACACTTTTATATATGGCAACCACATTTTATCCTTCAGGTTCCCTGCCATGGTGGCTGGAACACACATTTTCCTTGAGAGGCAGCATATGACTCAAATCCAGATGGGCAAATTACCATACATTTGCTGCAGCAAATAAAGAATGTGCTGTGCAAAGAAAGAGTTATCACAACTTGGCTGCTGTTTGTGTGTCAAAACCTTCAGTCTCCACTTGGTGAGGACCCTCCAAACTCCAGGAAGCAGAGTGTGAGTAATACAATAAACTTCACAGACTTAGATTAATTTTAAAACACAGACATGACAAAACACATTTATATACTATCTCTTCTTAAAATCTGGACAATTTTATTACCTGAACAAATAGAAAATCCCCAGTGTAATCTGGCTAAGATGCTTACCTCAGTGACACTGCATGGCAGTGATTGCTATGAGCTATTTTTCTCTTTGATAGCTTTTTGAAGTCAGCTCTTTCCCTGTTAGTCACCAGGTTATCCACTCAATGTAATTATCTCCTTCAACTTATAAGGAACACAAATGGATATTTTTATTCCATCTTTGCTGCCCATTCACTTTTGCCTTCTTTGTAATTAGCCAAGTTTAAAATTGCAATGATAAAAGCCATGTTCCCTTATGGGAGAGTGGCTGAACTCCCCTGAAGGACTGATGCTGATCTGAGCCTCCTCCACAGCACCGTGTGGCCACTGGCCACATTGCTCCATCCCAGAGCAAAACAGCAAACTATTTTTATATCACCCCCACACTGCTCAGCATATACCTTAAAACTCTTTGTTTGGGTTTTGATTGTTGCTGTACTCAGAGCAGATATTTTCAATGGCACTGGGCCATCCATAAGTAATCCCTCAAACAAATACTTTGTGCTTGGGAAATTGCTGGCAGGACCCTGTAACACACATACACAAAGGAGAAAAAAATCAAGCTGCAGCTACCCATGCAGGTCTGGTTAACTTCCAGCATCTGCCTTTATAACCTTTCATCAGATTCTGTGTAGGTTTTATTTCTGAAGCTCAAAGGAAGAGCTACCTGCAAGGAAAAGCAGAGAGTTTATCCCACAGCACACTGCTGACAGAAGGGCAACTTGGGGTCCTCACTCTTGGCACTGGCAGGGACAGGTTTTTCCTGTTCAGTGCCTAGTGTGGTGCTGATCCATCAGCACAGCTCCCAGTAGCCTTCCTGCATTTACTAACATAAATAGCCAATCCACAGCCCAGACACTTTCCATTTGGATGATGAGAACAGTTTGTGGTAGCAGGAGGATGTTATTCTGTGCACAGATCAGCCACCAGAAAACCCTACCACAGATATGTAGCCTGTGGATTGCACTACTATTTGCAAGGCAGCACAGAAATTATTTCTTTTAAGACTTGGCTTCTTTTTCTGCCCCTAAGGAGGAATGTGGTGCAGTGGTTACCAGCATCACAACCAAACACAGACTTCTCTCAAAGTCTGGGTGACTAAATGGATGCTATTTAAGAGCTCTGGTGCAGCTACAATTAGACCTCTGCTCCTCCACAAGCATCTAATACGACCACAAGCAACATCTCAATCATGTCCTTTGCAAACATGGTGAGCGTTCCCTGCTTGCCTTCTGTCTGCAGTGCTGTGCCATGACAACCATAAAATCCAGACAGCTTACATCCTTTCAAGAAACTAAGATTTTTCTGGATCCTTTTACCCTGTTCTTTGCTACAAATGACAGTAGGGGGACCTCAGAATTCCCAGCTCTTTCCTCTCCCCAAGCCCAAAGTCCAGCTTCGTGCTTTGCAGACAAGACATCACGAAGGATGGGGCTGCAGCTACTCAGAAAGCAGTATGTTGTCCAGACTACCCAAAACACAGAGAAGATGCTTGCAGAACTTTGTGATAAGCTGATTAAATTTGCTGAGCAAATATATTTTTCATGGCCAAATCTAGGTGAATCCTCCCAGGGAAAGCAATCCTCCTGTTTGGATCATCACCAATGCTCCAAAGATAAAGAGCCTGGAGTTTTTCAGAGACTTGATTTAATCTAGACAAATTATGCCTTTTTTTTTTTTAATTCTCAGAATCATCTGCAACATTGTTGTGAAAACTTAAAGAGACAAGAACTAAGAGCAAGCCCAGAATGTTTCAGTCAAATTGGCTAATGTTGGACATTATTTCTTTAGGGGTATACAGATTTGGTACCACAGCAGTCAGAGAACTGGAAAGAATTGAGGCTTTTTGGGTTTTTTTTTTTTTTGGCTTTGCTTAGCTCACATCATTCAGAAAAAGGTACAGCTACATCAGCAGAAAGTCTCCACCAAGAGCCTTCTGCCAACTTAGCCAGAAAATGCAGTTCTTGGACATTCAGCTACACCAGCACTGTCACAAATGTGCAAACCCTGCCAGCAGACCAGGTATGAACAGAGCTCCAGGCAGGCAAATCAAACCTCATGCACAGGGATGATGTATTGCCAAGTTACTTAAATTTCTGTGAATTCAGGTTTGTGTCATTTGATTGAATTTCTTTTCAGCTGAGGTCTGCACATGCAGCATTGCTACTGCTAGCAATTGCCAGCTGACACTTCTCTGGGAAGCACATCTTGTGTGGAGATTAAAGAGAAGGCAGGAAACAAGGGTATCTTAAAAGGAAATTCCCCACATTTTTTTCCCCTCAGACTATAAAACAGGACTAAGATGATCTCAGGATTAAGCACAAGATATCTTTGCTGTGTTACTTACAGACCAGGTGAAAACTGAAGTGAAACTGGGAGTACAAAAACACAAGATTGGGTTTTTATCTCCAGTATTTTCATCAGAAATTTTAACTGGCAAATATGTAAAGCTATACCTAGCAGCTTGAATTTGAAGGAGAAAAAAAAAATATCCTCCCATTTCTTACCTTTCCTACACATTTTGGAATGTAAGAAACCACTTCACACACTGTGGAGAGCAGTGGTGTGCCTATACAACATGGTAAAAAATAATTAAGAGGCAAAGAAAACAGAACCAGTGATTCAGCCCAGTGTCAATTTTGTGACAAAACAAATAAACAACAAATATAAACATTATCAGAGGGCTTACAATCCCTTAACGGAGGCTAAATATCTTCTATTAATTTTAACAGTCATGTAAAAAAAAAATCACTATTACTGTTATCTCTAATCTTTCTCCTTCTCTAGAGACTCAAAACAAATTTCAGAACTAACCAGATGGTCAGTAAGCATTAGCAAATGACTTTTAATAATAAAATCTAATTAGTTCTGACCTGATTTCCATCATGCATTATCAGCTTTGGCCATCATAAGAACTTTGCAGTCTCACAACCACCACAGACAAAACTTGGACATGAAGTCTGGTGGAAATCTTCACTCCCTGGGCTCCCCATGGCCCCCTGATTTTTTGCAAATGGGATTTTTATTTTAAATGGGACTAAGAGACATATAAGGAAATTTGTACTTGCATTAATAGCTCGTTTGTTATGAAGTTTTCACTTCCTTTTAACATTAACACATTCTGCAGATTTGCTATTCCATGTGACAGTATTTCAGGCTTCCTGGCAGAGCACTCCAGGTGCAGAGCAGATTCCTTGCTGAAGCCACAATTTTCCTTTTATGCTTTGCTAGAGCCAATTCAAGCCAGAATAACAAAGCAAAGAAATAAAACCATTGCAGAGCTGTCATTTAAAAACACAGATTTTTAAAAGGCTTTAGGGGTATCATTTATGAAACACAAAGAGATTTCCTTCTTTAGCAGTGTTCCAACACATTACTCCTTCGTGCTTACTCCAAGACATGAATGCACTTGCCTAAAATGTCAGTGAGGTATTTATACAAAGGCAACTCTTCAGAAACCTATTATTGTGAATACAAAACAGGAAGTACAGTAATTCCACCAGTATATGTTAAATAATGCTCAGTATAAACTGTGCTCTTCAATTAATAGGCAGTGTTAATCCCTCCAGGGGAAAGGGAGATTTGAAGTGTGAACTGAAAATACTGACTCATGATAAAACCTGTGAGTATTTTTCCCACAAAGTTTTTTGTTTTGTTGTCTTGTTTTCCATTAGGGGGATTTTCTCCCTCTCCCCTCCTAATAGCAGAGAGGAGAAAACAGAAGATAGAATTTGGAAAATAAATGAAAAAAAAAAAAAAAAAAAAAAAAGCTCAAAGTTCAATGACACTGTAAAGTGAAAAAATGAAAATATAATAAAATAATAGTACAATAAATGCTTAATGATACTTCAAAATGCATGAGATACTTTCAGTTCTCATGCTCTCAGTAACTAAACTTTTAAATAACTGTGTTACATGAAAGGTGCACCTCTAGGAAACTACTCCATTGACAACTTGAGCACAGCTGTACTGGTTTGCAAATGTCACAATTATTTAAAACAGAATGTAAATAAAAAGAGCATACAATACTGAACAATCTTCAGCCACTTAACTGATATTCCACAAAGAAATAATTAAACTACAAATAGAAAGTATTAAAAAAAAAATCTTTCCATTTAAGCATTAACCACTATGAATTAAAGAAACTTAAGGTGTTGTTAAAAAAAAGAAACTGATTAATAAAAAACACATACTCCACAGTGAGACACACACTCCAGGTATAAAATCAATGTTGAATAAGAAAATATTTTTAAATAGACAGATCTCTAGAACACTAGTGAGACAACCTAATCAGCAGTTTGCTCTTTTCAAAACATCCACAGATGCTTTAAAAAAAAATTTTGAAGAGCTTCCCAAGTCCAAAGACCTGAAACAAACATCCTCTGCAAATCCCAGACAGACAGAAATCAAAGCTCCTCTTTTGTAAGGTCTGACAAACCTGTATCTATTTACACATCTGTAAGAACATCTCTTCTGACACAACTCTGCCACAGTCTCTCTTCCCACTTTCTCCTACAGGCACAGGATTTGGAAATCTCTGCACAAGTTAAGAGATGGAACTTTGCTTTGACTGCCATCTGCTGATCCCAAGCTTTGGGAAGCTGAAGAGTAATTTAAAAACGTGCACAAAACTTTCAAAGTGTTCAGTGTGTCTTCTTCCAGTTCTTGGTAACAAAGAAATTAGATACCTAGAGATAACAGGTGTCTTTGTTTAAAGAAATAAAATTAGACCAAGTGTCCAGATATTTGGCATCCTTAGCTAATTTTCAGATAAGGAGACACAGAAAATTTAAGAGTTTCATGTGCATGAATGACTGTTGAAATAAAATCATGTAATGCCCAGGACCATTGTGACAGTAAGAAACAGAGAATCAGGTGCAACAACTGCTCCTTAGATAAAAGGGAATCACGGTTGAAGCAACTACTAAAAAACCCAAGGAAAATAGAGAATAATAATAGACTACCTTTATATTGTCCCAAAAGGGAGAACACCACAACAGCCCATCTTACCACAAAAATATTTGATATTATAAAAAGTCTTTGTTTCATCATACCCCAATGAAACAAACACACATACATAAAAGAAAGCAAACTCACTTTCAGGACCCTGGCATTTGTTGTTTTGTTTCTTTCAAGACAGCATATACTTGGTGAAGGGTTGAATGATGTGAATACAATTACTCCAATCACTCCTTTGGAAGAGAACACACTGTGGATGAGGACAGGATGTGAAATGGGTTTTTTCCTAATCCAGAATGTTTTTTATCAGTACAAGACAACATTTAGATACATCACTACTGCTCAAAGGTGAAATTGAAGCGGCAAGATTTACTCTCATGTTGCATACAAGAACATTTCTTCTGGCAAAACCAGCTTTATCTGGTGCACCTACAAAAGATGTCTGTGCAGCCTGTCCATGTGCAGGAAGTTATCAGCCCAGGGCATCAGGACCATCTGGCTGAGAAAGCACCAGGTTCATTTTTACTCTCTCCCTCATCTCTGGTGAGGTGGGAGAACTTTTATATCCCACAAGCTTTTTCTTAATTTTTTCCTTCAGCAAAGCTTAGTACTTTCACTCCATTATTATATGAGAAAAGTAGAAAAACAAGTGATTATAAGAATAATTATTTAGTTATATTATATAAATATGTTATAATCACATGAGCTGATAATGTTAAAACTCGAAGGGTTCAGAATTGCCAAAACAAGCATTGTCTCAGCCCTGTTTGTATGCATGGTGTATTTCTACCTAATCAGATACTGACTTTAGTCACCCATTTGTAGTTTCTAAAATTCAAATTCTGCAAACATTCAAATCCACACTGAACCATACAGTAAAGCATATCCATAAATTATTCCAGTGTCAGAAAGAAATGCAATCCTCAGTTTATGGGAAAATAAAATGTTTTGAGCATGGACTGAAGGAGTTCCAGGTTAAGATCTTCTGTATCACTATTTTTATGAGTAAGATCCACATGAATAAAATGCAAACCCATGGAAATCCTACCACAGAAGAAAAACAAAAAACCAAAACAAACCAGGCTGCCATTTGAATAATGAGTTTGCATTTCTCTGAGAGCCCAAAACTTTAGGTGGCATGCCAGGTACACAAATTCTGGCGATTCTGAATTAAACCACAACTTTTCTTCTCTTAGAACAGTACTAATTAAAATCATTTATTTCCAAATGTCTTCTCTGTCTCAGAAGGTTAATGGTTCCAATTAATATTTTTCCCTTTCCAAGGGCCTACATTATTTATGTTCTGTCACAGCATTGCTGGCAGATGACGTCAAAATATGCCTTTGTTGTGGAAATGTGTCTGCTTAAATAGTTTCTTTATTTGTGATGTGGCATCTCCTGTAAAACATACTCTGTTTTCACATGAAAAACAAAGGCAGGACAGAGTCCTATTATCTACAAAGCCAGTAAATGGTCTTGCACATGATCTAAATCCTTCAGTGGTGGCTTCTTTCCTTTCTCTACCCTGTTTGCTGCAAAGTAACTCAAGGTAACCCAGAAAAAGAGGAAACACAAGACTTCCCCTTCAGCCATAATTCTGAAATTCCTTCACAGGCAGAGGGGTTGCACAGAGGGAAGAATTTTGAGCTCTGTGAATGTTAATCAGCAATTTCTGGAGAAACAGTGACAGAACTGCACCTAATGCCTCAATTACAGTGCCTACAGCAATTACAGCTCTTTCACTTTGTTTCCATCACTCTTGCTCATGATGCACAGAGGAGACAGAGACCTTCAATAAGAAGGTGTCAGTCTTTTATAGGCAGTACACTGCTGTAACTGCAGCAAGGAGCACAACCTATTTCCCTGTCACTGATTCTTTGCACTATTCCATCCCTTGACAATACTTTTTTCTGGAGAGCAGGCAGATGGTTCGAGCAACATCATAAAATCCCTCCCTGCTGGTACACAGAATCAAACCATCATTTAAGAGTGATATCCTCTGAATCCTGTCCTTCTGGGTGAAAAATGAGGTTTGCACTGCAGATCCCCTGGGAAATGTATTGTTTCTAAGTACAGGTGGGGAAGCTCAGAGGAGCACAAGGAATAGGAATCAATGGGGAAATCTAGGATGAAGTCAAGTTACATTTCCTCACACCCACTCAAATGGAATTGTTAGTGCATGAAGACAACAGAGAATCTCATACATCAGATCAAACTAGTACTTAAGCACTAAAACAGGTATTTAAAGACTTTAACACACTTCAACATTAAATGCATGAAAGAACAGTGTTTCAATTTTATATACGTAAAAAAGAGAATTTTGTAAGCTAGCAGAGGGTATTTATATTCCTTAATAAAACTAAAATAAATGGCCATTTTATAGGTGCAGGAACATGTTCCAAGGTGTGTGTTTGCCAATTACACACACCCCACATGCTGACTGATGAACACACACACCCTGGCGTGTGTTCTTGCTTACATAGCTCACGTGCCTCCCTGTTAAGTAATGGAATAAGACTTGCCTTGCAAACTGGCTAACACTGCCTCTCCTCGCTTGGTGACTTCTGCAGAAAGCATTCACTGCTAAGAAAAACAACTCCTGAAGCACAGCTAAGCTCTCTGCAGTCTGAAGAAGACTCACTCTTGCCTGCAAGAACCAATGCTGTGATCCCTCCATTTTCTGTGCCACTCTCAGGAGCGTTTTCCCCCAGACTGGAGTGGCACTCAGCACTTCTCTTGTGCATTGCTGCCTACTGTAAAGACACAGCCCTCCTTACAGATTGCTTTTATTCCTACCACTTGGTAAATCTCCATAACTGCCTGTTTCACTGTTTTCCTCTTTATAAACAGATTGGAAGGCTTAGGCTCTCCACACATCAAGGTACGCTGTTATACAAACTTCCTTTAGAATGATCATTCTCCTTAAGAATTTTTTTTTAAAAATTTTTGCTTTGCTTCTACTTGCTTATTTTGCACCCAAACTTACACCAAAAACAGTGCCAGTTCTTGTTCTCCCTTTCCTTTCCAGAACCAATAAACAGTGCAAAGGAATACAAATTCCTTCAAGCTCATGATATTGTGTGATGCTTTATCTCTCATTCCTCTGTTTCTCTGTTTTCAGTAAGAGTCCAACTGTGCTTGTCAGGATCTGTCTGTAGATAACAGCATGCACTGGCAGGGGAGAGGCCTTTCCTGCTACCTCTCTATTGCAACACAACACAGACCCCTTCATCTCCATCTATTTTTTCTATATAAAATTTACTCCTCCTTTATGAGGTTTAATACCAGAGAAATTATGTCATATGGGAGCCCTAATTTCTAATGATAGAGTTATTCAAAGTAACAGGGATGGTAAAGAACTGCCCAAGACTCTCAGGAGACAGCAACTGGATAATGTTTAATGTATGTAAAGGCAAAGCACAGAACATGGGAAGTTCAGGATGTGCCGTGAGATGAATCATTACCACTTCAAGTCTTAATAGACAGTGATGAAAACTCCAGTTCTTGACAGAAGTCAAAGAAGCAATTCTGGTGTTAAAAATTCAAAACTGCTAATAAATGGACAAAGACCAAACCAGAAAACATCATTGTCCACCCACACAAACCCATGGTGAACTTTGGTCCCTTTCTGTCCAAAAGGATGTAATAGATCTGGAAGAGGTTCAGAGGAGGGCAACAAGGATGATCAAAGGCATAAACCAGTTTCTGTTTAGGAATAGCTGACTGTCCTTTCATTCTGCATGGAACAATATCAAATGATCAACACTCCCAAAAAAATTTATCTTTTCCAGCACTTGACTGGAAACAGTACTTCAGGAAGATGCTGTAGACAGCAATCAAAGTATTGTTGTAAAGTGTGCTCAAAGCACAAATACCTGGTTTATGCTCCTCTGTACCAGAAAACTTAATTTGCCATGGAGGGAATACCATTACATTTAAAACAAAGGAAGAAGTGACCACATCCTCTTTAATCAAATTCCTGAACTAGGTAAGAATATATAATGTATAACCCCAAAAGAAACAGTCACTTCAGATTTCCAGAACTGCTGAGTCCTGCCTGGCACCACTCAATCAAAATACCCATTTAACTTTCAGACCCTTTGATCTCAATCACCTTGTCATTTACACTTTTTTCTAGGTTATCCCAAAAAATATCACAAACTAACCTGAGTCTGAGTCAACTCTTACAGTTGCCTATACACTGAATCACACACAGCCTAAAACACACACAAAATTTTGTTATTATGTATATCCTATCCAACTCTGAGATATCCAGTGATTTAGCAGTCATCCACCAAGTTTGCATTGCTCATAGGAGATGTTAACATCTCAAAGGGACATGGTGAGCCCTAGCTTTGCACTGATGTGAAGAGCTTGACTGTATTTCAGCTTTCTCATTATAAAGCTGTGAGGTTCAAAGGTTTCCTAAACCTGAAATGAGAAGTGAAAAGGTCACAATCTTTAAGGGTGCAACCAAATAGTGGCAATGGTCATCTCATCCTCTCAAGCTGCCCTTGGTTCTGACTGACACTAAACCAGTGACCTGTATAAAGCTGGGCCTTCCATTTCACCATGACCTCCCTTTTTACTGGAACAGCTCTCTACCCTATTAGGGGAGAGATAACTATCAACAGTTAATATAGAAGTCACTCAACATTTTATATTATAAAATAATCCATTTAGTAGCTTATGCTATTCCGAGCTTTGACCTTCTTGTCCTTTCCAAGCTGGCTGGCTGCCTTAGACTGATTTGTTTTGTAATGCTCCAGTCAAAACATTTCAGCTGTTGCATGAGAAGGAGACCAGGAAAAATGTCGCTTTATTTACAGTTCTTAAAAATTAATAAAAATAAAACTCTTCCACCCTAACCTTTGGAGAGAGGTCTTGAGACCTGACCACATTACTGAGGACTTGAAACATCTCAATTTGAAAAGGCTTTGCAAGGCTTCTTGACATTTTGTAGATACATTTTCCAAATTTTGCCCGCTCAAACACTGATCCCACCAAGGCTCAAAGAGTCTGCAGCCCATGTTGGATTTTGGCTCCCAAAATTACAGCAGTGAAGCAACTTCTGCCCTTATTGGAGTTGTTTGAATATAGTCAAGCAAAAGCAGAAAGAGGACACCCAAATGAAAAGCCTGATATGAAGAGAGAACACACTGAAAACCAAGAGTCTGGACACTGGGGCAAAAGCACTCTTTGTTCTCAGAAAATACCCTGGGTAACAGGCAAAAGTCCCCAAAAAACCAGCAAAGGAGCTTAATGTTGTCAATTTATCACCTATTTTAAGCAAACAAGTTTTCTGTAGCAGACCCAGAGGATCCTGTACTGCTGATAACCACAAAGATCTCAGTATGACACAAAACTATGCAACCTGATAAATCCCCTTCAGAAACTAGTGATGGTTCACCTGATTTTAAACAGCATTAATCAGAGCTGCCAAAAGCAAGGAAATCTATTAAGGTAATTAGAGGTAATCATAATGACTTGCAAAAAAAGTTTTCTAAATGAATGCAATTTAATTAATTGTGCATAATCTTTAATTAATGTAAATAGAGACTGCATTATGATGCACACACAGATGAATGAATGAAGATCATAGCCAGTTCTTAACTCATGAGTGCTTGACAAACACAACATCCTCTATAATGCTATTTTAATATGGCATACACAAAAAGCTGGACAAACAGTGTGCATTTTGAATCCACAAAGAGGAAAGCTGGGCAGAAGACCAAGTGCAAAGCAAGCTCTAAATGTGCC
Source organism: Erithacus rubecula (assembly GCF_903797595.1). NCBI lineage: Eukaryota > Metazoa > Chordata > Aves > Passeriformes > Muscicapidae > Erithacus > Erithacus rubecula. The sequence continues at coordinate 64,080,935 of NC_136687.1, forward strand.
TGTGGCTACAGCCCAAGTGCCATAACTGCAGCCCTTCCTCGAACTTCTGCAGCTCTCAGTATGACACTTACATCCCTTCCAGAGTCACTCCCATAAATATTTAAAACCCAAGGTTGTTTGGAATGCCTGTCCTTTAACTATTACCACTACCCTAATGAAGTGAATTAAATATAACCAATACTCATACCATCCAGCACACTGACTATGGAATATGCCTTGCTGCATTTTGCTTCTCTGCACTTTGCTGTACTTTACACTTAGTCACAAAATTAGTGTTACATCTCTAGATAAAGTTTTTTGCTTTGTCACTAAATCTACATGAAGAATAGACTTGACCTAACCCAACACCGAGGAATTTACAGTCAGTCTATGTGTACTGCTTACATGCCCCTCATTTTTAGAGGCATTATTCATTTTAACCCCAGATGTTCCCATGTTATCTTAGAAATACAGGATCATTTCCATGTCACTGTTAACCCCCCCCCCCGCCCCTCCCCACAAAAGTAACAAAACAAAAAACAATCACAAACCTCCAAAACCACACCTGGTATCATAGTTACAGACACATTGAACCAGGATAGCATTTATACAATGGACATGAACCCCAGAGCCTTTCCAAGTTCCCACTGTTTCCAGAGGCTTGCCAGCACCCTGTGTACCTTAGCTGGACTCTGTGACCTCTAGGAAGGAGGTCTGAAGAAGAACAAACTTTGGCCCATGGCCTTTACCTTCCATCTCCAGAATGAAATAAATACACATTGATACCTTGAAGTAAATTTTCTGGCATGTGCTGCAGGGAAGTTTATAAAAGTCTAAGTGATGCTAAAGCACATGACTGAGCCAATGCAAGGAATGCTTTCCACTATAAACAACAAGAGAAGGGTGTATTGACTTTTCTGTTCTATTTGAAGTAAAACTATTATATTTTTACATACACTGTTCAAATGTATGTTTTCACAGACAAAATAAAACCAACTTGTCCTGGCCCTATAGAATATCTGCTAAAGGAGAAAATATGCAGCCCAGCAAGTTTTCCCTCCAACCTTTCTTTTCAGGCAAGTAATAAATCTTAAGTGAAAAAGTCACTGTGCTCTTCAGCTGTCACCACTAAGATTTTGTTTTTTAAAACCATAGCAGCCTTAAGGCTGATTTACTACTCAGCCCTCCACACTCTGACAATCGAATAGTTGGAAACAAAAATCACTTTTGCACACCTGGAAATATTTTATTTGCTGTGCTCATGAGAAAACAAAGTTTTCATCTGTGAGGAAGGAGGAGAGGGGGGAAAGGGAAGGAAGATAGGGAGATTCACGTGAACCTTAAAATCCAGTTCTTGACTTAAAGAGATACAAACATACATCCAAAACTACCTCTGCATTCTAAGAGTGGTCAGGATCTTTAGGGATCATGGATCCATTATGCAATCCAGCCTCAAAGCCTGGAGGTCTCAGCCCCCTGAAAATTTCAGCCAGTAAACAGCACTGCACATCAGCTGTGTCCATTCAGTCATTTCAGTTTGGCAGGTGAAAAGAACATGTAAAAACTTTTCAATAATTTCACTTTATTATTTTCCTTTTTCTTTTTTAATAGATGCAACAAGCTTCTAATCACACTAAGCTGTAAAAATCTGATATTAATAAAGGCATAAGTTGAACCTCTGAGAAACTTTCCAGAGCACCTCTTTGCCCCAGTCAAAGTTGCAGGTTTAAGAAAATTAAGAGGAAAAACTCAAACACATACCAGAGAAAACCAATTGATGGAAAATGTGATGGTGCCAAAATTGTGAAAATATTTCAGAATATCAGATCCTCTTTTCAATGTCATGTAGTTTGATATCATTTTTCCCCTAAAGCTTCATTTTCTGAAAATTTATTATATGCTCCAGAACAATCCTGTCTTCAAAAGAAATCCCACATCTTCTGTTATTTCAAAGAGCCATACTTGCACCTGGGCAAGATGATGTAAGTGCTCTAGGTGCTGGCTGACTGAAAAGGAGACCCACAAAATACCACTCTCTGTTTTTAATCCCAGGGCTTTACAAGAATATGAGGAGTGTCCTTTGACAAGCAGAGAGGCATTTCAGCATTTAAAGTAAAAAAAGTAATAATTAATGGTCCAGTATTGTGTAGAGACATGGTGATTGCATTCCCACACTTTGAATTCTACTCTGAAATACTGCATCACAAGAATACAAGAGGTGGGAAAGTTAAATGTTCCTGCACCATTTCCTTCTAAAAAGCATCCAAGTTTTGGATCCCCTGTCCTCAAAATCTGGATGAGATTTGCACTGCTGAGAAATGGCATCAAGAGACTTATTCCCCTTTCCTTACTCTGCTCATTCCCTACCATTGCAAGACACATGATGGATTATGTGGCTTCTAACTCAACAATCCTGTACAACACTTGGGAAAACTGAAACCCTACCAAGTCAGAGTTGTATCACAGGAATAACCTTTAGTGAGATGTATGTGGGCAAAAGAGAAATCCCAAATAGTCAAGTATGTAAACAGGAGAATATATTACGTGGTACTGAGGTAAGATTGTGCCACTGCATCACCTGCTTTGTAACAGCACATACACATCTTCAGACAATAACAAATAAATGGGCAAAATTCTTTCCTATTCCTTTTAACCTGTAAAACTGCAAACTGAAATATTTGAATTTCTTCCATGAGCCTTCAGAAAGACTCAACTTTGATGTTTTTAAAGAGGAAAGATTATTCATTTTTGCTGCAGGCAAGAAATTATAATTTCTTTACTGATTCTGCCAAATGGTTCTATCACACATTTTTTTTTATTTTCATCAAAACAAGCCATTTTAAATTAAGATTGTCCCATAACTACATAGTAATCAACGTTTTGAGGGGCAGATCAATTTGATAAACCTCTGCTTGATTTCTCTGCCCAGAAGACTCCTCCAAACCCAACTCAAGCATGGGGGAAGGGAGTTTTATTCCCTTTCCTCATGCTTGGCAGTTGCTAGGAAGAATATCAGCTGCAACTCTGTTTTATTTTGCTTATGCAACCAGAACAGAAAACTCAGTGTTATCCACGACTCTTAAACTAAATAAGAGGAATTCAAAGCCAGTGGTTAACAGAATGAAGTCAACAAAGCTTACAAAAGGAGTAGCAAAACTTTGAGGTGATGGAAAGACAAAAAGTGAGGAGGAAGACTAGGGAGCAGGAAGTTTTTTAAAAGCAAAATAAACATGCAAAAGAAGGCCAGAAAAATCCCCTACACTGGCACAATATGCAAAATACATGTTTTTATAGCAACAAGCAGGATGGCTGGAAATGGGGAGCCAGCACTGCCCTCCTGTGCTAACAAAGCATTTGTAAAGGTTCAGCTCTTCAGTATTCTGGTACCAGGACAGCTTCCAGTTTAAATTACACTGAAGCCCATGAATGCAGACAAAATCCAGACCATCATCAATCTGGAGACAATGGGCAATGCTGACAGCACAGCTTCTCATTAATCTTCATTTGTCCTATCACATCCTGTCATTCTTATGCAAATAGCATATTTGAGGATACATCTTTTCTGCACCCCAAGATAAGGAGAAGTGAAGCTGTCAGGAGCACCAGGATGTCATCCTGTACCACAGACCATCCCTTCACTCAGCACCTTGTGTTTTACATCACAGCTAAAGTGTTTGACATTCAAATTTGACCCAGCAGGAGGGAAAACCATCCAATGCAGCAACGAGCATATTGCTTCCTGGCTAAAACATTCACCGAGGTCCCTGGGGATATGACAACCTCTCTTTCTTCCCCTATGTATCCTTGCTAATGGAGTTTGAAATGTTGCTTAAGAGGAGTAAAAAGAGATATCTGCATGGGTAGGTAGTGATACCAATTCACCCTGCTCACACTGGAAGTAAGCCCAGAATGAAAGGACCAGGAAAACAGGTTCCACTGAAAAAAGGAAAAACAGGGCACACAAATCCTGATGAGTTGGTCTAGGTTTTCCTCCAAGGAAATCTGTCACAGCACACCTGAAAACTTGTCCATGTGTATATCTGGACAGAACATTTTATTTCAAACTGAGCGATTTATACACGGGGTTCAAAAAATTTTATGTGGGGATGAGTGATCTCTCATTAGGGCAACTGATGCATAGGAAAATACAAACAGGCTTTGAATCATAAGCAGCTCCATAAAGTTACTGCTACATATTTTAGGCATGAAAAATCACTCCTGAGTGGGTAAGTCACCAAAACCAAAAGGCAGTTTTTCCAGTTATTGCTCATCAATTCTGCTTATAGAATGAAGAAGAAAAGGAAAGATTTTACTATTATTACTGACTCACAGTGTTTTGTTTCTGTATCACTTTCAAAGAATGTTCAGAACATCTTGTTCCAGAATATTTCCCTTCCAAGAGAAATCACTTTCTGTACCATACATGGCTGAAAACAGTACGTGCTGCATTTGTATTCTTACAGAAAGCAGAAACTATTCCAAAGTCTCTCCAGCATCACATGAATGAGATGCAAAATAGCTGAGACACAAACATGAGACACAACTTTAAGATGGAATAATATTTCAATACAATCATGACATCTTAGAGAAATGTTATTAATAGGCATCTGTGACGAGTCCAAACAAGTTTCCCATAGCACATAACTTTGTAAAAAGTCTGACTCAAATCTATTCACTCTCCGAAAGCAACGTGCTGTGGAGTTTGCAGGGATAATGAAGTCTGCACTAGGCACTGGGGAATACCCTTACATTTGATATCCCCACGTGCTGTTTGCAAATTACAAGAGATTAATCATCACATCACTGTCAGTTAAGCAGGAGCCACATAAATTAAAATGCTAGATGGATTGTTACTAATTTTGCAGGCATAGAAACCTTAGAAAATATACGTTCCTCAAGCATTTCTTGCTTTGAAAAGCTGAAGAATAGTCACAAAAGCATATTTCAGACATTTTCCCAGTCCTTGGAAGTAGAGAACAGAAACTGCATTGCACTTTTGTACCATATGCCAAAGTCATACCTTAAAAGATTACTGTATAATCACCATACATACCTATGAAAACAGGACACTCACTTGTTGTCATACATAACTATTTCCATATGAAATACTAATTTAATAAATTCTTACCTTCTCAAAGGGATCACCAATTACAGAGTAAACTAAAAGCCCCCACTTCCCCATTTCCCATTAGTGAAGTACAAATGCTTTTTGGTGCCATCTTCTTTATTCAGGGAAAGGAAAAAATATAACTCAAGCATTGCAAATATTGCATGGACCCAGGAGAAGACTGGCCTGGTACAGCCTCTCTGGTCTGGATAACAAAACTGTGTTGTTCATTCTTAAAACTTCACCCCTACCATAAAAATCATATGTACAGAAGACATCACATTTCTATGCAGAATATCAAAATGAAAACTTTCATTCCCAGTCTAAGAGGTCTGGATTTCCATCTAGAGTCATGTAGGTACAGTATACAGTAACTTAGGTTCTATCCTCAGGTCCTCTGTTATTGCAGCATGGCACCCTTAACTCATGGTAGCTCTGTTCCAATATTGCCAGTGTTTTAAATAAAACCTCAGATATGAGAAAGCAGCATTCACTGTGTGTCCAGGAGGAATCCAGCAAAAGGGAGAATGACAGAGAACTCAATTCCCAGGTGGTGATGGAGACAACACAGTAGAATGTTGAACTGACTCCAAATGAAATTTCTTTGCTGTTCAACAATCAGAATGTTTTCAAATTCAGCTTAGTCTTACCCCAAAGAACAGTCACCAAAAAACCCCAAATCAATTTGACAAAAGTGAAATCTTGAAAGTTTCAATCTTGCACAAGCACACTTTTCACTGATGAGTTTCATTATCTTTACTGAAAACCCTTTTCTAGCTCTGCTTTGCCATGGCAGGCTCACAGATAAATGCACAAGCTCTGAGGAAGCCTTGGTCAGGTCTCCATCAGCTGTGTGGCTTCCTTCAGGTCAAAAGGGAAGGAGCCAAAATGCAAAGTTTTTTTCTCAAGACTCAATGTGCATACAAACCATACTTTAAACATACACATTTCATATGTATTTTATCTCTGAATGCTCCAAGACAAACAGAAAAGCCTATTCCAAAAACAGCTTAGAATGTAAGAAGTATTTAAGAAACTTATAAGAAACTCTAAAAATATAATGAAAACTTAATTCATTCATGTATTATTGAATTCATTAATGTTGTGAAGGCAAAAAGCTGTGGAATAAAGAGCCTTACCAACACTACAAATCATATCTTAAAGGAAATCACTTCAGACTGATCCATCTCCTGCACTTAACTGTGACAAGACACAGCAGTGGTAAATGGTTTTGAAGTGGATTTTCTAGAGGGCTGCTGTGTTGGGTCTGTGCTGGAGATTTTCTGCAGTAAGTGTTACAACCCTCCGGATTTTACAAACTTGAAATGTTCTTGTCACACCAGCAGAGCTGCCCTGGGATTTGAGGAGAAATTTCCCTGTTTACAGTTGGAAACTGAATTGCTGAGACACTTAATCCTTGAAAGGAAGTAACTAATGAAACCAACAAACTCCAGCAAACTCCTGCATAAACAAACACAACAGAAGTAAAAACCACAGCAGCAGTTTGACAGAAATGTTGCAGCACAAGTTCAATGAGCTTGACTTAAGGAAAACTTCTTCAAAAACAAATATTTAAGGCTACCATAAAACTTTTTTTCTGTTAAAAATTCTGTAGAGTGGGGGAAAAAAGTGAGGGACGTGAACCATTTCTCTGCCTTGTCTTCATTTCCAAACTGCTACTCTACTTCATTAAATTGATCAGACAACAGTTTGGAGAGCAAAAGAGGATGGAATCATACCAAAATCTGGTCTTTTCAAGAGGAACAGGATATAGACAGTGCATCTATTTGTACCTTGTCTATCATGTCCGGTCTGTTCGTAGCTGCCAGAATTGTCACATCCTTCAGCTGCTCTATCCCATCCATTTCCGTCAGCAACTGAGCCAAGACACGGTCTGCTACATTCCCAGCACCTGAAGAGCTGATTTACAGGAAAAAAAACAGCATTATCTTTCCCTTCCTAGAAATAGGAGAAAGGAAAAGATAGATTATTCTTCCCTATCTACAGGCATGCACCTTTTTGCCTTAATTCTTCATAATATTTATTTTCCCCTTCAATCTTATACTAAAATGTAAGTGCTCCAATAATTTCCATCAGACAGAGAGTGCACAAATACAGTTGTACACTTATAAACACATATATTGCTGCAGCACTGCAACCCACCACCAGCATACCTGTGAGCACAGTGATGTCCCAGAGCCAAAGCAATGGCTCCATCCAGCCCCAAATAAATCTCCTAATTTTCCTACCTTACAACTGGTTCTGCAATTTTCCACAGCAAAACAGTGAACTTATCACACCCAGTCTGGAAAACATCTTTAAGAAGCTATAACAAATGTTGGCTAAGAAAGTAAAATATTTAGGTTGCTAAGAAATATTAGAGAAGGGACTTGGGTTACCTGGTTGTCAGTTTTTGGGGTTTCTGCAGCCACACTGGAAATTCCCAAGCCATATTTGAGGATTTCTAAAGTACCCATGGGTCAGAGTCCCATTGACTTATAGACAGCTGAGTGTGATAAAACACTTCAGGTGTTGGACATGGAGAGCAAATGCTTTTGGAAAGACACACAGCTTAAAGGAAATTAAAATCAACTTTGTAATATTAGCTAGTCTCAGCAGGGATTCAGGCCTCCCATCTTGCTTGAGTTTCAGTTTTACTCCACTTTATACCAAACAGACTGAGCAAAAGAAAATGCTAAGCAAAGGAAAAAATAACTGTTAAACTGGGACAAAAATGTTAATGTTATATGAGATGATCTGAAGCTAAAAGACTTTGGAGGAGATGCTAAACTTTTCTTTGTTTCCTTAAAAAATTTAGAAGAAATATTTAGAGAGAGGTGACTAGAACGGATATTACATCTTTCCCCAATATAAACATTTATCTTACAAGCTTCAGACTTAAAATATAATTAAAAAAACCTAAAAACAAAATCCTCAACCCATTAAAGAAGTGTTTCTTCTGAGGCAAATCCCCACAGAGGAGTGCACATTGCAAAGACTTCCATGCAAATAGGTCATCATCCGAAAACTGCAGTTAGGGAATCACTGATGGTATAATACAGCTCAAACAATAGCAGGGCTTCTAGGACATTATTGGGGGCTTTATTATTATCTCTTAAAAGTGAAGTAAACTATTTTATGCTTGCAAAAAACATCCACAGCAAAACCAGTATCAAGTGAAGAAGTGCCTGGGTCCTGTGACACCACAGATTTCTAACATCAGTGCTTTTATTTACACACTAAGTTCACTAAGCTATCACACGCTGCACTGTTTTAGCACAGCCTACAATAAATCAGCTTTTGGCTGAACAGGACACCCTATAAAAATGCCAGGCAGGCCCAGGGAGAGATCTCTTCCCAGCTGCTGGGAGCTGCCTCAGAGCCACGGTGTGTTCCCAGAACTCCGGTGCTGCCCAAGCTGTCCATGCCAGGGGTGACACACGAGGATGCCATTTTCCATTTTCCCATGGCTTCCCAGCAAGGCTTCCAAATTAACACAGGCAACGTTCCTTAGGGCTGCTCAGAGTTTTGACACAAACAGCAGCCAGAGAAACAAACCACGATTAACCCTCCAGTCCCACGGAGGCACTGCCAAAACCAACTTCCAGCCAAAGGGTTGCCTTGGCCCCAACACCCCCGCCTCCCCCTGACCTCCACACGTTGATGTCATCTCACAACTGCCTGGAAATGGTCCTCCAAAGGCACGTCCTGGTACAAACTAATTTCCTGTCAACACGCTGCCTGCAAATCCAGGCAGCCAGAGCTAAGCCTCTCACATAATCCATGTAGGGCCATGTGTGCGCATGGCTCTGTGCACACAGGAGCCCTGCCCCAACCAGAAACACCTTCCAAATAAAAAACCTGGGAGCAAAGAGGAGCCTGCCTGAGAATTTCAGGCAACCGTTGGTGCTGCTCTAATGAAATACATTAGGCTATGTGTTGTTGTAATTTTTTTTGCCAGCTCCACTTTATTTACAATCCTCAATGAAGTTTTTAAAGGTTGAGAAGGTCATTACAGAAATCCTCCTCTATGTGATATTCCAGTTAATCCTGCAAGTGTCCCACCAGTCTCAGACGAAGCATATGTGCATTCCTGCACAGGCACTCAGCTTCGCCACCAGAGAAGATTCCTGAAGCCTGTCAGGTAAGACAATCCACAGTGAATATGAAAGACAAACCTGTTCTTGGTATTTTACTTCAGCTAAAGGTGTTCCCAATACACATTCTGGCAGAATAAACCATGTATTTTACAGTTTACCAAATTAATTCTGCCTTTGTCTGATGAACCAGAGATGAGGAGCATCGGCTCCAAAATCAATATAGCAGGAGAGAACTCTCCACAGCTTTTATTTCTATCTCCTCTGGCCTTATCCAATGACTGTTCAAGCCAGCTGGATTCATGTATCAGTGGGCACTGAAATTTCCCCTTGGACACCTTAAACCACTCTCATACTTCTTCCAGGGAATATAAAAGCAACCACAGCCCGATCCTATCACTGCACCAAGGAGTACAGACAGTTCACTAGCTTATACACATCTTCAAGCCAAGTAGATTTTGTTTCCAGACATAGCCAGATGTATGAAATCACATTTAAATCTGTTAGCCTTCCTGCTATAAGTATTTTTTTTGACAGCAACTTCTTGTTTTGTACATTTTTACTTATTTAATTTCCTTTTGTACCCCCCATCCTTTTTCTAACAGATTTTTTAATATTTGAAAACTGAAAAGAGTCTGAGAATGCAGTCACTGTGGTTTCACCCCACGATGAAATTTGGTAAGCATCACCAATACGAGCTAAAGCAAACATACATTTGCATCATCTGACCATCTAGAGCCCTTCTGAAAAAATACTCATTTCACTGGCTTTCCAACACCAGATGTCATTTCCAGTGAAAAATGTATTTAAGGCTGCACCACCACTTAAATCTCATAAAGGAGAACCAGTGACTCTCCATTCCACCACTGACTTCAATGGCACTGAAGCCTGTCAGAACACCTTGGCTTTGGAATCAGGACCTTAATGTAATTACACTGCTAAACTGTAGATGTGGAAATGCAGGAAATCTTGATACAATAACATTTTGAGAGCTGTTAACATCACAGCAACTGTGAGGCTGCAAAAGGAGGAGGAAGTCTGGGAGGACCCCTCTCCTGCGCAGCTGACTCTACCTCAAGCAGAGCTCTCAGGTCAGAGGCAGACTTCGAAGTATCCAGGATAAATTACTGCAGAGAGATTAATCTCCACATACCTGAAATCTATAATGCAGGTTTTGTGACAAGAATACTTGTGGATGTGGTATCATCTCAAATAACCCTTTCACTGAAACCTCTGGAAACAATTTCATATCAAAACAAACGTAAAACTCATTGACACGACAGAACACTCAGCATCAAAAACATTTGAACAGGTTGAAATAGAGGGTCCTGGCAGGACGTGAAGGAGGGAGGTAAAAGGTTCCTGAAATGCACAGAGCCACCTCCCTCGTGCAGCCTGTAGGATTTTCATTGAGTCTGACACTTGTGCTGGGGTTCTGCAGGGGAACCTGTCAGCAAGGAGCACCTGCCAAGCCCAGCTTTTCCATCCGGCTGCCGCGATCCTAATTAACTGTCGCGCTCCTTTATTGCTCTCCCTCGTGAACTTGGGTGAATTATGGCTTTGGCAAGTTAAGGTTTTCTCTCAGAATGGGAAAAATAAAAAATTACCTACTGCAATAGCGTTACCAGAAAGACAGTAACTGCAGCATGGTCCCAGATATCAAATTTTGTCCAATAGTTCCATCACTGGGTCATTTTGTCCAGCAGAATGGACACTGCCATACCAGTCAGGAAAAGCAGTCTTGTCCAATATTAAAACACTGGGCCAAATTTACTTCTCTGAATGGTACAACTTCAATGACCATTATTCAGATCCCTACAGAAACTACAGGCTTGGATGTTGCTAAAAAGCTGAAGAATAGCATACAGCATGCATATCTTTAATATTATCACTTACAGCTTCACTATTCACTGGAAAAAAACAAACCCCAAAACACACTAGTACAAAGCACCTTCAGTGCTCAGACAAGAAACATTCCCCATGGTAAGGAATCTGTGTGATCAGGAAAACCCTGCAAGAGGATGATGCTAAACCCTGCCCTCCATCAGCATCCCACAATTAAATGCTGTTTGATTCTGTACACACCTGTATCAACTATTACCCACTACATTGTTTCATATCTTCTCTGTTTTCTCAAGCACAAAATTCAAGTACTTCAGAAGGAAAATATCCAGAGGAAACCTAGGCAAAGTCTGTGAAATTCAGTCTGGGTAGAATATTTATCTTCATGGTCACGTCCATGCCAAAATGATGTTTTGCCAACTGTCAATTCCCTGATTAAATACCATTCCTGTGATTTGGTTTCCAGGCATTAGAAGTGCACAGAAAAATAAAAGAACTCCAAGTACTCCTTGAGTGGTCTCCAGCTTGCAAGCAAGCTTTCCTAAAAAGATGATGAGCTTTGTGAAAACAGGAAATAGTGCTCAGCTCTCAGCAGGTGACTTTGAAACAAATGGCCTGCAGACAGCTGCAGACACATCCTAATTATCCTTCACGGTTGTGTAAGCAGCCTCTTCCACTCATCTACATTTGTCATTATTGCAGCTTCCAAAAGTTAATGAAGTAGGCCCAGAAAAATGAAATGATGAAAGTAGCGAAAAAGAGGAAAGGAGCCAGTTTGAGGTAGGTTTGGTATCATCAGGCTTTCTTCCAGAGGGCTTTCCCCAAGCACATCTACAAATGCTTGAGTGCCTAAGTGGTGATCCATCACCCATTTCCATCTGCTTGCAGCTAATTCCAGATGCAGGTCCATGAAAGACTGGCATTAGCCCACACTTCCAGCTGGCCCTGGCACTGTCTGGCTGGCACAGGAAGGATGCTAACATCATGAGTTCTCCTATTCTGCTAACACTGATGTTGCCTTAAAAACAAGCAGTGAAACAATATTAAAAAACAACCCAAACCAAGCAAACACCTATGCACAGTAAACTTCCCACTTCCTTTTGTTCTGTTTTTCTCAGCATTTCTCCTCTGTGCATTCCTGGAAGTAAATCAAGTTTAAACCTGTAATCAATCATGTCTACCAGGCAAGCAAGCACAGTTTAAGTTGTATTTTAGACACAGAAATAACAAACTAGACTGGATTTAATTTCATTATATTAATGTATAATTATTATACATATGTTTATAAATTTTAGTTACAATTATGTTCCTCCTGCATATCATTAAAATGATGACTTCAGGAAAAGGGTTTATGGATCCAGTCCTGCTTTCACTGATGTCAATGAAAGTCTCTATTAACTTCAAATACCTGCATTATAATGCAGGCTGGGAAGTTAACAAATTATTGGGGTTTGTAAACAAAAAGGGAGAAACACAGATTCAAAACCATGTTGTGATAAAGGGTTCTTGATAGCCAAATGCATTGACAAGTTTATTTTTAATTTAAAGGGACTGCAGACATTTACTGTACACACACACAAACTATGGGTAACGCTATTAGTTAAAATTGCTTTTCCAAAACCAATTGCAAAGCTCTAAAGTACAATAAAATTGTTTCAAAACTTTTCTCTTTCACCACTCCTTGCTAGGCCTAAAATAAAAAGCTGGCACTAGGTATCCAACCTTTTTCTCCAGACAATATTCGTATGGATACCAAATTCCAAAACTTTAAAGAACTCATACAGCAGCCACAGAAGTTTTGAATGCCTTAATTCTCCATCATGTGCAAACACAGCTCAGATATTGCAGGGAATCCCCCAATTCAGGGACACCAGTGCCAACAGAGGCCAGAAACAGAAAGTTCTTTGTATGAGCTGAACAAGAACCAGATCCCTCACAACAATCATGGCAGGGGGAAACTCCATTTCTTCCAGATATACTTTGTTCATGCTCTTTTGTCTTTGCATGAAAAAATATTAGTGGGACAATACTTTCTCCAGCTTCAGTACTGCTAATTTACCCTGTGCAAGGTGGATTTCTGCCATGAACCTCTCTCTTTTTGCTTTATCCCCACAGAATCCAGTGGGTTTCTTTACTGGATGCAACACACTGAACTTCAATGACAGAATTGCCCATTGCACCAGGGAATTTGCACAGGGACTAAAATACAACGACAAACTCAAATGTAGACAATAAATAAATATGAGCTAAAATATCCCAGAAAGATATCTTGGTTTAAAAAAAAGATTTATCACTACTCCTGTTTAAGGCAAAGGTGGCACATTACAAAAGAGAAGCTGCTGTTCCTCACAGGTTCTTCTAAAAGTCCAAAAGACTCAAAACTTGAGGCTGCAAGATTTTAATACCTAAAGTGAAAACAGTATCTTTCAGTGGTTCTGACTACTTTAAATTGTGGCTTAGGAACCTATCTATCCTCCCCCCAGCATACAGGGTAACACATTTTACCAAAAAAAAACCCATCATCACATTGTGATTTCAGGGAATTGGTACCAAAGTCCCTTCACTTTGCCACCTCTATCCTCATTCTGAAAAGGTTACCAACTTCTGGCCTCTACGAGTCAAATGCAAGGTAACGATTTTGTCCCTTGTCTGTCTTTTTTTTCTTCTTGCCCTTGGAAAATAGAATTTATCAGTGTCTTTTACAGCAGTCTACAGCATTTCCCATCCCATGTTACAGAGATTTGCAGTTAAAGGGGAAATGCTTTACTTCTGAAAAACAAGAAAAGGATGTGACTTGCCGAAAAATCCTAAAAATCCTCCTTATATAAACAATGTCCCATTTCCAAAGCACGGAGATTTCTGAAGTTCAGCAAACAGACTGTCTGTGCTGCATTTACACAGACCCACGTTCATTCATCACTTTCAAGTCTAATTATCAAGCCATTTCCCTCTTGGCAACCCCTAATGGCCAGAAGAATTAGGTTTTACATGGTCAGGATACTGTGGGTAACAAATACCCATAACTCTCGGCAGCTGTGCAATTTGTAAATCCTCCCAAGCCCTGTGCAGGCACGGGATTACTTCAAGGCAAAACTTTCCTGCCCACACTCTGCTGTATCTGGACCACTCCTGATTCAGTGCAATCTGTCCTACAAAAAGTCATAACAGCATCATTCAAAAGTATGGAGACAGAAAAGAAAAAGTCATAATCTGTGCAAGCAAATGCTAATTAAAATCACAAAGCAGAGGAAAAGGCTCTGTGCATCTCATGGTTCACCTCTCCTGGTGCATGACTGCAGAAGTTTTTCCTTTCTCAGTCATTTCTCCTCTTCAGACCTCACTGTGACATCTCTAACTTTCTACCATCTTTTCTCCTGCAGGTTTATAATTTATTCTTCAGAAACAGTCATGGTGAATGCCTCCCTTTTTCTCTAGTGAGGCAACTGAGCAACTAATTTTTCATATTCAGTTCTCTCTAAACTTACTCTAACATCTTAACATAAATCAAAAAGAGATAGAAAAATCCTCCATGAGCATTAGAAGCTGAGAGTAATAGAACAAAAAATGCAGAAGTGAACACAGCTCAAGGTGTCTTTACATCTTCACTACCACACTGGAAACTCAAGTCCATTCAGAATCACCCTCTTAACTTCTTGCATCAAGGATAACCAGATTTTTCTCTCAAGCAATTGCTCCTTACATTGAACTATTTTTCTTCAGAGCTGCAGGATTATATTTTCATAAACTGTCTTTAACACTGGTATGTATCCAGCCCACATTTTTAATTCCTTGATTAATATGCATTCGTGTTTCCTACATGCAAAACAGGGCGGGTGTGGACAGACAGGAAAAAAAATCCAGGAGCTTAGTTCGTATTGATAAAACATATGGAACTTCTTAGCAGGATGGATAAGAAATAATCTTTTCCAAATAAAACATTTTGACAGTGCACAATATAAACTACTATAATTTTTGCTGACTTCAAAGTATTATTAGTTCTAACCAATAAACACCCACACATAGATTTTGCAAAACAAAACTGCTACAGGAGACAGTTACATTAGGTAGTGTGTTAGATGTATTACAATTATGGAATGAATTATAGCTTGGGAATGTGTAATAAATAAAACACTGTGGCATAACTGAGTGCAGTCACAGTGTTTGCCATGGAGTAATGGTTTGTGCAGTGGCAGAATCCACTACTTGATGCAAAGGAGACATTATTATGAAAGGTTCCAAACAAGAAAAATCCTTAGCTTTCTTTGTCTACCTCTACACACATTTAATTACAAAGTTTATTATTTCCTATGTGCCTGTGCTGAGAAGGGATTGCTTAGTGATCTCCACAGAAGGTTGGCAGCAAAACATTTGTGTTTTAAACCCACAACCTTTAGTCAAATCTAAATAATGGGTTAATGAATACTTGGCAGGGTGCTTTGAAGAACAAAAGCAGTAAGTGATTTACTCAATGTTATTTCACATCTGTATTTCTGATTAGGATTATACATAAAATTACTCCCACTGCTTAACAGTTGCAGCTTCTCTGGATTTCTGGGCATGCCCTGGTAGGATCAGGAGAGGTTGCCTACCCAGGAGACATGGAATGTGGCACATTCTGCAGGAAGCCCACAGCATCCTATCAAGGATTTAAACTCTCACAAAGCTGTATCACAGTGTTTTTCACTGCCAAGGCAAAGAAAACTAATTCAGCCAACAGAGGGAATGGGGAGACAATATAAACAGGTGTTTCCTTGAAAACTTCAGCATGGTCAGTAATAGCACAGGAAATGGATCTCCAGAGGCCACAAATCGTTAGCATCTCTAGTGCATTTGCAAATTCCTACTGTGCAAAGTCAGCCAGTAAAAAAGGGCCATTTCTAATAAGTGCCTTGTCTGGTTTCCTACACCATTTAATTTCAGATGAATTTTATGAGAACTCTGCTACATATTTTACCTCCCATCTGGTTCAGATTTGACAATGAAATATTTGTGTGTCCCACCCCGTTCTTTTTAAAGCTCCAAAACCAGATGTCTCCAGCACAACACGACTGCAGCAGGTCACACCACATTCTTCAGCAAGCTGTGCCAGGCCTACTGCCCCCCCAGACAATCCCAAGGAAGGTAAGATCAGGTTGTTTACCCCCTTCAAAAGCAAACAAACAAACTCAACACCTCCAGGGAACTGCATGAAAAGACTGTTTAAAACATACTTTAGCTTAACCTTCCAGGAGTTTTGATCTTGATGAAGTGCTGGTTCTGAAAGCTAAACCCATTAACAATTGCAATAGGGGTGATATTCTTTTCCCCTCTACTGGCTTGATTCAAGCAAACTATTTTGAATTTTTATTCCTTCAGTGCATAGCACTTCTAGGAAGCTCACTAATTTCACAGCTGCATACATTGCACACGAGAAGGATTCTGAGAAAAACATCTTTAATCAGATTTTTCATTTTCAACAGCAAGAATGTTCATTTCTTAGCAGGTTCATAGGTCAGCTCTATGCTGCACATGATACTCCTGTGACACAAATAATTTATTTGTGCCACTGAAACATCAAAATGACACCTGTTATCCCTTCCTGAAGATACAAATACCCTTCTTGCAGTATGAAAGAATCTATAGGGATGCTGAGGGACCTTTTTTCCCAGAAAAATATTTAAATGTTGATGTGTCTTTAAACAGGACAAATATTTTCTAATGCACCAATTTGGTAGCTTTTCATGCAAAATAAAACAAGATAAAAGTAGCAATTACATTTATAAGGAGGTATCCCCCAAGAAAGTCCACTTACAGAGCCTGCCAAATCTTAAATGCTACAGTAGCAACTAAAAACTGCAGACATGAGCTAAACATCTTTTGGAATCATCACAAAACAGGATATTAAAAAAAAATATAATATTAGCTGTTTGCACAATAATCCCTTCTTAATGTCACACATGAAAGGACACAAGTGTTCCCAAATTTTTTAATGAAGTTTTTCCCAGCAAAATATTTAGACATAGGTGTAAATTTAGGTTTATGAGTATTCTCCTTAGAAATTTTTGTTATGTAGCTTATGATCATATTGTTACCAAATTAGGCCAGGGCAACAACCCTGGGAAAAGAAAGGAGTTAAGTTACTGGAAATAAAAGGTAAAACCACAGAAAAGAGCCAAAGAGCATGAGAACCAGTAGATTCATTCCTGCTAATGAGATGAGAAAGGAGGAACTCCATCAGCTTACCTGTTTATGCCAAGTTTAATAGGCTTGAATAACTCACACATTACCTTTCTGTATTAAGAATGAAAATATTTAATAAAATAATCCTAGAAAGGTAAATAAATCTGTGATTGTACAGTAAGAGTAATTTATCAGGAATAATGTCTGTTGTTTTTGTAACAGGATTACTTACTTTCCCCTTACAACTGCCAAGGCATCTATTTCATCAAAGAAAAGAATTGAAGGAGACACTGCTCTGGCTTTCCTGAAGATCTACAAAAAACAATTAAATACCCAGTTTTAAGGGATGGAACTGTTTACAGTACACTATCACCCCCTGCACACCTCAAGAGCTACAGAGCTTCATGTAACAAACATCAGCCTGTCTTATCTTGGTTCTTGTTTATGTTAAAACAGATTTTTTAATAATACAGGCTTGTAATAAAAGCTGCCACAGGATCCCAAATTCAACATGTATCACTAGGTTGATGCAGGAGAAAGTTAAATATTGCTGCTGATTCATTTTCTTCTTCTATTTTTTAAGCTTAAACCAAAAGTAGTTTTTCAGAAAGTTTAATGGTAACTTCACAAGCAGAGAAGAATTTGAAAGCCAAGGAAGTTTAGTATCTAACATCATCCACAGCTTGCCCTTTCTCACCTCTCTCACAGCTCGTTCAGACTCACCAACATATTTATTCATCAACTCAGGCCCCTGCAAAATAGAAAATTAAAAAGCATGATACATTTGTATACAAAATGACTGAGACAATCTGCCAGTGCCACACTGGTCATGCTCTGTTATAAAAAGTTCTGAGATTTTGTCATTTTTAAGTCCTATGAGTGTATTTTTAACTTACCCTTCACCTGCACCAAGCTTTCTCAGCTTATTTTAGTACCTATGCATGTTGGTTAGTCCTCTCATCCTAATACTTTGCCAGTATCTTCATGAGAAATGGAATTAACCAAAAAACAAATGCTGTGAGGTTCTTAAAAGTGTTCAACAACAGTACCAAGGGGCTGCAAATCAGCCAGGATAAATCACAGTAAAGCATTTACCTGCACTCTCAACCTGCATCATGTCTAACCAACACCACAACAGTGACTTAAACCAATGTTTAACAGCACTTCTGTGAGCCTGACATTCTGCAGGCAAAGCAAGGAGCTCCACAGCAGCACACCTGAAACCCATCCCTAGTGAGGAAGCTGCTCAGTGTCTGAGCTCATGCACATTCCTGCTCCTCTGCTGAGGCTGCCAAGCAGGATTACAAGTGCCAGCTGCTGTGGTGCCTGTTTGTTCTCACAGCCCCTTGCACCAGGAACAGACTGGAGACCACAGGGTCAGCATTCCAGTCTTGAACAAGTACTTACAATTATAAAAAGTAAAACAATGGCAAATTCTCAGAGTATTTTCTGTTCTGTTGCATCCTGTAGGATAGGCTGCTTAAATAATGCTTCCTAATGGGCCTCAGCTCCTCCTGGGATTGGTAATGACTCACTGACTTCAGCCTGGTTTGCATCAACATTGACCTGCAGCCACAAACAAGGATCATTATCTGCTGCCCTGAACAAAAAGAGCCAGTGGCTCCAATCTATTTTCCAGGCAACAACAGGTGTCCTTGTAATTTCCCCAGAAGAAACATTCTTCAGAGTCAGAAAGCTGAACCACCTCCTCCCAGCTGGGAGTGCCTTCAGGTAACACTCAGCCCAGTGCACAGGGCAGCTTTAACAGCAGGTATGTCACAATTAAGAATGTGTGGCAGACACACATTTCTGCACTGGCAGTGACAGAGCCTGTGTTACAAGCCCTCTTTGAAAGGGACCATCTGGACTTTGTTCCCAGGTTGGTGGAACACAGATTCAACACTCTAAAAACAAAGCACACTGGTTTTTGCAGCCTCCCCTCTCCATGCTTGTTTTCATTCCTGCAGTAACAGCTAATGCCCTGACTTTACCTTGATACTGGAAAACACCCATGCTTATGTAGGGGTAAAAAATATATCCTCTGAAAAGCAAAGCACAAGTTATCTGATATCAGCAAAGCATCCAGGCATAGACATAATTTTTATTTATTTCTTTTCTAAGAGTTTTCCTTTATCCAAAGGACCAGTGCAGCAGCCAGACCTAGAGAGGAAAAAGCCACCCTATAATGTCCCCTGATGGGGACAGCACTGTGTGCCTTGCTTGTAGGAAAGGTAAATTAGACAATTATCATTGTTTTCTCTCAGCAAAACTACTCCATTAAAGATTTAAGGTACAATATAATTTCAGATGCATGTAGTTTTATTTTAATTAAGCATTAAAATATGATGAAGGCAACATCAAAGCAATAAATATCATTTAAAATGTTTCAAAGAGAATTATTTTGAATGCAAGCTTTTGCTGTAAGCTTCGACATGAAGTTTTTCTCCATTCTTCTCTTCATTAAACAGCAACTCCAGGGGAAGGATCACTACATCTTAATAATCTGTGCCTCTTTGTGTAGAATTTTCATGAAAATTCGTTTGAAAGTCTCCTAGTTCACCCTTCATGAGGGATATCAGAACTGCATTTGAGTGTCACAGTTTTTACTGTGAGCAGCTCAGAATCCTTATGGTCTATGGCAAGAAAAGAAAATGCTCCAAAATGAGACAAAGCACACACAGAAGAAGAGGAATTGCTGTACAATTCAATCATGCAAACACTGAAAACCACAACACAAAAACTAGAAATGTTCAAAGCTGCTGCAGGTAGCAAATTAACTGGGTGAGCTCTGGTCCCACCTGAACTAAGCCTCTGCCTTACCCTATCTGCACCTGTGCTGTCCTTCAGCTCAGATTGATGGCAGCTCTTATTTGAAAGATAAATCAGCAGGACAGGCAGTGTGCAGGCCACCACAATGTCACCTGCTGGCAACTGATACAGCTTCTCATTTTCATAAAGATCACTGTCAGCAGACTTTCTTTAGAGGCCACTAAGAAATACCAGGAGAGTTTTTTTATTTTATTTTTCAGTGCTTTAAAAATCAAATGACATGAGCTTGACTTTGCAAGCTGACATTTGTTGAAAGATTATTTCTGGCCAAGGGGTGAGCATAAGGATTCTTTTAAAAGCTTTTTATAGCTGTTGATAGACTAACCAAGAGGTGCTAGAAAAAATGGTACAGTTTAATGCTGCACAGCTCAGTTCCCATCTGCAACAAGTCATCTTCCTTACAAACAGACATGAAGAAATAAAAGCTGCTTCTTGTGGTCATTTGCACAGGGACTCCAAAACCAGCAAAAGATGTGGAGCAGAAAATTGGCAGAAGTAGTTGTAGCTTAGCCATGCATATAAGCATTTGTGAGCTAGAGTCCAGACTGACAGTAAAAAATCTGCCAATTCAGGCCCACTGGATACTGCTGAGGTTTCTTTATTAAGCCTCAAAGTAGAAAGTTTCCAGGCATGCTGTGCTTAAAGACTATTCCATCCTCACAAGATATATCCCTGTGTATCATGAAACCTTCTACTTGCTTATGGTCTGGATTGAATGAATTTTAATTTATTTTTTATTTTAATAAAGAGAAAATTCCTAGCATTTAAAATATTATCAGAATCAACTATTGAAGATAAACTGCACAGAAGATAAAACCACTGTATACATGCAGCAACATGAGATAAGCTTGTGCACACATGGTTTTGACAGAAGATCTCAAAGCATTTTTAAACTGCAAGAGGGACATCTGCTATCCCTGAAATTAAAGAGTATCAGTCATTTTTCTGAGCAGGGCTTAAGATTTTTTCACCACTTGGGTCGGAAATTTAGTCAGTGACTTCTCTTATTTTATTTTTTTTCTCTTTTGACAATCAAGCAAGTTATGCACTTATGCTTTCTGAGTCACATGGGCACAGCTCCAGATGTCTCCAGCA
Source organism: Erithacus rubecula (assembly GCF_903797595.1). Classification (NCBI taxonomy): domain Eukaryota; kingdom Metazoa; phylum Chordata; class Aves; order Passeriformes; family Muscicapidae; genus Erithacus; species Erithacus rubecula. Next base: position 64,102,043 of record NC_136687.1, read on the forward strand.
CACAGCTCAGTCTAGACTCATTAGAAATACTGTGATATCCTCACATACAGGTTCTGAGCTTTTACACAGACACATTAAATTGTGTCAGACACAGAGCACAATTCCTATGTTCTAGAAATCCAACTAGAGAGTTTATATCACAACCAATTTTTGCTACAGGAGAATGCACAATTCCTCCTTTACCATAATCAAAGCAGAAATTATCAAACAGACATTAAAGAATCAGCATCTTCATTTAATTCTTTGTAGTTTTGACACTGAAGGTGAGACAGAGTAATGGAATCATAGAATTCTTGACCTGGGTTGGAAAAGTCCTTAAAGGTCATTTAGCTCCAACCTCCATGTCATGGGCAGGACACCTTCCACCAAACCAGGCTGCTCAGAGCCTCATCCAACACGGCCTTGAAGAACTCCAGGGGTGGATAATCCACAACTTCTCTGGGCAACCTGTGCCACCACCTTACCACCCTTACAGTAAAGAATTTTTCCTAATCTATCTCATCTAAATCTACTCTGTTCCATTTTAAAACCATTCCCCTCTTATCCTGTCACTACATGCTCTTGGAAAAGAGGTCTCCATCTTTATTGTAGGCTCTGTTTAGGTTCTGGAAGGCCACAATTAGGTCACTCCTAAGCCTTCTCTTCTCCAGATTGTTCAATCTCAATTCTCTCAGCCTAATGCTCTAACAACACTGAAGGGACTCAGAAATTAGTTATTGAGTCCTTTGGCCCATGGCAAAATGCTATTCCATCCCTCCCACAGTCCAGCCAAAGCAGCACATGACTCAGGGTGGATGCAGGGAAGCGAGTTAACAAGATAAACACTGAGACTTCCTTTATTTTAACAGTAAGGCTCTTCCTAAGGCAGAGGCTGTACATGTGTGATTTGGTAATTGGTTACAGTGCATAGAAAAATATTTGCTCAGAAAATTCATTCTATTTGCTTGTTAAGAATAAAGCCTGCTGCTTCTCTTTCAGGGCTGCTTCAACATTTAATCTGCATCACTCCCAGCTTCTCAGCACAAGGAAACTCCAGGCTGAGCACCATGCACCATTTTAATCACTTCTTCTCCCTCTGCCCTTAAAAACTTAAAAACTCGTTGACACCTGTCTGGGGTTTGGAAAACTTCAATTTCAGCAGGTGCTTATGGCCTCCAAAGTATTGAAGGGAGCAAATTGACAAAACCCTGCCATGCCCAATTCCTGCAGTGAAGCTGCTACGAGCAGCATGGTTAGACTGCAAAGGCAACTATAATATCCAATTTTCTTTATTTCCATGCCTCAAAGTCCACTTGTTTGCCATTTGCCTTGACAAGCAAACTCCAGTGACAATCTTTTGAGGCTTCTTTACACAAGGCAGAGGCCAGGATTTGCACTGCAAAATGAACTGACTGGAAACATTGAATTACACTCACTGCATGCACCAGTGCTCTCAGAGTGCCTTTGGCATCATCAGGGCAGGACCCACACAGGAGCAAAAATCACACAGCAAAACCACACAAAATGAGCCACCCCTGCTGCAAAACATGTTTGCTGAGACTTCACACCTCCACCAACACTCCACTCTTACACTGATTATTTGAAGAGAGAGAGAGAGAAAAACTAAGTGCTAATAAAAATTAAATTTTCAAGGTAATTGAGAAGGGACAAAAAAAAAAAAAATCAGAGATGGGGATTATATTTAACTATTTTCTGCCTGCATATTCACTTTTGGTAAGTTTATAATAAGAATGGATGAATGATTTATTTTTATTTTTAGTTGAGTAAAATATGCAGAGAGCTTCAGGATTAAAAGAGCTCAAAATATCCCAACTTCTTACCCCTTGTAAAAAATTTTTCAAAGAGTTATTTTTTTACTATCTGCTAATTAACTAACAAGTTACTGTAGATGTGTTAACTGTGGATCTTTTTTTAAAAATTTTATCAAATGCTTGCCAAAATTTCTCAGGAAATCACAATGCTTCTGCATTTTTTCATCTTAAATGCCTTACTTATAACTACTTTCAGTCACCAAGCTTGCACATTTCAGGCTTCTGCTCACTGAAATCCCCATCAAAAAGCTAAGCTATCTCCCCAAAACTCAGTGACAGCTCTTCACAAAGCAAAGCAGTCGACCTTTCCAAGCCTCATTAATCTGTTGGAGCTGCCACAGCCAAGAGCTGAAAGAAAAAGCAGAGGAAACTTGAATTGGAAAATATTTTGACATAATTGACCCAGATGACAAACTAAGCTTAAGCACATGTCAAGCATGGGGAGTGGTACAAAAGCATCAGCTGGGTGATACAGGAAGCTAAACCAAGCCAAGGTGAAGTCAGAGCCCTGGGAACAGTGTATATTTTTGTAATTACTGCTAATTGAAAAAAGAAAAGATTCCTTCAGCCCAAGCTCTTAAGTAACAGCAAAAAAAAGATCATTAATATTTTCTCTTTTTTTTTTTAATTTTTTTTTTTAAATCACACTATAGTTGAATGTCCTAACCAATGTTTCAAATGAAAGTTTAAGAACAGTATAGTTCACTCATCTGTACCAGTGGTTTGCTCACTGCTGACATCCTTAAACACTCCTTACTGTCACAGGTGGGTTTGGTTTTCTTTGTTTTGTGCAGTGAGTTTTGGTTTTTTCCAAGCATTGCTTCATCCTGTTTACAACAATTACTGTGTCTCATTTAGCTGAACTGCAAGGCATTAACTTTTTAAAATTCAAGCTGGTTTTTGTCACTACCCCAATTTTTGATTTTAAACAGACAAATGTTAAAAAGCACTAAGCAGCAAGAGGAAAAATTATGTTTCTGAAACTTTCACAAGTATATAGAAGTTACATAACTTTTCTTGCTATGTATCTTATAAAATCAGTTAATCTGCTTGTTGGACAGCAAACAGAACTCCAAGTCCCTATGGATCAGAGCACCACAGCTGGGTGATGGAGTTTATATTATTGGGTTTATCCTGATGGTGTCTGCCAGCCTGCCAACTTAAGAGCAGACTCCAGTGGTCATTCTAAAATAGGGTAAAACCAAAAAAAAAAGCTCAATGGTTTTCTTTTTGGTAGTAAAGTTAATGACTTAAATAGCACAATAATAGGAGGGGGGGGAAATTCCACACGGAGTCTCTGCAAATTGCTTCCCAGAAAAGCAACAGAAAATCTGTAAGGAAAAGTAATAATCATTCATTTGATTCCTAGCACAACACAATGACACAGGATTTCCTAAAAATAAAATAAACTAAGAAATTTAAAATCCAAGAGGCCAGTTATAACACACCTAAATAAACTAAGATGCAAGACAAATGCAGAGATAATTAGCTATGCTATACAGCAAGATGGGTGAGGTTGTTTGAAAAATATAATACCACCACAAAAATACAGCTCAAAAAAACAGCTATTCAAAGCTGACTCTAAATGCAGGAACTGTCAAAACAATCCACAGAAATACCTACCACATAAATAGCCAAAAGAGGGAATACAGTGACAAAGGGTTTAATTTCCTTCATGTTCAGTTTCAAAAAGCTAGATGACATCTAAAGGAAAAATGTCAGAGAGACAGGTTGTATGTAACAGCAAGGTGTCATCAGCCTGGCAGAAGCTGAATATTATATCCCCATCATATTCATATGGATAGGTCCAATACCTGTATATAAGGGCTGTTTCTTACTAGCACAAAAAGGCATAAAACACATTTCAGAAGAAAATTACAAGCTTTGGGACAAGCACAAGAGGATTGTGAAGGACAAAAGTGCAGAAAAGGCTGAAATAAGCAGTCAGTCAGATAAAAAACTATTCATAAGTGAAGACTGATTTTCAATCCTGCAGAATGAAAAAATTATCCTAATCCATTCCTTCATGCAGTCTTGCATACTTGCATCCACAACTGCAAAACAAAAACAAAAAAAAAATTTCCAAGCAGCTGAGAACAATTCAGATGCCTTCTCTGTAACAGAGGTTTGGAACAGGGAATAATCCAGATGACCACTAAAACCCTAAAAAGCCTCAATGTTATAAGAGATTTGGAAAAAGGGGTTGGCAGGAAGGAGCAGGAAGAGGCATCTCCTGGAAAGTAGTTGACAACCTCCTCCCCAGTAAATTTAGCAGATACATTGTATTAGAGACAAAGAAAGTCAAGAGAAAGAACAAAAATAAACTATTCCCCCTAGGAATTATATGCAAGATTGCTTTGTAAAACAAACCAACCAACAAGCTGCTTTGCTGTGGAAAAGCAAAAGGTCACCAATCTTGGTGAAAATACAGCTATAAAAAGTTTTTGGCCAAGTATCAAAGAGCATGTTTACAAAAGGGCCACATTCATTGTAACACTAACCATTCAAACCTCACAATAGATTTCAGGAGAGAACAGGATGCAACGTCAAACATCTGTTATCACATTATTTTCTTCAGCTCCTCTGCCCAGAAATGACATGGAGCCTCAGCCCATCTCCCAAAGCTCAAGAGAGGCCAGTGAGACGTGGGCCAGAGGCTGCCTTGTGACAGCTCCCCATGCCCAAGACGGATGGAAAGGTCACATTTTGAACAGTTTGCTCATAACCCAGCTGAAACATCTCACTGAACAGAGTCAGCTGTCCAAACTGCAGACACATCTGGCAAACAAAGCCTTCCTTTGGAAGGAGGCAGGCTGGGGCAGGGGTGATACCTGCTGCACTGAAGCAGGACAGCCAGCTCAGACAAGGACAGTACATCCAGCACTGGTGGGAGCTGGGACTTACTGTGCCTGTGGCTCTTCAATGCAGTGTGCAGACACAACGGTCCAGCCTTCCAAAATTCACTGGACTGAGCAAGCACTGCTTGTAACAGAATCGATTTCCTCTCAGGCTTCATAGACAAAGGGAGAGGCAGCATGCAGCAGCAGGCTCCCACAGCTAGAGCTGTGCCTCCTGCCTGCAGCCCCTGCTCCACAAGGGCCCAAGGACCTCTGCCCTCTGCACTGTCCCCAGAGAGTATCCTACAAGCTGCACAGCAGACACTTTTCATCAGAATTACTTACTTAAGAGAGACTGGAAGCAAAATGCAAGCCTGAAAAGTAAATCATCAAGAATCACACTTTCATTTCAAAATGCCTGATGTCAGTTCCAGGGATGGATATCCAAGACATAATGTAGAGAATGGGAAAAATAAAAAAGGCTATAAGCAAGAAAAGAAAAATCCTCTCTCAAAAAAACCCCAGCAAAGCAAACCAAACCCCCACATATTCATCTACTTTGGATTTATTGCAGGAACACTTGCAGTGGAAATTAATTCATGCCTGTTGTGCTTGAAAAAGTGCTACAGATGATGTTTAACACATTTAGTACATGATGGATGTTGCCTTTTTCTGTCCTGGAAACAAATGTGAAATTAGAGAAAGTGGGCTATGTTCCCTTCCTGAAGTCAACATGTCCAAGGTTGGACATGCTCCAGAGATGTGCTTCTTGAAACATCTGTACATTGAATATTTGACCAGTTCCAGGCCAGGGGAATTAAACCAACAGGGAATCACAGGCAGTTTCCTAGAGCCAGACCCTTCTGCTTGTCAACGATGGGGAATGTCACACATGCAGAACTGCACCATAGAAAAATGCTGCATTATTGTACAACAGTATTTCCCATCATTGCACCTTCAGATGCCTCCTGATGAGCATGAGCCACTCTTTACCTACAGACAATTACCTGTATAAGTAAAAATGTGAAAGGTGCTGTGATTGAGGGATATAAGATAGCAACAACATCCATTTTTAACTGTTTTTTTTTTCCCCAGGTTGCCACCTTTTTTTCCCCCACCCTCAGGGGCACCAGTGCTTAGGGCGAGACAAAGAGGAATGTTTTCCTTTAAGCAGAGGCAAGGAAAAGGTTACCTTGTTTACCAGTAGCTCTGGAGCACAAAGAACTACTTTGTCTTTATGGAAGAGGCAGTAAAGGTAGAGTTTCTTAAGGGCTGAGGTTTCCAAGGCTGCCCTTGTTGACGTGACTGTGACCCAGAGGGCTGCCTGCAATCCCAGTGAGCCCAGGCAGTGAAGAGCCCCTGGCTCCAGGGTCAACACAACTGCCTCTGCTCCCAGAGAGCATCCACAGCTACAGTGTGCCTGAAAGGATGGGAGGAGGAGGAGGAAGCTGTGCAGAAACTAACACAGGAGGCTTTGTGAGTAAAGACACGGTCAACAGACAAGGGGACGTGATCTTACTGCTGAGGAGGAGATACTTTCAAAACACTTAAACAAATGTTTTTTCTTGCACTTCATTAACATTCTGACACAGCTGCAAGACTACCCCATGTGGAATCACTCTGCTATCTTTTTATTTTTTTTCCTATGCAATGAAGCTCAGTATTATTATTAAATAACTTCCATTCACGCGTTTTCCATACAATCCACAGTGATCAATTACACTGATTCATAGGCAATGAAATCCAAAATTTTTCTGTACTAAATGTTTCTTAACGCTGAGAGAATATCCCATTTATCCAAGAGTATTCAAGATGTAACAGATTTTGCAAGCTTTCTGAAAACTGATGAGGTAGAACTACCTCCCCAGAAAAAAGGGCAAATAGAACAAGAAAAATCTGTAATGAAACAGTGATATAAGAAAGTGACCTTCCTGAGGAATGAAAAGGAATGCAAGAGATTAGATGATAATAATTCCATGCATGCAAATAATTATTACAGTAATAGAGTTATCCATTATCCAGAGTCACTTTTCATTTACATCGCTTTAATTGCAGTATAAATATTGTTGCCACTTTTAGAAAGACTTTAAACAATGCAAGTATTTAATTTATTTATTCACTTCACAGCTTACCTGTCTATCCAACATCCATGCTGTGATAAAACAGATAAAATAAATAACAATTCTATTAACAGCATACAAGAAAACACAAACTTACTTGATATTTACAAGGTGTTTGCTGGAGCATATATAGGGATCAGAAACACTAAGAGCCACTGGATTTTAACACTGGAAATTGGTAAACCATCAGTTTTTATGCAGGAGTTAAGAAAATGTGAGTCTGAATTGCCTACCTTCACTGCCAAGAAGTTGAGGCCACTTTCATGAGCCAAAGCTTTTGCTATCATGGTTTTTGAGCAGCCAGGAGGTCCATAAAGCAGGACACCTTTAGGAGGCTGGATCCCCATTCGGATGAAGGACTCTGGATGTTTGAGAGGCCATTCAACTGCCTGCTTCAACTTCAGCTTGACATCTTCCAGCCCTCCTATGTCTGACCAAGACACCTGCAGAACAGAGCATTTTTGCTAAATTCAGACCATGGAGAAGAACTATTAAAAAAATTAAACAAATCAAAAATGCAAAATGCTCTGTAGAATGTGTACTGGTTCTTTAATTTGTTTTTAATGAGTCACTTCTTCAAAGCTTTTATTAAATAAGAAGCACAAGACAGACTTGTCAGGAATACATAAAGGCATGTGATATGTCCTATCCAAAAAAGCAGGCAGATCCAAAACCTGCCACACCTCTTCCTACATGGTTCTCAACAAGTCTGAGACTTCTCTCCACATCTTCCCAGCCTGCTCTTCCTCTGGTCACCATCCACTCCCATTCACTTCAAGTATTAAACATGTCAAAGCACATTTAAATCAAATAATCTTCCACCTTAAAACACTCTTCCAGAAATGTACTCAACATTAATTATCCTTTAGCTCTGGAAAGTGAGTTACATGTGGAAAGCAAGCAGAGTGTTGCTGAGAGGTAAGGTATTGCCTTTCCCCCGAGCTGAAATCTGGTGTCACCCTTGCTTTGTCCTTACTTTCTCCTGATGCCAGGACAAGGAATGGAAACTAGAAGTAGACAGTCCTTGAAAAAGGTAATTCAGACTGCTATTGAAGTAGATGAAAAAGAGCATTTGGATGTGGTGCATGCACTTTTATTAAAGACCAAGCAAACAAAATTTCTCTTAGATTGTCAGACTTTTATGTAGAAGAAAATTACAAAGAGAGCAAACAGCAAGCACAACAAAAGTTTGTGCTTCTGAGTCAGATATGAAATAGTGTGGTTTAAATTTAATTTAAAAATATGCATTACCTACCCCTACAATCCTTGATTCTATGTAGGAGTTTTGTAAACTGCACAGAACTAAATCCTGACAATCTTAGACAACTTCTTCTGAGGGCAGAAGACAACATAAGCTTGTTCTCCTTTTTTCAATATCAATCCTTGCTCATACCTGGCAAACCTGGACTAGTCATCATATCTTTCTATCTAGACAAATATTTCAACAAATATGAACAAGACCATCTTGAAATTAATTAGGCCATCATGAATTCCCTGTGAGTTTCAGCAACAGAAGGCAAGATCTATTTGCAGTACTTTACATGCACATAAAAAATAGGGAGAAAACACTTAAATTATATTTTTACCCTCTTAAATATTCAGTCACTTACCCTTTGCAAATATTCAGTCTACTGAATATCAGTCAGGCATCATTCAAGTGATTTTTCAGACCCACTACATGTCATTTAACACCAGCAAAAGTGACAGAATTGTATAGAAAAGGTGAAGTAAGGCCAGCTTACATGAAGGCTGTTTCAAACAATCTGAAAACTTATTCTGACTTCACTTACATTTTAAATTCCAACAGTACAAGGCGTGGAATTGGTGCAGCAGTAGAATTAAAAGCAAAAATAGCTAATAAACCATTCCCTTCATATCCTGGTGAATTCTAAACAGAACAAATTTGTCCTCATTTCAAAAGGAGAGAGAAAAGTGTGTGTGGGGTGGGGTGGGGAAGAGAGGTTGGGGAAGAGTCCACCAGCAAGTTGCACTGCTCTCACCAGCACAGGAACTCAGAGGAGAGGTCTTGCAACACCAGCAATGAGGTGTGATGTTCTGTCACTGTGGAAATGGCTTTAGATTAGCCTTGGGGCTGGACTCACACATACAAAACCAGCTCTCTGCTACAGCATATAGACACCAAGATTTCATTGCTGTTGCAATCTTTAGCTCTCCCCAGGTCAACAGAGCTCAGAGTGTGATGCAGAGCAGCAGCTCCCCAGAGGTTATTAAGCACCAGTAATAAAGAAATAAAGCAGACAGGCAAAGGATGTCTTATCCAGAACCTGTTGGCTGCAGAGACACAAATCTGAAAGTTGAATTGCAGTAAAGGGAGTGAAAGAGGCAAGCAAAACCAACAGCACACTCTGAAAAAAAAATTCAGAAAGACCCATAGGAGAGGGAAGAACAACAACTGCAGTGCAACTCTCCAAAGAGCTGCAGTATTAACTTGCTGATTTATAATGTGCATCCCCTCTCTCCTAAATCCCTGTTGCAGAAAAAGCAGCATTCTAAAAAGGTTTTAACACACAGCAAAGTTCAAGAAAGGTTCTGTAAAAATGGAAGGCAAGATGTCACACAGAACTAGGCAGCAAGGATTTTATATTTGCCTTGGTCACAGCCAACACAATTCAGGCACAAGATAAAGGAATTGTGGTTTTATTCAGAAGTTACTTTGAACTCTTGTCATTTGATTAGCACATGGCTACTGCAAAGCAATGAAATATGAAACAGCTCCACCAACTGAAAAATGAAGCTAAAATAAAAAAAACCTCATGTATGTCAATGGTTTTACTTGTAAGTAACTACATAGGCCAAAAGTCCCATCCACACCAAGGGGGATGCCAAGTGAGTACTGTATCTGCAATACCTACCTAAAAAGCTGATATTATTAATGTAGCTCAAATTCTTGTCTTCTCTTTTGGAAGAAATCTCACACCTTATAATTTATTTAGTGTTTGAAGTTATTTTCAGCAAGGATTTTTTAGATTACAGCATTCACAGAATATTTTGAGATGGAATCGACCCTGAAGATCATCTAGTTCCAGTCTCATCCTTTGGTAGGTGCTATGGGAGGGCACAAAATCTGTTGTACCCAGTACTTTAGATTCTACTTTAAACTCACTCCAGGTAGCAAACAGATGGCTTGAAATTTAGCTTACATCTTTAGAGAATATGCATTACTTGGTGGAAATGCAGGTCCTGTCAACACAAAAACAAATCTCCACCATGTTGTTAATAAAGAAATTAATTCCAGTAGTACTCCAATAACAGCACAGGGATAACAACCTGAGCCCATGAGCCAGTAGCACAATGAGCAAGGCAAAAATCAGTAACTCTGGCTCCCAGCAGAAGCACTTAGCCTTGAGGATATTGGTGCCATGACACCATTTCCAGGAAAAGCTGTTTGGGGCCAGCCCAGGCAATTCCACTCTGCACAGCATGGACTCTTAGCAAGCCAAGTGTGACATCCGAGCTGGCTGTGCACAGCATCCGGTTCATGGATTTTATTTCCCATTCAAATAAGTTTGGGAATAAGGGTCTACAGTTATGCAATCTAATTCCCAAATGACTCATTTTCATGCAATGAAACATAAATGTTTTCTTCTAGGGCTTGGGGAGCTGCTGAGAAACACCAGCACAACTGCTCACAGAATCAGGATTTAGATTAAATACAAAATTTTTCTCCATCTTCTTAACACAGATCAGAGCTGCCTTAAACCAGATCACTTCCCCAGCCCAATTCATGTTGGGTCTGCTACTGAACCATTATAATATGTAATTAAGAGGGCAGTGAGCAGAGTAAAGATGAACCTGGCACCACCAAAAGAACTGCTCATATAATGACAGTCATCTGACAGGTGACCACTTGGTAGTGATAATCTGCCTACAACATTGAAATCTGCCTTCACTTAAAACCATATAATGCCACTGAAGACATTCAGGCCACACTTACACAAAAATCAAAGCAATCAAACTTTACAACTTGTTTCAACACAATTTGTTACAAATGCTAATAGTTGGTTTCTGCTTTATTTTGTGTCTGCTTCCCAAAAGTCTCCAGCTTTCATGGCTGTTCCGGACCTTCTCTGAACATGCATCTGAAGATTTTTATCCCATTATCCACTCAGCATAAAAAACTACAAATCAGGAGATATGATCCTGCACTCCAAACTCTTCCTGAAGCATTAGGAACCATTCTGCAAATGGTTCAAAATTATAAACAAATGAACACGCAGACAGAAAGATGATGTACAACATTAACCAGTAAATTAAGGCTTCCACTCTGTAAAATTTCTCCCTTTACCTGGCCCTGACAATGTTGCCACAGCAGTGCACAGAATAACTCACTTTTGGCACATCAATTGCCACCTCCCTCATGGCGCTGGGCCTGACATCGTTCATCCCCTGCAGGAAGTCATTGAAAGCAATCATCACTGACCCAGCCACCGCCGTGTCCCACAGCCCGGGCCTCTTCCCCAGCACTCTGCGCAGTGCGTACAGACCTAGTGGAACAAAAAGGAAAAAAAACAGCGTGGAAATAGGTAGGCTTCCTCCTGGTTCTCACCAGAGCACAGTGTAGCACACACAGAAATACTGCAACACTGGAAAGGAAATGATGTTCACAAGAGTGTCTCAGTGCTGGGCCTGAACTACGTCAAAGAACACACATTCACTTCTGATGAGAGAGCACAAAAAAGGGGATTTAACAACTACAGGCAGAATATAAGATGTATCTGTTCCAAAAGCCTTGTTCCTGTTTTCCCAGAGATGAAGCTTACAGGGCAAACCTGGATGTTCAGATCTGAACACATTTCTAAACCACAGTGGAAAAGGGACAATGAACATTCAAGGACACATTAAATCAGCTCACAAGAAATCTGCAATTTCACCCACTTCCCTATTATCAGGAGAGTATCTTCAAAACTTTTTTTAAAAACCTGATGAGATTGCTTTAACTTCCCTTGGAACCCTATTTTTCCATGTAGTAAGATGTTAACACCTGCATTTTTCTTGATATAGAATAAACATTCCCTGTGACACTCAACAGTTCTTTGTCCCCTTCAGCACTTTTCAAACACTTTTCAAATGCAGGCAGAGCTCTTACCCACTCTTTTGTTTGGACAAATCACTCACATGAAATATCTATAAATCTTGGTACTAATTCCTAGTGTCTTCCTATAAATCAATCCCTCAAAAGCCACCCAATTCCCACCTACTCACACATCAATACTCCTCAGGCAGGACCAAGCAGTACCGTTGTTAGCTCACAGGCATTCCCAAAAGAGCAACTGCAGCCCCCATTGTGTAAGATGCTCAAAAGCAGGATGGTTTTCCCACTGTATAATTATCCCTTTTAAGGCCTAATATAATTTAGAGTTTTATTGCTTCCAACCCTGTCCTGTGACTGAAAATGTTACACTTTTTTTTTTGTGCATCATTCCATGATGAGTATAATTTTATATACAGGTATGCACACATCCAGATACACGATATCTGTTGCCATGTGTTCCAAAACAAATGAGGCAGCTCATACCACACCAGCTCACCTTGCATGACCATAAAAAGACAAACATTTGTTAAGTCTCTTCTATATTTAACCAAACAAAACATCAATTAGTGCTACATGAAAGGACAATAAAAGGGATAAGCCATTTCTGAAAATAGACGTGGTTTTAACTTTCAACAGATTGTTGCCTTTTTTTTTTTTCCTGCAGAGGCACTGGTAGATGCAGACATGCAAAGTTTCTGACAATGACAGGAATTCTGCATTTCCTACAATATACAACGTGTGAAGAGATATAATATGTCCCCTGTGAAGCAGTACAGCTGGTGTCTCTCCATAAAGTGCCAATTACGGCAGAGTCGGAGCACCTGCATCCAATACCCAGGCTCTTAATACAATAACAGAAAGGAAAAAAAAATTGTAATTCAGGTTTCCCCTTGCACAGAACATCCAAAACTAATAAGATATATAAATAAAAACATTCCATGAGGCCAAGGAAAAAAATGAAAATCTGGTCACCAGAGGACAAGTATAAAATGTAACTGACTCATTTTAACAACTCAGGCAAATTTCATGCTATTCCTCACCCACTTCTTCCTTCCTTTGAAAGAGTTCATTTTAAGCAAAACAAAAAAAACCAAAACAAACCCAAAACTTAAGTGAGACAACATAGATTCACCCTCCCAGATTTAAAATTTATATCCAAACAAACAACAAACTTGACATATTATTCCAGTGTCATTGCAGCTAAGACTTTGAGGGGTAGGAGTGGGCATTGAGGTCTAGTCTTATATTTTCTTTTAGGGCAGTCAATTCACATGGGAATATCAGTTTAAAAAAATGCAAGTAATTCATCACATGAAATTAAGGCATAGAGAAAGCAAGTAAATGATAAAGATATCCACTTATTTCTATACCTATATGCTCCACCAAGTACCAGTGTAGCACTCATTTGATGCATTTTAAATGTCATGGTTATTTTCTTTTTCCATGGCACGAGTAAGCCTTAAAACCAAGTCCATTTATTTTAAAAATTGAGAGAGAACAGCAAATTAAACTGCCCAAGGAGACCTCTGCTCTTAAGGTTTGTTACTGCCAGTGCTACGAGGAGTACAAATGAAATTTCAGTCCTCAGCAGTGGGTTTGAAAGGCAACAGCCTTGATCCAGAACAGGAATAAAGAGGTCACAGCTTTCCAAACAAAGCCGGAATTCATTTCAGCATGTGCACGCACACGCCACTGCACAGGTCAGCATTTAATTGAAACAATGTTTTACATTAAAACAATAATAAAAAACAGATTGAAAAAGAAAGCACGATTCTTCCTGTTTCCTCCTGTTATCATAATCATTCTTTCCTGCACTTCAGATTGACCTCTAACAAGAGGGGCGGGGTGGAGCCTCAGTAACAGAAGGATACAGCCAGTGGCTTGCCAGAGGCAGGAAAACACATCCTTGTCTTGAGACGCTGAAAGATGGATTTAATGTAAGGAAATGCAGGGTAGGATGCAAATCCTGCTGCCAGAAGCAGTGCAGAGGCAAAGGAGGTGAAACCCTACAGCAAAGCCACATTCACCACTACACAAGTTATAATGCAGATACAAACAGGAACACCTCAGAAAACATCAGGCACCTCCTGGGTGTCTTCCACATGGGAATGTTTTGGGTCGAGCAGAATGTCACTGCTGTGAACTGACTCTGAGCACAGCGTTTGTTTCAGCTCTGATTGCTGCTTTTCAGATGTTACTCCATTATTCAGGGTTAAGAAGTATCAACAACCCTTTTAGCAGTGCCTGAAGTTGGCAAGTGGATTTTCCCTGTTTGATTACAGTCCTGCATTAGGGGAGGAAGGACTGAAGTGCAGTCATCCTGCTGAAGAGTCAGTGAGACTTCACACAGGCACAGGATACCAACTTTGAGCAAAAGGGTAGTGAACAACACTGATCCTCAGTGAAGCAGCAATGGAAAATCCTGGTCTAAACCAAAAAAAAAAAAAAGAAAAAAAAAAAAAGCAGCATAAGGCATGCATGATTACAAACAATGGAAAATAAACAGTTTGTTCCAGCCCAGCAACTGTGTGCTCTACCTCACCAACTCATCCTGTCTGTCTGGAACAGAGGAAACCAAGTGGACAGAGGGGAAAAACGCAGCAGAACGCCCTGTCCTGGTACAGATGATCCTTCTTTGGTACCAGGCTATGCACAAGGTCGATAGCATTGTTTGCCTGGAAGATTTTCTTGCTCATAGCTTGGCTAAGTTTTGGCACATTAGGTCATAATAACAAATATCTGAGCCTAAAAATAGACCCTACGACACTGCTATATTTGTCAGAGTCTGTGTATAATTACACACCACTGTAAATAATAGGAAGCAGCCACTCAGAATGACCAACATATATGCTTTAGGTTTCCAAAACAGAATATATACACAACACTTGAGGAAATAAACTGAGCCCAACAAAATGGTTAATCATGCATCTTTTACTGCCCATCAGCTGCTCCTTCTGCAAATCCATCCTGTCTGGACTTACTCTACCAGAATCTTAATACCAGAATTTGTCAGTGGCTTCAAAGAAATTGCTATCGTCTTGTAGGATTGTTTACAAAAGGAAATGTTTCTTCTTTCTCTGCTAATCTAGCATTTCGCTCCAAAATTCTTCCTCTACTTCCAGATGTTTACATACTACACTTCAAAATTTAGCAGGTTTATGCATAGAAAAAGAATTTCATATAACTTAAAGTCAGTTTAAAATGTATTTTAAACTTTAAAAAAAAAAAAATTAACCTGTATATAAAACTGTATTTAGGAAAAAAAAAACGTCAGGAAGCAGAAACCTTGACTTTTTGCTCTCAAAACCATATTCTGCAATCTGTCTTTAGCTGCCAGAGTTATATGGGAAAAATCCCCAAAGAACTTTCATGCACTTTTTGCACAGGAAAGATAATGCCCTTAAATCCCTTGTAACCATAACATTGCAAATTCACTGGGCTAACCTGAGCACTAACCTACTGCAGAGATTATATCCACGATTTATAGTCCTTCCTGAAGAGCCCCAGCATTTGCTGGAACATGTCTGTGGAGCTGCCTGAAAGCTGCTGAGAGGTGTGACAGGGGAGGGCAAGGAAGGAAGGAAGGAAGGAAGGAGGAACTGCATTTTCAGAACTTCTTTCGTAGAGGAAATGGTTTATTCACAGATCAGGTACACACACACGTCATTTATCCCAACACTGTGACAACAGAGGGAAATAAGGAATACCAGACTGCCTGTTCCTAGCCTGCTCCCAGACAGAAATGTACCTAAGGGTGGTCACACGTGTGTGAGGAGAAAAATAGACTGCCAGGCTACCAGAACAGCAAGGACAAAATGACAAGAAGCAACAGCTAATGGCTAACTGCCCAGTCCAATTGTAATTAGGAATGCTGGCAAGTAGCTAAAAATTAAAAAGTTAGGAGACTTATGAAAACTCTGCCTGAAAATGCTAGCACTGTCCCCCAACAGTAGCTGATCGCCCTGCATACAAATGCCTACTGCTGACTGCATTGCCACACATGAATAATATAATTTCTTCCATACCACTCAAGCTGCAGAAGTAAGAACATGGTGACTTATGTGTCAAGAAGGTTAATTTAAAATATTAGTTTCAGTTATTGATCAACTCTTCCAAAAAATAATCCCTATTTCCTGCTTATATAAATATCAGCAGGCAGAATGGGATGTTTTAAACAGATTATTAAGTACTCAACTCACAACTGTGCACATGAAGTCAGCAACCCCATCATCCAATTAGTTGCAAGTTTTAGATAAACACTCACTTAAAACTAGTTATGATGAAAACCCAAAGTTCACATGCCCTGACTGCAGTGAGTCCAATGTTCCTTGTGCAAAAACAAAAATCAAGTACCATTACAAAACAAACAAAAAAATAGGCAAAGATTTTCTTTAAGAAAAATGTAATTCCAAAAACCAACACAGTGTGCACCTTGCTCCAGAGAGGCAGGGGCCACATTTAGCCACTTCTGCAGAAAAGACATTGTTCTGAGCTGCTGCTCAAAGAAACCACCCCAAAACACATTAGAGAGGCCAAAAAAGTCACACTGCATTGCTGTGTGTGTGCAAGCACAGGCCTGTTTGCTCCTAACCTGCTGGGCCAATTGCTTTGGTTTAGAAACACCCTCTGCTTCAGGGACTGTTGGACCCAGCTTGAACACCACAGAACACAGAACTTAACACTCATGGACACTGAAGATTGGATCTTCTTGCTCTCCTTACACTATAAATTAGAGTGATGGAACACAGTGCCAGAAAACTCAGTTGTCCCAGTCCAGAAATTCATTTGTAGCTTTGCATTTGTACCACATCTGTGCTTTTCAGTGAATTTCAAAATCCAGTATTTTGCCCTTTCTGCAAAAATTTCATAACACTTTTTTTTGCATTGACCATCTGACTAGCTATGTTATTAATATTCCCCAAACTCCCACATTTTCTACATGACCTTTTCACAAAAAGGCAAGCAGCCTTTCCCACCTCATTTTGACTGTCACATGGGAACCAGCACTCAGACAATGCAATAGCAGATTGTTTGCAACAGCATAGCTTCAATATTTGTCCCTGCTACTGATAAATAAATATCAACACAGACATTGCATTTTCAGTCACTTTCCATAAGGAATAAAATAATTACAGCATGTCAAGCAGTGCTTCCCCTTTCAAATCTGTAACTGCAGTCAGTTAATTTGAAAGTGAACCAAAAACCACCCTGCAAAACAAACAAACCCACTGCCTTGGTCATCAACTGTCTCTGTCAAAACCTGCATTTTCAACAGCCTCTCAAGCCCACATTCCTACATTTAGCAGTGCAATCCAAGAAAAATATCTGCATTTGTAGCACACCCCCAGCAGAACCCGGGTCCAGACAGTGCTGGGAAAGTTTCAGCATCTTTATGGCTTAAAGAAAGGAAGGATATTCTTGGTGCCCTAACACTGGGCTGTTTCATCAGGGCTGTGCCTGAGCTGAAAGGAAGAGCTGGATTGGAGATAGGAGGCTGGGAAGGCAGGGGTTGAAGGCAGCATTTGTCTGGTTGAAAGAGCTCAGGGGCTGCTCCTCGGGGTGCACAGAGCCTCACTGTTAATCACATTAGCCCACACGGCTCATGTTTCCTGCAGGTGGCCAGGCTACCACAACTGCAGGAGCTGGGGGGGAAAAAACCACACAGGTCTAACAAAGAGACATTCCTGGGCTCCAGGGGAATTCACTTCCCCATCAATTACAGGGAAAAACAGAAAAATCCTGAGACAGATCTTCTGTTGAAAATTGGTTTTTAATTCTTACTTTTAATGCAAGTGGATTGCAGAAACTCTTTCTTGGGGTGTAGAAGATACAGCAGGAAGTTTCTCAGCTCCAATAAAAAAACAAGCACAGCATGCTCCTAAATACATTACACCTCTACAAGTCTAATATCCACATAAAATCAATATACAGAACTATATGGATTAAACAGCATAAAGCCTTTCCATCCTGCATTATTCACCAGAATTCAGGGATAATTAAATGAACAGCACAGACAAGATCTCCAAACAACAGGACTCAAAATCAAAAGCACAAGACAACAGACTACTATCACGTGCCTATCAAAGTGGTTTCACAGATTCAGCAGAGTAATGCTGATTCATACTGGTCAAAGACACATGTCAATCTCTTATTTCTCTAAGATTTTTTTGGTAAAAGACAGCCCAAGCCAGGAAACCATTCTAATCCTAAAGGCTAAGCAAGGTGATACCTTTTTCAGGCAATTAAAAAAAACTTCTCATGCAAAACAAAGCCACTAGTGCCTCTTTCACAGAAGTCTCTAAGTCTCAGTGGTTACAGCATCCTTACTGGAAGCAAATCAATGTTCTTGCCAGAGTGACCACTATTTAAACAAAGCCATTTGTTCTTCCTCTCCTCATGATGCTATCTTATCACAGCCCAAGTGTTTTATATCAGCACACTGAAATGATGTGTAATGAACGAGGATGTTCAAGATAAATCCTGAGAGTCACAAAGCAAATACTTCCTTTCTCTGTAAACAATATGACTGAACTCACTCCTTGAAGAAATCAAGCTATATTTATATTCACCCTCTTGAAATGCTACAGGCAGCCATAGAAGGATAAGTTTATAATAAATTGCTATATTTGGAAACCTTTGTTGCTAAGCATCTTCTAACATTCAGTACAGTTTATATCATTCATGTCCCTGCTACATAATTAACATTTCATATGTTTTGGTTTTTTTTTTAAAGGAGTACAGTGCTTATATTTGCCAATAAATTAAAAACATTATAATTTTTTAGGGAATTAATAAAAGACCACATGGCAAATTAAATAAAGGAGAAGCAACAAGATCTCAAGGGCATACAAACACTGATATTATATGCAAGGATATGGCAGTCTATCTCCTATACACTCCTCTGCTTGAGATAAAACAATTCAGAAAGCAGCTGTTCACACTAAAAACCAGCCTACTAAATAATTTAGGATGCAGTAGACCTCTCCCAACCTGAAGAATGATACTTTCTCAGCTACACACATAAATAAGCCCTTTTCTTGTCAAGAATTGTCTGTGTGTGAATCCCTTGGATGGTACCCAAGTCCTCAGGAGTGTACCACTGCAAGCTGATGTGCACAGGATGTGGCCCAGTGCCCAGCATGGAATCTGCAGGTTTGTCACATTTGGCTTCTGTGGAAATCACAAGTACCTTGCTAGGCAGTAGAGAATTACAGCAAATCTTAATTGTTCCAGTGGAGTCACTACAGATATTGTAACCTTGGATTTGTAAATACCCTGTAAAAATCGCAGTTTTGGGATTTCGTTTTTGTGAGAGACTAGAACTGTATCTTCAGTAGAGGACAAGGAGAAAAATCTACTAATATTTTAAAAATTCAGGACCTAAAATAAAAGCATTCTTATCTGATTATAATAAGCATGTCCATATAAAGGTGTCATGGGTTTTGGTCACAATACTCTGTTTGGGAAAGTACAGATTACACTTTTGGACAAGATTTTGCAAAAGTTTCTTGCCCATTTTTCCTCTCCCTGCCCATCCCAGCATAGACCACACCACAACCATAGACACAGGGGTCTAGAAACATTCAACACAAAATGGACATTACAGGCCCACAACACTTCTTCAAAATTCCCATGAAAATGCAGAATTGCTGAACAGAACATGAAACTTGCCTGTCTGACCCCAGCAATACCACTAAGCAAATCTTGCACTGGAGAACAAACAACTTCTGCCAAAAAACCAGTTGGAATATGTTTAATTCTACAATGGTTATTTACTTTCCATGAACAAATGGTCTTCAGAATTATATAGAAGGCAAACATCAAAGCTTTTATAATGAAGTATCTTAGGAAACCTGACTAGAAATGCAAAAGCCCTACAAATACCACATTTACCATGTTACTAATTACTACACCCTTGGTTTATACAAGCAGTATATACACAATACATGTGTTAAAAAAACAGAGTTGAAGTAGAAAGATAAGGAAAGATGAGCCCTCTGGAAAATTATCTAAACTTTGTATTAAGAATATAAACATATTTAGCTTGCAAATTTGCAGTCTTCCCAGCCACAAACCCAAGGATATAAATGGGGTATGAAGGACTCAAGAGTCTCCCACAGACCACAACTGAAACACAAATCAGCAAGCAACAGTAATCCTGTGCCAAAAACTGAACATGCATTCCTGAGTTCTGAAACCCTTTTTCTAAAGTAGTTTCCACATTTCACCTGTACTTACACATCAAGTCTGAATTTGACACAAATAACCTTAACAGTTGTGAAAGAACTCTTAACTCAGATGTTGTCTCAATACCAAACATTTTAGACATTTAGAAATGTGCATTAGTTGCTTTAACTATATGTTTATATCATGTTTTATGATGTAATATACATGTATATGAAATGTTATGCTCAATTCTAAGGCCTACATCACCAAAAAGGTTATTGACAAACTGGAGGCAGTTCAGAGAAAATCAACACAATTTCTCGGAAGGCAGGAAGGACTTATTTATGAGGAAAGATTAAAAGAGCTAAATATTTATAGTTTGGCTCAGTAATGAATGAGGAGGTAGGGGACATGAGAACAGCCTAGAGATATCTGAAGGGTGTAAACACTAAGGAGGGAGAGCAAACGTGTTATACAAGGATGTAAATAGAAATAATGGGATAAAACTAAACAAGGAGAGCTTGGGATGAATATCAGAGAGCATTCCTGGACAGCAAGCTAGCTTGGCCCACAGCAGACTTTCTGAAGTGAAGCAATAGGAGCCCATGCATCTTGGAACAACACAAAAAAAAAGCAAAAAACTAGACAAAACACTGGAAAATTTGCCATATGAAGGAATCTTGGGAATCTTGCTCTGCTGAGGAGAAAGAGTAGATTACAAAAGTCTTTGCTAAGTTTAACTCCAGTGAAAGCAGCAATATTTCACAAGCTGTTGAAAACGTAATATAAAAAAAAAAAAGATAAAGAGCTTTATTAGAAGGAAAAAAAGGCTCCAACTAAGAACGTTCCTTAGTCATGAGCAACTTAAGTTCAATTTATATAACAGCTCAACTGACTCATGCTCCTGTAACTTCTTGAAGAGGAAAACTTCACGTGGGCTGCAAGGAGTTAAGGGTGCTGGACTGTATTTTCCCCAGCAGAGGTCACCCCACGGTAACAAACGACAGGGAAATCTGACAGCATGGATTCAAACTTGAAGGAAGAGCACGAGGAAGGTGACATCCTCCTCTCCTCATTCCCACCACTGGCTTTGGATGCAAAGTTCCTGTCCTGCAGTCACAGGAAGATGCCTGAAGATTTCTATCTGTGTAATGTTCAACCTGCACAACATCCCAGATTTATTTTCTAAGAGGTACTCATGAAGTGGGTAAATATCATCTATTTGCAGCTGGATTATGAATCCATCTGCACAGGCATAAGTGGAAGCCTTGGCTGGGTCATGTTGGGAATTGAAACCACAACACTTTTCACTGAGAACTTGAGATTACATGAGTTAAGTGTTTACTATTTGAGTACTGAAACACAGGCAGACTGACAGGCTTCCAAAAATGCAGGGGAAGGAAAATAAAAAGGGAGTTTATCTGTTTTTTAAACAAATATATACAAGCAGGAAAAATAATTATGTCTTCTAATTTAAAACAGAGCTTAAAACACAACTGAAGCCAAGAGGAAAGCACTAGGAAACGAATAATCTCATATTTTTTTCTTCTTGGTACATAAAAACTTCACTAGTTTCTATTTGAGAGCTACCCCTTAAAAATTCTGGAAGCTGGCAAGCAAAGACCTTGCTGTTCCAGGTGCCATCACCCCTAATAAAACATCTGTCATCTTCGCAGTCAGTTCCGATGCAAGAATTATCCGTGCTCTGTGCCACTGCCAGAGGAAGCTGTCCCAGTGCCAAGGGAAATAAAAGCAACCAGCACATGCAGCAAACTTATTTGTGAACTACAAGGGAGCAAACACGTGTAAGCAGAGCTGGACAGTCTATTTTGACTCAGCTGTTTTAAAGGGCTGCTCATGGGCAGATTTAATCTCCAACACAGAAACTGTGCAGACGCACTCTAGCAAAACCTAGGAACTGATAGAGAGTACTTGCAATATTTCATCCAATGAAAACAGAGGTGAACTCATGCTGAAGCATTCCCTGGAACATACTGAACCCTGACTGCATGATGCATGGATAATTCTCCAGGGCTGTGCCTGTTCCCAAGGCCAAGAGCCACGTTCCAGCCCCAGGCTCAGGGCATACTGTGCAGCTCTCTCAGCTCTACCACACAACCTGAGCCAGGTGCACACAGCGCTCTGGCCCCTGCCAGGAGCTCCTCATCTGCAGGAAAATGGAATATGGGCATGAAATATGGAAGAGAGACACAGGAAACACCCCTGAGGCCCACAACCTCCACATCCTGGGAACAAGGATGTGCAGACCAAGCTGTACTTAGAATTTTTATGTGCAAGGGGTTGTCTAGAAAGTGGAAAAACTCTAAGGGATGTTAGTTAATTCCCAAAACCATTGGTTTACTGAGAGAGCAAGCTGTCTAAGATCCTAGAAATGACATGGGGCATTCCCCAGGGTTATTGATTTTAATGCTGCATTTTAAAAGTTATCACTATTCCAAGAATTTTTCCCATCTGCCTAGGAAGAGACACATTCGGCAGTGTTTTCTTTGACACAAGAATTAATAAAATTTGAGTGTTTCAAGGGCTGTTAGTACAGACTGTGGATTTTTTTTCTTTAAAAAGAGACTAACAGTAAAGTAATATTCTAAATAAGATAAACAAAGCCTTACCCGCTTCCTTGCACAAGGCTGCCAAGTCTGCACCCACATAACCATGTGCACTATCAGCCAGATGTGCCAACTGCTCTGCTGTGAGTGAATGGGGAACCTTCTTGAGAAGCTTCTGGAGGATGTCCAGACGGTCCTGGGCATTGGGAATTCCAATTTCTATCTCCTTATCGAAACGCCCCGGCCGGCGCAGCGCTGCATCCAGGGCATGAGGGCGATTGGTGGCCCCAAGGACCAACAGCTGCCCTTCACTGCCTTCCTGAAGGCATCAAACAACACCAAATAGTATTTTTAAAATACAATTAAACATCAAATGAATAAGATGAGAGGCACTCCCACTTTAACCCCCAAGAATCTGCATTCCTAAATCAGGGAACTATGAACCAAAGAGAGAAAAAGAAGCCCTTAAGCTAAAATGCAACGTTGGCACAAGAATGGTATCAGCAGACAAAATGGTATCAGCAGACCCTGAATAAACAAGATTGGGAAACAAATCAGTTCAGGTATCAAACCCAGCAAGGACAGGAGGTTATAAAGCTTCCTGTAGGTCCAGCAGGAAAAGCAAGGTGAAAAATCCTAACCGATTTCCTCAAGATCTGCTTCTTCACTTTTACAGTGAGGCAAGATCAGTTAGGAGGTCTCTTGTAATGTCATTCTCTTCTTGTGAATAAAGCACTCTATCTAGAAAGAATATCCATCAGCCTTTGCCACCAGAAAATATGTTCTGCCTGTGAACAATTTCAGACTGGGCAACTCAAGCTGCCATGCAGGAAAATGAGAAACTTGCAGATTACGTAAACAGAAGAAATTTATTTTCAGACTCTGGACAGTTCTTTCATCTTTCCTGCTAATAATCATAAAATAATAGACGAGAGATCACCAAACTTTATGGGCTCAATCTATAATTTACTCAAGTCAATTAAATTTACTGTTTCATTATTAGGCTTTTGTTTATGCCCTACATACTGCTCTGGCAATCTTGAAATAGCTGCTGTTGCTTTTAATCATGCAGCCTACATATTACCAGAAGCATTCTCATGACTTTGATTCCAGAACAACTAAAAATACCTGATTAAGTTCAATGATGGACTATCATTGAATATTCAATTTGATCTCCAAAACTACAGAAGAGGGAAAAGGCAAAGGAAAGGCAGTGAATGGAAGAAAGCTACTTTCTTTTAAACTAACAGTTTACAGGAGATATTCCTCTCCTATGTCCTCTGCTTAGCATCCAAAAAAACATTAGATTATTCTACAAAGTCTCACCTAAGTCTGTTTTCTTTCCCTACAAATGATACATCTCAAATTTGCTCCACTAAAGAAGCAATGTTTGTTCAGTGAGTCCCAAGTACATTAATTGTCCCATTAGATTCAACTTACTGAGCCAATGCCATCCATTAATGTCAGCAGTGAAGCAACAACTCTCTTTTCCACTTCATTCTGAGCCCCTTCTCTCTTTGGACAGAGTGCATCCAACTCATCTATAAATATAATTGAGGGGCGACTGAGGAGAAAAAAAATACAGGAAAAAAATGTTAAGGTGCTCAGGAAGATTTAAAACATTAAGGCTTTCCTATTCATGAAAAACATTCAGCTCCTACAAAAACTAACACACTTCTTCAGGAAACTGAAAATTTCAATCTTGTATACAGTATTACTTAGAGAGAAAACTAAAATGAATAATATATGAGACAATTAATACCTTCAGTATGCAAAGATTCTTGCAAGTATTTTTCTTTTAAGAACATTAAGGCTGGAACCAATACTGAGAATAAAATTCTCCAAAGGAACGTACCGGAGAGAAGCCTCAGTGAATATCTGACGCAACCTCGACTCAGACTCCCCATAAAACCTGTGAGAATTAAAAATTATTTTAATAAAAAACTTGGGGTTTTTATTTTTTCCAGGCAACGTGGAAAATTACTGCTTGTAAATTACAAAAATCCGTAGCACACACTTGCAAAGTCCTGAAGTCTAGGCAAATCTACAATAATCCTTATTTCCACAAGGACCAGAAATTAAGGTGAAATAGGGTACAGGCAAAATCCACGCCTTACACAAATTTCCTGGCCAAGTCCAAAAAACCTCTTTTAATACAAGAAACATAAGCCTTGCTTGAGAGAACCCTTTCCCACTTTGACTCTTTTGAATAAATAACCCAGAGCAAATACTACATCTATCTGGACAGGTGCCAGGGTATATTTTGGGCTACTATATTTAGAGAATTAATGGAAATAAAGTGGGTGGACTTACTTGCTTATGATTTCAGGGCCATTAATGACAGTAACGTGAGCGCCAACCTCATTTGCAATGGCCTTGGCAATCATGGTCTTCCCAGTTCCTGGAGGGCCATAGAGCAGCACTCCTCGGGGAGGAGGGATCCCTTGGGACAAGCACACACAGGCAAACAGAGAAAAGAAGTTACTGGTGATAAATGCCAGGCCCATATGTACTTGCATATTCACTGTCCCTGTCACTACCAATACTACTTTGACTTGAGCAATAATTCCTGTAACAGACGCATCATTATGATGAGTTAAGCTTACAGGGAAAAGATCACTCTTAAATAGGACATTCATCCACATTTTAACATCCAAAAGACTTTCTTTAAAATCACCTATTTAAGTCATTATATTTTTCAATAGTTCATTATAATCTTCACTGTGTTTTCTCAAAAAAATTACTCGAGTATCTAATATCCATTAATATAATTTAAGTTATTCATGATTCTTACAGTGTCATTATAACAAATTTCCCATATCAGAAAACCACTTCTCCTCTACACTCCAAAAATTTATAGACATCTTGTGAGGCTTGATTTAATAATGTTTACAAGATGATGAAAAACACACATTAAAAGGATGAATTTACTTAATGGCACATGTTGTTAAGAGCCAAAGAGACAGAAACATTAAAGCACAGAACATAGGGGACTTTGGAAGAACAGGAAACACAGGTAAACTGCATGAAACACAACTGTGATCCCAGGTAAAGAGCCCACCAAAGAAAGTTTCAGATAACCAAAGCCAAATTAAATGGGCACGAAAGGCAACACCAGAAGTTGAAAAACTAGAAAGCAAAAAGCAAAGACAAATGTTTGACAAAGGTCTGACTCCAGCACAAAAGAAACTGGTGAAACACAACCAAAGAAACATCAGGTGGGACTGGGAATCAAACAGGGAATGATGCCTCAAGGACAGGCCACAAGACCAAATCTAAGAAGCTAATACACTGGAAAAGAGAAAAAATTATCTGCCCTGACAAAGGATAAAAATAAAAGCATCTCTACAGACAGGTTCCAGATTAGCACACCAGTCAATTAAAGCACATGATGCTCTCTCCTGTGGCGTTTCTGGCACTGGCAATACATGGAGCTGTGGAACCACAGGCTCACCTCAGCTCCAGCCTTGCTGCCCAAGAGCTGACAAGGACTCCCAGCGTTTGGATGGGGACTAAAGGTTTGTAACTGCTGAGAAAACACCATCATCCATCAGGTGATTAGTAGAGAAATTGCTCAAGCTTTAGGGATTAGGTGTGAAGAACACTCATGCTGAAGCAAACTCAGCTGGCACAAAACCACGTGGTGATGCTGGGGCTGGACCACTCATGGATGGACATGTCAGGAAACAGGCACCTGTGTGCTGTGGAAACTGTCCCCACTGTAATCACCTCCCCTCTGAAGCACACATGAGGGAAGAGGTCACAGAGAGAAATAAAGCAATGCAAACCTCAGCAAGGTACATAGCCATTTGTGATAAATACACAGCACAGAGTCACAAAAATCCTCCAAGTTTTTATATGTATTAGCTGTAACCTTATGTGTGGCAGCAGTAATCATATTTGGTTTTCCACCCTGTAATTCCACACTGAGCAGTTTGAGTAAACAGCCTCAAAAGATCTCCTTAAAATTTTGCAGGAACACACAGGGATAAAAAAAAAAAGCAGAATTAATCTGAGTTTTTCTCCATTTAAAATATATGATTAACTGAGTCTACCAATGAAAAAAATCTTGACAACACAAACAGCTGTACTTTTCAAGTGTTCAAGTACAGAAGTCTTTCCTATTTGCTATAAATTCTGCTTATGCATGCCTGAATTTTGGTACAGGCACACATTTCTTCTCTGCTCAACTGTTTTTCACAGGCTAACCAGAACATCTTCACAGTATCCATATAGTGTATAAAACAGTTTGATATTGTTTGGACATACAAGTTTACCAGATCAGCTATACAAAATTCAATGCATAGTCCTAGAGTAATTAGCATTTAAAAAAAAAAAAAAAAACCAATTAAAGAAGGAAGCCAAGGAAGAAAGCCAACCCTCAGGCATCCTACCATAACTCTTGAACAGTTCAGGTTTCTTCAAGGGCAGTTCAACAGCTTCTCGAATAGTTCTGAGTTGGCTGCTCAAACCTCCTATCATGTCATAGGTGACACGGGACTCACACTCGCCATCCTCTGCTACAGTGGTCCTTGGTTCAATAAAATTGATTTTAGTTCTTGAAGAAATGAAGTAAAAACAATCTGTATTGCTCATTGCTCCAAGTTTGCTACTTAGTGGGAGTCCCTCAGTGCTGCCTTCCCCAGCCTGCCCCAGATCCTGGCTGAGGTCTGCACCATCTCCCCTGCTGAAGGCTTTGTCTCCGTGCCTGGAGCCTGCAGCGCTGGCTGTGGCTGGTGAGCCTGGATCCATGGCTTTGCTCGGGGTGCTCATGGAGGCAACCTCTGGACTGTCACCAATGTCCATCCTGCCCAGCTGCAAGGACAAGTCTAAGGCACTGCTCTCCAGATCTGACCTCTCAAGGTCTGGCTCACTGGAATCAGCAGGAATGGCACTGCCACCCTGAGCAGTCAGCTCTGCACCGTCAGTCCCCTTCACTTTCATCACCACGATGTTGCAAAGTTTGCCATAGTAAGTGAAAGCCAAGAGGTTTCCTGGCAGGACTATTTTCCCATCTATGAGAAGATTGAAGGAAAAAAAAAGACAAAGATTATGCTATTTCAATCTACTTTGGCAGCAACACAGACATTCTTCCATCAGAATAATTCTTCCATCAGAAATCTCAGAAAGTGCTATAAATTAACATAACAAAAAGTAATTATGAGTGTTTAAAGGTAACGCTTAGGTTACAATTCAGGTTCTTTGAAGGATCCTTTTGTGCATAAGCAGACTCTACTGGATAAATATTTGTCAGTATCACATTTAATCTCCCATACTTAAAATCATAATTAATTTGAGCTTTTTAATTTCATACAAAGGGAGGATTTTGGAATTAGTATTGTAAGAAGTAAAAAATTTTGTATTCACTACCTTGAATAATTTACCTTTCTTTTTTGCCTTCCTTATGTAAGCCTACCACCCAATGAAGAGCAACTTTACTTATTTACCACCAACAAAAGAAAAAGGGATACAGAGACTGGGATTTCACGTTAATATTAATACTTTAACTTATTATCAATGTGCAGCAGTGCACCCTTTTCCTCACAATGCAAGTAAACTATGAAGTGCACCACAGTATCAGCCTGAAGGCTGTCAGTGGGTGCTGAACACTGCTAATTTGAGCCAGATAACACAAGTAACGGACAACAGAAAGGGAACCACAACTAATACAAATTAGACAATTTGCAGCATGACATCATTAGTTAGCCCAAGACAGATTCCTGAACAAAGTGCAAAGTAACATCTCATATTTGGCCATAAACCTTTGATTAAGAACATAACAGGATACTGTTTGCTCTTGTATCCAGAACTACAAAAACTGAACAATCAGAAGAGAAGCAGCAAAACTCATACCAAGGTTTCTCAGCAGACAGACAGTCATTTCCTCAGCATTAACGGTGGCATCTTTGTCCCTGTGGTAGGAAGGGAAAAAATTGGTTTTCCAAGCAATTAAAAACAAATCCACAACTCACAGCACTGCACAGTGTTCATATCATATGGACTTAACCCTGAAGATATCAGACACATAGTAACACAAGTAAATAGTAACACTATTTAATCTGGGGCTAGTTTTGCCAGACAAAAGGCTGTAATTAACAGAATTCTAAGCTGCAGTTATCATTTCTTAGGATCACAAATAGGCAGTGCAGGCATCTCAGCTGTCCAGGCACAATACTCACAACTACAGGTACTGAACTGAGAAGAATTTAAATCAGGTGGGTCTCTTTCAGCCTTGCAAACACACGTACACAACTTTTATTGACTAAAACAGTGCCTTGAGCACTTGCACATCAGCTATCAAAACACTCCCAGTTTTCCCAAAAGCATTTTCTAGCTGTTCTGTTAACTGAGTCAGAGCTAAGACTGGCTCCATGCACTTTGCAGATGGAAGCCCACAACGCCTGTAAGCACACACACCCGCACGCTGAAAAGCAGCGGCACCAAAGGCATTTACTGAAAGCAAGCAGACACAGCTGCTGCAACTCAAAGTGTGAACAGCAGGCGGAGCCCTAAGCCTGCAAATGAAAGCTCCTTCTCGACTTTCAACGACCAAGAAAGCAACTTGATGGAAAACAGCTGTATTAAGTTAATCCAGTTAATGTTGTTGGGGTCTGGAGTTGGGGATTGATCCTTTTAAGTGGGGAAAAAGCTAAATTATGCATGCAAGCACTATCCACAGGTGTTTAATTTGCAGAGAATGAACTACACCTGTAAAGCATCTAGTAACCTAGGAAGCACTTGAACAATGGGACTTCAATTAATTCTTTTAGTAAGTCATGTTCTTGCTTTGTACATAAAACTATGGTTCTCTGGACATCAGGAGGAATTTCTTCAGGGAAAAAAATTCTGCAACTGACTGCCTGGAAACCCTGATGCTAATTCAAGTGCTAGGAAACATTCAAAAGTAACAATAAAGTAACTTTATTTAGGAAACAACTGTAATCAGACTCTGCAACAATCCAAATGCCAACTCTGTGAAATTATAAAGAAAATGACAAATTTTGAAGGGAAGTGGTTGAATAAAAACCTCAATAAGGTTATAATAAGTTCCATACTTCAACTTGACATCGATTTCCTCTGCCTGGATGACTGCACCAGTCACAGGCTGCACAGTGACAGCATCACCTGGATTTACTTTCAGGCTCTTCTGTGTGGTTTCACCCAGTCCAATTTTCCCCCCTGGGAAGCCTGTGGTGGGCCAAGCAGTACAGACCTAGGAGGAATTTTCAAAGCAAACATCTGTCAGTTGAGGTCTTGCCCCTCTCATTTCCAGTCAAGGGAAGCAATGCTTTAATATGAAGGATTAGGTTAAAAGCTGCTTCCACTGAGCAAGACACAAGGCACACTGAGGTCTTAAGATTTGATCTAAGATGCTTTCAAAACCGAAGGGTTATATTTTGGTTACAAATGTGGTAAAAAATTCCACCAGCACTCTCTACAGATTCTGCAGATGACTCAAAAGCATACGCAGTGCTGATTAGAAAATGCTATGCATCAGTGAAAAAAAGATAAGCAAACACACTTTATTTACAAGAAAAACAGATGTGTGTGCTTGTGCAAGATATAATATATAACCCATTTCTTCACATATGACATAAATCTATAGAAAAAAAAGCAAACCAGCTGCATGGATTTTTGCCAACACAGAGAATACAAATGAAACTACAGTGTAGATGACATGGAAGAGCATATTCACCATCTTTCTCAATGCATGATCCATGCTGGCTTCATGGAATACAACAGGAAGAGGCTAACAGCACAGGAAAAGCACTTAAAGGGCCAAGAAAGGGTCTCACCTCCTGCCGCCCATCAGCGGAGGTGAGCAGGGCCGGCCTCCCTATGCAGAGACCCGCAGATTTCATGCTGCTCAGCGACAGCTGCGACAGCGCTCTGCGCAGCATCTTCGGCACTTTGTCATCTCCTAAGTTTTCGGGGGGGAAAAAAAAAAAACCAGTATTTTTTTCCCCTTCCCCTCAGCAAACCCGGCGTTTCCCGCGCTCCCCGGGAAGCACAACCTCGCCGCGCTGAGGGGAGCGCGGACCGCCCGTGAGGCGCCGCCGCTTCCACCGCGCCCCCGCCACCGCCGGCACCCGGTGGTGAAATCTACAACAGTAGATTTCATGGGCGCCCGGTCTGAGGGATCTCTCCGATCCCGCTTTCCTGAGGCGCCGGGAGCATGGCTGGGTAGGGACTCGATTCAAACGAGGCGCCCTCAGCGCGCCGGGCTGAGGCAGCGGGGCTGGAGCAGCCGGGGCCGCCCGCTCCCGCCTCACGCACCCCGTACCTGCCTCCACGGCGTCGGCGACACGCAGCGCCAGCGGCCCGCCCGCGGCAGCACCCAGGGGAGCATCCCGCGGGGAGCCGCCGCCCGTGGCCGGGCGCCCCTTGCTCTTCCTTCTGGAAGAGGAGGCAGACATGCTGTCCGCGGCCGGCGCGGAGCGGTTCCGGAGCAGAGGCCGGCACCGCCCTGAGGGCGGCCGCTCCCCGCCCCGCTCAGCGCCATGGCTGGCCCGTGGCGGGCGCTGCGGTGGGCGCGGGGCTGGGCGGCCCTGGCGGGGCTGCGGGCGAGGCCGGACAAGTTCGGGGGGGTGAGCGTGGATCTAGGGGAGCTGCGCGGCTCCCCGCGGC
Organism: Erithacus rubecula; assembly: GCF_903797595.1. NCBI lineage: Eukaryota > Metazoa > Chordata > Aves > Passeriformes > Muscicapidae > Erithacus > Erithacus rubecula. Next base: position 64,133,225 of record NC_136687.1, read on the forward strand.
TGGAGCGGGCCGCCTTCGGGCGGTGGCTGCGGGGCAAGTGCCGGGCAGGGGTCCCGAGTCCCGGGGCGGGGGGGGGCGGTGCGTGAGGGGCGGCGGGGGGCCCGCCAGGGGGCGCCCTCAGCCACCGCCTTCCCCTCACGGAGTCCGAGCCGCGGCCGGGAGGTGAGGGGCGCTGGCAGGAGGGACCAGAGGTTGTTCACAGAACCGTAGAATAATTAGGGGTGGAAGTGATCTCTGGAGATCACCCAGTGCCGTCGCCCGGAGCAGGTGACACAGGAGTGACAAACCACAGCAGGTGGGTTTGGAATGTTTCCCGAGAAAGAGACTCCATGCCCCCACTGGGCGGCGTGTTCCAGTGCTGTGCCACTCTCAGTGTGAAGTTGTTCTTCCTCGTGTTGAGGTGAAATTTCAGGTATTTCAGTTTATGGCCACTGCTGCTTGTCCCTTCACCGGACACCACTGAAAAGAGTCTGGCATTATTCTCTTTGAAATATTTGGATAGATTGATGTGGTCCTATCTGGGACTCATCTTCTCCAGCCTGAACAGGTCCAGCTCCCACAGTCTCTCCTCACAGAGAGATGATCCAGACCCCTCATACTTTTTGTGGCCTCTGCTGGACCCACTCCAGTAGTTCCTTGTCTTCCTTATAGTGAGGAACCCAGAACTGGACAGGGCACTCCAGAAGAGTAGTTTTTCCCTGTTTCTCATGGCAGACCCTAAACATAAAAGCCATAATTTTGCACATGAACACCAAGTTGTACCACATAAAATGTCAAGCTGGCAGCCTCTGAAACTGCTGGTGAGTTTCTCACACTGATAGGAGTTTTACCCTTTGGTAAATGACATGAAAACACAGCTTTTTGCACATTACTGTCAGCTGCACCGTGTGGCAAAGTTTAAAACAGCACAGATCAAGGGCAAAGGGGTCCCTGACCCTCCTGGCTTCCCTCTTTTGCAGAGTCTGTGTCTCAGTGGCGGGATGAAGGCCGTGTTGCTGTCTGGCTCCGTGTCCCCATCCTCCAGAGCAGCCTTGTGGCAGTGGCTGCTTCCCAAGGCTTTGCTTTCCACCACGCTGAGCAGGGCTCCTCCACGCTGACCCTGTGGCTGGGAGAGGGGCCCAGCAGGCTGCCAGGGTTTGCCACACACCAGCTGGGGGTTGCAGGTGAGTTACAGGAGTGCTGACACCCACTGAAAGTGCTGAAGGAGCCCTTAGGAGCCCCTTCACTAGGAATTGTTCCTCTGTACAGCCAGCACGTGGAAACCAACTGGCTGCTGCATTTTGGAATGAGAAAGTAACCACCAACATAGAGAAAAAAACACTTCTCTGGTCTGTGTGCTTAACTTGTCTAAACTGTGTTCAAGTTAATGTCTGTAAATGGGAAAACTTGACCCAACAGGGATTGTTGAGAAGCTGAAGCATCTATTAGCCTAAATTGCAATGGTCTGAAAGCTCATCTAGAAGTCTTTAATCCAAGCATATATTTTACAAAAAAACCCAAACTCGTACTCTTACCATCTAGACCTCCCACAACCACAGCTAGAAAGTTGTTACATAACTGAGAAAATTTCCAAGGGACTAGACAAGATAGTTTCCCCTTTTTTCTTTTTTCATATAGTACAGCACAAGGGACTGATGATGACCCAAAAAATACAGTCAGCTTGAAGTTAGCTTCACCACATTCAAGTAGTTTTGTTCTCTCACTCAGCAGAGTTCCACAGATAAGCCACTACCTATCCCATCACTCAGTTATCATTTATCTGTAATTGGAGGTTACTGAGTGGACCCCTCTGTACTGGTTAAGGGTTACAATTACACACAGAAATTATGAGATTGTGGGGAGCAAGTCTCTCCAGTTGCAACCCTGACTTGTTTGTCCTTGGCTTGCAGGGACTTTGTGGGGTGTTATTTCTCCACTGAGTGGTGTTAAGGCCCATAAACAGCAATTTGAAAAACCTAGTTAGGAACAACTCACAAAACATGGTTTGTTCTGTGTAGCAGCAGGTCAGGTGAAAGGAAGTTTGGGGGGAAAAACCCTTGGATTACAAAACAGTGCTACTGCCATCAGTAGAGGGAGCCTTCGGTTCCCAGGCCAGCAGAGGGCAGGGTGGATGCAGAAGGCACCTCAGAGTTTGTCAATGGACATGTTGGAGCATGTTTTCCTGAGGTATGGAAACCTCACCATTAAAATATGTGGCATTGAACTGCAGCAGGACAGTGCATTCCCCTCACAACAGCACCGGGTTACTCCTCGTGAGGAAACCCAAGAGAGAGAGAGGTTTTCTGAAGTAGAACTTTAACAGCTGAAAGTGCTACTTGAAGGGAAATCACATTAAAGATGAGTTGTGACCCTGGTGGGCATCACAAAGAACTTTTAAGAAAAATCATAACTCCAAAAGACTCGCAAATATTTAAAAATGTGTTTTCAGAGCATGATTTACATCTGTGCTTCAAATCACTTAGCACTCTATAAGTAGGAAAAAACTTTATAGAAAACTTTGGTAAGTGTAGGTATATGGATTTCATAATTTATTGTATGGATTTTGAAATTGCAAGCATATAATGTATGTGTTCTTTGCTACCATTTTTCAAATGTGTATGCTTTTAGTCATTATTTGGATTTTCTTCAAAGGATGTGTATACTTCAGGAGAGTATTGTAGGCAGGTAAAGAAGTGTGAACTATGACTGCTGTGTGGGGTTTTTTTTGGTCCTTTGTTCTACTCACTGTCAGTGGGTCTGGAACACATCCCAAATATACACTCAGCAGCATGGATACCACCTGCTAGGTTTATTCCATTATCTTTCTACTTTAGGAGGGAGACTCTGGGTAGTGGAAAGACTCCATTCTATTTGTAATTCATTGTATTGAAATATTAAAGTATTGGGGAGGGGATCAAACACAAGGCTCTCTTTATTCTCTAACCAAAAAGTATTTTAGAACGTGTCTGCAGCAAATAAAATCAATGTTGTAGTGAGAGTCTCCATCTCAAAGCTGTGGCCAGTCAGTGAAATGCAGGAGTCAGTCCTGTGAGCATCCTGCAAATGGAAAGCAGAGATGTGGAGTGGTTGGCTGGCCAGCAGGAAGCCAGCACAGGAGCAGGGAACAGGTAGCAAGTCTCATTGCCAAGTAGACCAGCAGCTGCTTTTCCTCCTGTCTGGAGTTTCCCACGCAGCAAACACAGCACAGCCAGGGCTTGTGCCTCAGGACCGTGCAGCCAAGTGATGACAAAGGTGTGAATAAGCAGGGTCAGGTCATGTTTTACCAGACTGGATGAGAGTGGCCAAGCAGAGAGTAGCAAATGTTACTCATTGGGCTTGGCCATTATTGTTTAGAAATAGTGGAATATGTGATGTGTGCTCCAGCTAAGTTACTACATCCGTTTGTAGGCGGCAGGATTTTCCACATGTGTAAAGATACAGAGGAGTCTCTGGTGTATGAAGTGATTTATGTGTTTTTAAAAGGCATTTCCAAAATTGTCCACCTCCGAGGAGGATGTGGCCTGCCATCCAGAAGTGACATGTTTGTAAATATGCCACACAACAATGGCATGAGCAACAAGCTGAGGAAGGAAAGTAAAAGGAGAGGAAGAAAAATGAAAGGCATTTTCTTCCCCCTCACAAGGTCTACAAGCCTTAAAACACAGCTGTTAATTGCATTGCCACCACCATCATCAAGTTGCTGAAACAAAGTCCTTGGAGTTGAAGGACTCCAGGAAGGAGAGCCTACACACACATAGGATCATCAGCCCTGGCCAGTCCTGATACTTTAGGAAATCTAAAATGCGCATCTGTATTACCGTGAAACTGCACAGGAAGATGGAGGGGGTAGGTTTGATAAGCCACTTTGAAAAGTGACTTAAAGTAGTACCCAAGTTTTACAAATACCTGCTCCTGTCTGCTGATGCTTATGCAGGCAGCGGCATCTGTGTTCACAGGTGCTTCTCAACACTGAACATCTTTACATGCATTTTTACATCTGTCATAAATAAAACAGGTAGAATGAAGATACTTTTCTCCCCCATTACTTATTATCTGGAGTTATCTATGGGATTATTTTTTATTTTTAAAATGCTTTTCTTGCCTATTCCCCAAAAAAGAACATTCAAAACCAGATGGTATTGTAATAGTGATTACTTGGTTGGGTTTCAAGTATAAACCTTCCCAGAAACTAATCCTGGCATTGGATGATTTAAAGCTCCATGTGCCACATTTGTAGCCAGAGGGAGAGTTTTAAAAACAACTCAGGGCAGTCAAACTCTAATTTCACTGATACCAACCAGGTATAGCCCAGTGAGGGAACATGAAACCAAATTCTGTTAGTGAGTTTTCTTCCTGCTTGCTCTGGATTTAGGTATCCCTTAGCAGAGATTCTGATCACCTCACTGGAAATTTCACTGCCAAAAATTACATTCACAGGTTTCAATTTAATGAGAACAGAGGAGAGCAAACACACTTTTTGTTTTATTCAAACGGCAGTTTCCTGCCTTCACCAGCCCCCCCTGGTCTCAGCAAACCTTTTGGCTTGAGGAATGGCTTTCTAGAAAACAAATCCTCTAATCACAAAGTTCCCCCTGCTTTCCTTTTGTAGCCTCTTTTAATCATTACAGTAGTTGAACTTGAACACTGCTAAATATTCACAGGAAGAATGAAATCATAAAGTCACAAGCCACGGGGAGGCAGATATGTGACTACCCTCTTAAAGCACGTCCTTTGACATATCTTGAAGGAAGCCTGGTACTTCATCTTTGAAATATCCTCCTACACGTAACTCTACATGTATTATTAAAAAACAGGATGTTTTTAGCTGGACACTCACTCCTCAATAATTCCTTCCTGTGGGTATACTTCTCCATAGTGTTTTAAATGCACATGTCATCACAGATGTGCCTGTATCCTCTTCTTCCTGCTGTAAAATGACACAAGCATTTTGTTACTGATAACCTCTAATTTGAAAGCCATGCATGATTGATGTGGAATAGATCCTGGTAAGTTGCACCACAGCACTCCTTAAAATCTGAGAAAAATGCCTGTTTTAAGGGAACAACATTTTTTAAGTATGACCAGTGAGTATGACATAAATAAACGTGAAAGCACTTGGGTTCCAAAAAGTAGGAAAACTTGTAATCTGTGGTAGAAAGTCATAGGCTGACTAGGAGGACATAAGGAAAAACTGCACTTCTCAGCCAGACAAGTTTTTTCATCAAGTGAAAGTGTCACTTTTCCACTTGGAAACAACAATTTTTGATTAAGATGTTGACTCAGATTATGGTGCAGTTCCTGTCATGAGCTGTTAGCTGGATAGTTTGAGTTCAAAGGTAGTCACACAGCTAAACATTATCTGTGCAGTCAGCCCAGAGTACTAAACCTGTGTGTTATTAACCCAAAACCACTCAAATCTTCACTATTGCAGGTGGGGGCTTTGTAATGAATTTCACTGGAGAAAAATTCATCCCCCTTAAGGATGGCTTCTCAGCCAGAGTCACTGGAAAATTCTGTTATTTGAGGAAGATTGCAGGCATGTCTATTGAAGCGAGCAGCTTTGCCAGATTGTTTGGGTAACCTCTTGATCTTGCATTCTTTAGTTCTGATATTAACACAAGCAAGTTATTCTTTTCATTTCTTGTCTAATCTGGAACTTAAATGTTGGAATTATTTATCTTGGTACTGCAACTTTGAATTTTTATACAGGATACTTAATCTTTTTCTGATATTTCACTGTGCATCTGTTTTCCACTGACAAACCACTTTCTGATTCATACAAATCTTGCTAGCTGTACATTAGGGGTTTATTATGCTTTATCTAAAACATGTTAAATTTTGGGTTTTAGGTTTGAACAACGTTGTCCAACACTTCCTCTTTTTCAATATTCTTTCTATTCCAGGTGCTGTTCTAGATGAAAGCACTGGAAAGGTGTTGGTTGTACAAGACAGAAATAAGGTATGTTTGTTACAGGATTATAAAATAAAGAAGTTAATTTAGATAAGCCTGTTCTGTAGTAAAAAACAAAATATATGTTTATTTTTATTCCAGACCTAAATTGTGGTAGTTAGAAGTTACTTCCTTTTACAAGTGTCTTAAACACATCCATCAAAAAATTGCTGAATTCCATTTTAAGGGGAAAAAAAACAAACGTCTGAAAGTTAACAGCTTTGTTAAAACTGTGGATGGATTCAGCAGAACTAAGTATCCTTCCTGCTTTGAGTTTTCTGTTTTCTCCTGTAACTGACCCAGGAGTCCCTGATCTTGTGTTTGGATCCATTAAAACCATGGAAAATCCCCATGGCTCAAAACAGATTTTGAGAGAAGGACTCTGATTTGATTTGGTTTCCAAAATTCCAGGCATATTTGTGGCTTTAAACAAGCAGCAGCATGGTTTGCCATGACCTGGAGACCACCTTGGTCCAGCAGGTGCAAAGATCTTTAATTCCTCACACACGGAAGTGCCCGCCCTCACTACAGAGGGTGCCAGACCAGAGCAGTGCTGTGGTGAGGGTGGCTTGTGTGATGTGGCTTAAGGTCACCAAGCATCCATCACTGAAATGCCTTCCAGCCCCTATCAGGCTAACCCAAGTTTTAACTCAGCTGCTGCAGAGAAATCTCAGACTCACTGGCAGCTGCCTGTGCTAGTCCATTCAAGAGACATTTAGCCTCCACTATGCTTTCATTTGCAAGTTAAAGTGTTTCGTGTTAAAACTGCATTAACTCTCTAAGAGTGTGAGAATAATGCAGTTTTGACATGAAACAATCAAAACTTAGGTAGACTGAAATACACTTGGATGCATAATTTTCATTTTGTACAGTTAAAACTGTGCCAGAATTTCACTGGTTGCATTCTTCCATCTTTTCCTAAACAGCTACTGACTTGTCTCCTCAGGACCCAAAACATCAGTTCATCATTACAACACATTTAATGAACTTCAGTGAAAGAGTGCTTTCATAGGCAGGTTTAATCATATCAAATACTGAGTTTCTAACACAAAAGACAAGGGTGTTTCTCTTCCTCTGAACTTCTTTCCTGTAATTGAAGATGTTTATTTTTCATTTTTGTATTTTATATTTTTACTTACAATAAAGTCAAATGTCAAAGACTTGGCTTTAGGAGGACCTCCAGGCTTTCATTCAGCAATAACCATTTAAAGCATAAACCTACCTCTCATGCTGTATACTCCAAAAGTGGTTCCAGCTCTAGAGAGTATCCTGGAAGAGAACAGCATGCTGTAAACATTAGAAACATGACATTTATTTACTCTTTTATACACAAAAATATAAATGTGTATGCTTACCTTTTTGTAAATAACTGAAACAGATATCAGAGTAAAAAAAAATAACAGCTGTTGTACTCTTTGGGTTTAATTGTGACAGGACAATTCCACAACACACAAAGATTTCCAGGAACTAAAAGTAAATCTTAAAGCCAATAGGCAAATATATGTACTTTCCATCTGCACTATTTTTAATCTATTACTTTAAATTCCTATCCAAGCCCTTTAAGAATGCCCAGGAAAAAAATAATTTTCCAATGTAGTCATTAGGGTTTCAAATCACTGGAAAGCACACAGCTTCCCTGCTGTGCTGCATGGACAAAAAAAAGCTTTTTTTGGGCCAGTGTGCCTTTTTACTGCATTTATTTCTAGGAGAAGGGTAACTTCTTCCTACATAAACTTTTAACAAGAAATAGAAAGTACATAGAAGTAAAGGTAAAGCCTACAAATCTTTGTGCTCTTGCAAGAGATGCCGGGATTCCTTTAGCAGTGTGAGTCACAACACCAAGACTGCACTTCATGTTTTAATACTGAACTTTATTGCAATTCAATAAGTGTTTCTATACATAAATTACACACAAGCCCTCATTTTCTTGTATTCCATGAAAATGACAAGTTACACTAAATGATCATTACAGACACACAGACATCTTAAAGCCAGTGCAGTGTAGAACAGTACAATCATAATACCTGTTTGTAAGATTAAATATATATACATTTTTAAAAGCCAAAACAATGAAAGTGGAATACATCAGTGATTAAATATAAGATTATATAGTCTATAGCAGCTTTTTTTTTTTTATACTCAACTACTCTATCTAGCAGCAACGTTGTCTAATGACTGTTAGACAGTTTGTATTTTCAATCAGTAGATGTTTTGTTCCAATAGTTCATACAGACTGTAGCTGTCTCTGATCATCATGTCAGCAGGAACAAACAAGTTCCTGCTTACTGCTATTTGTAAAATAACAATACTGCAACTTCAAGAAAAGAAAAAAGTTGTGTTAACTGTCTCCTTCGTATTAAAGAATACAACACAGGCTGACTACTTCATTAATGAATTTTTCCTCCAAACAGACTATAAACGCATGGAAATTTCCAGGAGGTTTGTCTAATCCAGGAGAAGACATTGGTAAGTTCTATGAGAACAGGTCAGCCAGCAACAGAACTATAAAGACATGAATGCCACTGAAATACACTGTGACCCACGTTGGTCCTGTGATGGATTGTTTCCTTGAATTAATAGTGAATAGATGGAGTGACACAGTCCTGGGACCCTCATGGTAACAGGGTAGCATGTTCAGGACAAAGAAGGTTTGTGTTTGTAACATTTACTCTTTTCTACACTTTCTTTTAAGCAAGTGCTTGAAGCTGGCTAATTTTTTGTAGGCTGGTCAGATATGCTGTAATATGAGCCAGAAGTGCAGAGGATTAAGGTAATCCATATATAGCCCAAATAAAACTGAAACAAGGAGCTCTCAGCTCACACTGGAATTCAGGGCAGTGACCTCAGAGATAGACTGAGCAAAAATTTCCAACTCTCCCTTTTTATGCACAAAACAGAAATAAATGCACTTGCTTCCTTCCACCCCCTTCACTTGATTAGTTTGGACCAAGAGCTCCTGGGCACAGGGCCAGGGTGAAGTGCAGGGCCTCAGTCTTGTGGGCACCTACTCCCACAGAGGCACTTCTGTGGTAGGAAACAATGCTGGTTTGAGGAAACGTCTCATTTCTCTCCAACACAGCACAGCTGAACACTGCTGCAGTTTATCTTCAAGGTGAATGAACAAAAGTGTTCATGAAGAGAAAGAAAATCCGGCTTTTTTTTCTCCATGTATCTCAGCCATTAAAATCATCATCCATAGGTTAGTTACTTCTTAAACTGGGTATTGAGCCCAGGTTTCCTGACTGTTCCATACCTTAGAAATACCTACTGTTTTAGCAGTCTCCCTACAACCACGTGTGGTAGGGTTGTATTCCAGTTATTATTTCAATACATGGAGAAAATTGCTGGTTTTCAGGATATGATTGAGTTTAGTTTTCATAATTCATGAGTTTTAAGTCTTTCTGTTCAAACCTGGTGATTGAAATCAAAAATATTTGCTGGACAATGCAATGTAACATGGTGAAATGGATCCATGTTTTCAAAAGAATCCCAAATGCCATGGCTGTTAGCTAGCCAGGCTCCTTCTCACTTCTACTGCCAGCACAGCAGCAGGATTTTTGTACTCAAGGGAACAACAAATGACCAGCACTGGCATTCCAGTGGGATTCCTCAGAGTGATACTGCAACTGAGTATGACATCAGCCATCCTTCACTTAACAGGTGAGATGATGGCTAGAGCCTAGACTAAAAACCACCCAGAAGAAAAGTCTCTTATGCAGCTTCCCTCCTGCCACTTCTAAACTACAGAATAATAAAAGTTACAATTCTCTGCATCACATCTTATATTACAGGAATATATAAATTAGTGAAGCATAAAATATAATAAAGCCTAATTTTCCTTCTTACATAAAACCTTAAAAATACAAGTCACTCAAGGGACTAAATTTTAAATTGCAATTAAAAATTGCAATTACAATGCTTAAAATCCTTTGGTTACATGAAGTGACAAGATGCATGGCTGCATACTTAAATGAGTGCCAACTGACTCATGCAACTGACACCAATAGTTTCATAATGCAGATTAAGCCAAGTGCACACATTCTTGTATCTGAGTATTTCTGAAACTCCAGCCCTAGTGTTTCTTCTATTTTAACTGTCATAAGATATTTATATACATACATACACATTTAAATAAAAGGGAAACAGAAAATGGCACTTCATCTAAAAGCAAAGCTCAAAGTTTAAATAAAATCCCTCATTACTGCAGTTTTCTTAACCACAGCCTGCCTTACTCAGCATTCCTCACGATCTTGGTTCACTTCTATGTAACACAGCCCCTTGCCCACTAACAAAATCACCTGCCACAGGGAGTTGCTATTTCCAATATCCAAGACTACTCCTGAAATGTCTGGTTTGTTCCTCTCTGGCTTGGCAAGATGCAAGCTTCCATAGGATGGTGAATCTCTACGAGCCTTTTAAAATGCATTTGCTTTTGGAAGCAAGCCAGCACATATTCCTTACTGAAAATGAACTGACAGGAGCAGGTAACATTGCACAACAGTTCTGTACATTGACCACTCAAATCAGACACAACCAGGAGGCTACATTAATTTGGGAAAAGCCAGTATTTAACCTACCAGTAGTTACCCCAGGCAAGGATTTTACTTTACTACGATGAAACTGCAGACTTTGGAAAAATTGGTGGAATATTACAAATCTTCTTCAAGACTCTTCAATTTGTTATTGAAGAGAAGAATCTCTCCGGAGGACTTCTGGATGGATGGGTGGTTCTGTAGCTGTAATTGCAGCATGCAGACCCTGTAGACCCTTAAAGATCCTGCTGCATTTGTGGTGAGCAGTGTTAGCACCGACCTTAGTCTGGCTGGGGCACACAGAATGCATAGGTGCAGCACAGATGCAGCATGTTTCCTGCAAGAACAGGCTCTGTACTGCACTGGTGCTGTGGCATATTTGAAATGTCACCAGACTCTTAAGGTACATCTTGAAAAGGACCAGGCATCAACTTTGACTTTCTGAAAAGAGTTTTACACATTTTGTTACCTCTTGGGGTGAAGTGCAGACATCCGGTCAAGAGATCTGACATGGGTACAGGTGCAGCTACGCAGGGTCTGAACCTGAGACTGGGCAGGGGCAAGGACATGGATGGGGATCCAAAGGACTGCAAAGGCAGTGCAGTGATGTCTTGGATTAACAAGTCAGTGGAGCCAGCAGCCATCGGTGTCCATTAGAAACCACACTCTGTACAGCATTACCAAAGTAATTCTGTACAATATACACAGGAAAGGCACACAATTACTTCTGTTTGGGAACCAAAAAATTAACTTATCCTTGTGTTGGAAAAGCAGACTAATATTCTGAAAACCCTACGAAGCAGAACAGAGTAACAGGCTTTCTACCTTTCCAGAAGGTTTAAGGAGAGCTAAGTTACTCTCAGATGTATTGTAAGGATTGCTCTTTCCACCAGGAGACACAGCAGTTCGAGAGGTTTTTGAAGAGACTGGCATCAAGTCAGAGTTCAAGTCCATCCTAAGCATCAGGCAGCAACACGAGCACCCTGGAGCTTTTGGGAAGTCAGACATGTACATCATCTGCCGCATGGAGCCCTCCTCCTTCCACATCAGCTTCTGCCAGCACGAGTGCCTCCGGTGCGAGTGGATGGACCTGGAGGAGCTGGCCAGGATGGAAAACACCACGCCCATCACCAGCAACGTGGCCAAGCTCTTGCTGTTCGGGTACCGGGAAGGGTTTGATAGGATTGACATAACCATGAGGGAGTTCCCAGCTGTCTACACAGGCCTGTTCTACAAACTCTACCACAGGGAGCTGCCCGAGTCCTACAGAAACATGACGTGATAGCAATACATTTCACATTTCCTTTTAGTAATAATTTAGAATTATTATTGCAGTGTTGCATATTACAGTTATCCGTGGACTTCTTTTTAGGTAATTATTAGAACATAATTATTCTCTAATAAGCTAAGATATAAATTATTTCTAAAGGTAATTATTGCTATGAATGTGCATCAGGTTTTTTCTCCTCTACTCCGTAACGCAAGCATAAGGGAAATAAAATACATATGTACCTAGAGGAGAACAGAAATGTTACTGATCCTGAAAATATATTCTGCAAGACATTTTACCTCCACGTACACTGGCACAATAGATTTAAAGAGCAATGAAAAGATAGTATGAAACATTCATGGTTTAATCTGGTATCTGCAAAAGTAGTTATAATATCAGCAAATATTTGCTTATATTTGGCTACTTTGGAGAGGAGTAGGAAAGGCAGCATCTCTAGTGCTGTGTGGCACTGATGCTCAGAATCTGCCATGGAAGTCAGCTTTTAGCAGACATAGGAAGGAAAAGGATAGCTTTCTGTCCAGGTCCAGTTTTTGGTCCAGGTTTGTACTGTCCAGTTCTTTTCAGTGCCACGTACCAATCCGAGTATTTCCGTGACCGGTAAGTGTTGTAGTTATTGGATTCCAAACGCTCGAAAAAGAAACATTCTTCTGTTGCGTATTTCTGAAAGGGAAAAGAGAAAGTATTACTGGTAGCACCACAAATCAATTCTTCACATTCTAACTTAGCAAGAATGTGAGCAGTACTTTTGGTTTTAAGAAATAGAGATTAACTGTTTCACGACTGAAGAAAGATACTTACTGTGAAAATATTGTTAAAAACACCTACAATAAGAGGTTTTTACCTGTGGTTCATTTATTGTCTCTTAACACAGATCAAGCAGCTTTTAATTTGCTTTTACTGTGTAATTCTTTGTTCTGATCAGAAAATGTATAAAGAAAATGTTTTGTAAGAACAAAAACTTTAAGCAGAGTATAGACAATTCAGTACAATTGCCCACGCTGGAAATTCAGGCAGAGGCACATCAAAAAGGGTGAAAAAAGAAAAGTCCGTATTTGTCGCCGAAGCATACATGACACCAGTGCTTTCCTACAGCACATTGTCAATGTAAACATTTTGACATAAACTCCATAATTTAGGTGACAAATGACTGCTCAGGCTTCGTGAACTGTGTGTTCTTAACATCTGCCAGAGGTGACATTTCAGGAGCTGGACTGCTGTCCAGCAAGAGTGGATGCCAGCGACTGCACTGTCAATCTCAGCACCTGGAAAAACCCTGGATATCTGTGATTCTTCCTTTCAGTCCAGGCTGCATCCAGAGTGCAGGTCTGGCAGTAGAAGCTTTCACAGCACCTCATTAAACACCTGAACTCTGCTCAAACTAAATGCAAGTTATTCTTACAAACATTCTTTGAGCACAATTTGAATCCATAACATCAAAAGACAAGGATTTCCCTTTGAGTAAAGTCCTTGAAGTCTGGCAAAACCTGGCTGATCAAAGTGAAACCACATAAGCATGACAATGCACGGGTCATATCCTTAAACAACAAATTATTTATCATAAAATACAAGTTAGTCCAAATTCCTTTCATGGGAAGTTCAGGAAATTTCTTCATTAAATTAAGTAATCACATTTCATTCCATAAAGTGAAAGTATTTCATTTTAAAGTGAAAAGTCAGAATAAGCTATATCAGATGAGAAATGTTTCCATTTTTCCACTGAAAATCTGATGGAACAGATGTATTTCTGCACAAATATTTTCAGTTAAAAGAGCATTTTCCAAGGGGAGGGTTTCACTATGCATTCAGCCATTTCCTCCAGTGGTAGAGATCACCTCTCCCCCACAACTGAGTCTGTTAGTCAAGAGCATGAAAATGCTCAATTAAAAGCTGCATCATCCAGATTTCCAGACAAGAGCACAACCCACTGCACCCCCACGCAAATCACCAGGGTGAGTGGTGGTCCACGAGCTGTGCAATAAATCATCCTGCAAAGCCCAGCTCAGAACAAACCCTGCAGCATGTCTCAACAAGTAATTACAAAAACATCCAACAGGACAAAAAACAGGCCTGAATAAGAATTTGCAAATGTATTTACAAAAATATTAATTTATTTGTAAAACAAGGACACTATGCAAATTGATCCCGGACACTGCAAAGTAATTAAAATTAAAAACTCCAGATATTAAAAAGGACAGAGTAGTACTTGAGTCACTGATGGATTAGAGGACTAAGTTATGTGTTTAGAAATTAAAGTTCTATAATGTTTTAAAAGAAATTTCAGCATTGTTTTACCATGTGCAATTCATCACAGGCATTTCCACTGTACATTCTCTGCAAGTTCTCGTGAAACACAGTCCTGCTCTAACTGAACAAGAGACTCTGGCAATTAGAAACAGTTTCTTGAATGTGTTTAGAGGCAGAAAATGGTAAAGGCACAGCCAGCCACAGACTTTTGGAAGTCAGCACAGAAATCCTCATGGAAAAACATCGGCAGTGCTACAGAAAACAGCCATGAAATTGCAGCAGTGTTTGTTAGGCTGGTTGGAGAAAAAAAAGTCTTGTTTTAAGTAGAGAGTATCCACCTATGAATAACAACAATGTTGTATGCAGCAAACACAATTCAAGTGATACCCATTTCCAGAAACAACACAAAATAAAAAGTTTTACAAGCTCAAGTGAGAAGCACAAAGTGACCCAGCTTTACATATTCTGCAAGGTTAATTCCGAGTGCCTGGACGATACTTCCCAAGCATTTTACCTTACAGGAACTAAGCAACTTAAACGCTGCAAGGGAAGCATATTCTACAACCAAACCCACCATGCAGCAGCAGGTCAGAAATCCCAAATACAAACACACCCCTGTGTTTATGTTTATCATTTTACAAATGGTGCTAAACACCCTGTTTTGACCATTCCCCGTCGCTCAGGGTACGGAGTGCAATTAGAATGGGAAGCTGAATGCCACCGCACCAGCACCACAGGAAATTCCCAATTATCCCTAACTCCAGAATAGCACAGTAGACAACTCCTCACATTTTCTTCAACTGAGCTGTCACACAATATCCAAGTAACTTGAAGCAGGTTCTTTTAACTGCATTTCCGAGCCCACACAAAACTCCCTGGAGCCAGAACTGAGGAGCGCCCTGGGGAGCCCAGCTCCTGTAAAACTGCTTTCAGTCTCATTTCACGGAGGCAGAGAAGGGGAATCAGAAATAATTTCTGCAGCCCCTGGCACGGGTCTTTCATTAGCTGCAGTTCAACTAGGGCTAAGAATGCACATTGTTAGTCCCAGCCATGGAGGGAACTTGCACGGAGGCTGAATGGGGCTGTGTGAGTACACAAAGCACCCGGGACTATTGCAGACCAAAATTCTGGCGGGGTGGATGCCCTGCAGTGCTGCTTCACCAGGCACTGAAGGATATAAATATGGATGAGGGATTTACAGTGTCCAGGTCTGATAAGCAAAATGAATGTAACTGCAGCTCTTAAAGCAAAATTTATCATCTGGCTCTGAGAGACATTAACTCTCAGAATCTGCTGTACACACTGGCTTTAAAGCACGGTTAAAAATTCAGCTGATACCAATAAAACACGCAAGAGTTTAAACTAAAACTAGTCTCACTAGAGAGCAGCTTAATTTGCTCACATTTATATACCTTTTACAATTTTATCATCACATTTTCAAAAGTGTTTTTCTTGCCAGTTTTCTAGTTAGGAGGTAGAAGTGCCCAAAAAAACTCAATTCTCTACGAAGTGGAAAATGAGAAAATAATTTATACAGATTATTATCACTAAAGCAATTTTTAAAAGAAATTTGCTTTACTTTCCACTTCAAAAAGATCTTTTAAAATCACTTTATGTGAAAGTAAATGAAAGAGAAAAAAATTACTCCTGAGGGTAAAAAGGCAGACGCTTTATTTTTCATTTGTTTCTATAATGTTTTGATCACTGTGATATTTTTCTCTCTCAGACAAGCCCTTCCTGTTAAATTTTGCAGCTCCTAGGTAGGGCAGAAATACCAAAGTCCTCCTAATTCTTATTTCAGGTAATTGACAGAAGCTGCAGAGCTCATTTCTCCTGATAAATCCCACACCTAGCAGCTGAGTAAGTCCTGCAGGAAGAAAGGCTGCTCCACACAGAGCAAGGGCAGGACACAGCAAGACAGAGACATCAGGAAAGCGCTGCTTACCAAGGCCAGCAATCTGCCATCCTCCTTCATGGCCAGGAAGCGATTGGCACTGACACCCTTGATGGACACCACTCCTCGTTCCTCCGCCTGAAGCTGCAGCTTGACTAAAAACAAAAACAAAACAAAACAAAAAACAAAACAAAAAAAGATTTCACAGCTATAGTGGGATTGCAGCACTTGACAGTCACTGCTTCAAGCCCTCCACCACAGAAAGCTTCAGCTTGCAATGGAAAAGGTAAATTTTCAGCCTTTGGCATTCTGATCCCATTTTTACCAAGAAAGTAGCTACTTTCAAATTGGGAATATGAGACAGTTATTATGTCTTCATTTTGCATAAAGGCAGCTTAAAACCCATGAAATTCCTTGAAAGGCCATTTAGGGCACTGTGAACTGCTCCCAGAAAATGGGAATTTTTCATGGCAGTTTTTCCAGAGGTACTCAATGTTTGCAGAACAGCGTCGGACACTGAACCATGCAGCTCTGTACAGGCAGCCTGTCAGCGAGTATAACCGAGACTGTTCAGGTCCATATCACTCCCTAAGGGTTCTGCAGTTCCCAACACAAAAATACCCATTCCTTTACCTCATCCATCCAACAAGTGGGTGGAACAAACAAACAGAACTGCAGCAGTAGGTGAAGGCAGCAAAGGCACAAGAAACAGTGTTATACAAAGCAGGAACATGTTTTGCATCAATGAGAAGAAATTAAAGATTTTCTAGAAATAAAAACTGTAAGGTCCTATCACACAGCTTTTAACTACTACCTGTGAATTACTAACACAAAGCCTTAACTGATTTCTGTAGCCATAAATCAAACCCAGTAGTTTGGATGAACACAGGAAAGCTTCTGCTTTGCCTGCCGTACACAACATCTTGGACAAGAGCTTCCTTGACCCACCTGCTTTGGTTCAGCAGGTATTCTACTCCATTTGGAGATGCAGTTTTAAATAGCTTGAGCTTTTCAGCCACCAGAATAAATACCTGAAGTGACTGTAAATTTTGGAGAAGGAGCATCTCTTGAGATTCAGAGAGAGGTTGTTGCTTATTTGGCATTTAGTTGAAGGTAAAAAAAGACAGCACTGAAGAAACCAACTGAAACTCCCAACACCAGGAATACAGGGAACACAAAACTGTTGGGATAGTTGCTGCAATCCCTTTTCAGGGTAAAAGTAAAAAGTCAGGCACAATTTCATCTCAGAATCAAGTATCCAAAATACAGCACTCCCAAGTTATGAGGCCAAAATCAGACTTGTGAACAGCTCCAAACACTTCGGTGTAACTCCTTAGCCTCTGGGGAAGCAAGAACGTGGAAAAGTGCTCTGGGCAGGGACTGTGGGAAATGGACTTTTGAGATGTGCCAAGCACACAGCTTTCACCACACACTTAACAAGAAACAGCTGTGGAACAGCTGAAAATTAATATTAATTACTGAAGTACTGTCTGCTTCGTGACTTTCTCTGGACAAAAACGCACACGAAATCCTACAGCATCACACCGGGCCAGAAGTTCAAATTCTGTAAAAATAAACTTCTGGTAAAGGTTTGTAAGTCCTGTAAAAATTTGTATAGTTTGGAGAAGCTTGTGAAAAGAAAAAAAGAAGTCCCAAGGTATTCCTGCAGAGTTTGAAAAGAGCTGCAATACTGAAAACTCCAAAAGGAAAATCAGCTTCACTGGATTTTCCTCTCCAACTTCAAAAACATGTGAACAAATAGAGCCAGAACAGTACTGAGAGATTTTCAGGTTTCGGTCTTATTTTACAGCTTTATTAATGCAGTGGGTATTTGCCACAAGGTTACACTGAACTGGAGATCTCAAGATACAACACAGCCTTACTGATCAAACACATTTTGACCACATGACTGTCACCAGAAGTGACAATTTTAGGTTTAGCTCACTGCAACTAAATTGGCTGTAAGAGAAACGTATCACTTGCCACCAATGATCTGCATCTTTTGCAGCCTTTGGCCACCAACAGCAAGAGTGTGGACTCTGTTCATCATTTCACATCTACTCCTAATACTTGTTTTCAGCATAACTGAAACCCCATCCATGAAAGTCTAATAATTAAGACATTTGTATCCCCAAGAAAGTAGCAGATTGTTGTGAAAGAGGTCATTAACCACAGGCTAAAAAGGCTCATTTTCCCAGATATTCTGGCACTTCTTTGAGGGCTCCTCTGGCACGGCAGTGAGTTATTTCCCTGTTCCCATTCATGCTCTGTAGTCCATGGAGAACACCAAGCAAAAGGCTCTGCTCGATGCCCACTGGTGTTTGAGAACACAGAGCTCCCCTGCTGAGCAAACATCCCCAGGATTGGGGCTAAGTCATCACTAAGTTATTAAATAAAACAATACAACTCAAAGGACCCAGGAAATTTACAGCTCCTATTAAAGACCTTATTTTCTGTCACAATAAGCTTAATAGAATCATTCTGCTGAGCAAGAATGCTGCATGAATTGCAGGATGTACATACACACTTCCACACCAGTGGAGAAACTGAGTGATGTAGCTCTGGTGAACCTACAGTGCCTTCCAGTCATATAAAAATGGACAGAGAGGGAATGGTTTTTCACAGCAATACACAGAGGTTCTGTTAGAGGCTGAAAAACACCACAAGCTATACAGTCCAACCTGAAATTCCACTGAAACTAGTACAATCTGTGGCATGAAAGGAAGCTGGAGCACACTGCGACAGGCACTGAGATGCTCTTTCACAGCATATGTGGCCAGGACAGATGTACAAGCTGCAGGTTAAACTAAACAGTGTATTTAAGAGTTACAAATGGGCATTTATTTCACAAAGTGGAGAGACTTTTCTAAGAATATGGAAGTTGAAAAGTGGTATTTAATAGCATTGTGGTTGGCAAGGTTTCAGATTTCTGTTAAGACATGGATCTCCCTTGTTTTCTTAGAGACCTCAAAAAAAATTGTTTCCAAGGCAGTTTTGTCAGTCCAGTGGAGAAAATAATTTTAAGGACAAGTAGCTAGACAGGAAAGCTGTTAGCAAATGCAGAGAACAGAGAAAACATGAACATTTTCCAAAAGTACTTTTATTGTCCTGAGCACTAGAAGTGGAAAATCACATGTACAATGCAAACTCTCAGGTCCTTTTACGGTTCTAATAAACCAAAGCTTTAGAGTGGCCCAGACCCAGGAACTGCACAACTTAAACGGTCCCAAATGGTTTCACTGCTCTGCATCATAAAGGGTTTGGCCAAAAATCTCCTTCAACATCAACTCATTTCAAAGACCTGGGCAAAACTACCAACTTAGTACTTCAGAAAAACAGAGTTGTACATTCTGAAAGTTGCTCACTGCTGAGCTGGTACTACCTTTTGACTCCCAGTGGGAATGTGCTGGCAATCCCTTTGCCCGGGGCAATCCCTGTGAGCAAAGCCACGTGCTGGTATTTCACTCACAGCAGCTGCACCGGCTAAGATGTTCTGGGGCAGGAGAATGCCACAGGATCAGTAAGGGAAAGGGAAAATAAAGGTCACAGGGAGGAGAGAAAGGGACAGAAGCACATTAGGAATAAAAGGCAAACAAAAAGAGCAAAGAGCAGTGAAGGCAGGGCAGGGTACGGGCAGTACAGGAGGGGGCTATACTGGAGCATGAGGCAAGCTCACAGTCTGAAGAAGGTGGAATTTGAGGATGTATTAGCCAAAGGGATTAATAAAGCCCCCATTTTCCTACTCCTCCACAAGGAAACTGGAACTCTAAGCACTGTATCAGAGAAGCCCTGAAGTAAAAACCAACTATGAGCTTCTGGCTTTGGATGCATTTACACAGTGAATAAAGGTTTGATTACAGCCTCAGCTGTATTTTCACTGTAACCCTACACACAGACTTCAGTGCAGACTAAACCTACAAGTACCAGCCCCAGGCTCAGGATCACACAAAACTCGAGTCAGAAGGACTTCTCTAGTCCAGCCTCCTACTCAAGAGCCTCCATCACCTCACAGTGAGAACCTGCCTGCCACACTGCACCTAAGGGAACAGCTGGGGGCCTGGGAAGAGAGGACAAACTGGATACCCTCTCAGCCCCTTTTCACTAACATATAGCTGCTTTATGGGAACAAAATGCAAAACACCTCTCACTCAGTTTACGAGAAGGGAGAGTTTCTGTACCCCCCAAAAATCCCAGGCTGCACGTCTCTGGATCAATGACTAGTGTTACTACAGTCTGCTGTGGAAAAGCTCAGCCCCA
The DNA here is from genome assembly GCF_903797595.1 of Erithacus rubecula. Classification (NCBI taxonomy): domain Eukaryota; kingdom Metazoa; phylum Chordata; class Aves; order Passeriformes; family Muscicapidae; genus Erithacus; species Erithacus rubecula. Next base: position 64,153,372 of record NC_136687.1, read on the forward strand.
GCCAAAGGCTCAGGGCCCATCTCCAACATATTTGCAGAGGCCCCATAAGGAAAATCATTCCACGAGGCCCCCGAGTGACAGTGCAGTGGAGCTGCTGTGCCAGCTCCCACTGCCCGTCCTCCGTGCCCACAGGAAAGCACAAAGCAGCTATTCTGCAGTCTCACTGCAGAGGTGGGTCAGCTCCAGAGGGAATAAGCACCAGAAATGCAAGGAAGTTCACAAAAAAAAAAAAGAGGGGAAAAGTAAGACTCAACAACGTTTCGCTAAATGCAACACCCTACAGCCGAATTCCCACTCCGCCATCCTCTGTGGCTGAAGTTGGCCATTCCTTCATGCTCGGGGGCAACATCTATTCCCAGCCAGGTGTCCAAGCAAAACACAAGGACTCAGATGTGCTTGCTCCACACCTAACAGACAAACCCTCCCAAACCCAGGGGCTGGTTCAAAGCTATACATGCATTTACAAGCAAACATAGATTAACACTCCCCTTCTGGCATTTCCTGCCTGCTGGATCAGATCCAAACCCCAGCCAGGTGATGCCTACTGTAGCTTTCTCTAAGACTTACAAATATCTTTGTGTCCCTCTGTCCCATATCAGTCTCTGACAGTTTCTGATATCTCTTTCTCAAAGGCACAATTAGCAGTTTAACATCTTATGCTATTTGATAAGCACTGGCATATGAGGCATCCCCAAGTCTTCAGACCGTGAACAAGGGAACAACTTGCTCACTTTCATACACTCATGGTAAAACTGAGCCACTGCCAGAGTCACTGATGCACACACTGCCTAAAACCTGGAACACGTGTGATGCAGGGAGAGGAGAAACAGCTTAGCAGGAGAGGTGAGCTGCTAATAAACCAAACCATCAGAATTGCAACAAAAACAATCAAGCCAATGGAGTGTCACAGCAAGAAACAGTGAGTCATGCTCCCATACAAAGGCACATTTCTTTGCTTTTGCATGACAACATTCTAAGTGTATCTTTTTCCTTTTTGCCAGCCAGAGGCATAAAACCACTCGCAGACAGACCCAAGGTCTCCGAAATGTAAACATCTACAACAAAAATACACACTCCTGAAACACAAACACTTCAGGAAGTTCCGGTTACACTTAAGAGTAATCCAAGGCTTAAAGCAGAACAGTAACTTGCGTAGTAACTGTTCAAGCATCCACCCGCTATTCTAATCAACCACATTAACAGGGACATTCTCAGATTTTAAGTTTTCACCTTTTAAAGTAGTACAGATACTGAATACAATGGAAATAATTTCCCTATTTAGGTTCTCCCCTATTCTGATTTATATCTTGACCTTAATTCTTACGAATACCCAGCTGTACATAACATGCACCTGTGGCACTGGGAATCCTCCCCATGAAACACTGATTACCAAATACACAGCATTCTCTGGTGTTCCCTATAAATTTTATATAAAAGACAGTAAAGTCATGTTGCACAACAACAATCTAAGAATAGTGTGACATCCAACACTTCTGGCACCAGTGTGACACTGTGCTCCTTGCTTGTATGCCCACGTGTAAAACACACACAGCCACACTTCTCCACTTCTCACAGCTTGCATAACCTGGATGATCAAACATAATTGAGCCCTTTAAAAGTGAAAATGTCATGCAAAAACAAATGCAAAGTTTGTGCATTCTGCTTACAAAGCAAGACTTGGGCATTTTGTGCTGCTGAGTAAAGTAAACAGTGATTGCTTAGCATTACGAAAGGATTTCATACGCCAGAAACTCCAAGTCACCATCATGTAAAAAAACCCTTCTAAATGCCTTCTGCCACACTGTTTGCTGACTCCTTGGCATTGCAGATGAACTGATGAACTGATGCATCTTTGGGAGTCAAGAAGGCAAAAGCAAACAGAAAAAAATCCTAACTTTACCAGAGAATAACTTAATTCATTACTGGGAATATGCAATAAGGTTTAGTCTCCAAATTACCATTATTTTCACCCCATATTCTTTATTTAGAAAAGTATTTCAGGGTTTCCTTATCAAAGGAATAATGCATGCCTGTTCACATGTAGTTTTTTTAGGACTGTTTCCAAAGGGCTTTTCTCAGCAAGGGTAAGGTATCCCCCACATTGGTTTCATTTGCTTTTGTTTCCTTTAGTATTGACTGAAGTAAATCACAGAATAACCACTTTTGGGTGTTCAACTTCAGAACAAAGCTGGTGCAACTGCTCGGCTAACACAGCTGTGTCAGAAGACACGTACAGAACTTGCAGAAATTCATCTTTACGTTTACTGTGCATTCACTCATCTCCTCGTAACTATGACCTGTTTTTTACTTGCAGCAAAACCAACACATAAAACCAGGGACAACCCAAGGCAAACATGGGAACAGCATTTCAGAAGACAGAAAAGGGAAAACGTGTAATTTTTGAAAGGTATTTTGTCATGTTCCTCCTCCAGGTACAACTCACACAGCTGCTCAGTAGTACACAGTATTTCAGGGCAGTGACTGATGCTGGAGCAGTAACACGTGCGATGAAAAGCAAAGGCTGCCAGAGCAGTGCTGAGACACTGCCCACCCATAGGCTCAATAAGCCTCAGTGCCACAGCTGCAAAGGGAAAGCTGGATTTTAGAAATGCCAAGAAGAATCAGTAAACTGGATTTCAGAGAGTCTGGAGCACAGTGGTGAAAGAAGAACTCTGTCAAGCACCCAGGGAGATGGCACAGCAGATAGGGAGGGAAGCAGGAACAACACAGGAGCTTCTGTGAATGGAGCTGCCTTTTAGAACTGATTGCTCTTAACCTGGCCAAAAGGTTGAGACAGCGACTAAGCTGGGTTTGTACTTCCCAGTACCAATGAAACTGAACTAATCATTGAGATTTTAATAAATATTTTCGCAAAAGCTAAAAATAAATATAAAAAATTAAAAGCCTTATACGTGCACACACAGTACTGCACTGGCGCCAGCCCAGCTCCTTTACTGCAAGCACAATGGAAATGCCACAGTAAGCTCAGAATCTTACTTTATCCTCCTATTTCATCCCCTTCCATCAAGCTGTGCAACCACCCTGTGCTGACCTTTCAATAAAACATCCACAGGGGCACAGCATGAGCTACAGTGAAGGACAAGAACTGTCAATCACTGCTGATCTAGCACAGTAATGAATCAATCTTCACTAAAAGGCTCTAATTTGCTTTTGAATGAAGCCCTGCTTGAGTAGTTTTCTTTGTAAGAAACCAAATTCCTTAACTGAAAATAAAAGACACAGTATATATTTGGGTAACTCTCTTCACTTTTATTCTGAATACATTTGAACCATACTAAGAAGGAATGGTAAGCACTTTCCTGACAACAAAATAGAGACCTTGGGATCTGCAGCCAGGAAGAACCTACTTGACTCCCTGCTGCTTCAGCCTGACCATTGCTAGTGTCCATATCCTGATTTAGATTTATGTGACGATTTCCATGTCCACACTGCTCCAGACATCCCAACAAGAGGGTGCTCCTGCAGCACACCAGCTACAGGCACTGGCCACCCCACTGTCTCACCTCACACCACATCAAAGGAGCAGCCAGGCACCCCACTCCTAACAGAATATCACACTGACAGTACTGATCCATGGGATTAGTGCCTGATCACTGGATCACCTAACCACTACTGGTACTTGCTCTAGCACAGGTAAATGCTCTGGAAGAGGCTGCTTGAAGCTCTGAAGCAAGCAAAAGGTTGGGACTGAAATAAATAACACCAGGACACAAGGCAGTTCTGTGCACCTCTACAGCTTTGAGGAATTCCTGCATTTCTAATGACATGAGCATTGTACATTCTTTTCCTCCATTTTCCTGAATGAACAGCATTACTGTCAGCAAAACATTGAGTCTGTAAACATCTCTAAAACCACAAAATTAATCCTTCCTATTTACATACTCCAATGAATGGCCAGGAGCACGTACAGCTGTTCATCCCAACTACTTCATTACAGGTGGAGAAACCCAAGGAACTGAATCCACATACTATTTCCCAGGAAGTGCTCAGCCCAAATAGTCTGTGCAACAGAATTCCCTAAGTGACTTTTTCACGGAGGTGACAGCCCCTGCATGGCCCTTGGTGGCTGCTTCTCCACACTAACACGTGCTCCTGGTTTTGTATCCACCTCTGTTTCTGCAGGTGCCAGCAGGTCCCATGGAGTAACTGCACAGAACCACTCCACAGGCGTGGTTCCCTACACCCAGGAATGTCAGCCTCTCCATTGGTTTTTGCAGAGTTGTGAGACTATGAACATTCTTTGTAACACAGTCCCAAAACTACTATTCTAACCTGAAATTTAACATAGGTGACAACTGCATAGACTCTCTTCGCACTCCTCAAGACATCCATCTGGGAAGACGTTGTATCCTGTCCTGCATTTTAACAGATGAGATGGTTCAGGACATGGCATCACAGGACAGGCAGTGACAATCAGCTGCCACTGGAGAGGAGCATTCTGTGTCCCTCCATTCCACACTCCCAGCCTCGCACTCCTACTACCTCCCTCGCACCAGCCCTGGCACTTCTCCTGGCATCTCAGTGATGGATAGGTGGTGAAAAATTAAGCCTTCAAGATTTTTTCCCCACTACCCAGAAATGCCAAGAAAAGATACCAAAAAACTTATATCAGTCCCCAGAACTGCTACAGTCCTTCCCCTAAGGGCAGATCGAGATGCTGCAGTAACTGCACACTTGAGTATGTTAAGGACCTCCTTTACCACCAAAAATAACCCTGAAGCTACACCCCCACAGAATGGCACAGAGTGCCTGGGGATATGGGGTACGTTTGCATCAGGCCTCGTGGGCCAGCCTCAGAGCAAAAAGGAAAGAACCAAGAAACAGACTACAAATATTTTCAAGCTGTATCACAGCTGACATCTCTCCTTGCTCTTACAACACACCACCATGCAAGATTCCACAGCCACGGCTACCAGGATTTTGTGACTTGAATATTCCAGGAATCCTAATGATTGCAGTTGTATAAGATCTGCCGGAACCACCGAGCTCTGCAGCACAGGAACAGAATTTCACCACACTGCCACTGCTCACGGCCGTGGAGTCTCCTTTCCCAGTACCCTCAGTGTCCTTCTCCTTTCAGTCACTCAGTCAATGTGGTTTCAAGGTCTGAAAGTCAAAGATGAGCGACAGGCTCACCCAGGGTCACTCCAGCAGCCCTGCACCATGACAGCTCCTGCAGGATGACCTCCACCCAACTGTGCAGACATCATCTCATTTGTATTCTGGGCTGATCCTATCAAGCTCCAGTCAAAATCTGGCCCTACCCTGAACAAACAAAAAACTACGTAAGATAATAACCCTAAAATGCCACCAGCACTCCAGAGAGGTGCCCTTTTAATATTTTTATTGACAAGTCTGGAAGCAGCAGAAGAGGCAGACAGGAAAAACAACCCGCATAATGTCACCAAACACTACTGAAAACAATGAAGGGTGAGAGAGCGGCTTTATTTTGAAATGTATAGTCTTAAACAGGTGCTAACAAAAGGCAAGGCTATTAATTCTCCATCAGGATTGAAACAGTATCTCCTTACCAACTTTAAGGCTTCAAAAATCCTCCCAAACATTTCTGATATCACCTGATAGAGATACTCAATTTACAGATATCAGACCCTTATGTGTGTTCTTCAGCAACAGTAACTTGAGCAATCTCTGGGCTGCATTGGGTCTGATTTGGTTTTGTTAGATAATTGCACTGAACACATTGTCAGCAACAGTCAAAAGCACCATTAATTCCAAGGTTGTGAACCAGCCCAGCACAATCCATCACCTCTCAAGTATCCTGAACAGATGGCCAGTGATCCCAAGGCAACACTCCCAAGAGTGCTAAAAACCATAATGATCAAATAATTATTTGTTAGAACTGCCTGCCTTATCTGTAATCCAGATGAGCTGGGGAATGCGTACAGAAACAAAGTGTCACTGAAAAGACTATGATTTAAAATTCAGGTTGAGTTACTAACATAATTTACTTTCTGTAGAATGCTTTTAAATATGACCCCACTACAGATAAAGTTTTACTTGGAATCAGCTGCACAAATTTCAAGCATTTATGAACCAAATGAAAACCAACAGTAGCCACCTGATCTCACAACATGCTATCTGTATTTGTCTCTTCCAGCTCTGGGAGTGCAGTGACTAACAGGAGTTGGATTATCATTTTCCTCCAAACCAGACTATGTAAGTTCCTAAAAGTGCTCCTGATTTCCTAAGAGACAATTCAAGGGCTAAATCCTGCCCTCTAGTGTACCTGTGGGTGGTGGTGCCCTTGAAATCTTCCCCACTTCCAAACTGGCAGAAAACAGCTGGGAGGGACAGGACAGTTCACTGCCCACTGGAGACACCACGTGTTGCCTTGGTCCACCTTTGGAGTGTACCTGCTACTGGATCACACAGCTCTGGGTGGGCAAGACTCACTAGGAACTGGGATAGAGGATTAGCAGACACAGTGAGAGATGAGAAGGCATCCTCCCCTGAGCAGGAACATGCAGGAACATGATGGTATTTCTAGGACAAAAGAAGCAAAGGAAGCATATTCCCAACTTCTTCACACAGGGGATCTCTGCTACCTCATCCCCTAAAGGCAGCTACATCCAGGAGCCAGGAGGAATTTCTGTGCTATGCCACAAAGTAGTTGGCAAAGCAGTTAAGGTCTGTGCAACAGATCAGAAGTAATGCAAAAAGAGTCTGTTTCCAGAAGGACTTATGTGGAAGCAATGCATTTGGACATTTAGGGGACAGAGTTTTTTTAAACGAGTCACCTCTCACTCAGTGCTAAGATTTGAAACAGATCTTGCTCTGTCAACAGCTCCAGCTACGTCTGTGGGACACCAAAATGGGAAAGGAGATATTCCAAGTTCCAAACAACTTACGCACCTATAAAAGCTAAACATCATGTCCTGAACTTCATATGAAAACACTTCCTGATGTTTGCTCAGCTTAGGATCACCATGAGTTCTCTCCCATTGCAGGATCAGTGATCAGGTTTCCAATGTCTTCACTGAGCTGCTCTAAAAGTCAGTCTATACTTCAGCAGAGTCTTCCCAAAACATTTAGAGCATAACATGTGAGAGAGACAAGTCAAAAATCTTAATATTAACAACTATTTATGAAAGGAAACCTGCTTAAGAAATTTTCCTGGATGAGTATTACCCAATTACACCTTTTCTTCAGATATTTATGATACAGGAGAGAGGTACTGAGCAGGAAGAAGGCAGTTCATACATCCGCAGGGTTGACTGAGCTCCCACAGCTGAATCCTTTCCAAGTGAGTGGCTGGAGCCTTGTCACCTCATTAAGGAGTGGACAAGAATGGCTTGGGATGCTTTGGATACTGTCTTGAGTTATGCTCATCATGAAACAAAGCTGCTTAAGAAATCATGGAAATACATAAATGCCAACCATTCCTCATTTAGGGAAACTCTGAAAGGAACCAGCTGTGCTACTAGACATGTTCTAAATGTATGGATAAGTGTTCCCTTTCCATTCTCCAGGCTTTTCCCCCTCACCAACACTGTAGCCTCTTTGAGGAAAACACCTCTGGAGAGTTTCTAAAAGCCTTTCCAAAAACACTACGTCCTTTGTAAGTTTTCCAGGGCATAAATCAACAGTTGTTGATCAACAACAACAAACCAGCCATGCTTTTTGTTTTGCTTTAGACAACAAGACTCTCAGAAAGCGCCTCCTGTTTCTTGTTTGTCTGAAAGTACCTCTTCAGGGGAAAACACTGCAGACAGAGTCCCCAGAGTGTGTCCAAAGGGGCACTTCACTGCAGTCACGGCAGCACACGTCAGATGTGGCAATAGCAGCCATGGAAGACGCCCTGTCCTGGGTTTCAGCCGTGTGAATCATATGATCCCAATCCTCCAGCACGCAGGACGTCAACGTCCATTCTTAATTTCATTAACAGCACAATTATGAGTAAATGAAGGTGAGTGTAAAGCCATGCCATGACATAAAGCAGATGTGTATTTCAAATGGAGGCAGGAGGAGGGGAGCTAAACAGGTAATGGAGCACGGAAATTGGTTTATAGTATTAAAACTTCAGTCTGAAACGTAAGGAGACAGTAACTTGCCTTCTAAAACAAGAACTTCCTTTAAAAGTAAGAAGGATGATGTGCTATTGAAATGTTATTTTGTGTAATTAATTCCTAAGAATAGCAGCAACCACAAGCATCTCTACTAACTGGCCTTTAATTATTTCTAAACCAAATTGTGTAGATATTGTATTTCTTTTCTCAAAACCACCTTACAATACCTTTTGCTTAACTAAGAAAATCACCCTGAATTACTCGAGGTGTATATTTTCATTGCTAATTTCTTTTTTAAAGTCCTCTCACGTTGTCCAAGATTTATTGCCCTGTGCCATGCCAGGAATACCACGAGATCTCACAGGGCAGCACTCACCAGGTCAGAGTTGAGCAGAGTCGTGTGGAATGACGTATTTACAGCAAGGATGCTAAGGATGTGAACCACGCAATGCCCCAGCAATGAGCCTTGCTGATGCTTCAAGCACTGATTATTCTCTGCTTCTCAGAACCAGGGCTCTTCCAGGAAAAAAAAAAAAAAATGGAAGAAAAAGCAACAAGCCAAGAGCTGTCTGATAATGAGAAAAGGAGAGAATTCACTGCTAGGAAAGCATGAGATGTCAGTTGAAAATTGTAGTATTGATAAGGTTCAACAGGAAGAAAAAAATAAACATTTGATGGACTCAAGAATTAAAAATTAGTATTAATTTTCCTGAGAGAATAATAAAAAAGGTAGGGGGGAAGAAGTTATTATGGGGGAGCTCTGTGATGAAAAAGGCAGCAGTGATAAATGCCATCTCCATTCAGGGCAGGTGAGCACACAATACACACCACTACCTGCTCTTTCCAAAAGCAAAGATAGGGAATGAGGCAAGAACCCAACAGCCATGGCAGTGTCTTGGACTCAGCTTCAGCCTTGTACATCCCCCTCTCTTTGCAGCAGATTTCCAACACATTTCCATAGCTACTTCTAGAGTGGAGTGACATGTCTGTTAACTAATGAAATTTATTTCCTTTAAGGATTCCTGTAACAGGACTTCTTTGAAATTGTTGGGTAAAACTAATCGTTTTGCAGAAGCAGAAAGTAATATTAAGAATCTTTGGTCTGTCTCACTTCCTTTTCCTCCTAGTCCCTGCATCCATCAGTCTGAGCACAGGTGCAAAGCAGATGAAGAATCCCAGTAAGGCATTTCACCTGCTCCTCATGCCAAGTGCCTGCAGGCAAGCCCTGCACACACCACACAGTACAAATTCCCTCCAACCAGGAATCATACTGGGACCATCTGATAGCTACACAGCAACTCCCTGTACCTGCACTGAAGGAAATGCCTCACAGGAGCATCAAAAACTCACCACTGCATCCACACAGCCTCCATGCTGCATACTTCCAAAATATTCTGAGCGCTGCAAAAGGCATTTTGTTTGTGGGACAAAAAACAACCTGTGTTGGTAACAGCAGCCTGCCACACGCTCCCTGCAAGCTGTGATCACTCAGTGCATGGGCTGTGTTCCCAGCCCAGGAGCCTTTCTTTCCATTCAAAAGATCAGGTATTGGGAGGAACAACCTCCTGCAGTTGCTGGAATACATAGATTCGATCTGTATCTAAACCACCATTCATTAAGTTTTTTAAAAAACAACAAAACACAACAAAACAATGTAACATTTTAAGTCAAAAAGGTATTCTGACAGCTGTTTGTTATAAACTGTACTTCCTTGGCCAGATTTACCCCTCTGCTCCTACAGTACCTGTGTACCAAAAGTGCTCCTACTCATGAGCACCTACTCGCATCGGGAAAAAGAACAACCTCCTTTCTACCTTGACGCATCCAACGCGTTCACCGCCGTCGTATAGAGCCGTCAAGTGCCACTACACCCCGGTAAAGACCACGCAAACAAACCCGAGACCCCTTCAAGCCCATAACCAAACCTCTGTGCACCTGACGAGCTCTGTACCCAGCAGGTTGAGCGCGGAGCCACCAGTGAGGCTTTGCCCCGGGACATCCCGCGGGTGCCGGTGCGGGACCACCAGCTAGGGGACGTGGGTACGAATTAACTCGGCACGAATTAACTCCGTCTGCGTACTCGCGGCTACTCGCATAGGAACATTCGGCACATTGACGGGCGCTTTCCAAGCACGGCTCGCTGCCGAAGCTTCGGCAGGGCGGGACGGCCGAGGCGCGGCTCCTCTCGCAGCCCCGCTGCCCGGACGAGGAGCCGCCCGCGCGTCCCGGTACCGGTGCCGCCCGCGGTGGTCCCGGGACACACTCACTGTGCGGGTCGCTCTTCTCGCGGACGCCGTCCACCTTCCCGTCGGGGTTGATGCGCAGGAAGAAGCCGCCGTTCTTGCAATACAGGCGCTTGGGGTCCTTGAAGTGGCCCGGGGGAAAGGCGCCGCTGCCGCCGTCGTCGGGCAGCGTGGCGATGCCCCCCGCCGCCGCCATGCGCCGGGCCCCCGGCGGCACCGCGCCGCGCCGGGCCCCCGCCGCCCCTCGCCGCCAGCGCCGGGCGGCTCGGCCCCTGCCCCGGCCGTCCAGCCTCGCCTCGCCTCGCAAGCCCCGAGCCCCGCCGAGCTCCCGGCTCGTCCCGTCCCGGCCGGTCCGCGGGAGCTGCGCAGCGGTGCTGCAGGGTCGGGAGAGCGGGAAGCAAGAGCGCGCCGGGGACGGGCTCCCCGCCGGCACCGGGCTGCCCCCGCCGCGCCCCGCCCCCGACCGCCCCCGCCGCGCCGGGGGCCGCTCCCTGCGCCGGGCCGGCCATTCGGGGACCGGGCAGGGGCGGCAGCGGGTCCCGCGCAGAGGAACCCGACCTGCAGCATCACCGCCGGCAGCGCTGGAAACGGGATGCCGCCAACAGCGCTCGGACATCTTTTCCTCTGGCCTTATAAAAAAAGTAACTGGAGAGTTATTTTAGACAAGAAGTTGTGTGGCCTCTGTACCATACTAAATTGTTTAAATCACAATATGATGAAACATGTGTTTAAAATAAATCCGTGGCAATCGTTTTGTTCCACCGCATTCACCAGAAACCAGTTCTCCTCCCATCCAACAGGAGCAAACTGATAGCAAATGGCAACAGGTGAAAATTCTGGCACAGGCCTTCCCCCTCTAATAAAACAAATGTACACAGAGTTTATAAAGTGTAATGACCCACCAAATGCACTTTGTGCTTGAGGCTGACAAAGGATGATAAGATTTGTTTACCAAAACATGCTTTCCACTCCTAATCTCCTGTTTAACAGCAGGCTGCCTGCTCAAGCCTGGAGCTTGGGAAACTCTCTGGCTTCAAAGGCAGCACAAGCAGCCCTGGACAGTCCCAAGCGGGACAGCAAACACTGGGCTGTTCACAGAGCCAATACGCAGCAACCCACAGGAACAAGCCAACGCCAAGGCAGACACAGCGTCCAGCTCACGAACTTTGCAATATTCTCTTCGCTACCAAGTACGTCAAGGATATTTTGTTGCCGCTCAGCTTCCCTTCCCAGCTCTGACCTCTGGCAAGCCATAAGTTTTAGTTCTTTACCAGAATCAGGACAATTGCTCTGTCCCACACCCTGATGATGAAGGGAGCAGGCAGAGCAGGGCCCAGCCCAGGCACAGGTTCAGCCCGTGTCAGCTGCTCCCCCTCAGTGCCACAGGCACAGCCCAGGGCCAGGCATCTGCTGCCAAATGGGCATCGCAGCCCCGTGAGCATCTCCCCTTCCCACCACACAGCCACTTCAAACACGCTGCTGCTTCTCATGGAAATCCCACCTTGTCGCTGCCCCTGAGACTTCTGGACAATCACCACCAACAGTGAAGACCCTCCTTGTTTCCTCTTGCTCCTCCTCTGCAACAGAAGCTCCGTTCAGGGCATTTTGCATCCTTCCAGTATGGAGCCTTCCATGTCTTTGTGTCTTTTTTGAAAGGCAGACGAAGGAACGATGAAGCTGAATTCAACTAGATGAAGAGGTGAAAATGTAATTTTTAAAATTCTAATAAGTTCTTTAAAAAACAAAAAAAAAAAAAGCAATCTTAAAATGCTTAAAACCAAATAAACTTTTCTAAGGACTAAACATGCTGGTTCCACTCAGCCCTTCCTGGAACTGTACACTCCCTGCACGCAGGGCAGCCCTCACAGCTCTCAGCTGGATGTCCTGCCCCAGAGCTGCAGAGCAGACACGGTGCTTTACAGGATGGGGTCCTGGTGTTTCTCAGAGTCTTTGGAGCCCTGGTCTCCATGAGGGGGCTCAACCCAGTGATGGCAGGGTGGGTATGGCAACCAGCCTAAATTCCTTATCAAATGATCCTTTTGAAAACCAGTGAAATCCAGTTCACCAGTAAAATCGTGAGGCTTGAGAACTCTTTAGAAGCTTGACACTGGGAATTGTATATGTGGGGCTTTCAACTAAAGCTAAAATGAAAGTCCTATTCCCTAAGCAATCTACACTCACCTCAAGATCTGCCAACTTTCTATATTTTTAAATCTATTTTCCTTTCTCTTCTTCAAATGGAAAACAAGCCTGGTTTTATTTTCTCCGCTCTTTCTTCTGCAGTCCAGTCTCTTAATATGGTCATTAATTCTGCTCTTAAACATTGACCAAAGCATTTCTGGCAGTAGCATTTTCCTTTCTTGTGGCCTCTTCCACCACCCTTCCTCAACTCAGATCTTCCACACAATTACACCCACATGGCTGCTCCCCCTCCACCCAGACCAACAATTATCTAACCCTTCACAAGCCTTCTCTTGTCCTGTGTAAGTATGACACTCCATGTTACACTGCCTTAAACCCAACCTTCCTGCTCCTTCAGAAGTACCTCCTAGAGACCTTTTCTCCAACCTGTTCCATTTATCTGAACTGCTGCCATTCTCTGTTTGTCCTGCACTGTTTTGTAACCAGCTACAATTTTTAACAGACTCAGAGAACATCTCAAGCTGGAAGGCATCCATAAGGATCATCTGAGTCCAATTCCCTGCTCCTCACAGGAATGATTTACCTCTTACAGAGAAAAAGTTATTTTATTCAGAGCTGCTCTCACACATAGAGGTCATACTAAACACAAGGCACTTATCTGCACACCAAATCATCCCATTTATTCAATATATAATTCTTAAATTTCTAGAGACTCTCAGTAAGAACATCTGAGGAAAAGCTCCAAAGTAAACACAATTCAAACCTAAATTATATTATTAGTGTGGTTACAGGAAAACCCTGAAAAATCCAATTTTTGAGATATTTAAAATTAAGAGTAAAAAATTCCACCAGGTCCATCCATCAGTTTTTGGTTTTTAATCCAAGGGGCAACAACTCTCCCAGCTTTCCAGCAGTTACTACTGAAAATCCTGCCATATGACAAGGCCAGGAAATGTCAATCCCCTTTCACAGAAGCTGCTTTTAAAGGGTTTCAGCCATATGTCCTTGACAGTTTACCAGGATGACATCTCCAGTTTGCTCACACAGGAATAATGAAAACAGTGTTTGAAAAGCATCCTAAATTAATCTGCAGAAGACCAGATTTACTATAGAATTAAAATCAAACAAACAAAAATGCCCCTCAGTTTTGAAAAGCAATTAGAACTAAGCAAAGACACCCAGGAACACTCTGGCTCATCCATCTTCCCACCATGAGGACACCTCAGCGGGTGGTTTGGGTCACTGTGGTGGCAGGAACCACTGCCAGCTGCTGGAATGGAACATCAGCCCAGGCTTCCACTCCACCACAGAGCTTCTCCACTCCTGGAGCTCTTGGCTTTCCAATCCCTCTCTTTGGTGCATATCCAAGGAGCAATTAGCCAAAAAGAGATGGATAAGCTGTGTCCCTTCTGAAGCTGTTCCTGTGTTGTCTAGTGCTCAGCTAACAGTAGAAAAATCATCCATGTGCTTTCTCCACCACATATTGACACCAAAAGTCTCCCAAAAATTCTCACACACTCACTTGTCACAGGAAATGTCAAAAACTTGAAGTACATTAAGTGCCTGAGTTAGATTTGGGAGGAAGATTTCCTTCCTTCAAAGCCTGAGCATGAGTTTAAAAATTCAGTAGCAATTTTCCTCAGAACTGTTAGTTCTTTCACCATCAAGAGCTGATATTTATATTCTGGATCAATGTTTGCTCAGGATCTTAAGCACATGCTGCACCTGCCTTGTATGATGGAAGCAATAGCCACAAATCTGCCTATAACTGATTTTTCCTTCTAAATATTAGTTATTATGGCAAGCAGCTTCAGTTTTTGCCCATCAACTTTCATAGGTGCAGTTTGTGAGGCAAAGTTTCTCTGCTTGAAGTATATATGGATATTAAGTGCCTGGGAAAGTCTACTTGCATGGTCAGTCTTTAAAAACACCTGTAACAGAAGTGCAGCTTTTCATTCACCTTGCTGAAGACATTAAGACCCTTCACAAATATCTCTTTTAAACAAAAGCTTATTTCTTCCCTCCTCTTTTTTTTTTTTTTTTTTTTTTTTTTTTTTTGCTTTTTCTGGTGCAAATAGTAGGAAGACATTACATCAACAATAGAAAGAAAAATCTCCTCCCTATTACAAACCTCTTACAATCTCCATTCCAGTTCAAAGGACTACTTTATTGCTCTAAAGCACCAGTGGACTCTTGTTTATGTCTTTCTAAATAACATTTTCTCAATGTATGCTTAATCTCCAAATGCCACAGATGGCCAAGACTTTGTTTTGGGTTGTCTTTACAAATGTTGGGAACACAACAGCCCAGCACGGCTGAAGATAAGAGAACGAACAATCCAGCAAGGCCTAAATTGGAAGTAAATCAAATTTTCTGTGGTCCAGAATGATTGCACTTGGAAAAAGATCTGAACTGTCTAGAAGCACTGGCAGCTGTTGCAGGTCTAAGAGATGGAGTAGTGACTTCAGCTTATGAGAAATGAGAAATAATGTCCTAAGTACAAATATTTATGGGGGTTAGAGTTCAGAATTAGCAAAATCACCCCTCTCCTCCTCTCTAATGTACATACAAACACATATACACACTCCCTCTCTCTGTATCCACATCACTTAGACCAATACATCTAAATTAGCAAAATTACTGCTGGCTAAGAAAAGAAACAATTTCAGTACAAAAATTGATGATACACATAAAAAAAATTCAAAAATACTCCGCAATCAAACACCATGAACTCAAACAATTTCAGCTAATATTGAATTTCAAAGAAATCCAGATTTGTTGAGAGACTCCTTAATGGGAACAATCATAAAATCACATCTCTTTCTCACAGCATTGCATTATAATCATAAGATCATGATTTAGGTATTTATCTCTCCTGATCCCATGTCACTGGAAGGGTGGCAGAAAGTGTCCCAAAGGAACCTGGCCCCTGCTCAGGACTCAAGACACACATTGTTGTATTGCTACAGGGTAAAACAACTGCTTTTGCACCAGAAGTGCTTGGACACATGCTCACAGATTAGAGGGAGATGCTTTTCCTTGTGTTTGGGGGAAAACCAGTGCTTGTGGGGCAGATACAGCCAGTGCTGCCTGTGTGGCTGTTGTCATTTCAGAAACACATTATCCCATATGACCAGAGCATACACAGACTGTGAGGAAGCAGATCTTCACATAAACACAGAATAGTTAAGGTTGGAAAGCACCTCTGCATATTTGGTCCAATCCCTGCTCAAGCAGGGCTGTTTTCTATAAGTCTGTCTGCAATAATTTAAACTCTAAATATTTCCACATCAACTACAAACCCCTTGCAAGTCAAAAATGTCTCCTTCACTGTCTCTCTCCTAGCAAGTGGTCATGAAACACTGAGAGTTTTGTATAGACTTGTCTTTATCCTCTTTTAAATTCGATTCTTACATGGGTCATAGAATTCATAACTTCCACATGGGCTAATTCTGGAGAATGTTACATTATTCACAGGACTGCAGCTGGAAATATAAATATAGGTGGAAGTGAGGAAAATACTCTCTCCATTCACTGGTATGTTATAGTACAAGGCCAAAGTAACCTCATGGAGGAATACAGCAAAGACAGACTATTCCCAAGGAACAGCAGTTACCACATCATGCAGCTTTCATCATGTCACACTGAAGGGCAAGGAGAGATGAGATCAGTGAGACATTACAAAGAAAAAATATCATTTTACTACATCATGAATTTAATTTCTACCACTTGCACAACTAAAATCTTGCTCTGCGTCATTTCTGTAGAATGAATTAGCTGGCAGGTAGAAAACAGCAAGAATAAAGAAACAACCCCAAACCCCTCTGTCTTGGTAACAATCTGTGCTGATAGTATTCCAGAAGGAATGTCACAACTCTACTGTTTGTTTTCTCTTTGTTTCAGGACTGTTTCCATGGATCCCCAAACCTAGGCCCTACTGAAGGGTTCCCCAGAGCATATAACACCCTGCAGCAGCAGGTCACAGACCAAGCATCACATGCAGAGCACAAACAAGAGTTCTAGTGGCACAGTGAACACGTGAAGCCCTGGCAAAGACAGTTTCCTGCTCAGGGTATCGGCACAGCAGTTTGAGAAAGGAGAGACAAGCCCTGGAATGCCTTTGGAAGTGCAAAGAAATGATGTGGTCCCTTGTGCTGCGTTAGCTTTCAGTTCTAGGGAGGGAGAACTCTCCCAAATGAGCCTGAGGCAGCGCTCAGTGCTGGGGTGGATGCAGTTATTGCTCCACCACACCCCAATGCATCCATCCATACAGTGACCAGCTTGGGACAAACACGTTCTGCAATGCTCCCCTTTCTCAGCTAGGAAACCATCCCTATATGTCTGTAAGTTCACCATGACTGCATCTCCCACGATATCTGAAGTTACAAGTACTGTAAGTACAACTGAAGCCAGCTGGCTCTTGTGAAATCTTATTTGTTCCTTGGAGAGACCAGAGCTTAGCACAGCTCTTCCTGGTGGTTAAAGAACTGTAATCCGCTGTCCACGTGCCAAAATGGAATCTGTTATCTGCCAGAAAATTTCTTTCCCAACACTGCCCAGGCTATTATCTCAAAGCTGACCTGCAGTCATTAACTTCTAAGCATCTGGGAGGTTAAATTGCTCAGTGTTTTGTCTCCTTTTATGCAAAAGAAACACTCATTACATAAGGATCGCTATTTCAATTTATATCCTTTTCCTCCTCAGAAAATAAAGAAGGAATGCCTTCATAAACCACATTGTTATGCCCTTATTACTTTTATCAAGTGCAATCTTGATTGCCCTTCTCTGTAAAAGCTGCATTACCTGCTCCAAGAGCCCCCAGCAATGCTAAAGAGGAAGCTCACTCTGACATTAATGTGGCCTCTGCCTTGTTCAATTGCTGAACTCATACAGCCATGAATTCCAGCCATCGCATACTTCATGTGGCATCTGGGAAGGCTTTTCTGGGGAAAAACCAGCTGTACCTCAATAACAATGCTGAAGGTGCAAACCCCAAGCAATGGGGACTTAAGAGTGAAAAGAGTTACAGGCATCATCACAAGTCTGAATGTTCGCTCTGAAACCTTTGTGGGCTGTTCGTGCTGTTGATCTAAAACTCACAAATTCCTTACCCATCCCCTGTGGGGGCTGTCAGCTGACACTGGTGATAAAGCTGGGCCCACTGGCTTTGCCACAGGCCACAGTGACTCTGTGTCCCAAACAGTGAGAGGTTGTCCCCTGTGGCAGGTTGTCTCCTGTGTAGGAGTCCATGTGTGCCTGTTATCAGGGGATGACAGTGTCTTCTGACAGCAGATGAAGGGAAAGGCTGTGTAATGCCAGACCCAGGAGAACCAGGAGGACACTGAAATAGGCACAGACTCATCTTCCTTTCTCTTGGCTGCCCCACCCTCCACCCCCAGCCTGTCTCGACTCCTCATCCTTTGTCCCCACCCTGTTCTTTTCCCCTGCTGTCAGGCACAGGTTTCTGGCCTATTTCTAAATCTTTCCCCAGCTCCTCATGCCAAGGTCTGTCCTCTGGACTACTTTTCCTTTGTATCTCACTATGGCTCCTAGCCATATGCTCCAGAGATGTGTTTTCTTTTCCCAATGCTTCTTAATCCCTTCTTTCTTGAAGTTCAAAGCCCATGTCCTCCTTCCTTGGCCAATTCTCATAACCCTGTAGTTTATTTTTTCCATGGGCTTCTTCATTTTCTTTCTCCTAGGACTTCCCCATCTCATGGTAGTTCCCAGCTCCCCATTTCACTCCCTGGCAGGGTGCAGTCTCCCTGAGTCCCACCAGACTGCCCATCACCTGCCTACCACAAAACTCAAGTTACAAAACTCTTCATTCTTCTTCAAAGAAGGTACCATGGCATCAATTATCTCAGCAAGTGCAACCAGTCCCAAACCATACATCATCTAGGAGTGCTTCACTGCAGGGAAAAATAACAAAAACACGTGCCAAACTTTATTGCCATAAGTATTGAGGGCTCTCGTTCTGACTAATCGCACACCTTGAGTCATTGCACCACAGCCAACAAATATCTTGGAAAAAAATCAAAAAACTCAGCAAACAAACAATGATAGAAGCCTTCCCCTCAAAGACCAGAAAGTCAAAGTTATTGAAACTAGTGATATTAAAGAACTGATATTAATTGAAGTCCAGATTTTTAGTGCACATGTTTGCATACACATATGATACATGCAAGGATGGGTAGAACTCAGAAGTGTGCTCTGAAGTTTATTTTGTAAAATTCACCCTGGCCAAGATGAATGCTGGATTTTAGCTGTTATTTCCATTCACAATGGAATTTCAATTTTTCAGACAGATTAATTTCAGAGTTCTCACATTAAGATGACAGCAGTTTATGAATCGATTTATGGGCTTTGTCATCTAATGATTCATTTGTTTTAAAATGACCGAGCTAATATTGATGATTCCTTTCACTGGAAATGGGAGTTACACATTCCATTTTACATCAGTTGCTCCTAGTTTGAAGTTGGGTTCTCCTTTGCTTGCTTCCTTGCCCATTGTTGGGTTTGCCACTGTTGTGGCTGACGTGCACACGGAGACAAGGAGAGTCACTGTGAGCTATTGGCTGCTCTCCTGACATCAGTGTGTGGGTGCACAGCCAGGGTTAGTCACTCAGCCCAGCTGTGCGGGCCTGCAGGGAGCGCCGTGTCCTCGGTCACATCGGGAGCTGTGCCGGAGGATGGGATCCCGAGGGAGCTGCAGCCTCCCAGAGCCTGGCTCCCGGGGCTCAGCTGCTGCTGCAGCTCCCTGGGTGTCCGCACACGGCCGGGAGGGCGCTGCCAAGGCAGCCATGGAGCAGACGCTGCTGGCCAAGCCGTGCTTGTATTAAGTAGCACTTGTACAGCTCAGAGCCAACATCCCTCCTTGTTTCTACTGATGTAAAAAATAAATCGCTCTGGGATGATTTGAAGACAGGCAAGAAGAGACTGATGGAGCATTCCTTTAAGGGTTTTACATTGTCTTTCCTGGCCTCCCTGAAATTACCATGATGCTGTCCCTCAAAGCAGGGGAGGAGAGGACACCATGTCAAGGGAAAGGCTGGATGCACAGTTATCAGAGGTAGCAATCCCCATGCAGATATGGAAGGAAGAGCAGGATGTGCACAGAATATAACCCCAGGCTACCTCACCTACTTGGGTGGAATTTATACTAACATTACTTTTTACTCACACCCTCCTTCAAATAGCACCTCTCACCGACTTCTTTGGCAAGCATCTCCAGATCATATTTTTAGTGCAAACAGATATCATATGAAGGTATTGAAGTATTTTTACCTACAGCACTTCTGTGTTCCCAAAAAAAGTACACAAGAGCCTTTATGGCCCTCATCCAATGACTTCACCTCATGCTGAACAATTCCTGTAATTTTCACTAACAGGTCTCTTGTCACAGCCCCACCACCACAGACACTGTAAGGTGACACCAGTGCCATGCCAACTAATTCACTTTTACTAGGGTTATTCGTAGAGGTGACTTTCAGGGACAGATATTTGTTCCAACTTCTTACAATGGTACCAAGTAGCCCATAAGGCATCATTAGTTCATTAGTTGCTGAAGTGCAGTTCTCCTTTCTTCCTTATAAACTGCTTGCTGCTTTTTTGGACTTTTTATTTTTTAAACTATTTAGCTATTTATTTTCAGGTTAAGAATATGACCTCATGCACAAATTTATTATTGAGAAGAGTTATTTTTATGAAACACTGGGTTTTTTCCTTGTGGCCAGTTTCACCACAGAGACATGGATGAGAATAAATACCTTTCCCAGCTGTGGCTGTGGAATGGAGAACAGAATGGAGCAGCAGAGAACTGTGATCTTTAGCAAACCAAAGTTTCATAAACTCTGAAGGGGAAGAACCAGAGTACAACCTGAGTACAGCCCAAAGAATTTACTTACTTAGGGAAGTAAAAAAAAAAAGCCTTTCCTTATATGTTTTTTCTTTTCTGTAAGCACTAGAGCAAATACTTTTCCTGCTTTTCTCCATCTATAATGTGTACTCTTCTCTGGTTTCTAGAAGATTCCATGCTCCATAAAGGCAAATAGATGAGACAGTTATAAATATCATAGCAAAACTCAGGAGAGTAGGGAAGGAGAGCAGGAAGAAGAGGCAAGTGCAATATAAGGAATGAGTTACTGCCAGTGCATTTTTTTCTCCAGAGCCTATAACAAATGAAAGTTAGGTTAATAATCTAATAAACCTGTGATTTTATTAAACAATTAGTTCAGCTATTATTCTGAACCAACCTGATTCCACATTTAGTGCAGGCTGGCCAATGCCACTTGACTGTCAGACACACACAGTTAGTGTTTCAGGAGTCAACTGGACCTATCTGGGAGCTCTGGTTGAAACTTTTTTCAAGCTCTGGGGATGACTACAATTAAAATCTTATCACTGGAGTTGTTAGCTTGATGACAAACCTTTCCTGTTATTCTTCATTCACTCTCTTACCTCCAATACCTACCCTGAGCATAAGATTCTAGAGAAATCAGTGTTTGAGGGTATCCCTATGTTGCCTGCCATTTTCAATAGCAGATTCCTGGACATCTCTCATGCTATCCAAATTAAGCACAATAAAGCATCTCAGCACTCTGGAGTCAGTTCAGGCCTCGATCCAAATCCCTTAAAAAAATCTATTGGACTCTTTGTAGTGATGATGGCAGCCATTGTTTTTAAGACTTTGGGTTCCCAGCCAGCTCTCACTAGAAGTCCTGGCTCCATGCACCACATGTGAAACTGCCTTGGTCTAGGACGTGCAGTAAGAACAATAGAGTAAAAATGTGACAGAAACAATGATGAAGTGATTTGTGTAAAAAATAGTAAAAAGCATAATTTGTAAATTTATCCAACTTTTTTTTTTTTTTTACACAACTGTACTTAGCAGATGGAAGCAATTTTTCTGAAAAAAAGAAGGGAAAGAGGCCCCTGAAAATTATGAAGGGGTAAACAAATGTTTTTTGGCTGTCACATGCCCAAGACACAACACAAAACTCCTAGAAAAAAAGCTGCAGCTTGTGTGTTGCTATATCCTGTGTTAGGAGACAACAGAGTTGAACAGGTTTGGTTGTTAGGAGGAGTGAAGCAGGGTACCTTTGTTTTTCCACTCACATACAAAATAGATCAGCGCTGAATAGTCTTTAATCTTATTTCAGTTTCTTTACCTTCAAAAAAAGAGCTTAGTTTATATTATGATGTTTGGATTGCTCTCTCAGGGGATAATTGAAAACACAACTACATTACCTCTCAGACATGAGTCTTTTTCCAGGATGGTTACATGCAGAAAGGCAAATCATAAGCATTTTAAGCAATGGGATGAAAAGACTGGAACAAACCATATGCAATTATCATAGGAGACTGGATGGAACTGGCCAGAACCCAGATGTGCTATAAATGAGCATAAACAAAGGAGTTGCATTTGCTTACCTCCTGTCTGAATCCATCTACTGATTTCACTGTTATGAAAAACAGTGGTACTGGGAGGAATTCAGCTGTAATTCCTGCTCTGTTGTATGGAGCTGAACTCTCACTCATTTGAACCTGCAAAAGATGGAGAGCAGAATGTTTAAGAAATTCCAAGCAGAACATTACAAAGCAGAGGCAGGGTCTAGAGGTCTGATCCCAACCACTTTTAAAAGAAAACACAAATATTACTAAGATCTTTGCCATGAAATTTGAGTGGAATCAGGATTAAGGTTCTAGGCTACAAGAGAAAAGTAATACATAATAAAGTAACACTGCACTGTTCCAAAGTAGTATAAGAAAAATGTACTGGAGTGTGCTTCTGGTGTTATAAGGCAGGCCAACCAAAACTTGGATAAAACTTACAAATTTGTAGGAATATGAAGCTGCATTCAGAACAAGCACAGCTCAGAGGAGGGTGACACATAGCAAAGTGATGTTCCTGGTGAAATGCACTTTCACTGGAATGTGTTTTATGGTTTTCACATCAATCTATTCAAACTAGGAATGACCCTATCTTCACTGGCCATAAAGTATAATCTCACATTACTTTTTGTTACTTTTCAAGGGAAACAATTTGTTAGAAATGTTTGCAGACACAGCACCTGCTGCTAACCCTTTCCAGGAAGCAGCTGCCAGCAGGGTAAAGATACAGCCCAACAGCTCATTTTTATCTCCCTTTGCTGCACGATTGCACTTGTTGATCTTCAACTCCCAACTGTTAGAGAAAGGAGAGATTTTTGACTTCAGGGACTGCAGCCACAGCCCATGGAAAGCAGAAGTGAGCAAAAGTCAATTTTGGTACACCCAGCTCCCTCCCCACAACAGACAGACCTCATTTTTTCATATGAGACACATCCCCGTCACGCCACTAAACAAAAAATATTTTTTTAAAGTGCATGACACAATGGAGGAAAGAGGTTAGTGCCGAGGGTAAATTCCAAATGGCTGGGATGTTTTCCTAGACTGTCTCTTACGTAACCCCAAAATTCAGCCACCCAGCAGCCTGCTGGGAGCAGAGGGGAGTGGGCAGGGAGCTCATTGACAATACCAGGCACATGTGCACATACACACACAGCCACCACACACGAGGCAATGAGAATTAGCTAGTCCACTCCAAATGTCAGCCAATTTATGTAATATCCTTTTACTCAGCATTTCTTATTCACTGGAGGGGGAAGAATCTCAGTAATTTTGTCAGCAGGCTCTGGAGGATTGAAATGGGTAAGTCAGCCGGGTAAGTCAGTGATAAGTCAGTGTCTCTCCAGTCAGTGCTGTTGTTGTCTGCTTGTCAGTCTGTACATCAATTAAACACCCAGTGAGCAAGCAGGTATTCACTTCATAACAACCACCACTGGGCTTGGTTTTAATGAGCTCTAATTGTTATGAAAGCAGCTGTCATTTTAAGTTGACTAAGCATAACAGCTCTGTGCTGCTGCTGCTGATCTTCATCCCATAAGGCACAGAAGGCTTATTCCAGAAAGCACTTTGTCCAGGGAATGGTTTCTCAGGTGGTAGAAAGCCAGGAAGCATGGATCAGATGACAGCAGTGCTGAGACTTCCTGATTTAACACACCTAGGACACGAGGGAAGAGCTGAGAAGTGGAATTATGGAGATTAACAGACTGGATATAAATAATGGCAATTATTTCCCCAGACAACCTCTCTGTTAAAGAAATAGACTGGTGGTAATTGCAATCAGAAACAGGAGCTTTTGTGACCAGAGTAAAGCTTAAAACACACATCAAACAGAATTCTGAAATTAAATCATCTCCCTTCAGATGTACTGAAAAACCTAAGAAAAAATAAAGGTTGAAGTTCCAAAACCAAGTAAAGAAATTCACAATGAAATTCACGGTTTCTATTTCTACAACAGTGTCATAGGGTCAAAAAACAAAACATTGGATCATCAAGCAAAAAGCTTGAATTTTTACTCCAGTACTTGTGCTTATCAAGGACATCTTCATTGGTTTCAAATGTCCAAAGGAAATTCT
Organism: Erithacus rubecula; assembly: GCF_903797595.1. Classification (NCBI taxonomy): domain Eukaryota; kingdom Metazoa; phylum Chordata; class Aves; order Passeriformes; family Muscicapidae; genus Erithacus; species Erithacus rubecula. Next base: position 64,177,267 of record NC_136687.1, read on the forward strand.
GATGAACCTTCCCTTATAAGCCATTGGTTTATGCTCTTCTTCAAAGCAGAATATTCAGTTTTTCCTATTGCAAACATCTGAATAACTGATTATTTATTTAGAATTATATATATGAGGTAGAGGATTTTTCTTTTGGTTTAAATTAGGAAGGTTCCAAAAACTGTGTTGTGTTTGGTGTACTATTTTGTGCCTGATAGGTCAAGCCATTTTCTTGCAGCTACTTTAACTTCCTTGAGAAACTAACTTTGTTTACTCAGTCTCAGGATTAATCTGATCTTCATGGAGAAATTGTATTCTGGAGATTTTTTTTTCATTACAGTCATCTTCAGTTCTTAGGAATACTTCTGGTTTTGGTGGAGAGGACAGATCCATTTAACATACAGATCTAACCTCTAAAACTGACAGTAACACTTCTCCATGAAAGGCAAGGCATCCCTTGGAAAAAGGAGTGTAGTTTAAATAACAAAACTGTTCAGCAATAATTTTAAATACTGTGCCTTCATCCATTTCATTTATTTACAGAATTCTTCTACTGGCTTTTCTTTTTCAAGGACTAAAGTTTCCATTTGTTCCTCTTGCAAATACAGCAGTAAACGGTAACATAAGTTGTCATTACAAATCCTTTGATGACTTTGCTGAAAGCACTTTTACCTCAAGCATGCCCCAAGAGCCATCAGATCCAGTCTGGCTAAAGCAGCAAAATGTTCCTTTAGATAAAAGCAAGAAATGAGAATATATTGGAGACTGCATTCTAGTTAAGAGTGAAATGATTATGCCTCAACATATCACTGTCAATGGCCCTTTATTTAAATGATCCAGTTGATATGAGCTGCAGCCATCTCCTGGAACAAGAGGCATGTTTCTATATGCCATGAATACAGAATGTCCTTACCTGCTGTTATGTCAGAGCTCTAAAAAACACAGCAAGCTCCACACTTGCTCTAAATCCTCCTGAACTCAGTCTCTTGACTGAAATATGGATTTGAGCAATGCCCCATGAGCCTCCCCCTCCAGAAAACCCCACCTGTGGAGGGCAGGCAGAGCCCACAGACCTTGCAGTTTGCAGGAGGATAGGTGGTAATTTCTAGAATTGAAATTAATATGATTCTCTACCACTAAGAAAGAAGCAAAATGGATTTTTATTTTCAATTTGGAATTTGTTTTAGAGATGTTTAATTTGTAATTATATCATGCTGGCTGAATGCTTAGTTGTGTTGTGGCACTCTTCCCAGATATCCTCGTGGATGCAGCTTTTAATAATTTCTTTCTGTTTCACAGATGGTCTGTATTTGCCTTTTGCTTTATTTATTATTTTTTTTAGAACACTAATTGTAAGATGTAAAAATGAAAACAAAGAGCAATAATGACAGTGGAACAGTTTTAGGCTTCAAGTGGTTACTTGTCTCCAAAATTTCTTGTGGAACTGAGCTGCTTCACATTACTGCAAAGGTTCAACATAACATTGATTTTGAATTATGGTTTGATATTTCAGCAATACGTAATTGATGCCTTCAGAATTATGTCTGAGCAAATCACACAGTTCTCACAGGTATCCTTATGATCAACTGTAGCCAACCTCTGCTAATCAACTCACCAAAAAAACCCAAACAAAACAATAGCAAGAAAAAATGGATTCATGACATTCTCCAGCCTGGCTCTTCCACCCTCCAGATACCAGTGGGAGGGAGGTCCCAGCCATAGTTGGTGCTGTCCCCCAGGCAAGCCTCCAGGGTCCTCTCCCTTCCATGCACTTCATTCCCAGTGACATTTCTCTGACAGGATTGCAAAGTCCTGATTGATTGCAGCAAACCACAAGCAGCCCTAGTTCCCCTCAGAAGCAAACACTGGGCTCTTGATCCCAAATATTCCGTATTTAAGGATGTTGTGGAGCTTGGCTTTAAGCCCCTCACTTTCCTGCCAATTTCAAATGTGGTTCAAATCTCAGCTAATTTTCTCATCTGTTGCAGTCATTCTCACAGGACTTTATTAGAAGCAGAATACAGAGAGGATTGTAAGAAAATTAATTGGGGGACTTTCTGGACCTGGCATTTCCAGAAGGATTTAGTAGTCCAAATCAGATGATGAGGCCATCATCTTAATATTAATCTCTTCCTTCCATGCACATTTTTTATGCCTAGGAAGAACTCTCTCTTGCCTAGACTTTAAACACAAAAAGCTACTCATGTAGGGACAACTTCCACTGCAGAGGATATGCTGTTTGATTACTTTCTCATTGATGAACAGGAAATTATCAGCTAATAAAAGATGGTGACACAGCAAAACAATCCAAGAATAAATCCTAGACCACTTATGGCTCCTTCCCAGTAAGTTAAATTTCAGTGGAATTTTTGCTGCTGTTCTCATCTGACCACAAAGAGAAACTCAGGCTGTAATCAGCAGTGATTTTAAGGCAAATAAAAAGAATCAAATAAATGCCACAAAGAATCCTTCTCAGACTGCTGGCAACATCACAGTTACAAAATTAGCCTCTGCTTGGGACACTCAAAAGAGATGGGTGTCACCCAGGTGGAACAGATGACACATTAAACAACAGACAGTCTCTCACTCCATCATATCTGACCCCAAAATAATGACAAAGCTCATATTTAAGGAACAAATTACCCTCATCTGCTTGGCATATTATTCTAAGTCATCCCATGTGCATTTAGAGACACAGATAGATAGATAGAGAACAGATGGTGTGATGTAAGGGCTTTATCTTCACGATGTAACCTACAGGCATTATAGAAAGGTACGTCTATAGTTGAGCTTCCTACACAAAATAAAGCATTTTTGCCCTACCTGCAAAGCAGATATTCTATTGCAAAAAAAATCCAAGAGGAGGGAAGATCATCGTTAGTTCCATTCAAAACTAAAACACAATTAAGAAATAAAGTGCAGTGTACAGATTTGTAAGTTTTGCTGTATAGCACAGGCCCCAGAGGATAAGGGACATTTTAAACTGGATTTGAGCCCTGTGGAATTCTGAGATGTCGAGCCAGGTAACTCCTCAATGGCTAGAGATGATTGGTGCTTTCAAAGCTTGAATATTTCAGAGACTCTTTTCCTTCAATATCACAACAGAGAAAGAACCAAGACCAAAATAATGTCTCACAGCTCTTATGTATGAATCAACTGGTCAAAAGGAAATACTACCTTCTTTGACTGGGAGGGTGGAAGAGTTCAGGGATACAGTATGTATTTTTAAAGGAAAACCTAATACACATGTTTGGAAAGGAAAAGGACAAGACTTAAGCTGCTGGCAGTATTTGCAGACATCCCCAGACATTTTGAATAGAGGTATTCTTCTGGGGGCTTTCACCTTGTCTGAAGGTTTTGTACTTGTTCCAGGTCTTACACTGTTTATTACATTTTAGAAAGTTCAGTTATTCTTTCCTATTGCACTGCAAACTAAAACATTACTCTTGCTAATTTTGGGGACTCAAGAGCAAACAGAGCAGGGGAAGATGCAGACACAGATGAAAGCACAATTCTAAAAAAGCATTTTAAGTTTCCCCTTAAAAAAATAAACCACAACCAAAACAACTCCAACTAAACCAAAGAAGAGAAGGAAGGGTTTTCCTCAAATCTGCAGCTATAAAGTCTGTTCATTTTTTGCTTGCAATATTAAAACCACTGCTACAAATCTGCCTGACCCAGCACTGCATCAGCAACACAGGAAACATGACAAGGGGCAACTTCCAACACTTCTGTCAGACCAAGGCAGACTCAACCCTGGAGATTAATATTAAAGCCACAAATAAAGAGATGGCATGCAAAGAAAATGACTGCAGATTATGGGGAATTATTTCAAAGAGATATTAAAAAGAAGTAGTGAAACTCCAGCCCTCACACATATGCTGTGGTCTCACTTCTTTTCCCAGGCATTTGAAAAGACAACATTCCTTCCATCCTGCCAGCATGCCAGCTCAGATGTAGAACTGCTCTGCTCCACTGAGTTTGCACTGTGTGTTGTAGGACTACTCAGAGCTCTGCTTGGCACATTATAACTGCTGTGCTTTAATCTTCACCCTACATTCCCAAAAAAAGAGCTACTGTGTTCATTGTCAATGTTTACTATTACTCTCCAAGAGCTATTCTGATATTATCCTTATGGAGTTCAGACTTGTGGGAATTGTGTAAGGCCAAGTGAGAAGGCTTTTAGAGAAATCCCATCAGCTTCATCAGCTTTACAAATCAAGGAAATTTCTTTTGAGGTGAAGAAACCATATCTTTGATGACACCAAACACTCATTCATTCCTACAATTCTGACTCCTGATCATCATCCAAGGCCTTGTTCTGTTACATACCATATGAACAGAGCAAAGAGTTTCTTCTCTACAGGGTTTGCAGTCCTAAGGCAAGAAACAGACTGACAGACCTGGATATGCCTGCTTCCAAAGCTGACTGCTCTTCCTAAGTGACATTCCCTGCAGGAGGCATCCCTTAACCTAAGGATGCAACGCTTCTAAACCTCATCAAATTCTTCTATGGATAGCACAGATCAACCTCTTGCATCTCTGAAGGAAAAGTTTTCCATACCATCCTTAACCAAAGGTTATTGCTACCAGAGCTTATTAGAGTTTCATCTGAGAGAGGCTTTTAATGAAGGTTGCACTCCTCATCATTTGCAGTCTTCAATTTTACATTTCTTGCCACTGAGAAATAACCAAAAGTCACCATTTGCTAATATTTAGAAGAGGGAAGAAGAACAGACATAGTTTTGCAAAATTCAGTTTCTCAGGGACCCAAAGCCATGGAAAAATTTCCCAAAGCCATGGAAACTTCACTGATATTTTTAATGAGAAAGGGGTTGGTCCCTGTATTAATTCAGGACCAAAATGTGATTTCCCCTTCCCCTCCAGTCTCCTGAGAACAACATTACATCTCCTGAGTCTCCTGAGAACAATTACATCTTGTCACATCAGCAAAAGCATCTGGGAATTCCCATTCAAGGTGAGCAAACACAGTTAATTCAAGCAGGACCTTTTGGCACAGACTGAAATGTTTTAAACTAGCTTCTGTATTTTTGGAAGGCCTTTCTTCAGCATTTTAATAATAACAAGTCTGTTTAATAAAGAGACATGAACAAGTAAGAGACACTGGATTTCCTCCAGCTTCTCCTGGCCTTGAAACTTCTCTCTTCTTCCACAGTTTCACTGGCCTTATGAATGGCTGTGAGAGGAATCTGGGAGGCTGGAGTTCCTCCTCAAGCTCTGCTGGGAAGCAGTCCCGAGTATCCAGGGAGATGTGAGACCAGCTCTCAAATTAGCCACAGTAATGCCATGTATAGCCATTACTGCTCTGACATTTGGCAATTCTCAGTGCTTTTTTACAGCTCTGCTCTTGTGTTTGAGATGTCAATTACAGGCCTGAATAATTGCACAGCCAGGGTCACAATAAATGACCATTTTTCACATTAACTGCCTGGTACTTCCGATAAACAATAAAAGATTTGGATTTCAATTCCAGCAAAGCTCCCTTACTGCCAGTGACACCCGAGTTGCCTGGCAGCCATCAGCAACTGTCCCAGCTGAACAGCTCCAGAGGGCAGCTTGGGTGGGATGGCTGGGTGCTTGTTTATGGGGTGCTCACATAAACCAAGAGATGAAGGACAGTGAGAGCCACTGAGCAATGAGTGTCCCTTACCTTGAGCAAGGAATTCTCAGGGAGCTGAAATAATGCTATACTGGCAGGGCTTTGCCAGATACTTAACCTGATCTAATCAACATATCTCTATAGCTGCAGATGTGCCAGTTAATTTTCATCACTGTAGAGAATCAAAGACATTATAGTGATACAAAATTACCAATATGGAATTGTGCTCACTTCCTCTAACACTTGTACAGGCATATCCTGGAGCTGTGACTCACAGGCAGAACTGCAATACAAGGAGCAGCAGATGGAATACAGGAATTAATAACCCAAACAAGACTCGATTCCTTTCCATTTACTGGAGGGATCCTTTTTCTACAAGGCTCTCTTGAAAAAAAAATACTGGTAATAGATAGCTATTTTTAAAAAGGAGGTATTTTGATGGTTTTCTTTGACATTAACAGGAGGTGAATCAGTTCAGAGTTGTGTGACTACACTGTAGATTAATGTTGCTGATTGAGAAACTGTTCTGCTCCAGAATGTGTGAATATATGTACATATATAAATAAAATTTATTTTATACAACTCCTCTGGGGTTGTTCTGGCTCTCCAGTCCTAACAAACAGGAAGTTCTTGTTGTTTGGGTTTGTTTTATTTTGAAGTGTAGTCAGTGAAAGCAGTGAGTCAAATTAGACCTTGGAAATAAGTAAGTTCACCAACTGTGTTATTTTCAGTCATGTCTCCAAATCTGCAATGCTGGTTAAATATTTGATCTCACAACACAGTGGACAAAAGTTGTGAATAGCACTAAACCCCATTCTACTGATTTCAGATGGAATAAAACACAGTCGGGGCGAATCTTCCCACTACTTCTAAATAAAAACTGCATGCCATCTTTACTGCTCCTGCAATAATGAAAAAATAATCCTATTGTTTGGAGTAGCACTTGGTCCCCAAGGAAAGAATTCCTTTTGAACTAAACAGTTTTTTGTTTTGAATCTCTGCTAGGCAAGGAAACCAAATACAGCCCTTGGTTTCTTCCCCTTCTCGTGAGCTCTTTCACCATCTGTGCATGATCATGGCCCAGCCTTTCTTTCCACCCTCTGAGAAAGACTCCTCCCAAACACATCTCACCATGGGAACACAAGGCTGCTGGGGATGGTGCTGGGTTGGATTAAATGTGACATGAAGCCACTCCCCAGGGGTCATCCAGGGTCTGATCTGGAGGGAGAAATTGGGGAATGACTCTCTCCTTCCATTCTGCATCTCTGCCCCAAACTGCCCTTGTCGCTACAGAGTTTTCAGGGACACAGTGCAACAAGCTGAATCCCAGTGCTCACAGCAAACCAGCATTGAAATCAGCAGAAGCACCACTGTGGGTGCTTTTCAGAATCCTACAGAAATGGGTATTATGAGCAAAATAAACAGGTAGGAAGCCAAAACAGACAGACAGTGTGCTCCTTTCTATTCAGTATCAACAACACAAACCACCATCCAGTGTCAAACCCAGTCTCTAGTTTGTGCATACACCTGAGCTGTCCTCCCTCTTCTGTCACCTGGGCTGGAATCATCTCTGTGGACATTAATTCTTGAAGCAACATTATCTGTAAAGAAAAAGCCCTTTACGACTGCACATCTATTCATGCTTGGTTAGGGAAGAAAGGTCTTGGTCCAGCAGCTCTGCAATAAATGGTTAATTAATGCAACGATGCTGGTGGCAAGTGGCTGAATTAAATTTGTAACTTTTAGACTTTCCAGTGCTGGTGTGGAATTATCTGAAAGGATTTTTGATCTACAGAGACAGAGGGATAAAACTTGGTAAAACAAATCATCACATTGTAGTGTGCCTCTGTTACTCCCAGAAGTGCCTGTTGTTCACAGCAGTCCTGGCAACTCAGCTGGTTCCAGAACAGCAAGTTTTTCCTTGAAGCAGCAGCTCAGCCCCATTTTAGTTTGGCACTTTGAGGTAACAGGGAGTTTACACAGGAGTTTTACAGAGTTTATATACAAAAATATTTTTAAAAAAACCCCCAACAGTTACAAGACATTTCATTCACTTGATACCTGTGATGTTGGTTCAGCTCCTATAGATGTCCTGTCTGAGTTGGTTACAGGAAGCCAACCTGCTTTGCATGGAAGCAGGTCACTTCTTACCATTCTTCAGAATGATTTTTTGCTGCCAGTGTGACTTATGGGAATACTCAGGCCTGCCAATCACCTCATCCTTGTGAGCAGAGTTGAAAATCTCTTTCACTTGATAACTTTTCTCCTAGATTTGACTGCCCTCTCCAACTTTCTCCTCTTAAAAAAAAAAAAAAAAAAAAAAAAAAGAAGGAAAATGTTCTCCCAGCCTCTCCATCAGCCCTGGTCTGGGATATCTAAGGAGTTCAGTGCAAACAGTCTTAAGAGTTTTCTCCTCATTCTCTCAGAGTCACTCCTCTGCTTACCTGGGGACTGCTGTAGGTACACACAGTCCCCTACATTTCCCAGCTCACAATTTCAGCAAACCTGGCAGCAAGAAAACTCTCAGGTACCTCCTTACAGCCACTGATCACTGAACTATGTCCCTTACAGGGACAGAATTCACAGGTAGCTGTGCCCTCCAGGCTGGCTCAGCTTGGGACAAGGGTCTGTTCGCTATGATTAAGAAGACTTCTACTACATTTCAGGAAATCCTCAAGGAGCAGAGGCCTAAAAATTTGTTTTATAAAGAGAAATATGAACTACAATGCCATCAGCCCTGAACAGAAAATGAAGTGAGCTGGGAATGATGATACTGGGATGCAAGGAAGAAACAAAGCACCTGATTGGGATTTGGTTCCAGCGGGGAGCAAGATGTGCCAAGTCCCTGAAATCTCAGCCATTTCCCAATTTCCCAAGCACATCACATGTAAGGGCTTAGCTCTGCCATCACACCAAGCTCTACACAAACAGCCTTTGTGTCCAGAGGAGGAGCCTCTGCCTGGCAGGAGCTGAAGTTGCCCGTGGCAGATGTGGAAATCCTTTCTGTGCCGAGTGCCATGACAGACAGGCACAGAATCTCCATTGCCTGGTGCAGAGAGCTGTGGGAGACCTGTGGCTGAGGAAGCCACACCAGTATGTTGCATTCCAAATTTCAGGAGAGGATGCCTTGAGGAGAGCTTGCATGGTAATCTTCTGTGCATATCAAAGACAGAATTTTAAGTAACCCAGGATACAAGATGTACTTAGTTTATAAATTGTTCAATTTCACGGGCCTGTAGAAAAACAGGTGTTGATTAATGAAAATGTAACATCTGAGCTTTTTTGAATACCTCTTGTCCTGGTTTCAGCATCACAACATTTAAATATATCATTAAAAGCCTGATTGGAAAAATTACATCATTTTGGACTTTCTCAACATTTGGTGTGTCAGCTCCCAGTGTCTAAGAGTCCCATAAATAGATGTTGGACCACCTCAATACAATTCCTGTCTGCAGATTTTCCATAACACACTTCACTCTATTATTCAAATAAGGTCCAAGTGGATCTTTTCCTGGTAACAGGGGTTATGCAATGCTCAGCACAGGAGGCTCTAGAAAAGCAGTGTAAAGCCAAACATGAGCTGCAAACACTTGCACAGCAGCAGTCTGTTTACATTTACTTATATGTTGTGTTTCTATTTAATTCTCACTTAACAGCCCCCAGCTCCTTTTGCCTCTTTAGATCTACCAGACCCTTTCTCACATCTTGGTACATCAAGAGTGCGGCCAAACAGCTGCACATCAATTTACCAACCAATTAATAATGAAAATATAATTGCAGGATGATCAAAACTGTAATCTAATGAGATTCTTATGCTACTAGGAACTACTGCTCCAAATTAAAATTGTAAGTATAATATATTGCAAAAATCCACCAAATTCTGGGATCTGAGAGAAAACCAGAATATTTCATTTCAGGTCAGAAACTCAGAGATGTAATACCCCCAAAAAGTATCTAAACCTTATTTGTGGATTAATTTCATTATCTGTGCTGCCAGCCACGAGCATTTTAAAGAGAAACTTCTTGAATGCAAGGATCCTCTTTAGCATCACCATTTCCATTCTTTTTCCATTCTATTTTCACCAGCCTGGTGAGACATTTCACTTCCAGTGTGACTCAGAATGCCAAGTTCAGAAAAAAGTATCTCCATAGTTACACACCTCTCTCTTGCAATGAAGTGCCAGCTCTCCAATGCCCAGCTTTCAAACTGTCAGTGCTGTAACACAGCAAAAATGCTGTGCCTCAACCATCAGGATGGATTCATTTCCAGTTGTTGGCCAACACCTAAAACTTACAGCAACATTTTCCTCTCTGCAAGGATAGCTGAAAGACCCCATGGAAATTATTTAAAAATCCAGATGGCAATGTAAAAGAAAATTTTGTGTAGAGATGCATCCAATCTGTAATACCACAAGGAAGGATTCAGCCTGAATTGGTCAAAACTAGAGAAATTCCAGAGAGTATATATTGGGAAATCAGAGATGTATGGACTATATAAATATACAAAAATAAAATCTATTTGCACAATCTCTCAGTATAAAATGTAACACATTATTTCAAGTTTAACTCTTATGTTTGCAACATACAACAATTAAGAACAAGGTATTAAGAAATAATTACAGTATAATCTTTCATTTAACACAAGTACAGCAATCTTATGTAAGAGATCTCTCCCTCTCTTCAGCATCCATACAGGCAATACCATTAGCTAGAAATGCATGGCCTGGGTTAGAGATAAGCCCACAAGTGGTTTTTGTTTGTTATTTAATTCTCATTTCTAGAAATAAGAAATTACCTTGTGACTGTCTCACTCTGACTTCTGCTGTTTCATTCTAAAGTCACAACCACATCTCACTGTTTGCTTTATAAAAGCCATGTAGGTCGAACCTGGGCTTCTCCCACTGACTCATGGATTTACAAATCCTGAAAATCCTATAGAAACATAAATTCACTTGACATAGGTGAGTTCATGATCTGATTCCTTCTGGGGCCTGTGATGATTTCAGCATCAGTTTGAAGCACCAGCAGCACCAGGTCCAGAGCTCTCCTCCACGCCTCCGTCTTGGCCACAACATTATCACAAACCTTTAAATCTGTGATCTGGTTAAGGAAGGGATCAGAGCCGCCGCTGAACACTCCACCTCTCCTAAACTCTTCCAAAATATAAGCTGAGGGAGAGCCACAGGCTGCTGCTTTCTGGAGGTGGTGATCCACTGAGGCAGCTGCTTGCAGCTCCGAGCTGGCCTTGGCAGTGTTACACAGGAGCACAGAGAGGTACTGCTTCCAGCCGCTTGCCAGTGCCTGGAGCACAATGGATCTGTACTCTGCCAGCCAGGGACTGGGAAGCTCTCTCACAGCTCTGTCGTTTCCCGGTGGCCCGGGCTGCTCCGCGAGCGCCTGGATGTGACTGAGGCACAGGAGCTCCACTGCACCACCCCCAGGGAAAACCTTCCCGTCCTTCAGAGCGTGATGGAGTCGATACAGCAAAGCCCAGAAGTGGTCTTGCAGGAGCTGCGCCTTGCAAGGCAGGGCAGTGGTGAGCACGGCCGTGAGCAGGGCGAGGCCGCCCGCGCCGATCCTCGCCGGCAGCAGCTCACCCAGATCCACCGCGCGCCCATCGCCGGCCTCCCACAGCTCCGCCCAGGCCCCATTCCCCACACAGGAAGCGTTCACCTGGCTCAGGTACGTCACTGCCTGCGCACCTGTGGCTGCCCCAAAGGCACACAGCACATCCCGAGCCACACAGCCAATTACCAATATCCTGCTGGCGAGGCACCTTTCCATCAAGTCTTTGCACACGTTTCCTTTGACCAAAACCAGGTTTATCTCAAAGCTCATCAGAATATCCGACATTCTGCTTAGCCACACATCTCCTGCGCTGCTTCCCTGTGGACTGGGATGCTCCAAAACGGTCCTTACATTACATGGTCTGTTAAAACCTAAGTGTCGATACCGCTCCGTGAGGTCACCATCCATCAGCAGAATCCGCAGGGGTTTGTCTGCAAAGTGTTTGACGACTGTGGCTTGCTCTGGTGACACTAACGTGACAAAGCCTGGGGAGACACAGGAATAGCCCTCAGGCAGGCCCAGCACACAGCACGTCACAATCTCTGTGATATTAATCTGGGAAGAGCCACTGCACTCTGCTCTCTGTTGCTGATAACCAGCGATGCTTTGTAGCAGTTTCACACTGGTCTGGTTTCCGTGGCTCAGAGCTGTTGCCAGGTGTCCTAAACCACAACATCCACACAGATCTGCTGATGGCCCTGAAAGGTGTCCCTGAGAACTATCTTGCTGACTTGAAAAATGGCTTTTCCCTAGAGTGCTGAAGTGCCTGCTGTGGGTTAACTTCCGTGTGATAGAGCTGGATGCAGTACCACCACTTCCAGACAGTGCAGATGAACTTCTGTCACCCGCTGCTTTGACAACAGAAGCCACTGAACCAAAGCCAGCCAAGGGAGAAACCAGGAACTTGTTAAAACTACAATCATTTCCTTGATGGGAACAAGAATTTACTGGAATTACTTCTTCTGTTGCAGAAACATCTCTCTGAAAAAACAGCAAATTCCAAGGATTTGTAGGACCATCACGTCCAACTTGGCCAGTTTTGCTTTCACAAGCCTTTGGCCACACTGGGCTAGAACACAGCTCTTTCTTTACATCCTGTATTGGTATTTGAAGACACTGGACTCTCTCACAGCAAGAGTTCAACCCCTCAGACATCACAGACACTATTGCTGGAACAGGAATGTTCTGCTGGAGGCACTCCATCACAGCATTGCTCCATGCTCCAACCAGGAACAACAGGGTACTCATCCCAGTCTTAAACTCCTTGTTCTGAGCCTGAATGGTTTCATTAAGAAGCTGTCCAACAGCACTTGTCAAATCCAAACTTTCAATCAGTCTAACAACAGAACAAATCAATGTGCTCTGGTTGGTGATTTCATCCACAATGAATTTATGTGATTTCATTGGCCCCAGGAATGTTCTCCCAGTGGATGCTAAGGATGAGAGCTGCTGGAGTCCAATGTGTCTCCTGGCATTCACATCCCGGAAAGCCATGGGCAGAGGACAGCATCTGTGAACAGATCACAAATTACTGCCCCATCTTCACAGCACACCACAGCACAAACCACCAAAAAATTTATTTAACAGTCTAGCCCTGAGCACAGCTTTCCTCTGTATAAAGCAGGTCTTCTTCCTGCACACTTATGAGAAATCAATGGGCAGAGCTGGTGAAATGGAGCACTGTTAAAATGCCATGGAACTGTTTCTGGCTGGCTGATACTAAAGAGCTGTTAATTACCATGGTTTCTTACACTTCCAGCAGTACAGGCTGTGTGCAACTACCACCTCCCTCCTGCCCTGATGTCTGGAATTTCAATTATTTGCCTTACTTAGGGCAAAAGTTCATTAGAGCAGAATGGACAAATTACATGCCAAACTCAAGAGCTTTGTGCAGATCCTTCTTGGTAACAACAGTCATGCCACTGACTTTAACCTTCAAGTCTGGAAAAACATACTTTATTCCAAATTCTGTTTAGTCCAATTAGCATGCATGAATACTTCATTAAGCAAAATAAAAGCAATGTCACTTATTCACAACTTACAAACCGCCAAGACTTTAAAGTTTTGACAAACTATTCATTCTTAACACACCAAAATCTTCTTTCTCTCAAAGTCTCTTCCACACCATGGTCCCGTGGATGACCACGGATTAAAATAAAGCTCCCTTTTTGAATAGTAATACCAAGAATTGAGAACCCCAAGGTCTGTACCTCTTATGCTCAGATTCAAATCACAGAAACACAGAATGGTCTGGGTTGGAAGGGACCTTAAAGATCATCCAGTTTCAACTCCTCTGCCATGGGCAGGATCACCTTCCACCAAACCAGGCTGCTCAGAGCCCCATCCAGCCTGGCCTTGGACACTTCCAGGGATGGAGCATCCTCAGCTGCTCTGGGCACCCTGTGCCAGTCTGCCACCGCCCTCACAATAAAGACTTTCTAATAGTCATTCTAAATCGTTTGTCTGTCAGTTTGAACCCATCCCCTCTTGTCTCATATGCCCTTGTAAATAGTCCTGCCCCATCTTTTCCTGTAAGCTCCCTTCAGGTACTGGAATTTATTCACATCATTTATTCCAGCTGCCTAAAGGCCCCTCTGCATAGCTATTCCAAACCCAAAGAGTTTTGTTGTTGTTTTTTTTTTCTTTTTTTTTTTCCCCCATCCCACACAGTTAAAGCCACTTTACTATTATGTCGCAGTATTACTAGGGAGAGGAAGCGCGTCCTGGCCCGCCTGCCCCTCACGGCCGGGGGGAAGCCGCTCGGTGCGGACACACCGGAACTGCACCGGCGGCGGCCTGGCCGCTTCCTGCGGGCCGGAGGGTGCCCGGCGGGCCGGTGCGGGTGTCTCACCGGAGAGGCCGCACTCCCGGCGCTCCCGCCGCTTCCCTGGACGCGGAGTTGCCTGGACACGGCCGCCGCTCCCTCAGGCGCCGCGCGGGCCGGCCCGCCCTCGCTCTGCCTCAGCTGTCCATCACGGGCACGGCGCGCTGCCATTGGCCGGCGCCGTGAGGGGGGCGGGCTCCCTCGCTCGTTCCGCCTGCTCATTGGCCGGCCGGGCGGCGCGCGGCGGTTGCGCGCGGCGGTGCGGAGCTCCCGTCCCGTCCCGTCCGGTCCCAATCCCGGAGCGGCGTTCCCGGCCGGATGGTGAGCGCGCCCTCCCCGCCGCGGGCTCCCTTCCCACCGCCGCCTCCCCGAGCCCCTCCGCCCCTCCCGCCGGCACCGCGGGTTGTGCAAACCCCCTTCAGGTTCCACCCCTGCCCAGGCCGTCGCGGCTGCCCGGGTATCTCGCATAACGCACCCCGGAGAGGCCGCCCTCTCCACTGGGAAAAAACACCGGGATTCGCAAGATACGTCACCTGCTCTTGGCTCGCCTGGTTCTTCTTGGCACAGCTCACAGACCTCCGCACAGTTCGGGCGTTGTTGGAATGGCACCGGCCAGGCCCGGAGGTGGAACCTGAAAGGGATTTGCACAACTCAGATGTGGAATAAATGGAACAATAAGTCTGCGTAGCCAGGAAAAGGTCTCGTGTGGCTTCTTCCCAGAGCAGCATATAAAGAATAGAAGTCTGATACGTGTGTTGATAGCAGAGGGAAGTCGGGGGTGAGCGAATCCAACCTGAGAGGGACAAATCACGTTGAAAAACGAAATGTCATTAACAAATACAAGAGAATAGAATCTTCTGAGTTAAAAGAGAGATCCCAGCCCTAAAAACAGTAACAATACAGCAGAGGCAAGAGCCTGGTCAGCAGTAACTAGGTAACAAATTCCTTGCTTTGTGCTTGTGTTATTTACTTTTATAAAGCCCAACCAGTTGAAGCTGGGGGTGTGAGGGAATGCCTTTCCTTCCACGGTTCTCTGCAGATTCAAGACTGCAGAACGAAAATCTGTCTGCTGCTGATTTAAAAACAAAACTTTACTTGAGGAAGGCGTTTTTCCTGCTTTATAGGTGAGGGGGAATACTGTGTACTCCACTGGCTTACACCAGAGGCAGGAAAGGTCTTGAAAGTGTCCTGGATAATGATGCAGCAGCTCAGCACAAGCAGATTAGTTCTCCTTATGGGACAGATTGTCTGTTGATTAATGTTGTCATTTATAATTAAGTATATTTGAAATTCTCCCTAGAATGCACTGTTTCTTATCTGTTCTTTCCCTTCACTTTCTGAAGGCATCCAACTACAGAAAACCTGGCTTAGGTACAGCCCAGAGGAAGAAAAGTGGCTTGAAACCTGAACTTACAGAAGAGCAAAAGCAGGAGATCAGAGAAGCTTTTGATTTGTTTGACACTGATGGATCTGGAAGCATCGACATAAAAGAACTGAAGGTTTTCAAACCTTTTTTTTTTTCTTTTTCCTCTGAGATGAAAATATCTTTGATCTCAAAATTGTAGCTGCTTTTTCTGTTTGTCCAACCCTGTTTTAAAGCAGTTTTGGGGTACAAAGAAGAGTTATGGCTTGCTGTTGTGACTGAATTTGGGGTGCACTCTGCATGTAATGCTTCACAGCACACAGGCTTCTCTACTATGTGGGTATTTAAATATGCCAGCTTTGAATAGCTGAGCATTAAAGAAACTAAACAGTTTCAGCTTTCATGACTAAGGTGCCTGTCCCTGGGAAGTGGACTTTGGTTGTTCTGGGATGAGTATCATGTAGCCAATATTTTCTTTACCTGAGAACTAAACACAGATTTTGCACTCATTCAGGAAAGTTACAACCATATTTGCATATACATAATCCAAAAATTACCTGGTTTCTAATCTAAAAGGAGCAAAAGAGAGCTCTGAGTTGTGTTTCAGTAACAATTCAGGCAGTATGTGTGCTCTTGCATACATACAGTAGTACAAGGGGGAGGATGATTCTCAGTTGTCTCCCTGTGATTTTACATTTGTTTTTTTTATAAGCATGAACACTTTAATTATCTCACTTACCTTGATTTCTCACATACACTCTGCTCAATTTCTGCATCTGTAAGCTGGAAACATGAGTTATCTCTGCCTGATATAAACTATGGATATCCACTACCATATAGGAAAAACATCTTAAGAATATCAAACATACACTATTATTGTTCAGCAAGATAAAAGAAGATGGTAGAGGATACCAAGATGACTTATGACTAGAGTTCTGGACAAGGAAATGAAACAGGTTTTAGCTCAGCTCTAACACCAGAATTCTGGTGGCCTCCTAACAGAATTGGTTTTGCTGTTTTGGCACAGGTTGCGATGCGTGCCTTAGGCTTTGAGCCAAAGAAGGAAGAGATTAAGAAGATGATAGCAGACATTGACAAGGAAGGAAGTGGCACCATCAACTTTGAAGACTTTTTGGCTATGATGACACAGAAAATGGTAGGAATTCTTAGCAGAAATTCTTGTGGCAGCATAAGAAAAAGGAGCATATCAGTATCAGGGGTTTTCTGATTAACATATGCTTTACTCTTGGTTTAGAGTGAAAAGGATTCAAAAGAAGAAATCCTGAAAGCTTTCAGATTATTTGATGATGATGGCACAGGAAAAATTTCATTCAAAAACTTGAAAAGGGTTGCCAAGGAGCTGGGAGAAAATTTAACAGATGAAGAACTTCAGGTACGTTGTGATTTGCCAGAGCTTTTCCAATAGGCACAGACCATTAGTGCAGCTCCTAGGGGAGTGGGTGGGAATTTAGTCCTATGCCAAAGGACTAAAAGGACAGAAGTATGAAAAGCATGAAGTGCCTCTGATTTATTGTTGTTTTAATGAGTGGAATATCTTGTGTTTAGAATCCAGTGCCTGATCAAATGTACACTGTGTTTTGTAGGAAATGATTGACGAAGCTGATCGAGATGGAGATGGGGAAGTAAGTGAGCAGGAATTTTTGAGGATCATGAAGAAAACTAGCTTATACTAGTATTTGTTGCCTTGCTATAGAACTGATCCAAAAGATAACCTGGAAAAGGCTTAAAAACTGGGCTTGTGCCTCCTGTATATCTTCTGCCATGTGAACAAAGTCTGAAAGGGCAGATTTTTTGGTTTCTTTCTCTTTTTCAACAAAGATAATTGAGGAAGGAGGGCTGCAGCACCCAAAACTGCCAAAATGAGATACTGCAGAAGTCAAAAGAAAGGATGAACTGAGCCTGCAAGGCAGGGTACCTTCCCCTCCATCATAACAACTTCCCTGATTGCCATTTTGGATAAAACCCGCTGTGTTTTACTATTTAACTAAAAGAAACTTCACTTGAGATGTGGAGATTCCCACTGCTGCTGGGAAAGGCTACTTTGCCTTTCCTAAGGCTACTGATTGAAGGGACAAGCCAGTATTTTTTATTCCTCTGAAGGTTTTTTAGGTTATCTTTTGGTATTTGTCTCCTGTTGTTTATTTCCATGAAAGACTCTAAAATTGCATATTTGTCTGTATTTCTGTATGAAACACTGTTTTCTTATGACAAGTTGTTTTTGGATTTAATGTAAAGCAAATGTAGATTTGGTTCTTCCTTTGGAGCTGTGTGCCATTCAGAGATGTTCTTGTGCTTATCTGAACACCTGAAACCAGAATGAAAATTGAATGTAACCTGCTTAGGTGACCAAAGTTTATTGTTTATAACCAGGCAACACCTTGTGCCATTGTTCTTACTCCCCAGACATTATAGAGCTGCTATTACTCCAGGATTTCAGGTACCTAAAAAGTTCAGTTCCATGGTGCACTAGAGTAAATTTTGTTTTGTTGACAGTTGCATTGCAGAGAGGATTTGCCTCTGAAGTGAAAATGTAGTTCACCATGGACATCCGTGAAGCACTGAATGCATTTAGATCCCTGCAGTCCAAACCTATTTTGCACATCACAGGTGTTGGGGTAGTTATTTTTTTTTTAGGAGTACCCTTGCATATACTGTCAATCCAGGACTTATTGGAGAGCCACATTTCCTTCTGGATTATAGAGCAGTGACACACAGCCTGCTGTCTGATTATGTGGCTCTGCAGGGGGGTTTATTCTTTGCAGACAATCAGCTTCAAAACTTTCAAATCCCGTAAAGCTCCAGAGGCCCGAGAAGTCCCCTGTTAACATGGTGGCTTAGATGTAATCTATAGTGCTGTGTTTTAAAATGTCTTAACTTTGTATATGTGTGAAATAAAACTGTTTTGCAAGTTAAGAGGTTTTTGTGCTTATTGTCTATCTTTCTTAATTATTTTAAAGTCTTGAATGGTTTGCAAAGCACATTTTCACTTTCATTTATCTCTTCTTTCTGAGAGGAATTCTTAGGTGCAGCAGTCTGTCATGTAATTCCTCTTCCACTCTGCTGATTAAAAGTTTCTAGTACTAACCACACATATTCAGAAAGGGAAATTTGAAGTTGTAGTTGATTATGGGGAATCCCAGAGCCTATTACAGTGACTGTACTTTTTTTTTATGCTGCCACAGGAAGAGATTAATGACTGTGGTTTACCTATGATGCATGTCACTTCTCTCTTCCTGTTCCAATCCCATTACCTGCCTGAAGGTAGGAAAAAGCCACACAATCATCCCTGCCATGTGTACTACAAAGGTGAAATGCTATTTCTGGCTTGCCCATTAATCTCTGACATCTGGAATGTCAGTGTCTGAATGAGGACAAAACTTAAAAGTGTTAGCAAATGTCTCATGGTGCTGTTTTTGCAGGACAGTGAGGGGAATCATCCCCTCTTCAGCCTGGAAGCTGGCTGTGAACCCCATCCTTTGCATCCCCCTTAAGCTGACACAGAGAGTGAGGTCCTTACCTGGCATCTGCAGAATCCCCTCAGGTGTCTGCAATTCAGACATTCATTGTATGCACCCAGCTGAGATCCTTCTTCTGCACCATCAGCAAAGCCTGGTTTTCACTCTGAGTTTTCATTTTAGGCAAAATACTGTAGAGAAAGGAAAGTGGAATTGCAGTTTGTGTCTGGCAAACCTAAATATCAAAGCACTGGTAAGGGCAATAAATAGCTGCTTGGGAGATAGTATTACAAATATCTTCTAATGAGATGTGATTTGAAATGAAAAAGTACCAGGCTTTTAATAAAACACAAAATAGTTCAAGAGAAAAAGAATTGCTTACAAGTTATATTCCAAAATATGACAATTGTGTGGCAGTTTTTATCTCCCACATGCAGCTTCTAACTTCTGCATCATCTCTCAGGCCCACAATACAGTCCCACAATCCTGCCTGTCCCACACTAAGGCAAATCTTCAGCTGGCTTTAGGGAAAAAAGACCCAAGGAACTGCCAAGGAGTGCTGTGCTCTCACTTCATTAGGTGTGAGTTTGTTTTCAGAGCAATGAGCACAGGATTGGCTTCTAACATTGCAGAAGAAAAAAGGCTTCTTTTCAGGTACACCTAATCTTGGCATTTAAAAGAGGATGGGGGAAGCAACACAGGAAACATTTGTGGATATTCACATGCCAGGAGTCTTACTAACAGAGCCCAAATAGTTCCATAAACTGATGAGGCATTTAATATTAAAATATTTAAATTGGTCATTTACAGTTTTGAAGACCAACTCTCATATCCTGCAAACTGCCTGGTGAAGTCACAACAAGCATTTGAAATGTTAAATAATTAATTCCTTTGAAACCTCCTCACAGAGTTTAAATAAATCAAATATGGCCACACTAGAGCTGCTTTCAAATGCCCCTGGACAGCATAAGTGGATTTTGAGCTGGGCAGCAAACTGCTCCGTCTAGAGGCTGAGATGAGCCCTGGCCACTTGAGGAAAGGCAGCCTCAGGGGAGGGATAACGCTGCAAAGCTTCCTTTGTGTCACACCTCTCAATACAACGAGGGCAGGTCTGAGAGCGTGGCAGCCTCGCTAGAGGGCTCCAGTTACTGACCTGTGAGGTGAGTGCGGCTTTGATGCTTCTCTGCCTCTGCTGTGGCTTTCAGTGAGGAGGGAAAGTAGGTGCACAAACATCATGCAGATGTTTGGGCTTGAAATAGTGGTTGGATACAGAATTATTTTCTCTGAAAGGAACAACGCAAGGCTTTTCTCACAACCCATGTGCAAAATGCTGTAATTATTAGTCAGTTGTTCAAAGCTAAACTCCCAAACCACACTTTCTGAAACTCCCACTCTATCAATAATTGCAGACACTCTCTCAGGAGAGCAGAGAACTCAGCTTGCCTTTCGCACAGTCCCCCTGAGTGCTCTGACCACTCTGTAGTTATTTTCTCCCTTTGGGAATGCTGCTATCAAATGGAACCACTTCCAGCACAAAGACAGAGCCAGGCTCACTGCAGGATGCTTGTGGTCCTCCCTTGGGATGTGGCAAAGCTGGAACCGTGGCCTTGCTTCGAGTCAAGAGGAACAAGGATTTGAGAATTAGACTCTTGGCCCCAAGGTGAGTGTGCTGACCTTTAGGGATGAGGCATAACTCCATGGGCCTTATTGTGGGGACCTAAACCTATAGCTCTTGAACTCTTTGCAGTCCTGGCTGCCACTAATTACTGAACTTGAAATTGCTCAAGGTTTTTTTTTTTTTTTTTTTTTTTTTTTCCTTATCTGAATTAGATTCAACACAGAGAATATTAACAAAGCAAAACTGTCAAGCCTGAGCTGCAAAGGTATAGAATTCCCTTGCTCTCAAGGCCACTTTATTTCCTCTGAAAGCTTCTAACTGGTTCTAGCAGTGATAGAAGTTTCACTATGAAAGGAACCCCCCCCCCCCCATATTTAATAAAGCCATAAAAACAGGTTTCCATGGGATGCAAATGGAACAGCTAACCTAGCCCATTTCCAACATTAAAAACAAAAACATAGCTTAGTGCAATGAAACAAAACCAACATAATTCACACACCCATGCTATTGTCTGAAATTGCTTCCCAGTATGGTTCCATCTCCACCTCAATACAGAGAAAACAGGTCCATACTTTCCTCTATATTTTTTCAGACATCCAAATGAGAAGCAGTATGAAAGGTCTAAACATCAAGGAAAAAGTGACCACAAACGTTGAGTTAGGAACACTAGAAGGTATTTCAGTTTAAAAAAGCAACATTTAAGCAACTTTTAAAAACATGGTATTAGATCATCTGTATGTAAGTTTTAAGTCCGTGTTCTACATGTTTCCTCTTTAAAGAGCTTAGGACATGATTGGCCAAGAAATCCACAGAAGCAGTTTCCACAAATCTCTTGAATGTTTTGTTTAAATCAGTCCTTAATACACTCGTGAAGTTGAAGAGAATTGCTGCAGAATAGCTCCTTTGGGAATATATATACTCCTATCAGGTTAACTAAATAATAGATGAAGTTATTGATGTTAGTCGTGGAATGACAGGTACCTTTTGCACAAATAAAAGGAGATTTTTGCCTGGATGAAAAACATCAATGTCAGTGAAGGTACAGTCCACCTAGAGCAGATACCAGGCAAAACAGGTGCTAAAACTACAATTATTTTCTCTAAGCAGAAAATTGCCATCGTTGAGCCTGGTGTTTGGTAAACATATCCTTTTACATGGCTCTTTCTCATCCTCCTCCTTAACATTAGGAACCAATAAAGTATTCATGAAAATGGCTGAGAGGTTTGAATAATATTTCTGCTTGTGCTGTGGCATATGTAAATATTTTTTGTCGAATTTTTTTTGGGTCATTGTCTGGGTGGGCTAAATGCTTAGGCTCATTCTGCAGAAAACAACTCTATTATTGCTAATGGCATTAAAAATAACAATATTGCAAATCCAAGAGAAAATGTGAGTTGAAAATGCTTTTGTATCACAATCAAAGGAGTTTCTCCAGGAAATGAAAGAGCTTTTAGAAGGCAGTAGGGAAGAAGCAGGTACTTTTTATTCTCCCTACTATCAACCCAAGATGCGGTGCATGAATTAACAGGATGTTATTTATTGCATGGGGATTTTTGTGCCGAGATTTAGAATTCTCCTGACTCTCAAACGCCTGCAATGCTGTGACTCATCGAGTCAAGGCCTAGGATGGTGCAATCCTGACTCCCTCCTGCCAAGGGCTCAGCATCATCTATTCCCATTGCCTGCAGCCGGACTAAGCACTGCTTTAGCACTTCAGCAAAACTGGGCCTTAGGCAATGGAGGCTTTAGGTATGAGCTTCCTATTTGCTGCGGTGGATTTGTGTAGGTGGCCTTGTTACCAGAAATCCATACTCCTACACAGCAACTTCTGACTGTGTTTCTGCAGAAATGACTATGATGAAAGGAATGAAATATTTTTAAAATAAAAATAATCTGTTTGTTTCTCCAAACCAGTTGGGGTATCTCCTGCTGGAGAGATCAATTTCTTCTTGTGTGGCAAAACTAGGAGTGGGATGGAAAACAAAAGGATTAAGGTTTGCAAGGGCACCATGGCTTGGGCTGCACACACCAAGAGAGGAGAGCCCGTCTGAACTGTCCTCTGCCCATCTCTGGCAGCTGAGTCACTGGCCCAGCCTGCAGAGCTTCTTGCTGCTGCATTTTGCAGCCAGGAAAATCCCACATCCTCCCAGTGGGTGTAGGAAACGCAGCTACAGCCTCTGGATGTGTCGGCACCACAAACAAAGGGGAGATTGTGGTGCGGGCGGTGGCTGCGGGCTCGGGGCCAGCGTGCCAGGACAGCATCCCGGGGCCAGCACTGCCTGCCCACAGCCCCGCTGGTTTGCCAAGCCCAACACTGCAAGTGTGTGACCAGCTCTGCCTCCCCAGTGGGGACATGCCAGGGCCACCAGCAAACGGCCTCTGCTGTCCCACCTTATCCTGTCTTCCTGCTTTTTGGCAAGGAGTATGTCACACCTTGTCCTTCCTGGTCTTCCCCAGCCCAGGCTGTTTGCCTTCAAGCACAGAGGCTTACGGAATTCTCGGCTCTTGCCATGCTGTGGCCAGCACAGCCCTTGTGGCTGCAGTGAGGGTCACCAGAGGTGCTGCTCTCACCTTCCACCCATTTCAGCCCCAGCCTTATTCCATGATTGCAGAGCTGGGTGCAGTCAACCGGGGTGGCTTCAAACTCTGAATTTTCCAGTCCTGGCTGAATACTGACAACACTGCTTCAGATGATGGCTCTGCAAGCATCCTGCTAGGAGAACAACCCAAGACATTGCTCACAGATCCAACTTGTTTCCTTCCATGTGTTCCCTGTGGCATTTGCCAAGCTCATGTTGAGGGTGGTGTTATTCTGAGAAGACCACAAGCATCCTGGGTCAGGCAGCCAATGCCTGGCTCTCCAGCCTAGGGTTGGGTATTGCTCTTGGGAAAGGAAACACAGGAACAGACTGGCATGGGTTTGCCCAGCTGTCTGGGCAGTTGCTCCAGACAAAAGCTCTTTTGAGAAGCTGCTCCTGTAAAGGGGACAGGAAGAGACCTGACATCCCTAAAAGTGTGCTTCCGTGCTGAGGTGGCAACCGGAGAGCTCTGCTGGCACTGGGAAAGGTTGCCTTAGGAAAGCAATCAAACAGCCTCAGTCAGCCTGGGCAGTACAAACCCTCCCACCCCAAGTCTCCAATGGCTTATAGGCCACTTGGATCAGAACTGGCATCAGCCAATCCCACAACCCTAACACAATCCTTCTTCCCCAGGGCCAGGCGTCCTTGGAGGCTCCTCGTCCTCCTCCTTGTGCCTCCTTAGCAAAGCTGTTGCCCTTGTGCCTTCTGTTTAGCCACCTGAAACTTCTCCTAGGAAGGTTAAGCTGCAAGACCACGTAGAAAATAAAAGAGAGGAAACTTCCTCTGACATCCACTCCCTGTCACATTTATTCCACGCCCATATTGACCAAAACACTGGAAAATAGCTACGTGTCAAGGGAAAAACAAACCAGCCTTTCCTAGCTCTGTCAAGCCATGAATCCATTTACCAGACCAAGTGCTTTTGGCCCAGTCTGATGAGCAGACCAGAGCCTGCCTCTGTAATCTATGCCAACAAGAGAGGAACAAGGCCCCACAATTCCTTTACCATGACTGGGTCACCACTTGGATATTTTAACACCGGTGTTCAACACCAATGTTTTCGTCTGAGGAGGTGTCACAGTTTGGCTCCACCATGGTCCTGGTTACACCACAGGTGCTCCCTTTGCTGGGTTCAGCATTTTCCCCAAACTACAGTGATAGTTTACAGATCTGTCATGGCTATCTGGGACATTTCTAAATATCTACAGCTGCATTCTTGGACTGAATTTCCTTCTACATGTTGGAGTCAGAATGAATTTACATCAAGCAATCACATTTGAGCTCCTGGTTCATTGTCCTGGAGTTCAAAAGTTTAGGGTGTGTTTTGAATAGCACCTGCAAATGTCAAGGTGGCAGATTACTTGCTTTTAAAATACAAAATGATTTAAGAGTAAAGCACTGATTCAAACTGAATCTAGATATTCATTGGAAAATGAAGTCTAGAACAGTAATTTTTTGTGGCATTGTTGCCATCCTGAAACTTCTGCAGGTCAAAAGGTGGCATAAACCATAGACAAAAAGAAATCATTTCACACTTATTTCAGCAGTTTCCATTGAGAGACTGGCTTGTTCAAGGCCCCATCTCTTTTAAAACATTACATCAACTTCAGTAGATGTTACTTGATAACACTCACTGAGTTCCTAGCAATTACCACTCTTTTTTATTTGCATATGAGTTGTTTTAGGGACTATCCAGGCAGAACTGTAGTAGCCACATGCCCTAGAAAGCTTTCAGCCTCAGCAGAAGACAGATAACACCTAAGATAACAGTATTGGCCAGAAATCCAGATAATGTTATCATCTTTCCAATTATAATTTCTTAGAAAAGCTGTCTGAAGATGATTGAAACTGCTTTGGAAGCACCAAAAATGTGCACTCTTATATATGTAGCAGGAAGGTGGCAGAGCCTTGGAGCACAGGTCAGTGGGAGGTGGAAGGGAATGTACCAACAGCAAGTGAGAGATGATCACAAGGCTGAGAGTACACCATAGCTACCCTTGGAGGAACTGGCATCTCAGCTGCACCTAATCTGGCAGAGACAACACAGGAACTATTTAAGCAGACAATTTAGGCTTGGAGAATTAGTTTTGCAGTAACAGGCGAGGATTATATGAAAGCCAAGTAGAATCCTGCAGTAACAGAGACACAGGAGGAATGTTTATCATGTTACTGAGTACACACATCCAGATCTAAGCATCACCTGGATACAGAACAGTCCTAGACAAAGACGGCGCTCAGTTTAACTCCTAATAGTAAACATCAGTGCCATTTTTCCACATTTCCTTTTTAAAATATGAAAAAATGAATTCTAAAGGAGATATCAGTGCATTTTCACCTTCTAGTGAAGAATATAACAGAAGTTCATTTCAAGACACAAATGAGAGGCACACACCAGAGAGCAATGGAGGAAGTTCTCCAAGGCATAGAGTGAAAGTGCAAGTTCTGTATCTCAGACCCTCCCAATGGATGGATTGGCACAAAAGTATGAACACCTTTAGACACAGGATGTGTTGCACAGCCCCAGTCCAGAGTCTGTGCAGAGACTTTAGCAGCCCAGAGTCTGATGTCAATAACTCAGCAGCTCATTGGATACTCAGTAAAGTCTTCAGGCACACAGGACAATGTGGCTTTCAGTGGTAATTTCCCATCAATGCTCTTTGTTTCCTTTCCAATTGTCAGTCTCTCACCATTATTGATCAAAAGATAGAAACACTTAACAATTTCTTCTTCAGCAAACCAGACAAGGTTTGATTTATTTACATCACATCACAGCACTTGCTACCAAATACAACTTCCCTGCCTTAACTGAGGATGCAAAAGATAAGGAAGACCAGGATCCTGTTGGCACTATGCAACTTGCACAACTCAGTCACAGGTGGCTGCTTGTTTCATGTGGCTGTGGAAATGCACCTGAGGGCTTATTTTTGGCAGATACTGATCTACTTTAACCAAAGGATTTTAAGTGGTTCAGAAATGATTTTGTACATAGAAACCCTGTGAAACAGTTCCAAGCCCTTCCTCTTAGTCCCTGTCTCTCAACACTGAGATTTGCTCTGGCACAAAAGCATGAGCAGGAGGAGGAATGCACGAGTCAATAGCGAGAGACTACTGCAGAAAGTAAGTTTTTAAGAGCAGACTGTGCACGCATGCACCACACCTCTGCCTGTGGCTCTGCTGTGAATGAGGTTAGGTAGCTTGGAAAGAAAAGCCAGAGACAGAACTGCTTCAACATCAGCAGAATCTGGTTCATTACAGAGACATTTCTACAGCACTGCTGCGTGATGTATCTGGAGGTTTCAGAGGTTTTGTTTTTGCAATGGATGGAAGGTGTGAACACACAGGTTTTTTCTACCTTCAAAGAGGACAAATCTCATTTCAGAGGTCACACACCTAAGAGGACTCTGATATCAGCACAATGTCTCAAGTTTTAATTTGGGCAGTTTCAAAGGACTGCAAAATGAAGGTTCTGACAAGAATGGCAAAATATGAACAATATAACTGAAAATGAGGGAGTGCTGGGAGAAGTCTTTGAGATTTTGGACCTTGAGAAGAGCAAGAGTGAAAACCCACAGTATTTCAAAATTACACTTGCCGCTTGTTAGATCCAGTTATGCCATGATTTAATACCACAAGGTTTATGTAAGGGAACACCACTTTGTTTTTGGAGTAAAACTGGAACCTCAAGCAAATCTCTCTGTGAATCTAGAAGAGGCATAATTAATTCATCTCCTGCCCTCAAACAGTGTCCACAGGTCTTTGGAGGCACAGAAAATTTCTAGGGAAAGGCAGTACATTTGCAAAGCCCAACTCTCATAATTAAAAGAGCAGCAGCTATATTCCCTTGTTCAGCATTCATTCAGCCTGTAGCTGAATTCCATTATTAGCCTTTAATTGTTTGACCTTGCAGATTTTCCCACTGGATTCTTGCTATTGACAGAAAAAGCACTCAATTTATTAATCTTTCTCATGGTTTGTGTTATTTTGTACACCAGATAAATCCAGCATGAGGTCTTGTAAAAAAATCCACAGTCCTTTATGTGCTGTACTCATCCAAATGCCCTAATTCCTTACAAATACAAACACATTTACTTTCAGACAGCTGTTAGGCAATATTCTGCTGTTTCCCCATTTTATTCATAAAGGAGAATCATTGGAAGTGAAGATTAACAGTAGTGATAATCACTCTGATGCCTGACATAAAAGCTTTGGCCAGTGTGGTCTGCAAACAAAGTGCTAGCATCTCAACTTGTGCTGGCTGCAATCCACACCCCAAAAAAACTCTTCTACCCTGAAAAAAAAAGCAAACCCCTTTAATTTTTTTGTTTAGAATTGTTTTGTTTAGAAAACAAGGTTAAGGATTTTAGGAAGAAATATTCACTGAGGATGATGCCAGGTTTTCTCAGCAGGGTCTTTGACTATGAGCTCATTTTCGTTTGACATGACATACGCCCTCAGCTGCACATCTTCCATTTCACGCAAATTGGGGGAATCTTGAAGTCCAACATTCCAAATTTGAATCCAGAGGAATAAAGCACAGTCTATTTAAGCAGTAAAGTCTCTGGCCTGTAGCTGGAGACTTCTGATTTATATCTTGTTGTACTGATATTCTCTATTATATATATCTCTAATATTTTTCAGTGTCACATCATGCCTTTTAGCAATCTTTGCTCTGAAAAAGTGGGTGTCTTCTGGTTCCTGCAAAATTTCATTCCAGTAGCAGGTGCTTATGACCTTTGTATGTTTTTCATCTTAAACAGACCTTAAAAGCTACATTGCAAATGCCAGTACTATTCTAATGCATTGCTTTTTCCTGTCTAATTTAGCTGCCATGGTAAAGGTTGTACGTGGTTAATCGGATACATAACAAACAAATGTTCCTGTGAATCTCACTGCAATTCTGAGTAAGAGAAGCCCCCACAAGCCAAGTATTTAACCAGCAGTTAGGCTGAATTTCTTTTACATTAAGAAGCCTCTTTGCAGACCTGTTTTTTCTTATACCAAAGAAATGCAGAACTGCAGATACAGGCTTTTGTCTTGAAGACATTGACAGAGGCAAACTGTTTAATCTTTTTTTTCCCTTGCACAGCTCTTATGTCAGTACCAGCATTTGCAACCTTATGGATCAGTAATTTGGAAGGAGAATGCCCACTAAAAAAAGGTAAGACTGCAGAACAGTGTTTCTAGTTTTGGGAAGACTTTAGCTCTTGTTTAAGGGGATGTTCCTGCTCTGCATTTCTAAGGGTGGAATCGGGATCTGCTGCATAGCAAATCTTTCTGAATAACTCCATGTGCAGACAGGTATATTCTGCATTAAGACTGATGGGTGTCCATATAGTTTATCCATTTTTATTCTTTCCTGTGGAGGTTACCAAAAGAAAGAAAAAGATCTTGCAATGGTGAATACTTTTACTAAATATTGAATTTCTATGATGTATAGACTTTGCCTTGCATGGCAATTCTTTTTTGCATATTTCTAACAGAAAAAAGGGCTAATGATCTCCTGCAAGTCTTCCTTTTTTTTCTTTTCCCCTAATTTAACTTCATCTAGATTAAATATTAGACAGTGCTCTGCCTCTCACAAGCCCTTTCAGGAAACAATCTTTTCCTTCATTATTCAATCAGAAAAGGATGATGTTTGAGAAACTGCAAGGTTGTACCTAGAGACAGAAATCCAAATTAAGGACCCCCTTCCTTAGTCCACTCAGACCAACACTTCAGCATATATATTGAGTCCTATAATGTCCATCTAAATTCAGTGATTTTAAAAAAACCTACTCTTTCTGGCAAGAGCTTACCTCTGAAAAAATAAGTATTCTTAACTTGAAGTGAAATCCTAGTGGAGATTAGGCAGGCTTTGTTTAATCCTGTAAACTAGAATTAGGGTCTTTGGGGTGTTGTCTTCATAATAAGGAAATCAAAGGTGGTATGGTATATTCATGTTTCCAGACTCTCAGCTGATATAAATCTGCAGCCAGACCCTGTGTAACATGAAACAGTGGAAATACACAGCCCAAACCCCTTTGATGCCCTTAGCTGCCCACACAAGTTCCCTTTACAGTGCTTAGCACCCCAGGACCTGTGTGCTACCCCCTGACAATGAGAAGAGACCCTGTCCCAAGCCTTTGCAGCTTGCTGCAGCCAACAGCAGGAAGTCTGCTTTGGCTCTGCTAAACTGATGCTAAAAGAAAGTCAGACCTGATTTTTTTGGCTGCAGATACGCTGAAAGAAATCAGTGAAAAATCCGAGGGCAACCTCAATCCACACTGTGGCTGTGGCCTGCAGCAGTGCCTACAGTTGCTGTGGTGTGCCATGAATTCCCCCTGCTCTGCTTCCCTGCTATGCACTCGAGCTGTGGTGGATTTTCTGCCCCAACCCTGCTCATCCTGGGAAAGCAGCATGGCCAACAAAACCATCCTGGATCATCTCCAGCTGCTTCTTGTTGATTGCCACTGGGCAATTCCACACTGCTTAGAAAGGATATCCCATGCAATGATAGTCAAAGCAAAGGCCAGCAGACAGACTGAATATTTCTGCGTCATGGAGGACTCCCTAAAGGGCAAATTCTTCCACTTCTAAAAACAAGAATTCTTCTCTTCTTATTCTAGGTCGCTTGTGGAACCGCACAGATAACAGATCTCAACAATATGTCACTAATGATAAGGTCTGGGGCTTTCAGAAAGTGTTTCTGAAGGCAGGCATTTTATTTAGGTCTCTAAATGGAGGAGGCAATTTTCACCCACTGTCTCCAAGACTCATTTCTGAAAGCACTGGCCCTGCTATCACTGGTGTACTTGGCCATTGAAAAATCAAGCAGGCTGCTCAGGCTGCTCTGGGTGTTGCACCAGGGAAAGTGCAGTGGTCATTGTAAACACTGATTTGCTGAATAGGTTGGGACCAGCCACAGCACCCTGTGTGCCACAAACATTGCTATTTTCTGACTGACTGTGACCACACAGGACTGAGTCACCTAATTTTAGATGCCAGTGCAATGTAGGCAGCTCACAGGCTGGAAACAGCAGCCTGGATTTTATCCCAAAACACACTTCCCTGCTCCCTACTGCACAGAAATTTTTGTTGCAGCTGAAAAGCTTGCAAATAACAAATTCTAAGCATGCACAGGCAAAGGATGATTTTGCAAAATGTAGAACTGTCCTTGGCTACACTATGAATTATGGAGCTTGGCACCTGGATGGTGCTTCCCCACAATCTCCTCTGTGGTTCAGGGGAAAATTCAACAGTCACTATTCCAGGTGGTAAAATAATTACCATTGGCTGCAGAAATTAAATGTCACTGAGCCATAATCCAAACATTGTTTTGTTTTTAAAGAACACTCCAGCTCAAAGGCCACTGAGTCCATCTCTGACTGTGCTATGTCTCGACACACAGGAGGAAAAACACATAGCCTTGTTTCCACTTTTCTCTGTTCTCACCTTAATGACTGGATCAAGGTTAAACAACCGCAGACAGAAGGAAAAAGATCGCTGAACGGGAGTGGAAATGTGAAATACGTCAAATGGCATTCTTTTTTTTTTTTTTTTTTTTTTTTTTTTCTGTCAGAAGTGCTCAGGGGTTGTGGCCAACCAGGCGAGAACAGGCAGGCTGTCTGCAGAACGGGACATTTGTGACGGTGAAGTCCTATTGGGGTTTTTTTGGGACAGTTACATATAAGACACCAAAGGAATGGCTCAGAACTACAATCCCCACCTACAATGTTTCTTTTCCTTTACACTTACCGTAATGATGTTTGGGCAACAGTTTGCTTTTTTCAGTTCCCACCTACGATTCATTGTGAAACTTGGTAAGATTGGCCATGTTATAATGTACTCCATGGCTATGTGGATAAAGACAATTTTCTTCAATACCTTTTTGCTGTATTCATGAACCTGTCCATTGTATGGGTCATCCCTTAGGGGGTAGAAGATAGGTGACACTGCTCTGGCAGAAACCTTCTGCTATCCCCCTCATGTTTATTACTGTGTGCATGAAACAGATGGTTTCTGAAATTATTAGTCTGAAATCAAAGTTTCTACCCAAACCCTGAGCATGAGTGCAAAGGAAAGAAATTCATTTGGCTATACTACAGGACAGCCTTCCAAACTGTACAGTGAGTGTTGCTATTTTATTTTTACTTCATAAGTATAAAATTCTTATTGCAACCTAAAACAGTTGTCTAGGCCTCTGATTCATACAGATGTAAATTTAAATTAACTTCCTATTCACTGATGTTAGGTCACTTTATTTTATTCAATTCAGAACTTCATGAATATCTGAGTCCTAGTCTGCTTAGTGAAACCTGACTTTCTATGGTGGCAATCAAGTGAAAACCTCTCTTATGCCATTCCCAGTTGCAGAAATAATACCTAAGGCAAAACCCTCTGACAAAGCCTTCAGGAATAAAACATTTCCAGTAGACATACAACATCATTCCAAAGGCAACCTTGAATGAGAACCTTTGACATTTGATAATTTTTTCAGTACCTGTGGATTTCCTGCTGCTGGAAAACTCTCACGTGGCTGAATACTGATTTGGCAGATGAGTTTGTCTTTGCCTGTAATTAAGACCAAATCAACAAAACACCTGTCTGTATTACCCTCAGAAATACAAATCTGTGAGCAAAATTGTGTTAGAATAAAAATGTACTGCTATTCATGTACAGGATTGAAAAATATAAGGCAAAACAGTAGAAGTGACAAAAGATCTGCCTACATTTCTATATTTCACTTCATTAAAACAAAGGTATCTTTAAATCCCTGATTATGCTGCCTTGTTCTTTTTAGACCACTGCCTTGTCTTTCACAGGCTTAATGTTCTTGTGGGTAGTTACAGCTTTGGTCATCTCACTCATCATCAGAGTAGAGATGTACTTTAAAAGGGTACATTTCTAATTTAAAATCATGACCTGGGCACTCATAGAAAGCATTAGTGAATGTCCCCAAGATCCCTTTAGCAGCACAAGTTTTGATGTGTGCTGGCACCTGACACCCACATGTGCCCAGGTGTGAGCTCAGTGACCACAGTGCCCAGAGAGATTTCTAGGGGTGCAGATTTTGACACTTGCACACAGAGAGTTCCTGGCTGGTCTCAGGTTTCCTGTCACCGAGGAAAGGGGGCACCAATGTGCATGTGAAAGGAACTGTTAGCATCTTAATAGGAACTGCAGTGCTCATGTTGCTGCAGCTTTTGTGACCTCTGGGTGTGAGTGAATCCAGGCTTGTAAAGGTAAGCTTTCATTTCTGTCCCTAAGAAGTGGTTGCTTACTGGTGTGAAAGCTCATAGACTTAAAATACATCAAAGGCAGGAGAAATATATATGTATTCTTTTCTTTCTGTGATATATTCAGCTTGAAATTCAGTTATAGACAGGGGATTTCATTTTTCCCCACATGAATATGACTACTCTTAGAATGCCATGAAGAATATCTATTATACACTAGAAGAACAGTAAATTCTCCCAAACAAAGCACACTAGTTCAATAATATTAAATAATTTCTAAGTAAATAATTTAAAAATCATGTCTCCCACATTTGCAGTAAATGGTAAATGGTGGTTGGTAAATATATGAAAAGTAGCTCTAATAAAGTAGCTCTAATAAAGTGTATAGATTGTGAAAATTTGACAAATCTTTGAATAATAGAATGGTTTTGTTTGGAAGGAACCTTAAAGCTCATCTAATTTCAACATCCCTGCTATGGGCAGGAAACCTTCCACTAGACCAGTCTGCTCAGAACCACATCTAACCTGGTCTGGAACAGTTCCAAGGATGAGGAGTGCACAACTTTTCTGGGCAACATGTTTCATGGTGCTATAAGGTTTCCTTGGAGCCTTCCTTCTCCAAGCTGAACAACCAAAGTCTCTCAGCCTGTCTTCACAGGAGAGGTGTTCCAGCCCTGTGATCAACTCACTGGCTCTCCTCTGGACTCATTCCAGAAGCAGTTTGGTTGGCAGTGCTAGCAGAGCCTGTCTGGGGAAACTGTCAGCACATGGAGTTTATGTGCAGCTGCAGATCTCAGAACAGCACTGCTGCTGCTGTGCCTGTGCCAGCATGGGAAGCATGCCCTGTCAGCAGCACTGCTTCTGGCCACACTCAGCACTGATCCCTCTCCACACTGCCCTCTCCCACCACCTTCACAAGTATCAATTAAAAGTGATTCATAAAAAGCTTTCACCAGGCAGCAGCTGATTTCTAGTTAGGCAGCCCTCAGTGACAGAGCCAAGGAGCTTGGCCATCCGACCCCGTGTGCCCTTCCTGCAATTCACAGCAAGTATGTCAGCACTGCCATAAATGTCACACCTCCTGTGACAGGGCTTCATAGCAGCCTCCACTAACTTTTGTCACCCTCTTAGTCACCCTTCCTCTTGGAGTCACCAGACACTGCACTGACCTGCAGGAGCCGGGGCTGGCAGCCAAGGAGCAGGTCAGGAGGAGGCTTGTGCCACTTCTCTGCTCCACTGCTCTTACCTGGGCAGCAAAGCCTGGTTACTTCTCAATCTTCCTTGCAATAGTTTTGAAAAAAGCCTGTTAGGGAAATGGAAGATTTAAAAGAGTATTTCAGTGTCCTTTATTCACTACTGCACTTACACTTTTTATTTAAATCCAGTGCAATTTGTTGTGAGCTCAGGAACTTCCCTTACCCTCACGGACCAATCCCCAAATGCACCCAGACCCACCAAACACTGCTGGGTCTCCAGAGAGCTCCTGCAGCTGATGCACACCTCAACTTCCACCAAAGCTGTTCTGTGGACTCTGGAAACAGACTTCACTCCAGAGCAGACTTTGGTCTGATTTGATCAAGAGGGACAGGAATTTTGGTGTAGGTAGGGGAATGACTGTCCTTAAAACTCCAAGGAAGGCAATGCACCACCAGACCAGGCATCAATCCTGCTTGCCAAGCCTTGCAAAGGCTGCAGAAACAGTCACAGCCCTTGCCCAGGTGCAGGGAACTGCAAGATCAGATCCAGCTCGAAAACCAGTCCCAGCACCCAGCTGGAGTAGACCTGGCAGCCTGTGGCACCAGGCACTACTCCTGCATCCAAAGGGATGCATGGCAGGTACCACTGGTTCCCCAAGGTTGATGTTTTCTTTTCATCCCTTTGCTGTAGTTTAAATAGAGATAATGCCTAATTATACTCAGCCTCACAAAGGTGTTGTCCCAATCATATTGATGTTCCACAGCTTGTGTGTCACATAAAAAAGGAATGCCTCACACTGGCTTTAAGTGTGTTGCATTTTGACTGTACTTATTGTTATGTTTTCTTATATATGTACTTTTACTTATTTAAATTTTCTATAGTCTGAAATATGTTTCAAATACTTAATGAAAGAAGCAAAAATAACCTTCTAATTTACCAACAAAGTCATCTCCCAGAATGAATCAGTAAAACCTCCAAGCCATTTTCAAGTAAAATGATACCACATTGCCAGAATGACAAGCACAGAATTGCCTCACAGATGATAAACCAGAACTGAATTTGAGAAACCTCATGCAGACTTTCTACTGTGAATCATCCTTTTTTTATAATTATTTTTAGCTGGAGGTTGAAGATAGGGTGATTCATCCCATTCTGAAATTGTTTTCTGTTTCAATACAATACAACTTTGTTTTCTGCCACATCTTTTGAGCAATATTGGGAGAGCAGAGTAAGAATTAAATCAGTCCCAGCAGAAGAGAAAAACAAGTGTGGGGACAGAAGGAGGCATTTTCCATCTGAGATTTAGGAAGGAGCAGAGCAGCAATGAGGTGGTTTTACAAAAAAGCCTCTCTCAAGGCAAATGAAATTAATCTGTTTAAAACAGAACTAAGGTTTCTGAAGGCAGAGAGAGAAATAATTAGTACTGGGTGAAAAGGAGGAAATTGGGAGATATGGGCTTTACAAACAGTGAGTCTCTGGGAGCTCTTCCTTCGCCATCAGGGGAGCACAGGGCTTGTGATGTGGGCAGGCCATAGTGAGAAATAAGCAGGTTAAGTTAGGTTTGGGAGTGCATCTCTTGCCCAAAATGAGGATGTCTGGCTTGGAGATTTCTAGCAAGGAAGCTGAAACAAACCCACAAGTTTTCTTCCTCAGACAGCCTGAGTGACTGTGGGTAGCCACTAGCTGTGACTAATGCCACAGGGATCCTTAGTGGTGCCAACACCATGCAGATCCTGCATCTTGCAGCAGGACATATATGGCTGGCACTGAAGGCACTCACTCAGGTACCTCTTTCCTATAAATTTAGGAGGAAAATATTGCCTGTGTATTTAATTCTCAGAGCCTTGGGTAAAGTAATGTATTTAGTGAAGTCATCCCAGGAAAATTGTTTGCTGGCCTTTTGTGTAAAGAACTGTCTTTAGTTCCTGGCTGCCCTCACAGGCAGTTTTGCAGAATATAAACAACAACAACATTGGTGAGGAACAAGGCACTAATCAGGTCAAGATTTCAGGTTATTTACTTCCCTCCTAGATAATGGTCTATCAAAATATAAACCACCCCACCCTAGTTTCAAAACACCAACATGCAGCACTAAGGTGGGGTAACCCAAGGGCATTCCTTCCTTACTGTTTTCTTAACAAAACATTATTCTTGATCTTTATTCAAGCAAGAGCAGTTGGGCACACAAACAATGTCAACTAGACCCACCTCAAAGATTATCTTGATTGCTGCCCACATAAAGCATCAGGTATTTCTGCAGAAGACACAAAAAAGGGTGTTTAAGAACTACTGAGGCACACGATGGTGAAGGCAGCTACTGAAATAGTCCTGCTGCTGCCTTTCCTGTGCATGGATACTCAAGCCTGTCTCCTGGCTTACCTGGAGACTGGACTGCACGAGGGTTTGGGTGGCACCTGGCCTGCTGTGGATCCCTGAGAGGGATGCTACCTTGAAGCTCTCAGGGGTCAGGGATCAAGGGCAGCTTCCCTGTGTGCCAGCTCTTTTCTAAGAGGCAACTGAGATTTATCCTGCCTTACTGTACACTCTATAAAGCAGCAAAGAAACAAAAAGGAAGGTATATACTTTTTTTTTCCTTTATATAAAATATTTTAAATTTACAAAGATTTCTAAAGCAAATAAAGTGCTTTGACATACACATGACTGTTTGTCATGGAAGTAGTATCCAAAAGGAAACACACTCATTCTCTTGTGCAAGCTGAGACAATGTAACCTCCTGGTGACTTCTCTTACTTAGCTTTTAAGTAAATCCACCAAACCCTTCCCCTGAACCTCCCATGCCCCAAAATCTCAGCCTTGGCAAGGAAGGACTGTGCATGTATTTTGTAAAATCTTTTGTAAAGAGACTGCATGGGTTTTGAATTGAAAACCCTTAAGATATTTAATAATTTAGAAATAATATGACAATAATATAGAAATAATATGACAATCTGTATTTTGAATTACTTCCTACCTTATCCTCTAGATGAAATGAAGGCTGTACGCCTTCACAATTTTCCATTTAGACAGAATTCCACCAGTTTAATCAAAGTGAAACATTAGGTACTGTTATGGTCCTTATACCTTCAGATTTCCTTGCTGATAACCCACATATTATCCGTTAACCCATTGCATCATTCACAAGAATAAACAACCTGGGCTTTGCATACAGGAAGCTGAACAAAAAAGGAAATAGACAATATTAATTTTCATGTACATCTTTTCACCTCTATAGAGATCAGACTGATACATTTTCACAGATCAAGGTGGTCCTTCAGATGAGCCTGTTAAATTCCCTATCGATACAAAAAAGCATTTCCTATTTTTAAGGTTTGAGCCTTCTTCATTTAAACCATTACCTCACTCCCACTAAAGGATGGAAGTACAAAAGTCAGATTTACTTCCCATTCACTGCTGTCATCTATACTGCAATATTAAGGGCTAGGTGCTTGTGTAATGCCATAGATCAGCACCTCACATGTTCAAACATGTACACAACGGAAGGGACAATGGACAATATACCCATTTACTTGGGGACACGGACTACAAGATTCAGACTTTTTTTACTTAACAAGGTAAGGATGTCTTCCCTCAATTTCAGTAAAAGGGAAGTGTTCAATACTCTGTTCTGCAGAGGTGGAAGCCCTTCCATACTCTTAGATTAGCTCCTCACATCAGGCACAGAACCACATCTCCCCCTCTTCTGAGGTACATGGATGGGAGAAGGACTCAGTGAACTTCCCAAAGGAAGATGCAAACAATTATGCACAGGCAACAAATTAACAATGAGAAATCATGGACTTTGTCCATGGCAGAAAAAGATTAATGTGATTTGGTGTAACCAGAGGATCCATAATCAAACCAGCTTTATCACTATGGGTGTCCCAGTTCCAGCAAGGATGGAGTTCCCTTTCTTCACAGCAGTGCCATTGGGGTTGTTGTTTGAATTTGTGACTAAGATACACTCACAAGCACACCACTGCTTTGTCTGTGGCTGAACAATTCTTGCACAGCACCAAGGCTCTCTCCAGAAGGCAATTTGTTGCACATTTCATTTCAGTACTAAAGTATTAGTATTAAAGACTAATTTTTCAATCTGTCCAATAAACCTTTAGTGGGTTTGAAGCATGTTATTTGGTCCCTAAGTTATTTCAGGGGCTGTTTATGAAATGCATCACTGATTTTTGCTGAAATTATTGCAACTAAAGATTATAACCCATAGGTTTGTTCTGAAATTCTTTTAAAGATTACCTTTCAATGAATCAATATGGGCAGATTATTGCCTGGGACATTTTGGTGGATGTAGGAGAATTCCTTGAAACGTAGTAGACAGGCTAAACAGTGAGCCAGTGCAGCTGCTGGGAAGGTGAGGAAGAGAAGTGCTGTCCCTGGGTGTGTTTGGAGGCTGAGCATTGCTCCATACCACACCCAGCCCCAGACCATGCTGGGCAGGACCTGCCTTCCCAAGGCCCTCTCTGTGCATGCACCTATTTCACCTCAACCCTCTAGAAATCATTAACTTTCCTTTTGAGAAAGCCCAAGAAGATTTCATGTTCCCAAAAGTGAAGTCATCTGTGCAGCAGATATTTTTCCCTCTGCTTTCCATGCTGCCTCAGGAAATAAGAACTGGTACTTTGAACACCTCCCCATTTTCCAATAAAACAGTTTTCCTTAGCTCTAAGATACTTGTCACTCTCACAATGCTAAGTGGAAACTGTCCTCTGCAAACAAACC
Organism: Erithacus rubecula; assembly: GCF_903797595.1. Taxonomy (NCBI): domain Eukaryota; kingdom Metazoa; phylum Chordata; class Aves; order Passeriformes; family Muscicapidae; genus Erithacus; species Erithacus rubecula. The sequence continues at coordinate 64,215,437 of NC_136687.1, forward strand.
CACAACAAATAGACAATGAAATATTGTCTCTCCATAGCACTGGACAGGATATATTTTTTAATGCTTCTGCATTGTTTTTCACTGTAGCTCTGGTGTAAGTCAGCTACTTACAGAGAGAAGAGGTGGCAAGAAAGTGAAGCAGCTGAACTCACAGGTGTAGGGAATTTTCACCTTCTGTCTCTCAGCAGAATATCTATATTATTATTTTCTGGGGATAAATGTACTTAGAGCTGCTGACACTATTCACAAGTCCACTAGAGAGCAGCTATGCCTCATGCTCAGCGAGGCTCTGCTTTAAATCATTCCTCTGACATTTATTGCACTTCACTCAAATGACTAATCAGCCCTGGAAAGCTTTCTCAGTACTAGACTGAGGCACAACAGAGGTGTGGACTCAGCTGCTGTGATTCATACCCAGGTGTGTGAATGCTCCTGCCCTTGTTCGTGCACAGTGTCCTTCTTGAAGAAATCTTAGCTTGCAGGAGAAGAAAAGTAAATCAACACCCTGGAGGTGCAAGTTCCCTTGAATCCCTTCAGTAAGGAATATACAGATTTCTTGGAAGATGTCCAAGAGGCAGCCAAAGGGACTGTCATTCGAGGCAATGGATAAAATGGGAAGAGAAAAACGGCTAAATAAGGCTCTTTTACCCTATTTTCACTAAGTGCAATAAAGTGCTGTGCAGGTCTAAAGAACTAATAAGGCACAGTAGTCCACAGCAACCCATATTAGGCCATTTTCCACTAACTTATGGAAGATTCTCAATTACATTGAGGAATGATTTACACTAATGAGAAGACAATGTATGGTATAAAATACAATTTTATACAGAGAAGACAATTTAATGTACAAAATACTGGCTTCTCCTGACCCTCCTCTCAGCCTTAATAAAAACATTGACGTTTTCTTTCTTTAAACATCAAGTAGCAGCATAAAGACAGTTTGAATTCCAAAAGTTTTACTACTTATATTTTTGTCAGAGACAAAGGAAACTACTACCTGTCCAAACAGCTGGAAAATCTGCATTCCCTAGCCTGGTAAGTTAATGAAAATTGTCCTGGCTCTGTTAGAAACAGACAAAAATTATTAAGGGAGAAGTTATTTTACCTTTAATCTGCATTGTTTCTGCCTCTGATGAAGTGCCTGGATATTTCTACTTCGGCACACTGGCTTACTGACCTTCCTTTTTTATATCAGATCACTTCACCCTCCTGCATCAAGCAGGAGGCACAAGAGCCAACTTCAGGCTTTTTATGCCAAAGGTCTGGTTTTACTTGTGTCCTTTTTCTTTGTCCTCCATTTTCTGGAATACTGGTTACTCACTGTATATAACCCTGGCACTGTTTGTCACCTGTGAAAAAACAAGAATTTTTCAGAGCATGTATACTCAATCATGAAGATCTAAGAAAGCACAGAGAATGACTATAAATGTTAGACTGACCACCTAAACAAGGGAGAGCATCTGATTTTTTTAATTTGACAGAAGTCATATGAAGTGGCATAAAATACACTGCAACATCTGAGATGATCAAGCAAAAAAAAAGCTCACTGCAAGTTGGACATTCTACTTTAAGCAATAAAGAAAGGCTTATTTCCCAGCTTTTAAAACTACTTTAAATATAACTTCATAATTAAATATAATTAATGGAAAATTGAAATGATCATATGGAAGTGTCAGCACAGAACATTTTAAAATTTCTAGTTTTGACATAAATTGGTGAAATCTAATAAAATCAATCAGAATATGATGAACAGAGCTGAGAGGGAAAGTCTGTGCAGTGAACTAGGTCTAGCAATAAAGGACAGAACAATGCAGCTCAGACAATGAGTCAGGAGAGCTTCCATGGCTGGATTATATCAGAGGGTAGAACTCTCCTCTCTGTTCAAATTAAAGGCAATTTAAAGTGAACGGTGACATTTCTCTCAGTGTGGCCAAATCAGACGTGGAGAGGGCAACGGCAAGGAAAAAAGACAAGAAAAAAAATCTACAGGATCAGTTGCTTCTCTGCCATACTCTGCATTTTTCACAGCACCTTTGAAAACAATGTTCATTAACCTTTCCCTGCAGAGCAGCCACAGTGTTTGAAAGCGCCTCAGCCTCTTTTGATCTCCGGGTATTGTTTTGGAAATCACATCTTTGTCTCCTTTTTTCTTCAGGCCGTTTCTGAGATTCTTGTGAGTTTTTATGTTCTCAGGTTTAATGTTTCCATTTCCCTTCACGTTTTTTGCCCTTTGTGCAGCACTATCAAGTACAAGTATTTTGCAGCTTTTGGAGGACCATCAGCATGTCTTCTGACTTTTCAGCTGTGCCCCCAACACAGGGGCTCAAACCTGCAGAAGGGGAGATTTAAGAGATGCAACTACCCTGGGAGGCTTAGCTACCAAGTAGAAGAGGAACTGACAGGGTTTTTCCATGGGTTAAATAACAAAGTAGTTGTGTAATCCTTATGATAATCAGAAGAGGAGGATCCAGGAGTGGAAACTGAGCTATATGGGAAGGAATGATGAATCCTATGATATTGCTTCTGGGCAAAATCTGGGTGCTTCAAAAGAAAGCTAATCCTTGGTTATCTGCCTATCTGCATATCTTGTAGTGATAATGGGAAAAATGTGATTTTCAAAAGCCACCATTGTTCTGAGCTAGGATCTTCAGTGCTCCTTGTTGGCCTTTTGGTTTCCCACAAATTAGTTCAGAGAAACAGCACTGTTCTGCTCAAGGAACTAATATCAATTGTAAAGTCTGCAAGAAGCTCATAAGTAACAGGCAAGAAAAATGTCCTTGTCCAGAAGAGTATTTTCAGAGACCAGTTCTGTTATTTTCTTGTATTTTCATCTACAGACACACTCATCATATTTACTGTCTCAGGTTTTTGAAAAGAAAACACAAGCAGGAAAGACATCTTAATTTGCCAGGCAAAGGTACAATGTTAGAATAATACTTTTGATTTCTTTTTTTTTTTTTTCCTTGAAAAGAAACAACTCTCCTTTGAGTTGTTGTTGACCAATGAAATAGTAACAAGGTATTAAAATCTATGGTCTTCTATTGATGTTTTGATATGGAAATTACTCAAAATTATTAAGGTATCAGTCATCCCTCCGAAATAGCTAAGTGGGTGATCACACTTTCAATCTTTATTCACACAGAAGTCTTTGACTAATGTTTTCAGACACATTTTGGCACTCCCACAAAAACACTGAGTAGTTATTTTCACACAAATAGTAATTGTCATTTACATTTCAGCAAAGAAACTTTGTTTTATTAACTTGAATGCTATTTTTCTTCTCCTTTGCTTTTTATCCAGAGGTCTTTGCTCGTTTTTAATTCATTCCCAGAGGGTCACTTACAGGGAATGGTGTATATGCTTTTGGAAACTTGGCAGAGGCAAAAGTGTTGTTGGTGAAAACTCAAAGTTTGGGCAGACACTGCAGTCGACAGTGAAGGGAATGGGATTTGCCAATATTGGAGTTTCAGGTGTCCTGTGTTGCTAGAGCTCAGCCTTCTGGGGAGTTACAGAATGGGAGACACTCATTAGAGCATTAGGGAGAAGAGTGAGGGAAGGAATGAAGGCTCATATGGTGGGTTCATTGCTCTCCTGCCTCCAGTTAAGTGATGATTCTGTGATCCTGAGAATCAATTCACTGAATACAGTGTGGAACTCCACTACAGAAGGAAAAACATACAACTGATCAACTATTCAATTATGAATAGTTGTTCTCTCTGTCCTACTTTTAGCTTATTTAGTCTTGGGTTTTATAAATTTGTTTATTTAGACAACCTTTTTTAGACTACAGATACTGATGGTTACCTTAAATGGTACCAGTACCATAATTTATTCTAAATTCTTAGCTGTTTAGGGCTTTTAAAATCAAATTCTCAGGTGGAAGATTTTTATTTTATAATGCCTCTATCATTTCCAACAGTTATTCTATTTGTCTCCACATTGGAAAAAATGCTTTCCTCTCACATCTGGCTCTCTGTATTTAATTTAAAATTTCCTTCCTAGACCCTAATCATAACCAAGAATGTCTTGATTTGTCTCACTTTTTGAGGTCAAAACATGCTCACAGTGCATCTTAAAACATTTCCATTACTGTTTCCACTGAATGCAAGGAAAATATGTTGACCTCATTAAAAAAAAATAAAATTTAGCCAAAGATAATTTTCATAAATTAGATGTACAGATTTCACAGCTCAGAAACAAGGATGTTGAATGTGTCCAGCCTATACAGCCACCTACACAGAAACCACAAGGCTTCAACGACAAGGCAGTGAAACCACAGCATTCAGCTTTTTATCCAAGACAAGCTCTACCCAACGGGTGCTGCTGCCTTGGTGTGCTGACTGCTCACACAATAGTTTTTCCAAGGTTCGCTTAAGGTGCTGACCTGTGAAGAGAAATGAAACTCATTATGCAAACAATTGTGCTACATAGCTTCTCAAATCTGTATGTGTGTGCACATAACAGATAAATCTGCAGGCACAGGCACACACATTGTCTACTTACAGATGAAGACATCTGGAAAAAGAGGTCATAAAGAAAAACTGGTTTTACAAAGTTACTAGTTTATCTGTTAAGGATAACACATGCTAGTCACCTCAGCATTCTTCAATCTCCTGTAAACAATTAAACAGCAGATCTGTTTATGGAGTTAAAAGTCATAACTAAGTGCATTTCATTACCAGAGCAATAAATTTATGAGAAACAGAATAGTATTCCTATTTAAGAGAATTCTAGACTAGTATAGCTACTTCAGCTTCAGGGCTTTTATTAATACAACTGCCAGAAAAGTAACAATAAATCCTGCCTGAAAAACCTTCAAGAGTCTTAAATGCTGAGGGTGCAGAGTTAAGATTCCCCTAAGCACCCTTCCATAAAATGATTCTGCCAGAATCCTGAAATGCTGTCTGCACTGGCACCAAACTGCTATTACTGGAACGATGCTGCTGAGTGAGAGCCACTGGCCCCCTCAGCCTTGCATGCTAAGGAGGCACTTGTTGCATAGGAGATCACAGCTGTGTTCAATAGTAAAGCCAATAGGAGTTTTAGATTTCTGGCAACTCGTTTCTATTTGCAAATTTGTCAGGTGTGCTAAGGAGAAAATAGGGTTGACAGTGAAATGATTGCAATCAAAACAAAGCTAAACAAACAAGCTCTCATGGCCTTTATAAGAAGGACTTCACTGTAATGACCCCAAGGCCCTGCAACAGAGGCTCCTCAGATTGTGACAAACTGTGACACAGAGCATCAGTGATCTAAAGGAGAAATTTCATTAAATGGCTTTCCTGCTGGAGAAAGCACCTGAACTCCTGCACCCTGAGAACTGCAGAGGTTGGTTCTGCCTCAGTCTTCCCTTCTGCTACGCAGTGTGACACCAAAGCCTCTCTTTTGCTGCAGGAGCTGAAGTTCAGCAGATTTGTTGGCTGATCCACTGGTCTGCAGCACACACAGGGGTGGTGCTCAGGGCATGATGAGGAGTTGGTGTGCAAGGACTTTGGCGTCACTCCAAAGGCAGCCAGACCACATCCTCCAGTGCAACGTCACACTGCTCCTCTGTCATCACTACTTGCTGTGCCAGGGGTGCCCCAGCACCACAAGATGTGACACTGTCCCTGGGAAGACACAAAAGAAAGGGCAGAAGAACAATGTAACTGAGTTCACAGGACTTGGAATCAACACAATCATTAAAAATAATTCTATTAGAAACCAAATATAAACAGTAAACACATATGCATAGATGAATGAGGCTACAACCTGTAGTATTTTGGTAGTACCTGAAAACCAGAAAGCAGAACTAGTCAGAAATAAGTGGTATTCAGTCATCTGCTTCTACCAATAGTAACCATAACAAAAAGGAGAAAATTGCATTTTATGTTGAATATAACTTTATGGAGAAAGTATTAATAAATCAGAGCAGATGTGCTGGAAGAAGGAAAAGGGGCCATATGCCCTCAGTGGCTGTGCCCTGTGTTTAGCTTTAGACTGTGTAAGAGGAGAACAACTGCACTGCTGCGGAGATGCCACACCAGCTCAGCAGCCTCACCAAACCCTGGGAGTGACTTCCAGAAGAATCTGTAACATCAAACCTTTCTGTTATCTAAACTCAAACTGCAGTGTCATGCTTATCAACATACAAGCCATGTCAGGATATAGGGAGCCCCAGCTGCCAGTGGAATAGTTATCTATGTACCTGACTGCACCAGACACACCCACCTTGAGCCTGTAATGGTTTGGAGGTTGTTTTATGCTACTGATACTGTAACCCAGAAGTGGTTCTCTTCTGGCTTCTGCTCCTTCTGTCCATTAATAGTAAATGAATAAAGGAAGCATTTTGCACTGTGCCATTCTGCATCCTCCATGCACTGTCCAACACCTGATTGTATCTCTTCTGATTCTTCTTTCTCAACATTTGGGATGAACATGACACACACTGTTGGGTTTCAGCATTACCACATCCCTGCTTTTCACACCATAGGCCTGTCTCTTAGTGGAATCACTGGGAAATGTGTTGGGAATGTTGGGAAATGGACAACACTCCTGTGGTAGAAAGGTGGTGCTCTGTGGGCCATGCTTTACAAGGAAACCTTCAGATCTGTCATGCATCAAACCCCTGAGCAGCAGAAGTCCTGGCTGCCACACAGAGCAGGAGCAATGACTTGCCCCAACCTCTCCCCACTTGTGGCTTTCAGCTGAACACTACTTTCTGCCCTCAAATTTTTAAGAGAACTGTGGTAGACACACATCCTGTCAGCTGCTGCCTTGTCTTCTGAATGTGGCTGTCCTCTGGTAGTGGGGAAAGATTATGAGCACTACTGTAAAGAAAAAGAAAGCTCTCTATGAAAGCTGGAGCATAGCTCAGGGGCAGCTCTAAGTTCTTCATTACAAAGATCAAACTGCTCAGGCCTCATGCAGGAGTTTTTAGCTGAGAGGTGAAAGGAACTGCATGAAAGGCTGCCTGCAGTGGCAGAAGGTACCACTTGGTCACCCAGTGAGGCTTCTCCCATCCTACATGCAGACAAAATTGTGACCTAGGAGGTGGGAGGCTGCTCCCAGCACCAAAAGACTTAAAATGATGTGCCCACAAGAGGACAGTTCAGAATATCTGGCTCTGTGCAGGGTGGGTCTAAGCTTATCTCAGCCTCTAGGCGTTGACAGGATGTTTCCTCAGTACAGTTTGGTATTAGTGGTTGGTAAGGACACAAATACATCAAACTATGTGCCTAAAAAGCATTACTGGCTTGACCTAGGAGCAGGATTGGAAAGCAGCTGGCTGCAAGTTAGCCCTGGAGGAACATTATGGAGAATGTAAATGGTTTTATATTGCAGTCTATTAATATTTTAGTATCTGTGTCACCACATTCAGAATTATATTTACTCAAATTTTTATAAAAATACAAGTTAAGAACAGATTTTCCCCCCCAGGTAAGGTTTTCTCTTTACAAAGTAAAGTTAAAAGACTGAAGAATTATACCAAAGCTAATTATACCAAAGCTTAAAATAGGAAAATAAGATTGCAAGGGGGTAGAACTACCTTGCAAAGCTGTCAGAAATATTTTGAAGACTAGTTTTTCTAAATCTGATCTTCCAACTCTCCCATTTTCCAGCACAACTCTCTCCCCTTGTCTCCTACCATACCCCCAAGTAACAGATAGTTCATACATGAAATTTCACAAACCTAAGGTATAAAAATTCTTGGAAAGCAGCCCTGTATATTGCACATTTTTGGCTGAGCCATAGCGATGACTAAGCCATGGGAAAAGCCTCCATTCAGCTCTCCTGTAAAGGAAAATGTGGGTGGGGGAACCGGGCTTTCAGGGTCGAAGTCATGCAGCTCTTGGGTGGCACCGTGGCGAAGAGGAAAGAGGAGGAATTGGCCCCGCGGGGCTGGGCCGGGAGGTTTCTCACATTTCCACTTTCCAGCCATCCCTGCGGGCCCGCGCCGGCGACAGTGTGAGAGAGGCTGTCATTGTTTGACTCAGCATGTTCCTAAGCCACAAGAGAGCAGTGACGTATATAAAAAACTTGCTGCTCGCCCTCATCAGATAAGAGGGATATCAAGGAGTTTTCTCCACTGCCTAGACAGTGGAGAGGAAGTCCTCCTTTGTCCTTGCTTTTCACTTTCTCTGTCAGCATGGCTTCCTTGATGCAATTCTTGTGGCCTTACAGCCTCTAACACAAAGCAGAAGACTATACAGCAGCTTTAGAGACCTGATATGCAAACAAAAGTTACCACATCGTCAAATGCCCATTGTTTAACTTCCCATTCACTCCACCAGCTTTAAAACAGATCTGGGATATAACTGATTCAATTTTGAGTAGCTCACACAGAGCCATTGACTTTGGTGGAGATCTGCCTGTGCTCCTTCAAGTCCCGTGTTTCTGAAAACACATGGAGAGTTACCCTGTGCATTAACTGAAGTTTTTAAGTGGTTCTGAAGTTGCCTGGACAGCAAAAACCTTCAGTGATGTCTTTGCATGAAACACTGCCAACCACCACATGATGATGTTGCTAATAGAGTCCTGCTACACATCCAAGTGGAAAGTTCCCAACCTATCAACCAAACAAAGATGTATAAATGTCTGACAGTGCTACCATGACCACCTGAGTAGCTGGGCTCAAAGAAACTTCCCAAAAGAATCCACAGTTGAAATACTGACAATAAGAAGTAAAAGCAAACATTATCACCAGCCTTTTTCTTTACTATGAACACTTCCAATAGTGAATCAAAATGTGGATTGAGGATAAATGAACGTTCATCTATGTTACCAGGCAACAACCTACAGAAAAGTTATGGTAAAGAGGAGCAGAGCCATGTCCCCTCTTTGTGCAAAGAACACCACTACTGGGAATAATTTCTCCAGGTTCTCAGCAGCCTCAGGGAGGTGTTGGACAACAGACAAAAAAAAATGCTGCGATGCTTCACAGGAATGGAATGGAAGGATAAATAATAAAAACAAGTATTGGTCATGATGTGTTTTCTTAAATCAAAGATGCTGCTGATTTCCTTTAATGAACTCTAGCCATGAATTAACAGACATTTCAAATAAAACCTACTGAAATCTTCTGTACTTTACAGTGCAGCTGAGCTTCTTGTCTAAAATTATTTTAAGATGCATCCACAGTGGGGGAAAAATGTCATCATACTACCTTTTCTTCAAGAAATAAAATTTCAGGCTATGTGGTAGAAGAAAGTATTTTTTTTTTACTTGTTTCTGTTCTCATTTTTCAGTACTTCTGTTGGGTGTTAGAAGCTACCCCTTTCACTGGGAGAGATTGTGTGTGTGCATGCATGAGACTCTGAGAGCAGTTATATATATATTTACACATACACCTATAAAATTTATTCCTTTGGGTTGTTCATTTTCTGAATGGTGAAAAATAACTTAAGCACAAAAAGAGCATAGAATAAATGAACATACTAGAGTATGTCAGATAGAGCTCTCACCAGCTTAAACACTCATTTTTAAATGAACAATGAACAAGTGACTCAGCCTGGCAGCCCAGATTCACCCACCAGACAGATTTATACAGGTGCATTTTATATGATGTCATCATGTTACACAGGTTACCAGACATCCAACTGCAGCCCAAACTCTGTGCAGATTTTGTAAAGCATCCCCAAAGTCATCTGGAATCTTCAGATTTTCAGAGGGAAAGATTTAATTTGACAAACACATGACCATCTTTTTATTCATCACAGGTGAAGGTGCCCAAGTGACTTTAACTGCGTCCTACTAATCCCACACAGGAACCCTTCAGTGGTATTGATAGTAATTAAATAATGATAATACATAAAAGTAATTTAAAGCTGTTCTTCCCCTCTTTGTGATGAAATATCAAGATCAGTGATTTTAAAACTAACTGATTCCTAGAGCTGGAAGTCCAGTAAGTTCCTAGTGCCTGCACAGACCTGTTTTTGGACTTCATACATTCTTCTACATTCCCAAGGAAATTCTCAGCTGCTGGAGGATGTAACCAAATGTGTTTACGTGCCACAAGCATTGGATCACTGCCACAACAATAGTGTCCCTTGGGACTGACTCACCAGAATTTGAGAAACCTGCTCTTCCAGTACTGCTCCCATCTTGTTAATGGGTGTGCTCCAGGGATTCATCTCTCCCAGGAAAATGTATCTCCCTGCAACCTTCACTCTCAGTGGACATGTCCACCACCATGTTGTTAATATATCTGCTACTGGTTCCAAGCAAATATAAAGCAAATTTCTGCTAGTTTAAATGCTAAGATGAGGTTTTACTCACAGTTCTAACAGAATCCCAGCTGGGATCCCAGCTACAGTTCATAGATGTCAGGAGGAAACAGCTAACAAACACTTCTTGGAGCCATAAAGTAAGATTAAAAAGATAAAGAAAATAGTCCTGTCATATTTCTCCAGAACAGTACAGAAGAGGTGCAGATGGACTAAAGAGATTCATTGCTGTATGACACAGGAAAAAAAGGCAGAATCTTTGTTTACTTAGGCCTGTGGTTTCTAAGTACCAACTTTTTAGTACGTTCATTTCTTGACTCAAAGTGAAAATGGGAATTCACCCTCTTCTCTTTTTTTCCTGCCCAATGTGCAGATGGGGCACATTTTCTTTCACTCCATCAATCCCTGCCCCCCCCACGCACAACCTCACGTACATGCACCTAGCCAGTGGAAAAGAAAAAAGGGTTACTCATTAATCCATTCTACAAAGCTTTCCTACAAACTGAAATGGGTGGGTTCTCCATCTCCAGCAAGGAGCAATATATAGGTAGGTGCAGAGCTTACCTGAGCACAGCTCGAACTGGAGTGTTACATTTGAACAGCACAACTTTGCTCCTGGCTCATTTTAAAACAGAACACATCAAGATGAAGAGGATGATTATTTTCTGCATGCTTTTCTTCTGCTCCACTATGGTGCTGACAGAAACTTCACCCAGAACACTAAAATACAAACAGATTCTCAAGAAAATTGAACAGTTAGAATCTATGGTGAAAGAAAAGGTAAGTGATGGTATTTGTCATAATGTTGAAATCACTTTCAAGCATTATGTACTGCTTAGTAGATATCTTGTGAACACATCACTTTTAAATGCTAAAACTTTTCTAACTTAGATTTGTTTTATTTTAGGATGCTGAGTTGCTGCATACACCAGAAAACCCTGTGGTGAGACTGCTTTAACATTTTTTTTATAATTATGTCAATTTGATTTTGTACTGGTTTATTCAATTGACAAATGGAAGATGTGTTCTTCACATCTCTGAGCTAATAGTGCAAGCTAGAGTGAATAAGCAAATACTTTTTAAAAGTTCCTTTTTCTGGATATTTGATGGAAGAAGTGTTGATATTTTGGCATCACAATTACTATTTTGCTGTTGTACGTGTATCATAACCCACCAACAGATCCAGAGTTGCACATATTCAATTTAATTAAGAAATAGTGCCAAGAGTAAGGATTCATACAAGAGCCAGATGAGCAGCAGAGCTTTTGGGGATGCAGGTATTTGAAGTGCCTCCAGCTAAGAGCTCCAGCTTGGTTGAGCTGCCCCCCTTGCCTCCCACTGCAGCCAAATGGCAAGAGTGGCACTGCAAGACCATGTCACTGAGTGCCTCCTCTCATGTGCAGTCTCACTGATCTCTCTGAGACTATTTGTGCAGGGGTTGTGCTACCAACAGGAAGACAAAAATGCACCTGCAAATATTCTCTTCAGCTTCCTACTACTTAAAAATACAAGAGCAGCTCCCTGTGAATCCCTTTTTAATATGATATTTAGTGCTGATATTTTGCATCTTCCAAGGTTAAGATCTTCTTACAGACAGTGAGTTACCAAGTCTGTGCACTCTCAAAATGTGAGATGCAGGATGCACTGTGAATTTAAATGTTAATCATAGTAAAATCATGTCATAAAAACTTAGAGGGTAATTGCATCCTACTTTGATGGTCCCTCAACATGCAACTGAGGTCTAGAGCAACCTATGGCTATCTAACATACTTGTGTTATCAGTTGTCTTAAATTTTTGAGCCCTATTTTGTAGCACAAACAATTTCAATTGACATGTAAAAGCAATCACTGTGCATTACTATACTGTAAAAACTGTAGGCATTCTTAAAAATTCATCTACTCAGGATTCTAAACTCCCTTGCAAAGCAGCTACAAGAAGAAAGGAAAAAAAACTCACCTCATTTCACACAGGTTTTGATTAGCCTCCTCCTAGGCTTTACACCTGGGCACATGTCTAACTTGCCAAAAAATATACAGAACCAAACTAGATAAATTCCTTGGAACTGCTAGAAACAACTGCAGTGCACAAACTCATTGCTGGGTTTTTTCCATTAAAACTCTTTCTAACTTGTGGTGTCAAAGTGAAAAGGAGAAGATTATTTGGTATCATTTTACTCCAGTGTTTGCTGCTGCCTCTGAAACTAAGCAAATACAACTAGTGACTAATTGCTTAATGAGGTTGTTGGGGGTTTTGTCTTAAAAAAAGTCATGCTCACCTCAGGAAGGAAAACAACAGTTCACTTGCAGCTTTTAGGGCTTTACTGTGTGATTCTGGGAGGTCCTAAGTGCCTCCTCTGAATACTAGAATTCAGAGAATTCACATATGTAGAAGGTATTAAGTTGATGCCAGTTCAGCTTCGGATGAAAAACATGTTAAAAAAATTAGTGTGCTAATAGTAATTACCACCAACAAACTTTTCATCCTACAGCGTGACTAAAATATGTATCACAGTGTGACAAAGCAGCAGTCAGGGTCATTAGGTGCCATCACAGCCTAGTAAAACTCAATTTAATGAAAAGTCGCTCACATAACTGCATTTCAAATATCAAAATACTTGAAATAGTTTTTATTATAACCTGCTCATGCCAGATTTGCCTTTGGTCTTGAATATTGAATGAGAAAACTACCTACTATAATATTTAGAATGAGGTGATCTATCCCTATCTGTTTTGGCTTACTTGAGATTCCTTTGTGTAGACTGTTAGCCCCAATTCAATGCCACACAATCTCCTTGTACCCTCAACAGTGAAGTATCCTTTCCTTTGAATAGAGAGAGGTTAGAGGACATCAAATCAAGGGAAAACAGGCTGAGGCTGAAAAAGCAATGTTAAAACTGAGGTGATTCCAGCCTGGAGGGGAAATGAGCTCTTTTGCTGGTGACTGGCACTGCAGCTGAAGTGCCACTGAGTGACACGATGCGGGATGTGCCTCGGATCTGTATCTCCCGCTGATCACTAATTCCGGAAGCCAGGGCTCTGCGGGCTCATCTGTTAAGCTAGTTTGAGTCAGATGCAGAGTACTGCTGCCAACTGCCTCTGATACCAATATTTTACACATTTCTAGCCCCTCTCAGGCATTTCCAGTGGTCAGTGCTCTTCCATGTTTCATCCCAAAAGTGCTCAGCCTGTGACAACAAGCCAGGCCCCACAATCCTTGCAGTGCCCTGATCCTCTGCTGCCTCAGCTATAAGTGACAGCTCAGCAAAACAGAAAAGGCAGCACACATGAGAAATGCTGGTTTCTCAGCTCAGCACGGATGAGACTGAAAATGTTTTCAGTTTCAGCTGGAAAATCGATCTCTTTAAAATTTAGACGAGTAGTTTTTTTTCCAGTAAGCAAGACTGGTTACGGTAAGGATGCTTGAAACAAACACAAACGTGTGGCTTTTAAGGAGAACAAAATGTTTTATCTGACCAGCACTTAATGTTGCTAGCAAAATTTGCTATAAGCAAGATCCATGAAGGCTGCCTTGTCCTTGCCCAAGCAGCAAACTGCAGTGGCATTTCATAAGGCAGAGGAGACACAGCTTGGGGAGCAGTTGGTATGCAAACAAGGATAATGGCTCTGGAGCCTTTCTGTATGCACGATCAGCAGCTTCCTTCTTTGGAAAACAGAAAGCAACTTTAACTGGCTTCAGTAAACATTGCTTTTCTTTCTCTGTTGACTGTTGGTTAGTTTTGGGGATAATTTCTGTATCATTTCTATGCTATCATATAAGAACGTTTTAATAGTATTTGAAAACATGCTGTTCTAGGTCAATTCTAATTATTAACTAGGCATTATTAGAAAGGGCACAAAAATGATGAAGAAAAAAATTATATTCTCACTCACAGCACTGAGAGATATTTGTAATTTTTTAAAATAAAATGCTCATGCTTTAGTAGATGAAAACCTACTACACATAACTGGTCTACTCTTCAGGATTGTTTTCTTTCAAACGCTGTCATGATAATAGCCAAGAGGACATTCATTTTGTTAGGAAATACTTGAGTAATTATGCAAGAACAGCCAAAGTAAAGCCTCAGTATCACTTGTGTATCAAAAACTAAGTTAAAAAAAAAAAGGTACAGCTGAATGAATTATTTGAACATTCTTAATATCCTGGATACCACCTTCTGGACATGGACTACAATCTAACAGGTACAGGAAAAAGTGCTGCAACATAGACTTTAAAACAAGTTCCTTCTTCTCCTGCCCTAGGAAGGATGCCTGGACACAGCTGTGACCTGCTTCCAGAAGGGCCTCCAGAAATTACAGCCAGCAAGCAGCCAAGATAATCCAAAGTTCACCAAAGCCATTAGAATTGTGAACAGATTCACCTACAAAGACTCTGGAGAGGTAGGATTTCCTCACAGTGCTTATAACTTGTGATCATTACTCCTTATTTTCTATATCACATGCCCCCTACAATGGGGGAATTGTAGAAAACAAATCTGTCAGAAAAAAGCAATCTGCCTTTCATTACTTTGGAAATTAGAAAGTCCAATTTTTTGCACTTTTCAGAGAAGCTTACCCTATGACCCTGAAATGCCAGATACATGTACTTGGCAACCACACAATGTGCTGATAGGACAGAGATTACTGCAAAAAATGTGAAGGAAAGGTGTCATTACTAAATTCCTTCCCTTTTGAAAGAGCTTGTTGCAAAGCTTTCACAGGTAGAAAATGCATTGATTACAACCCTTTTGATTTTTCAGTGAGAAAGCTTAAGATTTAATTTAGGATTGTGATGTTCTGTTTAGAAGTGCTATGATTCTCTTTATCTTCCAGCACTGTGAGTCTACATGTGAATCTTATGAGAAGAAAACCCCAAAAAATTTTATGAAGAGCTTTAAAAATCTAATACAAATGGTAAGCAGATTTCATTCCTCCTGGGTGCTTTTTGACATTTTGCAAACCATTGCAGATATCCTTATTTTACATCTTTACTAACAATATGTTGTTTTTACAGCTATACAAGAACTAATCTAGGACACACCACAGCTGAAGGCTACAGAAAATCTACTTTTTAAAGCAGACACTATGTTATATTTAAGATGTGAAAAATGTAAATATTTTCCATGTTATTATGATGTGTTCTCTGTGTGTGGTAAGTGAAAGCTTCTTCCAAAATATTAAGGAGTCTTATTTGGATGGGTATTTGTAAGACAGATGCTATTTTGTGCTTGTGATTCTAGCCCCACCTTACAGGAAAAATTAAATTCTAATTTCACAAAACATAGGCTATTGTAGGGGACTTAACTGTTCCCGTTCTGCTGAATTAGATGTATGTGAGATGGTTACTGTTGTATTTTTGGTTTCTCAACTGAATCTCATGTAGATATTCCTGCAACTTTCAAAAGAAAATGAACAGAAAATTATCAGGGGCTTGGAAGCTTCAAAGGAACCTGTTTGGACTGATTTCCTTATTTACAATAGTACCACACACAGAGCTTTATTTATAAATTCTTAGACTGCATCTTAGCTAACTATGGAAAAAATATCCTGCATTTAACTGCCTTCTCAATACTGGAAAAAACATTTCCAAATCATACTGTATGGCTGTGATTAACATCTGGAAGCTAATGGCACATTTGCCATGGAATTCAGTAAGGAGAGATGTAACCCATGTGCTCTAAGTGGAAATACAGGATTCTGAGGGGAAATCCTATTTTGGAAAATGGTATTTCATCTACACTGCCCCAGCTTAACATGATAGATACAGCAGAGGCATGACAGGCTGGTACAACCAGCTACTGCAAAATGTCCAAGAAATACAGAAATTGATCATTAGTCAGAGTGAAACAGCTCTAATGCATATTGCTCTTTCTTAGAGGACAGCATTTACCCTCAGATTCATGTGCCATTAATACTATTCATTCTCTGTCCTCCTGATGGATTTGAACAGTTTTTTATTTGTCATTTTTTCTTGCAAAATGTGTCAAGATTTTTGTTATGTGGAAACCCTCCTGTACAGCTCCTGAATCCTGAACATTTCTGTGGAACTATGGCCAGAGATAACATTGAAAATTTTTAACATGGAAGTGAATATGCCAGCACTTAAAACCAGTTTTGGCAGCTTAATAACATGTCACCATATTCTGCTTGCAAGGATTCTGAAGCTCTGGGTTCTTCCATCTGAGCAGTAACTGCTAATTTACCCTAAACAGATATTAGCCCCAAATGAGGAAACTGATTTTGGAAAAGAGCATAAAGCCTTCCAGTAAAAATTAACTTTTCATCTAATTTTCTCTCTACTTAGCAGAAATGTGGTAGAGAGGGGAAACTGGAAAACTGCATCTAGCGTTAGGATGGAAAATGACAAGTTTAGTTACCTCCAAAAATAATGAGGCAGTATTAGAAATATTTCCATTCCTACCAATGTTGTTGGCCTAAAGGAAAGTTAATACAAAAAGCTTTGCTGGCTCCAAATTTTCACTGTTCTGAAATGTGAACCTCCTCAAAAATGTACATCAGAAAGAGGAAGATCCTCAGGGCACAACAAACCAAGTGAACTCTCCTTGTTTCTGGTGATGGGCATTTTGATTTAGAACATCTTTCTCTTTCTCCTTTTTCTGTTGAAAAACCCATTTTTCCTCTGTGTAATGTTCTATCTCATACCTCAATGTTTCCACATTACTGCATGAGAATTAACATTCTAAAAAAGAACTACCACTCATATGTAAGTAATCAAAGTACTGAGTTTAAATGATGTTCTTTCTGTGCCTTCTGTCCTCGTTTCTGACTCACCCATGAATCCCCTTCATCACCAATTGGTGAGCACTATGCAAAGCTGCTGCTACAACAGATTTTACAGTCTGGGTAAAATTCCATTCCAGATTTGGATAAAAGCAATTGGGAAAACATTGAAGCATGTCCTGCGGTTGCAGTGTACCTGCTGATGCTTTTATATTTTCATTTTTATGGATGGGTTGTAATTGAATGCCTTTATCATGAATGAAGTGCATGTGAGTCCTAGAAGGACAACCAATAAAGCAGCACTTCTCATGCAGCTCCATAGAATATTTACATGTTTTTATAGGGTTTTGGAGAAAGAGCTTTATTTTTGTACAAAGAATACAGTATGTATTTTTTTATCTGCAAATGTCTTTTCCAGTAACCTGCTAAGTGCATTGAAACCACTGTTCTAAAAGAACCTGTTAAAATCCTTGTTGAGCAGACAAAATGGGATTTGCATGCCCTGACAAACACAACCATACTGTATTACATATTTATTAGCAATCATTACAAAGCATTGAGAAGCAACTTTTGTACCTGGAATGGACATTTTATGAATTAAAAGCAATTCCCTACAGGAATGTCATAAGCTAACTAGATAATCCTGCCTATACTGCAGCAATGCCTGGGTTTTGTCCAAGAGGCAGTATGTAATGCAGTAAGTAATGCACCTATTTCTGTTTACTGACTTGCTTTACTGTTTTTAAGTATGGATTTTATCACACCAAACAATAGTGTTAAAGCTTATTTTTCCTTCTTTTAAACACAATATACTTGTTTATTAATTGAGGTTATTTCTTGTACCTGCAGAACAACTTCATTTAAAATGCTCACTTGTAGTATTCAAAAAGCTAGTGAGAAACTGTAACAAAGGTAACTTTAGAGGGTTAATTGCTCTGAGATCTTGCTGAAACCTGAAATTGCTGGACAAGCCAGTCCAGCTATCTATGGAGAACATTAATCACAAAATTAGCACAGCTGATTTTGGCAAACACCTCTGGGCAGTGTCAGCACAATCACTGTGGGCACCTCTGTGCACCTCAAATATGCTTTGATTTACAAGATGGGTGGCCTGTGTTCACTCTTTGATTTGTCAGAGTGATCAAAGATTGAGTGTATTATTTGAAGAAGAGGATGAATGAAGAACAGGAAATCTGTGCAGGACAAACAAGTGTTCAAGAACACATCACCTTGCTCTGCAACACCGTTCTCAGAAGGAAAAATGAAGATGCCCCCGGTGGAACTTGTGACCTTGGGAAGGACCAGATACCACAAATCTCAGCATGTATACCCTCTTATTTCCTTTCATGAGATGAACTCTCTTTGGACTAAATATACTCTGCAGAAACAATGTGTGTTTCATTAACAGAGTACATCATGTAAGCCATAAAAGCTCATTACCTCCCAGGGAGGCTTTACAATATATTTATGATTTTGATCATAAGTGTCCTTTGTAGGCACTTCAAGATGTGTTTTAGCATGGTATATATAATTTTGTATAGTATTTACTTTTCCTGAGAGGATTCTTTATTTTTATACCAACTGATTAATCTAATTTAATTATTTATTACATTTCTGTAAAGGAAATATTCATACTAAGGACTGTGTGGTCTGACTAATTTATATGCCTGTGATATTAAACAATTTTAGCTAATACCCTTTTCTCTTGTTCTTTTATTCAAAAACATATTTTTGTAATTATCTGTGTGAGAACTATTCCCTGTGGGTTTTCCAGCCACCTGTATGACCTGGTTTGGAGTGGGGTAAATGGTTCCTGAGTATTTCTGCATCTCACTGAGTGATATGAGTCAGACTTGATTACCAGTTAATTCTGGATGAATCCCAGCATATGTGTTTCCTGCTGGTTTCTTGCATGCAAAGACAGGAGGGATCCCTCCATCCTGTGGGAAAACACACAGGGAATAGTTCTCACTAAAAATAGGTAACCACAAGAGTTCCTTACAGCGTCTGCTTTGCGCTTGGGCTGATGACCCATGTTGTAACAGGAGCAAAATGAAAAAGGACATTTCCTACTCAAATATCTTTACCCAAGCTGCGGATCTCCATTGCTGTACTGCCACCTTTTGATGGCAGTTTGGAAATACAAAGCAGCTCCAGACCCAAAACAAGCAAGCCGAGTATCACTGTCATGGCAGTGAGCTTTGAGATACACCACAGACACAACAACTAAGTTCTCCACCTCCCATTTAGATTTTGCTTTTCCTCTTTACACACCTGAAATAATGTAATCGTGTTCTGTTGTAACATCATGAAAACCATGTTTAAAAACATCTCTTACCATACTAATTAAGACTTTTCAGCAGCTCCTTTCCCTTTTAAAGAAGATGGTACAAATGGATGCTGTGTCCATTCATTAAGTGTCCAACAACCTATCCTGCTCTTTTCAGACCCTTTGTAAACAATCCTCTTAGTTTTACCTGTCAATTTTTTGAAGATGACTTTATCATTAAACTTCTCTACTGTTTCCTGTCCTCTCTCCATGCCCACTCCTGGCTCCCCATCTTCCTCCCATTTTAATTCCCCACACTTGTTCTCCCAAGCCCAGGTTCACTTTTTTCTCCTGTTACACTTCCTTCAGCTTCCTTTCTGTTATCAGGAAATTTTCAGACATTTAGATGGTGCAAGATCATCAGTTTCACAATTCCATTAAAATGGAAAAAGAGTTAAACATAATGCTAGTGGTGTGTATAAAGTTTAATTCCTTACCATCCACAGGAGAACATCCTGACAACAAAGAAGTCAGAAAGATTTTCACTTCTAAGCCAAAGAATTGAGGGAAGCACTCACAAACCAGCTGTGGCAGGGCACACAGCAGGTTTCATATCAAGCTTATCATAACAGATCAAACAAACACTATGCTAGAGCACCTCTCTCCATCCTCCCTTAAACCCTAAAAAAATGTAGAGACAATGAATGACAAAGGTCAAGGCCAATGCCAATTGATATGAGGACAGGATCTGCAAGGGGTGAAACAGGAAAATGTTTGAGGTCGGCATCCCAAATCCAGCGTTTCACCAAACAGAGAAGCAACTCCCAAGATTATCACTGCCTTTATGAATGGCTAGGAAATGCACCAGTGTAGGGAGCAGATCATTGCACAAGAGGGCAGCAGGCAGCTGAGAAAGGGGATCTTCACGGTTCTCCTCCTTTCATTCTCCTCCTTCTCCTCCTGACCACGCCCAGCTCATTAGAAATTAATCTACAAACCCTCAAATGTAGGGAAATACAGTTTAAAAAGGGGACTTAAATAAAAAAGCCCTCATTTCCATGTTCTCTTTTACAGGCACATTTCAAAATGCCACCTACTTAATAATTTCTACTTCTTCCTATATTCTTTCCCAAACAATTTATTCCTCTTTCATTCTACTCTTCCCTTCTACCCTCTATTTTGCCTTTAGGGAAACCAGTTACAATTCTTGCATTAACACCAGACAAGACAGAGAATTAGCAAATCTTGACACCTTATCTCAAAGGTACCATTAGGAGAAGCATCACCCAAAAACAAAGAACAAGCAAAAAAAAAAAAAAAAAAAAAAAAAATTACAGGATCAGTGCTATTCCTGGAAGATTTACACTTCCCTTCAGTGTGGAGCTCTTGGTCCACTTCTAAATTGTTAATCCAGTACCTGCAGATGAAAAACAGTTCCAAGCATTCCTTATGGATTTACTGCCTCTCTCCTTAGGTGTCCCAGATCCTGTAAGATAGCTGTAACATTCTAATGTTCCCCTATTTTACTTTTATCAATTATTTCCATTTTCTGTTTTCCACCCTGCAAAGAGCTGAACAAACATCAGATAACATATGGAATGCAGCAGGTACAGCTGGAGGTCATGAGAAAGGTGTAATACAAATTCCCAAACCCCTGAGCTGGCATTAAGGATTTTTTTATGGCACTGAAGAGCAAAATACTGGGAACCGACTGCCTCAAGCTCCTTGTCCAGGGTTGGCTTAAACCACTCCCACTTCTTCCCCCCACCAGTCCCCAAGAGTTGCATTTTTCAGGGGGAGAGGGTGAGGAGGCAAATTATATATGCTCTGGGTCAGTTATAAAACATGCCCTCATGAAGTGTAACTGTTGAGCATCAGAAGACTTCCCTTAAAAAGATGCTGTACGAGGCAAACTCAGAAGCAGAGCGAGTTGGGAATTTTTCAGTGCATGTTCTTCCACTGGAGGACAACAATTTGTTGAAACTGAAACTTTACAACTTTTACTGCAACAGTCTGACAAAACTTACAACAAAAACCATTTCTCAGGTCCTGAATGGAATTTCAGTTAAAAACAAAAGCATGTAAACAAGAGCAGAGTGCAGGTTTTTGGGATAGGAAGTGATTGCTAGAGTCAGGCTCCAAACCCTGCTGTGCTTGATTTGGCTTCTCCTTTAGGACACACTCCAAGGTGCCAGAGGCTACAGATGGTTATGGATCAGTCTCCCTCTTTATTGAGTGTTTTTTTATTAAAACAGCTGCAAGCTTTTAATATAATTTCAGAGTGACACAAAGGGGAATGAAGGTCAAAATTGAAAGAGTGACACTTCTGTGAGATGGGGAAATATTTCCTAGCTAGTTCTATGTGGTTCTCATATGATTTGTCTGAGTGTTTGAGACAATTCTCCAGCAAATTTCCCAGTCTGACACATATGCCTTTTTTAGGCTTTAAGAACAACTCAGTGGGCAGCAGAGCAATAAAGGTCAGATGAAGAGCAGCAGAGGTACACAGCAAACAGTAAATCCCTCTGTGGAATGAAAGAAACTGTAGGTTGAAAAGTCACTGGGAGAACAAAGATGGATAGTAATCTCTTCTAAAACTTCTCCCTCAGTGAAAGTTTCTGTATGAGTACTGATCATTCAATAACCCATTTCACAATCAAAAGCACCCAGGGTGCTTTCCCAGGCCCCACAGATCTCCTTATTTTCCACCAAGACAAAGCACCAACATGAGTTCACTCCAGTGAAACTGCTCTGTACCAAGAGTCAGGTATCAGCAGTCACGTGGCTTTGGATAATTCATGCTCAATTTTTCAGGTAAAGAACAATGATTCATGTCTTAAAAGATATGACAAACATATTTTAAACTCTCTAAGTTTAAGAGATATGTAGCCCCATACATTTGTAAAATATTATTTTCTAATTGTCATCATAAATATGATTAAAATTCCATTTTTTTCTGTTGCTCTGTTTGAATGTTGCTTATATATAAAAAGCTATTCTGACAGCTTCCAGATGTTAATGGTGACCAACTAAAAACTAGCCATGTTGGTGGGTTCTAACACATAACCTGAACAGGAGTCTGAGAGCAATGAGATCTCAGAATTTTGATACCCAAAATCATCCTAGAAGTGGCCCACCTTTTTATTATTGTTTACAGAGATTTGATTTGGTTTAGCTGCTTTGCAACATAACAAACACAGGACCAGCTTCCCTGTTACTTTACGCTTCTTCCTTATTTTACACTGCATGGGTTTCAATTCCCAGCTTATCCTGCAAGATTTAAATGGTGAGAACAGGTCCTTTTCAGTGAAGGTAGAGGGATGTGGCCTCAAAGAGAACAGACTACACCTTGTACCTGACACACAGCCACAGGAGGAGGCACCAGCAGATGGGGCCTCACGACAGGTCCTGTGTCACCTCCTGGGGTTTCCCGAGAACCGCGCACTGGCCCAGCCCGGCTTCCTCTGCACACTGCTCACAGCACTCAGCGTCCCTGAAAGCCAGGAGCAGATCATTTCAGTTTCCATCATCAGCCATTTCCTAAGTATCAATTCACCTAATTTAAAAAATACTTTTATTTTTTTACAAAACATTAATCACAGGAAAAGCTTACAAACAGCAAAGCTCTTTTACAAGAAATCCTTGTGAGAATATGACTAACGCACCTGTACTTTTTAAATATAATAAAACATTGAGTCAAGGCCAACTCCTACTCTTAACTCTGATTTTTCTCTTTTGTTGTTTTGTCCTTACAACTTTTCAATCATTTTCTGTATGGAAAAAACCATCAACTTAGTTTCTGAACACAAGTCCTTTCACTTCTTCTTAGAATTCAGGATTCTCACAAGTGCTGCAGTGCAAGTGGCCCACACAATCCTTTCATCTACAGTAGCAAAGGAAATGCTTTTCACTTTCAGGGCACTGCATAGTAGGTTTGGAGTTTTCCCAAATACAATGATCTTAAACTTGCTGTTCATTGGTTCAGTTTTTTCCTCATCTCTGCTTGTACTGATTTTGCAGAGAATGTTTAGGTACACTTATATTTTAAATGAATACTTGGATCTTTGTGTTCAAATTCTACATGTGGAAAACAGGAAAACTATTACTAATTATGCAATTAACACTGATAGGCAGGAGTTGAGTATAATTATAGAACATAAAGAATAAGAAATCCATACACAGCACAAACTTCAGATCATATTAGCATTGGAGTTGTCAGAGAAAACACAATACCTTTTTTAACATGGGCTAAGCTACATGGCTACAGGATTGGTTGACATTCCTCCTATCAGCTGTTTGGCAATCACCCATATTATTATTTCTTTTTACTTACATAATTGCCAGTTTAAATACTAAATTAGGTGGCTTAAATTATTTTAAGTTTCCCACAAATAAAATAATAAACCTTGGGGATAAAACAAGTGACAAAATGAACACATGTACATCTGTAGAGTTATTAACAATGCTTCTGCAAATATTTCTGCTCAATATTTGTGCTTCCTGTTTAACATCAGAAATTTCTCTCCCACAGATCTTAGTTTCACTCTCTT
Organism: Erithacus rubecula; assembly: GCF_903797595.1. NCBI lineage: Eukaryota > Metazoa > Chordata > Aves > Passeriformes > Muscicapidae > Erithacus > Erithacus rubecula. Next base: position 64,239,199 of record NC_136687.1, read on the forward strand.
TTTTCCTTGGGCATTTAAGAGGAATTTTTTGACATTTTTGTTTAGCCACACACAGCTAAGTGTTCTGGAGGCCATAATGATACTGCTGTATGGGATATATCATAAAGTACACAGTATCTCAGAAAACATTCCCCCAGTTTTTCTGAATGTGGAATCTAAACATACAGATTTTCATAGATACCAGAAAAGAACCACTTGTACAATTTTACATGAACAAGTGTAAAAACTTGCAAAACTTGTACAATTTTACATGGATATAGAAAACAGCATTAGGGGAAAATTATTTAACCACATGGCAATGCAGGAATTAATCAGAATAAAGTAATAAAATTACTTTTGGAATGGAGAGATGCTCTGGAGATGAGTGGGTTTTTTCAGAACTACATGTCATCATTCCTACTATTATTAAGCCAAAGTGCATTTTTTACCAATTCCACTAGGGGAGAAAAAAATGAGCCCAAATCAGGAGACAGACATATAAGGTAAATGTTCCAAAGCTGTACATCAAAATGAAGAAATTCATCAATGCAAATCAGTTCTTGGTTTCTGTGAGATCAGGATTAACACTGGATTATTCAGAAGGAGGCACCAAGTTCCTGCAAAATGCAGCAGTGAAATTTCACTCTCATTTACTCATGAAGATTAAAGCAGAGTCAGCAACTTCCTCAGGCACGGGGGAGGCAGTGTCATAGCCAGAATGACAACATGGGAGTCTCTGAACCACAGCCCTGCTGAAGGTCACACTTTACCACTCTAGGTAATCCTACAAAAACCCATCAGGGCTGGGCAGAAAGGAAGAAATTAATATACAGTTATCTAGGAGAACAGGAAGAATTAAGACTCTATAACCCAGCTAAAAAAACAGGAGAGGGAAAACCCTGAACAAGCAAGGATCCACTACATAGCATGGGGGAAACCCCTGCATTCTACCTAAGAGACATTTGTTAATAATGAAAATATAACCCAAACCACAAGAGTTATTCTGTATCTTAATTTTTTTGTTTGTTTGTTAAAAAGATAGGAAACGGGGTCAGAATTCCTACTGTTTGTCATGATGTAAAAGAAATCCGTTTTAATCACCCAAGCTTTGCACATTAAGATTGTGATATATTGGGACATCAGATTTGGAAGATAACATTTGCAAAAATAAATATTTGAAATGAAGCAAAATTTTAGATAGATGTTTAAGTCAAGGAACATAGAATCACAGAATGTTTTGGGTTGGAAAGCACCTTAAAGAGATCATCTAGTTTCAACCCCCTTGCCACAGGCAGGGACACCTTCCACCAGATCAGGATGCTCAAAGGATAATAAATGTGCAAAAAAACCAAAAACCCCCCAAAACTTTCCTTGTACTAGAGCTACCTTCATTACACACCACCCATATGCATATCCACCTCCTAAAGAGCCTCTTGAAATGTCAGTCATTGAACAGTGTGAGATAAACCATGATCTCTACTTTCACAGACAAATACACCAAATTTTAAGTGCTGAAAGATTCAAGCTGAGAAAATCCAGCTGAAATCTCATCCAAATTTCTACTATGTGTGATTTGCACACTTCCTCTACCCTACCTTTATCAGCTAGAATTTCTCAACATAACTGGGCTCTTCCATGAATCTGGCAACATAGCCCAAGGCTAGGTTTAAACAGGGGAAAGTCAGGGAACTCTTCCCAAATTTTTAAGCCTAGATCAGTGTTTTCTAAAGTGACATTTCTGGTTTGGGAATAAATGCAAACAAACAATCTACCATAAACTTTTGTACTGATGCACAACATGCCTCAGGAAAATCTGTACATCTCTTACTACTCAGTTTTCCACAGCAGCTGAGTCCTTCCCCACATAAATCCAAATCAAAATTGTTCCAACGTGACTTTTTATGGCTTCTAGTCACTTCTGATATTTTTGGCATAAAGCACAGTAACAATTTTGCTATTACACCATCAGAAAATGGAAGAGGTGTAGTAGGACTCAATAAATCTCAGTGTTTCATTTCACACCTCCTAAATAAATAGGAAATGGATTCTGGGATTTAAAAAGTCAAAGGATTCTCTTAGTCATGCTTAGGCACTGGCATCATAAAAAGTGACATCTTCCCAAAAACTCCTTCCTTCTATCCATTAGATATGCTTCTTACCTTTACTTCTTTGTTTTAGGAAACAGCTGGTCAGTGTACATGTTCTAATTTTCTTAAGTTCTTAGTGGTTTTAAGAGATTTTAATGTCTAACATTATCAGTTGATATCATCTTCCCATTACAAAGGGCATAATGACTTGCCTCTGCCATCAGGGAAAGCAATTTTCAGCCATAAAGTGTTTTGCCAACTAAAAATTGCAAAACAAAAAATATCAAAATGGGAAAAAAGATATGTATCATTCTATTAATAAGCTTCAATTTTCAGATGTTCACGTTAACAATGGCTAATTCTTATACTCCATAACCAACCACTCAATCTTGACAGGATCAGGAAGAACCATCAACATTAAATCTCTTTAAAAATCAAGATTCAAAATCTTCATATTAAAACTTAATATCAAAATTTGAAAAAAAAAAATATATTACATCAAAACAATCAGAAAATCCTTTGAATAGGAGATGCTTCACAGCAGTCATGTTTCATTTCTTTCTGGAAATATTAAGAGCTTTATCTGGGGCACTCAAAAGCTGATCAAAGCCTCACATTTTGCATAGAAATCTAATTACCAGAAAAGGCTTCTGGAAAGCAGGGATTAGAAACCAGTGAAAAAAGCCTGGCACTTTATTTAAATATCTGGCTCAAATCTTTACACTTTAATTTAGAATCAAATGGCTTGAGTCAGATTGGACATTAAAGGCCAAAAAAAGAATGTTTTGCAATAGGAAGTAATTATATAAATTTAGCATAAATATAAAAGCAATTTTCTAGAATCAAATTAATAACAAAATTTCATGTTCACTTCTCTTTCTGTAGCCTAAATCTAAAAAAATATACTGAAAAGTCCTTTTATCATCTATGTGGTAATGCATAGTTGCAGTTTCATGCATTGAGTATGAGCGTAAGGTGTAGGAAATCCTCCATTTCCCTACAGGAATTCCCTAAATATCCAAGGTATTTATTTGTATTTGAGGAGACTGAGGGGTCATTGGGGTCCTCAGCATCCTCACAGGAGCAGTGGAGGGGCAGGTGCTGATCCCTTCACTCCCATAACCAGGGACAGGACTTGAGGAAATGACATGAAGTGAACCAGGGAGGGTTAGGTTGGATATCAGGAGAAGTTTCTTCCCCCAGAGAGTGCTTGGGCACTGAACAGGCTCCCCAGGGAAGTGGTGACAGCACCAAGCCTCACAGAGCTCAAGAAGTGTTTGGACAGTGCTCTCAGGCACATGGCTTGATTCCTGGGAAATGTACTATGCAGGGCCAGGAGTTAAAATTGATCCTAATGGATCCCTTGCAACTGAGGGTATTCCATGATTCTGTAATATTCATGGGCTACACCCTGCATCAGATGGATACGTTCCACTTTTCCCTTGTCCATAGTTGGAAGGTGCATTTATGTTACCTGTTTTCATATGGGGCTTTTTTTTTTGTTCCATCCTATCCTCCTTTCCCATCTTTGGCTCTCTCCTTCCAGAAAGCAACACCTTAGCATGTGGATGCAAATGCCACTCCATGGCCAGCAGCATAATCAGGTGATTACATTAGAATAAACCACAGTAATTTTCATACTTGCTTCCACAACTGGTTTTTTCTGTGGTTAAAAAGGGAACTTCTCACTGATCACACATTTGCTGGCCCCCAATCCATCTCCTGGAGCCAGCCCTTCTCATGTGCTGTACTTCCGATATGCCAAATCCAAAAGCTGCTTTTCTTACAAACTTTTGAATCAAATAGGCAAAAAATGACACATTCAGGGACTTGTTGGCTCCTGTTCACTGATATTTGTATTTGTATTTCTTTGTATTGCTAAAACTTTTAAAACGGGATCTGGACAGCACGGGAGGACTAAAAGCTTACTCTCTCATGCATTTCATTATGGAATATATGACTGAAGTTGCTGTGATGCACTTGCCACCAATAAATCACTGTCAATCTTTCCTTCAGCGAGATATGGAAAATTAAAAGTACAGTAATTTGAATAACGGTGGGAAGACCAATACCCCAAATTTCTCCATCGCTTTTGCTTCCATTGCCAAATTTGTCACGAAGAAAGTCCAGAGACCAAGTGAGAACCCAGCACTAGAATTTCAACCTTGCTTTCCACAGTAGGTTCTACTGACCTTCACACCTGCCTATTGAAGCAGCAAATCATCCAACACACATTGTAATTGTGTAATTTAAACTCTTACTCTGTGGTTTAATAGACTTCACCTATTCTATTAAGATTGCAGAAACCAATGAGGAGTATAAACTCTAATCAGATCACTGTGGTCCCTTATGAAACCTCTAACTACATGATCAAAGTTTCTATTTCCTGCACTTTTTAATACTAGTGAGCAAAAGTAAATGGTAATAGATATGATAAAACCAAATGGTTTTATGGTATTTGGATACTTTAGCCCACTCTTCTCAAGAGTATATTCCATTGCTTCAGAAGTGCAAGTGTGAAAACCAGTCATATTCTTTCTGCTACTGTGCTGTTCAGTCTTGCCTTGATGTAAACTGCCTCCAGAGCAGCAGAAATAAAGTAAAAGCATCTTTCCCAAACTCCAGGAAACCTTGATGTGCAAAACCTCACACCTTAATCCTGCTGAACCCAAGTCTTCTAGGAATTATTATTACCCATAATTGCTCAGTGGTGTGCTCAATGTAATACAACAGCAGATTCTGTTCTGCATTTATAGTGAATGGACAGGATTTGGATTTCACTGCTTACTGGGCATTATTATAAATGTGAATAACAATAATGGTTCATGCATTTAGACAGAAAAAGTGCTCCAGGTCTGAAGTGTTTCACACCTCTTACAATTCTGCTACACAAGAAATCTCTACTGGTGTGGAACATAATACCCTATTTCCTAACTGACTGGGTACAGCAGAAACTTACCCTCCCCATTCCAACACAACCTTGGAAAAACTTGCTTCTACCAAGATCCATGGATTTTCCAGAGCCTTCCATGATGCTCTTTAGGCACCAAAGGGAAGAAGCACACTGTGATGTCTGATTTCTCCACTGAGGCTGAGAGCTGGGCAGGAGCTGACACGGGCTCCACCCCAATCGTCCAGATCAGAGGCGAGGCAGAACACCCGATGATCTCCTGTGCAGCCCACGCCAGAGCGTTTCCCTTCTGAGAAAAGCCCGGGGCGGGAGGGAGCGTGACGCACGCGCGGGGCTACGGGGTCGTGACGTGCCTGGGGCAGAAGGCAGCTGCTCCAGGGGCAGGCACTCCTAAAATCACCACAGATTGCAATTATGAAATATGCTCTCACCATGCTGCATACATTTCATTATGTCTCACATATACTACTGACACCTTGGGCAGGGGATAAATTTAGATCTGAGCACTGTACTGATGTTCTTGTGCCAAATCAAGTGAACATAATCTTCCTATACATGAAATACTTGAGTGTTTTTGAACAAACTAGAGATACTGAACAGACAAACTCCTTAAAAACTGTCATTTTTAGTAGTAACAAATCATTACAGACACATAAGAAATTCAGCTTGTCTACTACAGCATTTGCATTAGGACCAAAGATGGCTCTTCTCCATCTATGTTAATAAAATTATTTTCAAAATGAGTAAAAGGGAAAAAACCAGGAACACACCTTACCTCTGAATCCCACTGACACAGAGGATTTTCCCATCCTAAAAGGTATTTTTTTCTCCAGCTTTATGTTCAAATTCATGTCATACCAGGTCACTAGTATGGAAATTTGCCCTTGTAAGCACAAACATTTGCATTTGTATTCATTGTTCCTGTGGGGTATCCCTTAAAACTCTCACTCAAAAATAAAGCAAATGACAACTTCTAATTATTTTTGGTGAAGAAGGGGAAGGGATGCAGTCCCCTCATTTCCAAACAGCAGAGCTTCACAAGGCTCAAGCAAGGGCAACAAACACAACTAATTTTCTGTTGTTTTGTTCAGCAAACAAGTAAGACAGTAAGGAAAGGCTAGAAGAGAGGCAATTCTTGTGGACAAAGTCCCACCTAATTCTGAGTGTCACAGCATAGGTGGGTGCTACCTCTTTCAGTACAAGGACTAAAAGGTAAAAGCATCAAATAAACCTAGCAGGACTCAGGATCAGAACATGCAGAGCCACAGTAGGCTGATGTGTGGAACCTGACAAACATCTGTGCTGTGGGTCCTAAGAGTGATTTAAGCAAGCACAGGAATATCATACTGGCCTTGGGCACAGTGGGAGAAAGAAATCAGTGTGGGCAAGCTCCTGTTGTTCCTCAGTAAACTCCACACAACCAGTCTGAAGCAAGCAGGAAAAATGAGTGAATGGAAAATGGAATCAAGGGAACTCAGAGAATGGGAACATCATTACAGTGCACAACTGGGAGCCAGCAAGCACTGAGGGGGTACCTCAACACCTTTTGTCCCTATCTAGTGACAAATCTAGGCCATCTGCTTAGCATGTGCACTATCACAGCACTCAGCAAGACAAGACAGGGTTCTTTGTCTGTGGGCTCTTAGCATCCTGTATGGTCATAACCTGACACTGGCCTTTTGACCCAGTAGAGCAATTACAATTTGCATTTCATCATACACTTCTTAAAATCCAGACCCTGAGAACTGTTTGGCAACAACCTGGCTTGTCAGTGTATGTACCAACCTCTTTTCCACTGAAAAACAATAACACTGAAAACCAGAAATCTTTTGCTTTTGGACTTCCTCCACTTCTCATTCCAAAATGAAAACAAGCATTGCTCTAATTTGAGCTCCCCAGAGTAACTGACAGATCTGTTCCCTTTGGCCACAACAAAGCACTTTTTCCTATTAAGTTCTGATTAGATTTCCTCTTTTTAGGACACCTCTATTTTGCTTTCCCTCACGGATTTGTGCCTCATCATCAGTGCACTTGTATTGGTCTCTACAGTGAGTGTGAACCAAAACTAGCAGAGGTTAACACTTGTATTACTTTGTGGGTATACCAAGAACACTTTTAGCAGGTTTTGTGCCCATTGTACTACAAGGAAATTGGTAACTAAAGTTTTGGCAACACTTCACTGTGGAGACAGCCTTAAAAAGTGAATTTGGATGTAAAAGGAAAACCTGAGTGAACAGGACTAATCATCCTTGTAAATATATGTTGGGCTGCCTGAAGATAGTTTATTTGCTTGAGCAACTTCTTTTTGTCTAGGAATAATCTATGCCCTTGGTAAACACAGCACATCATCTTAATGTGCATTACATCCAGCCCTAATCCTCACCTTTTACTGATCAACCTGCCCAATTCTGCATAACTCTCACAGTAACTCATCTTCTCATTCACACTTGCAATCACACCAAATTCTACCAAAAAATAAAAACACTGACTCTAAAGTTCATAACCTTTGTAAAATTACTTCCTGAAAAGTAGACTATAGTGACAGGAAACACCAGGGCTAAATTAAACTATACCTTAACTAAATCCACAGCTATTAAACAATCACAGCCAAGATTTCTAGAAAGATGAAACTCATGTGTCACACACCTCCTAAGGAGAGATTAAAATTACTTTCCCCAATGACAGGCTCATTTATAACTAGAACATTTTTTTATTTTTAAAGTAGTCCCTCTTAATGTTGGTCCTTTCAATGGAAAATTACATCAAACATTGGTTTCGTGAAGAGATTCCCAATTGTCAACTATTTCCAGGTCATTTTAGTCAAGCCTCCAAAACCAAAAGTCTCTCTTATAAAAATTCCCCACTGACATCCTTGCAGGAAAAATTCACTCTAACAATTACTCATTCTGGGCTTGGGGTTTTTTGGCACTTTCTCTTGATCAGCGACAATATTCAACTAGCTAAATCAATTATTCACTCCTACATTTAAATACATTAGGGATACACTTAATTTATCTGCAAACTATTCTACTTGTAGCATCTATCAAAAAGACAGAGCAAAGGCTGAAGAAAAAGTGGTAAATGTGTCCCTTTTATGCCTTAAAATCAAATGGAAAACCACTGTCACTCAATCCTTTATTCAAATCTTCACCATGCTTCCACAAGTCTCCCAACTGAGCAGAATAGAATATTAAAGGTTTATTTTCTACAGACTATTGCTTAAAACTATGAGATCTGCAAGCAGAAGTCTGAAACATAGCTAGAAAGTGTTAAATTTACAGACCATGATGAAAAATTGGTTATCACTTTCATCAGGTATATGAATTCTGCTCTGGTTCCTGTGACTCTACTGACAGCAACCCCATACTATAATAGGAGTCTGAACAAAATCTGCACATGAACTAAAGCACCAATCAAGATGTTCACTTCAGCTGAATACTCCTTTGTTCTGGTGATGGAGAAAGGAGGCAAGCACCTTGATCAACAAGATGCCAAATGCTTTAACAAAACCACAACCTGTCCCCAAAATTCACCAGTCAGCAGGTTTGCAAGGCAGAAAACAAAAAAAAAGAAAAAACAAAACAAAAAGAGAAAGATGCAAGTTTTCAGATTAGAAAGACAAGTAAATCTAAACTGAGAAGTCAGATCCTATGCAAAAACTTTTCCAGACTTTGAAGTTGTACAGATTAGAGGTTTAGTCAGCGTGTGTCATTTACTTTTAGTCACTTTCTAAAAGAGAAAATCAGCCCTTATTCCTTAAATTAGGTACAAGTACCAAAAGTATAAATAATCCACTAAAACAAGAATCTTCTCCCTTTCCAAATCCCTGATCCACAAATACCACTTCCCTTTAAAATAATTAATCTTCCTTGAAAATATAGTCAAGGCTTTTGAAGTGTTTCTTAAAACTTTTCAGGCAAAGTGCATTTTCTTATATCATTGTTTTAGCACAACAATATTAAATTTGGAGATAAAATGAGATACAAATCAACTAACCTTTCATAACAGTGCATTAAAACCAAATAAGGTCACTAGTACCTGCCCCCCACACTTTTTAAAGGCAGGGTTTTTCCAGTTCAGCATTTGTAGCACTACTTTATCCTCTGTGCTTCCAGAGCAATTTAAAATAACTTCACTTCCCATTAAAATGCAATCAGCTCTGGTGAAGTCAAGCTGGGAGGATGAAATAAATGAATAAAACCCCAAGTAATTGTTTGCCCAGTAATAAATATGAGCACAGACTGAGCATGATAACTGAAATCTGACCAGCACAGCAAGTTGTGTGTTAACATCAACTGAGGGTTTGCTGTTTCTCAGCTCATCAATACATTCCAACCCATCTCTTCCTCACCTGCATGCAATAAAAATGGTCAAAACAAGATCTGTTGTTTTCTCCTGTTAGACCACAAATCCTGCAGCACATTATTAAGCAAAAACAAATCACTCAAACTTCTGTGCACAATTTATTAAAAGCTGCATATTCCACCCTCCTGCCTGAATGTGCAAGCCTCTTTTGGTCTTTGAAAAGAATGAAGAGATAAAGAGCTGATTCCAATTACATCTAGACTACAACCAGAGTTACAATTTTGTGCACAATTTTGTATAGATCTGGCTGCAAACTTGCTGAAAAGTTCTGATAGAATGCTCAGGCTTCTTTTCTAAGTTCTACAAGATCTGAAAAAGAAAACAGTAGGAAGCTGGAGAAAAGCTGACAGTCCAGTGCTCAGCAGTTCATCTCAACAGAAACTAGTTATTATCAAGAATAAATAGAGGACAGAAATATATAAGGTGCCAGAAAAAGTTTCAAAGTGCACAAATGTTACAATATTGCAAGCTCCAATAGCTACTAGGATTTGTTTATGACCCTAGACATGAAATGTTTGTACTTATTTCAAAACCAGGAAATTAAGATGTTCTGCAGAGCTGGGATTGCACTGCTAATTAGCACTGAGTTAATGATTAAGGGACAGACACACACTAATAAAAAGAATGATAGTAATGGCTATGTTTAATCCAAGCCAAAATGTATTCTAAGCAACTTTCAGTAGATCTACATCCCCTCTGACTGCAGGATCAGTAGATGTAATGTGGGTTTCCAAAATGCAATCTCGAGTGAAATAGTTACCCACATAGCCCTGCACATCCTAAATGCTACAAAATTTCAAATGACAGCAGCGTGCAAACCACAATTTATTCCACACAGCTTCAGCAGCTGACTTCACTGAGCACAACTGTGTTTCACATAACGCCAGAACCTGTTGGGCAGCAGGGGGAGTATTTTGCTCAGAACTACACTTGAAGAAAACCATGAATTTTAAACACTTCATATCCCAAAGAAATAAGCCAATAGACACATGAAGCAGAAAAGAAAAACAAACAATTTTGAAAAATTATCTATGCCAGACTTCAGTGTCAAATGACTGCCTACAGTCAACTTCAGTGGTGTGATACCCATCACGAGATGCAGTGGGTTAGGTATCATCAATAAAATCTGTAAACACTTTACAGTGGTGCATTTTCATTCTAAGCTGCAGAAAAGTGAAAGTTGCACACAACAAAAAAAGAGTAGCATTAAGATAAACAGCAATAGAAGGAATAGTTTATCATCTCCAAACAAGGAATTCTGCTGGATTTTTCTCATAAACGTTTTGCTATAAAGACCGAGTTGGGCACCAAAGCTTACACTGCCTTTACAAAAGACAACAGGTAAGAAAAAAAACCTTCAGACAGGAAGCCAACTTTCTTCCTGTTGTTTAATCAACAATTACAACCCTAAGATTAGAAGGCTTCTTTCTTCTTCACTAAAGTAATGATTAAATGATACACCTTTAGGACAACATTTTGTATGGCAGGAGTATATTCTGTGGCCTGCTCTATGGGGGAGTAGGACAGCACAGGGAAAAAGTGTTTCATGCAGGAAGCACAAAGAGAGGCTGCCAAAAGTGAGTGTGGGCTTCTCTTACAGCAGTGAATGTAGGTAAAATCCCTCCTGCTTGATAAAAATTCCCAAGTGTCATCAGGGGAGGAAAAACAAAAGTAATGATTCTTGCCATACAGGTAGAACATATGAAAAAATGTGTAATAAAACCTCTTCTTCGTGACGCCCCCATCATTTTCCCCCCCAGAAAGAAGAGTATAAATACACTAAACAGCTTAATGACACTTATCAGCTCTCACCATCCATCCCAACTCTAATCTTGGCATCCAGATAACACTGACACGATGTGCAAAGTCCTCGTCTTTGGCTGTATTGCAGCAGTAATTCTCATGACTGCAGCATATGGAGCACCTCTTCAGGAGACTAAACTATCACCCGATGAAAAACAGAAACTTCTTGAAGCTTCAATAAATGATTTAGCACTCCTGAAACACATTGACAATGTAAGTGGTGACTTTCTTCTATCTGAAGATTGATTTGTAATTTGCTTTTTTCTATGTATTTTTTTCTGAAAAATTAACTCTTGCCCCCTTCTTTACAGAATTTTCTTGACTTTTACACACCGAATGACAAAGAGGTGAGTTTGAATTTTCTGTTCAGTTTTCATTCAATTTAGGGAGTGTAATTTCTTAAAGAAACTCCTGCTTTTGCTTTTTATTCTCAAGCATGAAAAGGCTGATATGCAATATTATCTCATTGCCTTTGTGCAATAAGTAACACAAAATGAACAACTCATATTCATTCTGCTTAAAACATGCTTGAATTAAGAGGGAAAAAGGGGTTAATGAACAATTTTAAGATGGTATAAGACTTGCAGGAGGCAATACTGTTGTGTTAACTCTAACACAGGAACAATTCTGAGAATGAAACCAGACTTAGAAATAGATTAAAGCAGTATCCACATGAAATCACCCACATTTTATCTCAACTAGAGACAGAGCCACTAGTTGGTTCTGCTTAAGATGTTGTAAATTTTTGGCATCCCATCAATGATGAAACTCAATTATGCTCTACTTAATGCTCTTCATGAATAGAACTTAAGCAAGCCCTTCTGAATACATAGACAGTAAATCATGTTGTATGGCACTGAGTCAATACCTGAGACTTATTCCCACAAGAATACCATCATTGTGGCCACCCCTCTCTGAAACACAGCACATCAGCGTGCACAGTGTTCCAAATACAGCTCTACTGCAGACAGGCTGCTGATCTGTACTACCTTTCATTCAGCCTCATAAACAAGAGCATGAATTATTTACTACTGGGAAGTAGTTAAAAGCTTTACAGTTATCTACGAGCTGCTTTGAACCTCTGCTAAGTTTCTAATTCAGAAGACTTCTCACTTAACAGCACTTCTGTTTCAGTACAGATTTAAAGTCAGATTCTGCAACCACTTCCTTATCTATGTCCCTTTTCTCAGGTGCTGGCAGCATTAAGACCTGGCTATCTCAGAGCTCCAGAGCTTAAATGCAAATGTTTGGGGCTGATCAGTAACATATTCTCAGGGAGTGCCTGAAATAGCTTGCAAAAGTGGTGCACAAAGTTATTTACCCGCTCTGATGCGGACATGAGATAAAGCAAAGTGCATCAACTGAAGATGTCTCTAGGAGAGGCCACCTGTTTGCTAACCCATGATTTTCAGGTGGCAACCAGGAGTAAGGCTGGTTCAGGAATAAGCATTGCAGCTTTGTGTCTCCCAAAAGATACTGCAACACTGCACAAGTGTCTTGTAAACTCTTGAAAAGCTACAGAATTAAGGCCACATGTAACATCCCCCAACACAAATATACAGCAGAAAACAAACAGCTCAATTCCTAAGAGCAAAGTAAGAACAACAGGGAATTGAGATTTTGAAAACTGGAATAAGGAAAATAAGTCACACGTAACAATTCTGCTGACTGTTTTAGGAGTGCAACCACACAACTCTAGCATGTTTCCTGAAAGAACTGAATGTCTTGAAACACGATGTGGAAGAGAATGACATGCGACATGTTATAAACATCGAAAAGAATCTCGAGTATTTTAAGGTATGCAATCTTTTACAAGTGCTACAGAAAAAAAAAAAAAAAAAGAATAAAAATAAGTGCTTCACCATTAATGAAAAACAGTGCCAGAATCAGCGTGTTCATGCATCAATATCTGTTTCATGAGCGCTACCAACTCATGAAAATACAGGAGTTTGTACAAAAATGCACTAAGATTAACTACATGAAAATATCTATTTGCATGGTAATCTAATATAATAAAATAGATTTGAGTCCTACTGGCTACACAAGCCAACATTTAACAAAATATGACACTTTCTTTGCTGAATCATGCAAAGCATCTTATGCTGATAAAAGCTTGCTTTCAGGAGTGTAACAAATATTTACATAGGAATAGCTTTGAGAACTGTGCCCTATGTTTACAATTGGAGGGCCCAGGGATGAATGTGATACACCCTGATGTACTACTAAAATAAAACCCATGGCCTAGAGATCTTTGTAGCACTTTAGGAGTACTCTTCAGACTACAAATATTTAGGGGTTTTTTTCTGTTAAAGGCAAATCTTTACAGAAGTTGATGTATCATTGTGAAAACGAGCTAGCCAAAAAAAAGTTATAACCAATCAATAAAATTCTCTGTATTGCAGGACCCTGATTTCTCAAACCCAACATGCAAGAAGTGTGAATCCCATGAGAAGAAAAAGTTTGCTGAATTTCACCAAGAAATGACCAGCTTCTTGCAATCTATGCAGAAAGAAATTGTATAAGCTTTTTTTTTTAAACTGCTACATTATTTATTGAAATATTTAATTCTGAATAATTTATATATTTTGCCATGTGGCATACTACTAGCTTGTTGTCCATTTTGGGACCACTAAATGTTCTTAATGTGGGTGGTAAGAGTCTGTTCTAAGATCACACTTGATCCTCTCTGTAAGCCCTAGGGGCTCAATGTATTTTGGAAAACTCCTTCATTGTCACTTGACAACAACCTGAGACAACTATTTATTGAAAAAGCTATTAAAATATATTTGTAGATTATATTTAATAAACACCATGAACACATAAAAATCATGTCTAGAGTCTTCTTTGTTATGATACTGTCCTTTTTAAGGGTGACTTAATACTCCATTTTTAAAAAAAACACAAAAAACCCCAATGAAGCAGTCAGCAGCATGCAAGTGTGCAGGTTCTCCAGATTGAAAGCAAGACACCTGCAGACAACCTTTTTTTAAGCAATATAAAAGGCCAATTTATGCTGCCATATAGCACAAGGTATAGAATACCAAATTATTTCTCCTCAAAAAAGAAAGCTTTTTTCCTGAGCTGTATTACTTAGCTACATAAGCTTCCTTCAGGACACATTTTTCTCAGTGTGAGCAAGACACAGTGTTCTCAAAATTCCTCAGAGAAAGAGAAGCATTATGAAAACAGTAAGACACCTAAAATAACTGTGCAGGTAACTGAGGTCCCAGAACAACAAAACTGACATGAAATTGAGGATTAATGGATAAATCCATGTGAACACACTGCATTGTCAGAAATTTTTCTGTGTAAGCTCAGAGAAGTCACTCCTAAAGCAGATGGGAGTAATAACATCAGTTATGTGACATTGTAATTTTATGCAGAAAAAACAACTAAGAGAATTTATGACACAAAAGCCACAAGTCAATACTTACAAGACAGGCTGTAATTGATGAAAGTGAGCCTACTACAACAGCTATCTGCTATCATTGAGACTTTGATGTGCTTCCCTGGTGGGTGTGGTATGGAATAGTTCACCTTACACTTAAAACCAGACTAACAGTGGAAAAACCAGCAGTTTCCTTACATGCTGCAAAGAGAAAATAGGCGTTAATGACAGCTTTCTGCCAAAACTGGGAAAATACTCACAGCACTGCTGTCTGTTTCTCTACTCATCTTCTCTTCCCACGGTGAAGGAGTGCTCTGTCCCCACCCACAAGGACTCAGGAAAGTAAATACTGTCAGACATCTCAGCCACAAACAGATATGCTCCACCCTCTCCTCAAATCAGATGACAGTAATAGCAAAAATACTTTAATACAGTAGGACACAGCAGACGAGAAAACTTCTGCATAATTCCTTCTACCTTGTCAATCTTTGTAGAAAAATCCTTCTCTTCATATAGATTCCCTCTTATTCCAAGAATTCTTAAATGCAGCATACAGAAAGAAACAGCATCACACACAACACACAGCTTTGCAAGCAAATCTCTTCCAGTATCAGCTCAGACACTTTGCAGTGCTGCCCCAGCTCTCAGCAACCAGAGAGAGGCCAAAGGAGCAGTTTTCACTAAACACAACTCACTTAACAAACAAGGCTTCCTTTATTATTTCTTTAAGAACAAGAGGCCTCAACCTCAGCAGCTGGGAAAAACCTACCCTGGAGTCAGTCTATGCAGCTGGACAGCCCAAGTGAAATATCCAAGACATAAGTCCCTAAACAGTAAGCATTAAGTAAGGCAAGAACAGTCAAATATTTCAGAAAGCAGGAAATGATGGTAAAGAGATACTCACCCACACATTCATAAGGCAAGGCAGAAGCTGGACCTCACTAACCATTTCACAAACACAAGCAGCGTGAAATTACTTTTTTTGGTATTTGGTCTGCACAAACTGCTTTGGAGTTGGGCTTTCCTGAGAGAGCTGCAGGTTTACAGTCATGGAAAGAGGAGGCTTGGCCACTCCTGGCTCTAGTTTTGGAGATCACTTTTGCACAGCAGCCACGACCTGTCACGGATTTTCAAAACATGTTCAGGCTGCCTTGCTACCCATGTAGTACCTCTAGCAAGAAGTTCAAGACACTTTTTCAAAGAAATACTTGGATAAAGACTGATGCAAAGAGCTAGCTGAGGTGTGAGGAAGATGCTTGTGCTACACATGGTTATGTCTGTCAAATGTACATCTTATAGGTAGGTCCACATTCTTAAATAGCACCTGCAGGATCAGCTTCTGTATTTCCCCAAGCTTTAAAAGATGTCTTTAGAGAAACAGATGTAGTTAAAAGCATCTGAAAATGCATAGCATGGTGAACTTTACTAGACATACCTTGCCCTTGTAAGTTGCAAAAAAACCATACAGAACCCCTTAAAGCAGTAATAAAAATTGATTTCCTAAGTTGCCTTCTCCTGCTTGATTGCATAGCTCTAATATCAAATTAAGACAACACATGCTACAACATGCATTTGACATGACAGAGGTGTATGCCTATGTGGCATGTGACATTTATGTGACATGTATCTGACATGTGAATGCATGAAGTCTGAGACATGGCATGACATGATATGGTGCATGACAACATTATACAGTGGGTTAGTCCTGCCTTAAGCAGAGGCAAAACCATCTGTGGGATCATTCTTGCCCAAAACTCAGGGGCACACAGTGGGTAATGTAGAGAGATGGGGAAACATAATTTGTACCTGAAGGGAGGGTTTGATTTCTGGGTGAGAAAAGTCTGTAATATTGACTTGTGTAATACTGTATGTATCATGTGTACATCTAGGATGGGTAGAACCCATAGTGATGGGCCAAATTACCTCAAACAACATCTTGGAGAGAGAGCCACTGACTACAAAATGAGACCTGTGTTCATGTGTAAGAAGGAAGAATAATGTTCTGGTTCCAGCCAGGACAGGGTTAAGTTCCAGCAGCACCCAGGAAAGGGCACAGCCAAGACACAGAGGTCATTCTCTGTCACCTCACATCATTACCAGGTATGAAGGAAAGCAATCTTCTTCCAGGGAGGAGTTCCTTCTGGTTCAGAAATGGTGGAGGGAGCTGTCCATTACTGTCAAGGACTTTTATTGAACTTTTAACACCCCTGCAAAAAGGCAGCATTGTGCTCTAGCCCAGAATACAATGGCCCTTCCCAAGAATTCTTAGAAAACATTACATGGAACAAGTGCCACAATAAACTAAACATGACCACATAACCCCCCAAAATTAAAAGACAGTAACAGAAAACAAGAGTCAAAAAAATTCAACCATTAGCCAAAAAGAGGTCAAGGACTGAGTAGTAACAAGTCAACGAGTTTCAACAACTTGTAAATCAGCATAAGATCATCCCCACAGAAAACTCTACTTATTATCTGGAAGAACAGATTAAGGAAATCACAAATACCAGGAGGAAAAACTTCTTTGAGAATGGTCTAACACTAGGAAGGTGAAACATGACAACAGCACTACACTCACTATTTCTGATGAACAAGTACACTGTGTAACTCCCCACTCTTGCATGATTTCCAGAATCATGGAACATAATCCAAGTGCCCTGTCCTTCTTGAACACACCAGTGTTCACAACACCACACCAACTCCAAACATGGCATTTAACAACACCCTCCCACTGCTACCATGCTCTTATGGAGCAGAACTTATAAAGAAGTAAATTCCCTTGTGACAGGCACCATTTTCCAGGTTACTGTGTATGCAGACAATTTCACCAGGACTTGTCAGTGCAGCAATGAACTCATCTGAGGGTGCAGGAGTCTTAACTCATCCATAAGCATTAACACTGATGTAGTTTGAGGCAAACCACAAAAGCTGCAAAAAACTTGTTTCTGGTGGCTTCTGTACTACATTGCATTATCTTCTTATTTACAGCTTTGACACCTCCATAATGCTTTAAACCCACTACCAGAACCAGTAATTGTCACAAAACAGTTGAGTAACAGCTGCTCATTCCACGTTTTGCATTTGGAAGTACAAAAATTATTTTTTAACTCTTATAGTACAAATTAGAAACTATAAGCCACTTGACAAATTAATTGTAAACAAAACTCTCAGCAAATGATGGAAGCTTACAGATAAAGCATAGATTGCCCACTTCTTTTTTTGTTCTCAAAAGACTCTTACATTAGCATACTTTTTTAAAAACAAATCCAGCTTTTAGTGATTTTTCTTTTTAAAGTGAAGATACGAAAAGGAAGAAATCAAGACGTAGAAATCCTGAAACTATCAGGAAAAATCATTTACTCCATGGGGTGGAGATTTGTAGGAACAGGGGTGAGCGAGCTGAAATGAGGTGGCACTGTGGTTGCCAAGGCAGAAGAGATTTACCTATAAGAAAACATCAATTTTGGGAAAAGACTGAACTGCTACAGGTGGTTAATAACTGCATTCAAACTGACAAAAAGCAGTTCCGTAATTGTTTTCATCCTGTACTATGAACTTAAAGTTGAACATTTTACTACTCAGTATATATGTACTGAAACAGATCATTCAAACCAACTTAACATTCAATCCACCTCCATCAATCACTGAACTGTTCAATGTGTGAAGACTTCACAATCCATGACCCATAACTGTGCTGCTCCAAGTAGCTCTGTAGCAAGCTTTTAGCTTCTTGGTACAACTGTGATTTAATCTAAAAAAAAATAAAAAATAAAAAAACCTTGAACAATCTCAAGCATTATGGTTAGAGAGATCTGTTCTTGCCACCAAGATGTGGTAGAACACACACAGTGGATGTCTGTCCCTGTGCCAGCTCACCTTTGCCTCGTGGTACGTTGGAAAGTGGAGCAGATCAGCCTGTCCCGCTTCCCTGGCGAGCATGCGGAAGCGGCTGAACATGGCGGCCTTGCACAGGCGGCTGGCCAGGCAGCTGCCGCTGCGGAACGGGGAGCTGCGGAAACGGGGATGGACATCAGGAACAAACTCACTGCAGGGACACTGCTCTGATCCTTGCAGGGGATTTCCCTCCCTCCTAACACACTGTGAATGCCATCACGGTAGAGTTCATCTCAATGCAATCTGAATCCTGATTAGTTTTATGCACTGTGAAGGTGAAAACATTTTCCCTGCTACAGGCAATGCACTACAGATACCTCCACTGAGAGAACTGTTTTATTTGCCACCTTGGTATCTCAGTATGAACTTACAAGATGTCTAAAACTTCTCTTAATCACAGGATGCCTTCAGCTAACACAGAATTCCCTTAATAGCTTAAAAAAGCTGAACACTCCAACAAACCAGCACAAATCCATTATTCCCAACAAAATGAAGATAAATGCTGACCTTTCAGTGGTTTTCCCACTTAATCCATCCACAACCTCCAGGGATGCATCTGACAATGTCCAATTCAAACTAAGTGACCACTGGTTCAAATCTGTTTGGATTGGCAGAGCAGCTTTCACCAAGTAAATATGAGATCTGTTGACCAGGTAAGGCACGGGAAGCTTTGAAATAAGTTCATCATCAAGGCGCTGCTTTATGGTTATGTCCAGTCCTTTTGTATCCTTACAACTTCCATTTCCTAGAAAACAGGACAAGATCAGTCACATACAAGTACATCAAATAAAAAAGCTAAAAATGCTCATTACTGCATTCTTAATCTATTATAGTCATTTTTTCACATAAAATCGTAAAGGTCAGTTCCAATATTCAATTCACAAAAAATTATTTCCCACTTTCTTCTCCAGAGGCACCATTATTTTAACTGGATGCTTTCTTTTTTTGAACCACTGTTTTTCACCAGCTCTTTATGGTCCCTGCAGAAGATCACTAAAACCAAACTTCAACCTTTCAGACCAGAAAATATGCTGAGAAGTTTGCCTCACATCCAACAGAATTTCTAACTGCCTACTAAATAAATACACTTTGGTCCACTGCATCTAAAGGAACAATTCTGTAACTCTCAAAGAGCTCATTGTTTAGTTCATGCTTTATAAAATACAATCAAACTGGAATATGAAAACACAAGAACTTGTACAGAACATACCCACAAGAATGTTGCTGATGTACACGGGCTCAATGAAGTGGCTCAGCAAGGCTCCCTGAAGACCAACCACCTCCCACTTGGTCAGCTTGTCACCAGCTGACATGCTGCTCACTCTGACAGTCTTGGGGGGACAGCAAGCAGCCAGGTAAATCCTGCCTTCCAGAGCAACATGCAGACTCAGCTCTTCACTGGCTTCATAAGCAGATATGGACTGGGGACCGAGATGGCTACGGCAGGACAAGAGAACGGGTTCCAGGGAGAAAGCACTCAGATCACAGAAATGACACCAAGTGGTAGCTAATGCTATTTCTCAGAAAAAAATAATCAGTAAATCGAGGCCTTGTATTATCTTCAACGCCTGTAATTCTTAGGAACACCAGACTGTGCTGCTCGGGTGCCTAGAATACTGAAATCAGCATTTAAATAGGAAATAGCCTTTCAACCTAATCTTAGCCACCAGTCTGTACACATTGAAAAGATCAGCTGCAAACAAGCTGCCACTTTTTGTCTACTCACAGTCTAACAGAAGTTACTTGTGAGAAAACAGCTGTAATGTTCTTAAAACCTCCTTTAAAACCTCACTCACGCTGTGATTAAAAATATTTAAATAAGAAGATACAACACATAAGGGAGACAAACCAGTGGTTGTTCTGAAGCTAAACAGTTCTTACCCTTAGTTACAAAGATATAAGACATCAAAGCAGAGCCTTTTTTTCAATCCAAAACTTTTTGTACTCCAATCTTGTATGATGGCATTAAGTCATTACATCCACTCAGAGATTGAATTAATGATTTAATAGCATTTTAATAGTATCTTGGCAAGGAGGTTAACAGGTTATTGTCTGCAATTAACAAAAGCTCGTCCTATAGCCCACGTAGAAGTTTTTAGCACCATCACATTGAGCTATATCTCATTTTTATCACTACTACCCTGTGCATTAACATTCTCAAAAGAAGACAGAAATGAATCTTCCACTATATCTTGAGAAGTGCCATGGTACTTACACCTCTGATTTTAACTCAGCAGTTCCTTTTGGAAGCTGGTTCATGTAGAGAGAGAGAGTTATATTTTGCTTTAAGGTAAGCAGCTTCGAGCCTGGTGCTGTGCAAAATATGGATCTCTCTGCCTTGGCTGGATTTTTGTTATAGAAAAGCAAGAGATGCCGGTACAAATATC
The DNA here is from genome assembly GCF_903797595.1 of Erithacus rubecula. Lineage (NCBI taxonomy): Eukaryota > Metazoa > Chordata > Aves > Passeriformes > Muscicapidae > Erithacus > Erithacus rubecula. The sequence continues at coordinate 64,260,013 of NC_136687.1, forward strand.
TAAAAGAAAAATGCATTACATACTTTATACAATATATAATCTGTTATATATGTTTATGCTATTTTATTTATTATATACATAATAAACATAACTATAATTTGAGTGCAGAAAAGTGAGACAAAATGGCTGCACATGAAGGATTTGCAGAGACATTCCCACCTGAGCAGGGAACGCCTGGCAGTGACAATAGCATGGCTGTCGTGCAAGAGCCTCCCACAGGACTCAAAGCTCCGGCTGTAGTTGCATTCTCCTGTCCCCAGAGCTACCACTTCGTGCTGCCCACCTAAAACCAGAGATGCTGGTGAGTTCACCTGGCCTGGCTGCCACCAAGCTGCTTCAGTGCTCTGTGGGAAGAGGCTTCCCAGTGCCCAAAACCCACACTCAAACCAGACTTGCCCTTTTCAATGATGAAGGCAGCCAGGGAACTGCCACAGCTGTGGTACTCGGGGTGCTGGGTAGTCAGGCAGTTAAACACATCCTCAAGGGTTTGGGAGAGCTTTTCATAGGTATGTTCTCCTCCTAAATGAAACAATCAAGATAAATTTGCTGCTAGGAGAAAAAAACAGACATAAGAAACTTGCCACATTATAATCCTGAACACATGGTATAAGCACAACACACCTCCAGGATTCTGAAGATCCACAGGATTAAAAAAAGCTCAAGAACACAAATATTTGATGCTTTTATCATTCATTATAACAACAGATATAGCCCAAGTCTGATCACTTACTGCACACTAGCTCAGGTAAGGACAGAGAACACTGTTTCTATTCCTATCATGGGGACTGGTGACTGAAATTCAAGCAATTTACTGAAATTGTGTCCTTCTGTAGAACCAAGCCAAGTAATACTAGCTCTTACAGCCTTCAAATACGTTTAAAACAATAGTAACAACACAGATATCACTAAACATATTAAAAGACTGAAATTTTCTAGAAAGAAACTATTTGCTGGGCAAATAGAGGAAAAAACAAGACTATTCCTTACCAGTCCTTGAAACACACGCAGAGTTTCCTGGAGGTCGGAGCTCAGCAGGAGCACAGTGAAAATCTAAGAATTTAACAACATTTTGAAGTGGGATGGTCATTCCTAATTTCTAAACATAAATCTCACATGATTTCCAGTAAGTCAAACTTTACAATTCTCTATGAATTTGCCTTTCTGATTCTGAAGTCCTTGTAAGCTCAGAATGATTTAGACAGCAAAACTCAAAAGAAGATAAAATATTAATATTGTGGTAACTGAACTCTGTTGAAAGCAGTACATCAGTGGGGAACCCTTTCAACCATAAAAATTCAAACCCACTCAAAATGTAGTTCATGAAGCTACTTGGTGAGTAGCAAATCAAGTGCATCACCAACAACTCAATTCCTTCAGTATGCCTGGCATCAATTGAGCAACTCTTAATACACAAGTGACAGAAGTAAGAAACAGTTTCAGAACCAAACTACAGATTTGTCCCAAGTATTCAAGAAACCTGACAGAGGCCAATAATTGCAGCATTTAATAAAATCACAGATATTCTGCATAGGACACTGTTAAACCAAGCATTTCAAGTTCCAATTTAGTCTTGTTACAATATTTACCTGAATCCTCAAAAGACTTTGCCCCTGTATTCTCCAAGTTAAGTAGCTCAGCAAGAGCAAGTTTGGCTGCATTTAATTTAGATGCCTTCTTGTTCTTTCCCAGCCCAGTCTTGTAGCAAACACCATTTATCACAGCACAAAAGGCAAAATAAGGCCTTATGGAATTGCCTTTAAAGGAGAAGAAAAAAGCAGATGCAATCAGTGAAATTATTTTACGGCACTTCACCCATAGCTTTAAAATGGCCTTATACCAATTCCTAGAACAAACACAAGACAAAAAGACAATTTTGGCAAAGTACAGCTGTCATCCCAAACCTCCCCAAAAATTCTGGCAACTTTCCCTTCACAAAGTTCTGTTAAGAGCCATAATTAAACACAATCCATCTGATCTATTTCTGTAGCACCTCATCATGAGAAACAGCTGTGGAGGCAACAAAAGGGCATCCAAACCCCAGCATATCTGGGGGTAGTGCAATCAACAGCAAAAAGGTTCAGCTGTATCAGCACCATCAAATCAACTCAGGTCATCCCAAGGATAGGCACAAGCTACCTAATTTGGTAGCAGAAGTATTTACCTGCCACACTAGTTTCTTTCAATTCAAGCTGCAGGTGGTGCATTTTGGCAAACAGATGCAAGGCAGATACTGAGTTTATTACTCCCTGCTTGTATCTTTCAATTAAATCCAGCTCTTCCTGTGAGGGAAGGCCTGAAAAAGTGGTGGTGTCTGCTCCTTTAAAAAGAAAAGGTCCATGAACAAAATTAAACAGAGAACTGAACACACTTTCTGAAAATCTGCATAAAATAAACGCTCTTCAGACACTTCTTTAAAAAAAACTAAACCAAAATTTACTGCAGAGCATTACTGCTTTGTACTGAACCCTACATTAGCAACGAGAGCAATTCCAAAAGAGGTGTGTACAACCTCTTTTAAATGCATCAAAGCTTTTACCTGTAGTAAATACAGTAATTTCTGAATATAGACAGGTAATACAAAAAATATGACATATATCTCCTCTCCCCTCTCTTGTGAATCAACAGTCAAATAAAAGTTGCTGAAGGCAGGCAGCAAACAGTGGAACCTGTGTTTTTTCCCGACAAAGCTGTGCAGCAGTGGGACTCCTGTAAGACACTATAGAAGTTTCAGCAACCACTGGATAGATAAAACCATCAGCTTCAGGGGTGTGATACACCCAAGCACAACCACCTCCCAAGCCAAGAACTAAAAGAAATCCTCCCTTTTAAGTGTCTTACTCAAAGTGACACAATTCAAAATACCTCAAACTGCAGTTAAAAACCTTCACAATGTTATTTATGAAAATTCATGCAGCAGAACATACTCTCTATTTTGTCAGTCTACAGTACTGTTAAGGCTTAAGTTGGACTTGATAATTAGGTAATGCTGCTGCTACACAGGCCACCCAAAAACAGATGGCTAACAAACTTTCAGCACAAAAAGACTTTAGAAGAGGAGTGACATGTTTAAGGAAATGCTAAGGAAGTCATAAGAAAAAGCAAAGTTACTTTCAATAGCATTAACAGCCAGTCCCAGTGTATAAAGTGCAGACTATACCTGGATTTTCCATCACCCCCGGTTCACTGCACCTCATAGAACGAGGAAGATTCAGCCTTGTAGTCACAGGTTCGGAGAAATCCTTTGAAACTGAATGTCTGAGAACCTCGGGCGGCAAAATCTCGTCGAAGGCGAGCATTGCCGCACCCCCTAAGCGGCCACTGCTGCTCGCCATTTCGGATTAATCTACAGAAACTTAACACTAACGCTGCCAATAGCAAAGACACCCTGCAAAAAAAAAGCCAGCAGTCCTCTTGGTCAAGCTATTTCACGAGAACACCAGGAATTGGGGTAGAACTCAGACGTGGTGTCCCTCCCGGCAGGGTGGCCACTTCTCCCGTTGTTAAAGCACTTTTCCCTCACGCCTAACGCGGCCCTGCCCCTCCAAGGACACAACTCCTCAAGCCGCTCTTGAGGGAGAGAGGCGAACTAAAGCAGCAAAGCTGATCCCTCTCGAGTCTCCAGGCCGAGCCGGCGCTGGAGTTGAAGGGTTTGGTACCTGCACCTTGTGCCCTCGTCCTGCTGTGGCAAATTCCTCAGCGCTCACACGCCGCGGGCAGGCGGAGCACGGCAGAGGCCACTCGAGGGTGGAGAAGCCGGAGAGCTGCCAGCCGCCCTGAGGCGATGGGCTCCGAGAGCCGAGCAGCCCTCACGCCTCGGCGCCGAGCCCTCAGAGGCGGGGGCGGCCCCTCACAGCCCTTCCCGCCTTTCGTGAGGGGCGCGACCGAGGCGCGACGCCGCAGCTGTGCCTGAGGGAGCACCTGCGGGAGCACCTGCGGGAGTGAGGCCGCCGCCCGGTTTTACCCCTGTGCTGCCGGCTCGGCTCCAATAGCGCCTCCCGGGCACCTGCTCGCCTTCCCGGGCCGCTCCCACCGGGCATGGGCGGCACCCGGAGCCGCCACAGCCGTCCCGGACCGGGAGCAGCCGCGTCCCTACTTCTCGGTCGGGGCGGCGCTTCCCGCCTTCTGGCGGCTTCCCGAGCTCCTGGGCTTTACCGCACTTGAATCACACTCTGCAAAGTTACACCTAAAACACTCTCTTCTTCTTCAGCTTCCTCGATTAATAAAAAAAAAAAAAAAAAGTCCTGTACAGTAGTTAAATTTTATTACAAGTGTAATAAACTTCATGATTTTTAGCACTAAGGCAATCACAGTTTCATAAGTTATATATATATATATATATAATTTACACCAGTCTACATTGACAAATCAATTACTGGTCACATCAACAAGGGGTTTTTGTTATGGCAAGTAAAATTTTAAGAAAATTCACAGTTAATCTGCAAGTATTGTAAAGATGCAGGATCATATTGCACATCATAAAATGGACGCTGAGGAGCAGATTTACAGTGTTCCAGCTATTCCTTCACAGAATATACATTGGTCATCATCATCATCATCATGCATTAACTTCAAATACAGAATGGTATCAAGTACCACAGTAAACAGTTACTCACAATGTAAGTTTTAAATAGAGTAGCAAAAAGCTGTTAGGTTTCTCTTTAAACCATATTTAAGTTCTTAAAATATAATAAAACACTTTGATAAAATCAAATGGAGTTAGGGTTGTCACATTGTACTTTTAATATTCTTCTTTGTCTTTTCCTTTCTTTTCCTTCTCATCCTGTAGTGCAGTACCAAGTTTCTTTATAAGGACTGACAAAACTTTGTCCAAAGGATCCATGACACCACGCTGCAGCCACTTAGGGATAGTAGTCCTTGCATGGTGAAAGCCCAGCTTTTGGAGGATGTAGTCAACACCAACAGGATCTATTTTCCTCCCAGTCCAAGATATTAATCTAAAAAAGTAATAAATAGAAGACTCAGTCATAAATATATAAATATAGCTAACAGGCATTTGTATGTACATAAAAATCTATTTTCCCACTGTTACTTGTGACCAACTTAAATCTAACAGGTATGGTTTTGAACTTGATTGAGACAGATAAGCTCAAGATGATCAATGAACATCTCACAGGAAGATGATGTTTAAGGAGGTGAAAAACCTGACTGAAATGAATGAGTTTAAGTTTACTGTATCCTAGTTCAACAATGCCTTCAATCTGCATAAATTCTAACCCAGAAATTACTGCACAGCCAAAGAGACTGCAGCTAAAGGTGCCTCCTACCTGAGGGTGGGTTCCAAATGCCAAGTATTGCACATAAACTCCCTCCAGTCAACTGTAGTGTAGGTAATGCTTTCCTCTGCCTCTTTGTCAGTGGAGCTGTCCTCAAGGACACCAACAGAGTTCTTCTGCCCTGGACGAGCAGCCAAAATGCGAGGAGGAAAAATTGCTGCAAAGTGGACAGAGGAAAAATGCCAGTCAGTCATGAGCAGCTCACTTGGATTCTTTTTGTAAGCTGTTCAAATAAAACAGAAGAACAAGTCTCAACAAGAGAAGAAGCACCTTATGTTTCCAGAATTTCTGCAAAAGACCACATAGTGCTTAAGAATGGACATGCTGCAACTGAACATACTGAGGTAGAAAAGTAAATCATTCTGAAATCAGAAAAAGGCATATCTTAAAAAGACTCCACTGATGAAAGGATTGCAATAACAATAATAAAGCTGCCCTGAAACAGTGTTCATCTGCCTATACCATCTTATAAAGAGAAAGCTAAACACCAGGTGTCAAAATAGGGGCAAGGTTATGATTTAGAGCATATTTACTGTCAAATAATCTGACAACTGCAGATTGGCAGACAAGTGTTACTTCATGAACAACTCACCTTTTTCTTTTTCTTTCAGGTAAGCAGACACTAAGTCATGCAGAAACATGATCAGTTCAGCATCCATAGTCACACAGATGTGGTCAGTGAATTCAGTTACTACACTGCATTCCACCTTTGGTTTAACACTTGTATCTACAGCCAGAAAAAAAATAGTATCAAAACACCTACAAACACATACAGTAAATCTAAAAGTACATAGAATTTGCATGCAAATAATTTGAAAATAATATTTTTCATTGAACCAGCAACTCTTGAGAGGAAGAACCACAGTTTACATTTTAATAAACATAAGGAAACCAGGCCTATGAAAACAGCCAGCATAGCTGAAATGTTCATATTAATTTCTCTTTAAGTTTTTTTCTACAGCGACCAGTCTCTGCACTAGATCTTGACTCTCTCAAAATAATTCCCTCTACATTTTACTACAAAATGTTATCTCTTCTTGCAGATCTGCAGCAATTTTCATATTAAATCCCCTTATCAGCACACTAACTTTGCCTTTTACTCCTAATTTGTGAGAAATAGTTTTTGACTAAGAAAAACCAAATTATGTTTTACCACACCTTGTAATGAAGGCTCTTGGGGCTCTTGAACATGAATAGATTTAAAATCCAGCTGCATCCTTGGCAATGCAAAGATGGTTTCAGTTTCATGGTTGTAACTGGAGCCACCCCTGAAGCCACTTAACAAGCTTGAACTTTTCACTGTCGTGCTGCTCTCTGGGTTGTTGGCATCAACATTCCGAAGCAGGTTCAGCTCTGCAGCAACAATGGGAGAGATTAAATCGTGACAAGGCAAAAAAGTTAAGAAAAATCTCTTGTAAAACTGCCGCTGTATGACTGTTGAGGAGATTTTATCTTTTATTCTGCTCCCAAAAGCGTAGCTAGAAAAGGTCAATCCAATTTGTTGTTCATACACTTGAGATTTAGCAGCTTCTCAACAGCTCTATCTGCAAGCAGATCAACCCCCAGACTGAATGAACCTGATCTAACCTTCATTCCTCGTGGCTGTCACATAATTGAACCACTCCTTCACACTGGCAACTCCATGAGGGGGATTTTCGTGGCGCCGCCGCGTTATCTTTGTGATGGTGGCCATGGGGCTTTCCAGAGCCCCACAGGGCTTGGTGACCATGGTGTTATGGCCCAAATGAAAGTCCAGGGTTTGCACAATGTACGTGGAGTGTTCACTGGTACCTGCATTGAAAGTGTGGGCAGTGTGTGGTGGGAGAGGAAAAAAAAAGTAAAAGCAGTTCAGTGAGGGTAGTGGAATTTTTTCTCATTCTCCTACAGGTATTTAATATGAGTAATTAGTGTGCCAGGAGAATAAAACCTGGTATAAAGCATGAAAACAACAGAGAAGTTAAATCCACAGTAGCTACAGACAATTAAACTTCACAGTATTAAGACAGATATAAACAATAAGATCACCAAAATCCATTATACAGCTAGGAAGGACTACACAAATACAAACACACACACTATTAAAAAAGCCAGGCAATCCACTCGGTAGGCTCATTATCAGGGTCATAGCCAGTACATTTGAAAATGTACTTTGCATTCTTCCACAGATAAATCAAATTGTGGTCAAGATGTGGAAGGAGTAGATTATTTTTAAAGGGAAAATATTTTTTTGGGAAATAGTCTTGATTCAGACAAAGAAAAGAATTTTTTCTTTGTTTTCTTCTTATGTAACAACACATTATTAAAAACTCATTTAAAAACATTTAGAGAAATGAGCAAACAGCTTAAATTACCATCTTCCAAAACTTTCTGGGCTTCTGTCCAAAATGCAATATTGGGTTCTTCCAGGTGAAATAAGGCCCACGATTTTGAGCGGAAATTAGGTCCATGGAAACAAGCCAGGGTCATATGGTTCCCGTGCAGGCTCATGGATCCTCCAAACTGCATCCCATCTTCTGGCAGTGGCATCTGGAACAGGGAGATGTGGCAGCCAGACACCACCTTCAGAACTCCTGGCCAGTGGCGATGGTGAGCTGCATCCAACACTGCAGAGCAAATGGGAACAACAAACTTCAGGCAAGATACAGAAAAAAATTGCTGGCATATTGATATTTTTGATAAAACATGGAACCATGAGTGATATTTTCTTATCTCTTTCGCTGACACTGTCTCCTAGGTAATTTTTGCAATTAAAACATTTTAATTGGGAACCATATTATTTTTTGGTAGCACTTACATTGTTCATGTGAGGTCTTCTCTAAGTTGTTGGCCACTGTCTTGGGAGGGAGGTAAGGAACAGGCCCCCAGGTGGACAGAGCTCTCTTGCTTGTATCAAACTGCTGAGTGAAGAACTCCTGGAGCTTCATTCCTATTTTTATCAGGTCTGGCGTAGTTGACCTTGAAATCATCACTTGGAAGATATCCCATTTCAGGTCCCCATGGACAAATATCTCACTAGATATTAAAAATAGCATGAAAACTAGCAGTTAATATATTTCCTACTGATAATAATAAAAAAACCAACCAAACAAAACCAAACAATGAATCCTTTGCATTCTAGCAGACACATTTCTGGTTCACAGTATTGGACAGAAGACATTTGACATAATCAAACATCATACATTTTAACCACAGGATATACTACTACCTTTTATCAGTCATGCTGGAATCCAGATTATTATACAGATTAATTTTCCATTCATCCTGCAGTTTAAGATCAGCATTACTGAAGATTCCCATTAGGATACTGGATCCCATATAGTCAACACGTGCTTCAGTAGAACCCATAGTAATTTCAATTTTATGATTGGGCTGCTGGTTTGGGTGTTCAGAAATATGAGCTGAAATAGAACCAAAGCAATACAGAAATACAGAATTAGAAATGAAAATCAGTTTTTCCAGTGCTATCACCTTTACTGACTGGAGCATATGCTAACAGCAGGAGGTTTTCCAACTTACCCACCATCTCCAGGGTGTTAACATCTATGGTACCTCCAACAACTCCCCCTCTGGAGTCCAGCTGGGATCTTCCCAAGCCCACAGACATGCTGATTTCCCGATCTCTGCTACTCCCCACAGACAGACGGCCCTGACTTTTCAAACCACTGGTGGTCCACCTAGAACAGAGATGAAAATAGACAACAGCTTTCCAGGCTGTCAAAAGAGAAACTGAATATTAGCTACTGGAAAGCAGCAAATAATGTGGTTTAGGTATGTGTGACTTCAGGATTAAGAAACACTACAATATTCATGAGGTGATTCTCAGTTCAAAACTGAAAAGGGTAGGATTTTAAAGCTAAGAGGTAACAGATTGTTAACAGTTTGTGGAGAAAAAAATTGGTTTTTTTGCCCCCAAAACACCACCACCTGTTAAAACATGCTGGATTGTATTTTATACTTACGTGGTATTGCCCATTACATTGCTCATATTCATTTGAACATTTAATTGTTTTAGGTTCATAGCAAACACAACCAGTGTTTCCCATGGTGTTCCTTGCTGGCTTCCAGCTTTATTTGATTTATTAAATGGAGTTGATGTTTTTGAGAGAGTATCTAAACAGAAAAAAAAAAGCAGACAAAAATTTAAATTATTCCACATTCTAGGAAGAACTGGCAGAATATATCCATTTTGAATATTACAAAAGGACCAACAAGCAGAATATTTATAAATAGTACAAAACCATGAGAGAAGATAAATGAGAACTAGAGGATTTGCAATATGCATTGATTTAGCTGTCACAGAAGTTGACTCACAGATGGGGAAATTTTATGGAAAATAAGCTAACAACTTTCATTCATCCATTTTAGGCATTTTCCCTTCTCTAAGCCCTTGACTCTCCAGTGCCAGGCACTGTGGAAAAGAATACTTTCAAAGCAGTACTGACATACTTCTTTCATACAACTGATGGAAATACTTTTTTAAAAAATTTAAAAGTCATTATCTCTCACCTCTCTGAGGCACTGAGGAGTCAGACACACTCCTGGATCTTGTGACAGCTGGAGACTTGAGGCTGTGAGATGCTGTCCCAGGTGACATACTGCTGCTGGCACTGTGCTCACTGAAAACATTGGGTGACTGTGCCATGTGAGTGAAGGAAGCAGACTGGCAGGGCTGCTCCCATGTCCTACAGTATGCTTTCCTTGAGGATTCAGGAGAAAGGTGCTGGCTCACTCCTTCAATTGAATCTGGTGTGCCAGGGCCTGATGCTACTGGAGAAAAAGCAGCACAGGAAATGCAGAAAAAACTATTTAATCTGTGTCTAACCACATCCTCATATATACTAAGATGTTTTGGGAGAGTGTCCAAAGGTATTTCATTTAACATACTTAAAAGTCTTCTACTGTTTTTGTTTATATATCACAGAACTATGGAATGGTTTGGAAAGGGACCTTAAATACCATCTGGCTCCAACCCTGCCATGGGCAGAGATGCCATTTATTAGACTGGGTTGCTCAGGGCCCCATACAACCTGGCCTTGGAATTTGCTCTTTAAATTACTCAATGACCTAGGTTAGAATTTTTCACTTCTTCCATCTAGGATTTCCTATCAAACATCTCTGAGTGACTGCATATGGAGTAAATCATAATACATTTACATCTATTCAATGATCTAATATGACATGGACAATAAATGCTTATAGAATTTCTGGTGTAACCCTTTGTGTAACAAGTGTTTTTGTGATGAGCAGCAGTCTCCTACCTGGCAGATTTATTGTCTGATCACCCAGGAAAAGCCTTCTGGCAATGCTCCTCCTGTACCAAGCCCTGGGAAAGGCCAGGATCTCGCTGAGGCGGCGCATGTCGTATTTGAAAGAAGCAGATCCTATGTCACAGACAGCTGAAAAACCACATGCACACACTTGTAAATTCCCAGTAATAACAGGTTCTGGTAACCAACTCAAATTCTCCTTTACCTAGCAGCATTGTCTCTGCTGTCATAAAAAAAATAATTTTCCTGAAGTGTTGCCATTTCTCCAAATCCCAACATTAGATACAAATGTATTTCATAAAGACATGATGAAACCCAAGAACACAGATAATGTTGAGTCCTGCTTGTGTTGGATGTGCCTCAGACTCCTCATGGGAGGATTTTAATGGCAGATTAATCACAACCATCCTGCTGTTTGCACAGTAAGTCAGGATCCCATGTGCAGGGGCGGAAAACAAGTAGATAGCTCTTATGAAAAAAAGGAAAACTGCTAAGAGTAAAGTCCATCATTGGAACAGCAGTTCTCTAACTAGCTGTGATTAAAATGAAAGAAGCATTTACCAGATATGTTGATCAGTGTGGTGTCTATCTTGCTGGTAGCTTTGCTTGCAGACTGACTCTCAAAGAAGGAGGAGCCTCCTGAACGCCTGATCCGGGAGAGGCTGACTTTGACAAACTCCAGGTTGATGCTCAAGGAGTCCTTCCGGCCAGTGACTGAAGTTGGCTCCTCATCCACGTTCCCTAGAAGCAGGAAGGAAAGATTTTCACCTTCTGTGATCCTACAAAATCTGCAGTTCAGAAAACCATGTCACACTTGAATAATATTCACAAAACCCTGTTCCATACCCAAGGCTCCTGATCCAGGGGTTAGCACAGTAACAGCTGATTTTTGTTTTCCAGCTCCATAGGGATGGAACACGTAAAGGGAGAAGTCAGACATGCAGGCAGTAAAGCTCAGGCCTGAAGAGCTGCTGCTGGAAGTTGTCAGATCTGACTGGCTGCTGCTGTGCCTTGTTCTGCCCAGAGGGCTGCCGAGCCCAGGTGATGAACCTGGAGTCAATTTTTGGGGCAAAAATCAGATTTTGAAAGCATTTTCAAACATGAAATAATACTTGATGTTAACAGCAGTATTAAACAGACCAAATACACTTCAAATTATGCCCTTTAGCAGCAATATAGCTTAAATATTCTGTGCATAGATTGACACATGTATTACCTGGTGCTCCAGATTTACCAGCTGAACTCTTGGAGCCACTCTGTGGAGTACTGCTACCAATGGACACACTTTCTGATGGGTATGTTGTGCCTAAAGTTTCCAGTTCTCCTCGGTTGGAAGAGAAAACAAGATCTAGAGAAGGCAACTTCAGCATACACTCGACTCTGGATACTGGCAAGCAGCTGAACTTGATTTGAGAGGGCTGACAGGCAGAAAGAAAATAAAGCATTCAGAAGGGACACTTCAGTTTTCATTCTTCAAAAAGTTTTTTAAAAGTTGTTATTCTTTAAAAAAATCAAACTTAGAAGCATGGATTGTTTCAAAGACATTGACTAAAGCAAGTTACTAGCCTGAATGTTGAGTTAAAACCTCACCTGGACTCGTACATAAACCACCACATCTACAGGGAAGGAGGAATATGCTGATGTTGAGGATGACACCAAGGATGTTGTGGACTCTTCTAAGGGATCTTGTATGTCAAACTGTCCCATGTCTTCATCCTGGGAACTAACAGCTTTTAACAAGTACAAGAACTCATTAGAAGGTGGAATTTGAAGGGAAAAACAGCTCAGTACCAAAAAGCACAGAGTGCCAGAATACAAGTATGCAACTGACCTGTGTAATTCCTTTCAATGGGTGTGATGGGAATGGTTTCAAGGGCTTTCTCCAGGAAGTCCAGGAGACAAGGGCTGATCACCATCTCCTCTGGCAGTGACTGGAGTGCAACCCATGCGTAGAGTTTAGCAGTTTTCACTCCACCACTTCCTTTTCCTTTGGCTGCAACATTGAGAAGATACACTTGTCTAAGGTGATACCACTGATCAGTAACTGATAAACATTAGAAGACACTTCATAACTTATCAAGAAGTGCCCTCTAATTTTTTCTATGATCTAAAGAGATCTAGATCAGGTCTGCTAGAAGAAATTAAGGCATTAAGTTTTCACTTTGCAAAAACACCATTAGTCTGTAAGGCTTAACTGCAGTAATTCCATTGCTCCTGTTCTTGACCAAGCACTCTGTTGTCACTGTCAACACCTCACTTTTATATTAAATATTAAAATATTAATATGCAGAGAAAATATTGGTACCAGTTTACTTATTGTCTTTATGCAATATAGATACTAGAATAAATATACATCAATAGAGACAGTTTTAAAATTCTCCAAGAAAAATATAAAAATTAACTACTAAAACAAATTCAAAATCCTTTCATTTGCTAAAAAGAAAAATAAATCACTGACTTTTCACTCTGTGCAAACTATTCTGCCTCACGTCTTTGACTACATTGTCTTATCTTACTTTTACTGTAAAATAAAGACAGTACAAATTGGTCTTCATTCCAGGGGAATAGTTTCCATAGGAAAAGTACTATTATAAAAACAATGTATTATAAACAATAATAAATGTGTTTCAAAAACATTCATTATCATACAAGTGCCATTTCCACACCAAATGCAGAACTTACAGACATTTAACCAGCAAGACTCAATACCTGGACATGATGTGGTAAGAACTGAAAGGCAAAGATTAGGAAGAAGATAGAGAAAAAAAGGGAAGAGAAGTACACAACATCTTGTCATCATAAAGAGGATGACCACCTAAAGGAATGAGAGCTAATAGTTCAACAGCATGGAGAATTGAGGAAGGTATCCCCACTTCACTGTTCTCTCCCAGCATCTCTGATTTTAGAAGGGAAAAACATACAAGCACAAGTCCCAGTTATTCAGTTTGCTTGGTGATAAAGTTCTGGCAAAATTTTGTCTTTGTGTTTAAAGCAATATTTAAATGCCAAAGGAGAGAAGAGTGAACGTCTCAGAAACTGGAGATGCAATCTACATGCCTCTGGATCTGACATGAGGTAAAAAGAGCCTCCTGTTTGAAAACAGCAATCATTGGAGACAAAACAAAGATTATACTAGAACCCATCTTACTCCAAATCATGGCTATTTAAAGTCTTCAATGGGTGAGATATTTACAGATATTTACACTTTGATTTCTAACATTCTTTTGTTAAATGAAAACTGGCAGAAGGCAGTGACAGCCCAACACTGGGATATGGTGACTATGAGAAAAATATTGTAAGATTGGCAAACAATGTCTAAAAATGCAGCTTTATGAACTGCCTTCTTGCTTCTGGGTTCAGGTTTCTGCAACCAAAGTGAAGCCTGGATAAATACAGTGCTCCAGGTAAGGTGCAGCCAAATCTAAAGGCAGTAGATTACAGCAAGGAAAAATATATCCATGAAAGGTTGAGAAAATTTGTCTATAAGTACCTGATGGGATGGGTGGGGGTTGGGGAGGAAGTAAGGTGTTAGTCTTGCTGTGGATAGTGCTAGAGAGAGGAGGAGATGTGGCAGTGTCTTTCATACCATACAGCTTGGACTCTTTGGAAAGGGTGCGTGGCAAAGAGGATCCTCGAGAAGTGTTTGGCGATTCAGTCTTTAGAGTCTTGGAGTTGTAGTGCAACTGGAAAGCAAAGCAAGATCAAGTTACTTGGCATGAAGAACTCAATTTCTGTACAGCCATTTGGTGTCACTCCATCCCTCCAAAATGTATTTCTTATTGTAAGATGTATTGTAGAGAATGTTTAGTTATTCCTGAATTTGACTAAAAGCAACAGGCAGGACCCGAGGTGTAACTGTTATCCCTGAAGACAGCCTGGAATACTGGACATGGACACACACAGTCCCTCCACATTGAAAGGCTAGAAAAGCCAAGTTCTAGCAAGAGAGGAGCATTTGATTTATGGCATTGCCTCAAGTGAATTGCATGAAGTTTTCCTTTGGCAGTGACAGATTTTTCGCTGTTCTTACTCCATTGGGATTTCAAATCACAAATACAAGGACATCTCTGCTGAGAACCTTTCATCCTAGGATATAGAAATAATTAAAAAAACAAGGGAGTCTACAGTTTGACTGTGTTGGAGAGAAAACATTGTCACTGCCTCCCTGCTGAGTCATCCCTTCATTTTACCTTTACATCCACTCCAGGAATATAAAACACTGTTGTTTCCACATCACTGGATTTTGTCTGTAGTGATGATGGCACTTTCTTGCCAGCAAGTAAGTGAGTAGTAGATGCATAATTAGTTTGAAATTTCTTCTTTTTTGAAGGAGATTCTTGATCCAAACTCCTGGAACTCCGATCATAGCTCCTGGAATAAATATACTCATGTTATTCAAGTAATTTCCTGCATCCCACTGGCCCAGAGCAATGGCAACTTATGGTGCTGTTATTAAGCAGTGATAGTAATGAACTAACGCACAAATTTCTTACCTTCTCAAACTAATGTCATCGTGCTCTTGCTGGAGCATCGTGGGATGCAGCACACACTTCCCACAATCAATCTCAACCCTGATATCCAGCTCAAAGTCGATGTTTCTCTCCGTGGTGGTGCCAGTGACACTCCTGTTGGTGGGTGTTGTTGGCCAGCGCTCGGTGAACAGCTGGTGCACAGCAGCAAAGCCCGTGGCTTTCTTGCGAGAGGTGCTCCTGCACAGGCACAGGTGGGGGCAGCTATCAGCAGGACATTTACCTCAGCAGGAGCTACAAAGGCATTCCCAAACTATGTCCACACTCAGTGCATCATCTTATAAAAACCTTTTTGGGAAAGGCCTTATCTGATATTCACCAATACAGTGACCCATCTTGCATTAACACATTACATTTCGTAATATAGGGTAGCACAATAAACTAAGCTTTTCTTAAATTCTTAATCAAACAAGGAACAAATATATATATATACACGAGAAATTTCATATTTGTAAGTATGCACATTATTACATCTAGTTTCTGGAACCACATTCTGTTCTGTACCTCAAAAACCCCATTTTCCAAGTTCTTTTATTCTGTTCCAAGCCCTGAAATTTGTAACAGTTACCTCCTTTTCCAATCAGGATCCTTCCTTCCCACACAGTCACCTTTAGTGAACACAACCTCACCTGCCTTCCACACACACACACTTGAGCGTATTCAGTACTTCACCAGCAGCATATTTAAATTCAATATTTCAAGTACTGAAAGCAGTGAAAGCATACTCAGGTGTCTCTTCAATTTGTCTGCTGTTCCTCAGGACCGTTACTTACGGTGGTTTCCTATAAAAAAAGGTCCTCTCCCTGTCATGGTCATCGTCCTTGTCCGAGTCCTCGCTGCTGGAGGACAAGCTGTCGTCCCGGCGTCCCTCTTCAGGCTGGAAGGGAATGCCGGGTGAGAAGACTACTGGAGTTTTGGGTGAACCAAATACCGAGCATGAGCCTTCACTAGTAGATGAGTAATGGGAGGGACCATCAATAGTTACGGACAAAAGGTCCATTTCTGTCTCCTCTGGAAACTGATTGTGAAAAGACAAAAAGATAGTAAATTTCCACAGATGTGATTTTCAACGAGAATGCAGTAGGTAGATCTGGAAATAAAGAAGCAAGAGTGCTATGAGAAACTCTCATTCTGAGTTCCTCATAACACGGAGAGAGCAGGTAAAGGAATTGCAAGAGGGATTATGAAAAAGAAGGGAATGAAAGCTTGGTGGGGAGACCTTTGCCATTGCCTAGTGATTGAGCTCAGCCTGCTAGACAAAGACTCATCATGCTCTTACCAATTTAGAAGGAAAAGAAAGCATTTCATTTAAATTTCAGAACTATTTTGAAAGAACAGGACAGAAGGCAGCCCAGGTGCCCATGACTTGCAGGAAGCATTAGTGAAGGCACTACACAGAATGTACAGCACTGCTCCTGGGCATCCCAGCCCGAGCACAGAACTAAATGCCCTAAAGGAGCTTCCTGCTTCTCACAGACATCATACCACAAGCAATTTTCCAACACTATATTCTTAAAATGCCTGTGAAAGGCACCTAGAGATGATAAACACCAGCACTTCCTATGCAGTGTCACTATAGAGCTACACAGTTGCTGTCTGCAAATTCAAATAAGAGCTTTGCTGAGCAACTGCCATGATGTCAGGAAAATACATTTTTAAAAAAATATTCAATATTTGATGCCTCTAAGTGATTGACAGTATTTTGCTATGTCAATAAAACCTAAGCTAACTGGGCCTTTACATAACAATAGGTAGGGGAGCTTTTAAATATAAACATATTTAAATCTGCAAAGCCCATTCCCAGGTATCATTTCCACCATTTTCTCAGAAACAGGAATTGATTTCATGGGAGCATGAGGAAGAGTTAGATGGGAGAAAAATTACTGTCTCTTCAGTTTATTTTTTTTGTTTCCTTGTTTCATTTTGCCTTTCTTGATTTGAGTTTTGAGTTTGCATGACTAATTTTTTTTTAAAGAAAACTATTCTATTATTTTCTCAAAATATTGTTTTGAAAGCAGTTTAAAAACTCCTCTTGTTCTCAGGATATTAGGTTTTGGAACACTCCCTACTTGCTATTGTTTGAAAATGTCTCATTCCAGACTAAATAGAAGAATTTTAACAGAAATAAGAGTGTGAGAAGATGTCCTCCCACCTGGTAATTATTTTGTACCAGTGTTGATTGCTGTTACATTGGAACACAATGTAACAGGTGAAGGCACACACTAAAAACATCCTCTAAAGCACATTTCAAGGCTAGATTTGGGTCACTTTACATCAGCCTTACTCACTCTTTAAGCAAAAAGCCAGTAATTCATTTTACAAGAAGTTTTAAGTTTACATAAGGGTGTAGAAGCATTTTGTTGTTCATCAACAATAAATCATGTTCCTCTGCTTAGTTTATGTATTTAAAGATTTTCCATCTTGATATACATTCTGTTTAGCTGAGTGCAAAAGACATGAAATATTGAAAAGCAGCTCCCTATGAGATAAATTAGTTCTCTGGCAAAGAATACTTGTTTCTGCTCACAAATACCTGAAAATACCCTTCCCCTGGACTGCTGGATTGTTGTGCAATCCCCAAAGCTGTTTGATTCAACTTAACAGAAATGAAAAAAAATATAGAAATTAAAACAATAATCTCAGCCATGCAAAATGAACATTTTTAAAACAAGAAAACATAGCAAAAAATTAAAAAAGAAAAAAATAAAACAACCCCAAACCAATTCAACAATTAATTTCAAACACTGAGAAGAATACACCTGTAGAGCAAACTAATACCCATTTCCAAAACTCTAAATATACTCAAACACCAAAAAACCCTAGGTGATTTTTTGCCCACCTCTGACAAAAATTCAAAGAAAATTTCTACTGTGCGAGCCTAAAAAACAAATCAAGCTTTTTTAACATTTTTTTTTTCCCATGAGTGAATTAACTTCTGTGCCAAGAAACCAGAATACATCAGACTTATTTTGTTAGAAGATAATCTTCAAAAAAGATACTTGTAATATGAGGCAAACACAATTCAGGCTTGCCTGGATATAATTATCTCATGAACTGGTGACCAAAAGGCACAGAAAATACAAGTCTATGGCATATAAAGTAATTCTTACAGAATCTTGTATGTTGAAGGTTACTCTTGGCCCAGGGGATGCAGCATCCACACGGATATCTGGGAGATCTTCACTGTCCCCCAGGCGAGAGCTGAAGCAAAACAAAACCAAACCAAAACAGGTTCTTGAATTGTACTACAGGATTTTAGGGTCATGCAAACATTTAGCTACACAAATATAAGGTCATACTTGTCCTTCTTTTAGGGAAGACATATAAAATCATAATTGAAGCATTTGGGTACATAAAAGGAAGGAGGGGGAGAAGGAAAGAGAATGAAGCTGTACATGACTTGGCTAGTCTTCTATCTCTGATAATTTCTCTATGCAAGCTTTTTAATCCTGAGCCAACATGCAGAAATTACCAAAAATTAAACTATTTGTAATCTAACACATGGAACAAATATTTTTACACATAAAAGCACATCCATTTCTTCTTCTCATTACAACAGCCATTTATAAGGCATATGATTGTAAATCAGGTGTAGAAAACAAGATTACATGATGCCATTTTCCTTATGTAAGTTTCTTCAATATGTTTTGAAAACAGGATTCTGTAGAAAACACCAAGTTGCTGTAGAAGTGAAATCTTCTCAGAGATGCCAGTAAAATGAGAAAAAATGCTTTTTAGAACATGCCTGCTTTGCAAAATTACTTCCTCCTATCCAGTTCCACCACCAACAGCTGCTGCCTGTGGTAAAAGGACCCTTCAGGCCAAAGTCCAGCATTTCCCCTGTTCCATGTACTGTTGTGGCTATCACAGGGTCCCAGATTCCCAGAGGCTCACCTTGCTCTGTCCATTCTCTTGAGAGGAGGCCTCCCTGATGCTGAAATGCTCTTAGACCGGCTGTAGCTGGGTTTGTAGCTCAGACCCCACTTGTCCTTCAAGGAAGCAGCCTAAACCAGAAATAACATTGAAATGCAACAACTGAGAAGACAAACTCTGGCAAGCTAAAATGCTACTCTACATGGGAGTGCCAGCAAAGTACAAGGTTTTCTGGGGCATGAAGTGTTATGATATTCCCAAAGTAGGTTAGTCCTGCTCACCCTCATGCTGGATCTACGGAGCTTTTTGCGGACATCCCTGCGGATGTCGTTCACAGCCACCGACTCCAGCTGCTGATAGCGCTGAATTTCTTGATTTATGGTCCCTTCACTTGCACCCAGTTTCCTGGAGATAAAGCATGGTTGAGTTATCTTATAGATATTACTTCCACAATTCCAAAAAAATGTGTTGTAAGAATGCTTTCCCATTTTCTCTTTTGTCCCAATACTTACGACCAGTGCCAAATACAGCCACAGAAGTATGAAAACCAAACATTTAACCTAAAATCCTAATTTCAGATGAAATTTCCCTCTGAATGGTGACAGCAATTTCATTTTAAATACAAACAGCAAAATGTGTATCCCTTTTCATTATTTAACATGTAACTACCAACTCTGTATTCCCATCTGAGACAGATCCATTTATGGTAAGTCTGTCTTTGAGAAAGGGAGGGGGGAAAGCCCAAACAAGCCCAACAAACCATGTCTGCAAATAGCATTAATAAAATACACAGAAGGTCAGATGAAATTAGTCAAATTTAAAATATTTTTTTCTTAAGGGTTTTCTCAATTACAGTATGAAAGTTTTCAAGTTTTATCTTGAAAACATCATGTACAAGATGCAAAAAAAAAGTCAAATTAAATATTCTTCTTCTTCTTCTTCCTAAGGTTATTATAGTTTCAAAGTAATATATTTTGCTAAAGTAATCAGCATGATAATAAATCAAGATGGAGCTGTGATTTTGAATCAATCAGAAAAGGATTATAAATCAGTCATTAAAATGCAGAGTCAGAAAAATACAGACTAATCTGATACTTATGGAACAACCAGAGAGATTTGAGAGAGTACTTGCATATATTGCCTCTGCTTTTGGAATCCTAAAGGACAATCTTATTTTTAAATAAAGGCAACGCTTTGCACTTAACCATAACAGTGCCATGAGATGCATGATAAGAACATGAAGCAAATCCCACTTACTTCAAGTCATCAATGACTTTTGCTTGCTCATTGAGCTCTCTAATATCAACTAAACGCTTAATAAATTTCCTTCCTCTCTGTTCTCCAGTTTGGACACTGGAAGCTCCCTGGCGCCGATGATCAACAATCTCCTGTTTAAAATAAACACTTCATTAATGCCCTCCTCAAAAACTGGACATCAGCACATTATGAACAACAGGCAAAGTGAATTTCACACCTTCAAATTTGGACTAGTGCATGCAAAAGAATCAATTTGTGCGAACAGGCAGCTGATTGGATTTTTTCCAGTGATCCAAAGCCCATCATTCAGTTAGACACACTGTAATTACTACATACATGTCCCCATGAGCAGGATCTGCCTGCTTTCAAATGTGCTCTGCTAGGCTGGAGCAAATCCCGCTTCGCTGAGCCCAAGAGAAATTCTACAGGAACAGAGTATCGGTGGGTCGGGGGGCTCAAACCCAGCAGGTGATTTACAATCCGCTGCCTAAATGTGAGCTTGCGTGCATCTCCACACAAGGAGCCTCCACCTGATTTCTGAACAACAAACAGGAGCATTAGTGGGCTGGGAAAATGTTTCCTCTGTCAGCAGGAAAGAGACATTAAGGAATAGCTGTTAAAATGGTTTTGTAGGAAACCAAAATGCAAGGTCAGCAGCATATGGAGTAGCAGTAGGTTTTTAACAATTTTTTTTCATGTTAGTAACTTACTCTCCTGTGAAGAAAACCTAGAAGAAAGCCACAGCTTTTACAGTTCTGGTATCTGAGGTTAGGTGTTGTGTCCCCTCCATGTTTTCAAATCCAGATCAGTATTTCCACATAATACCAGTAGGAATATGATCTGCAACTTGTTGCCTTTGAAATATGGAGTTAGAAAACACACACACAAACATTTCTGATTTGCAACAAGACTTGTATGAGCTATAAAGACTTGCATGCTGCACTCAAGACCAAGACCTCTCCATTTGGCATAAGACTTTCTCCAATTAGTGGCACTTTAGTGGATTCACTTACTGCATGTATAGTGGGAGACATGGTGTCAACTTCATCCTCATCTGAAAGGTCAGCTATGTTCACAGAGTTGAGATCAGCAATGTCATCAATATCTTCCTCTCCTGTCAACGTTGTGAGGGTGTTGCCCAAAGCATTCAGTCTTTTCCCAATGTTTGGATCCATGTGGACATCAATACCACACATTTTCCACAACACATTCAGTGTCCAGGTTCCAGCACTACTACTTTCTGTGTTAAAAAAAAAAATAAAAAATTCAGTTTAAGCAGTTTTTCCTCTTTTAAAAACCCTCTATAGTGAATTGTGTACTCATTAGTTAAGACAGTGTTTGTCAGTTACAAAGAACTGTCTTGTCTGCCCATTCTGAGAAAAACACATTCCACAACTTAAATGCTTGATGAAAATAATTGACAGTATTTCTTTAACAAGTGATACAACACACTAGGCAGACCTAATGAAAATACATTCCCTTCAGAGCAAGTAAAGAGCATCTCAAGCTTCAGCTCATACAAATGCAGGCAAGTATATTATTCCAAAACAGAATTTCTAACAGTGAGAAACATAAAACAAATCTTTCTTCATGTACAAATGCTGACCTGTTTATTCAAGTTTTGAGCAATGATGCTGGAAGATGTTATATTACATGTATTGTGTGCCTAGTGAATATCCTATCTGCCCAGGATTTTTCTGAGTGCCACTTGCCAGCACCAAAATACTGACCTTGCTCTAAGCATGGCTACACAAGATACTGGTTTTCTTTCTAGATGGAAGTAAGACCAGTACAGAGACTGACAGCTATTTCTGAATGCTCTGGAGATGGTCCAGACTACTTAGACTGGGCAGAAGAGGAATTTGGGAAAAAGAGAAGCCTTTTCTGGGAGAGGAGAGACAGGGGTGGCAGCTCAGGGTACAAAGGCTCAGCAGGAGGAAGATTTAGGAATTCCTAGGACAGGAAGCAGCGGGATGACATTAACTATTTATGGCAATTATTGCTGACACTTCTCCAACCAATTAAATTACATTTTTAAAATTACATATTTTATGAATGCTTTTCTAATGTAGGACTTGATTTATTAAAACAAGCATGTTACCTGCTGCAGCTTGTCCTGTTGTCCTAGAACACACTTCATAGGTACCATCTGGTACAACACCTACATGAAGCATACAAAGCAAATACACTGATTAGGCAGCCAAAGTTGTTTAGAGCAGTCCTTTCCAATCCCACCCTCAGCCTCATGCCTGTCATAATTAAAGAATTATAGCAGTTCTAGTTTTATTTCCCAATGAAGGACTTCTCTTTTTTAGTAAAGTGAACCTACTTGGTAACATACAAAATTCTAAATAAGTGTTATGTATATATATATATATATATATATATATATATATATATATATATATATATGCATTGAATCAACTTAAAATTCCATGAAAATTTTAGAATTCTCACCATTCTGTATAAAAATATTCTATATTAGACTGTTAAAACTTACTGGGATCTTATTAAATTATATAAAAGCAACACATCCAACTCTTCCACCACTCTCGAACAGAGCTTAAATTATTACAATGATATATAGAGCAGCAAAGTTTATTAATAAAGGAAAACAACAACAAAGGAATATAACCTTTGAGACTCACATTATTTTGCCTTCAAAAAGCCAAAGTCTTATTTTTCAGTTTTTTTGGGAAAGTTCAGCTGTTTTTTAAGTCAATGGGAAGGGCAAAAGTGGATTTATATCTGAAATACTCTCGTCCAATATGAGATCACTCCCACTTACATGCATTCATGACCAGATCTCCTCTTATTTCTGGTTTCCAGTCATCCCAACTTGTCTCAAAGCCATCAGCAAAGCGGATGCAGAAGTTTTTGAAATGACCTTTGCTAACTAAAGACTCTGAGGAGCAGGCAGTGATGAGTGTGCTTTCAATAGTCAGGACTAAAGCAGAGCCAGTGTCAAGATCTGCAGAGTGGTTAGACTGGAAAACAAAATCACAGGGTGAATTTACTGTGCAATGTCACAGTGATACTGTATATTTATAAAATGCCATTTATCTTTCTGTATTAACTGGCCCCCTTCTGATATTTGCTTGTATTTTTCCTTCTCTGCAGAGAGTTTCAAAAGCATCACCTCTGCCCTGCATTGCTGTTTCCTAAATGCAATGCCTACATTATAAATTTATTAGGGCAGCAGGAGTCAAGCTCATCTGAAAAAGGAAAAAAAATCTGTGTTTAATGAAGGACTATAATCCATATGACCCCACGACCACAAAACTTAAGTCCAGGATCAACAATTTTCTCCATGAAAGATGGCACATGACTTGATTGAACACTGACAAAAAGTAGCTTTCATCTTTATGTGAATTTTTTTTTTTTTTTGGCACGGATAATTAAGTACAATCTTAAGTGTACAGACTGATTAATTTCTAGCTCTGTATATGCACATCTGTTATTATGTTTCCCTGTAAAAAAGCCCACATATTTCCTTTTATATACTAAACTCTTTTGAAGCATTTATCACCTGACTCTGGTACATGCACACCGCACACAAATTGGTATTTTAACAGAGTTCCAATAGTCACACTTGTGCTTACCTGGGGTGTGTTTGTGATGGGCAGGCAAATTCCTAGGTCATTGACAGTCAGCTGAAGGAACAGGGTCCCAAAAGCCTGTGCAGAGGTTTGCTGGATTCCAGGCAGCATATCCACCACTTCTTTTGTGGCCATATGAATGTCTTTATGTAAAGCCATTCTCTGTTCATTCCAGTTGTCATATGCAGCCTTGTAGTTCAGCCAGAAGAGCACAGCTTGATGAGGAAACCAAAAATGTTTAATTGAAATCAACATGTTAAGAAAACCAATGCATGTTCACTAAATGATTTTATTTTTCCTTTTTACAGCTCCTCCATTACTTTAAGTTCAGAGTGTGTATAACAATGGATGCACACACCTTCAGGGTGTAGTGATCAGGCTCATGCTTCAAAGAACAAAATGGACAAACCTGATCATGTACCAGAGTTTATACATTAAAATGGACAAAAGTCCTGCTGTTTTCAGCACTATTCATCCATGAGGATTTACAACAGCAACTTCCTCCAAACCATCTGAAAACTAATCACCTCAACACATGGAATTTTTGGTATTTGGTGACAGATTTATCCATCTGCTGGCATGGAGAAGATCTCTCAAATTTCTCAGCTACTTAACATGAAATATATTGAATCTTGAATAATCAAGCCTTTTGAGAAAAAAATATCTTCCTCAGTATGAACACAAACTTTTAGCAACTGTCTATAATACCTCTGTCAAAGGCCACGGGCTGGGCAAAAACAATGGGTCTGTTCAGAGTAATGAGCACAGCTTCCCTGTCTGATGAGCCACTGATTTCTTCTCTGAGAGCATTTCTTAATCCAATTCTTGTCTTGAAATAGGCAACTTGATGGAAGTCTGAGCCAGCTTCTTCATAAACCTTAAAAAATTCCAAAAATGGGAAGAGGGAGAGATTTGCACCAGAGAAGGGTACAGGGATGGAGATGGGAAGAAAAAAAAAATCAAATTACTGCATTAAACAAAATATAAAATGAAAACAAGTTGTGTCCTGTCCTCTTTTTCTTCTCTAGCCAAAGTCCCTTTGAGGATCTTCAATATTTTTGCATTAAGGTCTGATTACAGCATTTTTTTTTTTGTTCATCATAAACTGTTAACTAATGGAGCTATTTATATATCCAGATCTTCTATTGTGACAGTTGATTTATACATCCTAAGATTTCTTTTTGCCTGGTTGTTTCTTGGCAGCACAAAATACTTTCACATCCTAGAACAAGTGACTCCAGGTAACAGCAGGTTTAAGAATGCAAGAGTACAACTGTCAAACCAAGACAAACTAGGTCAAAATGTAGGTCTAGCAACATTTCGATCTCCTCTGATCTTATTCTTTCATTCAAATATTCTGAAGATTGCATCAATATCAACAAAGTTTGAGTTTGGCTCAGTAGAAAGGTTATTACCCTTCTAAGAGGCTAAGAAGTTCCAAGATATTAATAGTATGGGGGGAAAAAAGCCTCTTGGCTTGATTCTGAAGCTTTCTAATCATGCATTCTTAAGAACATTACATGCAAAGATTTTGAGCACTAACCTGATGTTTAACAATCTGTCCTAGTGCCAGATTCAAATCCACCTGGCATTTTCCAAACAGTTTGAGGTAGCTGCTACTTCCAGGCATTGCTTTGGTTTGCAGTCTGTTGGAGAGCTCAAGTTCTATCAACCCTGTTTCAAACCTCACAGCACGCATTGAGGGAGTTGTAGCTGTCACCTGAATTCCCTAATGGATAAGGAAAGTACAAAGTTATCAGCACCTGGTTCAGAGACATGATGAGAAAGGAAAAAAAGACCCCACCACTGTTTAGTTTTCATAAGGTTACCTTAAACTGCAGGCTCAATGAGTAAAGAAGAATTTTTGGTTTATCTCCATCTGTTGTGCCATCATGTTCATTCCAAAGAGGTATTGGCTGCTCCCCTCCTGTACACATTAAATATACAGTCACAGTTTTACCAAAGAAAACATTTTAAAACCAATACATATGACCATTAATTAGACCACATTTTAAACAGTGACTAGTTGAAGGTTTATAAAAACAAATGAGTATTGAAGACCTCAATGCAGATTCATCTTCTGACAAATATTTAATATCACTCCACCAAGAAAGAAGGAACAGGAACATGTTCCTCCCTCCTGGGAAACTTCCCACAGGAAGTCTCAAAGCTTGTAAGGAATGACAGGCTGGTTTTCAAAAAAAGTGTCATTTGTCCCCTGCACCAATGTATCTCCTACTTATCTGACAACACAAGTTTAACACTTGACCAAATACTATGCAAATTTCTTGAAATGAGGAACTGAAATGATATCAGTATTTTTCAATGAGAGTAAGAAAGAGTATTCTGCAATTATTTTATTTTTGGGTTTACTTCCTCATCCTGGCACATTTGATCCCAACCCTTGAAGAAGCAATCCTGGTTTTAATTCTCCTTGAGATTTATCTACATCCCAACTTAGTTTATAGGAAGAGCATGATGCTGGAAAAGGCTAAGCCATTAATTCTCTCCAAATATGCCAATTGATCTAATTACAGTTATTTGGTGGTAAGGGCAAGCAGTTAAATCACAGATTCAAAAAACCCCAAACAACAATAAATTCTTATCACTCCATTTTGTATCTGGATAATTTTCTTTTAAATAA
Organism: Erithacus rubecula; assembly: GCF_903797595.1. Lineage (NCBI taxonomy): Eukaryota > Metazoa > Chordata > Aves > Passeriformes > Muscicapidae > Erithacus > Erithacus rubecula. The sequence continues at coordinate 64,286,476 of NC_136687.1, forward strand.
CACTGCCTTCAGCTTCCAGATGCAATTATTATGGACTGCTCTGTTCATTTACTGGCTCTCAATCTGTGCAACTTCACCTTCAGTAATTGGTACTTAGTTTTTATATAAAATAATATGCAAACAATGTTTTAGTGCAATACAAACTGCAATTAGAAAAAAACCACTGTAGCACATCACACTAATCAGTATTTTCAAGCCATTAAAAAAATTACTTTGCTCCAAGCCAGAGGGACCAAGCCAATTTCTGCCCTCACTGTTGTGCTCTGAGCATCCAGACCCATTGGATTTCTGACCTGACCACATCCCTGCTGAATTACCCCAATATGGAAGGCAACAGTCACATTTGAAAAACCATCAGGCTGCTACTTGCAATACAAATTTACAGTCTGGAAAAGCAGAGAAACAACACTGGTAATCAATTCCTCACATAAAAATGCAGGGGAGATTGAAATACAGAGTGTAAGAAATGCTGCAAAAGCTAATAGAGGTTTACTATATGCTCCTCTACAAAAAAGAAGTTCTAATAGAATAATGACAGCTGTCAGAAGATTTATTCTTTCCCTAAGCATTTTCTTACTACCCAATACTAATATATTTTGGCTGGAACAAATATCACGGTGTTTCTTGTTAGTCTTCAGGGACTTTGGCATTTTCCATTTTCTCCACTGCATTTCTAACTGCCTTGAGGGCATGTCATGAGGACTTCTACCATTCTTTTATTGCATTTGTATACCTGAATAAATATATAAATACACACGCACACACAGTGACATGAAAGGAGGTAGATGTACACACTGACACTCTTCTCACTTAGTTATTACTTTTTCTTGTTTCTTTCATTGTTATGTTTCTAGCTGTTGATGAATCTTTCCACTAAAAATTAGCTGCATTTCTGTTAACAGGCTTTTAGGATAACTCAAATAATGTTCAAATCAAAGTGACTACCCAGCCAAAAATCACACCAAGGGGAGACACAGAGACTGATGTCCAGAATGCCAAACAATCTTGATTCCCAATAAAAGCCCTGCTTATGATAAGCCTAGAATAATTTTCAGAGCCTCTTATTTCAAATTCTAGTTCTGCTTCCTGCTTCTGCTGGCAGTGCTCGAGGTAAAATGAGTGTGTCTGTGAAATTAAAGAGCTCATCCTGAGAGCTACATTATGTTGCCATCAAACAAGGTTTGAGGATCTTACTTTAAGTAGCTTTGAAGTGTTCTGCTTACCTGAAACCTTCTGAATGACCTCGTTTACTTCCTTCATGAACACTTTTTGCACAAATACTAAATGGTTTAAAAGGTCAGTGGTGAGATTATGTTCGAAGGAGCCAACCTGCAGAAATAGAACATTTGAGAACAAATCTTAAAAAGACAGATTTTCAGTTTTTTTATTTTTAACTGCAAACATCAGAATCCTCAATTACAAACATGCCAGACTGACTAATTTTTCTAAAGAATCAGTTAGTAGAAATGCTCTGCTTTTCCTCAGCAGGTAAGTTTATTTTAAGCCCCATCCCTTTTCTGTCTGTGAGAAAATTAACTATGGAAATTGGCATGGAAGTAGAACCTGTGAATAGAACACGCTGTGTCAAGCAGAGAATTTTCTGTCATTAAGGTTCCATGTCATGTCATTATTTCACTTATGGAGCTGTCTAATCATGAAAAAAAAAATTAAAACATCTATAAAACAGCTTGCCAGTTTTTCAGTATTTAGATTCAAACTGCAAACTTGTGAGTTCTGGAGAAGATAGATTGTTAAAAAAATGAAAATGCATAGACAGAGTTGTAACAGAAGGAAAAGTTATCAAAGATGTTATCAAATTATCAAAGTTGACTGCAGATTTGAAGCCCTACCTCAGCCACACAGCGCAGGTAGTTCCCCTGCAGGTAGTAGCCTTGCTTGGCAGGCAGCTCATCAATGCTCCAGATCTGGTCAGAGTAAGTGTCATGCTCCTCCATGACATATTTCCCTGACATGGTGACAGGAGGCAGGTTGAGACTGGCCGAGGGAGGAATGGTCGACATGTCAGTGGCAGAAACTTTTGAAGTGAAGCGCAGTCTGTGATTTGGAAGTTCAAAATTAAATCTGGTTTGGGCACCTGTAAAAGGAAGGTGGGGAAAGAAAAGGTATGAACTGGGAGAAGAATCTCTTATTTATCCTTAAATTTAAAAACAGTTTTTGAACAATAAAAATTTGAAATGTTTAAAATGTTGTTGAAGTGCACAGACCTAAAGAACTACAAATATCCACCCACATGGTTCTGGGTTGCCTTAATTTCTAAAGAAAATGAGGACTCCACAGTAATAAGATTGAGAGGGAGTCATACAAACCACCTTGAGTATACAGAGGCCCTGCAAGACTATTCTCAAGTAGCATTGCAAATTAGAATTTCATTAACCAGAGATTATAAACTTATTTTAGCAGCTAGAGGAAAGCTTTCTAGGAGGGTGCTATATATGAATGTATCTATGTTTTCATGTGCTCTTGTATTCTGCCTCTGGGGATTAATTGTCTGTAACAATCACAGTGTAACTTCTCTGTATGGGCCCATCTGATTGATAAAAAAAAAGCTGATGGCAACAGATTCAAAGCTCTAGCTGTACCTCAACAGAAAAGCAGTAATTTTTGTAAGATTCCAGAGAACTGTTACCTGTCATTCCATGACTCCTCATTCTTCCCATCTTGTACTCTGCCTTCAGGGAGGGCAGGAGCGCTGCTCCGATAGCGATCCCATCGATCATGGCACTGAACTTCAGCACTATGGGCTTCTTTTCCAAGCCTTCTGGCAGCTGGGGGAATTCATTCGTTTCAACGGGGGTTTGATTGATGCTCGTGGGAGTCTTCTCAGAGGGCAGAGGAGTGGCCACATCTTCTTTGGCTGGCTGGGGTCTGCAGACAGAGACAGAGATCAGGAACCCTCCCTGTGGCACAGAGAGCCGAGGCAGGGGCGGGATGTGGGAGCACTCACGCGGTGGAGGGCTGGCGGATGAGGTCGGAGATCTGCTTGGAGAGCTGGTGGGAGCTGCGCACCATCATGCTGTGCAGCGTGGCCGGGTGCTGCGGGATGTTGATGCTGATGGCTCCCACCTTCACCACCGCCGCGTTGTTGGTCTTCAGCCCCCGCTGGGCGCTGTACAGGGCCTGCGACTTGGCAATGCTGCACTTCACCACCGTTCTGACAGCAAAAGGGAACAGCAGTCACTTGCACGCCCTGCCTGCTGCAGGTTAAACTGTTTTTAAGTGTAACCCGAATTGTGAAGCAATGCTGTTTGTCAACTGCACCCACGTTGCTTTTTCTTTCGCTTGACACAGAGATGCACTCACTACATGCCACAAACAGCTACACTAAAGGGAACTACACATCATGCATGGCAAAAATATCCATTCAAAACTGCTACTCTTGCCTAAAGGAAGGTCATTTCAGTCCATACACACCAGGCTGCACATAGATAGACAAATTTGCACACAGAGAAACAAAGAAAGTGCCTTCCATTTCAACTCCTGTTCAGGAATAATCTTGAATCATATTTTTGGTAAAAAGTCAAATCTGAGTTTTGCATCCAAATAGGTCATTGGAGGAAGTACTTAACAGTAAATATAGCACGTGATAGATGAATTTGTAAATTAATGCTGATGAATTCAAACAGATTGTTCCAAAATCTAAATTATGATTGTTCCAGTCATCTAAACTTTATTATTATGTTGAGGAGGATATGGTTCACAATGGTTACCCAAGACAAAAATAGAACTGCACTAAGCGGACAGATTCTGGTATCACAGACAGAACTCTGACATAGCAGAATTCATTTAACTCCTATTAAAAATATATTGAGGTAACACATTAATGTTTCTATGGTCAATTCCTGGAGGGTTACCCAATGGAAGTGTATTATGCAGTCAACACAGAATTACAGCCTCAAAGAGAAGGACATGGAGTTGTCAAGATGCAATACATCAACTAAAACGGCTGAAAAATAAACGATAAAGTTGCAACATTCAAAAAGTTTCTCAAATACTGTATTTCAAGGGATATAGCTAAAACACTTATTGTATCCTATCTAAGTTGTTTATCGACAGTTTGGTCTTATGGTGAAAGAAAATACTCTGAACTCCACTCTCTAACTAATGTTTGTTCATATTCTTATGTTAAAATATCAGCAAGCCCAAAGTAACCCAGGTATGGGAATACAAACAAACAAAAACCATGATGCTTCTGCTTGCATTCAAGAAATACACAGCACTGTAAGGCAACCACTGGCCTATCAACAGCAAACTAATTAACTGAAGTTCAAGGAACATTCTCAGATTTTCACAGCTATGGAAGAGATGGAAGTGACGTAAAGTAGCTCAGAATTAGTATTGTAGAGCAGACTATCAAGTAGAAATTATTTCAAAACACAAAACAATTCCCAAAAATTTTCTGAAAAATACTATACAAATAAATATTACTTAAGAAAAGGTCAGAATTGTTTTAATCCACCTCCTTAAAAGAAAAACATCATTATTTCTCTTAATGTTTGCTCATTTCCTACTCTATTCCTGCTACCATTCTGACTCAACTGTTGTGAAGCCAATCAAGAACACATTTCCATCTCCATCAATAACATAAAATACTACTGCATTCAAACCATTTAAAACTTTTCCTTAATTAAAAATTTATTGCACCAGTATAGCTGTTGCAGGAGAAAAAAACCTCAGCAAAATTAACTGAGCTTTTCTCCATATTTCATGCAACAAATTCATTTCACCACTGCTTGCCTACAAAAAACCTACTTCCATGACAGAATGAAATGTGGAACAACTCTCTGGCTACCCATTTATTATTAATGATTTGCAGCTTGCTTTCCTCTAGTGATATACCTGGAAAACACCTGGTTGTTTCTCATTAAAAACATTAATCAATATTTAGGTTATATACCAGTAATACTTCCAGAAAGAATTCTATGTTCTCACATCAATACCATAAATGATGGCTTTCCAGATAAATTTGTGACAAAAAGTCTTTGTCCCACTAGAGAACTGACTACAAGGCCAGTACTCAACAGATTTTTGGGAATGTTGAGCTATAAGGACATTTTAAAAGTATTATCACAACAGTGAATAAACAGACACTGTGAGAGAGGAGACCTGCCCCCACACACAGTTCTTCAGCATGCCTAGGAGTTAAACCAGCACACAGGAAAATAAAGACAAAAAGGAATGGCCCTGCTCATGATGGCACCACAATTACCACTCCAAGAACAGTAGTTCCAAAGCAAATCTCACCTCTGTCTTCCCTTAGATTTATCAACAGTATTTCAGCTCATTAAAATAAGTACAGAAGAAGATCTAAAGAATTTAAGGCCCAGTGAAACTATTCTAACATTACAGCAGTGAGTGTAGTGCAACAGTAGCCCCTAAAACTATATTGCTAACATTGACAAGGGCTTTTTTTAGGCAGGTATTTAGCAGGCTTCATTTTAAAAAAGCTTCTCTAGGTAATACCAGATGTTAAACTAAAATGTGTTCAAGCAACATCTGCCTCCACAATCACACACAGTAGGAATGCAGCCATTAGCTACACAACACAGAGTTAATTGCAATATAATAATATGACATACAGAAACTCTTGTTTGGCTGTGCTTGTAGGAGATGTAGGAAAATCCTCCAGTCTACAGATGAAGATTGAAGAGAAAGCAAGAAAAATAAAAACAAAGCAAATAAAGAATAAACAGTCATGCAAAATTAGTCAGTAAATTACTTGTAACCCACAATATGACATTCATTTTCAAAATTACCAAGTTGAAAATTTTGGTTTTGCTCATGTTTGTTCTTGTTTTAAGGTCTATCATTATTTCCCCCATTTCCTTTTGTACCCTCCCTGTATGTAAAACAGACATGAAGAGCTTTGGTCACCTTCAGAAACCCTTCATGACTGTCAGATTGGAACTTTTATTTATCCCTCTGAAACAAACTTATTGGAAGCAACTTAGCTGAGGAAATTGTATAATTCTGTATGTTTTAATTTCTAATTAGCATCCTCCAAAACTCAAGAATTAAAAGGAGAGATGAACTCAAGTGACATTGCTTAGCCCCTTTCTACAGGGTCATGTTCTAAGACCAGTCCACATACTGAGGGTTACCCAGCTAACACCCTAACTGTGTCAGGGTGGCCTGTGCTACAAAGAATTGTGGTTCAGCTCTTTCTGCAACTCAAACAGAAAGAGATGCAGCTGGGAGCAAATTAATATAATGTATGGCCCTTTTGAGTCTGTGAACCTGGCAGAAATAAAAAAGCCAGAACAATGTGGATGCTGAGCAAGTGACTGATGATGTTCATGCACAAGAGGTGGTTCTGTCCCCCCTCCCCTGCCAGGTTGTGTCAATTATATAGAGGCTGGAGAAGGGATATTACAACAGTAAAAATAACATGAGAGAACAAAGAATGATGCATCATGAGAGTTGAAAACTTTAGCTATTAAAGAAACACTATTGCTCTTAAACATGAATAATTAACATCAGTAGATTAACTACTCCCTACAAATCTCCAGTGGTTTGAACCTACAATTTTCAAAAAGCAATTAGAAGCATAAGAGAAAGAATACAACTCATACCACCTCTATGAATTGAACAATTTAAATTTTGAGACTTCCTACTTACTGGATATTTGGGGTAATTCCCTCCAGCAGAACGATATTGACACCTCCTATGTGAGCAGTGGCACATGTCTCAGTCATCTTTTGGTGTAGCACATCTTTAGGGGGGGAAAAAAAATTAAGAGCATTTCAGTCAGTAGAATACTTCAGATATGCTTACTGCTTTTAAAAATATTGCAGCAGGAAAATAACTGAAAAATTACAGTTTTAGCAGTTGCATTAAGTGACGTCAACTATAAATTATGCCAAGAAGAAAGCTTTTTAAAATGAGTGACTGTCTTCTAAGAGAAGTTCTTCCATGGCACTTTCTGAAAATCTTTCATCCTTTTAAAATCTTTTAGCATCCTAGTAAACAGCTTTTAAAAGAACTTGTTGAGTATCATTATATTACACACACACGAACATGTAAAGTGGCCAGCAAATTTAATTACAGAGAAGGCTTTTAGCTCATCCCACCTTTCATTTTCTCTTTGAGGGTGAAGCTGCCGTGGATTCTCTTCAGCTCAGACTCCATGGTGAGGCCACCAATGTCAGCCTCCAGGTGTGTTCTGTTCACCATCCCTATCCCAAAGACGATGAGGGTGACGTGCTGCGGCTCCGAGGTCACCAGGCTGCGCTTGCGCCCGTTCTCCTGCTCGTTCTCAAACACCACCCTGCAGCCAGCCTCAGTGGGGCTTCGAACACCTCCTGCAACACCAGCAGTTATTTAAGGCTCTACCTGCAATAAATCCTTGGCATATCCCATTTATATCTGCATTTCAAACCAAGGATCCCATATGTTTTGTGCCAAGGAAACTCTTCAGGAGAACTATCTACGCTTCTCTCGCTCCACACCAATATCAATGCAACTGAACCAAATCCAAGACACAGTGATGACAATAATTAATTATGTGGTTTCATTATTATCCATAGATATGCTCTTATGTACCTTATATAAATATTTGTAATGATCAGATTTTATTGTTATACCAGAAAAATGCCCTGACACTTTCCAATTGATCTGGTTTTTTGATCATGGCACAGGCAAAAGTTCTTATAATGCTCTTTTGGATGACCAAGTTTTCCTTTTCAATGCTCAAGAGGCTAAAAATAATATAAGAACATGTATATCTTGTGCAGATATTCTAATTGTGGATATGATATTCCATGCATGAAAGAGAGTGCCTCTGTTTAACTAAAGTTCTCATTTGAGACTTGCTTAGATTTCATTCCTTAGTTAAAAAAAATCCAAACTATATAGCTACAGAGCAACTATACCATCCTCTACATATTTACAGCAATTTAAATTCAGCAACAAAAAGAATGATACTAGGTCAGCTCTCAGATTTACTCTGATGTGCTGAAATACATTGGAAATAGCAATAATTACACCAGATCTCAAGATTCTAGGTGAAATTATGGCCCAAACATCTATAACTTTTGTAGGATTTCATGAAAAATCAGTATTTCACCTTTCCTGCTCTGACAACAAGGTTCACAGTTGTTTTTCTTCCTACTGTCAGTCATTCTCAAGGCAGAAGTTTCCCTTTAAAGGGCTTATGTACATGCTGGTATATTTTCCCAGAATGATAATAAACAGCATTTCCAGTAGCCCCTTGAACACAAAACAGCACCTCAGGAGGAACAAGCTCAATCCATATTACAAAATTAGTGAGAAAAGTGAAGCTTTTCTTTTGTACATCATCTTGGTGATCTAATCAAAAGCCCCCCTCCATCCTCACCACTTGCCCTTCTGATCCAAGTTAGATGGGGTGGGCAACTCTCAAAAGCCACCTCCCAACCAAGCTTTGGAATGCCCTGTTTAAAAAAAAGCACACACACTCAGTTATTTGGGCTCATGAACCACTTTACCTGTTGGCCCAAAAGTTTCAGAAGACTTTTCTAGGATGCCAGTTGGATCAGAAATGAGTGAATAGAAGTTCAGTAGCTTATACATATTTTGCCAGCACTCTGCAGAGGGCTCGCTCTGCTCCGACACAGTAATGGAGTCGGAGTCATCCATATGGATCGTCACGTGGTCAACCACATCTTTGGAGCCTTTCCTGGACACTTTGGAGGTCCTTCGCTCCGACCTCCCCAGGGAATTCTTGTTCCTGGACTCCTTCTTGTTGTTGTCATTGTTTGCTCTCTTGTTCTTGGTGTTGTTCACCCTGGTGCCCCCGTTGAGGCTGCCCCGGGAGCTGCGGCTGAAATCCGAGGAGCGGAAGTCCCGGTGCTTGCGGGTTTTGAAGGTGGGGGTCGGGGAGGCCGAGCCGGCCGTGTACCTGCTCAGCTTGATGTCTGTCTGCGTGGCCTTGATGTCATCAATCATGGTGCTGAACTGGTGGATGAGCCTCACCAGGGCCATGTCCACGTGCTGGCTGATGGACTGGCAGGAAATGGTGAAGTTGCAGTGGAAGGTGTTGTAGTAGCGCTTGTTCAAGTCGTGGAAGGAAAGGGCGTTGGTGGAATTGTGGGGGGTGCACATGGATTTCTCCATCACCACGGCGCTGATGCTGAAAGTCTCCAACATCAAAGCTGGCTTGAATTCCAGAGGAGGAAGATTGACAGCTCCTTGCCTAAGGAAAGGAAAGGTACAAGTTACTACTGTGTTGCTTTTTATGAGAGTGAGAGTCAAATATGGTTTTTACACCGCTGACATCTAATTTACTGAACCCAGCCTTTTATTTCCCTTAGGATATCACCCTTCTACCACAGTTCTGAATACAATAAAATGAACTTTTATGGTTTCATACTGTGTGCTACTAACATAGAAATCATCCAGTTCCATGAAACCTAGCTTGGCATGCAATCATTCCATTATATCCTAAAGCTTTGCCCAAAATTGGTCTGGAGGAAGATTTAGCATTTTCACAAAAGAGCCACATCATTAGTATTTACAGGATTAATTATCAAACACCATTTCAGAGCCACACTCAAATTCACCCCCATTATTACTCCCACCACCTCTCCCCCTTCCCCAGTCTCCATTTTTCAAACACAGCTGGGATTCAAACAGTTACAATTCCCAAACCACTCCATAGGAAGATTAAAAAAACATATTTTAACAGGAAGACAAAATGAAAGACTGAAAGAATAAAGGTCTTCTCCTCACCATATGAAAGTGCTTTTGAAAACTGTCACCACATCAAAAGCTTAATTTCTATTCTTTAGTCAATACATATATTTTTAAATCTCATCATACCTTCGGGCTCGCTTGCTTTTCCTTTCCTTTGCTGTGTCTGAATCAACAATATCTGCTCTGAGGCAGTCCAGAGTTCCTGAGAAAGAGAGGTACTCTCCAAAGTACATCCTGTAGCACAAGGGCATGGCATCCTGAGACTGAATTCCTGTGTAACTCAGCAGAGGCTTGAAAACAACCTACAAAACAAAACCCACACATTCGGTTACAAAGGCCTTGATTATTTCCACACTCTTGCTCTTCATCTGGTGAAGTGCAACCCCAGTTACCTGTGCATCTGCCAGCTGGACAGCAGGAAAGCCCTGGTTGCCCTCCTCCACTCCTGCAATGTCATCCTGGCTGGTGCTGTGCTGTGAGTGGGTGCCATCCAGGGTGTTCTGGTCACTGGACAGAACTGTGTTGAAGTCTGAAGCAGAGGGGATAGTAGGAAGATTGGGTGCCACACCTGGAAAATAAATACCCATGGAACACTAACACCACAGCAAATCTTACCACCACTGACTTGATTAATTCAACAAGATTATTTACACAGATAAACAAGCCACAGTGAGGTCTGTAACCTCACAAAGGTGGCATCCAGGATAAAGAAACAGCCTGATATTGCTGGAACAGGTACATTGCCCAATTCAAATTTGGAAACAGTTCTTCTGCAGAGAAACACATCCCAGTTTACAAAGAAGCCACAATAGTTCAGCAATATGTACAGCACAATGATGTTTCTAGGATCAGAGTATTGCTTCAATATTAAAAACAAACTAAAAAAAACCTTCTTATTGCCAAAGATTAATATAGCACCATTGGAAAAGTGTTAACAGAAAAAAGATTCAAGTATAGTGTTACTGAAAAACAATTAAGATACACATTGAAAAGTCTGAATGATAACAGGCCAGCAAGACAAAAAAATGAGTTGCAATAAATTGTTACACATTTGGTTCTTTAATACACCTAAGACTTCCAGAAAGATGTTTTTTTCTTTATTCCCTTACACCAGTTAACCACCCATTCCTAAATTCCTCTCAAAATATATGCTTGTTTAGTCTCAGAATTGAACTGAGAAAGAGCAAGCCTACCAATGCACAAATCACAAAATAAGCACAAGCAAAATAAATCAAAAATAGCCAACAAAACCAAAGGACTCAGCAACAGAAGACAATTTTATGGCTTAATTTTTGGTTTTAGCAGCTACACTGACAGTTCCAAATGTAAGAAAATGTTAAATTTTTAGAGGCAGGGTGAGGCAAAAGAAAACAGTAGTTTTACTTAAATCCCATCTTGTCATTTTCCAGGTTGCTGTAAAGTCTCACAAGTAATACTTTGAGCCAATTAAGTTCTGTTGAACACAAATCTCTCTCCCAATTACTTTCAGTCAGAATGTGGCAAACACAGGCACAGCCAACCCAGAACCATCTGGAACTCAGCTGCAAATTAGCAATACCTGTTGGAAGGCTGTTGTGCCCAGACTTGGTGGCTGGACTTTCCTGTACAACACTTCCCCTGTTGCCCACAGCATTGGACATCCAGTTATAGAAACTCACAGAGGAGGGCTCAGACAGCAAAGGATGCTCAGACAGCATGTCTGTGGCCATGGTATTTCCTGTGCAGATAAAGCAGAAACTTCAGCATTTCTTGCATCCAAGTCAGCAAAAGCAAGGAACACAGCACCATTTCACTGACAACACCTATAAACTATAAAAACAAGTCTAGTTCTCAGGTTTATTCCACTAAATTATGTGTCAAACAGCACTATGGGTGCTACCACAGAAATTATACATGGCTAATGGATGTTGCACTACACGTGGCTTTGCATTTGCCCATCTCTACCATTAATTAGAGGAAGGGAGTCATTAAGAAACCAAAATACCTTTTTTTCTGAACAATATTTCCGTCCCTTTCAGCAAAGGAGAGAGGTTTTAGAGAAAATACAGTATCATATACAATATGCAATTTACATATAAAGAAAAACTGGTAATAATACACTCTGAAAAATAGTACAGAGCATAAACTCTTTAATGTTTCAAGTTTCTAAAATATTTGTTGAAAAGACCATTAGAACATGTCTGCAATTTATCATATGCAAACTAAGTTACTGAAATATTAGTTTCAGCTCTCTTTTTGAGCTACTCACAAAATCAAGAAAAAACAAATACAAAATGGTTATTTCCTTATTCATTCAAAAAGACTCAAAAAGAAAATTATGCTACATCATACCTGTTCTTGTTAAAGAACTACTTTTAACTGCAGTTGAACTTCTCTGAGGAGTCCCTTCCAAAAGATTGTGCAGGCTAGGAAAGCTCCCAGTAAGATAGCTGAGCAGACTTTCTTTCCTTGGGCTTTCCCTGACTCCCATTCCAGAGCGGCCAACGTGCACTGGTGAATCCGTAGCTGTATCTCCACTGGTGTAGCTCAAGGAATGATATGGATGGATGCCCTGTGAGCAGAGAACAAAGAGATGAATGAAATATTGTGGAACAAAGTATTTCAAAAAACAGATCAATATTTGGTCTGAAGAAAAGGTTGGAACACAATAATTTTACTGGAGAGCTTTGCCAGTCTTCGATTTTGTATCATGATAGTTAAATCATTGTTTCTGCTGCCATAAATAAATGATCAAAGGCTGTAAAGGTTAGGCCACATCCTTAAATGATGCACACAAAGTTAATTGGCAAGAAGAACAAGAAAGAACAGATGTAGAACATAAATCAACTGCAGGAGCATCCCTTGTGTAAGGAGAGCAGCAGGGCTTCCATGTGCTGTAGTTACTTTTTGAACACATTTATTCCTCTGCAGCTCCAAAACTGCTCCTGAACAGGCCAGCTACAACCCCCTTTGCCCTGGTGCCCAGCCCTGTGCACTCACCTTGATTTTCAGCACAGAATCACTGTGAGTGTGAGTCTTGGACAACTTCCTCATGATCTCAGCACCAGTGACAGGCCCGGAGGCGCTGGCAGGGGGAGGGCGGTTGGCTGTTCCTTCCAGGAGCATCGTGTGCTCACTCACAGTAGCTGCACCCAAGCAAACAGTTTTCCTCATTTAGATATATTTGGAGAAACAAGATCATCTATTATCAGGCACATTTATCTACAAGCAGTCATGAACTTCGAAGTGGTGACACACCTACACAGTGCTGTCTGATTTATAGACAAATAAGAACACCCCAGACAGGGGTCTGCTGGGTCTTGATTAATAATCCAAGTGTTTCTGCTTAATCAAAACAGGTATTTGAGAGAAGGGGGCAAAAGCTTCCATTATACTGTATGATTACATCCAAGTTTCTTACACAAACATCTTTGCTCTCTTAAAGCTGCTAACTGCTGTCTGGGTTTTAATCAAAAGGCAGCAAATAGTTAAGTTGACTTATTTTGTGCAGGAAAAAAAACAAGAAAAATACGTGAAGAAAGAGAGGTCTCCTGCTTTGCTTTTCCCTGAAAAGGCACTAATTACTGTAGTACTATAATTATTATTGTTAGTAGCAGCTTCAGAAGAAAGGTGAAAAAAAAAAAGCTTGATAATTCTAAAAAAGGAGACTGTGATGTGTCAAGCACTAACACTAAAGAAGATACAAATGTCTGCTTCTCCCTATGAATTTTTATGGAGATGATAACACAAAAATACCTGCATCAAATTCAAACTCTGCTCCATCAGCACTGGTGTCACTCTGAAGGCCCCCTCCATTGTCCAGTCCAAGGCCATCCTCATGCTCGTGGCAGGCATTTGGCTGCAGTTTCATTGGCTGGGTTGGTCTGTGCAAGCTGACTCCTTTAAAGGCTGGGGTGACCACAATGAACTTCATCCACTGCCTTGCTAAGGCAACCAGACCTTTCTTTAAGGTCACTAAGGCAGGAAGGCCATCACTCTTTAAATAAAAAAACAACCAACCATAAAATATTAAATATTCATATCACAGCATTTTGAAGTAAACTGGAGAGGAGAAAAAGTCAAAGCTCTCTTAAATCTCTCTGCTTAAGAGGCTTATGACAAACATGCTGGCACCACAAGACATCAAGCAAGAAGCCAAGGGGCTGAGAGATAAAAATTACAGCTTCATTGAACACAGTAAATACATTTATCTACATGACCTGAGGATCTAGCCAAAGGGACCAAAAATAAACAATGGGAAGCAGGTTTGTTAAATATGAAGCTAAAAGTACTTGAGTAATTATCAGGCTCTGAACTATGGGCTAAGATTCATAGCAACTCTGTACAAACAGAACTGAAATTAAAAAGATGGTTTTTTCCATTGTTCATAAGCAGTTATTTTAGGAATATAAATTTGAGGCCAAATATAGGGATTGTTTTGATTACATCACTGAATTGTCCTAAAGAAAACAAAAGCTTGGTATTTTGACCACAAATCAAACTGTGCTATTTGTGCCACAAACTGTGCTATTCCTGATCACTGGCTCTCAGCTAAATATGCTGAAAACCCAAGTGTTTAAATCTGACAGCTGTGGAATGAGATTATGAAAAATCAGGAATAAACACTCCTCCCTTATGCCTGATGTTTGTTCAAATAACTGTTTCCCACTATTATCTAGACATTTACATTCTAAAGCCATCAAGAATCATATTCGATTCTTAAACCCTAAAGTTTACACAATTCTAGTTCCTTCCTTAAGCTGTCTACATTATCCCAGTGTTTCCAGAAGACATGAAAACTAGTTCCAAGGAAATAATTTGGAATAAACTAACCAGTTCATGTACTTGCCTCAATAATTGAGACCTATTCAATTTGAAAACCATGAAAAATGAAATCTTATAAAAAGGCCACTGAAATATGATAGAGAGGGAATGAAATCTGACAAAAAAAGCCATATACAGTTTTGAAGGCAAGCCTTTTTAGTTTATGATTCCATGTATTTACTAATAAAATAGTTTGATAAAAACTATGCATATATACAGGTCATAACAAAAACAGCAGATGTCACAGAAAATTAAATGAGAGAAACAGTATCTACTTATCACTTACAAGATGCATATAAGTTTGGGTTATATTTTCTTGTTTGTTAACTTTCCTCAAACTGTTGCCAAATTGAAGACATCAGAATTGGCATATTTGAAACTAAAGGACTGAGATATTTCCCAGTTTTCCTGGGTAACTCACCATAGTGGCATCCTCAATAATGGAGTAATTTGCTTGATGAAGGTAATGGTGCAATATATTACAGAGTAAACAAGAGGGATTTTCTTGCAAGAAACGAGCCACTTTGGTAAGCCTGTTGTACTTGCTTCTCAGAGGGAAGTGCACACTTTTATTCTGGATTAAAATAAAAACATTTTCAACATATGAACATACTTGCAAACAGAGCATCAAAGATAAGATTTCATCTATGAGACAAACTTGTAACCCCATTCTGAAATTCTGCAACAAAGATTTGCCTCATGGGTACCCACCTTATTTTAAATGCTGAATGTGAAAAATCATTCTGGATGAATATTTATTTATATGAAGCAATAAAAGAAAAGCCTTGATTCAAATTGCAGGCCTTATAAAATTACATCTGGACTAATATACATATATGCAAAGCCAGCTGCAATTTTCAAATAATAGTTTATTCCTAGTTAAAGACAAAATAGATACTACTTCTAATTTGGTTTTATGCTAGAAAGAGGGTAGGAAGAAGAGACTGCTGCAAAGGATAATTTTTGAGCAGAGTAGAAAACCAGCATCCCATCTCAGCATGGGTATCACATCAAAATCTTCCCACTAGATGGTGCCAATCAAATCAACAGCAAACAAAAATACTTTATAAAATATACCAGGCACTACTGCCATATTTCTTAACTCTTATTTTACCTGGAGATGCACTTGTGTAAGAAGCATGAGACTTCCTCACCAGTAACAGCTCTGACATTCAGACTGTGTACAATAAGCACAACTTTTTGTGAATTCTTGTGACCAATTCCAAAGGCTCACAAGAGATGCCCCAAGTTTGCCATTGAAAACATCTAGAATTCCTAAAACTATATATTACCTATCACACTGTCCTGTTTTGATATGCTCACTGATTTGATAAAGGTCATTTACCTCCAGAGCTTCTGTCATAATGCACCCCATAACAGCACAGATTCGCAGGGTTCCTTCAGTTTCCAGTTTATTTAATGATGACTTCACTTGATCAATGGGAACAAGCCAAGCACCAACTGCAGGTGTTGCAGTGCTCAGGAGATTCAGCTGCCTGTGGACACAAATAAAGAGCTAGGAATGTTTACAGGCAGCAGCAGCAGTGAGCAGGATTTTCTGATGCTGTTATGAACCACAGTCAAATAGGTAGGACATGGATGCAAAGTAATAAACACAGACTTACTGCCCAGAAAATAGGCAAAAAGTACCTGAGGCAATTTTTGCTTTACTAACTCATACACCCATGGTTCTTCCCACTTTTGCTACTGCTATTCCTTCCTTTCCCTATTTGTATTCCCTACTGGAATAATAGAGTTTGAAATTCTCCTCACTGACTGAATCCCACGCAGTGTCACATGTCATGAAGGACTTCAGCTAAAGGCCTGAGGGCAGAGTACCAGCAGAGCATTCTCTAACTTATGGCTCTATACAGTCAGACTGAAATATTTGGCTTATTCTACATATACAATGTGAAAAACTATCTTAGAAAGACACATATTGAACTTGATAGTGCAATGGCAGTCAGATCATGGATGATACCAGGCTGAATACCAAAAGCACTGAGCTGTTCTCTTCACTAGCATCTCACCTACTCAAAACAAACACCTTAGCCTGCCTTTCTCCCTCATACATCTCAACAGAAGTTGTCAGTGAGGGCTTTTTGTTTCATTTGGGTTTTTTACTCTTCCTTTCTCATTCTTTTAATCACATCTAACTAAGAATTTTCTAGCAGCATTTCCATAGAAATTACAACAGTATAAAACTGAACCAAGCTTACTGTGATATATATATATATATATATTCAAAATTATGATTTCCAAAGAAGCTTCAAAAACCATTGAAATTCCATTCAGATCCAACCAAACAGAAATGCAATTTAGCAAAACAGAACTGCCATTTTCTCTCTTCTATATCAGGTAAAATTATACCTTGAATATATATGGGCTGGGGAGCGCACGTTGGTAGGAGCTGCAAAACTAAACCAAATTTCTTTGATTGTCAACTTCATGCTGCAGGAGTCAGGGGGAGGAGGCATCAAGGGGATATCTTTTTTCAGATCATCTGATTCAACACCTTCATCCTTCAAAAACATGGAATTATGGAGTTAGAAGGGAAATGGTCTTCCAAAATTATTACCCTTAAAGGCATTAATACACTGTATATGCTCATAAAAAATGTTTCACAGGAACTTAAGCAAAGAAAAATAAATGAATGCTGTCCACTAATCCTCCCAAGGGACCCTGCAAAAAGCTGGGAGCTTGTCTAAGCAAACGGGATGAGTGACCAATAATTTCTACGCAATTTGAACATACCTGCTCATCTGAAACTGAATTTCCATTAATATCTGAAGAGGGACTTATTCTGTCACAAGGGAGGTTATCTTCAGACACATCAGTGTTGTAGCCACTACCAGTGGGGGAATCTGAAGAGTTGTTTGATGCAAGCAGTCCACCTCTCTCTGTGTCCCTTGATTTACCCATGACTCCAAATGTGTTATACAGCACTGCCCCAGACTGTCTTCCTCCTGTAAAAGTACCCAGACTGTAAAGGTTGGCAGCACATAAATAGCTGCAAGCTATGCCCCATAGAAAAGATCTGTACTTAAGCAGACAAATACATGATTTTGGTTAAACAAGATGCATTGCCATTTTATTCAACAACCTATCACTACAATTTTAAGCTTCTGATGGTTTACCACAAGTAGATGAAGAGAACATGAAGATTTTTAAAATATTATTCTCTGAAAAAAAATCTTGGATGATAAAAAACACAAACATACTGTGGGGTATTTTTACTTTGTGTAGCTAGTTTCCTCCCCCTCAGCAAAACTCTGGCTCTATAATGCACCTCCTGTGGATAAGGTGAGGATTTCAGTGATCAGTGAAAGCAACCATTAAAACCTTAGGTTCAGAAACTGATGAAACCAATTGATATGAAATTATTTCAGACACTATTATTAGTGGTACTTACAATTAAAAATGCCTTTATTGTATAACCTATTAAATTTATTTACCTCAGACATGCACTATTCACTATCACCTAGATTCAACAACTTCTAATCAAATAATTGCTAAACCAGAAGACCTAACAACAGACTTGTCAGTAATCTCATAAAACAAGATAATACAAAGCCTTTAAAAGTTTTACCTTTTATAGTTAAATTTTCAATTCCACACTCAAACATTATCCAACCCCACTTCTCTTGACTAGGACCAATTCGAGCTACATCTGGAACAGCTTGTTGATCTGTTTCATCCACGAAAGTGAATTCATCCAACTCTTCCAAAGTAAAAAGAACTTTTGATTTCCCAAAAGGAATGGCTGTTATTGCACAAGTTCCAATATCTGTGAAAATAAACATATTTACTACTTTGTTCCAAAAAAGAAAAAACTTTACATCTTTCAAAAGCTCCCTGAAGTTTAGAGTGTTTTGGGGGAGTTAACCCTTCAATATTCCTCAAATAGGAGGGGAGAAAAAAGAAGTATAAGCTTGAATCATGAGCAAGAAAAAGAAGCACAAAAACAGGGCAAAAAAGCATTGCTCCTGGTATGCTAATATGGGCAGGATAATATTGAAATTTGAAAAAAAAAAACCAAAAAACCACCAAGGACTGAGTAACATTTTAAATAATTTTATACCTAAATGTCAAGTACCTCAGGAAAATAACTCCACTGAGTCACTGTATATACCTTCTCTAATCCTTACTCTTTGCCTCCAATTTGTAACTATACCTACTTTTGGAGTAAACATGAAATGTTAAGATCCTTGGAAAGGCTCTTCTCAAAGCTTTTAGACAGGAGGTGATGACTTGTCTTGGTTAGAGCTCCAAATCTGGCAATTGTGAATGTCTGTAGCATACTTGACACAGGGTAAGATTCTACCCATAACTAAGTAAAAAGAGAGGTAACATTTCAAGTGTTCTCTAGTTTTGATTTCCTCCAATTTCATTTGCTCACTCATCTCTGTACAGCAGTGGGATTTTCTGTTGTTTCCTTATTTATTGTGTAGTTTTTAATCATCCTGGCTTTACAGAGTACTTCCTCATGTTTAAAGACTCCTGTTCCTTATGGAACAGAGGAAAAACTGGTAGAGAATCTATCAGAATTGAAGCAGTTTAACAAAAACTGCCTCTACTCTTGGTTATCTTTTCCTGGTTAGATTTTCCAGGATCATGAGTTACAGCAAAATTTAACCCATAGCTTCTTGAAGGCTTTTTCTTAACACAACAAGGAAGCCAATTGGGCAGATCTCATTGCCAGCTTTAGAGTCATGATAGTTAAAAATCTACAGGTTGTCATGCTGAAATTGCTGGTGCAACAGGCACATTATTGAAAGTGTTTGAAATAAGTAAGAAAGCAAATAAGTGTAATTCATTCCCTGCTAAAAGGTGACAAAAAAAGTAGCTGAAAAGAGATGACTGGGAGGAAGGGAGCTCAGGCCTCAAATTCCAGCAGGGCAGGTCAGTAATTACACAGCAACACATCTGCCACACAAACTGCTTACAAGTTTGTCTTGACAGCTTTTCATCTGCCTAAGTTTAAATCTAGAACTTAGTGGAATAATTCATCCCAAACTTCTTTTTCAAGTATCTGCAAAAGGTCTGGGTGCAAGTACCTTATCCATGCTGATAAAAAACCTACAATCAAACTACAAGATCAAGACCAACTGTAACTACTTGCTTCTATTCAAACTGACATTTCTACACTTTAGTATTGTTTAATACCTGTTGTATCAAGACCTCTAAGCTGTCCATGAACACGATGGATGTTCAATTTAGCAGCAATTTCTTTTCCTTTTTCTGCTCCAGAATTGGATCTCAGTGAGCCAGAAGACTGGGGCTGCATTTTGCTGGTTTGGATGTAACGATCAAATGTGACAGAATTCCTCCCAGTTTCTGCATTATTCGAAGTCTCTTCAACTATACCTCTGTTCAATATCAGGGAGAAAAAACAATTAAGCAAATCTCAAGATAAACAAAAACAATCAAATGAAGTATGTCTGAAGTTTATGACAAATAGTGACATGCACTACTCTTACCTGTTCATACGAACTTGAGTAGCAATTCTATCAAAACACAAAGCTACTAAGGAAACGTGAGTCACAGTTTTGCTGGAAGAAACTCCTGGGGATTCATCCACAGATGCTTGTAGCAAACACAGGTTCACCTGTACATAAAATTCCATCAAAGAGTTAAGACATTTAGTGAAGGAAGTAACACCAATCACTAATTTCTGATACAACTTAGTCTTATACTTTCACTAAGAATCATAAAATCAAGCAGCTCCAAAATTCAAAACTTTAGTTCTCTAGCATAAATGTACAGCTTCAGCTTTTGGGGAACAAGCAGGAACGAAAAATAAAGGTCATTTTGTGAGGCACTTTTCTACTGATAAGGTAAAAAAGAAGTTGTTACCTTTGGAACTGTAACATTGGCCTGAAGACCTTTAATTGTCACATTATCTTGCTTGAGTGACAGATTGGTCTGTGCTGGTCCCTGGTTTGTTGTTCCTGTCGTGGTGGTGTCTATTTTTGTTCCTCTGACATCTTGCTTCGAAGACAACTTGAAGAAGGGAGAAAAATAATTTATTAGCATAAGCTCAACAGTTGCTGAGCTCAGGAGTAGCAGGGTATCTTATTAGCATTGAAGTAGAAAAGATTCCGACTTCATTTTAGGCAATTTACCACAATTTCCAGAACAAAGGCTGCAGCACTTAGAGGTAGAGTAGGTCTAAAACCATAAGGGTAGCAGAGCCATTCTTAACTTTAACAATCAGATTTCAGCTGGAAGTTTTAATTCTACACATGTAAGTCATATAAAACAACTTACTGTGAAGCAAATTATTAGTGTCCACTATACCGTGAAGTCTAAGAAATCATAAAATATAAATATGGGCATTACCTTGGACATAAAGAACACCTAATTATGTAGAACTACCATACAATTCCTTTTAAGTTAAATTAATTGTTTAAGGTCTCATATGAACTGCTAAAAAACCCACAGGCACTTTCACAGCTCTCCCTAACTACTATTAAATAAAAAACATCTCAGAGATGAATGCAGTACTTAAGAATACCAACTATAGTAATTTCAAAGAACAAAATGTGTGATTTGATCTCATGTAAATATGCATTCAAAATTAATAGAGCATTTAGCTATTATATTTCAAAACACTACATTCAGTTAAAACATTTTCTATGTAAGACACAGAAAAGAGCATTCTCTGAAATGCATATGGATTTCCCTTGTTCTTTGCTCACATTTTCTGAGAAGCTGGTCTTGCTGTTCTGCACAGCATCCCTCAGCACTTTGCAGTGCAGGTCATCCACGATGGCTGCCGGGTGCCGGGAGCTGGCACAGTGCACCATGGCCTCGATGTACCTGCAAGGGGAAAACAGCCACAAGAGACCACTGAAACTCCCAGTTCCACATGGCACACCATCAGGCACGTGTAATAGCACTACAGAGGAAAAAATAAGCACTGACAGACACAAAGGGCACTTCCCATTCCCCCCAGCCACATCATAGGAAATGCAGAATTACATCCGTTGGGCAGCAGGCCCTGCTGTTCCATCAGCCTTTTACCTAATTGCTGAACAACAGCTGTGATTTTAGACAACTTTTAGTACTATCAAAATAAAATTACCTATCAAGTGCCTCTGCTACAAGAGGAGTCAGAACTACATCTACAGTTCCTTTTACTTCCACAATTGCCGTTGTCCGTGTCTGGAAGACCGGGTGATCCAAAGTCCATTCCTCTGTTATTGTTTCATCATCTGTATTCTCTGCAGACTTCTTATCCAAGGGAGTGTAAGGTGTGCTAAGTAAGTCAAACACACATCAATGATCAGGCTTTGTAAAAACAACCACAAAAGTGTTCTGGTAGAATTTAATTCTTAATTTTGTAATTTAATTCTTTAATTCGTTAAGCCACATAATGGCAGGTTTCTTCTACGGTATATTTTACAAAGTACAAAAAAATAATATATAAAATAAAAAAATAATATATAAAATATATAAGGCCCTCCCTAGATTCAAGTTCAGCTTCTGACAATGAAATGGACACTTGCCATTAGCACCTCCAAATTCATCTACATGAAATCACCATTGGTAATCTTGAAAACGTACAAGTGAAATAATTTAATGCTTGCACTGTGTACTTTCTGTTTGACCAAACCCAAATATTTCATAATAGAATGATCTGTTCTGAAATAGATCTGGCACTGAAAACTACTGCTGCAAATCAAACTTTGAAAGGGCTAGTGGGTGCCAAAATATTTCAGAAAAATATCAGGAAAATCCCACTCTTGAAAAATATGCTAATAAAGTCAGGTTGTATTCAACTTACTTAGATGTTGATCCTGTAAGCTGCATGCCTCTGTCCAGTAATGAATTAGCTGTGAGACCCTGTTTAACAATCTAAGATAAAAGTGCAAAGAAGTTTATTACATTCCTTCCAAATATGATGAAAAAGCCAACCAAAGTATCTTTAAAAAGATAGTCCTTAAAGCTGTTTTTCTTGAAAGAACCCTTAGAAGCAGATTCTCCAATATAGGATACAGGAACTCCTAGGTCTGCTTTTTAAATTTCTTGAAAAATCAGATTACACTGCTTTTACACAAACACTGATTAACTGCTTTTATAAAACCCCTTCAAATACTAATCTACATAAAGTTTGCATCAAAACAAACCTTTTCTGCAAAATGATAGAAAATTCAATTCAAGAGTGCAAAAACCTGTTTTCTACCACATAATTTCCATTATTTTTCATGCATTTAATTTCAACTCCTTCCTTAAGTATGTATGCTCAGGTCACTTTAAAAAAAAAAAAAAATCCTAAATCTGACTTGCAATTTTATTTTGACATAAAGCCCTGTAAGCCTGAATTATAATACTTTATCAGTATTAAATGTACTGCTATTGCAGTTCTGTATACTGTATTTGAAATAAAACTCACATAAACATCCTTCAGCTGCATAGGCAGCATTTTTAAGCACAACAATAATTCAGAATACACATCCACAGAATTCTAACTCCATCTTTTTTTGCCCACAACGTTCCAGCTACTCAGCCCCATGATCTCAAGTCAAAAATTGAAGGTATTCTTTAACTAAAAGCAAACAAAGTTCAAGTTTCTTGTAGCTTATTCACACAACTGGTACTAAGCCCTTTTAAGTTATTTTGAATTCTTACTCCTTTCTCTACCCATCCATCCTCCATACCTTAAAAGTTGGGACAGAGAGCTGCTCAAAAGATGAGGAACTTTCCTCACTCGTTGGTGTGTCAAGGTCTAAAGGGCGATGCAATGAGGATTTGGAAGTCCTTTTGTTAGTTGGATGCTTTACTGACCAGTTGATCACCTGGAACTGTGTCAGGTAATTTTGGTAACACGCCATGACAGGCTGCTGGGAAGTGATCTGTTCACGTTCCGCAGTCTTCTCAGAGTCCAGGACATACATGTTGTCAACGTGGTCATCATCTCCTCCCAGAGCTGAAACAAATGAAGCCTGGGAAGGATGAGTCTTAATTGGCAACGTTTTCATATCTTGACTGATTTCTCTATGGATTGTGCTTGTTAAGGGTCCTTCCACACTGTGATAAATAGACCCCCTACTATATTCAGTTTTCTGAGCTTGCTTTTTTCTCCTCTTCCTCCCTGGATAGGTTCCCGGACCTTCATCACTGCTTATTGGCTCAAACTCTTCAGCAGCTGAAAAATAAGCCTCGCTATCCGCCATGGACATACTGGAATCCATGGAGCGGTACTGGTGGAAGGAGTTGGAATCCGCTGAGGGCGTGTAGGGGAAGGAGCCAAAGCTCCTCCTCTGCTTGGGGGAGTCCAGGACGTTCTCGTCGCTGCGGGACACGTCGCTGCTGAACTGCACCCCCACGGGCACGGGCTGCTTGTCCCCGTAGAAGGCCGCCGTCAGGCTCTTGGTGCTGCCCAGCCGCGCGGAGCACACGGACGCCTGTCTCTTCAGGGGGGACCTCATGGGGGACTGTCCCACGGGCCGCTCCTGGGGGCCAGGGGATGCAGGCCGGCCCTCGGCACCCTCCGCCGCCACACTGCCAACAGAAATCAACACCTCACTTGGTCATCTCGGCACTGATGCTTCTCTCCTTGCACTGCAGCAGCTGCCCAGTGCATCAGTGGTTCTGTGACTCCCCATAGCAAAACAGCTAGCGCTGGTGTCTTTACATGCTGGATTTTCTACCCTGCTCATTCCCTATTAGGTAACCAAATCAGCATTCAAACTAGGAAACATATTTCAGCAGCACCATTAACACTTGAAAAATTGCTAAACCAAAGGCTCTTCTTACATCTTAAAGCATTCAAGAGTTGTATTATATGCCTGCCTGGACAAGAGTACTAACCTTCCATGAGCATCTTCCCTTTTTGCATTGGGCAGGAACTCCTTCTGTCCCAGGTGATCCTCAGCAGTGGATGAGGGGCTGTCCTTCTCCCCTGCAAGCAAGGGCAGGGCAGCACTGGAGCTGCTTGTTTCCTCTGAAGAGGAGGAGGAGCTGTGGGAGCGCAGTGGCACTTGGAGGCTCAGGTGCTGTGCTTTCCTTTCCATTTCTATCCCCACAGATCTGCAGTCCCAATCTTTTCTTTTGACACCATTTGCTTTACCTAGGATCAGGGAAGGAAAAAGAAAAAACAAATATGTAATAACACAGTGGACTCTTCCCTACCTACTGAAATAAAAATCATTATTAAACAAAAGCTCTAGTTTTGAAATGCATACACATACTAGCATGTTGCCCTGAAAAAATTAATAAAATCATTTCAGCAAAACATCAGATTGTCTCAGTTGTCTGCTTTCTATACAAGTAGAATAAGCCAAAAATCTCCTTTTTACTCAAAAAGGAGGTGCATGTTACTATAAAAATCCAGCTTGCTCAAGCTCTGTCTGCTCTTAGAAGGGATCAGGCCACAAGAGCACAAGCAGTTGTACTTATTAATCAGATTCATAAAAACTACAAATAGCGAAACATTAAGAAATTGAGTACAGTGCATTCTTACCATCTAAAATTTTAGGAATCTCCTTAGTGATTATCCATTCTCCTGGCTGCAGTAAAGACTGCCCATAAAACATATCAGATTCTGCACTCGTGCTTGAGAAAGCAGAGCTGCTTGAAGGTGTCAGTTCCTCAAGTTTGAAAAAATCCAGTCCCGTTAAGGTGCCACCAAAGAATCGACAACCACCGAGACAGCCACACTTGTTCTTGCTTCTCTTATTTCTCAAATTATCATCAGGCCACAAAAACCACAACCTAAAAAAGGAAGAAGAGCAGAATACAAACCAAAAACATTATCATGCTAAAGCTCAGTGAAAGCAATTTTAACAAACAACCCTCTCAAACACACCTCCCTCGAGCTCATGGCTCACCTCTTGGTTCGGCTATCGTGCGTTTCCAAGAAATGCCTCTGCACCTCGTGTTTAGAGGGATGATCTGCAGCCAAAGCAATGTCAGCAGTGATGAGGCCCAGGTTGACAGAGCCAGCTTCCAGCCAGTATGCCCTCCTCAGTATTGGCTGCAGGCCAGTTCTGCAGTTGTTCACCTGCTCGACGTACTGCCTGAGCTGCAGGTCCTGGATGGCGGCGCTGACGCCTTCCCCGACAGACTGGTTGTGGAGGTTGCAGTTTGCAATGCGTATGGCACCCATCTGAAAATACGATTTAAACAGCAAATCTGACTGTGTGCCACTGAAACAAAGAGTGGACTTAAGCCAGTTAATACAACCCATCCTACAGCCCAAAAAGACCTCAGTAAAATTCTCTCTGGAGAAGCAGTTTTACATGCAGGTCAGCACACACACGAAAGGCGGCAAGCTTAGAAATTGATCTCAGCCACTTTGCACATAACAATAAACAATATTTACTTAGAAGCATCCTTTTGTAAACAGATCAAAATAGCAAACAACTGTCAATAGACACTGTCATGAAACTTTAGGAAAAACTTAAATCTTTAATTTCTTCACTGTCATCTAAAGTCCCAAAAATTTGAAACTTTCGAATTTGTTTAGTCTTGAAATTTCAGATGGAGTTTTCCAACTCTAAGCCAAGAAAAGCTGAAAGATAACCCAGCCATGGAAGAGTTACCTACAGGGTTAATATTAAATTTTTGTTTCTCATCTCTGTCACAGATTACAAAGGACCACTAGAAACCATTTTTTTGTTTGTTAAATTTGAATGAAACACATTCAGGATATAATTTTCTAGAGTGGTTCAGGTTATTACACTGCCTTTGAAAATACTGCCATTCATATTTATGCCTGCAGACACTGTTAATATTTATGATGGCACTTTTAATATTGGATTCAAAAGAATTGGGAGGCTCAAACATTTTTTTTATTGCCACAGGGCAGTAAGCCATTCAAATTATGAGATAGCATGTCATTAAAAAAATGTTTAAAATAATTACCAGTGCCCTTCAGTTAGATTCTTGCTCATAATGTGAAGCTCTGCCCAAAACTTTGAAGTCTACCATTTAAAACTGCATTTATTAACTAACAGCACAATTACTACTCAGCTATGTCAGCATGGCAGTTTTCTTTTCTGTTGTTACCATAACTCAATCTGTACCTAAACTTATATTTTGCTACACTGGATAAATTATTCCTTTTTTTCCTGTGCAGTAGGATAATGGAGGGAATATCAGCTCTTCTCTCCGTAACACTTTTTCAACAGAGGATTCAGTCAGGCAGGGAAGGGAAACACATTTCCCTTCTCTTCCAAAGATACATCTAAATACACACAGGAGGATCATGAGTTATCCAGCACTGACTTGTATATAATCCATATCAATCACCTGCATTTGCTGAATTACTAATTCACAGCACAAGTTCCTATCAACTCTTAGGTACAAACTGAGATTTATATTGCCCAGTGCACTCTAAATTATTTTACACCAATCCTGCAGCTTCCACTTCTATTTTGGGAGATATACTCCTCCTTACCATTTGCCAACATAATTAATGGAATCATTAAATAGAAGCCAAATTGACCTACTCCTGGCCCAGTCCATGATGACCTTTTATCACTTAAAGTTTTAGAAATTCTGCTTAATCCATTGCATGCACGCAAGTTACCAGTTCAGGCAGATATTCTATGAAAAAACACAAACATCTATATTAAAGTATTTTAACTGCTGTTAAGAGAAATATTTTTACCTTGATATTGGTGGCACAGCCATGTTCTACCACATACAGATCTGCTCCATCCATGGCTAAACGTGTCATGGTGTACTTTAACTCATCTGACGTTGGGCATGGCCCAGGCACAGAGTTTGTCTGCAGGAAAAGGGGAAAGAAAGAAAGAAAGAATAAAGGAAAAAAAACCACATAAACATCCATTAGGAGCTTGCTTTGTGCCAATCTTTTTATTCATGTTCTGGTAACATTGAGGGTGGCTTTGGGAAGTGTTCCAGAGAACCTGGGCATGCCTGGTGAGCAGCAGGGATGGATGGAAAGGTACCTTTGGGTCACAAAAGCGGCGGTCGATGCCGTGCTGGCACAGCACTACGGATTTGGGCCTCTCCAGCTCAAACTCCCGGCACACCACGTGGAACACAAAGGTCTGTCCCCACTCCAGAAGACAGGCTAGCTGTAAGCAGACAACAGCACATTGTCTTGTGGTGTTCCACAGAGAGCACAGAACACCCTCAAGGGCTGGGAGGTGAGCAGGACAGCTCAGCACACCCCCCTGGCTGCAGCACCTTCCTGCTACTCCAGGCTGAAATTATTCCCGTGTGCACCACAACATCCAAGTCTGTACTTTTTTCATGGAAAAGCACGGTGACATTAAACAATTTCCTAAATTATTTCTTAATAAAAGACAGCAGCTTCTGCTCTTACAGTCAGCTGAGAACTTCATTGTAAAGACACAGCTCCCCCAACTCTACCACAAAGAATAAGTTGTGGTACTTCATTTCCATTCATAATTTACATGTCAGATTTGCTTCTATAAAAGCAACCAAGTTACATTTAGATAGCACAGGAGGAAACTGGCTCAACAAAACACTGCTGATTCTTGCTAGACCTGGTAATTAGCCTATTGTTGATTTAAGTCTTTTATATAGTTAGCTCGCTCATAAAGGAAATGATTCATGACTGTCTGCCTCTGTTATGAGAGGAAAATGGGTTTTCTTTGGCTTGCCCAAGCAAAAGGCACTTAAAATCAGCAATAATTTGCATGAAATTTGATCTAGCTATGACTGTCTGCACAAAATCTCTCCTCCTCTGTTCAGCATAGTCCCTTCACAAATTTTTGCAACACATCACACTAAGGGAAGGAAGAAAGCCAATGAACCTGAAACAGCAAATTCAAGTGTTGGTAACTCAAAAAAAAAAAAAGCCAAAAAAACCCATATGATGCATACAATTGAGAAAGGCTTTACAAGGGAAGAAAATCCTCCAGTTGCATTAAGCCTTAAGAAATCTTCTTTAACTTTGGAGTACTTTGAATCCACTAAGTTTAGTTTTGAACCACAGAGCAGTGGAGCAAATCCTACAGATCATCTAAAGCAGTGGCAGCATTTTGGGAAGTATCACCACAAATGTCTGTATATTTAGCAAGAAAAGGTCTTTTCTTTAGGTTTACTAAACTTGCTTGTATGCCTTACTTTATTTGCTGCAGAAGTCTCCCAAATAAATATGTGCTTAATCCAAGAAAATAATACTAGTTTTTAGAGGAATAAGATGATGTTAGTGTGTCTTAAAAATTAAAAATAATTAACGCCAATAGTAACCACTATATAGAATGTATGTACTTTTCTTGTGCCCCAGAATTCACTGGCAAAGCAACCCTTCTTTAAAGATCTGGCAGACCACAGCAGAAATAAATCAAAATGATCTGCCTGTTGCATACTTGGAGCCATTCACCTAAGTGGAAAGACAAATGTAACATAATGGCAAAATTAAAAGGGGTTAGTGCTAAGACTGATCTAACAAAGTGCAATACTGGAAAAGCAAGCTATGTCCCAGTGGGATCAAGAAGCAGAATTTATGCAATGAGCAGCTACTCCTGAGGCCTGTCCATACTACACTCCCACAAATTATTTCATTTGCCTCCTACTTTAAAATATGACTGTGACAATAGCTCATTTGGCATCTCCTGTCCCCTCACTGAAATTATTAGATTTTAAAACTATAAGGGTTACATAAAGCACAAATCACACGCTTTCCAGAAATCCACACTATGCCAGTTTGAGGAGGAAGAAAAAGGGTAATACTTCAATATTTCAGATGGTACCTGTGGTGCTGTCACTTTGGCTGTGAGGCTTCCAGCCTGCACATCTATCAGCCAGGCATATTCCAAAGTGTCACTTCCCAGGGGCAGCCCTTCTGCAGAAAACATGGCATGGGCACGGAGCTGCAGGCCCGAGAGGCTGATGTGACCCTCCCGGAGCACCTCGTCCACTGCAGGGCGCTGCAAAGACAAGCAACAGGGAGGCAATTCTTGGAAAAGATGCAACACTGGCCTGATTTCATCCCATTTATTTTACTGACAAAATGACAAAAATATCTGCAGAAAAATAAAGATCCTTATGAAACAGGCATCAGACTTTTCTTATGATTCACAAGCCTTAATAAAACCTCTGCACAACAGGAAAATTCCTACCAAAAAAGAATTCAATTTTAAAGCCAACACAACTTGCACAATACAGCCACACAAATACTGACTGACTACCTGATAATTGTCATTAAGAAACAGATTCACTGGAGACAGTACAAGCTGAAGCATTGTTTCTCTAAATCCTTTCTTCATCTCAAAACACAGCCTCTCCAAGAAAGCTGTAGGGCACTCTGGACCATCTGGACTGCAATGCTGAAATACAAAATAAACACATCTATTTCAGAACCTGAAAACACACAACATGGTTGAAACTTTACTATTAGTTGCAAAGATGTGAGGAAGAGATATGGCAATTTTCCTCTAGGTAGATACTCAAAAAGAAGCCTGTGCAACTTCAAAAACCTTTTGACAACTGCAAAAATGTTATACCTGGATCTTTTTATTCCTGGGGCTCCCTCAGAACTCAGGAGCACTCGGAGCACTTTGTACCGTTGTGTGACTAATGTGCTAATAAGCAGAGAAATTGCAATGGTCAATCAAAAATACCACATAAATCAAGTTCTGGGAATAACAAACATATCAAAAAATTATCCAGTTCTGCCTCCCAGATAAGTAAAAGAAATCCTGTCTCAAAGTTGTTTAGATACTCTCTGCTGAAACTGTGGCTATCTACACATTTGGGTAAGCACCACAGCAACTAAACGTTCTAGGCAGCTAAATGTGGATCCAGATTATGAAACTAAAAAAAAAAAAAAAAAAATAAATGACATGGAGGAAATTCTTTTATGATTATAAAGTACTTACCACTGGCAATCTCCCATGCACTTTGTACAAATTAACAAGCACAGTGATATCCCACGGGCGTAAAGTAAGAGGGTGAACAGGCTTGACTGAAATTTCACTTTCTTTTTTGTCATTTTCCACTCCTACAGCTGTCCAGCCAGAGCTTGAGGATGTTGACAGGGACAAAACAGGGCTTGAAATAACCTCTTCAAAATCAGTGTACATGTCATCTTCCCCAAAATAATTTTCCTAGGAAAAATAACTGCTATGATCATACGGAAAACAAATGAAAAACATGCAGACAGTGAATTGAAATACAAATCAAATCTTCTGGTTTTAATCCTCCTTAAAATAAGTGGAATAGCTATAAAAGGAACATAGATACTTTCATTTTATGGAAACTGGATAGTTTAAATGTGGAAATTTAGGCATTGTGCTTTGAAGAAAATGAAGACAGCTCAGTAGTTCTCACAGTACTGGTATTTGAAGCATGCAACACAGGTAACTGTTATAAAATATTATTACTGACACTTTAAAACAGATTTTTATGTTTTTAAAGATACATAACAAAGTAAGAACACAAAACACATCCTGCAGGAAGTCACCCTTACCCAACTTTCTGAACCTTTTTTTCAGCAAGCTAAAAGTCTTAAACAAGTCTAAAATATTACATCATAAACATTTCTTGCTCGGGTCTAAAATGCCATTGTGCCTATGCAAATCCTCTTGAGTTAGCTAAGGCCAAAGTAACACTGCCAAATTCTAGGGGAAACAGCAAATCCATCAGGTTTCTCACAATTTATCACATCTTCTCCCTTAAAAGGAAAGCTAAACTCTCAAGAATTTTCTTACAGTGATTTTTAATAAGGCAGACCCAGCAGAGGGTGGTAGGAGCTCCAGTAACTCACTCCTGACAACTCCTGCTGAGAATGCCAGGACCTATAAATCATTCATTTCCAGACAGCAAACCTTTAGCAGGGTGTGCTGCACCAAAAAATGACCTCCCAAGATTAGAAGGCTTAACAAAGCTGCATGGACAATGAGTGAACAGGGATCTCTACACTATGCATTAAAAAAGATCAATGAAAACAAACTGAAAACAACCACAAGTCAGAAAAATAAACATTAAAAAACCCTCTGAGAAGTCTTTCAAGAGATGGTCTCAGCACAGCTGGACAAAAAGTTCTAAGCAGAGTCACAAAAATGCTAAAAAGAGCAGTTAAGTCCACATTTTGATAAACAACCTATTAATCCAAAATTTCTCTTGAGAATTAGAATAGAAAAGCTAGATTTCATGTATGAAATCTGCACCTAAAAATGAATTCATTATAAAATCAGAGATCTAATATAGCACCACTGTTTGCATTTACCTCCAGAGGCAAAAAGCACTGAAAAG
Source organism: Erithacus rubecula (assembly GCF_903797595.1). Lineage (NCBI taxonomy): Eukaryota > Metazoa > Chordata > Aves > Passeriformes > Muscicapidae > Erithacus > Erithacus rubecula. The sequence continues at coordinate 64,318,171 of NC_136687.1, forward strand.
GTGCTGCTTTGCTTGAAAAGCCAGAACTCCTTCATGAATTTATGGGCTCCAAAAAGAGGGTTCAATGAACAATTCAAACATGGCTTCATTTGCTCTATACCAGGAGAAGTCAAGTCTTCAAGATGTAGTACTGGCCTAATTTTAATCCTATTTATTTTATCAACAATGTGAAAAAATAATGAGGATATTTGCTAGTCCTATACTCTACAAAACAGTATTTTCTGCTATCCTTTGCTTACATGCTATACCTTAAAGAAATTCATGAAAATTACTGTTTCAGTGAGTCCTGATATTGATCACCTGTCTCAGAAAATGCCTCAACCTCTGCTCCAAAATACCAGCCTCCAGAAGCATTACCTTAACCTAGATCTGTACAGGCTGAAACAGATGTTCAGAGAAAAACAAGCAAAAACCCACCAAAAAAACCCCCCAAAACCACACACACACAAAACCAAAAGACAACCACGAATGTCAACCAATCCCCAAGCACTTTGCTGTTAGTCAAACAGAATTGACACATTCAACTGCTTTTTTTGTTATGACAAGGCAGGGAGAGAGAGATGGGAAGGAATTAAACTTGACACCCTGAAAAATCAGTCATAGAAGATAAAAAAACAAAACATAACACACATTCTAAAGCACAATAGATTAATGTCAAGGAAAGGATGCATAATGCCTCTCCAATATTTATTGAAGAAGCTTTTTAAAATTAAGCTTATTCTCATGTCCTTCCCCAGTCCCCTCTATGATCCTAACTCCAGAAATGTCAATCTAATCAAGAAAAACAACACACTGCAGAACTTAAATGCACCAAAAGCATGGGTTCTGGTATAACTTTGCATAAAAACTGGAGTTTAGATAAGCTCTAGTCATAATAATGGAATATTTTTTAAATTTAGTAGTGGAAAACTGAATAAGAAATTTTCTGCCTATGTCCAGAACATGCAGTATTTCTTGAAATAAAAAATACTCTGATATGGGTGTATGTATATATGTGTGTGTAAGAAGTCTTCTCAAAAGCTTGTGACAATAAAATTCAACACAACTACACCAGATTACTAAATTAGAACAAGAGCCTACCAAAGGTTTCCATCCAAATCCACATATTCTTCAGAATTCGAATTTCCCATTTCAAAACTAATTCTTTCCTTCAAGTGCCCACCAGTGAACTCGACGATTTTTAAAAATTTTTGAATTTTACAGCAATGTTTGTGCTCCTCTGCCTACCTTTATGGAAAGAAAGGCTTTGAGCAAGGGTCCATAGAGGGTTATCTGGGAATCTGGGGAGAGTTCCAGCTCCACGTGGAGCTTATCCGGGGGCAGCTCCGAGGGGTCGAGGGGAAGGCGGGTGGAAGCTGTGGGAGATGAAATCACACTGTCCGTGGTTTTCTGTGATGGCCTCAGCACAGACAACATGGTTTCTTCCATTTCTGACACTTGGGGGCAAATTCAGAGGAGAAAACAGATTTTGATTACAACTCAGGCTTCTGTTGGACAAACTTTAGCAAACAGGAATGTGTTTTAAATACACAAATTTTGGTAACGAATTTGTGTAATTACATTAGCGTGTCTATGCTACAGAACTGTCTAGTAACTATGGGAAGACAAGATCAAATATTTTAGTCAATGTTAATTATTCAAGAGAAAAACAATCCCTCAAGTTCTGAGAAAAAGTATTCAGTGTATTTATCGTGCTTTTGAAGTTAAACAGAGATATGCTTTCATTTCAGCAGAGCAGATTTCCCACAACCACACAGCTACTGCAGGATAAACAAGAGAGAATAAACATGCAAAGTGCAAAGTTGTACTAAAAATCTTTTCTGAATTAGTAGCTCTGTAAGCCAAAATTTTGTCTTCAACAAATCAATTACTCTAGTCACAAAACAGTTTGGAAATTCAAACCTTCTTTCCTACCCCTTCTTTCTAGTTGGAGTTAGGAACAAGAGAGCCCAAAAACTGACTTTCTTAAGTGAGGAAAGGCAATGAGAATGTAGTGAATAACTGGAAGTGTTTTGAGGATGTGAATTGATTGTTGGGGAGTAGAGAACTCTATGAGAAAACCATCAAAAATTGATGCTCCAGCTGGAGGAAGATTTCAGGTGCCAGTTTAACGGGAAGAACTGGCACATACAGAACTACAGACACCTGCAGCCAGAAACCTCCAAGGCTTGAACTCCCTATTACTGTCTACAGCTCTTGCTCAGTGCTTGCACCATCTGATGAGTTATACATCAGCCAAATGTTGTAGTGAGATGTGCACTTCTTATGGAAACCACATCTTTTGTAATGCAACATTTCTCAGTGTTCTATGGACTGACTCAAAATAAAATACAGATGCTGCTACTGCAACAGACTCCATCAGCACCATGGAGTAGGTGTGAGGTGGACTGCTGAATTAATCACTGGAGGAAGCTGCAGATCAATTACCTGTGTACATACAAACTTGCAAATGCAGGTTTCAATTGCTAGGATTATGAGGAAATGTTCTCAGAATGTGAAGAATGCACATTTGACACAAGCTGACAGTCTCACAAGAACACTTAATGAGCATCTGCAAAATCAATCTCACCTCTTCTGCTTCGTCCTTCCAAATTAAAGTTCTTTTAGATGTTAATTGTTGGAACTCAAACCCCAAAAATGCCATCCAGCATGTGTTCTAACACCTGCTGATTGTAGCCCTTTCAAATTAGCCCTCATTATTCTTCCAACATCTCTCCTACACCAGTTCTGCTTCTAGAATCAAAACCTGAAAGAGTTTTACGTAACCCTGTAACTTCCTGCATACCTCCCTCTGCATTTAAATTAACTTACTTAATCTCTGTGCTTATAATATTTTTTTGCAAGCACATACTTAGAGGATATTTGTTATCTAGAAATATTTAGACAGTTAAAATAAAATCTTAGATATTAGAATTTGAATGACCAGTCCAACACCCATTTCTGATGGTTCACTTTAACATAAAAAATCTCAATAAAATCTCAGTTTGATACCCATGAAGGGAAGACAATATTACTGCATCTCATATACATTCTATTTAAACATTTCAATCATAAGATGAGATCACAACATCCAAAAGATAAAAACCTTAGAAAAGCTAAGGAACGTGACACAGCCAAAAATACTTCCTATTTAATATAATGATATTTAATACACCAAGTGATATTTAATCTTGTGCAACAACCCATTTAATAGATCCACTTTGTTAAGGACAAGGAGAAGTGAACTGCAGACAGTATCCTCTTTTTTACACAAGGAACTGGGACACATCCTGAAATGTAGCAGCATGGAATGTTGTCAGATTTTAAATCAATCCCAGTGCATTCTAATCATCACATTCCCTTGAGACATAAAACAGCAATTCAGTTCCAAGTTCATCTCTGCAGATGGAAGCAGTGTGATTCAAAGTCCCAACAGCCTCCCAAATGAACCATGTCTAACAAGGAAAAGGTAGTGACACTTACAGGATTGCTTTAACTGCTCATCTGCCTTCTGAGGGTAGATTGGGTGCCAGGAGTAGTCAATTGTAAACAAAACACTTGGGACAGTCCAGCATTCAACCCATCCAGCCCTTTCAAAAGGAAACAGCTTTATTTCAAGCACAATACTTCCTTTAAATATCTTTAAAGCAAACTCAGAAGTTCATGACTCACAAACAAAACAAGTAAATAAGAAGTGTCAACATAAAGATATAATTATATATATATATATATATATATATATATAAAACTCACTCCTCTTGAGTAATGTTCCTCCATTTGGGCTTGCCTGTTTTCTGCCCACTTTGACATTCTGCAGAAATACAAGACTCAGGACTTATTTTATTGGGCTGACAATCTTTTACCAGCATAAAAAGGGAATATTTACTGGGATGGCAATCAGGCAGATACAAATGAAGATCAACATCTTCTCCCTAAAAATCAAACATTAGCAAGAGGAAAGTTAATTTACATTCACTTTATGCATAGTGCTCATGCTATTTTCATGTTTGTATGTGCCATCATCTTCTTTTGCAGGCAAAATTAGAAATCTGTTTCCCGCCAAGTTTTAGTATAATCCCAAGAGCTTTACAGTTCTGAATGCTTACAAGTCAAATAACTTGCACATAATCAGGGCAATCTATAAAGCACTGGATTCAAACCATACTGCAGAAATCAAATAACTAAACCAAGTTGACTCTATATCTCAACTAAATCCCACTTTAAAAAGACAGAAACCTATAAAACATTGATTTCTTTGCTATCAAATTATACCAAATTAGCAACATTACCATTGACTAGTTTATTTTTAGCAGCAGTAGACAGCTGCTATTTTAAGGAAGACAAGAAGTACAGCAATTCAAAGAACTATGTGCATTTGTTAGAAACACTTTGTGATCATTATTTATGCTACAGAACCTGTTAAAAACCTGGAAGATGGCTTTCCAAAATGGTGTGTGGGTAGAGTATGCTATTCTATCTTTGAACACAATCAATTTTCACATTTCATAAATAAAGGTGAACAGATTTCCAAGTGAAAAACCACATACAGACACACAATTTAAGGATATGTAATAAATATACACACTAAATTTGTATCTATGTGTGTTTGAAGCATATGCACATTTGTATTTTTCAGAAGTATTTCCATTTTTGTGTGTATATGTTTATATAAATTAAAACAGCCTATGATTAAATGCTTCACAAAAACAAACTGAAACCATTCACCTCTGGGTTATTTAAAGAAAAATTCTATGAACTGGAAGTTCATAGAAAAAGATTATTTTCCTTTCAGGAAAGAGTTAATTCAAAATTTTCTGATTCAAGAAGGTGAGGGAAGAGTTCTCGCATGCACAAGACAAAATATCTTACCCTTAAGGAGAATCTAGTATTGCATATGGTTGGAACAAAGTCAGTGAAAGGCAGAGAAAAAACAATGTTCAAGGTTTCTCCACAAGCTGCTAGATAAACTGGGAAGAAAAAGGAAAAACAAACAAATTTGTCAAAATTACTCCCTATTTTGTTCTTAGGCCAAATATGAAATATACAGATAGAAATAATTCAAAGATATTAAAGAACTCATGACACAGAATATTACCATTTAACTACACTGTACTTGAAGTAATAAATCACTGTAATCAATTATTATGAAAGTATTTACTACCCACAGCTTGTTCTTTCTAGAAAGACACTGTACACTGCACAAGGAAATGGCTGGCAAACAGTAAAAACAACTGTAATATCTTGGTGCTTTTCTTTACCCACAGGGTTTGGGGTGTAATTTTAGTACTTTCTCTATATATACATTTATATACACTGTATTTTGATAATGATTTTTGTTGTATATGCTACTTCTTCCAAGTAAAAAAAGTGATCTCACCATTCTCCTGTTGTTTGGTGGAACAGTCAATCCAGTTGTGTTGATTTGCTGCCCAAATCATTTCAAACTGATGGAACATGACTTTGAAGTTCCACATATATGGAACAAATGAAAATATATCAGGTGCACTGTCACTGGACCAGTCTTGGATCAAATCTAAACCCACACCAAGTAAGAAAAGGTGAGTTAGTATCAGGTGAGTGATTTCTTAGGATTTTTGTGTTGGAGAAATTGATGTTTGCTCTGACCACAGCAGCACTGTGGCACTACCCAGACAATGGCTCTGGCCTCACTCAGGGGATAACTTTATTAGCATGGCACCATGCCTGAGCTAATTAAACATTCCTCCCAGCAGGGCTAATTAGCCCAGGCAGCACCACAGTGATGGGGCTGTGTTCTTTCCATTACTGCAGCTGGAGTTTCCAGCAACAGTTGGGTGGTGCTGTTCCACCTTGCATTGCTTCTTCCTCACAGCCAGAATCCTGAGGAGCAAATTATTTTTCCTCATCATCTGTCAGCCACAGAGACAATCCAGAGCCCAAGCAGTTGAAAATGAGCCAAGCAAAGAGAGATATCAAGAGAAATAAACCTCATGGGTGGCAAATATGAAGCAAATCAGTAGCCGTGATAAGAGTTCTGGTAAGAAATGAATTTAGGATCACTTAATTGCAAATCAAATTTATTTAGATATTAGAAAACTAAACGCAAATCAAATTTCTTTAGATATTAGAAAACTAAGTTATTTGTATTTCTACTCAAATGCAAGAATATCACGCTGTTGGACATTCTACAGGCATCAGGAATTCTGTCCTCAGAAACAATCTGTTGCCTTAAATGCACGAAATCAGAGAAACTGACCTTGCACAACTCAGCAAAATTTGAAAAGAAATCCCAAAGGAAGAATATTTAATTTGACATGTAATTTATTTATCAAAGAGGTTACCTGTAAAGAAGCTCTTCTGAGCAAAGATGAAATGATAGGTGGCTTTATAAACCTCCAGCTCACACTGCCATGTCTGTGGCATGTTCCATATCCGGGGATAGCTGGCATTAATATGGAACTGTGGACAAGAAATTAAAGCATCAGGATTACCTGAAAAGATGACAATGCCTGACCCTGTCCCTCAGTAGTTTTCACATATGTACCCTGCTGAATAATTAAAACTGTTTTCCTGCTGGGATGAACAGAAGGTCCTTCCAGTTCCTTAATAATTTAATCTCTGTCTCTCCTTCTGTGTTTGAAGGTCAAGTGTTAGTGTATTCATTTATTGGGAAATGTATACTATGAATTTCAGATATATCTGCTGCTGTGTATGTACAAAGCAATTTAAAAAGCAAAGTTTTCATCAAAAGCATCACTTTTCACAATACACCAAAAGAAAATCCCCCAGGAAGAGATTTTTCAACCATTGATACATTGTTCAAATTCAAACATTAAAAACATCACTTGAAAAAGATTACTTAAAAACCAGTAAGAAGGGTAATCTACACAATTACAGTACTGCAGAAGTAAAATATTAGGTAAACAAAAGAATAATGCAGTATTAAATCTGTCTCAAGTAGTTCAAGCACACTTGAGTGCTTTTAAGTACTTGTGCACACATATCCTTTAGCAGAGCTAGTGAGTGTAATCATCTATTAAGGCAAAGCCTTTGTGAACACGTGGCTACATGGTAAATGAGGCAACATGTGTAAATACATAATTTATACACCAAGTTGGTGCTTTTTAAGTCACTAAAGGTTACACACATGCACAATTATGTTGGTATATAGAAAATCCTTATATATTAAAGTCTTGCAAAACACATAAAAAAGGCATTTTCCTGCATTAAGAAACTAAAGACTGCTCTACGGAACATTAAATATGTTCTTTATTAAAAATCCTACTGAAGCTTTGTGCCTGTTAATGCACACTTACAGCCAGCATTTCTGCTTCCAAGAGAGTCCTGTACTGCATGCTGCTGGTGGCATCCACGTGGAGGAGCTGCCCTTTAATTGTAGGTGAGTAGCCTGGCAAACAAAAGTTATCAAATGATCATTCAGACACAAGAGTTACACCAATATTTAAATAATTTTTACCAGTGATTTCAGCAGTCCACTACCAAGAAGTATCCTGATCAATATTTTTGTTCCTTTCCTTAGGAATATACATCTCAAGATTACAAAGGAGAAACACTAAAAGACATTCACACACACACAGGAATTAAGATAACTGCTCAGGAAAAACAGTAGAGAAAAAAAAAAAAAAATCAGTCTTAGCTTTAACTCACCATTTTCACCCACTGTCATGGGAATGTTTATTTCCAAATAGGATCCTGCACCAACATTTACATGTACAGCATTTGTTTCCTGCATTGCAAGAAAACAAAACAGTCTAAACATTCTTTCTAGGTTTATTTATGCCTCTGGTTGTCATTATCCACACCTGGACTAAAGCACCTGATGATTAAAGTCTTTCTTGCCTTTGGAAAAATCACTAATGAACTACTAATATGCATTGATAGAAAACACAGTTTTTAGGTTTAACAAATGCTGACTGAAGTCCAGTTGGAGAAACAGCATAAAATACTCTGATCCAAGGCCTAGGAGGGCAGACTAATATATTTCTAACATTACAACTCTAATCCCTTTAGTTCCCCCACAAAAGAACAAAATAGGTGTACAATGAAATGATGCTGCATCCTATTTAGAAGAGTACCAACAAGGAGAAGAAAAATTCAAATTACTACATAAGTTTTGTTCCCCCCAGTGTCATCTCTTTGTTCAATACCAGAAGAAATTGTTTTTTCCCCTATCATCATGGTGAGCTTGATCAGAATTTAAGATTGCACAGGTCATGCCCAGATCATGAAATTCCAAGACTGTAGGAGTTGGCATGGCTTAAGATGTACCTTTAAAGCTTAAAAGAAACTCAAGTCCTCTCAGAATCTATTTCTCTTTGAAGGCTTTGCTCATAATTACAAAAAACTCAGACAAAAATTACCCAGCTTTTAAAACCATAATAAACACCTGAGACAAGTAAAACTGTGCACAACCAAAAAGCACAGTGCAACCACAGCAGACACAGTTAATCTCTTGAAAAAGTGTTATTATTTACCCTGTTCTTGGTAAAAAGCAAATCAATGGTGGCATCTGCAATGATATTCATCCGCAGTTCAAAAGCAAGGATCTGTCTTGGTTTCCCTGGCTGAGCAATTTCTGAGACTCTCATAACTTGGTAGTCTGGTGGGAAGAAAAATTTCCACAAGCAATCCCTAGTGAGAAGGAAGAAAAAAAAGAAAAAAAAAAAAGTTGTTTTTTGTTCACAGAAAAAATATATATGTATATTAGTGTATCTACATGGTTCATTTAACTGTCTTCCTCTTAGCTTTAGACATCCAGTGGATGTGATAAGGAAGAATGTTGAAAACCTTCATCATAGGGGCCTTCCAACTCATTATTGAAATCTCCAAAAGTGTCAATGTCAAGAAGCTAACTTTTAGACAAAAGCCATAAATTTTAATTCAGAAGGCAAACAAATCATGTTTTTCTTCTTATTTCTAATCCTTGATTTACAAAATCTGCTACAAAAGCATAGTAAGAAGTCATCTAATTGTTCTTCAGTTTGTGCATAAATAATTGACGTAAGCCCAGAAATAAAGAAAATACAAAACTTTAGGACCTCAGAATGGAAACCATATTTCTACAGGTTTATAGCTGAACCTGCTATGAAATACATGACAGAAAAGGCAGAGTGATGAAGCACAGACAGCAGAGCTTACAGAGATCTCAAGAGAGTGGAATTCCTTCCTACACTCAGCACCTGGCTGTGTAGCAGCTGAAAAGTTCCCAAACTTCCATGATCTATCCATAGCAAGCTGCCAAAGTGTTCCTAGTATGTATCTATGCACGAAACTGCTTTCTACTGAGCCAGTTAAGATTATAAAAAACATTCAATTATAGGGCAAGCTTTCTTTGGAGTATTAAAGTATAATTAGTGATTCACTGACCTCTTATTTCTAGCAAAGGGGTCTAGAAAGGAACATTTTTTCTTAAATGCACTATCATATCTAATGACTACTCCTTGGGCTGCCATCCTCACACTCCTGAGAGACAGTAAATCATAACAGTTTCACAGGAGAACAAGGGAAGGCCAAGTACCAGCCTGTAATTAACAGGGGAAAAGAGGAAAAGCACTGATTATGTCACTTTTGCTTAATAGTCCTTTACTCTCTGAACAATCCTATTGTCTTCACCAGAAATGCTCATGTGCAAAACATCCAGGGCTGAGTGAAGAACAGTAGAACTGCAGCCTAAAATTTTGTATTAAAATAACTAGATAATAAATACTTTGGAGATAACAGCAAGCAGCTGATTATTCTAAGCAGGGATAAATTATTCCTCCCTCATTAATTTCATAGCCAGATTTCTGCTTCCCTAAAATTTCCTCATTAATATGCAGTTTATTCCCATGTTAGTTAACAGGAGCTTGATAAATCTAAAGATCACAAACTAACAAGTTAAACCTTTGGGTATGTCACACTTGAGAAGCAGTAAAAATACTTTGCTTACAAAAACAGAACATAATCCATTAATTTAATAATGAGAGTAATCCTAACTTTGGAAGGCCAACAAGATAAACACCAGTGAATTTACTAAATCTTAAACCATTGTGGCAGGACTCTTCTTGGTCTACCCTAAAACACAAAAATTAGAAGTCTGAGCAATCACACAATGGAAACTTGAGAAAGCTCTCAGTAATACTGGATATGAAGATGAAAGCTGTAAATCATGGTCATACCTCTGCCTATCAGCCCAAGGCCCATAGTTGAAGTCTGTCCCTTTTCCACACACAATGTCCAAACCCCAGCATGGTGGCAGGTCCTGTAATTTGCTGTCTTCATTGCTGGCTTCTCCATCATTGCTTTCCTCTGTCTCCTCTGGTACAAGACCTGCATTACATAAAATAATAAACACACTATTAAGGGAAGCTGCTTCAAATTAGCACGAGAAATATTTGCTTAAGCACAGAACAAAGTGTCCTGATGTCAGCTTTATTTGAGAGCACTACAGTACATAAGTATCAAGACACAATTCAATGCAGACTTCAATGGAAAGGCCAAGAAATATGACCAAAAATGATCCCACCTATCCTACACCTCTAACACCATTACCAAAGGTGTTGTCTTAGGTCAAGATTCAGGCAATACTTTAAGGACAGTCAGACCAAAAGCATATTTATGCTGCTTCTCTTGGCTCCAAAACATTGCATTAACTGTCTTAGCATAAAGATTTTTTCCCCATTAAAAAAAATAAACTATCTTTGTATTTAACAGATTGTACCTGGTTCATCCATATAGTAATAGATATCAACATCATTGGACTGCATTACAACAAAACCTTCACCCATCAGCCTCGGTGGTCTGCAAGGAAAGAATGCAAAGATAAAGAATAAAAATTCACATGCTAAGACTGATCTTTATGAATTCAAGTAATTTTAAATGCAACATATTAAGCATAATGGATTTGCATAAAGATTTGAGGAAAAAAAAAAAACAACTCATGATCATAATGTTGCTATTATAGGTATTACATTAGATAACTTGAGAAAGTTTAGTTAACTCAAGCATGAAGATACCTTCTCCATAAAGGTTATTTCTCAGATATTCTAAACCACAAGTAACTACTCAAGTTTTACTTTCAGTGTTTCTTTCTGTCAAGAGTTCCTTTCTCCTTGTCCTATATTGTTCTTTCACCTGCTAATTGTTTTCTTACTAAAATAGCCTTCTGCACCAAAGGGATAAGACTTTCAGTAATTAGACCATTAGTTAATAAGAAAAAAAATATAATTGTTCTGCCTCAATAACACTTCCCTCAGTATAAAAGGATCTAAGTAATAAAACTAAGAGATGAAACATTTCTCCTAACACTATTACACTGGTATATTACAATCCCTTTCTCATGTTAATTTACATATTAATAATTCTGGTTTTACTACAAAAGACACTATTGCAGCTTCTCAGCCAGTTTCATAAACTGTCATTCCTTGATAAAAAACTCCAATTCTTATGATAGTTTAAGAGTGTGACCTGTTAGAGCACCTTGCCCATTTTACCACAACTCAATTTCAAAGGCCAGAAACCTTGGAAAACATGGAAGACAGCACATGAATAGATCACATACTGACAGAAACTCTTCAAAGGCAACAGAGCAAGAACCTTGAAACTAAGTTTACTTAGACAGTAACTACAGCAGCCAAAAATTAAAATACTTTAACACAAATTAGATAATAGCAGTAAATGCAAATGAGATTATCATTATCATTTTAGAGTATTCCCTAATATCTATCGTGAACTACCACCCTGAGCCTGCTGCCTCAAAACTTCTGCTACTTTGACCTGCTTTTCCTAGCACCACTTCTTTCTTTTCTTGAATTTCAGAGGACTTATTTGTAAAGAGTGATAAAAGTGTTGACATGGATGTTTGTAACACAAAATGTCAGTTTTCAAGGTGAAATTTTGATGTTTGTATTGATTAGTCAGTCTGTTACAAATTTCATCAAGTCACTTGGCTGTTTTTTTATATATTCACTGCCTGCAGGAATTTCTGGAAGTTATAACACCCAGCTTTAATTTTAAGCCAAAACAGTATAAGAGGGCAGGCTCTAAAGAGTCAAACATTTTCTATTTCCAGTGAATTGGGCAATTTTTTTAATTTGCTCAGTAAATTAGAGCACATTTTGTGCACAGATGCCATCCTTCAGCCATCAGGAGCTGCAGGGATGGGAAGAGCATAAAAAGCAAATACTTAGAGGAAGCAGGAGGAAAAGCTAATAGTTTGAGTATCTTAATCCTATTTTGTTTTAATCTTGTTTGTTTTCAATATTAGTTGCAGAAATTTCCTTTGTCGTCATGTTGGAAGAGTAAGATTCTGTATGCAGCCACAGAATATTTTTTGAAAAACATAAAGGCAAGTTACACACAGCAGTATTTTGCTGCTTAAAAAGCCAATTAAGGTACAAATTATGTACAGTTTATTTTATTACTTCATGCAAGCACTCAGGCTTGTGTTTGACTTCCTTCAGTTTGTTCAAGCTGCCTAACCCTGCTTATGCAGAATACACAGAGGTAAAAGGATCAGCAATCTGTCTTCAAAAGATAACATGCTTTTTCCCTCCACCAAGTATTACAGAGCTTTTGCCCAGTTTTGGGGGGTTTTATATATTTCCTAAACCATGGATCAGCTGTACAAAAGTCAACACCTTAAACCTTGCATTTCAGCCAGAAATTCAGTGCTGGCAAAGTACAGCTCTAGCACCTGAGAGAAGAAAAATAGACCTTGGACACAGGATGACACATCCTGGAAATAGTCAAGGCCAGGCTGGATGGGGCTCTGATCTGGTTGAAGATGTCCCTGTTCATTGCAGAGGGGTTGAATCAGATGGCCTTCAAAGAAACCTTTCCAACCCAAACTATTCTACAATTCTATGATTAACAATAGAGCAGAACACACAGACAAAAATACAAACCTAGAATAATACAGAAAACCAGTGTTTTTCTCCATAAAAGAAATTTGTTCAAAGATCCAAAATTAAAAACCTTGTGGTAAAAATGGCAACTGTCTAAACACACAGAGTAAAATAAAGACATTGAAGCACAACAAACATTCTCTTCTTTGTGCTGCTAGAACAAATAATAAAATAATATAGATATAAAAATACCCCAAACTTACTCATCATTTTGAAGACCAACATATCTGGGGCTTGGAACCAGCATGACTCGAACATTTTCCAACTTTCCCTTCACGATGTGCATGAACTGATCAAGGTGGCTCGAAGGTGGTTTTGTGGTGTATGTCAAAAAGGCATCATCAAAGTTAATGCAAAGTGTTTGTGGCTGATAATGATTCCCAAATGCCAAGCGACCCTAAATCAAAAAGCAAACCCAGTCACTCACTGCTAATCACTGATCTCTTATATTGAATCTTCTATTTACACTGATCTCTTACTTTTAAGGATTTGCCTATAAAAATGCAGTCGAACCAGGTATGTGCAAATAAACAATGTGGACAAAAGTCTTGGCCATAACCTGTGCATATCTAAAAACACTATGTAAAAAACTGATTTTTTTTCCTTCTGTTACCTCAATAACAGTTTCCCTCTTCTTTTTTGCTGTTGTTCAGTTGGATTTTTTGAGAGGGGTTATGCTTTTGGATGTAACATCAACTTTTAAAGAATGTGTCCAAATATCCCTATTAAAATATGCAGGGGAAAAAAACAAACAACCCCAAAAATCTACCAAAAAACCCAACACACTCCATACTGTACAACATCCACAATTTAATTATTTGGTGATAATCTGGAAATTATTATTAAATACAGGGCATGAGTATTTCCCAAAAGTTAGAACATAACTACATTTCCACTAGCAGGATTTGTGATTGTGTTGGGGAATGCTGATGGTGCAATTTTAACTTTTTTAAAGCATGAAGGCAAACAAATATTTTAAATAGAATGTGTAAGAAAAATGAATGACAAGTGTCAAAATAATCTCCCTATAAAGGTCTTTTCACTCACCGTGCTCACATTGACTTTAATGACTGGAATAAGTGATCTCCATGAAGAAGAGGGGTCTTGAGACTCTGTTTTTACTTTAACACTAAATTTAAAAAAGAGAAAAAGAGGGGTTATAATTTTGTCTTTTCTGCAGAAGAATCAATTTTTCTTCTAGTGGGCTTCAGGACACAGATCTTGGTGAACACCTTCCCCTAGAGGGGTGCCTCCTGCAAAGGACCTGCTAGAGATGACTTGCCAGGCTTCCCAAGCCTGGGAGAACAGCAGGAAGAACATGGAGCTACACCTTGGTGCTGACACAGGTAGGAAACAAGCATGCCTTGTTTAACTCAGAGCAACAGCTAAATAAATCTTCCTCAGGGGAGCTTGGTCTGGTCTAAACACTGCTGTTGAGGTATGGGATTTTCCATTTCTCAAGACACATCCTCCTTAAAGGCAGAAATCCTTCCTGGGCCTGTCAATAATGGCTTGAGACAAAAACACAAGGAGATTGGCTGGGAGGCAGAGCCCTTACTCAAACTCAGGACTGCCACAGCAGCCTGCAGCTGCCCACTCTGTAATTTAGTAACTGGCCAGCAGCAGCAGCAGGACTCAAGTCCCATTAGCTGTTCTCTGCTCCTGACAGTAAATCAGTCTGGTGTGGTCCTGCCCAAAGAGAGGATGTCTGCACTGCACATAAGCCATGTGAAACTCCTTATATTTCCACACCATGTTTTCAGGGATACCCCAAAAAAAGGAATTAACAGAAGACAGTTTGCGTAGCTGTACACAAGACCATCCAGATCCTCATATTTTGCCTATTCAATATCTTGAGCAGCTGTTACTTCTACTGAGAAAAACCGTTATTATTGTGCCAGCATAATCCTCTTCAACACATGCTTCCTCTCCACACTGTATTTCAAATAGATTTTTCAGCCTGCCTCTGATCATTAAACAAGAGTGCTTGGTTTGTCTGGCTGTGTTTTTTAATTATTACTGGTAGGAATTCTGAGGAAAGGGAAAAGATTCAGACTGTCAGGCTTGTCAGTGCAATTTCTCTCAGCTGTGCGTCCCCCTTTGGCCTCAGGAGCACACGTTAACAGAACATTCCCCAATTAGTTCAGCACTCTGCAGAACAAAGCATTGACAAAATAGCAAAATGAATAATTACTTACCTTTCAAGATTGGCATGTGTTCTCTGCCTCCCATTCACTTGTGCTCTCTCATCATCTTTCTTTGCTGGAATTATTGTGGGATCCAAGCCAAACAGTTCTTGAAGTTGTCCATAAAGCTCAGAGCGGTTGTACACGTGAAATTCAAAGTCATTCACCATAATATACAGTCGAGTTTCTGCCTTTGGATCTAACCAAATAGTAGGAAAAGAGGTTTAGTTCTATTTCAACATTCCCTTGGAATATTTACAGTTTCTCAAGTATGCACATTTTGCAAAACCAGTCCACACAGTATTGAACAGCTGCTGAAGTACATATTAAAAATCAATAAAAACCTCCACAAAATAATTACACCATTCTAAGCAAATCAGTAAAACTTAGCAAATAAGACAGCTGTGTACAAAATATTAAATCTGAAAGGCATTTCATCCCTAGGTCACAGTCCAAAAATAAATCCAGACAGAAACTGCACAAAATAGTAAATGAAATTTTTCAGTCTCATGTATGAAAACAAACAAACATCCCTCTTGATGCATAGAGCAGAAGCCTCAGTGAAAATTGCTGTTTCTTAACACAGATATCACTGAGATCAATTCAGTCTCAAAACCCAAATGGTTTTCTAGCCAAGCTCCCTGGTACAGCATGCCTTAAGTGGGAAAAAGCCTTCTTTTACAAAGAAACATTAATATGCAAAGCTAACAGGATCATACTCATTTTGCACAATCAGTACACATTCTCACTAATTTAAAATTTCAACTCTTGTACCAGCTTGGCTCCCTGATCCTTAAAATCAATTTTAACATCTGCTGATCATATAGAGAGCTGATTGTGACACACTTTGACATAGTTTTGCCTCAGAAAGTGTGACCTAATTATGCAGTTAATGTGAGGGAAAAGCTTGCACCACTTCCTCCTAATTACCCAGTTGAAAGAGTGCCCATTACACATTGACTCAAGAGACCTGAGCTGCTCTAAAAACCTCATCTGGTCTTTCTAAGTCAAACAGACTCCAGGCAGCTGAAGAATCAATGGCTATTACAGCAGCCCCCAATCTCTAACTCAGGGGGTACAAACTGAAGGCAGCATTTCCCAAAGACATAAGAAATTAAAACTCAGAGCAAACATCTGTGGTCAGGGTCAAAGGAAGAAATGCAGATGCTCAAGATCCAAGGTTTAGAGACATCTGCTTGATTAAATGCACCCAATTTGATAACAAACTCATCTGTCCCCCAAAATCACACATCTCTGCAACACTGTCCCAACAACAGTGGGGACACCCACTTATTTCCCATCACACCCAAAGTACCAGAAATTTCCATGTAATTATAAAAACACATATATATAGAAAGTAAGTTTCCAGAACACACTGACATCACAGTTTTCTTGAACAGGAGACAGAGAAAAGTTAATGAGCCAGCTTGAGTTCCTTCCTGTTTTCATAAAAGCACCATCAAATCCATTTGTTGCCAACCCCAACTTGCATCAATAAGAGTCAGGCAAAGAATGACATGGACAAAGACTGGGATACACAATTGCTCACCAGGGAGACCACAGTAGCATCAAGAACACAAATAAATGTAATTTTTCAATTCCTGTATGCAAGCATTAGACTTCATTTACTAAATGAAATCATATGTACTAATTCATGTCTTTAAAGGGGATTTAAAGAGACAAGTATCTCTTTTTCCTAACAACAAAAGTAAGGTTTGACATCCACACATCTATTTGATTGGCTATAACACTTTTGGAAAAGAAAAAAAAAAGGCAAGGAAAAAGAGACAAGCAAATCTGAATGTTATGATACTAAATGATTCAAAGAAGCATTTATGTAGGTTATATACAAGTGACTACCAGATTGTTTCACAATGTGAAAATTGATAATGAGCTGTGGCACCTAAGCCAAGTCATCAGGGTGTGCCCTATCCCAACATGATCCTCCAGCTTTTGCTACTAAACCACTTCCATTTCTCAAGTATATACAAAACCTCAAGCCCCAGCATGATTTAACACTTAAAGAGCATTTTAGTCATGTTACTTTGCTGTCAGACCTGGACAGCTCTAACTTCTGTGGTTACTTGGATTATTTGTCCACTAATCATGTGGCCTTAAATGCCAGCAGGAAGCCTTAAAAGGTTTTAAAACCTGGCAATATTGCCAAGCAGAAACTGCAGAGGATAGGCAACCATTTTCACTGAATTAAATTAAATTCTTTTTTTTTTTTTTATTCTCTGAGCCACTGGAGAAATATGTTTAAACTAGGAGAAGAAGAAAATCCTATGAAAACCTGTTGAACAGTAACCTTTGATTGGCAAAATCTAATTAACTCTAAGACTAGGTTCCACTTGTTGAATGATTTTTTTATGGTGTGAAGAATTTGAATTGTGCCCTACTGCCTCAGAGGGTGAGCAGTGCCTCAGTAAATAGGAATGAGCAGCTCTTCCAAACTCATGTCACTGCCCAGAGGGGTGTCTCACATTCACCTGACTGATTTTGCATGCAGTACTGCTGCCACTGCTGAGCTGGTACTGACACAGCAACAGCTACATGAGCTTGCTGACAAGTCTAAGAGGCTTCACACCAGCAGAAACCACTTCCAGAGGCAAGGACGGGAAAAAAGCCCTCCAAAGTTCAATGACCCTCTCAATTAGTGTACTCTGCTGTAGATAGCTGACATTTCTAGACCTCCTTGAATGAGCAATGGAGCTGAGATGGCTCCAAAAGTTCAAGAGAGGCAGGACCCGAGTCCCATCCAACACGATTCTAACCCTATAAATGATTAAGCACAGAGCCTTAGGCTACTTATGCTTTCTCACTGTTTTCTGCAGATACAATTCATCTCTTTGCATCTGTGTTAATCAACCACCTTCAGCCAGAGATAAGGAAGAAAAATAAATGAATTTTTCACACTTCTCCACTTCTGTAACCACAGATGTCATCAAGACACAGGCTTGTCAAATACTAAG
This sequence comes from Erithacus rubecula, assembly GCF_903797595.1. Classification (NCBI taxonomy): domain Eukaryota; kingdom Metazoa; phylum Chordata; class Aves; order Passeriformes; family Muscicapidae; genus Erithacus; species Erithacus rubecula. Next base: position 64,336,192 of record NC_136687.1, read on the forward strand.
AACATCCCTTACAATAACACTTGAGCTAAAAAACTGAAAGCACAACACTCACTGAAACTCAGAAACTAAAAACCACTTGCAGAACATAAGACATCTCTATTCATCATAGTTATCAACTTCAATACAGAGACAATTATGCTTAGACTCCAGCTAATGAAGCCTACTATTAAGATTAATTGTTTGTGTCAAGAAGGGTTCATGTCCCTGATAATGAATCCTGTATTTATTTCATCTGTTCTGCAACCAGTGAACAAATCCATACCTTCTGAGGATCCAGAGTGCTTCAGGTACATATTAACAAAACAATTGGGTGCCTGCAATTGTGCAAAGGAAGCATGTTTCTGTGGGCTCCCTGCAAATTCAAATTTGGAACCTTTTTGGGAAACCTACCATGCTGCTTCTGCTTAGGGTTGTACATCTTCCACCAGCGAAAAATGATAAATCCATCTTGAATTCTAAATCAAATAAATTGGAGTGAAACAGAAATTGAGAGAGAGACAATCCAACATCCTACAAGCACTTTGTGCAGAGATCTGCAGCTGAGGCAGTGCACATGGAAAATGAAAGCACAAAGCACGGTGTATTACACAATTCCTGCTTCAGCTGAAACTCATAAAAAACCCATATCCATTGCCTCCTCAAGGCTTTCCAAATCTTGAGCAAAAATGAAAACTGCTATTTGCTGGCATGCAGTTCACAAAACAAATTATTCTGAATCCCAGTAAGTAAATGCCAGCTACTTGGTCAATGGGAATCTTCCAGATTCAAGAGAAGGCACATGAAGGAGTCAAAGACATAAATGAAAAAACAGTCCTCCTTCACACTCTAAAGTGGTTTATTTGCAAAATATTAAGGACAACTACAATCTTATCCAGCACTTACTTCCAAAGGATAAGGCAAAATCAGCCAATGAGCTCACAAATACATAAGAGTGTCAAATACTAGCACCAAAAGACACAGGCTAACACTTACAAATATACTGCTCAGTTGGAAAACTACATTTTGATTTGTGCTGTTTAGACCTGTATTTAAAATTGTGTATTTATTTAGAGGGGGGACTCCCTTGGAAATCTGTACCTGATGGACATGTCCTCTGTGATGAAATAGATTTCACGCACCATGATTTTTCCAGACAGCACAGAGAAGGAAAAGGAACCTAATTATAAAAAAAAAAAAAAAAAGTGCTTATTAGCCTAAAGCTGTTGACTTTGTGAACAGAGAGAATACAACATTCAATTATCTGAAATGGGTTAACTGGGTATCTTGAGTTCCCTTTTTGAAGGGAAGTCAGAGATTCAGAAGACAGAGAACACAACTAAAGGATGCTGGGTTTGGCACCACCCAATAATACAACCAAGCCCCTGAGGCACATGAGTCACTTAGAAATATCCAGGTGCCTTGCAAAGCTGAAAAGACCTAGAAAAGCTGTTTTGAACATTTAGTCTCAAGCCATTGTGTGCAAGACCATAATCAGAGTAATAAATTTTTTAAAAGCAGTCCATCAGAAATCTTTAAATGGCTGTAAGGATTTTGGTCCAATTATTATGACAAATTATGCTTACAGCAAGAAGGATTAATAAGTATGAAAAGACCAGCAAGTAATGCAATAGCCCAGATATTTCCTAAGGCTTTTCACCTCACTCACAGAAAGCTAAGTACACCATAATTAAAAATTTTAAAAAAGAAATACAAATCAACATTAAACAACTGAAACCAAGCTGTACATCATGGGATTTAATTAACGTTATGTTCTATTTATTGATGAGGTTTATAAAGAATATTACATATTTGGCCAGCCATATAAGCTGTCCTTACTTAATGGCAATTTCACAGAAAAATTTTAATAAAAGCCTATAGATCAAGTGGAGCAGACAGGAAGTATTTCATCTATTTTGCTCTTCAAAAAAGCTGGGTTTGAGCATGATTTGGAATACAGTTCTTAGATTCTTGAGGACATAAGTAAATGAATTGCAAGGGTGTCTCTGGTAGGCAAAGTGAGAATGGGATATTTTGGTTTTAAGTTTTCACTACATTTATGATGTATAGTTGCAGAAAAAGTCCAGAACTAAAGTCATTGCTATTCTGTGAAGCAGACAGAGGAAGGCAGAAGAGCAAGTGAAAAAAAATTAAAAGTGTGATCAGTGAGGTTGTGGGCTGCAGCCCTCTGTGACTCAGCACCAGATATTTTTGTAAGTGGGTGAGTGCCCAAGTGATTTGTACTGACCTGTTTTATTGAAAAAAAGTTTAAAATATTTTAATAAAAAGTTAATGGATTTTGATGCAAAATGTTCTAGCCAGTATCAATTCTACATATCATACTCCCAGTATGGATCAACCTGTGATTAGCTGTTCTGACAACTTATTTAGAAAGGACAGTGCTGGAACAGGGACTCAAGACTTGAGTCTCTGCTTTGAATCCACTGAATGTTTTCAAATCACTAACAAAGGAACACCAAGTTTACTTCAAGTTTTTAGCAAACTGAGGTATGACAAAAAGCAGCAGTCAAAGGGTGGCTTTACATGAATCACAACTCACCAATATGGATGTAGCCATGTTTATATAATCTGTTAAGAACCAACGTTAAAATGAGTCCAATGTTCCGGGAATTATAGTAAGTTAGGTAGATAATCCATCCACAGGACAATATTGTTGCTGTTGAAAGATTACAATGAATTAAAGCATTTTTTAAAGTACACTGACCCAGATAAAAACTTTACCTACAAGGACTACAAAACATAGCAGTGTTCTTCCTGCTCTCCAAAAAATTGGAAACTGATGGGACACTTTAATGGGTGTTTTCACAGAGATGGTGTGAGAAGGATGTGAAGAGATAGGATGAAAAAAGGGAAAGGGAAGTTCAGAAAAATATGGATTGTTCACTGCTCTTCCAATCCCTAATATTAAAAAACCTGTCCTCCCAGAGGACCTGCAGAAGGCACCACATTATTTCATTACATCACTTATCTAAGTTATAGATTGAATTGTAACATGCATTGTCCTACATGGACATTTATTTCAGAACACTCTAAAAAACCCCAACACCAAAGTCATACAACATTCCTTCTCCACTCTTCTCCAAATTGTGAACTGTAACTTAAATTTCTAATCTCTCATATATTATCACAGGAAACGTTATAATATATGAAACTATTTCCTACAATGTTGCATCCTGAGAGAAATGTACCAGCCCTTGGGTTAGCAGAAATATCTCAACAGTTCAAGCATGGAATTTGATAGGGAAAAAAAGCAAATAGCAATCCAATGAGAAACATGTTTTCTAAAAAAAAAAAAGAAAAAAAATTAGGTCTGCTAATCCCCAAAGTAATTTTTACTGTAGTTGATTAAGAGCAAGTAACCTATTTCTAATTACAAGGGTTCTCTAAGCTTCCAGAAGGACAAACCCAAAAGGAATGGCACTGCCAAGGAATGGACTAGTTCTAACTCACCTTAGTGATAATTACCATTCTGTTTCACCCAAAGCAGAGTAGGAAAAAAACCTGAACTTTGCAACAGAAGTTTTTTATTTATTCTAAAAATGGAAAATTTTAATGGAAAATCAAAATGCAGAAAGGAATGACGCTTTCACTTAGAAGAGAGTTCAGATGATAACTCAAAAAATTGCAAAAAATTTTACAAAAACAATCTGTTCTTCCACTGTTGCTTTATTTTTTTCAGTGGGATGCTCCACTGCTTCATAACAATACTTTGTTGAAAGAGAAGAAGGTGAAAATGACTCCCACAACTTTTGCCAAATTCCATCAACTTCATTAATTTCATTATTCTATTCTTGATTTTTAAAGCCCCTTCACTGAAACCAAGTTTTAGAAATTGCATTTCCAAAGTTTTACTGCATTTTCAGAAATTATTCCGGAAGTGAGCAGCAGCTCTTTGAGGAGCACGTTCATTTCTGGAATTCATCACCTTTTACTGACACCAGCAGTCACCTGTTTCAGCATTCAGGAGAAGAAATTACTGATATCTTTTTATGTTCCCTTATAAAATGATGCCATAGGTCAGCAGATAAAAGCAAAGGAGGAAAAAGGTTGGTTGAAACTGCATCAGTTAATAAATATAACTCGAATGTGTTTCTATCCAAACCTCATAACAGGAACCAAGTCAAAGCTTTTGAAGACAAAGTTTTCAGATCTATTTGCATCTGTTCCATGTTTTACCACAAGCTGCTACCAGTGACTTCTCCTATTTTCATCTTGACTACACTGAGAACTCTGCAAAGTACAAACTTTCCATTTCAACAAATTAAAAGTGAAATAACAAACAGCAAGCACCCTCAAATAATTTGCCTATGTCCTTTCTATTTAATTTGGCCTTCTTAAAAATAATTCCAGTACATCAATAGCCAACAAACTGCTTTTACTTGTCAGAAGTGAAAGTGAAAAAATACACTTGTTGCTCCTGTGTTGCCCCTGAAGTTCCAAGTCCAAGAGTCAAGGTTGGAAAGCAGGCATTATTTACCTTAGGAAAAGCCTGAATTCACTGCACACTTTCAGTATTCCTACATGGACCTGAGTACAACTTGATATTTATTTTGTTGTCCTTGATCCACTTGTTTATAGATTATGAAAATAAAAATACCTACATCAATATAAGCAATAGCACTAGTACTATAAAAAAAATCAGCATACCTAAACCAGGCATGTTCACAATTCTAGTTCATAACTGATTAAATGACAGCTTGGCTTAAAGGCTCATTGTGGCACACAACTTAGTCTGGAAGCTGTATCATTGAACACAATAGTCCTTGGATCACTTTCCAAGCTACACCAGATTAAATGGCAGGCAGGCACATATTGGCACAAGGAAGTTATTACAGCTGACTATCATGCTAATCCTTTGTTATGGTATCATAAAAGAAATTTAACCAAAACAGAAGAGTTAATCTTACCTACTAACAGCCAAACCACGTTGGAGTCATGTTCTGTCAGGAAATCTTCCAGTTGTGTGATACTTGGGACAAAACTATCATTTTTCCTTTGATCCATTGCTACACTGTTTTTGCACCAGCACCGATAGAACTGAAGGAAAAAGAAAACCATTTCAAAACCAAAATGAGCAACAAGAACAGTTTGGAAAAAAATTGACTATGTACCATCTTAAATCATCTTCAGCAGTCTGCTTCACACAAATACAAATGTACTTTTTTACTCCTTAGTAACAACTTCATGATTCTCAGCTACCTCTTCTTCTACTCCAGAGCTCCAGAAACACTTCCACTCATCTCTGCTGGAACAGATTCCAGGCACATGACTGCCCCAAACAAACTACATATCAACAAAACACCAAAAAATGCCCTGCACAGCATACAAAAGCAAATAGATGGCTAAAACTGTTGTGCCACAGCAGTAAGTCAAAAGACAACTGAACATACAAATAAAAATGAGGCTGTATTAAGTTTACTAACATGCAAAAATGTAACATAAGACTAAACCTCCACCCTTGCAGAAGGGAAGGCCAAAGGAGACACTTCTAGGAGTTACAGAAAATTCCCAAAACCCTCTGATCCACTGTGTCCATTAATTCTGCTTAAGGATGGATTTGCATTGCTTTGTTAAAGCTGACTACCTGGTTGATCTGTTAGAGAGAACAGAAAACCAGTCCTTCTGATCTTACACACATCTTCAAATCACCCACAAATCACCTTGCAACTGGGTTATATTAATTAAATGTGATTAGCAGGCAGTTGCTCAATTCAGCAACATCTGTAATTACACAGCAATATTTTTGTTGCATTGGTTTCATTTGAAGTCTTTTTCCTCAGACATTATCAAATCATCTTACAAAAGAAGAAGCATTAATTCTGCTTCTTTATTTTCTAACATCTTCCAGCTCCTGGCAGCCTGTCTTCCTGACAGTATTCAACCCTGCAAAAATATGACTAGACTTTATTTCCCTTTGTTATGAAGTCTCTGCTGATTTTTCCATCAGGGGCTCTAGAACATAAAACTAATATTGGTGAGTCCTTAGTGTTTTCAGCAGCACAACAGCCTTGGAATATTCAGTATCTGCAAATGTGACCAATAAATGTAGCAATCCATCTGCTTTTTCCTTTAATACTCACACTACTGTCATGATTTTTAATGGAAGAAGTTGGAAGAAACCTGCCTTTAATGCACTTGTTTCTCCTGTTGTACCCTGAACCAATAGTCTGTGTTTGAACTACAATAGGAGTACAGTCCCAACAATGAGTGTTAATAATTTATTCATTACCCCTTCTGCATGAAGAAATAGAATGGGGAGGAAAGAACATGAAAGCAGCAAACAGGAAAAAAAAAAAGAAACAGTAAAGAAACACAATGAACCAACACCAGTTTCCAGCAGGGATGATAAAAAAAGCCACCAACTTACTCCCCTAAAAGGAGGAGGAATAAGAGGAATAAACATCACACATGTGCACACAGATTAAGAAAAGAGCCCTTGTTTCAGAAAGGACTTTAGAACAGCAAATTAAATCACATAATGGCACTGTGATTTGCTTTAAGACATCCACAGTACCCTAATAAAAAAGCCACATGCCAGTCTGTATGATGAAGCAGAGGATGTCTCTGCAGGCAGCCTCTGGGAGCCTTTAACCCCTGAATCACAGTGTAAAGAGAGAAAACCAAATCAACACTTCCAGCATAAAATGATGGAAGATTTGTTCTCTCCCTTTCTCACCAAGGGACAACAGGGTCACACTGTTGTGACCAAGACCACCATGGAAACGTTGTCAATAGGTGAGGACTGTCTATCCATTGCCTCAACCACCAATATTTATCTCACCAAGGAAGCAAACTATGGCTTTTTACTAAGGAATTATCACCTAAAATTACATGATACTGAGACATGATTAAAAATAATTAAATAGGACTGTGGCGAGACAACCTGGAGACTGAACATATTCCATCTTCATACTTAGCTATTTAAATAAAGACAGTGTCGATCAGTTTTTTTGTCTTCACTATCCATAATGATAAACTGGACATCCTTTCAGTTTTTTTCTGAGATATATTTGCTACCTGCATGCAAATAAATTCAGGAGATCCTCCATCACTCATCATGTGTCAATAAAACATATTTAAGCTTCAAAGATGATTCTTCAACACCCTGGCCCAATGATTGTTTTTTCTTTTGTTAGGGTAGTCTTTGTCCTTGTACAAGCTCCTTGAGGGAAGAAGCTGGCAATAAAAGCACCCAAAACCAGGCAGTAGCAACACCTGCACTGTATGTGAGCTCTCAACACATCTCTCAGAGGAATTGGGTGCTTAATCCACTTAGATTATGAATCACTGTAATAGGAAGGGGATACAAGCAGAGACTTAAGGAGTACACACTGTTCATAATGTCCCTGTGCATGTATAAGGCCCAGTGGAAGAAGGGGCAGGGTTTGGACCATCAGCACTGCTTAGAGGAAGACACGCAGTCTTTTCAGAACAGGTATTTGCTACTTTCAGTAACCAGCATTTCCTTCTGTCCACAGCCCTGCACGCTCCAGCTCCTCTACACTGTAACCATGGGTTTAAATCCTGGACCTTGCAGCCTTCCTCTTCCATGCCCTATACACTGTAACCACAGGTTTGAATCCTGCAGCCTCTCGCTGCCCACACCCTGCTACATTCACTCCTGTGTGCAGACTGAACTTGTCCATCAGAGCAAACTGCTGTGCTCTCCAGGAACAGTGATCCACAGGCTGCTGAGCCTGGAATGTTCTTTCCTACTGCCTACTGTATTCTCTGAAGTAAACTCTACAAGGAGCTACTCTTGGAATGACTAGACCCGGAGTGTGAAATTGACTCTTGCCAACCACGCAAATAAACAAAAGAAAATGTAACAAAGAGGAACAGAAACCCAGAACTTCACATCTGTATCTCTGTATTTATTTATAATCTTTTCTCAAGGTCTCTGCTGTTCTGTGATGAACAGCTCAGTCAGCATGCTGAAATACAGTTCAAAACCATGATAAGATTTATTTGCCTTCCCTCTGCCTTATTTTTTAAACACACTTTTACTATTCATTGTGTCACTTGTGACTCTCATTTACCACATACCACTTTAATAAAGACAAAATGCATTAGCTTTCTCCTGGGAAGAAGACAGGAGAAAAGGAATATTCTGTGGCACTGAGGTGACAGAACACTGATACTCATATTTTATCTTCACAGCAGTCCTTTAGGGCATTATGTAGTGATCTTTCTCCTAATGAGTATCTGAAGAAAGGAGAAATAAAGGCCAAATCCCTTATTTATGATGCCCAAACTGAAATACTAGGGGCCTGCTTTTCAGGTTGTGCATCTTTGGAGCACTTAGCAGGCTCAAGTCAGACACTGGACTACCTTAAAGATAGGAGGGCTCAATTTTAATGTGAAGTTACACCTTGTGGTCAGCCAGAATGTCTTTATAGCAAAAAACACATACTTAACAGACTTGAAAAAGTGAATTTTAATTACTTGTGTCACACATAATCCATTCTTCACAGTACTAAAAAAATGCCAGGGAAGTTATAACCCAGAGGGGATGCACTTCATGTTCAGCCTGCTTCCAGTGTTACAAGCCCGATCCAATTTTCACCACAAATATTCCATTCCTAAAAAGCCAAATATTCAAGGGCAGCTGCTCCTAATATTTATAAACTCATTTCAATCACATCAGATAAGTAAACTTGCTTTAACCTCAGCCTAGCAAATTAACTCAACACCAAGAACAAACCTCTGCTTGAGCTAAGTCATTAAAAATTTACAGGAGGCATGCATATATGCAAGAGCTGGCAGGAGAGAAACCAGAAACTCGGTGACCAGAGTGCAGCCACTTGGCAGGGACAGCTGCACCACCTGTAAAAGGTCTGTCCTGCATCTACAGCTGAGCACAAAGGCAGCAAATGCTTTACTCAGTGCCCAGGAGCATTAGGGTGATCTGGGTCTTGAGCTGGACAAGAAGAGAAGAAATTAAAAAAAAATTCTGTTTACCACATCCTTTGTAAAGCTGCTTTTCTGGCACACCCTTGTAGAAACGGCTCAATAAAAGGGGTGTCCAAAGGTGGGGGAAGAATGGCATTTCATATTGAGAAGAAATACTACAATACAGTCATGAAGTGGGTAGGGAAATAATGGACATGGCCAATTCCCTTATTACTGCTGGACTTCACAGGGGGGAATAAACCAGGAGTTTAAATTTGCCAGACATATCCCTCAGATCTTCACAGAAATCAAGTGCTTATCGAATATATGTTGACATATTGTTAGAGGTTAACTACCATCCAAGAATTCAGAATTACACCCAAAGTAACACAGGACATGACAGGAGGCAAATCCCCCTGGCCTCAATAAATGCATGTATATAACATCTGGATGCCTCATACCTAAGGCAGCTCCTTAAAGGAAAGAAAAGGCAATTTTGCATTACCCACTCCATCACTGCCTTTCAAAGGGTCTCCAGCACTTCTATGAAATCAGGGGTTTAGATAAGTATGATATTATAAAGGAGGCTCACAAACATAGACACCATTTTCCTCTCAGGATATTCTTACACTGTCAGCACCCAGAGGCACATTAAACACATTTCACAAAACAAAAAGCTGCCAACCTTGGCTCCTGTCCCAAAACACTCCAGCTAGGTCAAACACTTCAAACCCATCCCAGCACAGCTTAGGAAACTCAGCTACTCTTCAGTCAACAAGCCAAAGGAAAGAGGAAGGAAGAGAAGGAGAGTTGTTCTCACAAAAAAAAAAAAAAAAAAAAATCCCACACAAAAAACCAAGGGAAAGGACAGCACTCAATAAAGCAATTCTGCCACAGGACAAACTGCATTGCCTTCATACCAGGCACCCAATTAAAATTAGAAGCTCTGAGGTTTTTTAAGAAAACAGCAAAGATCCAGGTCTATTTTCCTCCCTGTCTGCCAGTGCTTGAAGTCCCACTAGCGGTAAACTGTAAACAAAATAAACTAGAGCTTTAATTATACTAATGAAATCCTGCTATAACCCCCAGCAGAAACAGCTGCACTGAAAGCAGAGCCCAGCAGAGCCACACCTGGTTGAACCAGTGTGTGGACAGCCTTAGTCAAACAAAATTTGCACTACAGTTGCTTAGTAAATAACAGGTCTACTTCAAATTAATTAAATCAAAATTAAAGTGTACTCAAAGGAATGGTAAGATACAAGATAAAAATCATACTCACAATAGCCTACCCAGTGAGGTAGAGTTTCACAGCACAAGTGCATCTTTTATTTATCTATTTTTAATAGCACATGACATGAGTTTTCCTACAGAAGAGATCAAAGACAAACTCCTGCCATGGCAACCAACACACAGTACTTCTACTGCTAGCCTAGGAATCCCTGATTGAATTGGGATGATTTTTCATTTAACTTTAAAAAGTAAAAAATATACTGCATAACCTTTCCTCCCAGACTTCTTCAGGGGAGCTGGTTCTTTTCCTGCTTACATTTTCAGGCTTTGATGCTGCAGAGGAAAAAAAAAAAAACAAAAACCAAAACCCACAAACTACATAACCTAAAGGCTCAAAAGAATAGAAATAAATAAGAATTTCCTTCATGCACACTCCTCAATTTAAGAGAGAAAAATAAAAATATTGCCTTTGGGGCCTTTGTTGTTAGTCTTAACAAGGCAATCACTTTTTTTCTTCCTCTTTTTTAATTTGAGTACAGCACTGTACCTTTGAAATACTCTATGAGACTAAGTTATCTACTTCACATATGAATTTCTCCAGAAGTATACTTCCTCAAAATTACTCCTCTGACACATCACCACAATTTGGGAAAAGGGGACGTGTTTGCCAAAAATCAAACTAAGAGTCAGTCTTGTACCTACATATACCATCAACCTTAAGGGAACTACCCATAGGTTCACCCCAGCTTGGAGTCACCACAAAGATTTTGGTGCAGCAAAAAGTGCTAGAATAAATTATGTGAGGAGATAAGAAGTTACTAGGAGAAGGTATGGCACATCACAGTAAACACAGGATAACCCTGCATGCTGCTAACCAAAGGCATTAACCTCTTGCCTATTTCCTAGGGGATGAAATGGTGCAAAAGAGCAATCACCAAACAGCAGCTGATGCACATTTCACATGCCAAAGTTCCCTAACAGCATTCCCAAAAGGGTGAGTGACTTCAGCACAGCATGCACAAGGGTAAGAGCTCTCCCTAAGTGTGTCCATATCTTCACACAATGAGCCCAGATGATCCACCACGAGCACAACCTACTTATGACCACTGCCAGAATGTGCAAATTCAGGCCATGATCCTAGACAAACATCCCTGAACATCCATTCAGAGCCAACTGCCTAACTGGACGCTCAATATTGTTTTTATCAATGGCTGTTTGAATAACCTATTAACATAGTTCTACAAACAAGAGGAATACTCCCTCCTCCACTCCACTTTTTCTTCTCAGTTGCCAAAATTTCTGGCCCTATTGTTTAGCTGGTCACCACACATAAAAAGCAGGGAGGGTATGTGTGTGGGGGAGTGGAAACCCTGCACGGCTGCAATAAAAAGAAGAAGCCAGAAAAAGCAGAATTACTGGATTAAGTGACACAACAGAAGAACTCACACGGCAACAACTGTGGCCTTTTCAATATTAAACCTGATAAAGTTACACGTTGCAGCAAACTACCAGCTTGGGAAGTTTTCACAAAGTTGAGTGAAGGCTGCTGTGGAGATGTGTCTTAGGATAGGAATCCAGTCCAGACAAAGATTGTGATAGGGATATTTGCTACGTGGCCACCTCCAATACACACCTTCACCATATCACTCTTATGTTATGTATTGTATCTATTATGTACACGTTACATCGGTAATTACATCGGGTTTTTTATTGATAATGCAAAGCGCAAACATGTTATCATGACATCCTTACGTAACATTACCACTACAGCTTCAGACACACCAAAAAGCAGGTGCACATCCTGTTAAATCACTGTGTGTGTGTTAAACCCTCTCAGGACCAGAGGCACTGCCAGAGATCGCCTTTCACCGCCCAGGGACCAGCCGAGGGAAACTTCCCTGACAGGCCAAACAGAGCCGGAGGCGCCCCAGCTCCCGCCCCCGGCCTCGCACCCTTTCTGCACGGCGTCAACCCACGCCGAAGGGAAAACACGGAATCCCCGACACCGGCGGGGCTTCTCCTGGCCCCTCTGCCCCGCGGAGCGGCCGGGCCACGGGCAGCACGGCGGGAGCGGCACCCGGGGGTCACCGCAGCGCCCTCCGGGGCGGAAGGACGGGCACCGGGCCTCCTCCCCGTCCCGGCCCGCCAGAGCCCCGCGCCGAACCGCGGCTCCTCCCGGCGCGGGGGCGGCTGCGTGTTCCCGGCAGGCCCAGGGCGAACGGCGGGGCCGAACCCTGCGCGCCGGGCCCATCCCGGCGGGGAGCGGAGCGCGGCCCGGTCCCTGCTCCCTCCCCCGCACTTACGCCATCGCCCTCCGCGGCTTCTCCCCCGCGGACCCGGAACCGGCGGCGGCGGCGGCCGGGGCCCTCCCGCACCTCACGGTGAAGGTGCGGCCCCGCCCACGTCGCCGCCGCAGCCAACCGAGAAGCGCCGCCGGCCGGCGCGGCCAATGGCGGGGCCGTCCGCCCCCCGCGGGGGCGGGACCGGGGCGCCGCTCCGCCAATGGCGAGGCGCGGCGCCTGCCCCGTGTGTGTGTGTGCGGGAGCCGCGCCCGCCCCTCCGCGGCGCGCGCAGGCGCGGGCACAGCTGGAGCCGCCAGATGTGCGCGGCGCGCTGGGGGCCCGGGCGTGGCCGGGTCCGTACCGGTGCGGGTTCCTTGCGGGGTGGAGGGCACAGCGCCCCGAAACTGGAGCCTGGCTGATGGATGGCGCCGCCGGCGCGGTTCGCTGCCCGTTATGTCGGGAGAAGGGGCGCTGCTCGCCCTCCGCACCTGCCGCTCGCCCTTGTTCTCGCAGCATTTAACGGCGAGGCACCGGAGGGGTTGTTGGCCCAGCCGCCCGGTAACGGGCTGTTCGTTTTCTCGCCGTTGTTTGTGCTCTCCGAGGCAGGTGAAGAAAGCTGCCCCCCCCCCCCCCCCTCCCGCCCCAAACCGATAAGAAGTGAATTTTCAGGCATTTTTGAACTCATGTGGCCGTGACTTGACTGCCAGGTGTAGCCAAATCTGATAAGTACACACATTTCCTTAGAACCCCCCATAAAACACATTAATTTCTTTATAATCACCCAGGTGTGCATCCTGCAGCTTTTAGTAGCACACTAGAGGAAACTAAAACAGTGAATCAGTGTGTGTGTACCTTTTTCCATGAGGTCCTTGCACACTGTCAACACTGGTGCTGAGCTCTACGTTCCCTCAATGCCCCCGGGCTTTCCAGAAGCTGCACCACGCCTGTCTCCCGAGGTGTACCCATCCTTGGGCACCTGGAGCACAAGGCCGGTTGTACTCCTTGGTACCTGCAAAATAAAAGAAACACAGATTCCCTAAGCCATGGTGCTGCTCCCACTGGCCTGCCAGTGAGACCTGTCCAGGGACTGCCTGGATTTGCTTGGGCCAAGGTGAAACTGAGCCCAGCTGAGCAGAGGGCTCATGGCTCATCTCTGTGAGCCACGTGTTCCAGCATCCTGTCTGCTCTAGCATTCCACGTGGTTTTTCCCTGCAGAGCCAACTTTCAGCTGGATCAGCAAATCCTCGCTGCACAGGGCATGGATGCCCCTGGGGGCATGGCAAGAGCTCTTAACCTGGCACAGAAAGGCACTGGAGGGATCATCCCTTGAGCAGTGCCACAAACCACAGGTGAACCGTGCCCCCAGCTGCCCCCAGCACCCTGCTGGTCAGAGCTGTGCTCAGAGTAGCTCCACTTATCCCCCCCCCCAGCAGATGAGCCACCATCAAAGCCAGCGTTACCTAATGAGGTTTATCCTCACTGTTTTCTGTTACATTCCCGTCATACTAAGCATAGTAAGAAAAATATTGTTCAAGTATTCCTGGTTTTCACATTGAAGGGCCCCCTTCCACCTCCTTCCCCACTGGTGCACTCCAGCACTCTTCCCTGATCTGCTGTCCCTGATCTGATGGAGTCTTGGGAGGCTCTTCCAAATGTTTTTTATCCACATGGTGCCTGAAGGCTTTAATGAGATCCATGCAGATAAGTCACATAAAGAAATTTTAGCTCAAAGCTATCATTAGAACTTGGGGAAGGTGGGCCTGTGCCTGCTGTAAGAGATGGAAGTAAAAGCTCTAATGCTTTTTCCAGGCCTGGCTGGAAAACTGAAATTCAGAATTAACACGAGGAAAAATATTTACCCCTCTACACCTTTGAACTTATTTGTTTTCTAAAGGACACTAGTATTTACATTCTCTGTAAAAGAAACGTGCACTTTCTTCTCACAAAAATATTTTTATGTTTTACTAGACTTATTTTTAAACTCTTATCAATACAGGGCAGAATGTGTCCCAAAACAACCAAAATAAGGCAGAGGGAGAAATTATTTCTATTCTTAGCATAATGCCACAACTTAAAGTTACCATGTTTGAAATAGAAAAACCAGGATAGCCGAAACTCTGGGTCTTATTCCAATTCCATTGCTGGGCAGGAAATGGAGAGCCTTTAAGTCTACTTGTGGAACACATAAAATCAAGCACAGAAGTTATTCCATGCAGTATTTGTAAGCAAAGGTCAGCTTAAGTCCAAAATGTTTATCTAAAAAATGAGCTCCTGTGTATATTTGTAACCTGTGACAACTTCACTTTGCCTTAGAACAGTCAGCAGCACTGTAGTTTTCTATGTCTTTGGTAATGCAGTAAGAATAAGAACTATTTCCAAGAGTGGCATTAAAAAAAAAAAAAAAAAAAAAAAAAAAAGAGTAATTTTAGCAATTACTAAATCACTTAGATTTAGATTTGTTCTGTTTTCAGATCCCTCTATTTTTACACCTGAGAATTATTTTTATCATTTTACTTGGTTCAAGGAACTTGGTTCTTCTCAGGCTGTCACCATGCCTTACACATGGACATTGCAGTGAGTCACTGCATCCCAGCCTGGGGCCATGGAAAATGGGTGCCAGGATTTTCTCTTTTTAGGTGGGCTCTTGGTGTTATGTGCAAGTTTCTGACCCCTGAGTGCAGCTCCCTGGAAGCAGGGGTGTTGCCTGGGTGTGACAGGGACAGGAGCTGGTGGTTGCTGTAGGTTAGTGCTGACGTGAGCTTTGTGGATTCTCACAGCACCCCTGCCTGATTGCCTGCTGCTTTTTTTGAAGATTGCATTTTTGGGATGTTTGCCTCTGATGCTGATTTCCATCACCAGTTTCATTCCTTCCATTGCCTCCCATGACCTTTTGGGGGAGTGTCTACAAATTAGCTCCTGATATTTTCACCCTGCTTTCTTTTCATTCTCTCTTTTCTTAAAGGAGTTTTTCCTTCATTTTCTTTCTGATAATGAAAGATGCCAAATCACTTTTCTCAGCCCTTCCTTCTGTATGCTGATTCCAGACAATAAAATATATTTGACATTTGAAATTTATTTGTAGGAATTACTTTTAAAAGGGTAAACCAATAATCAAAGCTTCAAGATACCTTAGCCAAATAAACCTAAAAGCTCACATCATAAAAGAAATCAGTTGATTAATTACCTTTGTCTTCTGTAACCCAGTTGATGACTCAGATCTGAAGCACCAGGAAAGCCTCTCCTGACACATTGAGCCATTCTTGAGGTAGCCTGAGATTAACAGATGAAATACAATGGACTGCAAGACAATTCAATACCTTTAAAGCAAAATAACAAAATGACTGTAATATCTAGATTCACATTTTGCAGGGTGGGGGTAAACCAGGGGTTCTTCCACTTCTGTCTGCTCTGTCACATACCAGAGACTCATTTCCTTTTTGGGGGAAAACTGTTGGCTTCTGATGGTGTTATGTGTATGTACAAAGCATGAGTGGCCCAGGCTTGATTGCTGTCTCTAGGGTATAGATTTTCAATCTTGTCCAAATTTTTATCATGATCCAGAAAACAGAGTATATTTCATCCTTAATTCTTCCCAGCATATGATGTTGCATCTCTAGTTATCAGCATGCAACTGAAAAGAGACTTTATAAATGTTATCTCATCATATACCTTTCAAGTTAAGGAAAATTACATCCTCTATGCTTTGTTTTACATTGGGTGGCATTACCATTTACCTTAGTATGTTTATTTTCATGCCTGAAATTCCAAGACTTTCATTGTAAGCAAAGAGGAGTAGTTGAGTAAAAGCATTATCTTTAAATTATTTATGCCTCTTCTGCTTTGCAGTGGAAGATGCTTCTCTGAACATTGTTCTAAAAGCTCCCAAGTCATTTAGCCCATTGCTTTATCTTTGGGTGATGCCATCCAAGGGTCAAAGACAAGCTGATGTCAAGGCTGCCAGAATTTATTCAGACAGAACTAGAAGCTGCTGGGTACTTGACACTATTTAAGAAAAGCAAAAATATGACTGTGAATATTCATAGACTTTTCTGGGACTTAAACCATTCACCTTGTTAGGGGAATGGAGCATCACTGCCCAACTGACATTAAATGACACTCATGGTTATGACCCCTCTAAAAATCCTGCAGTAGCCCAGTAAGCAGAATCAGGCATTCACCATCCTGGAGCTGGAAGGTGATTCACTGGCATCAGTTACTTGAGGAGACAATTCATTTAATCAGGAGGTTGTAAAGAGCCCTTCCATAGCCTTATCAGATTGAAAGGCCCTTGTCAGGCAATCCTCTTGCAGGGAGTTCTCTAAGAATAACAGAAAATTGTTTTCCTGATGCTGCATCTGGTATTAAAGGAGGCTGCAGGCACACCTTCAGTGGAACAAGAGCAGCATGGTAATCAACTCAGAATTTGAAATATTTCCCTCTTGCTCCCAGCCCTGAGACAACAATTGCAAATAAATAGGAAAGAGAAAAGCACATTACTACCACTCTGTGTATTATGAAACTTAATTCTGTCTTCTGCTCTGCTTTAGTGAGGGGTTGGAAGTTGCTGGAGCTATGAGGATACCAATGGTTGATTTATGCTTCCTCTAAATAACATCAGTATTTACTATAAGAATTCATCCTAGATTACATTGAAAACAAACAAACACTGAGCTTAGAGATAAAGAAATATAAATATTCCTTATGCAAAATATTCACAACACTGTGAAAACTCACTTCAACAAACCAGAAGCTGCTGGGTCAAAACACCCACATCCTTTAACTTCAGGGCAAAATCTTAAATTCCTTGGTTCTTTTCATCTAAGGGTAAAATCACAGACACTTGGTTCAGAAAACAAACAAATATTAATAATTTGTTTTAAGTACATAATTTGCCAGAGCTGGAAGTCGCTTGTTATCAATTACAGAATTAATTTATTCCATACTTGACCTTTCAGTACTCAGTGTCTTCTTAGCTTCCAAAGCATATTTATTCAAGGAGTTTCACTGAACATTGCCTGTGTTTCAAACGAGTTCCCCATTTTGTGGTGCACCCCAAAACTGATTCTCAAGCAGGTTTTTTAACTGAGGAAAACATCCTTGTTCCATCAGTAATTTACTGGTGTCTGGATCTGTGCACCCAGATCTTATGTGAATATAAGAAAATATGTAGAAAGATCAAAGTATTCTCCATTCAATCCCTAAATAAAATGCAAAGGAAAATATAACTTACCTTACATAAAGGTTATGCTGTCATATTCTTCTAAACTGAGCAATATAATTTTCACTTTGATCAGCAGTCAGAGTAGAATATGAAAATACTAACAAAACATATTCATTTTTATTAGTTTTTTCAAACTATCACTTCCATAAACTCTTTCCTTCTGGTGTAATTAATGAGTGTGACTGTAAACCAAGACTGATAACAAAATCTGCATTTTAGATATGTGTGTTGTTTAGCCAGATTCTCAGGACTGTTCTTGTGCCTCTCATTCAGACCTATTGGATGCAGATTATCCTGTGAGGAAACAAGCATCAAACACACAAAATTAACAGTGATTTCAGCAAGCCCAGGGTATCGTTTGCAGGACCAAAAACTTGCTAAAATTCGTCTGTCAAACTGTTTCCAGACAGCAGTAAGCATCCTATTTCTGTAAAAAAATGGTACTTTTAATTTCAGAAAATGGCAGGTGAAAACAAGCAAACAGGTAAAGATTCCACTAGATCCCATTGCTGTATCTTGGCAACCCCTAAAAGACACTTATGTTGCATCTGCACGTTTTTTTCACTAAATTAAATAAAAACCTTCATTTATTATTTTATAATCCCACTTTTCTACCCCACTTCACTTGCTGGATGTGCACATATGAAGCTTAATTGTACTACTGCTTCCTTTTTTCAGTATGGATTTTTTTGGTATGGATTGTAACTTCCTTACTCTTTAGAAAATGGTTGCTGTTGTGTTTTCCTATGATCTGTTCACTGAACTCACTAAAAACCTGTGCCTGGCTTCAGGGCAGTATTTGGAAGCCCCTAAGGATCCTGGACATCCTCCCAGCTCCCTGACATGGCCCCAGTGCCACTGTCTCCCCATCCTGTTCCTGGCCAGTTGCATTCTTGATTTATACTGGATTTTATTGTGTGTCTCCAGCCCCATAAATAGTTATCTGCAGGGTAACTAGAAGCAGCTGTGTCCATTCCTCCAGTGTTCATATCTTACATTTCACACACTGCTTTTTATGCTGTTCTGCTGGTAATAAATGGCATCAGATGGTAGGTTAGCTTTAGGCTTTAAAATTTCTCTTATTTTTAGTTATTCCGGCTCTCAAAAGAAGTGCATTATACTGAAACACACTATTATTAGACTTTTTGTGCTAGATGTATAGGCATATAGTATAAGCCTTTTGTCTATGCAATCTAAAACCCATTTTGAACATATAATGAGAAGTATTTACCAAG
Source organism: Erithacus rubecula (assembly GCF_903797595.1). Taxonomy (NCBI): domain Eukaryota; kingdom Metazoa; phylum Chordata; class Aves; order Passeriformes; family Muscicapidae; genus Erithacus; species Erithacus rubecula. The sequence continues at coordinate 64,355,049 of NC_136687.1, forward strand.
TAAAGTTTCTTTTTTAAACTGGAGACCCCATTCCTGGCACTACTAATTATCTAGAAGAATGAACTGCCACACAGCAAGTGGGTGTTACACTCTGATGCCAGAGAAAGAGGTGCAAGTAACATTCTTTTTGGTGGTTCATGACTATTTTTAACTTTAATTTCCTTTGTAATTATTTCCTTTCCTGGATTCATAAATCTGCAGTTGCCTGTTATATAAATCTCAGCTATCCCTTGTTTACAAATAATTCTGGCTTATACTCCATGTTCTTTGCACTTTGGAAATTCTCACAGACTTGAAGTTTGGGTGTACAAAGACAGACACAGGGCTATCACCCCATGTTTAATACCAGTCCTATACAATGAGTCTTTTTTAATAGCAAATATCCACCTACATTTCTTTTAAACCTTCTCCAGCATTTTTGTTGGAGAAGCTGCTTTTCACTTGGTGTCTCAATGACTGCTGTGTGGCAGGACCATACTGAGACTTTGTGGGAGTTTATTCCTTTCATTACTTGTTCATTTTTTGGTTTAAAAATGAAAAGGATGGAGGAATCCAACAGTGAATTCCTCATGCACAAATGTAACATGGATTTTAAGGGGTGATATAATTGTGCCACTGAGGGAATAATGATGCTTAAGTGCAGATTTTAGGGAAATTATTTAGAAGTGAAAGAAGAGATGCAAAGGTAATAATTGTGGCACAAAAAACAGACCAAAGGCTGTCAAAATTGTGCTCGTGGAGAGCCATTAAACACAGGAAACAGTGATGGTTTATTATTGTAAATTACTGTGCAATGCAACTTACCTGTATTCAGTGCTTGAAATGCTTGTGCCATAAGTGACCCAGGGCTTTGGAAGTTGTCTAGGAGATCCTCTGGCACATTATACACCTCGAATGTCATCTTTTCCCAGTCTTTTGGGGACAGCTGCTTGGCAGGATTACTTTGAGGCCACAGAGGTGACCACACTCAGCTAGAGCAGTGCCTGCTCATGTGAGTGGGTAAAGTGACTTCTTTGCACGCTATTTTTCAGGTTTCCTGTGTTTTCTAGGGTAAATGGGAAAAATATAGCATTGACAAAACTGTAAGGACAGTGTCTTAATTCACTGTGGATGCCTCCACTTCCAAAGGCTACAGTGTCAAATTGCAAAGATCCTGCATCTTATCTCCCAGGCTCACAACAGTTCAGCATGAGCAAGGTGACTTTAAAAATGTCACTAAAATAACAAGCAGCAGTAGAAATAGAAGAGGAAAGGCTTCAAGACATCCTGAACCCAAGGAATAAATCAATGAGGTGTCATCTGACCATGGAGCTCTGGTCCAAGGGGAGCTCCCAAGCCCTCAGCTTGGAGGGGGGATCATGCCAAGAGAGAGCAGAGCAGCATATGTGAGGCTTGCTCCTGTTCTCAGTGAGATCACTGGAAGTTTTGACCATGACATCCATGGAGGCATGGTGCATGCCATTAATATTCCCCAGAGACCCAGAAGAAGTGTTGCTGACATTTTCACAGTGTAATCACTGCAGATCCCACCTGGGTAGTGCACAAAGCAGTGCAAATAAATATATTGTTATTGGTAATAAAATATGATTATGAAAACTGGTGGCTGGTAGTAATACCTAGCATTGCTAATACACAGCTCACAAGCTTGGATTTTGGTGATTTTAACTAATAAATACCTCACTAAATATGTTTAGAATGAGTAAGTAATTTATAAACAAGCAATTTATCACATTTGCTTTCATTAAGCTAAGCAGCTTCCCTGATTAAATTCTGACTATTCTGTCATTTGCCACTCTGCAAGAGGGAGGTAGTTTTTGCCTTCAGATAATATCAGCTCTTCATTTTTTCCATCTTGTGGGTAGCTGGCAAGTGACAGCTCAACATTCTCTGTCTATCTGAGCCATCCTTGAAAACAGACAAGGAGTCAAAGTTACTGAAACTGTTGTTGTTTAAAAGAGAACACTAGTCTCAATTTCTGTGCTGCCTCAGAAGGTGTTATCTGAAATCCTGGATGCTTCCTGTGGCAGTGGCCAGAATGGGGAGATAGGGAAGCACTATCTCCTGGCAGAAGGAGCTGCACTGTTTCCCTTTCAGCCTACAGTTATCCCTCTTCCCTGGCTCAACATGTGCACAGGAAAGGGTTTGTTGATAGACTTTGAAATTTGTTTGTGGAGTTTACACTTTTATTTTTATTCAATTTACATTTGCAAGAGGCAGGGAAGAAAACCAAAAATCAAACTTAATATGGAAAGTGTTTTCAGTATTAACTGTGCAATATAAGAAACTCTGCTTCTACCAGATTTTACAAGTGAGACTTCAAAATATTTGGAAACAGGGTTTCTGCTAAACTCACAGTTTTCCTTTGACTTTGACCATATTAGTCACTGCTTTTGCAGACTCAGCAAAAAGGAAAACTGCTGGTTTTAGCACCAGCACTCCCACAAAAAAAGGCAAGCCTACTCTTCTGGCCTAGTGCAATGCAGATGCCAGCTTAGTACTTCAATCTAAGAACAAGCATCTTTGTTAATCCAGGGTCAGCCCTTCCTGGCTTCCAGCAGCCCTGGATCAAATGGTGTCCCCTAGGTGTATTTCTCTTTGTCACTGTCACCCACAGACACATCCTCTTAAAGCAAAGAGCCCAAGAGTGATGCAGCTGACTGCTGAGCAAGAAGCATCATTCAAGCACCAAGATGGCTTTTGATCAGCCAGACTCCTGGAGTTGTTTCTTAATCAGCTATTTAATACTTTGTGTTGATTACAGATCTAATGGGAAGATCTAAACCAGTGAGGACAGGCTGTGTCACAGAGCTCTAATGATGATGACAGAAGTGATGGATTTAGTGTAACTATCTGCAAACACAAAATCCTCCTGAATAGTAATTTATTTTTTTACTATTTGCTCTCAATTTTCTATGTTTCCCTCTTTGAGGCTTGCTGCTGCACCTCCCACCTGCCCCTCCCCAGCTCCTGAGCCCTGGGTCTATCTCCTGCAGAGGGATGGAGGAAGTTGGTGCTGACAAATTGGAAAGAGGCAGGGAGAGCATGGATAAGGAGAAATTGCATGCCAGCAGAGCAGTGAGCTTCTGACATGGTGACTTGGCAGCTCCTGCTTCTCTCTGCAAGGTGGATACAACTTCTGCAGAAGCAAAAGAGTAGAGGAGAAGAGTTATGATGAGGGCAGGGAGCTCAGAAAAGGCTTGGAAACTGTGCCTGGATGCTTTCCAGCTGTGCTGTTGATCTGTCTTCTGGACAAACAACCCCAGACTAGGACCTTGACATGGCTTTTTGGTGGTATTAACAGTTTCCCAGCTCCCAGGACACACAGACCTCAGTGTGGGTCTGACAGGGACTTAGAGATGATGCCTGTTCTGCCTAGCAGGGGCATGTACTGAAAACTTGCAGCCCTGATCTACCAGTCCCAGCTGAGGGTATCACCAGCAGTGCAGGACTGAAAATACCCCAGTTTCCCTCCCAGAAAGGCTGTGTCTGGTAGACAGCTGGGATGAGGTGTGAGCATCTTATAGTTGAGACCTTGAGAAAATGAGCATCCATGGTCACCTCTGCCTCAGCCCAACCCCAGCAACCACAAAGATGGAAAATCACTTTAAAACAGAGTTCTTGTGTTTTACAGCAATAATGAGTTCTTGTGGTGTTTCTCTCTGGGAAAGGTGTTTTCTTTCAGCCTGGAAAAGACAGTGTGGTCTGAGAGTTGAAGTTGAGCATGATTTTACTTTTAGTGAGATAATAAAAGCTGATAACACCTGTAGGTAGCAGCAGAATTCAGTGTACTCAGAAGGGCTGCTGTTTGGGGTTGGGGGTAATGGTATTTGTTTGAGGGTGTGTGCTCTGTTTACATTTTAGATTCAGGCAAGGGAGTCCACTCCTGTGTGTGCTGTTTTGTTTTTCTTGCCTGAACTCCAGTGCTGTGTATTTTAAATTCAAAAAGTGGAAACTCCAGCAGGTACTTCAAAAGATTATCATGTATTGTTTTTCATTCTGTGCTGGACCTACAAGAAAGTATCAGCAATTCTCTGAGCTGTGGGAGTCCTTCCTCAGCTCCAAGCCCCAGTAACAAAGTGCCTACCAGAACCTTCTGTTCAGCTAAGAACTTCTAAAGTTCCAGACTGAACTTTATCAATGCCCTACTGTTACCCAAGTCCTGTAAAAGACAGACATGCAATATTGAATTAAATATGTTTCTTTTGCATGTGCAATGTTAAGGGACAATTGCTCAGACAATTTCATTTACTGTTTCAGTAAGAGCTTTCAAAAATACCTGGTACTGGTAGATCTACATTGCCTCAAACATCAGCTTTATTCTTTTATGCTTTTCAAGCTTTTAAGATGCTGCTTCTTTAGAGTCTCTGGCTTTACCCAGACTGATAAGGAGCCTCTAAAGCAACTGGTATTGATTCCAGCCTGCCAGAGGTAGCACTGGCAGCAGCATTAGGTGCCCTTCAGATGATCTACGCAGCAAGTCTCTCCTATTTGGCAGCAGCAGCTGCTTGAGGGCAGTTCCATCTCCACAATTCAGCCAGGGAACAGATTGCATGAGCTCTCCTCACTCCAGTGTTAACTCAGCCAAGTTACTTCAGGTATCCACAGCAGCAGCACAGGTTAGATGGGCTGACTTGTGCAGCAGTGTTGGTGAGGAGCACTCCAGTGATTCATTCCCCTAGCTGAACTGCTGGGGTGAGTCCTGGCACTGCAGTAAGAAGCAGCTCTGTGTGTCTAAAGCTGCCACCACCTTCCCAGCAGTGATTGTCAGAACACAGCCTTAGTAGAGAAAATGCTAAAATTACTGTTGGGGTTTAAACCCAGCTATCACCTTCTCAGGAGTACATGATGTCATAAAGTGCACCAGAGGCTTTTCTACATGCATGTCCCTAGTAGTGGGTCCTTTAAAGGGCAAAATCTATCTGCAAATCCTCTGAGTAGTCAAGGACTTATTTCCACTAGCATCACTGACAGGACTTACTTTAGACTCAGATGCAAAATCATAATTAAACTGAAGAACAACCCTGCAGTCCTCTGTGCATAATCCCTAGCTCTGTAATTTCTACTGCAAAACTGACTCTTTTCTCATTAGATACAAACAGGACGGGCCCAAGTTCATTCTTTGCATAGTAACTGAAAACTTGTGATAAACTCCCAATATATTTTGCAATATCAGTAGGTAAGCAGTTCTGCTGGCACTTTTGTGCTCCCAAGCAGCATGTGGGCCTTAGATAGGGCTATCTGAAAATGAGCTTTCCCTCCACAGTACCTACATACCACCCTCCAGGCTGGCAGGATTTGCTTTCCCTTCCACTTTCCTGATTTGTAAATTCTTCTCACAGCTCCTGACTCTCACAAGATCGTACACACCACCAGGTAATTTTTCTTCCACCTGTAGCTATACTTTCATCTTTCTCACCTGGTCTGACTGTATCTTGTAGGTTCATTTCATTCTCTTTGCAGCCTATGAAAGAGAAAAGCAAATGCAGTGTCTCCCATTCACTGTACCCTAGAACTCCTGAATTTGTCTTTCATTAAATTGATCTGTTTGCAAGTTCAGAAGAAATAGAAACTACACTGACAAAAGAAGAAAAACTGTTTTTTTCCACCTTTTTAAACTTCCCATTAGTTAATTACCAGTGTCAATCTATAATCAGAAAGAAGGAGGGTAAATTGTTCTTTTGTTCTTATTGAACCACATACAAAGACTGAATTTTATTATGATACAAAAGGAAAGAATTTGTCATCATTAACTGTAATGTTTTCGGGAAGGAGGTTAGATAGGAGACTTAGCATCATTAAAGGTTTTTATCTAAAGATTTCCTGCCTCAAGTAATTGTTCTGAAGAAGTAAACACACAGAGAGATTATGTCATTAATTCTCTTTAATGAAGTTCTGTGGTAAGTGTTGTTTTGTAGGTTCATTTGAAGAGTTTTTGAAAAAATCTCTGGGGTTTTGTTTATTTACTTATTTTGCAGATGCTTTGCAAAACTGTGACTAAATAATATATTTTGTGTTCACTGTGTTCCTACTAGCTTAGTTCTTTGAAATCAAATGGGGTGGCTGGTTATGGGGGTCCTTTCCATAATCACCAGTCAGCCTCAGGAAGCTAACATGGATACAGCAAATTCGGTTAAAAAGATTATTTTTTAATTATCTTTTATAATATTAATTTCTAAGCACAAGCATCTGGTTAAACTGCTGCACATACCTGTGCAGTGCTGTAATGCTGTGCAGTTTATACAAAATACCTGTGAAGGATCACCTACTCAAACATTATCAGCATTCATTGTTTAATTATTCTGAATATTCCTCCTGTTCACTGGGTAGTTCCTAACTTTGCAGTGTCTGCATTTCTTTTTCTGAGAGTTAATCCACATCATACACATAACCCTGGGCAATTTATTCTTTCTGGGTTCCCATTGCTTGAAATACTGAAGCAGATTAATAGAGACCAATTCCTCAACATTTGAAATATGTACATTTTCAACTTTTTTGGGAGACTACAAAGAAATTTCAGTGGGTACTCTTCCTATCAGCAAATCTGCAGCACTTTCAGGTTTGTCTTTTTATCTGTTAGTACAACATTCTAATTTTAAAAGGAAATTCAAAGAGTTTTCCCAAAGAGATTCCTCCTCAGGTACCTCAGTAAGGTGTTTCTCTGAAGGAATCTCATGACAACTTGTTGCCTGTTCTTGTACAGCAGGCATGGTCTATTAGAAATTAATTTAAAACATTTTCCAGAATGGAGCTGCATTCTAGCAGATATTGGTGGTGCAAGTAATGCTCCATTGTGTCACCAATGAACTGTCTGATTGTACAATTATTTTTCCTGTAGTGTAGGACCTGATCCTCTAACAAAGCTTTGACCCTTCCTAATTTGTGGGGCAGTGTAAAGCTTCAGTTTACTGAGTTAATTATGATATTACTTCTCACCTGTAGCTCTTTTGGAAGCATGAAAATTGAAGGGAAATAATCTGCCATTTGCTTTCTCATTTCACTCTTCAGTGAAGTTGCTGGTAGGAAATCTGTAATGCCAATGATTTGTCAAGTGCTCCCAACTTTCTCAAGATTTTCAAGGAATATGGTTTCTTTTTCATCACATGCATATGCAGAAAAGTGGGTAAAATCTGGTGAAGAAAATAAAATTGCAATGAAAATAATTTTATCACTTTGGAAAATACCTGTTTGCCACAGTGAGATTCACATGAAAATAACACCTTGCTAAACATGATGACAAACCCCAAAGAATGCATTCTCTTTCCAGCACAAAGAATATTCTTTTCCCCCCCAAACTTACACATGCCTTAGGGGAATGAACAGAAGCAGAGAATTATTTTATTAATACCTTCTGCTCCCAAGTACCTTTGCAGGACCTTCACCATTAGTGAGGGCATCATGGAAGAGGCTTGAGTGAAGGAGGTCAGAGGAACTGTACAGCAAAGGCTACATTATTCCTCCCTGACAGAGGCTCTAAGACTCTCTGCTCCAATTTCAATTTTCCAATTTTCCTGCTTCTTTGTTCCCAAAGGCACATTAAAGAAGGGGTAGCATTTGTTCTGTGTCTGTTTCTTTCTGAATAATGAGTGATCATTTCTGTTATCTGATTAGAGCTTGCTACATTCCAAATTAATTAAAAATTAAAGGAAAAAAAAAGGAGGAAAATAATTATTTTAGCATTGTACAGTGTTGAATACCTTGGACAACACAGCTGCTTGGCTGTGTGGTTGGGAAGACTACTCTTGGCTCTTGCTGCTGTGGGCATGTGAAGGAAACTTCAGCCATAGTGGTTTGGAGTAAGCAAATTCTCAGGATAAAGCCTTAGAATTTTATCCTCCTCAGGATAAAGTTTGGGCAGTTTCTTGGGAATCTGAGCCAAGGTACTGCAGGTCCCTGTTCTCTGAGGTAAGGCTTCTTTGGAACAGTACAATATGCTCTTTGAGGTGTTTTGTTAATAGCATCCAAGCACGCAGGTAGGACGTAGCTCTCCTCCCACAAAGCAAAATTACAGGAACAATTAATAAAAGGTCTCCAATTCAGGGGATTATTCTGCCTGTGACTTAAGCCTGAGGAGGATCATTATCACCAGCCAGCCAGGATCTATAAATAACCCATGGAGCTGAGTTTAAAGCATTAGTTTAGCCTCTCAGAGGCAATTCAGAGCATTGTCTAAGCGTGGTTTGAGGCAAATATTATCATAAAGCAACTTATTGTTTTACTTCACAGCAGTGAGGAAATCAGCATTTCTTATTATCAGGACAACTGACATTATTCCAGCCCGTCACCAAGACTTGTGACAGAACAAGGAGAAAAAATGAGGCAAAGTTGCAATTCCCCAGCAAGCACCTTTTCTCAGAGAAAGGAAGGAGAGGATACCCTAAATGAAAATGCTGACTGATAATTGTGGAAATAGGCTGGTCCACCCTTTCATGGGCAGGCAGAGCAGCAGCAGCAGGCAGGCTCCTCTTCCCCATCAGGTTCTGCAGAAGTGCTGTTTCCATAAAAATTTCTTTCTTGTGTTCCTATAAAGGCTGTGCACACATTCTGTCTGGCCAAGCATTTTGCATCTCCCTCAGCTGGCTGGTCAGGAGATGAGGACTTGTAGGCTTTATCAGATGGTGAAGTTATCCTGTTAATTTAGTTTGTACATTCAACTCCATGCCTGGTGATGTGGTCCTTGCTTTAGTGAAAAAATGTTGCAAGCCTGCCAGTGAAAACATACATTATTTTTCTTGCTGAAACAGTGATATTACCTCCAGAAATGTTGATAAATCCATATACAAAAGCAAAGCAGTCTAATACCATGCTGCTAGAACTATGATATCTTAAAAATAATGCTTGAGTAGGCTAGATCTTCTATTTTTATCAATTCAACATTATTTACTTATTATTAATGGCTACAAAAATTGTTTTATTATTCTTAAGAACATGCACAGCCTCTATGTTTTATCTGTCTAAAGATACTAAAGCAGCCTGATTCTTCCCTTACTTATGAGTTGCAGCCAAGGGGTAACTGGGGAGAAATAAAGGAGGCTTAAAAATGAATGTCTCATCCCTGGAAGGGTTCAAGGCCGGGTTGGAAAGGGCTTGGAACAACCTGGTCTACTGGAAGTTGTTCCTGCCATTGGCAGGGAGTTGGAATGAGGTGATTTTAAGGTCTCTTCCAAACCAAACTATCCCATGATTCTTTGCAAAATACCTTTTTCTATATGTCAAAGATGTACCACTCTACCTAGAAAACAGAAATATAATAGTCCACCAGTGTGAAAATAATTCTTTATATACCAGCCTATGGAAATAAGTGGATGAAGCACTCCCAGTGTGAGGTCCTTGTAGGGAAACTGTCCTTGAAGCCTGTGATTTCAAAAGATTGTCATATTAAGGTGTCATGGCTGCACTCAGAATAGGTCAAATTAGATTAGAACAGTTTCAGTAAAAAAATCCATTTTTGATTTACACGTTGCACAATGAAATTAAAAATTAAAACAATAAGGGGAAGAGTAGGGAAATAAGTTAGCAAGAGCTTACTTAGCATTGTCAGGGCCCTGAGTGCACCAAGAGAACAAATTACAGAGTTCTCATTTTGTAAATGAAATCTACTTTTTCATGGCAAGGGAAAAATAATATTAAAAATTCTAACATTCCAACTACGTTTTAGCAATAAGGAGTTAATTTCCAGAATTTGTGGAATCTGCATTGCTGGACATGCCTAAGAACAAGCTATTCAAATATCTGTGTGAGTTACTACACTTGATCCCAGAGAACAGAATTTATGGCTGGGATTAAACATGGTCCTACATATCTGTGGTTTCACAGACCTGGAGCAAAGCAGATTTTCATTTAAATGTGATATCCCCTAACCACCCCCTGCCATATTATATTATTACCTTAATGGCTTTGTAGGTAAGAAAGCCAGATGCATAATTTACAAGTTGTTCTGTACTCTAGTAATGGATGTATATGAACACACATTTTCCACAACCTGAGTAAGAAACTCTCATCACATTTGGCCAACCCATTGACCTTGCTGTCTCAAAAGGCAGGAGAGGAAATGCACTTAAAAAGCAGTCAGACTAAGTAGAGTGACCTGAACATATTCAGTATTTCATAATCTGAAAGACCAGTTGTATTTACTGTTACTGCAATCGCAACACAAAAATTTATTCCCAGAAGCATTCTCTGGAATAGAGCACAGTGGCTGCTAATACAGCAGCAAGATGGCCAATCCAAATTCAGAGCAGAGGAGCTGGGCAATGACCCAAATGTATTTGCCTGAGCTGTGACTTAGTGAATGAGAAATGAACATTTTGGTTGGTTGAGAGCAGCTCTTGCACAGAATGTTTTATTTGCCATATTCCCAGCCTGGTCTGATTTTAGATGTATGTCAAAGTCCTTTTTTATTCCTGAAAATTAATGAAAATTATTTAATTTATCATGCACAGATAAAGAGGTATGCATCTTTTATATCAGCTGCTATTTTTTGCTTTTTGCCAATGCTTTACTTAAAAGCTCATAAAACTAATGGGTTTGTTCTAATAAAAAGGAAAGCCCTTGAGACCTCATATTCCCTGGCTGCACAGATGAGGGCAAGCTTCTCATAAATCCCTTCAAGCTGAAAGATGTAGTAAAACTTAGGTTTTACTGTGTTTTGGAAGCCAGGAGGCATTTGCAGGCATCTGCAGCATCAAGGGATGTACCTGTTTACGTCCATGCTCCAAAGAAACACGTTCAGAAAGCAGCAGGAATCATCAACCCTGGCAACTTGAGAAGAAACCTCTTCCTGTAACTGTCTTGGCTTATTACCCACTATTTTTGCTACCTCCACTTCCAGGGCTCTCAGAGATGCCTTCAGTTTGTGCCCAAGCTGTCATCAGTGTGAACAACTACTACTTGGCTCATCACTTTCCAGCTCTCACAAAATCCTGACTGTCCTGTGGCAGGGAAGGTGTTATTTGTGACAGCTTGTGCCTTTTCAGTGTGTTCTCTTACTGCTTGCTGTAAAGGGAAAAAATTATCATCATCTCTGCCAGCTATGATGGCTTTTGAAAGCACTTTCAAGCCTTTTCTAAGGTGCAGTAAAATCATCTGGCCCTAAACTCGTTGTGAACTTAACATTTTGAGTAGTGGGTGCACCACAGCAATTATTTATGTTTTTTAAGCTCTTTGAAAAAAAAAATGAAGCGTTCTGTAAGCATTAAACATCTGTTCATATGGCAGCATGAGCATTCCCAGGTGAGTGCTTGCACAACACTGGAAGGTCTGAAATGAAAACACTTTTAAGAAGCACAAAATTTGGGTGTACTCAGCTCTTATCTCTGCACTTTGCTCACGGGCCCTGCTAAGCAGTGTCCACTTCATTCTGACAAGTGAAGCTCCCTGGGTGAGTTGGGATTACTAGGAAGGAGGAAGCTGAACACTGCAAGCTTTGAATAGAAATCCAAGGTGGCTTTTGTGCTTAGGACCTTTTCACCTTCTCCCTCATGTTCTCTACCTGTGTTTTCCCCACATCCTTCCCCAAGGAAGTGTCCAAGTCTGATAAGAATCAGAAGAAATCTTGCAGTAACCTTTTGGCATTTAAAACCCACTTCCAGCAGTGGATTCTAGTAGAGCTGTTATCTCAAAGTTCTTACCGTGCCTCTAATGTGCCTGTGATAATACATAAAAACTTAGTTAAAGCTGGTTAAGCAATCCCTTTCAGAGCTTCCCCTTTCTGACCATAATTTACCTCCTGACCCCCTGTAGGTTACTAAACTGGAAAGCTAGTTAGATTCCCTTGTTACATTCTGTTTGAAGAGCTGCTCCTTTTCTCCACTGGTACACAAGGGAGGTAGGAAGGCTCTTAATTCATTGCTTAATTTTAGAAGATATCCAGTGTGATAGTCTTTTCTGTTCCTGCTATGGCTCACTGCAGGATGTTCACCTGAGCTCTAAGGCAATTTAATAATTATGATGGAAATTGTAGAGAGATGGATTTTAAAGGCTCTTTGCCTTTAATACTGCAATAGTTTTCTAGCTTGAAAAAATGACATGCACAAATCCACTGTGTTGCTGCATGTAGTCTCTAGACAACAGCAATGGTGTTCAGTCATGGAAAATTATTTACTTGGACAAAGATGAAATGTTCTAGGGTAGCTTTCTATCAATGCACAAGTAAAACACCTAATTACTTTCAAGACAAGTCCCTTTAGATTTAGGGAGAGCATTTTGTAGCACTAATGGGTGGCCAGGCACCAGATGCCCTGCCTTGCCCTTTCTGGAAGGGTGTGGACCTGCCACAAAGAGGGCAAAGTGGAAGATGATGTCATTCTGAGACACTTATCCATTCCAGCCCTGCCTTTGCCTGTAAAAAGGTTTCAATGGGTTTTTTTTTTTGTTTTTTTTTTTTTATTTCTTAATTCTAGCTTAATTCTGATAAGAGGTTTTATGGCTGTGGGCTAGGCAGGTTGCATTACACTGGCTGAAAGATCATAAAGACAGCCATCACTGAATTGTATCTATGGTTTCCCATGATTGTTCCCTTCATTTTACCTAGAAGTGCTTCCATTACAGGACCACCACACTTCTCAGCCACAGGAATTTTAACACCCTACGTTATTATAATGTAGTAATATAATTAATAATAATATTAAATCACATGTCTCATAAATAAATCTGTAAATCTGAGTGATGCACCAAATAATCAAGCTACATAAAATTATTGAGTTCTAACAGAAATCATGCAGCTTGTAATTTTTTTTATATAGGGGAGGCTCAGAAGAATATATACATTTACTTTGAATCCCAAATTTGTGTCTGGAACAATGTCCTCTGCCAGTCAGTTTTAATAAAAACATAAGATCTGCCATGCTCTATTAAGCCCATGATCCATCAAGTCCAATATTGTCCCCTCTGTTTGGCAAATGCAAGATGCTTCAAAGGAAGGCAAATTGTCCCTCATGCACTTGGCCAATTTTTCAAATTGAATAGTCCATTGTGCAAAAGCCACTCCATCCTTCATGTCAAGTCCTTGTCCCATGTGGTTGCAAATGTTAAAGTAATCAAATGGCATGAATGACCCAATGTACTGGTTTAATATTTTAATAACATTTAAGGCTGTGTTTATGCTCTGGTTGGGTCTGTTTCTCTTGAACTGTCAATTGTTTTTGTGCACAATGCTGCTCACATTCATTCTCATTACCTCTCCCATTTCTATTTCAATTCAGGAGCTGAATAAGTCAATAGTATTCACAAATCTCCACAATTTTGTGCCACTATTGAAAAATCACTTCTGATTTTAAATAGACATTAGAGAATATTTCTATTAAACAGCTACAAACAGGATGCACTGATCTGAACCTTGCAGGAGTGCTCCACTGAATTTCCTCCATTTGAATCATATTCTGTTGCTGCTGAGCAGGGTCCAGATGCCTCAGTAAGAACTACTGATAATTATTGCTGTATTGTGTGGGGATGGCAGCAGAGGAAAAAGAGAAAAGATGGGCAAAGTAAAGGAATATAAGCAGGGAACTTGCATGGGAACAAGCAAGCTTTATGTGCCTTGGAACACAAAATTTCCTGCTGATTTTTCTGCATGGGATGTGCAGTTAGGTTTAACATCTCAGTATGTGACAGGGATCTTTCAGTTCCTGCAAATCAAGGGCATCCTTGTGTCTGGATTTTATTTGTGGTTTCCACAAAACTGGATGCTGATTATTTAATTGGCTCAGTATATTTAATCTAATAAGGCTGCAGGGAGACACTGGTCAGGACAGTGTCTAGCAGTCCTTTCAGGATCTAATGAGCTGTGTTGTGTTAATTGTGGGAATGTCACAGGGAGAAAAGGGCAAAAATGCTGATACACTCATGCTTCCTTCCCTCTCAATACCTACCTCCTTTCTGTGGTGATGTCACTCTGAAGATAGCAGAAACAAGCTCTTGCCTCCTTCTCAAAATATTTCAATTATTTCCTATGCATCTCACTGGTTTAGGGCCAAGTCAGTGTATAACTCTTGACCTTGTTTACAACTTCACAATAATTTTCACACTCTCCTTTTTACCATGCAAATGTCAGAAAGTTTGTGAGGCTCTTGAAGTTTTCTTAATCCAATACTGCAAGTTAGTTATTTTTTGTTGATTACATGTGTAAAGGAATTTTATTCATTTGAGAACCCAATTTTAGCCATAATTCAAATTTTTAAAATGCTTCTGTAAGTCTTTCAACATCCTTTTACACACAGCATGTATTCTTAATGTATATTTACTCATCTGATTTTAACAAGCCCTTGAATAACCTTTGGATCTCTTCAAATGAATTCTATACCCTCATCAAAGTCCACAATGAACCAATTTTCCAAAATCTCTGACTTGACAGGCGCATATTTCTGTCAACAGCTCTTCCATCTGATAAGGAAACGTTTGTATCACTTTTCCTTTATGGACTAATTTTGATGCTTAGGATTTCAGTTTTTCAGGGCTTACTCTACCTCTGGTTATTCAGATGATTTTCCTTTGAGCTCTCTATTGGTAAGAAATCCCTGTTAGCTGAACCTGGAAGCTGAGGGGGTGGGATTCTTAGACAAAGCCCTCATTGTTGCAGGCAGTTTCCACACAGCAGCTCTGGCAATGTAATGAAAAATACTGAGGGAGATGGAAATACCTCTATTATGGGCATATAAAGGCTTTCTGCATGAAAGACACATCCTTGTGTCTGTCTGTCATGTTATCACAAAATACTTGGCCTTCTACTGAAGCTCTTCTGCTGAATAAGCACCTCAGGTCTCATCATCTGAGTTTTAATGGGAGCTGTAGTTGCAGTTTACTCCTAAAAACCAGGACATGGATGTTTTAAAAATTAATGCAACATGTGAGTCTCCTGAGTTTTATCTTTTCTCCTTAATTTGTCTGAGGTACCAATCCAGCTGGACTTTGCTCTGTTCTGAAACCCTAGGAAAATTTCCCCCAGCTTTTTTCATGGGTTACTGTTCCTACTGAAATCCAAATATGAATCTCAAACTTCACTGCAAGTGATTGCAATGGCATTGATGGAATTGACCTGAACTCACAAAAAAATCCCAACAAAAACCAGACAAGATCCTTAAAGGTTTTTTTGCTTTCCTTAATTTGGAAAGAGAGGTGGGAAATGTGATGCCCATACCTCTGTGTCAGCATCTGGTCACAGATGCTGGGGTACCACGGGGACCAGTGATAAGACAGGAGTATTGAAGTTTTCCTTATTTTTACCTCTACAAACATCTTCCTTCCCAAAACACATATTAATTCAATGGGACATTACCTGTTATTGACAACAGAAGAATTGTTCTAATTTTCATAGCAAAAGATTTTGTGTCTTCAATATATTCTAAATTGCCTGCAGGGAATAATTTATAATAATGTCATACCTCCTTTTTCCCACACTTTCTCATCTTCTCTGAAGATTGTTAGCAGCAAGTGTAATAGGGATTGTCTTTTTCCAAATATCCTCCTGTTTGCTTGGGGTTTTCTTCTTTTTGTTATTGAGCACCTCTCAATTGCTAGCAATGTTGACATTTCCTCGCTCCTTTTTATGAAAAGTGACTTTTCTTACACACAAGGCAGGCAAACTGTGATAGAAGTATATATAGGATTTTTGTTTTCATTTCATAACACAGAATATGGGATCCCCAACCTTATAGAACACCTGAGCTTGCCATGAGTTAAGCATGTTCTATGCTATGGAAAAGCAGGGTGTTGGCATCTGCTTTAATCAGACTTCAGGCTTCACCATGCCTCTGCTATCAATTGTAATTAATTCCTAATGAATGTCTCTGCATCTCAGTTCAGAGGTGAAATGTGGCCTCTTTATAAGAAGTTTATTACCAGGAGGTTTAAGACTAACCCACCAATTGCCAATATCACCTCCTCTCCCCTGAGAATGATGATACTCAGAGTGCTCAGCCCTGAACAGCATATCAAGGGTAGGAATTATTTGTTAGAGCTGGAAACATGATTTTTGCAGTGCCAGATAATGAGGCTTTTTTTCTCTTGGCCCCAAATGACTCTGGAGCTGCACAGGAGGATGTGCTCCCACTCCCAGCACAGCTACAGTGCTCAGCAGGATCTTCCTTTGATCTCCTTTCCCTCGTAGCTGTCCATCCCTCTGATGCAGGATGGAAAGCAGGGTTTGGGAATGACCCCCTGAGTTTCTGTCACTCAAACAGAGAGCACCTCTGGTGGAGTGTTATCACCTATTCCACAGCAGCCCGTGGAAGGAGAGATTACATTTTCAATCAACACTGTGCACTGTGGTATTTACTCCTCTTCCAACCAGAGGAGTTTAATGCTCTGAGGTACAGCAAGTAGTTAGGAGCAGATGGTATTTATCTAATGATGAGATTTAAGGGAAGTAGGCTCTGAACTATGACAGAATCAGGCAATCTTTCAGTCAAAACTGCAAGACACCCTGGACAAGGGAGCTTAGAATGGTGCAAACCTGGATGAAGGATTTTTTCCTCCTCAGGGAGCCACGCTTGTCACTCAGATTTGTCTTCATACCGGTGAGCTGCTGTTTAAAGTTCTTTCTGCTGAGCAGTCACAAGTGAGAATGCATCTACAGATTAAAATATATTGCAAAATGAAACACCATGAAAAAGCCACTTGTTTCTGGGTTTAAAAATCACTGTGAATTGTTTTAATTCATCATTTGACCTTTTTGCCTCTTGCTATTATTTTTATTATGTCCTGCTTCCCCTGTTCTCATCCCCATAGTGACTCAAATCCCCCAATTACAGAAAGATCAAACTGTGTCCAAAAATACTCAGACTTAATTACTTGCACAGGATGGAAATCATTGATAACTTGCTAAAATAAGAGCTACTCTGCACTCCACACACCCATTGCAACCCTCATTAGTTGAAACACTGGAAACATCCATGCAATAACTTTTGCTATCAAACAGCAAGGAGACAGGAGGGCACATTGCACTCACCCACCCATATTTGAATCACCATCACAAAGAAAAATGATTTGTTAAAGATTTGGCTTGTGACAATAAATTTACTTCTCCCATGGTTCCCAGCACTCAGCTGTAGGCTAAGGTTCATGTTTACATTTTCAAGGAGTATTGGCTGACACAGGGACAGGAAAACCAATCAAAGGAAAAAAAAAAATCCAGCCTTTATATATAAACGATAAGCAAATCTTAGGAAAGTAAACTTTATAGAGGTTATAAGCCACATACAGTCCCCAGGGCAATGCAGAGATAAGGAAATTGATTCTGCAGTCCCTTTCCAAGTGGCACTTCTGCTAACTTCTAATTTCTACTAGTAGGACTGAAAAGAGAGGAATAAAACTTAATTGGCACAGGCTCAGAATCCTGTGGATTTATTCAAAAGTGGATTTGTCTAAGGACATACCTTAGGAAAAAAGGAACTAATGGGTGCAAATATGTAAATGTATATATAGTTGCCACTTAATGCCAAAAAAAAGAAAGAGTGTTTGTCCATTTTCTCTTGGAAAATGTAGCCAGTGTCTATCTAATGGTACCACTGGCACTTCAGTAGCCTTCTATTATTATAAAGTAGACCACATAACACCACTGCAATGCACAGCTCTGAGGGCCTGGTTTGCAGTAGGTGATTTGAGAGCATTTTATACCCACTCAGTTCACATGGGCCTGAATGGCAGCACAGGGTGCCTGAAATTACAGGCTCAAGTCTCAGGAATGTGTCTTTTCATCTCATGTAAAAAGCCTTAAACCATAATATTAGTTCTGAGGCTGAGATCTGCTTACAGATCAGTGACATCACATCACTCCTTCTTTTTCCTTCATGCTGATTTAACCTGTTTAGACTTTCATAGAAGTCCTTGATGTAGGAGCTCAATGTCCTTGAAAACACTGGGTTCTTGGCAAGTAGGCAAATTCCCAGTATGAGGCAAAGAAGGCCAATTTTGCTTTCATTACACTGTTGCTATTCCCACCAACTTTCCCAATTTTTGTGAAAGTAGTACACACACGTTAGAGAAGGGTTCAATGTACTGCACGACCTGGATTCTATTTCTAGCATTACCATGAGTGTCTTTTTGCTTCTCTTCACCCGTCACTTCAAGCAAATAAAACCCAGTTTTGTCTCTTGAGGGAAGGTACTCTTCCTTTTTTTTTTTTTGTTTTTAATAAAGCTGGAAAATAATAATGTGGCATGTAGCATACAAAGTTGTTCCACGAGGGAAATTGTTACTAGAAGTTTCTTGTGTGTTGCTGGTTCTTAAATCTAAATCACTTGGTTTCAACAAGGAAGTCTTAGTATCTAGAATACAATTGTAATCAAACAAGTTAGATTTGCTTTCAAATTAACAGTGTTAATGTACCTGTCAGAGAAGTTCTGCTAAGGGATAACCCCAGGGCATAATTCCTTAAATTATCTTTTTCCCCATCACTTTTCCCAATCTTACTTCAGTGCATATCTACTCATTTAGGTGCCTCATAACAATGCTATGGTAGCTTTGTCTAAGAACCTGAATATATTTCCTGATATTTTATTATAATAAATGCTAACTGTGCTATATTTTCGTATTTCAGATCTTTACTTCATTCATTCAGCTCAAAGAAGCTGAAAAGGAATGGGAGAGAGAAATACAGAACTCATGGTTCTGACAATATTTTAAGGAAATGTATTGCTGTGGGTTCTTAGGAGACACTTTATTTCAATGTAGAAAAACTATTCCTTGATAATTCCCTTCCAGTTGAAGAACACTGCTAAGGGAAATTTTGAAATCTGAAATGTGTATATCTCATAATTTTGAGGAGGACACAAAAATTCTGCCAGAGAGTAATTGATCCATATAAACAAAGCCCTGTCCCACTCCAATTCTACACTGCTTAGATCAAGTTAGTCTGGTGAAAACAATGAGGGATTGTATTTTGACTGCAATTCTAAATCAAACATGAAACAATTATGGCATTAAATCCATGTTCTAAAAGAAAATGATGAATAATCTAGCACCTTGAGTAATAAAATACCACACATGCTACATTTCCCTGTTAGCTGTAACTCTTTGGGGCTTTTCTCCTCCTGCTCTGTCCTCAGGGTAGTATTCCTTCCATTATTTCACTCCTGTCTAAGCAACTTCCAGGAAGCATTTTTCTAGATTAAAATGATATCACTTCCAAACCCTGTAAATTCAAGTCAGCATTCACAAAATGTACTGGATTGGCAGCCTTTGACTGTAAAGTCTTTACCCAGCTGAATCTCCAGCCAGCACAAGCTCGCCTGCCTTGCTCTGCCTGGCATTTCAAATTTATTCATCTTTTCTCCCTCACTTTCTTTGAATTTCTTCAATTTGATGGGTGATAACATGAAATATTTTCAAGAGTAAGTATTTAGAGCATAGGCATTAAAGAAATCACAAATGTTTTCAAAAACAGGAGTCATGAACATAAATAAGTTTTCTGGGACATACAGCCCTGACCAGGAATTTTAAAGTCCAATTGCAGGACTCTTAGATTTCTCACATTTTCTGCTGTTTCAAAAGTGCAGCTTCATGCATTTTATTTGTCTGAATCTGGCACTTCAAAGCTTCAACCATACCACCAAGGCACAGCAATCATTATTAAATTCTTACTGTCAGGTAAGGCAGTGATGGTTGAATCATACAAGGATTCTCACATCCCTATTCCAATGGTAGCAACCTGACACTTCAAACTGTGGTAAATTTTCTATAAACCATTTCACTGTGACCAAGATAATTATCCTGCACATTCCAGTGAGAAATATTCATTATTTCTAACACTATAACCATACAAAGTACATTTGTGATTTGCAATGGATTCTTTTGTTGCCATGCTGGCTGGTTTTAGGTTGGATTTTATGGAAAGAAACAAAGAGGGAATATTACACTTAATCTAAACACATATTAGGAATCATGTATTTCAGCTTGGTGGCTCTGTAAGAGTATGGGGAAAAAGAAAAAAGGATTTGGTCAATTCTTTTTATGTTCCCCTTATCCTTCAGTACTAAGATTACTTGGGGAATTATCATCTTACCCCTTGTAATGGAGAGATGTATCCTGAAGGCTTCTGCAAGGATGACTTCCAAGTCATCCTGCCAAGGATGAATTTCAAGGTATTATCAGTGACCTGGATAACAAATAGTGGACATTACCTTTCATTACATGAACAGAAAACCAATCTCTATTACACAGTACTCAAATTATGAAAAAACATGGCCCACAGAGCACAATTCAAATTAGTGATGGGAGGTACAATGGAGAAAGCAAGAATAAGACTTTCTTAAAACCAAGAACTCATATTAAAACCATTTTCTATCTATTTCTGAAAAGAAAAAAAAAAAACCCAAACAAACCTTGGTATGTTAGAGCCTTTTCTGAGGCAAGAGCATTTCTCATTGACTTTCAGCTGTACTTTTATGTTTTGTTCCCAAGGGAAATATTCAAGGCAATTGAAAGTCCATTCCTGTAGCCCCCTGTAATAACAGAGGACTTTTTTTATAAAAGGATCACAATGTGGGTGGTACCATGTTTTGAGTCAAAGAATCCCTGCAAGAATACAAGGTTTGATGCAGACAGATTGCTGCATGGCTGTGCTCTAAAATGTATAACAGTGATACAGATGTATAATTAGGTGAGACACCTAGACTGTCTTAAATTAATAACCCCAAGCACTTTAGAGTTACAGTAGCTACACAATATGTTAGTTTCTTAGAGAGCAAAATTTGCTCTATTGTGCACATAATTCCACTGAAGCTCAAAGGGCTTTTGCATGTGATGAAAGACATAAAAAACACACTTCCCTAAACAATTCAAGATACAAGTTAATTAAAGTGATGAAAACAAAGCCCAATTCTCCCTTCAAAGCCATAGCTGAGTAAATTATCTCTGTGAAACTCTTGGTTGGCTTTTCCTGTGCTTCACGAGGACAAACTTTGTACACATGAAAACAACAAAGACAAAACCAGGGATGGTACTGAAAACAGTGTGAGCTAATAAGGATTTTACACTCGGACTACCTGATAATGCTCACAAATGAGAATTGCATCTTAGTGGTGATATGTAGATTGAAAGTCCACTTTGTCTGAAGTATTTGGAAAGCTTAGATAAATTTCAATTTCAGCAGATTTGGAATGCAGCTTCATGGAAATTTATACCGATACTGCTCTAAAAAATTTTAAAGCAAGAGAAAAATGGCATCTCAGCAGCATGTAGACAAAGTAGTGGCTTGATTATATATAAATTAACACATGTACTATATATGTACCTGCCGTTCTGTAAGTTCTGCATACAAAAGCACATAGCCTTTGCCTTGATTTTAAAGGGGTTGCTCTCCTATCACGAAATAATTTTCCCTGTGAAATAATGCACCAAAAAATAAAACAAAAAAAACCCTCTCATAGTAATGGAAGAGGTAATGCGTCTCTGTGCGGCAGGAATCTTTGTGGCTGGGCTCTATAGAGCATAATTAGTTCTGATTATATGCCATGGGCGCCTCAGCATCCTCCCACTGTTTTTCAGCTTGGCACCACACAGAACTAAAGCAGTCAAGCCTAAGGCAGAGACATCTGGAACACTTTGGGGAACCTCGGCTCGCTCGGTAAGTCACTCAGAAGCGCCTCTTTTCCACCTGAAAATTTCGACTTCAACTTCTTCCCAGCGTGGGGCTGGGTATATCTCGAAGTACCTGCCGAGCTTTGTGCAGGTTTGGCCGGGCTTTTGGGCCATTTTAGCGACAATTACCTTGCTGCTGGCTCACGCTGTTACCTGGGGCCAGCGAGCCCGGGCTCCCTCAGGGCTCGGCGCCGGCTTTGCGGGCGCCTCCCGAGGGCTCCCCTCACGCCCGGCTCGGCGGGAACAGGATTTCCCTCAGGCCGGCGGCACCGGCGGGCGGATGAGGGACATTTGTAGCTCTCCTGCGGTGGCAGCGCGCCTCCCCCTCGTGTCCCCCCCTCTCCTGGGCCGTGAGGGGCGGAGGTGGGACGGCAGCGTCCCCTCCTCTCCGGAGCGCCCGCTGCGGGAGGCGGGTGCGCTGTCCATGGCCCCGCTGCCTCCGTGACGATGCCGTCCTAGCGAGGGATGATGACAGGCAGAGGAGGAGGAGGAGGAGGAGGAGGAGGAGGGGGGCAGAGCCGCTGCCGCCGCCGCCGGGAGCCCTGTCTCTTGCTCGCCTCCTCGGCACTTCCCGGCTCCCGCTGCCGGGCTGCGCATCGCGTCGCCTTCCCGACGGGCGGCGGGGTGGCCGTGTTGTGGTGAGGGGTTTGTCCTCTCCAGGCGCTCTGTGCCCCGCCGGGCAGGGCTGGTGTCTCCCTCCTCCTCCTCCTGCTGCCTCCTTCCCCGCCGCACACGCTGCCGGACGAGGCCGGCCGGGAGCGGGAGCAGCGGCCGCCGCCGCCTGAGGGGACCCTGACCATGTCGAGCAAGAGCAGGAAGAGCAAGGAGCAAGGGAGAGTGACCTTCCCCCCGCAGCAGGAGGAGGAGGAGGAGGGTGCAGAGGAAGAGGAGCAGCAGCGCCGGCGCCGCGGCTGGAGAGGCGTCAATGGGGGGCCGGAGCCCCCTCCGCCGCCGCAAAGAGCTGTCAAAACCCTCCGGGAGCCCTACGGATACTACCCGCCCCCCCCTTTTGCCAGCACCATGTAAGTGTGGGGGCCGGGGAGGGTGTTCGGAAGGGGCCGACCGGCAACTTCCCCGGAGCGGGGATGCGGCTCCCGGCGAGTTTTGGGCCCGGGGGCGCGTCCGGCCCCGTCCCGGCAGCGCGGGCGGGAGCGAGCGCGGCCGCTCCGCTTCGAGCGCGCTGAGGGCAAAGGCCGGCCCCTGTCTGCCCTCGGTTCCTCTCTGCCCTCGGCCCCTGCTGCCCTCGGTTCCTCTCTGCCCTCGGTCCCTGCTGCCCTCGACCCCTGCTGCCCTCGGTTCCTCTCTGCCCTCGGCCCCTGCTGCCCTCGGTTCCTTTTTGCCCTCGGTCCCTGCTGCCCTCGGCCCCTGTCTGCCCTCGGTCCCTGCTGCCCTCGACCCCTGCTGCCCTCGGTTCCTCTCTGCCCTCGGTCCCTGCTGCCCTCGGTCCCGCTCCC
Organism: Erithacus rubecula; assembly: GCF_903797595.1. Classification (NCBI taxonomy): domain Eukaryota; kingdom Metazoa; phylum Chordata; class Aves; order Passeriformes; family Muscicapidae; genus Erithacus; species Erithacus rubecula. The sequence goes on from NC_136687.1 coordinate 64,378,073, forward strand.
CACCTTTGCTTCTTCACTCGTGTGCCGGGGCACAAATGATTCCATCCCTTCCTTTCCCCCCCCCCCCCCCCGCCGCCTCTTTTCCTCTTGGGTACCAGCGTAGCTACCGAGAAATTGGCCAATTATTGTCTCAGCTAAGGTTTAGAGAGCACATTGCTAATGCATCAGCTTTATCCTTGTATATTTTTTAAATCTATGCTGGGATGAAACCATATTCCCCACAGAAATCTGGGACACCTGTGCGGAAAAGCCTTAGTTCTGGAGATGCACCTTATCCTGTCTGGATGTGCTCTTCCAAAATTTCTGTTTATTTTCAAAGATGCAATCATAAACATCTATCTCTGTAGATACATAAAGAGATGCTGCCCATGCAACTAGACTTAGTGCAAGATAAATACATTCAATTTTACTAGTAAGGATGTTAACTTTCTTCTCCCCGACTTGCAAAATGTAGGTTGTCCATGCATTATTCACTAATTTTTATAACACATTGCAGTTTAGGTAGACTTAACCTCAGAGGATTGCTTGACTATTTTATATTTTCAGAACAACGTTTAGTTCTTTATTAAATATTTTAATTACCAGCTAGCAAACACTGAGTTTTAAGATAAGATATTCAGCATTTGTAGAAGCCGTAATTAAAATCACCCCAGAGACAACTGTAAAATACAGAAATAATTAGGGTAGTGCTTAGAATGGGATAACCACAAATAAAAGTGGAGTTTACCATCCCTGTACTGAAATCCTTCACAAATACCCTGTGCCCAGCAATTTTCACTTTGAATGAATTGGTCATTCACATGCCTTCAGCTGTCAGAAAGTTAGTTGTGCTTGAGTTACTTGTCTAGACTCCCATGTAGATGATGGAATGGGAGAGGAAATAGCAGTGGGAAAGGCAGCATAGTCATTTATCTTCTTTTTTGGAGGTGCCTGTCTTTATCTGCCATAAAAAGAGACTTGGACACATTATTTTTAGATAGTTCGTGCTGGCTCAGATGAATTATAAGCTATGAGTTCTCAACTTCTGGGTCCCAAGTGTCCTTCCAGAAAGGTTGGCATATTCCCATGTTTCAGAAATGGGTACACCACGGGGGCATCAAACTGGAGTTCAGCTTGCACAGCTATCAGTGTTTGAGCATGGAGTGAGCTCTGCCTTCTGGAATTGCTCCCTGGTAGATAATTCTTGATATCCTGGGAATCTGTGAGCCCAGTTGACTGACAAAAGGGCTGACATGGATTAATGTAGTAGAAGTGTATTGAACTATTGGGGCATGGAGGCAAAGACACAGAACTGTATTTTCTCTGTTATATTCCTGTGGTCATCCTTGGCATAGCAGTAGGATTTTTCTCCTGGAGTAACATTGTGTGTTTGGTGCTAATGCCTAAAATCATTGTGCATGTTAACAAGATGAGCATCAGCTTACTCCTGATGTACTCAGATTGACACATGTCAGGTTTTAGCAGGCACAGAGTGAGAATCCTTGGCTGGAAGGATTTGTAGTCTGAATATTCAGCACAAGGTGTGAGGGGAAAGAGGCAGGAAGATGTGAAGTAAGCAAGAAGGTTTTGAAATCTCTGAAAGCAGAAGCCTGTGCAAGGTGCCTGTCAGTGTACAGCTGGCTCCCTCCCGTGCCAAATATTGCTGGGAAAAAAAAGTAATTAACCTCAGATTTCAACTAAGGTTGCAGACTGGATGTAATACTTGTTTCAGTACTTGCCTCAGTGGGAAAAAGGTGGACAAACCCTGTAAATTAAATGTAGCAGGCATCAGATACCTGGCTTCTCTGAAAATCACAGTGTGGTTTTCTGACTGAGGAGACAGAACACAAAGAAAGGACTAAGTTTCAAAGGAGCTTTAAATTTCTTTGTTGGTACAGACCTGTTAACTTGGTTCTTTCCTGGTGAGATGTTTGCCTTGTTCTGCCCTCCTGCCCTCCTGCCATCAATATATAGTCCTTTTTTTTTTCCCACAGGAATTCAGATGGTTGGTATTTTCCTTTGAGGAGTTGGTGAAGAGTAATGGTGAGAAAAAGCTCTGCATAGTTTTATGGGGCAGGAGTTTGTTCCTTCCCCTAACTGCATGTACACCCCCTCCTGATATCTCACTGTAATTTTTTTTTCCTTTTTTTTTGGACTAAATCTTTTCAGTTTGGAGCCAGAACTTCTGTGAGATGACATGAGGGCATTTTGGATGATGGATTATGTCGTTTCAGACCAGTGGGAGAGTATAGACCTCAGTCAGATCTCGCAGCTGGCCTGATTTATGTTCTGCTGTTCAGCTGAATTAGCCTCCCTCTTCTGGAAAGCCCAGGCAGTAGCTCACAGAAGGGAAAAGGAAGCTCTCATTTAATGCATTTTGGATTTGATGCAGGGACTCCCAGTTTTTTTGGAACATGAGCAAACATGCGTGAAGGAGACACTGGTTTTAGTGGTGAAGAAACAAATTTACCACTGGCCCATTCTGACACATGGCTGTAAAAGATGGGAAAGCCTTCCTTTGGGAGAGGGAGTAAGGATGGGGGACTGCCCCTCCAGCACTGCTTGAGGCTGTGCTCAGAGCCAGGAGCAGCTTCTTCACGTGGAAGAGCTGGTTTTTTTCTGTGACAGGAACAAATAAAACACTTGAGGTCGCTTAGTTTAAGAGGTCTCAGGAGTCATTAGCTACAACACTGTGCTGTTACGTATGTGCATGTCTGAGCACTTCTGTAAGGCAATTACCAGTCTTTAATTTTGAAACTGGGACCTCAGAGGTGACTTTTGGCAGAACAAGAGGCACAATCTGCATCTCCTGCTCAGATGTCTCCGATTTTGTTGCTTTTAAATGCTGTTGGCATGATGTACTTATCAGATCTGTCTGTTACCACTGGACTGCATTTCCTTTTCAGGGCTAGAACAGAATCAGGATCACTAATGTATTGTAGTTCAGCAGAGGGGTAAACTGCTTGTAAATTGTTGATGCCATCTTTTATTGCATGTGATAGTTCATGGAGAGTAACAGCCTGTTCTTCAGCACAAATTGCTCTATGGATCTGGGAAGGCCCAGGATGAAATCTCTGTTTCTCCAGCTACTCTCTTTTAAAATTGCTTCTGCTGCTTGCAGTGTTAAAAGGTAGACTTAGAAACAAGACTATACGTCCTTTGGATTGCTGTAGATAATGAGCTGGATAAGGAAAAAGGAATTCTCAGGTCACCTCTTCATCCCACATTTCTTTTCTGCTGCAGTTCCATATTGAGCATGAACAGGGATAGGTAGAGTAACAGAGTGGAAATCTGTAATTGAAACAGCCCATGGTAGAAGCAGAGGGATTGTTGTGCTTTTTCCAGCCTTTTGCAGTTGCTGTGCTGCTCAGATGTCTTGCCTTGTACATTCCTTGTAGGAATAACTCTGACCAGGCAAGGATATGATGCAATGTAAGGTCGTAGTAAATGTGATGTGTGCAGAAAACAGGAGACAAGTGGGCATTGATTGTTCAGTGGAAAATCTTTTTTTTAATAATTTTTTTATTTCTCATATGAAGGTCATATAATATTTGAGGTGAGCATAAACATGTTGTAATGTAGAATAGCTTTCTGTGTCTTATTTACCAGGTCTGTAATGAACCAATTAATTGTTCAGAGTGCACATAACATTGCTCTGTCTGAGAGCTTGTGATACTTAATATTAGGTAAAGATCTTGAAAGGTGATGTTCTCCTTTAGGAGCCTTGGCCTCCCTCGTGTGGGAGTTCTGCTGCAAGGCAGAGCTGATGAGTGAGTGATTCTGAAGGTTGGTGTGCAGTTCCAGAAGTTCTTCCTTCTTTCCAGTGAAGTTTTTCAGTTCCTCAAAACAGCTACTTAGCTGCTGCAGGCTCAGGGCCAAGGGAAACATGTCCAGATGTGGTGGGACAGATGTGCTTCAGTTAACATCTGAGCTGAGCCTCAGTTCCATCCTTCTTTATCTCTACTGACTCATTAATACAGAATAATTGGGCATTTTTCTTGCTTGGTTCTGTTGCAGGCTTTTTGTCATGCATTCTACAGATATTTTTGTATTTGTGTATGTGTGTTCTTTCAACTATTTGGAACAGTTGGGAAGAGGAGCATTATGATTCCCATCTCTCCTTCTCTCTTTTTTAAATGTAGGTTGTCAGCACCCTACAGAGACAAGGCTGAGTATCTGAACTTTAAAGGCTTTGGAAATAGAACACAAGTAATTAATGCACATTTAGTTCTATTTTAATAATAGTTTTAAGCCAGTCTAATGATGTTGAGAGATGCAGCTTGAGATTTTTCTGTTTAGATTATTTCACATGGCAAATAATACATATAAAGTACATATTATTTAAAAATGGTCAAACACTGAAACTAAAATTCTAACTCTTTTATTCATACTTTGGGATAGCTAAAAATGTTAAATGTAAGAAAAGGAAAGCAGAAAATGGAATAGGAGACCTTGTACCTGATTCTTGCAGGCATTACTCTGACCAGAGCTATGCTGGATTCAAGGTCTTTGAATTTGCTGAGGGAAAAGTGGAAGAGAGGAAAAATATGAATGAACACAACAGCCTCATGGCCCTGTGGTGCTGCACAAGATTTTTTGCTACTCATTTTTTTGGAGCATGCCTTGACAATATTTTAGCCATTAAAATACCAAGCATTGTGCATCTTTATTTTGAGAAGGTATTGCAGTCACTTCAGATCCATCATTTCTGTCACAAGTTTTACAGTTAAGGATATCTTCCTTATTAGGAAGCCACTCTTGAAAGACAATTTTGAGAGGATATGTACCTCTCTGCAGAAGTCAGATGAATCACCTCAGTGATCACCCAGATAGTGGGGTTTGAAAGGAAGGCAGATAAAATGAAAATAAATGTCATATTTGAAAATATGCTGAAAAATTAAATGGAATGTATAAGGACAAATGTATTGTGTATTTCACATAAGATAAATGAGATTCAAAGTGCCAATTCAGAGTCTTTTTAAAGCAAGAAGTCAGCATTAGTCAATTTGTTTTGTCTTTGTTCCATGTTTAATAGCTATAATTTTTTTCTTCATAGCATTACAATAAACCCTGCATTTCTGCACCTGTGTGGTTTTGGATGTGGAGGAAGAGTGGAAGTGTAACAGCATAAAAGACAATAGGGTCTTGTTTAAAAAGAAACCATGAGAAGACAATGTATCTGGTTTTCCTTCTGATTTTGTTGGGGAGTAAGATAGCAGCACACTGACTGCTCACAATGTGCACTCTGGGTTCAAGTCTTTATTTCTGAGTACTCTTAAGTGGGAAATATGCCTGAGGTTTAAGACATTAAATTCTGTGTTTAACAGAGTTACAAATCCTGTCTGTTATGCAGCCTTTTTTTGTAGATTTAAAGAAAGTGGTACAGAAGCAAAAAAATTAAATTAAAAAAAAAAAAAAAAAAGACTGGATCATGTCATGTTTGCCACAGCAGTTTTGCTACACCTTTCAAAAACTAAATAGTAGTTATAGCATTGCTTGTACTGCAGTGCCACTCAGGCTGTTTCAGATAGTCCAGAAATGCCAGCCACAGATAAAAAGGTAAAAAGATCAAATGCTTCATCCCAGGAGAGACCTGCCCTTGCTAATGAGTTTCACAGTCTCTTTGCTTGATGTGCAACTGAGCTGCCCATTTGTGTTTATTGAATGGGTTTGGACTGTTTATTTTTTAGGATGTTTGTAGCTGCTATAAAGTGATTAAGATTTTACATTTTGATGTACATAGCTGGAAGGGCAGGCCTATCCTTACAATCTGAATGGAATTAGTTATCCCAATGAAAACTCCAGTGCTGCATCCAGTGATGGCAGCAGGTGTATTTTGTGCAGTGTCAACAGAGCAAAGCTCATCTTTGAAAGATCACACCCATAAAAACCAGCCCCCCAGCAGCACTTAGGAGGCTGTTCCTCTGTTTGTGGATTTGAACCTGCATCAGTTTGGATATTTACCTTTCAAAGCTGCTCCTGCAGGTGCTACTGTGTCCACTTTAATGCAGAGCCCTTGCTGCCCAAAGGTGTGTGTTGCATTTTTCCCTTGGTTCTGTCCTTTTTGCAGACTGGCAGGGTTTGCTTAAAAAAGGCTGTTTCATATTTTGGTTTGCCCTTGACATTCATTACATGGACTCACAGCTCTTCTAATGCACTGAGGGTTGATGTTGAATGCAGATAGAGATATTATAAAAGAAAGGCCTTAGAAAATGTGGTTTAGGTTTAGGTTAAAGCTAAGAGTTAGTTTGTAACTTTCCATGTGAAAAATCATAAGAATGAAAGCAGTTAGCACAGCAAACTGTTCTGGCAAGAGAACCGTTTGCACCTGTAATAAACAAGAAATCTGTCCCATGGGAATCAGTGAACAAAATATGTAAACTAACCAAAAATAGAGAAATTTGACAGACGTACACCCTGGCCATTTACAGACCAATAAACTGGATGTTAGTGTGTTGTTAACCAATTAGGTCTAACACAATGCCTTCTGATATTTCCTATGATATTTCCTATGAGCTTTGTGAATAAAGAATTACCTTTTTCTGCATGATGAAACTGAGTCCTGTCTGCTTATTACTGCAACATGTAGGATTAATTTCCTTTTCAGTTTTTCTGTCTGGCCTTTCACTCCTGTGTCTGAGTTTTTCAGCGAAGTGAAAAAAATTAATTTTTACAATGCTCCTGTAAGATGGGAGCCAACTGTTCTTTTTCTAAAGATGAAGAACAGAGGCATGTAGGACCTAAGAAACAGATTTGGAACTTAAAAGATTTCTTTATCCCTATGTAGTGTGTGTGTGTATATATATATATAGTGTGTTATATGTATTCAAAGCACACCCTCCATTAAGTCATATTGTTTATCAGCAGCCCATGGTGTCTGCATGCCCATCAAATCATCTCAAGTGATCTCTATCCCTTGAGCTACTGGATCAACTGATAGCAGCTGGAGGCTGCCTTTCTCACTGCTGAGCTGGAAAAGGCAAGGGAGATTGCTGACTGGTTTCATATTTATGTGCAGATGGTGGTGAAGGAAGGTTGGGGTATCCTGAGTGCATTTTCAGGCCTTTGTCCTCTGCTCTGGCAGGCACAAATGCTTCTGTTCTTCTCCCAGCTGTGACCACTTCAGCCTGATCCTGTCCATTCTGTTGTTTCAGACCTTGTCAGGCAGTTGTCTCCTGCTGCTTTCTCCAGCTAGTCAGTGTCTGCTCCTCAGCCTCTCATTCCTTTTCTTTGCAATTTCTATCCAGTCTCACTGCTCTGAACCTTCCTGCCCCTCTTGTTTCCTTGCCTTGGTAGATGCAGTTCAGCACCAAATGTGCCTGTTCTCTCAGCCAGTACCTTCACTGGTTCATAATTCCAGTTTCTGTGTTTGCCAAATTAGCTTGCTGACCCATTCTTTTCACCTGTTACCCTTCTCTTTCCTCCATTTTTCTCTTGGTTTTTGTGAAGAGTTCATGGGTTCCTTGGTTCTCATTTTCCTTTAAGACATCTCACTTTCCTACACCCAGGTTTCCTCTTTCTAGTGCAGCAGTTATCCCAATTTTCATTCATTAACTCTTCGACTTTCCCATTTTTTTATTATGGTACAAGAATGTATACACAGATCCTCTCAGCTCCTAAAATGGGTGATGCAGAAACAGGCCAAACACAATCCACAGCACTGCAGGAGTCCACTGAGTGAGAGCTGATCCCAATCTGTACAGGAGGACTCCTGGTGTCTGGAACCTGTGAGCAGTTTAGTTGCAGAAAGTCTACTGAATGTGTATGCACTATTGCTTCCCAAAAATTTGTAATTTGGCCAAAGTGAGGAGAAGCTTCCAGGTTTAACATTTCTAGTAGTAACATGAGAAGCTGTGATCAGGCTTCATCATGTGTTACTTGGCAAGATACCCTGAAGAAAATGTGTTTTCACCTCACTTTTATGTGATCTACAACATGGTAAGCATTAAGTATTGCCTTACTTATACCATCAGCTTGAAATGGTTGTGATGGATAATATTAATTACTACTGAAAGCAGTATAGTAGGTGTGCTTTCATTCTATACATGGGAAGGATTTCTGAAGAGGAGTGATGTCTTAAAAGAAATGAAAAATGTTGACAAATCTTGACCATGCTAAAAGAACAGCAATGGCCCAAGGCACTGAGTGTCTTTAGATTGCAGACAAGCAAGAGCTGTCCCAATAGAGGACACTGCTTGTCAGCAAATGGGCAAAAGAGAAGGGACTAAATAAGTTGTTTTAGCAACAGGATTGGAAGTTACAAATTGCCACCACGGTGAAAACGTGTTACTTTTTCCTCCTTTTCTCCCTAGGTACATCGAAGAGAGCCCATCCCTGAGGCGTATGACCATGATGAGGGAGAAGGGAAGGCGACAGGCCATCAGGGGCCCAGCCTTCATGTTCAACAACAGAGGCACGAGCCTGACGGCCGAGGAGGAGCGCTTCCTGGACGCCGCCGAGTACGGCAACATCCCCGTGGTGCGCAAAATGCTGGAGGAGTCAAAGACGCTGAATGTCAACTGCGTCGACTACATGGGCCAAAACGCCTTGCAGCTCGCTGTGGGGAACGAGCATTTGGAAGTGACAGAACTCCTGTTAAAAAAAGAGAACTTGGCACGGATTGGAGATGCCCTGCTGCTCGCAATCAGCAAGGGTTACATTAGGATAGTGGAAGCAATTTTGAATCATCCTGGGTTTTCAGTAAATAAGCGACTGACTCTGAGCCCCTGTGAGCAGGAGCTCCAGGATGATGATTTTTATTCCTACGATGAAGACGGTACCCGCTTTTCTCCAGACATCACTCCCATAATTTTAGCTGCCCACTGCCAAAAATACGAGGTCGTGCACATGCTGTTGATGAAAGGAGCGAGGATAGAAAGACCTCATGATTATTTCTGCAAATGTAATGACTGTACAGAGAAGCAAAAACATGATTCTTTCAGTCACTCTAGGTCAAGAATAAATGCGTACAAAGGACTGGCCAGTCCGGCTTATCTGTCTCTGTCCAGTGAAGATCCAGTGCTCACTGCTCTAGAACTCAGCAATGAACTTGCCAAGTTGGCCAACATTGAAAAAGAATTCAAGGTAAAGGTGTTTTTGTGTTTCTCTGTCTTTGTTATTGTTTTGAAGTTGCTGCTACTTCATGTTGTCCTTAGATGCTGAAACGATTCCCTGTGCTTTTTATTTTTCAATTATAAACACTCTCATCTTATTGTCTCTTTTGTTCTTGATACATAAGCTTTTAAAAGGATTTTTTAATGAAATGAAATTGCTTTTGCACCTGCTGTGTTTGGAGAAAATTGGTAAAATTGGAAACTGGAAAAAGTGCGTGTTCCGATAACCTTGCAGCAGATGGAAAACAATTCTGGTTGCTGCAGCACACAAGGACTGTTCTCAGTTACAAATGCTGAGTAATATAAGGGCAAAATGCAGAAACATTTTGCTTTCCTTGAGGGTACTGCAGCACTGACCTTATTCCCTCTTAGTAATTTGTACTGATTTTATCTGATCTCTCCAAATTGTTAAAAATACCCAAAGTGGATTTTTTTGGATGCACCTTTTAGGAATGTCATGTGTTCCAAACTAGCTGTTAGCTTACAGATGTTGTTCCTCTTACCTGGTTTTCAGCTATATCTGGTTTTGTATGTCAGTGCCCTGACTTCTTTATATATTTCAGCTTCTTCCTCAGGCAATTAATGGCTTAGTTAACTGTTGCCCAGTGCTTTTTTAAATGATTTTTCAGTTCAGTTGGATGCCTTGAAAAAGGACTGTAACAGCCACCTGTCCTCTTGTCCCCCATTCTCCCCCTGCAGCCAAACCCCATAAGAGATCAAACCCCAGTAGACTGCTTGTAATGAGAAAAGCTTGGCTTGGGGAATGGCAGATTGCTCTCAGTGAGTAAATATATCCACAGCATTGTCTCTGGGTTTAACAGCAAATTTATTTTTATTTTAATTTATTTAATTTATTTATTGGTGTTCTACAAGGGCAGTGTTGTGTACCACTTGCTTGTTTAATATCTTCAAAAATGATCTGAGAGAGACAAAAGGTGCATTAACCTCTCCAAACAGCAGCAAGCAGTGCTTACCCTGTGGAGTACACACAAGGAATATGCAACAACCTGGAGAAAGACAGGCAGAAATTGATAAAGTGAAATTTAACAGAAGAGGAAGAAAACTCCTGAGGAAGAATAAGTCCATATTCAGCTGAGTGAGTTAAAATAGAATTTAAAAATAATTTTTCAGTAGTGAGAAGGATTAATGTATTATAACACACACTGATGAAGTGTAAAATTTATCTTAAACCTTTTTTCCCATTTCTATGCTGAAGGAACTCATTCATACTGTGCTGTGTATTGTGTAGCCTGGCAAATTAATTGAATACTTCCTCAATGTATTTATTCGGGAAAAAAATGTCAGATTTTTCTTTTTCCTCAGATGAAAAGGTACTTTGGCACCAAAAGCTAAATTAGGGCAAGCTGCATTGTGTTTTTGTTAAGCAAGGATGTAGATGATTAGAAGTGCATAGAAAAATTACAGTGGAAATAGAAATTCATGGGAGACTCCCATCTTACAAATGCTAATACCATGCATACAAATTTCATCAGGAAGAAAAGTAGCTTGAAACTTTGGAGGAGAAAAGGTGAAGTTTTTTGATTGAGCTTCTCATTTCAAACAGAACCTTAAAAAATTATTTCAGTTTTTAAAATGGTAATTCTCTGCTAGTTTGGGATGCCTAAAACCCCAACAAATTCACTGTTTTTACAGATTTCAGCATTTTTGGATAGCACTTACATGACTACTAACCTTGCCAGGTGTATCAGATGATTCAGTTTGGCACCTACAGTAAAAATTGTTCCTGACTCCTTGCTGGCATGGAAATTCCAGCTTCTCATCAACATCAAAACATTCCAGTGAAATAATTACCCTCCTCATTGACATCACATCTCTTTTCTTCCTTCTGTTTCCATCAAGCCTGATAGAGCTGAATGTTTTCCTGGGGTCCCTCCCATCTGTAACTGCCTTTTCAGTGCTTTCTTCCCTATAGATGTGTCATCTGAATCTGTTTGGCTGATAACTTTGTGTGCTTTGTCACATCCCAGAGGAGAAGGCTTCTAATCCAGCATTTGCATTCCTGCAGACTTCTGCTAAACCTTTCTCTAGGATCATCACTGGAAATGCTCAAGTATTCCACTCAAATTCAGTCTGTAGCACAGCACTGAGCAGAATTGTTTCAGGGTGCAAAAAAAGTGGGCAAAACTCTTCATCTCTCTCACAACAAAATAATGGACAGCTCAGTTTAAATCATGATTTATTCTCAGTATCTATGGAATATTGAGGCCCACAACATTTCCTCTGCATGCTCCACTTCCAGGATGCAGAGCACTCCTACAGAAAATACTGTTGTGGGTGGTTTTCTCACAGAGAAAGAACATAGGTTGAACCTGTTTTAAAACACCTGAGGGCCAGGTTTCCTGGTAAATGCTTGTTCAATTGAACCTAACACCATTGCATATGCAAAATCCAGTCTGCCTCTCTTGCTTATCATTTGCACTAAGAAATTCTAATGCACAAGCCAGGGTTTGCACAAGTGAATTAGAAATGTGGGAAGGTGACTTAGGCCATTCATTCATGGCAGTCAGTTCCTCAAGAAAACCTGATTAATTACACTGATTTTTAGGATTTTGTTTTATTTTCCTTTTGGATGTAAGAAGAAAGGATTCAAAGAAACCATGGAGCCCTGATTTTTCTTGGGAGATGCAAGACAAAAAAAAGTATTGAAAATAAATAAAAATAGATGAGAAAACTGGTGTCCTAAAGACTATTTCATTCTACTCCTTTCATCTCCAAGCTTCCTTAATTCCATTTGTAAAATCCTTGTTTCAACTTCCTGTTTGTCCTTTTGCTCTTCTTCATCTATTATATTTATTTCTTCTTGACACTTTTACTTCTTTTTGATCTTTGCATGCACTTGTCTTCTTCCCATGTATTCTTCTATTCAATTCTCTCATGGCCAGGGGAGGGATTACAGTATTTGTCTGATTTAACTTTGTATTCCTAGTCCCCCTAATCTCCTAATTCCAGGGATTGCCTGCAGGATTTGAGATGACATCAGGAATTTCAGTTTGCTCTCAGTCAAGAATGCTACCAAATCATGAAAACTGGAACTGTGTCTTGTCTTAATGTAAATAAGTGACCATTAACATAGCTGGAGGATTATGTTTTCCTGCCCACAGAATACTTTGCAATACAAATATTCCAAATTTTTATGTTTTCCTGTTCTCCTATTTTTAGCAGACCATGGCCACCACGGCTTGACTTGGGGAATGACAGGGTTGGGTTACTAAAGTTAATTGACATTAACCCTCCTGCCTGGGAACTTTAAAGCTGTTACTGGAAGGGAGGATTTGTGGCAGCCAGAACAGCTGATGGAACTTTACCTTGGAGTCGCCATAGGAAGAGAGGGCAAGGTGGCTAAAAAGCCTCATGGTTATCTCTTTATACCAGCTTTCAACTAAATACTGTCCTGTGTAAGCAAGCTCTGTTCTCCCAGCTAAAATTGCTCTGGCAAGGATCCAAAAGGTTGTAGTCCTGCTTTCTATAGGATAAATCCCTGTTCCCAGTTTTGCTAAAAGCTGCTACTGAACCAACGGAAGATGTGGACGTGCATCTAAAAGCAGAATCTGTCAGATTTCCAAGTAAATTTACATAGTGTTATCTCAGCTGAACTAACAAAGAGTGTTCAAGCTTGATCTACGTTTAGGCCCAGCTTTTGAAAGGACAGGGCCCAGATCCATAACCATTAGTGCAGTTATGTGCTTGATTTGCATATACAGTTACATGTGCAAACTCACCATATATGTGATTTCAAAGTGGCTGTTTACCAGATAATAACATAAATTTATGATTCAGTAAAATGACCATGAATTAGTTGTGCATTACTTGTGAACCTTGGTGCTTGCAGGAGTGTGGCTCCTGTAACAGAACACAGATCCCTTCATTTTGTTTGACTGCATGTGGTAGCTCAGTATAAATTTCCTTTGCAGTGGTTACAAATCCAGTGTGAAATCAGCTGAAGGTTTTCTGTTCGTGTGCTTCATTCTGTGCACAGACCGATTGATCTGTTCTTTGTCAGGACTCCAGATGAATTCACAGGGCAGTGCTTGATGTTAAGAGTGAGAACACAGATTTGGGCAGGCTGAGATCCAGCTTTTGATGTGTATCAGAATCCTCTGAAACTGCTTGTGAGACACAGCTTTGCAATTCCAGTCACCATCAGTTGTCCTGCATGTGCTGGAGTCACCTGGGAAATTCAGGGTGTAGGCTGATATATTTTAGTGTTACAAAGGTGCTTGTGCAACTGTTAGTGTTTATCTGGTGCCTTCATTTGTATGTTCTCAGGAGTGAGCAGAGGTGATTTGGATAACTGGGACCATAGATTGAAATTTGATATTCACACAACACCCTAGAGGTAGAAAGTTGTTTGAGAATCAGGTACTGTTTGTCTATTTAATTCTGTAAAGCAATCAGATAGAGTGGGACAAATTTGATTTGCTAATACATAGGTAAATAAAGACCTGGAGAGGGAAATCTGACAAGTTTTCCTGCTATAAGATTCAAAGCCAGAGTGAGATATTAAGAATGCACATACTGGTTTTCATTTCTCATAACAGCATTTGTGGGTAATGTAGGCTGTATTTAATCCTTAAATTTGACAGAATAAAACATCATCCATTGTATCATGAATCTTATCTGGCAATAAGCATAACTGTTATAAGCAACTGGTGCATCTTCTAATGAAGAAACATGTCATTCATGTTTCTACTGTTACTCTACTGCTACAAGAAGAAATCTGGGTAACTCTCAGGGTAAGCAAACATGCATAGCATGGAAATAACTCTTGTTACTTCCTAACTATTAGAAATCCACTATTTCTTCTTCTGTTTCTTCACAATTAGCAAAAGAATGAGGAAACACTTGTAATTGAAACCTCTCCCTGCAACTGGACAGGCCATGTTTATTGATACAAGGAAAAATTTGGGTTGTTATATCATAATTATGTCATAAAGCACTTAATACAAAACCATCTAAACAAAATTTTATTAAACCTTAATAAGATATCACTTTAGACTATATGTTAGATACAAATAATAGTAAAACAAATACTGGGTTTTTTTTTCCTTGGGCAAGTTAAAAGTGTCTTCAAATTCAGGTGAGAAAGAATGTAGTTTCTCTTTTAGTTATGATGTATTATTACTGAAGTCACTGCAGGAAGTGTATTGTCCCATGCACTTTGAAAGCAGATTTGCAGCTGCTTTAAAGTGTTAGAAAAAGATTGATTATCAGTCTTATTGCTGTTGAATTAATGTTAAGCTGTGTCTGATGATTTTCATGGTTTTTGCTTTAGTAAATACTTTAGTAAATATTTCCTTTAGCTGTAGTGAAATGTGTAAGCAGCTCTTGCTTGAAATTAAATGCTTAAGGAAAAGCGTTCGACTTCTCACTGATATTTCAGAATTCTTTTGCAGAAACAATATAGGACTTGAATAAACTGAAGGCATGGTATTGTTTTTAGCTTTATTATTTTCAGTCACTCCTTTTTCTTCAGTGAATAAAATCCCCATCTTTTTACATCGTGTCACCTCCTGGTGCTTTGCTTAATATTCTCCATAACCTGAATTCTAGCAGTATATACTTAGAGGTTTGGCCTCTGTGATGAAGCTTTTTCTTGATTAGGCTGTCATGAAAAATTGTTCCTCTTTGTTGGTTTGTTTTTTGGGTTTTTTTTTTTGTTTTTTGGTTGTTTTTTTTTTTTTTTGACTGCTGCTATTTTCTAGCCACCATCCTGGAGTCTTCTTTTGCAAGGTTTTTATCTCTGTAGTGTCTGAGATCTAACCACATTTCATGTAGAAGCTCTATCTGCATGCAGTCTTCCATGCTAGTAAATATATTTCACTCCCTTGATTAATATGAGACTTTGCCTTTTTCAAAGTCCTAAATCTTGTTCATACATAAGCTTGTTTATCCCTTCACTGAGTTTAATCACACATCCCAGTATTATTTTTATAATTGGCTCTTCTGTCCTGTTCTCCTTGGTTACCAAAAACAAATCTAAAATAACCTTACATCCTGTTGTTTCACTGACAACTGAATTAATTTGTCCTCTATGACCAAAGGAAATAACAGGATCCTGTTGAAGGTCTGTGATTAGGACTGGTTGTTTCCAAGTCTGTATCAGGGATGTCAGTCTTGTGTAATAACACAACTTCTAGGAGTACTTGTTTGTCTCCAGTAATGTTTCATTTTGATTCATATCTGAATCTGACCTATGGGACTGATGGCTGATTCTTGCACTTAGCCTATGCAGTCTCTTTTCCCATCATTTCCCAAAATAATTTGAAGCTGCCGAGAGCACATTAGTTTCTCTGTCCCATTAGATGCTATGTTGAAAATTTAGCAAAACTACCAGTGCAAGGAGGTAAAATTGCTTAGGAAAGGGGAAAAAAGTGAGGGTTTCAGAAAAAAAGTGAGAAGATTGTGAGGGCAGAAGCAGTAAGGAAATGTTTTTGATAAGACAGGCACCTCTAAGGAAAAATCTGCACCCTCAAAAAGTGATTTTGAAAAAGCAGTGTCTGGAAATGAACAGTAAAACACAACAAATGGAGAGGCAGAGGGCTCAAATTAGTATTTTGGTGGCCTGGTGGAGGAAAAAAAACTGAAGAAAAGCTATGTATTAATTGAAAAAGGTGGTTGTGCTGTTTCTACTGCAGGTAAAATTGGCAGATTCAGTCAAATTTCCTCCTCCACCTGTAGCCTCATGTGAGAAAATCAGAGGCCACATCTCAGATGGGGCATTTTTAGTAATCTGTCTGAGAGGACACAGACACAAAAATGAAGACCAAGATTTCTGCTGAAGCAGAGACCAAGATAAGAGTTTATAGGTAATGTCACAGAGGTGGTGGGAGACATTTACAAATATGAACAAAAGTACAAGCAAAATTTCAGATGTGCAAAGTTACGAAGTTAGTTAAAAATTCTGAGATGCAGACACAAATATTTTGTCAGAGGAAGAAGAAGATTAGAGAGAGGCAAATATTTGATGTTGATATGATAATCCTTGGCAAGACTCAACAGGTATGGAAGATGAATCCCTTGTTCTTTCCAGAGCACTCTTACAGGAAATTTGGGATCTTTTGCTCACAATGTTGGTGTCCAAGTTTGTCCTGCAGTTGCTCTATGGAGTTGTTTGTAGCCCACTGTGCCAGTTGTTGAGTGTGAGAAGTTCCAAGGGAAGGTGGGAAGCAGAGGGTGGAAAGGCAAAAAAGGGGAGATGTACCTGGTGTACATCAGAGTAATGAGTAATCAGCCACTTCAGCAGTGTAGAAAGAGCTTTAAGATATTTGTAGCCTCAGAGACAATTATTCATTAGTTGTCAGCAAAGTTTTTTCAAGAGTGAGGTCACATCTTCAATAGTCCTGGTCTGCTTTGTTTGTGTAATTTTTATATTTTCAGCTGCCTCTTGTTTCTCATCCAGGTTATTTTCATCATAACTTATGCCACGTGTTTACCTCGTTTCAGAGAACAAATGACTCCGCTGCACAAAAATTCTGCAATACGTGACACACTCCAAACTCGACACAGTAAAAATCAAACCCTTCATTTTTATCAGCTCGTTTAGGTTCCTTTTTTTTCCTCGCCGTTGCCTCTTTGTCACGGGCCATCTTCTGTCCCCCTCCTGTTGCAGAACGACTACCGCAAGCTGTCCATGCAGTGTAAGGACTTCGTCGTGGGTGTCCTGGATCTGTGCCGGGACTCGGAGGAGGTGGAGGCCATTCTGAACGGGGACCTGAGCGCCGAGCCGGTGGAAGCGCAGCGGCACCGCGCCTCCCTGAGTCGCGTCAAGCTGGCCATCAAGTACGAGGTCAAAAAGGTAACTCCTCCCGGCTCTCAGGAGGGCAGAGTCACCTCCTCCTGCTGCAGGGGGTGTGAACCCGTGGTCAGATGTGCCGCTGAGACGTGGTGTGAGTAATCAAAGGCTCTCAGAAGGCAGGAGGGGGCTGTAATGAAGGAGTTTCGTTTAATCTACTTCCCACCGCTGAGAAGTAGCAGGAGACTGTGATGACATAAATGAGGTGTGCTGGAAAGGCTTTGCACAGTCTGTCAGATCCTTCTGATTAACCCAAAAGGTGTTTCAGTAGAGCTGGATTTTCCCTCAGTGACACTCAGGCTGTGTTTTCCTGTCAGTCAATGCAATAATACCTAATTCAAAGAGAAGGCTTTGTTGGTGAAAGTGTTGGTTTCAACCCATAAATAGCTCATCTGCAACTGATGTAAGAAATTCCAAATGATTTACCATGTTTGTTCCTTCAAAAAACTCAGCCCTGTAAATGCATGGAATATGTCTGTATTGATCAATTAATTCCTGTTCTTCACCTTTGTACCTATGTCTATTGGTGTTATGGCAGGTGTTTTCAGTAGATGCCTCTCTCAGAATAGTTTGTATTTTGTGAATGAATGTTGTGTGTTGAAAAACAGAGCTGTGCATCACATATTTGACATAAATACATACCCTTTCATTGTAGTTTTTATTGTATTGCTATGTTGTTCTCCTCAAGATCCCACATTAGGCTAGCACAGAAAATATCTACAAGTGTGTCCTGTTGTGAGAGGAGCCAGGAAATACAGCAGTGCCTATGTATTATTTACAGCTACCTATTTATGTGATTAGCATCACTTCCATTCCTTACAGCCATTATAGTTTCATCATCTCCACAAGAAGCCTTGTGTCTCTCAGAATAAATAACTCTCTGTTCTGTGGCCACCTCTTGAGCCAATCTGCCATATAAAATGAATTGTAAGGACCCTGCCAGAACAACTGGGGATTGCTGGTGTTCATGAGGCCACAAAAGATTGATAATAGAAATTGTAAACACAGATCCCAACCAGCAAATCATCATTTCCAGTATAGGATTGGTCTACAGCAAATAAGTGCATATTAATTATCAAAAATCAAGGTAAATGTATACCAGCATTAAATTAATTTAAGTCTGGAATGGGGAAAAGAAATCAAAGTGCATAAGCATCCTGTAGTGTCTAAATATATACATTCTTTATGATATTGCAGTTTAATGTGTACCAAAACTTTGTTGAGACTCATGTCTCAGCTTTCACACTGAAGGCTGTGGTTTTCTTTTATGAGTTTGCTGTCACTGATGAAATTCACTGCTAAGCAAAGGGCCACACAGATCTGTTAAGAATAACAGAAATCTAAATAGTGAAAAAAAAAAAAAAGAGAGAGAGAGAATTCCTCATAGCAAACTTGTTCTCTTCTCTTGCAAGAGAGAAACTTGGAATGCTGGCTGCAGTTCATGACAAATACAGATCAGAACTTAAAAGAGGAATGATCTTGGTGGGAGGAAATAGATGGTGCAGAGTTGTTACCATATTCATACATGTGGAGTTGCCTGTAAGTGGCCATTACACAGGGCATGGGAAGGGTGGAAAAGTGGTCCTTTAATGCTGAGATTTGCTCCATCAGAGTTGTGACAGATTCTAGTGATATCCTGACTGGAAGAGATTTAGATGTGGAACTGCACATGGGATTGTTTCAACCCCTATAGGAAGCAGACAAGGATGTGGCCTATTTCCTTAGCTTTCCATATTTCTAGCTGTGCTTCCCAGACAGGTCCATCAAGGTCAGTAACCTGTTGCCAGCAGTGCAGGCAAACAGGGCAGCAGGTCCTTGAAATAGTTAATGAGCCTATGCCCTATCCAGAGGGAGGAGAGGCAGGACAAACCATATGACAAGTAGCAAATGTTCTCAGAACTTCACTGCTAGGGAAAAGTAGTTTTTAATTCTATTAGTAATGAAACTCTTGCACTTAATGCCCTAGGTACTGCACCAAAGTGGAACCCATCTTTTAAACATGATGTGGGTTTGAAGCAAAGGTTCAGACTGAAAATGCAGCCCTGATAGAGAAGGACTAAGGGAATTAAGGGAGAAAAAAAAAAAATAGAAAACAAATTAGTCTTGCTCTGTATGCTGAATTACTGCTGTAGTAGTGCTTTTAGTTTTGTGTCTCAACTCTGTCTTTAGATTGCAAACAAAATTCCAGAGAAGAGCTGACACAGGCCCAGCTAATCTGCAGTTCTTGCCAAGACAAAAATCAAGATGGAATTTCCAAGTGAAATCAGTAAGAGCTGGAATAAAATCACAGGAGTTAATTTTCAAACCCTGAAGTGTTCAATTGATGGATAAGAAAGAAGATGCAAAATTCTCTTTGTATTTTGTGTGTTAATGTGTCAGAGTGTGCCAGGATTTGTTCTTGCTCTAAGCCCAGCCATTATGATGGTAGAAATAAATAACATAATCACTCTGAGTCATGCAGAAAAATATTTACATAGTGATGACTTGATTCATGGTCGAGAAACTGAAAACATCAGAAGTGTTGCTGTCAATTATGCTTGGAAAAGGAGCTGCATTAAAATTTGGATAATTTTTCCTTTTAGTGACCAGATACTGTTCTCATGCATCATTTTGTTCACTGGGGTTCTGCTTGGAGCTGAAAGTATTAGACACATGTGATAATGAGTTCAACATATATAATGAAAAGTGAGAAATTGCATGGAAAATAGAGTGAGAGGAGAAATGCAGGAAGAGCAAGGTTGTAGGATGATGTGAGCAGTAGGTAAAATGTGATGTCAGCCTACTGTCCTTGGAGGAGATGAAGCTGCAGGCACATACAGGTAATACAGACACACATGCAGCAGGGATGGGCACAGTTTAAAGCTGCTGAAAATAAACCAAACATAATCATAAGTTGAAGTATTTCAGTAAAGACTGAGAGAGGAGGGATGAATTTCAGAGCTTTTATGGATGAGAAGTGACACAACTTGCTCCAAGGGCTTGGAAGTGGTGCACAGTGTGCAGCTGCCAGCAGTTAAATAAGTTGCTAAGATCATCTCAAGAGCCTGCAGACTCACTGCCAGAGAAGAACTTGCCCATAACCCTTGGCATCTTATTCACTAAATCTTCCTTTTTTTTTTTTTTTTTTTCCTGAAAATTATAGCAGATCTCCTTTTAGTGTCAGATCAAAATGTTGATAGATCAGGAGAACAAACCAGCACAGAGCTCTGGATGAGGTGCCACAGGGCCCGTGGCTGATTCCCAGCCCTGGGTAAACTTCCTTAAAGCTCCTTTACTGTTTCTTCCCATTCCCTGTGGTAACAGAAGGAATGATGTGCATGTTTCTTCCCTCCTCTTCCCTACAGTTTTAAGCCTGATTTTAAAAATGTCTTTGTAATTTGAAATAATTATTTACTTTCCTGCCTTTGTCCACAGTTAATCTGCTGTGGGATTTGTCCCTTTGATGTCCTGAGTTGACAATGAAATTTATCTTAGCAAAAGAAGAGGCTGGGGGCATATGTCAGAATGCACAAACACACAAAATCCCAATCTCTTCTTCTCAAATGGGCCAGGCTGGCAGTTTTTATGGTGCATAAGCTTCAAAGGTGACAGCCTAATAAAAAGAACAGAATCAGTTTGAGTTGACATTAATTTCTTAAAAGACTTTTTTACAATCTCTTTATTTATTTCTCTTGGCCACTCCACTTTATGTACAAACTGCATTAATATGTGAAGTAACTGCTTAATGCATCACACACCAAAATGCTTAGGGACTTTAATTTTACAGCAAAGTAGATTAAAGTATGAAGATTGCCTGCCTTTTTAAAGTTCATGCAGCAGTTTCAAATTGCTCTTCCTGAGAGGTTTAAGGTTCCCTGTTTCCATTGCCAATGATTTAATTTGATTTTCTTTAAGAAGTTTGTCCTGCTGTACTACTCTATGCACTTTTTAATGAGATTTGGAATATTAATAGAGTTTTGCAAGCAAGACCTGGCAAACAACAGTGCATGTAGTACATAATGATCTCTGCAGAGTACAAGGGATAATAAAATGGGTATCCAAGGTTTACAGTATTTTAATTTTTCTAGAGTATAACCAACTGACATGAAAACTCACTCTTAACCCAACACAAATTATCAGTTATCAGATTTATTTTCAAACTCTTTTTTGTAAAACACTTCACCTTCTTTATTCTGACTCACCAGTTTTTGATAAGTGTATTATCAGATTTCTTCAAGCTTCTGTGAAAACCAGGCTGCCCTTGTGCTTAACTCTGGTGTCCCACATTCTCTTGTGATTTGGCAGTTACTTCTTTATTTATTAACCTTTGTTTTAAAGGAAATGAGAAAAAACCCCAAAACCACAGCTCTTAAATATCTAGTGTTAATTTAGACCTTAAGGTGATCACAATTACATGTAGCAATTATGTAACATGTAGCAATTATGTAACTCTTCTTCTTAATGACATCATGTCTTGGTGTTTATTTCCTTTCCTTTTTCTTTTTCTTTGCAGTTTGTGGCCCATCCAAACTGTCAGCAGCAGCTACTGACAATCTGGTATGAAAACCTCTCAGGACTACGGGAGCAGACCATAGCTATCAAGTGTCTGGTGGTGCTGGTTGTGGCATTGGGCCTTCCCTTTCTAGCCATTGGTTATTGGATTGCACCATGTAGCAGGGTACTGAATTTTATTAATTATGTGTCTTGTGCTGTTCTCAGAGCTGCTTTTCCTTTTCTGGCAGTCAACATGCAATTTCTGCTGCTTCCAAATTTTAACTAATTAATTGTATTTTTAGCAATCTCTAACTTTGAGCCAAAAGATGTTTAGGGGGTTTGTTACTTTCACTGTAAAGAGGGGACCACAATGATGAAGTATGAATATAAATTAGGATTAAGCTGAAGGAAGGAAAAATAATCTTCTCTGAGAGCTTTTTTTCTTTTTAAAATTTCCCTAGGTTGTGCTCACCTCAGTCTCTGCTGTGTAATTTCTTTGTATTAGTGACATGGATTTTTTGAAAGTCACCACTCAGATTCTTTATTAAGTCTCCTCTGGTGGCATCCTGAGGTCTCATGCTGTTTCCATACAAACCATTAGCAGAACATCTGTTGACTTTACTGATGCAGAACTTAATCTTAAGTAAAATATTTGTTATCCCAGCCTTAGGAGGTCTGTTTGCCAGCTGAACTATAGAGCAGAAATTAAATTAAATGCATCATTCTGAGGATGTAGTGGGGTATATATTCATAAAAGAGTTTAGCTGTAAACTCTTACCTTTCTAAAAATATATGAAAGTGTCAGGGTGCTCCCACCTTTACTGCTGATCTCACAAAGAAAGGAACAGCAGTTTCTTTGAAATGGTTTGTAGCACATGAATTGTTTGCAAATCCAGTGCATTGGTTGATTTTTGGTAAATCAGATGAAGATTTCTCTGTTGCATTAAAATTTTTAAAAATTTTAAGTACATTTATTCCAGTGCTGAATGTGGTCTTTAAATTCTTTTCTATTTCATTCTTTTAGTTCATCTCACAGAGGATAAGGTTTTTCTCATCTACATATTTGAAAGGAACCTGATTTTTTCTCTGGGTTAAATATTTATTAACTTTAAAGATAAAATTTTATTAAAATAGTGTAATTGTTACTCTCCATTAATATCTTAATATAATTAATATAGTAAATATATTGCTCACAGCTCCATATAAAAGGAACATATTAATATATTTTTAGCTGGTCTCTAATATGGAAAAGTGACATTTGTCCTTGAGCTCTAATTCCCAGTAGCAGAAACATCTGATGTTTTTCCTCAGTGCCCATGTCAAATAAAAATGCTATACATTCAGGTCAGTTGTTGGATATTGCAATTACAAAATGCTTTCTAAAGGTCAGGAGCAGGAAGGGAACCTGAGATTGTTTGCCCAGGTAGTAAATGCAGTTTAATGTGCACTGGTTTGCTTAATTCATAGTAGCTGGCCCAAATTTCAAGGAAAACAATTCCTTGAAATAATAAAACTCATGTGGTCTTCTGGAAGCAGCTGGTTCCCTCTTCTGGGAAGACAGACAGACTGCCCCTACTGCTGCTGTTCTGTTCTTTTACCAGGTGCAGATGTGATTTAAACCCAACAAATTTCTATTAAAAATCACTAATATTTCTTATCTTATTTTTCTTAGTCAATTTTGTGGAATAGTTGTTAGTTTTAATAGACACAGGTACTTATTTGGCACTTAGAGCTCTGAACTTTGATGGAATACAGAAACCAGAGATAAGAAAACAACTAGAGCTGTAGTTGTAGAAAAGTTAATAGTACACTCTTGTGGAATTGGAGATTTTAATAATTTATCTTCCCCTGGGCTTGCTTTATAAACTCTTCCTGGTCACTGCATTGTGCATTTGCAATTCCTTGGAGTGTTTCCCCTCAAACATTGCCATCTAGAGTTTATGGAATAACATGAGCACTCACTAACAGGACAGCATACTCTGTGAGGCTCCCTGTGGGAGCATTTTGTCTGAAATGGCAAAGCATCACAGCTGAGTGCTCTTGGAAGAACATCCTTTAAGAATGAGCTTTCTGGCTGTCCTGAGCTCTGAGTGCCCATTTATGCTTTTGGAATGCCTGGTGTTTCTTTGAGAAAACTGAGTGACTGCTTTCATTCTGCCTTTGCAGCTTGGAAGAATTCTTCGAAGCCCATTTATGAAATTTGTGGCACATGCAGCATCCTTCATTATTTTCCTAGGCCTGCTGGTGTTCAATGCTTCAGACAGATTTGAGGGCATAACGACGCTGCCGAATGTCACTGTTACTGATTACCCCAAGCAGATCTTTAGGGTGAAGACCACCCAGTTCACCTGGACAGAAATGCTGATCATGGTGTGGGTTCTTGGTAGGTATATTGCCCCTTCATCTTCCTGTTTTCTTGCAAATAGAAATTCTGAAAGGGAGGAAAGAAGCCCAGGTCCCAAAGCTTTGATCCAGCTGCTGTAGGCTCTTGTGGAAAAATTAAACCCTCTGATTCAGAAGTGGCTTGGGAATGTAAATGGTAAGAAAGTAAGAGGACATTTTTTCCCCACACTTTAGTTTTCCTCCTTTGGATTACAGGGGTTTTTTTGTTAGGCCACAATACTTGCACTGAAAAGTCAAGGTTCTACTCTCTGTGGGGTGATGTTGAACTATATTTCCATTAATTAATTTCAATTAACACCTTGCTATTTGATCAACCCTGTTGAAACCAAGAGAAAATAACCTTAGTGAAGGGGGTGAGAATGCTGTGATACTGCACATAAGTAAATCTCTACTCCACTGGTATCACCCACTTCCATGAAATGGGAGAAGGCAAGGAATTTAAATGACAACAATTTGGCAAATATTGCTGTGCTTTTTCATTTCTTGTTGCAGGTATGATGTGGTCAGAATGCAAAGAACTGTGGCTGGAAGGACCCAGGGAATACATCTTGCAATTATGGAATGTTCTGGATTTTGGGATGCTGTCCATTTTCATTGCTGCTTTCACAGCCAGGCTCCTGGCATTCCTTCAGGCCACAAAAGCACAACAGTATGTGGACAACTACATTGAGGAGAACGACCTCTCAGAGGTCACACTTCCTCCAGAAATTGAATATTTTACTTATGGTGAGCTTAGTTTTTCTGCCAAACACATCTGAACATAGCAAAGCTTCAAGGATGCATTTAGAAGCCTCTCTTTACCCTACAGCTAAATTTGACCCCCTTGGCTAATTGCACAACAGATAAAATGTTGATGTGATTCTCTTTTTTTTTGGTTTAGTTGTTTGATAGTTATTCATGCTCATAAACATCTATCACCATTTGTCAATAAAGGTGTGATTAATCTGTATTTGCAACACAAGAAAATGCTGCTGACTGTATTTTAGGATGGACTTCAATATATTGTAACAGCAGACTTAGTTCTGTTACTTATCTTAATTGCAATATAACCAATCTAAACTTGTGCATATGTAAATCTACATTTAGAAACATGGGGTATTTTGATATGACACACATTTTAATTCAGTGTTGCTCTGCAAAGATGGTGCATGAATTCACATAGTAATTTATGAATTTCTGTATAACTAAATTGTTTCTGTGCACATTGTGTGTAAAACCCACAATCCTATTTCTTTTGAGATAATTGGCAAAACTCTTTATGGTCACTATGGGAACTAGGTTATATCATGCAAAAAGCAAAAGCTCAGTGTGACTAATAAATGAAATTGTTCATCAGGCAACACTTAACTTGCCATCAATAAAACACCAAATAGGAATAAATTTCCCAGCTTTAGCATAGTGCTTGTTAAGATAGCTAATATAGACATGTTATAAAAGGCAGTAAGGAATTGGTTATTGGTTATAGGTTAAAATGGAAACTGCTGAAGAAAATGCCATGTTTCTTCAAGTCACTTTTCTTCTAACAGAAGGTAATGTAATTCATATTCATAATTTGTGACTTAAATGAAATAGGAATAGAGCAGCAACTATTAGACTCTTCAAATATTTATCTCAACTAAATTCAGACATGTTAATGGAAAAAATCCTTTCAAGGTTTATTCCTCAAGATTGTGATAAATGAGTAACCCCTGTATTTCATATCTTCCAGCTAGAGATAAATGGCTCCCATCTGATCCTCAGATAATATCTGAAGGCCTTTATGCAATTGCTGTTGTTCTCAGCTTTTCTCGGATCGCATATATCCTGCCTGCAAATGAGAGTTTTGGGCCCTTGCAGATCTCACTTGGAAGGACTGTTAAGGACATCTTCAAGTTTATGGTCCTTTTTATTATGGTATTTCTTGCATTTATGATTGGAATGTTCATACTGTACTCCTACTACCTTGGAGCCAAACTAAACCCGGCCTTTACAACGTAAGTGTGAGGTTTCATTGTAAGTAAAAAGCCAATCAAAACTTTCAGGTTTTTCTCTAAGATAACAAAGTCTGTGAGATATTGTGTGCTTTCTCTTAGCATTAAAATAAAACTGCAGACCTCAGAAAGCAGAACACAAAAGACCAATTGTTCCCTGTTTGTATAATGGAAGCTTTCATTTCAGCCTGAAATAATTTCACCTGCATATATTTCAATCACGCAGACTTATGGGCAACCAATTGGAAGAGAATATTACTTGATATAAAATACCTTTCTAGTTCCTGTTGTTCTGCATCTATTGTTACATCTCTATTAGCTGTGATGGATAGGTGGAGCATAGAGGAAAAATGGGAAGTGCTGTGAAAAATGTTTCCTTGCATGTTTGTTGTTTTGATCAGTGTTCTGATTCACAGTCAATTTAATTGAGGTTGTTTATTAGTCACACAACTGTAAACACAACTGATATATTTCTTTGTGTAGTTATTAATAATGCCTTCCTTTTGTTTTTTCCCCCTACAGAGTGGAAGAAAGTTTCAAGACCTTATTTTGGTCAATATTTGGCTTGTCTGAAGTAACCTCTGTTGTCCTCAAATATGATCACAAGTTCATTGAAAACATTGGTTATGTTCTTTATGGCATATACAATGTGACGATGGTGGTGGTTCTGCTCAACATGCTGATTGCTATGATCAACAGCTCATATCAAGAAATTGAGGTGAGCTCTGTTCTCAAGTTGTTCTGTTATGCTGAAAAAAGGGCAGAGTTAATAGGAATTATTTTAGTGAAATGCAGAATGTACAAAGAAGAGATTACTGCAGGAGAGGATATCAGAAAATGTATAAAATAAAGCTGGCTTTATCTAACAGCTTAGCCAAGCTGCAGAAACTCACAAGATCTATACAAGTTTATCTTGTGCCATGTACATACTATATTTGGCATTCAACTCCAATTCTAAAAAAAAAATCAGAAAATGTAGAGTATTGGGTTTCAAAAATAAATCTTAGGTAGATGAAATGAAAGTAGAAGTGTATTTATAGTGCCAGCTTTTCAGACCATGAGTTCAAAGAGTACTACGTTCACACAGAAGCAGGCACACACCCACATGAAGAAGGATTATCTAAGGCATAGTGTACAAATGGATATGTCATTCACAGTCTTTTCAATGAGTTCTGGGAAATGTTAGGCAATTCAGCAGAAGAAAACTAGCTATAATCCAGCCTTGGAATAATTCAGAAAGAATGTATTAATACAAAATAAGTTTGTAGTATTTAACACAATTTCTTCAGGACCACAAACTTTGTATTTTCTATACTCCATTATAAATCAGAATTGCTTATCCTGGTTATGTAAAAAGCTGTGAACCACTACCATTTTAAGCCATTTTATGCCTTGAGTCTAATACTGCAACACTTGTGGAAGTACCAAACTCATGTGACCACTTTAATAAGAAAAACAAGACTTGTAAAACCCCTGAAAGCTCCACTTCAAATAGCAGGGAGTTTATATGTTGGCTTTCACTTGATGCAAAAACTATCCTTGTTTAAATGCTTCATGTGCTTGACCTAAGTATTCTCAATGAAATGTTGCCATTAAGAGATGACTGAAATTTGGTTAAAATAGACTAAGTAAAGTGGTTGCACATTTGCAGAACAGCTGGAAGTCTTACTAGCAAGAAAATAACATTTTATCTAAACATATTTCAAAGCTGTTTCAATTGAAAGAAGCTTTTTTTAATTTGGAAACTTTTTAGTTTTTCCATAAAAACCAAGAGCATCATCTGTTTTATTTCCTAACACAGGATGACAGTGATGTAGAGTGGAAGTTTGCTCGTTCTAAACTTTGGCTGTCATATTTTGATGATGGAAAAACATTACCTCCACCCTTCAGTCTTGTACCAAGCCCCAAATCTTTTTTCTATTTCATCATGAGGATCATTAACTTTTCTAAGTGCAGGAGGAGACGGCTACAGAAGGACATTGAAATGGGAATGGGCAACTCCAAATCAAGGGTAGGTTCTGAGATCTTTTCATTGCACTGAAGAATTTTGTGTCCATTTCAACAGTCTTCTTTTCTTTTTAGATTTAGCCTATAATCCATGCTTCTCATGATAGTAATTAATAATTTATATAAATAAATCTCTATTTCAGACTGCCTACACTGCATAAAACAAGAAAGAGACATAAATTTTGTTAGAACAACCAAATCTGGGGAAACACAATTAAAACAAAAATTGATGAGTGTTTCAAGATGCAAATAATTCCCACAAGGAGTTATTTGAATATTGATTAAAGATCCTATTTCCTCAGAACAGGATGGCTAAAATTATCAGCATTTAAAAGAAAAACAAAATAGCAAAACCAACATATAATTCAAGGCAACCTTATTTTTTTGAAAAATAATACTTTGATATAGTAAAAAATGGAAAGATCCCCAATATGTCTAAAGAAAAAGAATAATGGAGCTGAATCCTAACTGTGAATTCCATAATTTATTTTGTCTATTTCTTCCTAGTTAAACCTTTTCACTCAGTCGAACTCCAGAGTTTTTGAATCCCACAGTTTTAACAGCATTCTCAATCAGCCAACACGCTATCAGGTAAGTACATCCAGTGTTCACTGTCCTGAGTAATAGAACTGTGAGAAGGTTCTAGCAGAGTTTTATGTTTCAAGTACACTTTGTCTTCACCAGATAAAGAAGACCTCCTGTAGGAATTGAACTCTAGATGCTTCTTGGGAAAAAAAACCAAGACAGTTGTTGTCTAAGCCCATTATTTGAAGCATTTCAAAACTAGTTCATGCCTTGTGCAGAATTTTAAACTGTTGTTTGATGTCCCAGTTGGGAAAGTGTGATGAGCAAACATCTGAAACTGGGGAAGGAATATCTGGAATGAGTTTCTGGGTAAGGGATGTGAAAGCTGACTCGATTGGCTGTTCCCTTCCTTTCTCAGCATGCCCCCAGAAAAGCCCATTTGTGGCAAGTGGTTCAGCTGGGGCTGTTCATTCTTCTCTTAGGCAGATGTGACAGAGAGAGCTAAGAAAGAAAAAGGAACAATGCTTAATTACATAATCTCACCTTATTATATAACTGTTTTAATCTGGCAGCAAATAATGAAGAGACTGATAAAACGTTATGTTCTGAAAGCACAAGTGGACAAAGAAAATGATGAAGTCAATGAAGGTAAGAAATAGACTGCAATATTCAGAGGCAAATTTTTTCATGTTGTTTTAGGAACCAGTATTACAGTGATTCACGGGGGTTTTGAGTGAAAAGAGGGGTTATTTCTATTTCACATGCACTGAGGCTCAGATAGTAATGGATGTATGGCCATGTCATCCAAAAAAATGGAAAAGTAGGACTAAAGAAGTAGAACTGAGAAATATTATGGGCCCCATTTTGCTGATAGAAAATGAGAGCACAGAGGAAATCTGTGAAGGAGCCATTAACTGCATTCACACTTCCAGAGTCCTAATCAAAGCTGCAGAATCTTCCTCTGTGTTTCATTTAACTGAACACACAATTACACACAATCTGCCACTTTACACCATGAACTACTTTGTCCTGCCTTCATAAAGCTGTGAGGGATAATCACCTGTGAAGCTGCCCATCATTAAACACAGCTCCACAGTCAGCTCCATGGTGATAAAAAATGACAAATGTAACCTCTATTTTAGTGGGAGACCTTTTGAGAAACAGTGGGATCTGAGCTTCCTAGCAGATGTGAGAGGTGCATGCTCCAGGTGCACACCCTAACACACCAGATGAGATTATGGCAAAGCTTGTCCTCCTTCCTCCAGCTTTCCAGGAAGGAAACACAGGCTTGCAGTCCAACAAGCAAACTCCTGTGCTCTGGACAGATCCCCAAACAAAAACTCTAGCTAGCATGTTATCAAGCAATAGAGTGATGGACAGATGTTTTACTGGCATGGCAGCATCAGGCAGCTGTGTGCATGTGTGATGTGAGGGGCCTGACAGGGCTGCTCAGCTCTCAGCTAAGGCAGCAAAGCTTCTATTTTGCTTCTTAGTTGCTGTCTGCTTACCTGTAATTCTGCAGCAAGAAGCAGGGAGCAAAAAAGATTAAATTAAATCCCCCTCAGTGCCTGCAAAAGGAAGCATCATGCACTATTATCCTGACAGTTCTTCATCCTGTGTGGCTGTACAGAGCTGTGATTGTCAGTGACAAAAGCAGAAAGGCTCCTAAAAGTGAATCCTCTCAGTGTGCTGCTCTCCTGAATTCCCACTGTTTTCCTCCTGTTCCTGCTTTGTGATGTAGGAGAATCATCTATCTAGTGACTGATGAAAAGCCTGTTCTGTCACCAGCAGTACCAGCCCTCTCCAGGTCCCTGATGCCACTTTGACATTGGCAGAGATGTGTTTAAATTAGCAAGACAGTGCAGAAGAATCAGGGTTTCCTGACATCATGGTTCTGGCTTTGGCATCATGTTTTACTGGGTAGAGGAAAGTCCACTTTGAGCAGGGCAAGTAACCCTTGAGTTTCACTCTTCAGCTGCACAGCCAAGTGCTGTGTCCTGAGCATTTTGTTGGTACCCAAAGCACAGACCCAGCCTCTGAAGACACAATTCTTTAAGTCTGCTACACCCTAAACAGAAAAGCTTGGCATTTCTCTGTACTACAACTACTTTAACAAAAGTCTAGATATTTTCCCTATTCTGCATCACTAGAGAATTTAGGTGTCTCTTCATACTCTTTGATTTCGTACATGACAAATCATTTCCAGAGGCAGATACTCTGTAAGAATTCACATCCCTCACACTTGCTGGAAGAACAGTATTTGAAGATTTTTGAAAGTTTTTGCTCTTGAACTGAATATTCTACAAGGGAGAACATGCTGCTGCTTATTACGAGCCTGGCCTTCACATCTGTCTTTGTTTAAATTAGATTTTTATATTTGTGTCAAATTATAATATCATGTTAAATTGGTTGACTTTTTCTAATTCCAAGGGTGTTGGTAAAGAAGAGGAGAAAGGCTCTGAAGCTGTGAGTTTTACTGCCAGCTTTGCCACACTTTTCCTTTGTGATTTTGGCACATCCCTTCAGAAGAAACCTCTTTTCCTTTTCTCTCTAAAAAGGGGATACTAATATTTACCAGCTGTTCAGCAGTGTTGGTGTGATTAATTCATTAACCTTTGTCCAGCCCTTTGGGAATCTTTGGTGTTCTGTATACATGTGGAGTGCTATGGACTGATATAATTCCTTTGGTAGTATTTAGGGATGGAGACACATCTCACTCAGAATGAAGGAGAGGTAAATCTTCCTGACCCATCCTGTACCTGCTCTCATGAACATTTTGGGATGAAAATCTGAAATAGACACCGATGTGACTTAACAGAAGAGTATTGACTAAATGTTAACTTTGCTAACAAGTGTTTCTTTCCATTATTAATGCAGGTGAATTAAAGGAAATCAAGCAGGACATCTCCAGTCTTCGCTATGAACTGTTGGAGGACAAATCCCAAGCAACAGAAGAGTTGGCAATTTTAATACATAAACTCAGTGAGAAACTAAATCCTAATATGCTGAGATGTGAATGATTGGACAAGGAACCGTGGCTTCATCTACAGCACAACTATTTATTGGCAATAATATTTCAGTATCTTATACTTGAAAAAAAATGTATTGTAGATTTTTAGCACTAAATAACTTTATGTACAGCTTCTCTGGAATTTAGTCTTAGAAACTTTTATTAACTCACCACGAAAAGATTGCTCTCTTCATTTTAATTGTCTAAAAGCAAGAACTATCATAACATTTTTTTTTTGCATTTATGCATTAAAAAGGTATAATGGTATCGATTGCTGATATTTTAACAGGTTTATGATTACATACAGAGAATTCTTTGCACTAAATTTGCAAGACAAAAAAATTAACAGATACAGCGTAATACTCTGTTCCTTGCAGTGTCCAGGTACAAAATAGGATTTTTCATACTACAATAAACCAACTAGAGATGAGTGGAGGATTACTTGAAATCTTGTTTTTTATTAGTGGTGCTAGTAACGCGTGTAAGCCCAGAACTCATGGTTATGACCACAAGGAGTTACTAAGAACCAGGTAAGTGGTAGTGGATTTTTTTAAACTCAGACTCTGTGCAGGGCTGGTATTTTTGGCTTCGTTGTTAAATAAACCACTCCTCCCGTACGGTTCGGCACCGATCCCGGATTCCCATAGGAGCCGTCCCGGGGCGCTCCCGCCTCTGCCCGCCCCTGGCCCCGCCCCCTCAAGCCTTCTGACCAATCGCAGTGCCTGCCAGGCCACGGCCCCGCCTTCGCCCTCCCGCCCAGCCAATGGGAGGCGGGCTCGGCGCGGAGGTTGCCGCGGTGACGGCGGCGGGCGCGCCGTGCCCGCGGGAGGGACGCGCGTCCCGCGGCAGCGATGGAGCCGAGCCTGGCACGCGTGGATTACCTGCAGGTGGGCACGGCAGCGCCCCGGCAGCGCCCCGGCAGCGGGACGAGATGTCCCGGGGGCACGGCCCGCCTGGCGCCGAGGGGCGGCCGCGCGGCGGGGCCTGCGAGCGGCCCGAGGCGCGTCCCGGCGCTCCGGGCCCCGCTCAGCAGCGGCTTTTCCATCCGCAGGTGGGAGTCACGGCGCAGAAGACGATGAGGCTGCTGCCCGCCTCCGGGAAGAAGGCCACGCAGAAGGTACCGACCGCCCGCTGCCTCTCCTGTGCTGCGCCTCATCCTATCGTTAATCATCTCCAGAGTTTCCTTGGATATAGGACGTCACAGGGTTACCCCCATTCTGGGCGTTTGGAAGAGCTTTTGTTAGGAAAAACAATAGAAAAAAAATTGCTAATTTGGGATTGGAAAACTCCAGAAAATTCAGGAAAGGAATTTTTGTAGTTTGCAGCGTTGCTGAAACCACAAGGGAGTTTCTCCATATTTTTCTATTTTAGTTTTACTGACACTTAAGACTAGAGGAAATGGCCTGAAGCTGAGACAAGGGAGAGTCAGATCAGGTACTAAAAAATATGTTTTACTATTAGAATGGTCAGGCATTGGAATAGGCTGCCCAGGGAGCTGGTGGAGCCTCCATCCCTGGAGGTGTTGAAGAGGTGTCTGGATCTGGCACTGGGTGCCATGGTTTAGGGGTTACAGTAATACTGACAACTTGATGTTTGGACTTGATGACCTTAAAGGTCTTTTCCAACCTTGATGATTTTATGAAATATTTCTTTTTAAGTTTTTCTGAATGTAAGATTCAATTAACTCAATAGTTAATTGAAACTCAATAAAAATAGCTGCCTTTTTTTCCCCTTCAATAATAAAGTCTTAGTGTGAAAACACAAATCTTCACAAATGCACCATTTACAAGTAGAAGCAAGAAAAGGATTGTAAATGCCTGTACTTGAACTGCTGTTCAGTGTCCTATCTATGGCATTTTATATAAATCTTTAAAGTATACTCCTATATGTAATTAAGTACTCTAGAATTTTGAGTCCTTAAATATATTAAAATATCATTAATTTTGTAATATAGGAACTATTGACAATAGCATGGAGTGACAGGACAAGGGGAAATGAGTTCAAACTGAGAAGAGGGTAGGTTTAGATTAAATATTAATAAAAAATTTTCCCTGTGAGGGTGGTGAGGCACTGGCAAGGGTTACCCAGGGATACTGTGGCTGCTCCATCCCTGGAAGTGTTCAGTGTCAGGATGGATGGAACTTGAGCAGCCTGGGATTGTGGAAGGTGTCCCTGCCCTGCAAGGGGTTGAAGCTGAATGATCTTTAAGGTCCATTCCAACCCAAACCATTCTGTGATTCTGTCAATACAGGAAGAGCATTATTTAAAATCACAGCTGTGTGTGTAATAAAAAATAACAATGTGTTATACTTTTGAAGGTGGTTGTTGGAGATCAGGATGGGGTCGTTACATGTTTTGGCATAAAAAAGGGAGAAGCTGTGGTAAGTGGAAATGTTCCATTTAAAATTTTATATTTGAAATGTTCTTCCCAGTAAACTTTGAAAGTCCATTTTTTATTGAAATGGCAAATCAGATGCCTGTGGAATGTGTCTAAGTAGAGCTGTGGACTGATGCCTGACTGTGGTGAGGGCATGCTAATCTCATGCCAGGTCAGGCACAGGATCTTCCACAGTTAGAGTCAAAAACTAATGTGTATCATCACCAGAAAAAGTAATTTCCACACATTTTGCACTTCAGTTAAGTTGGGCTTAAACCTGGGCACATACACAGTTATTGTAATGGGACAAAAACCTGCAGAGATTCATTAAATCACCTTAGGGATTTGGACAAACTGATTGCTTTTTATGCCCAGCTCAATAAAAATATTTTCTTTGATGGGTTCTCTTCTCCAGGAAGTTCATGGTTAGCTCATAAATATTCTATAGCAATACAAATAAATCAATGTAGACTTCTGGAATAAGAATGTAACATGTAGAGGGTGGGAGTATGTGTGTTGTTCTTCAAAATAAAAAACAAACCACAAACAAAACTGCTGATAGTAGTGCTGAATTTTCCCCAATAATTAATAAATAACACTGAAGTAATTAAGTCTTCATTTATAATGTTTTAAAGCTTTTTGTATTTATTTACTGGTCAAATGCTTGATTGCTCTGTGATTCTGAAGATAAGTACACAGATTTTTTTTGTCTGTGTACAACCTATTGCATCTTAGTTTTCCAGAAATTGTAAAGAAATTTCTTATCCTTTTTGTTAAAAGATTACCATAAATATGATATTTTGATGATGAAAATGGCTTTTCTGTTGACAGCCAGTGTTCAAGACACTGCCAGGACAAAAGATCTCCAGACTGGAGCTGGGAGGAGCTCTTAATACACCACAAGAGAAAATTTTTGTGGCTACTGGATCTGAAGTCAGAGGTTTCACAAAAAGAGGGAAGCAGTTTCTTTCCTTTGAAACTAACCTTGCTGAAAGCATCAAAGCTATGTATGTATGATATTTTGCACTTTTTTGAGAGCTGTAGCAGATTGTTAGTCTGTGATTTTATGCAATGATTTTCAGCATATTGTGTAGGTGACACCAGGTGCCAGTCTTGCTGCAACCTGTAGGAGGAATTTGGAATATCATGGAGAAGTCTTGGAAGTGTAGGGGGAATTGGGAGTGGTCTGGAGGCACTCACAGCACTGCAAAATCTGTGTGAGCAGGGCTGGGGTTATTGCCACAGTGTGTCCTGTCCACATAGCTCCTGGAGCAATCCTGTTTTGGATTGTGTCGTGAGATGCTGCCATTGACAAATCAGCATAAAGAATATAGTCATGAAATTCCTATAAAGATATTCTTAGGGATTTACCTGAAGACAAAGTAGAAATGTGAGAGCTATAGAAACCACATGGATTTAATATTTATACAGAACTCTAAAAGCTAGAACAGCTTGTAGGGCCCCATAATTGAGCTGCAAGCATAATAAGGTATAAAAGCATAAAAAACTCTTGCTGCAGCAAGATGCTACAGGAAGTGTTTTCTTTTCCTCAGGTACATTTCAGGAGCAGATCTCTTTCTCTGTGCAAGCTACGTCTATAACCATTACTGTGACTGCAAGGACCAGCACTACTTCCTATCAGGAGATAAAATCAATGATGTTCTCTGCCTTCCTGTAGACAAAGTGAACTGCATCACACCGGTGCTTGCGTGTCAGGACAGAATCCTCAGGGTGTTACAGGTTAAAATGCTTCCTTCTTTATGTTTTATGTATGGATGCTATGGAATTGGACTAATTATTAAGGGAATATATATCAGCATGGCTTAAACATCATAAGGATCAGTGTATTGTGCCTTACTTGGCAGCATTGCTGCTGCTGCATTCCCTTTCTGTTGTTTTTTTAAAGGAAAATCGTAAACTTGCAAAAAATGAGGATTAATGAAACCACTATAAACAGACTTTGGAATTCATAGGTGGAAGTCAATGACAAATTGGTCCCTTCTAAGTAAAAGTACTCAGATATACATTTAATTTCCTGAAGTCTTTATCACTTTGGGAATTCTTGCTCTCATAAATTACTGTTGCGACACGTCTTGAGTGATACTAAGTGGTTTAACATATTAATTTGCCAGATGAGTTCCTGCATCATTCTTAATGATAACAACATGTTTCAAGAGTCCTGTGTTTTATTTCTACAGACTTCACCCTGGTTTTGGCTTAGAAATTGTTCTCCCATAGGAGTTTGAATAAATAAATCTTACCTTTTAGTATGATCCATAATAATTTTGTTGTTGTGGGGCTTTGGTTTAGTATGTAGCTGGTGGTTTGTTGTTTTGGTTGTGGGATTTTTGGTTTTTTTAACAAACTCATTTAAGATTGTTCTCTTTGTCTTTAGGGATCTGATTTGCTGTATGAAGTAGAACTTCCTGGACCACCTACTGTTCTTGCTCTGAGCAATGGCAATGGGGGTAACAAGATTTTGAATATACACGTAATTAATAATAATACACGTTAAGATTTTGTAACGTGTCTTTGTTAATTATTTTGTCTGATTTTTAAGCTGATGCTAAAAACACAGCAGGAAAGTGAGGTAATTTTTTTACATATAAATAGACACAGAGATGTGACTGTTTTAGACAGTTCTAAATTATATTCACATTTAATTGAAGGCCTCTTATAACACTAGGGGTCTCATTGTGTAAAAACAACCCAGACTTTTGGGGGCCATGTCCAGGTTTTGGGTTTGTGTTTCTCTTACACATGGATTTCCATAACTGGAATGCATAGATGGATGAGAATATTGAGTAGAGCTAACATAAACTAAGACTGGAAGGTTCAAACTTAAAATAGTTTGATCATCCTCTTTGCTAATCTGCTCTAACCTCATAGAAATCGCTTTAGAGTGTTAATCTGGTGCTTAATTTAGTTTCAGTTAGATTGTGTGACAAACATCCAGAGCTGATTTGGAAAAGTTAATTGCTGAAATTTTGGCACAACATTCACTGCTGGGTGTGTGTTCTGGAAGGATTTCTCCTTTTTTCTTCTGTAAAGTCCATTGAATCACCTTTATACTCAGCCTGACTTTGCTGAAATATGTAGTAGTAGATTCTGACTGGTTTTTAGGCAGAACTCCAGTGCAGGAGTGCAGCCAAACACAGAGTAGTGATAGCCACAAGGAAATGATCAGGATGGGTGCAGTTTTTGTGGATTTGATTTTGGTTTTGAAGCCTGACAGTTCTGTTGCACGTCACTAATTCAGTGTTGTCTTTCCCATGGGCTGCAGGGTATAACTACACAACATTTTGAAGCTGGTATGCTTGATTGTATCAATTCTAAATTCAGTTTCTGTGTTTAGGTGATTCTGGGGAAGAGATTGTGTACGGGACTTCTGATGGGAAATTGGGTCTCACCCAGATTACTGGTACCCAGGCAATACCAAGGTGGGAAATTGGAAATGAAAAGAAGAGAGGGGGTATGTGTCTCAATTTGTCACTCTTTACCTTTCCAGCATACCTGAGGCTTTGTTAAGAGTAGGGTAATCAGAAATTTATATTCATAGATAACTTTGGAGGCATATTGTGGTTGTGTCAGTATGTGATATCAATACGACTAAGGTCTCTTTTAATTCTTCTGATTTTCTGACAAATAATTTTAATCAGTTTGTCTTGCTTTGGATTTTGAATTCATATTATTTCCAGTATTTAGCAAGCTTTTGTTTTTATACTATTTTTAAAGTGGGGTTTGTAAAACAGTGTTGATTCAAATATAATTGATTGTTTCTAATTTTTCTATTTCTAACTGTGTGTATATTTGGCAAATATACCTGCCAAACTTATCAGATGTTCAGTGGTTTTAAAGTCTCTAAAGAGTCATAGTAAAGGGTTTTGTCTGAAGGTAGAATATGTCTCCCAAATAACTGATAAAAACTTTCCCAGTTTTAGCCTTGGAGTGCTGCTTCTGGAGCATCTATTTGCCCATACTGCTTTGTAAAGGAGATCAGGAATAGAATGTATAAATACATTTTTATTTAATTATAAGAGTTATCACCACATTATTTTCTTAAAATGCTTCTTAGTATTAGTCTTTCTATGAAATATGGAGCCATAAAAGTTGACCTTGAACCTGAAGCACAAAACCTCAAGGACTCATCCAGAAATCTCATTATTATTATCTTAAAAGCTGGCCAGGAGTCTCTTTCTGTGTAACTGAGTGTGGCCTATGTATTATTGTATTATAAACTAATAAAGATGAAGCAAATGGCTTTGTTTTCTTCTTCACTAGGTATTCTGTGTATTGATAGTTTTGACATCCTGGGAGATGGAGTTAAGGAATTACTTGTTGGACGAGATGATGGAATGATAGAGATTTATAACTTTGAGAGTGCTGATGATCCTGTCCTTCGACATGATTATGTGAGTCCTCATTCTTCATACTCTGCTGGAAAAAAAATAATTAAAAATCTGCATTTCAAAACTTACGTGATTATTATTGCTAAAAAATGTGGTTTGAAGGTTTGTAACCTTGACAATATGAACTTCAAATCAGTATGGATTAATATAAATAAATAAATAAATAAACAGATAAGAACCAGAAAGTGAAGTAGTTGTGATTTAAATAAAAATGTAATAATGTAGAGAGTGTGTTAAACTTTTGGCTTAGTGGACTGCTGGGTGAAACCTAATACAGAGTAGCTCTCAGTGGAAAAACTGAAGATGTTGTGTTTGGTCTGTGATTTACAGGTTAATAAATGGAAGCTGCCAGGGCTTCACTGAGCATAATTACTTTGGTTACCAATTGATTAAAATAGTAATTGGATCCAGAGGGATCATTTCACTTCAATGAGATTACTAATTTCTGCTGGAAAAACACTGTCTATCTATCTAGAATCTTCTAAAAACTTCTAAAATGAGTGCAGTGATTTTTTTCCTTCTGCTTTGAAGGCTTTATCAGAGAGCATTGCATCAATCCAGGGTGGCTGTGTGGGAAAAGATGGCTATGATGAAATTTTAGCAGCAACATACTCAGGTAAGCTTCATATCATTGACACAATAAATGCCATGTGTGGTGAGGTGATAAAATGAAGCAGGTTGTTTTTGTAGTGCAACTCACACATCTCTTTAAATTTTGTGTTGAAAAGATCTCTTCTGATTTAATATTTAGACTTTTTAAAAAAAGTTTACTTAAATTGTGGGGATTCTATATTTTAAGATATTCATCATGTGTAACACAGTGACTGGCTATATTTTGGTGTAAACTGCTGCCTTATTGTAGTGAATTAATGAGTATGTCTGAAGAAATTAGTTAATATCTTTTAATGTATATGAAAAATGTTGATATACAAGCATGTTTTTCTTTTATTTTTCAGTATTTTATGTAATTTCATTCCTTTCCAGTTTCACAGTGATTTAAATGGAATTGATTTTGATTTTAGTAGAAAATAAAGCTCCCCTATGTGAGGCATCTCAGCAGCTCCTTTGTAAGTCTTGAGCTATTGGCCTGTCTGTGACAGAGGCCATGATAAACATGCTGCATATGTCAGCTGCTGGGAGCTTAAATATTGCTAATTCTCTCTCTTCAGTTACCTTCAGTGCTAAAATTTAACCTATTGA
Source organism: Erithacus rubecula (assembly GCF_903797595.1). NCBI lineage: Eukaryota > Metazoa > Chordata > Aves > Passeriformes > Muscicapidae > Erithacus > Erithacus rubecula. The sequence goes on from NC_136687.1 coordinate 64,417,352, forward strand.
AACTCCTTGTGATGAAATTCATGTCATTTGGCAAGATACAATCCTCAGTCAGTTACTAAGAAATAATGGTGTTCCAAGTAACTCTTTTAAACATTTGTGAGTGATCAAAAGACACTTACACCTGACCTCATATGAATTGTTTTGGTATGACTGGCCATGGTACTGTTGCAGCCTAAGTCCTTTGTGGATTCTTTTAGTGGGAATGTTGTAAAGATCCATGGATCATAGAAGAAAGGGGAAAAGTGAAAACCTGTGTTCCCCTGTGGGCTTTTCAAAGGTGAATTCTGCTAGGATGTGCACTAACTGATTTTGGCAAGGAACCAGAGTTATGAACACCAATTCATGTCTGCATATCATCCCTGAGATATCAGAATATCATTAGTATTGTTTTTTATAAATAAATGTAATTTAACAAGCTAAATTTTTCAAGCAGCAGCATCCAACCTCTAAGCCCACTGAACAGCATCCAGTTTGCTATGAACACGTTGCACAGCTTTTATTTTGTTTTCAATACTGCCAATAATTCAAGGTTTTGTCAGAAAAAGAGAGGTGAGGAAAAAATCCAACTTCTCAGTTAAAAACTGTTAAAGAGGAATTTATTGCTCAAAGCACTTGATGGAAAAAAAAAGTTATGTTTTCCAATTTAAGAGTTAATCCCATAGAAAATGATGCTCAGTGTCTAGGATTAATCCTACAAGAAAGGATTAAATTGGGCTCAATTCTCTCTACCAAGTGTGTGGAACAAACATCACTCCACATATGAAATAGCTGAGTGTAGAATTTTTTCTTTAGCTTATAAGGAATATAAACTTCATATATTGGTTTAGGCTGGCTGACAGGACTGACTACAGAACCTGTCCATAGAGAAGGTGGATCAGGTGAAGAACTAAAATTAAGTCAAGAAATGCAGAGCAAGATTTCATCCTTAAGGTAATTGTGCTAGAAAGAAATTGAAATGGAAGAATGGAAATGTTAAAAGCTGAAATGTCATCTCTCTATCTCACTGGATTTTCTTTATCATTAATATATCTAGAAGTGGGATCAAACCTTTTCCAAGTAGAAATGAATAGCAGGGTCATTTCACAGTCTTTTTCTGATGATGTCCTCTTTGCTTTCTGCCTCAGTATCAGCAAGATAAGATTCCTTTCTTCCTTGCTGCTCTTTAGCTTCTAAGTGATGGCAGGAAAGAACTCACTGCCATATTATTCAAATGCATTGTACTCTTGAATGAAAAAGATTGTCCATTCCTGTGTCTCAAAAACCTCTTTTGGCAATGAACACATAAAATCCATTTGTCCATGTGATACAGTTTCTATTTTATCTTTGCTAAGTACATCGAAGGGGATTCATCAGTCACTTCTGGCTAGAAAATTAAGCACAGGAGATAAACAGAATTGCTTTGCAAGTTTAAACTACTTAATTTCCAGGGTAGCTCTATATGTACCTTTCTTAAAGACATGATGAGTGGTTTCACTTTTTTAGGAATGAGTTGGAACAATTGCAGATAAAAGTACTTCATGAACGGGAGAAATACCAGCATTCCTCTCAATCCAGCACTGCAGTTTCCTCAGTACCTGCCTTCAGTGTGAATGACAAGTTCACACTGAACAAGGATGATGCCAGCTACAGCCTCATCTTGGAGGTGCAGACAGCCATAGATAATGTCCTGGTGCAGGTCAGTGGGGCTTTGTTCTTGTTGGCTTTCTTGATGCATCAATAAAACACTCAGAGACTTTCTCATTCAAAAAACCAAATTATAGCATCTTAAGGACATGTTTGTTAGGGAAATTTGTGTTGAGCAGAGCAATATTACATTACCAGAATAGACCAAAATACCTGCTCTAACAGGTAATTTCTTATAACTTCGTGTTTGCTTTTGCATGTCCTTATTTAAACACCAGTTAAATGAGGTGCACATCCTCACTCACCAGTTAAGTGCCCTGTGTAGTGGAAAATTAATTTCAGAATGTTATGGGCCACCTGTTCACTTTCAGTGTGGAACAGCATCTGATTTGTGTGCAGTTGGGGAGAAATACTCCTGCCCATCACAGCAGCCTTAATTAATTATTCCTCCTACTGTATCAGCTGAAATGAATGCCATCTTTGGTAGTCAGAAAGAGTAACAGTACTGAATTACCTTCTTATGGGAAATGCCTGAGGAGAAAAATGTGGCAAGGAGGAATTTCTGAGTTGAGTTTTCTATAACAAATGGGAAAGAATTATTGTAGGATTTTGTTTTTCACTTCTTAATAAAAATCCTGTTTTTATTAAGGAGGTTACAGAGCCATGCTAAGCTACAGCTCATTTGCCACTGTAGAATATCAGATATTTCCTTGGCTAAATGAGAAATAATGAAATTGTTTGATCTACCTTTCATGTCTGAAAGACAGTTACAGATTTTACACTGAGGTTGTGGTAAGCCAGCCCCCCTAGGAGTTCAGGACTCTGTCAGGGAATAAGAAAAAGACCATCATGTTACTCCAGGATTAAGTAGTAAGCTGCATGTCTGTTAGGCTTTTGCCTCTGAGATGAAGCAATCTCCTTGCCTCTCCCTTATTACCAAGATTGATGACACTCAGAGGATAAATGCACTTGGAGCTACTCAGGAGCATAAGCTCTTTATTTTTCCTTCCTCCTGTGTTGTGCAGAGTGATGTCCCACTAGACCTGCTGGATGTGGATAAAAATTCTGCTGTTGTCAGTTTTAGCAGCTGTGATTCTGAGGTGAGTGAAGCAGAGGATGTCTGTAGAGATGGTATGATGGAAACTCTTAATATTGTGTAGTAAAAATAGAACTTGGATTTATATATCCCTGATTTAAAATACATTCAGTTAAACTACTCATTTGGTAATTGTGGTGAGCACAGCTTCATTAGAGATACTGCAGAATTAGGAGTTAAAGGCAGGTCCTGATGTAAGGCAAACCTAAATATGTACAAAAATAGCTGCTCTCTTCCTTTATTTTCATTCCTGAGGAGGCTTGTGTGAGACATTCAGTATTGCTTCTTCTTTGGATTTCATAGACTCATGTACATTTGATTTCAATTTGTTTAGATGAAAAGTTAATTTAAGTGAATAGTTAATTTCTAAGAAATATCTTTAGAATGTGACAGTTCTGCTGTGTGGGGAGTCAAATGTTTGCATGGCCTTTTTTAATATATAATAACTACAGACTTAAATAGTTCCAGAATTACTATTGACGCTGAGGGCCAGGGAGAAAATCCAGAAACTACCTTAACTTACGAAAATCTTCTGTAAAATCTTTTCCCCTCTAACAGTCCTTTATTTTAGTTTTCACAACTGAATTTGCACATCATTGTTCTGCCCTGGAGCTCCCAGAAATAATTTTCAAAAAATCCTTTTTATTTTAGGTTTTGTGCCAGTTATGGTGATTAATTTAGTGCTTTTTGGGGTCTATTTTCTTACTGATCCTCTTTTAGCTTTTGAATGTTGAACTAATATTGAGTGGGGCAGTCTGACATGCATTTTTCAGATGAAAAGTAGGTATCTATGTAATCTTCATAGAGATATTAAAGAGTATAAGATGCTTTGGTTGTATTCTCCTTATAGAAAGATTTTTTTTTTTAATTCTATCATAATTAAAATTAATTGGAACATTCAGAAGAACCAAGGACTGCTTTTTTTGTATTTAACTTTTGTAAATAAATGTACATGCATAGCAAAAACTTCACTGTAACATATCTACAGGTAAAACAGACCTGTAAAATTTTTGTGAATCTACAGACCTATTTAGTATTACTTTCCTGCTGAAGTTTGTTTTGTTTTTGTTTTGGTTTGGTTTTTTTTCAGCCAAATAGCAACTTTCTTCTTGCAACTTACAGATGCCAAGCAAATACTACAAGACTTGAACTTAAGGTAAAATGCTCAAAAATATGTTCCATAAAATTAATGGTTAGTCCTGCTTTGGAATGCAGAGTTCTCTACGTGGATCAGTCCAGTTTCTACTCCTCTTTTTTTCCTGAGACCTTCTAATCTGGGGTTTGTGTTCCTTTTTATTTGCTTCTAAAAATATATCTGAGGAGAGCTTGGTGTGTTTTTGAGTGTCCCTGAGATGAAAGCAGTGGAGGACATCACAGATTGGGGAAATACAGGATTCTGAAGGCACTTGAAGCTGAGGGAGGTGTGGGAAAGAACATTCTGGCACTGTTTATCCTCTGAAGTGTTTGAAGCAAGTTACATTGGGAACTTACAAGGGAATAGAGACTCAAATTGTATTTTGGAGAGGAAGCAAATCCTGACATCCCATGCTTATTATACTTAAAGGCATGTGGGTGTTTTGGAGTTTATTTTTAAGAATGCACCAAATTCACACATTTTATGTTAACCACCACAGGAAGTAATGAAGGAAATCCTGATTAGAAAAATGCTCAGCATGCACACAGGCATGAGCTTTTCTTTTTTCCTGCAGCCTCCTAATGTGATATGTGTTTACATAAAACTCTCAATTTTGAGGCTTTTTAACTGATCAGAAATTTAGTTAGATGATGTTATTTTATTAATATTTAGTTCATCTAATACAGCAGCACTTCACTGGACTGTGCTCCATTTAGTTTTAAAACTCACCTGCTTTATGTATAGTGGCACTATCAAGTAAATACAGTACTACAAATATTCTTGAAAGACTAGAGGTTTTTCTTAACATACTTCAAATATTCACTTAATTTCCCAACAGTGGTAAAATATTTTTTTCCCTTTTCTTTTTCTCTGGGTCCTTCTTTCCTCTCTGCAGGTTCGCTCGATTGAAGGACAGTACGGGACACTTCAGGCATATGTAACTCCCAGAATTCAACCAAAAACCTGTCAAGTTCATCAGTATCAAATTAAGCCACTCTCACTTCACCAAAGAACTCATTCTATTGATGAGGACAGGTATGTGCATAGAAAAATCAATACTTTTTTTCACACAAGCCAGCTGAAACATTTTCTCTGTAAACTTAAGTATGGAATTTCTAACCCCTGACCTTCACTTTCGAGCCTGTAGTTCCATTTAATGGATTTTATAATAGAAGTTATGGATTAAATGGGTTCCTTGCCATTCTTGAGGCTATTTTTCATTTTACTGCCCTGGGTTATAGTTCAGCCCCATGTGTTGGTAGAGCTGAGGGTGTGGTAGAGAGGAAACCTTCCTCTGTAGGGTAATTGTGTCTTTTCAGTTTCAGCCTCATTTTCTGCTCCACCCTTTTCCCCTAATTTTTTTCTCACAGCTAACTTAGCCTCAAAACTGAGCCAAGACTTCTTTTACCTTTATCTCTCTGTATTGGAGTTTACTATTTTACATAATTTCTGTTGGATTTTGCCTACCTTCAGCTTACATCTTCTATTGCCTCCAAGGATCTGCTTGTTCAAACCAAAACTGAAAGACTGAAGTGAGGATATCAAAGGCTTCAATGTGCAAATGCGTTCCACTATGCCTTGTTTTTGATAAAAATGCTACATCTGGGGTTTACAGTACTGTCTTAGTCATATTTGCTCTTGTCAGTTATTTACCTTTGTCCTAAATTTCAGGTTTAACAACTTGCAATGGGACATCAAAACTTCCAACTTGTTTTTGTCTAGATCTGACATGCCTAGTGGGAGGTAAAATTTGAATGTGCATGTAGCTTTGCATTTTGAAGTACAGGAAAATAGCTGTAATCTGCAATATATATCTGTACTTAGGGAGAGACCTGATTTTTTAACAGGGTGCTGATTAAAAGGAAACCACCACGTGGAACTGGTGGTAAACTTTTTTTTACAGTGTCCCTCCTTCTTAAGTATTAACTGCCCTTTTTCTCTTTTAATTTCACAATGTCACAGGCCCATGAATACACTGATGCTCAAAGGCCAGTTCAGTTTTGCTGAAATTCACTCCTGGGTTGTGTTTTGCTTGCCTGAGGTGCCTGAAAAGACTCCTGCTGGAGAGTGCATCACCTTCTATTTTCAGAACACTTTCCTGGGAACACAGCTTGAAAGTACCTACAGGTAAAATACAATTACTAAACCTAATGCATGCATGTGTGTTCAAGGTTATTTATTTAAAATTTTTCTTCTTTTATAGAAAAGGTGAGGGATATTTTAAATCTGACAACATCTCTACAATATCCATCCTCAAAGATGTGCTTTCCAAAGAGGCTACTAAAAGGAAGATTAATCTCAACATATCATATGGTAAAAATTCTTCTCTCCTTTGTTGTCCTTGAGTTTATTTGTTATTCCCATAAATGAAATATGTAGTACTCATTTGATTGTTGGGGTTCTTTTTTGCTCCCTGCTAGATGTAAATGAAGAATCTGTGAGGCACACATTAAAGCTTATCCACCCTAAATTAGAGTATCAGCAGCTGCTGGCCAAGAAGGTTCACTTAATAGATGCTTTGAGAGTAAGTATCTGAACTCCTGGGGTTTGATTTTTTATGGGGGCATAAAAACTGACAGCATAAGATACCAGACCATGGCTCAAGTGAGGTGAGTGTTGTGTGGGGATCTGTTCCCCTTCTGTTCCCTTAAATTAAATTAAATGCATTTGAAATGTCTAGGAGACAAATTTCTTCAAGGAAAATTCTCTTTTTTGCTATATAACTAGTGAACAACATGTGGGATTACTGATGCTTTAATTGGATGGTAGAAGGGCAGCCAGCTTTATCATCTAATGTTCTCTCCTAGCCTGCTGTTATTTTCCAGCACCTTCTGTCCCTCTTTCCACTAACTTTTATGGTTTTTTAGGTCATCCAGTCCACATGCAACAACTTTGCTTTGGACTTCACCCCATTGTTTCATAATTTCTGAATAATGTGCTTTTGAATCTTTTGCTTAATACCCTCCTCAATAGCCTTTGGGAGATACCAGTTAGGCAGCTTGTCTCAGTTCTTGGATTTTTTTCCAACAACCAGGATTTTCTTGTCAAAAGCTCACCATCATCAAGTTGGTATTTTTTATTTAATGTGAGGTGAAAACATTCAACCAGTTCTCTCTTGTGCTTTTGGGAGAATCAAATGCTGTCAGAGCTCTTTAAATAGTAGAAAGGCTGGCTACCAATGAGAACAGTGTGAATCTTTATTAACTTAAAGGGTTTTACTTGGGCTTGGTTTGGCAAACTAGGGGTGTAAACTATAATAGAGAATTTATTCTTAATGCATATTGTGTTTGTGCAATAATAGTGGTCTTGCTTGTTTTAGGTGGGAAATATTCAACAAATATTTTGGTCACTCATTTTTTGGATGATAACTTACTGACAGACAGTAAAATAATCTAATGTTTGATGAAAGCTGTTATCCCAGCAGACTCACAGTGCACAACATAATTACCTCTTGTCTAGAACAGAAGTGCCTTTCTCTGGAGGAGAAAAAGATCTATGCTGTCAACCATCCCAAACTGGTCTGCTGATAGACTGAGGCTTTTTAGAAGAGGCCTTCAAAACTTTTTGCTGTCATAAATTGAGTGATACTTTCAGAGTTTACTTTTACCTTCAGATTTGACTCTGACACCTTTTTTAGGAATTCCCTTATTCTAAAAATGAAGGTGTGGTCAAGCCTTGAGTTGTATGGTGTGATCCTGTTCTGGCTCAGAGCTGGAAGCTGTAATATACAGGATTTTGAGAATCCAGTCTGTGAAGTGACATCTGGCATTTCATTAGAAGACTAGAAAATGAGGCACTCTGAAAATAACACTTGCTAGTTTAGAATGGGATTGTCTTCCCTTTGAAGTACTTCCTTCTGACACATCTAAGCTTAATTTCACTTTACCTGCTCTTAGCTGCTGTTAGCTCTGACCATTTTAAATTGTCTTTGAGGAATTACAAGTTCATGAGGGCAACGTGGACTTCCTGCTCCCCAAATACCGCAGCATTTTGGAAGAGGCAGATCAGCTGCTCGAGGAATACAAGAGACAGCCTGCACATCTTGAGAGACTTTATGGTTTGTTGACAATTCAGCTTTATTTAAATGGGGATTCATGTCTAGAGATGGCTGAAATAGCTGCTTGTATTTAGATGATTCTTGTCTTTATGGATATGGTTAAAGACTGTGTTCAAATTCAGGATGGCATTTAAGAATGTATAAAAGTTAAGTGGCTTGGATTTGTTCACAATTAGAGTATTGTTTAAATTTGAAGTTAAAAAAATCTTCTAACAACTGGAATACGTAATAATGAGTTGAAAGTACAGATACCTCCTATTGAAAATAAATAGTAATTCCTGGAATTTTGCCTTTACAGGTATGATCACAGATCTCTTCATAGATAAATTTAAATTTAAAGGCACCAATGTGAAAACCAAAGTTCCTCTCCTTCTGGAAATTCTGGATGGCTGTGATCAAGATGGATTGATTGCTTTTTTTGATGCTGCCTGACAAGGAAAAAAATATTTTTCTGTTTTTAACCAAGGCATTTCAGTATCAAGTTACAAACACTTTTACTCTTTCATTGTACTGTCAGCTCTTAGGTTTTACTAATATTTATTATTATATTGGATACAGTAGTAAACTTCATATGAACTGTTGTGTATGTTAACTGTGCAGAGGTTTTATGTACAGTGTTAATAGCTGAAGAAAAATCAGATGTAAATACCAAATATCCTTTTGGCAAAAATGTTTTCACTACTGTTAAAGATGACAGTAGCCTGTCCCCCAAGCTGCAAGAATGGATGAAGAAACTGGTTCCCAGAAACTTGGATGGATTTGGGAGAAATCTGTGTTTAAGCTTTAGTTTATCCACTTGAGTTGAGGATGTGGTGTGAGAATCTCACCAGACTTGATGTAGCTGGTGTGTGCAGAGGGGGAAGAACTCTCAATTTTAGACTGATGACAATTCCATTTAAAGCCACGTTTGTTTAGGAATGGATGGCATTAAACTTCCTCAGTGCTTCTCCAGCCTCCCTGTGCTTCATTTCTAAACTCCACTTACTCACTTGGTTTTGTTTAAAATTTAGAAGAGATGAAGCAGCCAGTGGGGACAGAGATCTGTTTGCAAGTAAAAAAGATCAACTCTATTGAAGTGACATAGAATCATCAAGGGTGGAAGAGACCTTTGAGATCATCAAGTCCAACCATCAACTTTTGATTATCACTGCAACCCCTGAACCACATTCCCCAGCCATATCCAGACACCTCTTCAACACCTCCAGGGATGGTGTGATAATTAACAGTGGTAATTTATTTTTTTTTCTAATTGTCCCTTCTGAGGGTGGTGAGGCCCTGGCAGAGGTTGCCCGGAGAAGCTGGGATGCCCCAAGGCCAGGCTGGATGGGGCTGTGAGCAGCCTGGGACAGTGAAAGGTGTCCCTGGGCACAGGGGGATGGTTGGAAGGAGAGCGATTCTCTGACACTCGGCATCTGCCCTGTCTCAGCCTGAAGCCACATCCTCGTGTCCCCTCGCTGCGGGCTCCTCACTACCCCTCCCTTCAGAGATGTACAGCGATCAGTTCTCCCCGCACCCCGAGCCTCCTTTTCCCCCATTTCCTGGGACAGTCACAAGCCTGGCTGGGCGGGCTGCAGCACCTTTCCCACACTCATCTCCCGGCGGGAGCCCCGGGGCTCTCCTCTCTCTCCTTTCCCTCCCCCGGCCGCCGCTCCCCGCCCCCGGTGTCCGCCCGTGTCTGTCTGTCCGTCCGTGCCTCTGTCCGCCCCATCCGGCGCGGCCGTGACGCCGCGCTCGCCCATTGGGCGGTTCAAGAGTCGCGGGCTACTTGAACGGCGCGGGCGGCTCCAGGCGCGCCCGTCCCCGGCCCCGCCGCTCCGGGCCCGCCGTCGCCTCGGCCGTGCCCTCGCCGCTCCTGCCGCGGCCATGCTGGCGGAGCAGGAGAACCAGGAGAACGTGCCCCCGCCGGCGGGCGGCAAAGCCGCGGCCGTGCCGCCCGCCGCCGGCACCCGCGTGGCGCTGGGGCTGCTGCGGGGAGCGCAGCAGCGCGCCGGGGTCCCGCTGCAGGTGAGGGGGAGCGGCGGGGCGCGGGGCTGTGCGAGGGGTGGAAGGGGCAGCGCGGCTCCGGCGCGGCGGGAGCTGTCAGGGCCGGGCGCTGACGGCCGCTCTCCCCACAGGCGGCGCGGGGCGGCTGCGAGGGCCACGGAGCGGCGGCGGGGCTGCTGCAGCAGCAGCACCAGCCCTTCTCCATCCATGTGGACGAGCCCGATGGCGAGCGGGAGCCGCGGCGGCAGCGGGGAGTCCCGGCGGGGCAGAAGGAGGAGGCGGCGCTGGGGCTGCGTGCGGCCGTGTGTGCCCTGGGCGAGCGGCGGCCGCTGGCCCCGCTGGGCAACGCCATGGAGCTGAGCTTCGGTACGTGACACCCCGGCCATGCCGGCCGCGTCCCGCCTGCTCCCCTCCTCAGGCCATCCCCCGGGACAGCTGTGCCGGGGGACTGCCTGCCGCTGCGAGCCTGCCACCAGCATGCAGCAGCTGCTCAGTGCAGCTCAGCCTCTTCTTATCCTCTGCTATTGTAGGCCGTTTTATACTTTATAACTTCAACCATCAGTGCCTCGTGAGAGAAGCCAGGTTACAGACAAGATCAACCCATAAAGCCTCGCCCTTTGCCACCATTACAGAGTTAGCAGGGGACTTTACCCAGGCAGATCCCAAGATGTAAAAGGTTTTTCTCCCAGGTAGTGGTGCAAGTGTTTTGAGCTCTTCTCAGTATGTGAAAAATGGCAACTGCCAGATCCATCTTCTGTAGCACATGCCTAAATATCTGGGGGCTGATTTTCCTGTGATCCACTGCTGCAGGCCACAAAAAGCTCTGGCACCCCTGCCCTGTGTTAAACCACAATCTAAGATGGCAGGAGCCACATCCATATAACAAGGTAACACAAGGTGCACTGAGCACTACATAATAGCCAGAGAGTTCTCCATCTCTCCATTTTTAGTAGGAAGAGGAGAAAGGGGAAGGGGAGATTTCCTTGTTGCCATAACATTTGACTTCCATAGAGCCTCCTCAACTCCTAGTCCTGCTGAGTGAGCCTGCACAGGGTTCCCTGTGCTGTGAGGGGGTGATGTGATGGTGCCCATTTTAACATGGCTGTCATCCTCTGCTTAGATTCTCCAAGTATTATGGATATTTCAATAACCTCAGAACCAGAAGAGAAAGCACCAAACGTTAATAATGTGCCAGACTATATCGACGAAATCCATACATACCTGAGGGAAATGGAGGTGAGCTGCTGTCCCTTTTCTTATTTGCATACAGCCCCTGGGAGAAGAGTTTGGGGTGGAGAAATGTATCTGAACACGAGTTGCCAAGACAGTGACTAAATCAGAGCTTGCTAGAAAGGGAGAAATGAGAGCACGGGACTCCTTTATTGTGAAAAAGCTGATTGTGCCATGCACAAGCTGGAAAGCACGATTACAGAAATAGAACTCACTGATCCTAAGCTCACCAGTGTTTACTTCTGATTTGTGAAACTGTGATAAATGGAATTTAAACAGTTACTTCCCTACTAGCATGTGGTCCAGCCTCAATTTTATCTGTCATCTAAACTTACAGGTGAAATGCAAGCCCAAAATAGGTTACATGAAGAAGCAGCCTGATATCACAAACAACATGCGGGCTATTCTTGTGGACTGGCTGGTGGAAGTTGGAGAAGAATACAAATTACAGAACGAAACCCTGCACTTAGCTGTAAATTACATTGATAGGTTTCTTTCTTCCATGTCTGTTTTGAGAGGAAAACTTCAGCTTGTGGGTACTGCAGCTATGCTGCTCGCATCGTAAGTGAAATTGCTTCATTTCAAGTTCCAGCTCCTGGTTTCGTACAGATGAAAATATTGTGGCTGCTCTGTTGTCTAGAGCAGGACTGACTTGGGAGGGCTTCACTTTAGGATAAAAGTCAGGAGTTATCCACCTAAAAGCTTGGCAGTTACCTTTGAAGTTTGCCCCTAAAGTGAGGATCTGTTATTTCCAGCTGCAGCAGCTGGCATCTAAACAATATTTGAAGGAGTGGGCATAAGACATGTGAAAAGCAAGTTGTGCTTGCCCCAGTCACTAATTTATTGGGTTATTCTGGAGTTTCAGTGACTCCAAGTCCCAAATCCCTTACTCCTAATTTATCATGCTGTTGTAGCTCTCTAATTTCAAATCCTGCTGATTCAAGAGCTGCTGAACCAACTGCAGCAAAATTATTTGGTACCAATGCCCAGCTCCTTCCCAAGTCAGAATTTAAATGAGCATTTCATTAAATGTTGGTGGTTTCCTGGTACTCAGTTATTTACTCATAAACGTTTCTCCTGGCAGGAAGTTTGAAGAGATCTACCCTCCTGAAGTGGCTGAGTTTGTCTACATCACAGATGACACCTACACCAAGAAGCAGGTCCTAAGGATGGAGCACTTAATTCTCAAGGTTTTATCATTTGACTTGGCTGCTCCAACAATCAACCAGTTCCTCACCCAGTACTTCCTACACCAGCAGACAGATGCTAAAGTGGAGAGCCTGTCAATGGTAAGTAAGGATTAGTAGCTCAGCCTATGTAATTAGGGAGTTTCATTGCAGATATTTATTGCATATATATATATGTATAACATATGCACCTTATGAATTGTGCTCCTCCAGAAATAATGCCCCACTGCTGGAAACTAACACTCCTATTGCCACTTTCTGTTTAGGATACTCTATTCTTATCAGAGGCTGGCACTTGGCCTGGCTCAGGCATGCACCCTCACTCAGAGCAGGCAGAGATTAATGAACTTTAAATTGAGGCTTGTTGCACTGCTAGATAGATGTTTCCCTCTCTTATCTACAGCTGCCACACCTACCCCCACACACACTTTGGCAAAAAAAAAGGACTTTTTGGTTTGGTTTTCTCCTCAACCAGCAGCAAGCTCTAAATCCAGAGGTTAATTTCTAGAGCACAGATAACACTTCAGCTGAAGTTATAGTAAATCCTAGCTGTATGGTTGGTACCAGAGGTCCTAAACACAAGCCTTTGTCTCACTGTGCAAAGGTCAGACCTTACTATACTTTTTCCTGTAGCTCTTATATATCCCTAAATATAAAATGTCCTGGGAAAGCATATATTTGGAATGCTGCTTGACAGTAGCTAGCAGAGATGTTTAAAGAGAAAGTAAGTGGAAACTAATAAAAGATGTCCTTTCAACTGATGGCAGGATTGGAAGCTCAAGTTAGGCTTCCAAAGCAACTTCTAACTCTTAGAAGCAGATGATTCCCTTTTTTGTTTCCCTTGCAGTACCTGGGAGAGCTGAGTTTAATTGATGCTGATCCTTACCTGAAATACTTGCCATCAGTTATTGCTGCTGCAGCATTCCATCTGGCAGACTACACCCTCACTGGACAAACCTGGGTATGTAGCACTCCAGCATGAGCCTTCATGGGCCTCTGTGTGTGTTCAGTGTCTTTGCACACAGATCTGAGTGCTGGGCCTGGGCTGCAGGAATTGCAGCCCCTCTGTGCTCCTAGGCTGTTAATTAGGGATTGCTCCCTGTGGCATGTGAAAAAATGGGATCAGCATAAGTGAACGGCAACATTCAAATGTGCCTCTCCCTTTTTACCTCTCAGCCTGAATCCTTGTGCAAAGTAACTGGTTACACCCTTGAAGACATCAAGCCTTGCCTCATAGACCTACACAACACCTACCTCAAAGCAGCCCAGCACACACAACAGTCCATAAGGGAAAAGTACAAGAGTACCAAGTGAGTATCTGTGGAGGTGTTAACATCTGAGTTGTCCAAATATCTAACTGCCTAGCAGAATGTGGGTGTGGGATCTATCTTTTGAGTCTTCAGGCAGACTCAACTAGCCCAATTCACCTCTTCAGTGATGGTGACAAGACTCTGGGGTTTTTGCATGGTGGTTTGTCAAGCAGTACTTGGTGTTCTGTTGCTGCCTGGACTGTCAGGTAGAAGCTGGAGGAATTTTGTTGATATTCCTACAGTTGGTGATACCTAATGCTCCTAAAAATTTGTGTGGGGCATGGCAGCCAACAAAGCCTCAGAATGTTTCCTGCCTGGTGGGAAATGTGCTTTGCTGCAATTATGCTGCTCTTTGTGGCAAAGAGCAGCAAGATGACATCCTGCCTCTTTTGTTCCCTCTCTAGGTACCATGGAGTATCGCTCATTGACCCACCAGACACTCTAAACTTATTGTAATAATCAAGAGACTGATCTTTTTAAGAGATGTATATTACCAGAAAATGATGTACAGTTTTAAACATGGTTCAAGATTCTAGATATGATCACTTGGGAGTATGAACACAGGCTTTGATAACTTCAATTCTGAAGTTTAGTTTCATGTGGTTTTAATGTAAATCTTTTGTACATGCAATCTTGTTAAGAGTTTTAGCTGTGTTTTTATCAAAATGTTCTCTTCAGGCAAAATTAACCATGCAGGCCACGTGAAATCTGAGACTGCTTATCTAATTATAGACTAAATGTTAATATTAGCAGTGCATTGTTATAGTAGGGCTTTTTCTCCTTCTGGATAAGAAAGACTTGGTCTTCACAGAGTATTGGTAGCATTTTTATACTGTCTAGTTTAAACTGAGACTTAGCATAGATCCAAAACATGCCCTAATGGCTACAAAACTGGAAGAAACTATGGCCACAAGGAGAATTCCTTGCTGGAACCAGCTCATGAGGCTCTTTAGGACATGCCCTGGTTGCTGTATAATGTAGTGCCAGATCATCAGGGGAGAGGCTGAATGCTCTGCTGCAGGGCCTGCACAGTTAAAACTCCTGCACCAGTTCATACCTCAGGCTTCTGCTATGCAGAAAATGGCCTTGCTGTCAGTATTTGCTAGTCCAAGTGTAAAAGTGATGTTCTAAACCCATGAAGTTCCCACTGATATGTTGGCTGTCCCAAAAGCCCATTGATGCCCACTGAGAAAATTAGTCCTCAGTCAGCTGGCCTTGTACCTCTTCAGGGGTGGTGGAGGGATTAAACTGCTGCTCTGTGCCCTCAAGGGAAGGAAAGTCTTCTGGCATGAGTTCTGTACACCCCTCAGGCTTGGGAGGAGCTCCTCTGTGGCACACAGCAAAAATGTGCTGTATTTTTCCTAAGTTCTGGAACTGATACATGAGCAAACTGGCATTCAATCAGCATTAGATCAAGTGGATGTTTACCTTCAGCCTGTGTAAATGGAGTGGTGCTGCCCTGTCCCTGCTGTTGTTTGCATGTAAAGCAGCAAGTGCATGGAAATGGGCTGAATTGAGCCATTTCCAGGTTGGCTAATAAACAATTTTTGTATCTGATGTTAGTGGTCTTGCCAATAGCTTAAAATCACTGAGGGGTAGTCATCTTAAACTAGCATTCATTTCTACAGCCTCTTGGCAAGGGCTGCCCTGTGAAACCTGTGCCTCTTTGACTTGGAGTTAGCACTGTCTCTCTGGTTATCTGGGCACCCAGCAGCATAAACTCCTCCTCACAGATGTCCAACAGCTGTAAGGGTGTGGGATATTTGAGACTTTTTTTTTTTTTTTTACATCATCCTATCTCTGTCAGGCTGAGCAGCAAGTATTAATGAGGAAGAACTCTGTGTCTCACCTCAGCAACTACCAAGTTACTACTCTGCCCCCACCCTTGTGCTCCTGCCCAAGCCTTCTCTGAACTGCCTCAATTATAAAACCAATGGAGTCAAGTGGTGGTCAGAAAAGTAGAAATAGGCAGCAGGAGTGGCCTTTTTGGCCAGTGTGTGCTTAAGATGCACTTGGACTCTTATGCATGTTAATGGTTAATGAAGAACCGTATTTCATTGGCCAACAGCCTTTCTTTAAATTAATTTCAGTGGGCTGCTATTGAAATGCTAGAACGAGCTGGGGACAGCCTGTGCAGTGTATCATGTCTGGTGCTTGGGATTGGAAACTTTAACCTTGCAGGAGAGGGAGTTTATATAGGCAGGAATGTGTTTTTCACTGTTTGACCTTGGAAGGGTAACTGGCAAGGCTGACTGCGAGCCTTTGAAGGTAACAGGCCACTGTTGCTCTTCCTGGGAAACTGTGTTCTGCCTTCCCCTTCCTTTCTGTGGTGTATTCCAAGACCACTGAGAAATATGAACACTGGAGGGGTAATTTGAAGGAAGCTTGTTAGTTATTTTCTCCAGAAAAAGAGCAAGTAGCATTACTTAAGTGAAAAGACTTCAGTGGGTTGTAGTATTATTTTACTGCTTAATCAAAGAGCTGTGCTTGAGTTTCAATGGAACTTGTTCCCTTGCTTGTTCTCATAGCACAGAGAAAAATTCTTCCATGCACCCTGAGCTTTATCTTCACCATTATCAACATGACTTCCACTGCAGCCTAACAGAAAATCTCCAATCAGGGGCTGGCATTTCTGCCCAGCATGACAAATGTTACTCCTTCCTCAGGGCAGCTCTTGCTTCTGCTGTTAAGTGCTATCTTTTTCCACCTTCTCATTTTCTGAAGTTAATATGGGATAATTCCAGCTTTTATTTTCAAGCTTTGAACAAAATATCCCAGGTTGTACTGTACTACTGTTAAGCCTATCCAGGTTAACTTCTAATCCTTTCCAGCTAAAGGCTCTAAGGAATATAGGGATGTTATGTGTGAAGAAGAGAGAAAAAGCAGTGCAAAAAATACCGTTCTTTTTTTCTGAAGAAGTTTACAGTCTTGTGGTACTGCAGAACTAAGAAGGAACTGCATCTTCATCCATTTTTGTATTCAGGACAGTAACTTTGGGTTGGAAGAACTGACACTAAGAAAATGCACTGGTTTAGCTCCTGGAGAAAAGAAGTTTTATGTGTTGATCCCTTCCTGAAAGAGCACAACTTGATTCAAGCTTTGCCTGGCTGGGAGCAATTTTTTATATATATGGCTTTGGGTTTTTTTACATAAGTTCTTAACCTGATTTGGGGAAGGTAAGATCTGCAACAGTAACTTCTCTCCTGTTCACAGCCCATGTAACACTGAGGTCACCTGTAAAATAGCTCTGTAAATATGTGTGTGTTGCCAGTGTCACTTGTTTGCAAACAAAGTGCCCAGATCTGGTATTCTGGAATCCTTGTCTCTTTGTTTTGCCTGATCCAAAATTCAGAGCATAACTCTTCGCCTATAGTTCAAGAAGCATTTCCTGTCTGTTGCATGTCATATTTAATTAAACTTTATAAAAAACTCCACTGCTGAAGTTGTGTGCTAGTTTGTTACGTCCGTGGATTTCTGGTGATTTTCACACAAAGCAGTTTGAGTACAAGGTAAGGTGTGGGGTAATAGGGGCAAGAAGGTTTTAATCACAGCACACTGATTTTCCTAGGTGAGTTTTGCAGCAGCTAGATGCCAAGCAGGATTTCAATTACAGGCATCATTTTTTTATTTAAATCTGTGTACAATAGTTTTAGCATATACATAAAACCAGAATCAGATATTGGGAAGGGAGGGAATAAAATTATCTACAAAAATAAGCTCAGTAATAATAAACCAAAATCCATATTATACAGCATTCCTGCAAGAGGGATGAGAGCTTTAACGAGAAGTTCTCTTCTTTCTTCTCCTTTTGTTAAATGCTTTCTTACTTGGATTTTCTTGTTTGGAGCTGGTCTGTGTTCTGTGAGCAAACAGCAGTTGTATCAGAGAAATAGACTGAATAGTTTTTCGAAATAACACAGGCATGATTATCCATAACTTGGCAATTACCCAGCATGCCTGGGGCCAAGGCAAATTAATCTTTTGCAAGTGCACTAACAACAAGGGTTTCCATGGATACAGCAGCAAATCTCACTTTTGGAGGTAAAACTCAACATCAGCTCCAGTACAGAATCTCTGCAGCAGCTCTAAGGAGCCACTGACTGAGATCCACTTTTATGTTCTCATGGCCTTGGGAAGGACTAAAATGAGTCAAACAGCCAAAACCATCTCAGACAGCTGCAGGCCAGCCAGGCTCTGGCCTCCCAGGACAGAAAGCCACAGATTTAGCCTAGCTTTAAACTTCCTTGCACTCAGCTATATCAGTATTGCCTTTGATGAACTGAAACCTGTCTTGGCCTTGGCCAAAATCCTATCCTTCCTACACATACTCCTTACAAATTCCTTTCCCCTCCTAATTCTACGTGCAGGTTACCTTGTTTTCCCTGGTAGCTCCTGTGGTTCCAGAATGACAACTTCTTCCTCCTCGCTGTCAGACAGTACAATGGGTTCATCTAAAAAACACAAAAACCCCACCAACCCCAGAGTGCTGATCAGTTCTGTACAAACAAACCCTGAAAATAATAACCACAGCATTTTTAAAGAAACATTCAAAGGGGCTACTGATTCATGTGGAGTCCTCCCTGTATTACAGAAATCAAGTTTTGAAAAGAACTGACCAAGTCAACGCAATCAGCAAATGTCCAGAGTGGCTACAGTAGTTCTTTTTTCCTAAGGACCTTTCACACTTTAATTCTGAACTGTTGACAAAGTGATATAGTAAGACCTGATATTAAGAAAAACAAATACTTACCACTCTTGGTTTTCCTCACTGTACTTGTATCTTTAGTTTCCACTTTCTCACACTCAAAAGCAGCTGCCACACTTTCACCTTCCTCTTCTGCTGCTTCTTCCTTCTCAGACTCTTCAAGGTCTCCCCAGGAGCTCTCAACCCCTTCCCCAATTTGGGCTGTCCCAGGAGTGTGCAATACTGGATTGGCAATACTGCAGAAGTTAAGAAAAACCTTGGTGTTTGCTGATAAAATTCTCTGTATTCTGAGAGCAAACCCAGGTGGGGAAAACAGCCCTAAAGGGGAGTTCAGAGTGCCACTTCTCCAGTCACTGTAATAATCAGCTCTGACCTCAGCTTTGCACTTTAGGCAAGGAATTAAAAGCAGACTAAACCAAAACCAGGATCATCATGATGATGTTTCCTCTCAAGGTTCTGTGGCTACCTAAGCTATGAGGAATCTTAGATGTGCGTTTAGCCTGGTTTCCCCCTTTTCAATACCCTGGAAAAGATACACTTCTGAAGGAGGGTCAGCTTTAGCAATGATTTCTCCAGCCTGTTCTTCCACATCGTTGGTGTCCACAGCAGCACTGTCCATTTTGAAGGCAGTGATCCTTTGGTTGGGGATGGATTCTGCAAATCCGAACTTCCCGCCTTCTTTCCTGGGCATTCAGCGACAGACATTATTTCAGGGTAACCCAAACACTGCTTCTCTTTCCAACTTCAAATATACAAATGCTTGCTATTTAAAACAGGTACAAGTAAAGACAATTTGCTGCTGAAACCACAAGTTGACATTAGTTTTTGCTGTATTTCTTAAAAACCCCATTTCCATCCCTTCTCAAAACACTCACCTGGCTTTTTGGTCGTTTTCCAAGGCTTTCTGAATTAGTTCTGTTATTTCTGCAACCTTAACAGCTGTTATTTTACTGCATCTCAGAATCTGTTACACACACAAAAAAACAGCTTACAACCAGGAAAGCAGTAAATTTTTAACTGAAAGTGTTGAGCATCACAAGAGTCACAAATATTTATTACAAACACCTAAATTGTAGCACCTTAGCCTGAAGGACTGGATTCACTGACTTATGCAAAAGGTTAACTGCCTCCAGAGTGCAACTGGAAAAAAACTGGCTTTTTCAGTCAAATTACAGGGACAATAAGATGTATATCTGACCAAAAACTATGCATTTTCTATATCCCTTCAGCAGCATGGTACACAGTACTATGCTTTTCCACTAAGACAAAAAAAATAATCTTTTCCAATAAAATCAGACACTTAATTGTTTTCTCAGCTCCCATGAATATTTCCATATTAAGACTGCAACACAGGAACCAGTTTATATACCCCAGAAGGACTGGTGAAGGCAAAGATTTACCTGATCCTGCAGCAGCATGACCACTCCACTGGACTGGATGGTACAAATTTCATGGTGTTTATTCATGGCAATTACAAGGAGCCCATCCATCACCCGCTCCTCACGTTCAGTTGGATCCACCAATAAATAGGTCCTAGAATCAAGGTTTGAAATATGAGGCAACAGTAGAAATTCTTACTAGCATAGTAGAGGCATTTTACTACCCTTAAAGACAATTAAACATGGAGTAGGTTTGCCTATTAATAACTATGGTATACAAGATAAACTATGGGTACAAAAGACCTCAAAATCTTACCCTTGATGGAAGAAGGCAAAACTGACACAAATGGGCATGTGGTGGATACTCAAGGGGACAGGATCACGTTCCTCAGGAGTGTACTTTGAAAGGAATTGGCCCAGAACACAATTATTTATGAAACTAGTTTGAATTTTAAATGACAAAGAAGTTTAAGGAAATTGTTTTAAAACCCCCAAAACTTACCACAGTTACTTCCTCTCCTTGCACAGACACATCTGGCCTGCGAAAATGACACAGAGCTACAATCCCTGCTATGCTGGCAGCATCAGTGATGTTGCCATCATGGTTCAACAGGTGCATGTCCAGCCGAATCTGCCAAACCTGAGAAAAATACAAAACTGCTTGATTCTACAGAAGTTATGGTTTTTTTTTTTTAGAACTAGTTCATTTTTTTTTAATCAGAAAAAGAAGCAGCATATATTCCTTAAGTCTTTGATTAAGAAGATGAGAGATCTCAGTATATTTTAAGATACCCACTGTGCCAGATTTAATTATGACAAAATATGTAGCACTACAGCACAATTTAAACATCATTCTGTAGGGTTCCAGCTACTCCAGAAAGCCTATGTAGACATGCAAGTTAAAAATACATCTCAAATCAGATGAGTGGAGCTTTCCATTAACCTAAAATGGGTACTTCTACTATCCAACACAAGACAGAGACCAACTTAAAATTGGACTACATGTGTCTTTTACCAGGAATGAGGAGGTTCTCCTACCTTTTCACCAGCAACAACGCAGAGAGATTCAGTGTCAATGCATTTGGAATCTCTGAAGCATCGCTCCAGCAGTCTGTTCAGGGACACCAGTAACTCAGATTGTCTGTTGGAACAAAATTAACCCAAACTCATTATGATTGCAGTGGCTTCCACGCCACCTCAGCTCAGCCCTTTTAAGACATTCACTACCTGCCAGGATCCAGCCCAGGTGCAGCCATGGGTGAGAGCTCCAGATTAAAGAAGAGCACACCTTCCGTGGGCCGACTGGGCTTAGGGGGCACGAGCTCAGACGAGACCTGGGCAAGAACCCTGCCAAGGCAAACAAAGCACCAAGTCACAGGACATACCAGGGAAAAGCTAAAAATAAAACATACTTGGGGGAAAAAGCACGTGGTTATGGTTTGAGTTTGGAATTCGCACTCCCGACAGTTTCTTGTTTAATGCCTGTCATATATGTTTAAACTGTGGTCAACACATAAAAGAATGAAATATAAGAACTAAAACATACTCCTGCCTTCTAAGACTTAGAACGTACTCTTGTAAGACTAAAAATTGACTCAAAATTGACGCATGAGAAACTGCAATGAAACATTTATGTAAGTGCATGTATTTTGCTTATATACGGGCAGAAAAGAGTCGTTTGGTTTGGGGAAGAATGCCAAACGCGAGATCAGCGAATAAACGGATGAAAACCTGGGAACAATTTTGCATTTTATGCATCACTTGCAACTATAATCACCACGGAAGCCCCATCCCTTTCCCGCTACCTTCCTTTCCACCTTTCCCCTCTTTGCTCCTACCCCTGAAACACTACGACTTTAAAGCTTGAAAGGTTAAAGCAGTGTTCACAGAGATCTCTGCGGGCCTGCGTTCCTCGGGCTCTCTTTAAGCCGAGCCCACCTGGTCCTGCCCAGCTCCACGATGCAGCAGCCGCGGTCGGCGCCGAAGGAGACGCGGATGTTCCGGTAGTCGTAGCATTGCCTCCCGTCCAGGCGCTGAGAGTGGGAATACACGGACACACGGACACGCACATGGAGAGAGAGGGTTAGTGCGCCATGCCCGGCATGCGGCGGGACCGCAGAGGGAGCGGATCCCGGGCACAGCCGGAGGGGAAGGGGACGGGGAAAGGGGATGGGGAGAAGGAGCAGGGAGGTGGGATGAATGCCGGCGCCGCACCTTCTTCTCCTGGACGGCGCGCAGGAGGAAGCGGCGCTCGCAGTTGGAGAGCGGCGTCGCCTTCATGGCCGCGCCGTGAGGGGGCGGCGCGCGCGGGCCGCGGGCGGGGGGGGTGTGTCGAGGGGCCGCGCGCGTCATCGCCGCGCGCCGCGCGTGCCCAGCCCGCGCGCGCCGCCGTCCCGCCCTCGAGCGCGTCCCCTCAGGGAGGGCGCTGCCCTCAGAGCCCTGCCCCTCTGCCCAAACGCGCTCTCTTTGGAGAACCTTATCTTGCTGTCCCGGCTGAACCTGGCCCCACTCATCTTCGCGCTGTTTGCTCGAGTCCTCAGGTCTCTCCTGAGGTCTCCCCTCAGCCTCCTCCAGCTGGACAGACCGAGTGCCCTCAGGCGGCCCTCACACGGAATCCCCTCCAGGCTCCTCAGTGCCCTCCAAATCTCAGTGTCTCTTCCGTTCTGTGGTGCCCAAAACCGCGCACAGCACCCGAGGAGAAGCCGCAGCGGGGCCGAATGCGCACCTCAGCGGTGAGGAGAACAAAAGGGACAAAGGCAGCGTGAGCTGATGCCTGAGTGTCGGGAAAGCCATCTGGAATCTGAAAAAAAACACCCACAAAACATGCATGCCGGACATTTCGAGTGGTTAAGGCTATTGTGGTGCCCAGCCCCGAAGGTGCGGATGCCCCGCAGCCCTCACGGCGGTCAGGGCTGCAGGCAAAAATGCAGCCAAGACATCCATTCTGCCAGGACATCCTTTCCTGCTGCTCTGAAGCGCTGCCCATGAGGAAAAAGGCCTTTACAAGCGGCTTTCATGCTTAGTTTGAGCTAAAACACAAAAAGCGATTATCTTCCCATCGCATTAAACCCAGGACAGTGGCATTTCCGCACAGAAGTGTTGAAATATCCCAGTTCGGCTTTTTCTTTTCAAGCCTTGGTAACACACTACAGTTCTAGCACAAACCAAAATGTAAGTCGTGTTTCTGAAACTCACGAGTTTGTGCTAGTGAGGACAAGCGCTGCTTGATTTTCCCATGCTGGCTTTTATATTTTCAGTTTAGGATAAATTAATATCGTCACAAATATTGATGAGATTATAGAAAGACACTCCCCCAAGGATAAAAATAAGCCAATAGCCCTTGGCATTTTACTGACAATCTTTACGTGGAAATTCTGTCTGATTTTACTCTTTTTGATGTGTGAATTTGGTGACAATATTCATTAGTAAAGGCCTGGGGTTAAATTCTCACACTCTTCAAGTTTACTAACAGCAAATTTAGAAGGGGTAGAGTGGGAAAAATTCCTGCTCTCTCAGTGAAATTGTCTCGATTCATCAGGCACCCTTTTCCAAACAGAGAAGATGGTGCTGATGGTGAACTTTAGAGGGAGTTGGATGTAATTCCAGGGAAAATAAGTCATGTACTGGGGCTGGAAAGCAGCTATGTCCCCTTTGATCCAAAGGCTACTTCGCAGCTTTTGTGTTTGCACATGTGCTAGGAAGAGTAAAGAACTTCGTGAACAAATTAAGGGGGCATAAAACCACAGCACTGGAAATCTGTAGGATGAGAGTACACAGAAAATAAGGTCAGTATTAAATGGTTAATGAAATAGAAGCTGAGTAATTTTGTTGTGTTTCTGAACAGTGAAGAGCAGGGTTACAATGGTAATGAAATAATGGAAATACTCTGGGTGTTCAGAAGGAGTGAGTGTCGCACCCTGCAGAGTGAATAAATGAGTGAATAAATCACAGGCACTTAGGCTAAAGCAGGAATTTTTAGAAGGAAAATTTTAGAAGATCTGATGATCTCCTGTGCCCACATGGAAGCGTTTCTACATTTGAGCTGAATGCTCTGTGGGCTGCAATGCTTGAATTGGTTTATTTTACTGAACCGAGCCTGGAGGGAAAATCACATTTGAGGACTGGAGAAGAAAACTAAACTGCATCAGAATCTCAGCATCTTGACTGATGCAAGCAAGCTGCCAGCAATTTTTATGGCCTAATCAAAACAAATAAGAAATTGACCTTCTCTTCCCATGGCAGCTTTAACTGGCAATGTGGTTTTGGTGCTTGGCTGCAGGTCCTGCTACTTTACACATCCATGCATGACAGTGACGTATGCAGTATTCCAACTGATAAGGTTATTTGGGAAGAAAGGCTCTGCCTAAATGTAATAATGTAATTTGTAATTTGGTTTTATGATGAACAGTTCCACGGGGGGTGGGAGGATGGGCAATCCTTGCAAGCAGTTTGTCACAGCTTCCAAGGCTAAAATTTGGGAAAAGAGTTGCCTGGTATATATGCTCAAATAATTTTGTTTTTTAATAAATAAATAAATAATAAAGGTACCCAGAACTGCCAGGAAATCATCCAAACACCAGCTTAAGGCAAGTTAGTAATAACATCTTTATCTGCTTTGCTGGATGCATGCTTGATCATCTTTCATGGACTCGATTACTGGCTTGATGCCAGAATTTAGGAGTGTGAAAATGAAGTGAATATCTATTTGTTTTTTTCTATTGGAAAGGTGTCAGAAAATGTTTGCTGATACCACATATTGTTAGTCCTACCATACTTTGGAAATCCAGAGTATTGACAAGCTCATGAGTCACATCTGCTCCCTAAGAGATGATAGCACATTTGATAAAATTGGGGAATAATTAGATAGTCAAGTTAAACCATTAAATCAAAATGGCTTTTTTTTTTTTTTTTTCCCCAATTATTTCTCCTAGTTATTCAGCATCCAAGTATCTGTTACAGACCTGAAATTAGTCTTGACTGCCTTGAAATGCTGGAAGTCATAATCTTTCTCAATCAAATATTTTTGTTGTTCTGCATGGACAACCTCTCTTAAAATCTTGATACTAAAACGCCCCTTTCAAAAGAGGAGATGCATCTTTTTGTTGATTCAGCCGATTTTAAATGATATTTTGCTTTTACAGTTGTATCTTAGAATGCAGGTGTTGTTAAAAGATAAAAGTGTGGTTGAGAATTGCCTCTTGTTGTGTAGAAGAGCTGCTCACCAGTGTCTCATGCACAAGAGCAGGCTGTTGCACATGGAGTATTCTCTGTGTACCACATCTAAGTGTGTTTATCTCCCCAGATTTTCCAAAGATCCCAATTCTTCATTCCCTGCCAAGAAATGCTTATAAGGAAACTGTTGTGAGTAGTTGAATTCCTCGTAGCAGTACAAGCAAAATGGGAAAATGCCAATTATTGTGTCAGAGACCACAGAGCCCTGGAGAATGATGGATGCTGGCCTTGCCTTTTTCCACCAGGTAATGTTTTCTACAGTATGGATGAAGTTGTCCCAGTGATGTTTTGTTACTGCAAGAAAATGTAAATGATCATTTTCCCAAATTGCTTCAAATTGTTATATTGAGCTTTATTGTGAAGTATTATTTGGAGGTCCAACAAAGATAGAAGATTTGGTGTAAAATCAAAACTCAATACGTATTTGTCTCCTTAGCTCAGAATTGGGGTGATGCTATACCAATGTTAAGAATTTGGGAGGCTTGATGAAGTAGAATTTATGAGCTTCTTTCAAATATATTTTTTTTTCAGAAAACAATACACTTTCTCTGGCCCTCACAAAATTTTCAGTATATGTAGCAGTGCTAATGTTCCCTCTGTGAAATTCCACTTCCCTGGCTTATGAATCAATGGAAGCTTTGGGAATATGGCTTGAGTCAAGACAAAATGGAAAAACAGAACTCATGGTGGGTCCATCACAATCGTATCGTTCACCAAAATCTGAGTCAAGCAGCCAAAACTCAGAATAACTTCCCTACTGCCACGGCAATCCCTGGCGGGTGTTTGTGCTTCGGGCCAAGGGCAGGGTTCTTGGATGTCTTCAAGGAGAGGGATATTTTCTGTTTGGCCTGTGCTGCTGCACGGTGACACGGGCTGGGGAGGCAGGCAGGAGGGGTGCACATGTGGGCATTTCAGTCCGGATGGGAGGCTCCGACTCCAAGTGAGCCACCCCAGGAGCTTCTCCTGCCGGTGACAGGTGCTCTGGGAGCATCGTTTGTGTGCCAAGGGAGCTGTGCCCAAGGAGCAGGGACAACCCCCCTGTCCCGGGGCTGCCCTGGCGGGAGGTGCCGCAGCGGCGGGGGGTGAAGGCAGGACGGGCTCCGGTGCCCCTCTCCTGCCGCAGGGGAGGAGGCTCGGCCGCCTCCGGCTCCGGCACCGGCACTGGCACCGGCACTGGCACCGGCACCGGCACCGAGCGGTCCGCGGGGAGCCGAGCCGCGCCGCGAGCGGCATGGACTGGGAGCTCAACCTGCTCCTCTACCTGGCGCTGTTCGTGCTGCTGCTGCTGCTGCTGCTGCTCCTGCTGTGCCTGCTCCTCCGGCAGCTGCGGGGCTCGGCGGGAGCAGCCCCGCGCCGCCTCCCGCCGCCCCGGCAGCCCTGGGCTGAGTGCCGGGAGCCGGGAGCTGGGAGCCGCCCGCTGCCGCCGCCGCCTCGGGCCGCCCCCAGGTGAGTCCGCGACACGCTGGGAGGGCTGCGGGCCGTACCCGGGGCCGCCCCCGCCGCTCCGCGTCCCCCGGGAAGGCACGGGCTGGGTGCTGCTCCGCCAGCATTCCCTGTCTGCGACCGCCCTCCGGTCCGCTCTCGCTAGAGTAGCTGCTTTTGCCATGTAAAATTCAGGGGAAATTTGAAGGTGCGCTCACCCTGCAGCTTTTAATCTGTAAGAAAGTATTATAAAACTCCCCTCAGGCTCTCTTTGTGGAGGAGGTTATGTTGGCTTTCTTTTGGCATGTAGAGATCCAAATTTGACCCTATTGGAGAATTTTTAAATGTAACATTTTCCAGTGCAGAAGACCTTTTAAAATAACTTCCCCCGCACCCTCTCAACTTTAACCACATCTAACTCAGTTTTCCTCCTTTTACTCCACAGGAGCTATTCCACCATATAGCTAAAATGCCAATGGCAAGTGGGCTTCACTCCCTGTAGGGTGGGAACAGAGCAGGCAACAGCCCATGGCTGACCCTGCCCCATCTCTGATGTCCCCCAGGGACCACTCTGGCCCCAGCACAGCAGCTGGGCTGGTGTCAGTGTAGTGTGGCTGAGCAGCCACCTGTGCAGGATATCAGGGGTGGCATGGACAAAGCAACTCGGCCACGGGGCCTTAAGGAAATTCCTGCTTGAGGCTCTTAGGAAATCCGTGCAGACCTTTGGCTGCAGACCTTTCACAGCACGGTTTTTGGATAGCTCCCTGGAACCAGGTGTCTTTCAGAGACAGTGAACTTAAGCGAACATGAGTTCTGACTTTGCTCACTCTGGTGAGTTTCTGCACCACGGCAAAAGATGGACAGACACCAGTTTGTCCCTACAGGAAGGATCTGTGGAGAAGCTAAGAATAGGTGCTAACAGCTCTGCAGTGAGCTTGGCAAAAATAAATTATTTTAGTGCTATAGAGCTGGTGTTCTTGTTTAAAAGTATGGAGTTTAGGGGTTCTTCTTTAGGCCACATTTAGATGGCAGCTGTTGGAGCAGTGTGGCTGCAGGCAGCCAGGTCTCCAACATTCCCGTGGGGTGTATTTTTACAGCACAGGTTGCTGCTAATTCAACAAGTGCCTCTCAGTACACGATCTGCCTTTTTCACTCCTGCTGTGCATTGCTCTGTTACAATGCAGCCTGCTGCGAGCAGGAGGACACTGTTAGAGGGAACATGGGATATTCCAGCTCTCCAGCCCTTGCTGCAGTGATCTGAGCTCTCTTCTCCTGCTTGCTGCTGGGTAACTTGGCATGGGGGAAGAATTTGCTAATGGCACAGGAGTAGTTAAAATCAAGTAGGAGAGGCTCTCCTCCAGAGTGTGTTGGCACTGCTCTGGCCCTTCTTCCATCTGGCTCACTATGGCTTTTTATTTCAAGCTTTTGAAACTGGTACACACTCTGTGATTTAGGTCAGGTCTTTTATTTGCATTATTACAGATCCACCATCTCTTACACAGACTGTCCCCACATGCAGTCCCGTTTGGCAGGGGCTTTGCAAGACATAGGACATTCTGTTTGGGGTGCTAGTCCTGGAGCTGCTGCCATGCTGCCTCACACACCTCGGGCCATTTGCTGTCTGCAGCCCCTCCTAGTGCAGCCCCTGCTGCCCTTCTCCACTCTTGGCTGGTGTTTGCAGTCGTGGGAAAATGATGAGAGAACAATCCAGTGTAGGTTTCCCTGCCAATGACCCATCAGCCTCTTATCTCTATGGTTTTCTTGTTCTTACTCTGTGAAAATGGTGGGAATGATTTTGGCCTCACATCAGTGATTAGAAAGAAGGTGACTAATGATTTTGCTCAATTAATATGAGTAGCCCATAAAACTGTGACACATTCTGCATGAGCACCAAGAGATTACCTTCAGAAGGTGACTTCACAGATAAGTAGCCCCAGAGTGTTTAAAATATTGGGAATTGTTGGGGCACTTTTAATAACTTGTGTTGCAGAAGCCCTTCACACTTACTGTATTACATGGAGCAGAGAGAATCTGATTTTTGTAATAACTCTTTACAAGCATGACAGGGCACAGTTACCTTTCTCTGGAAAATGAAAACTAATACATGATTTTTCTCTGACATATTACCATTTTATACAAACAATGCAGGAGAAAAGTTTGTGGGAGCTACTCAATGAAACATCTGCAGATCAGAGGATTATAATCTCTTTGCTTTGTCTTATTTTGGTACTAGTACTTCATCTCAAATGTTGTCATTTCACAAATACATGCAGTGTGGGAATAAATACCCCAAATTCACATGATGAGTACTCCTTTTAAGTAAGCTCCATGTTTCAGCACTGTCATCTCCAGTGTAATTTGGAAGGACAAGCAATGGAGTTGTTTGGCATCACACACTCAAGTGGCATTGAACATCTGCTCCATTCAAATGATTTCCCATTTCTTGATGTGTGTTTTAGGGCACAGTGTGGAGACAGCACCTTCCCCTCTGCTGGTATGGTCACAGGGCAAGAAGGTGGGTGGATATTCAGCTCTTCTGGGCTGTAATTATAGGTGCTTTGTTTTCCCAAAGATTTTTGACTGATCCTTTTGCTCAGGGGGGAGGGCAGGCTACCTCTTGGGCAAAGAGCTATCACAGTGGCCAGAGATCTTCTAGGAAGTTTCTAAATTGTCCAGTGTCCAACTTCTGGACAGAAGGTGTAAACCCTTTTGTTTAATCAGTTATGAGAGGCAGAAATAAACCAAAGGCTCTAAAAGATTAGCCAGATGAATCATCGTGGGAAGATGTGAACAAGCTGCAGAGTGAGAGAAATGCAAGATGGAATCATTAGTAGGGAAATGACTCCTGAGCCCTGCGTGTTGCTGAAGTGCACAGGCACAGGTACCCTGTCTTGGGAGGGACAAGGTTTCCCTTCTGTTCAGCACTGGTGTGTTGGGACACCTCCTTACTGGGCCATTGAGGGCAACACCAGAGGGAAGTCAGATAAGAGCCCTGAAAAGCCTTTGGGGAATCCAGAAGTAAAGAATAGAAGAGTTAAATATGTATGCTTTTGTTAGCTGGCAGCTACAGGGCAACGAAATCATCTGCAAATATTTGAAAGATACACACACACTGAGAAAGATTTATTTAGCATGGTCTGTAACTGGGCATAAGAGAGTACAGATAGAGACTAGTAACACTAGAGGCAGGAGAAAGTACTTAACAGCAAGGTGTGTTAACTCAAGAAATGATGTCCCAGGGAAGACACACGAAGCTTGATGTTTGCCCGTGTAAAATTAGGCTGTCACTAGAGGGAATAATGCTGTGCTCTTATGAGGAGCTCAGTACCTTTAATTTTTTTGCATTCCTGAGAAACTCTCTACTGTGTTGCTTCCCTTCAAACGTTGTTATATCTCTCAATTTCCTCTTTGAAAATCCACCTCTGAAGGGCTGTCAAAATTCTGACAGTCACTTAAGATATGTTTTGAGGTGCCTTGGGGGGGACTTCATCCAAAGAAGGTTTTCTGTTCAGAGGTATGGACACATCTGAGCTGACAAAGCTTTCAATACAGAATATGAAGGTCCATCTTATTTGGACTTACAGAAGAAAATTATTGTTATTATTATTACTCCTACTACTGTTACTTTGATATTTTACCACATAGTAATGACTGCATGTTTTACACAGTGGAGAAAATATTGCTTCAGGTAGTTACAAAAATTAATGTATTAATCAGTTCTGTGAGAAATCTATATAAATACTCGAGGAAATTTATGGAAAGCCTCACAAATCTGAATGTTATATCTTTTCAGTGTGACTTTCAGTGAAATTCAGCAGTATGTGCTTCAGGTGACTTCTCTCTGAAAATGCATATCCTGTTTTTGATTTCAGAAAAATTGACATCTTCAGAACTGATCTTGTCAATAGGAATTATCTTAAAGTGGTATTTGCATTTCCTGGATAATTTATTTTTATAATTAGGGATAAAATGTACATCCTCAGTCTGCTTAGTTTATTATTTCTGTCTTTATGGGTGGGGGTTTTTTTTAGAATTTAATTTTGTACTTTTACTGGATCTGTGTTAACAGAAACAGCACTCTGCAAAAATGGTTAAAAGACAAGTCCCTGCTTGCTGAAGAAAGCGGTTGATAGAGAAAAACAAATTAATTTTCATTCCAGCCTTTGTGCGCAAGGCTTTACTTAATCTCTTTGTTAACAAATGGTCTTTCTGCTTTTTCAGTACGATTTAATATCTTTAAAAGCTAAGTTCATTGGGAGTCTGCTGCGATCACCCGGGCACGTTCACACCTATTTAACACTTGGGAAGTGCTGTGTGCTGGCTTATTAAAATTTATGCCGCATTAAGGAGCCTGTCAAGAGGCAACTCTCTGTCTTCACGCATGGTAATGAAGTTTTTAGAGGAATCTGTTCTTTGGCAAAAGATCCCTTGACTTTGGTAGAACAGGTTTTGCTGGAGCCTTGATTGATTGCTGCAGACAAGTTTAACTGCTGTGCTTGGAGAAGGATCGCTGGTGTATACTTTGTATAATTTCCCTCCGTTTTCTCTTCGTTTGGGGTGACGGATGTATTCCAACCAGTCCTTTCTACACGACGTGAATGCTAGGAAACATCAGATGTGGTGTGAAAACTTGATGTTTCCGTCCTGAAAATGAGAAAAGCCTCCTAAAAATCTCTCATATCTTTTCGTTATGACAGTGATGCTGACTCTTTGGGATAGCCTAGGGCTGTGTCTGTGAGCCCTGGGGGATTCTGTTGGCCAGGGGGAGCCGTGGGGGAAATGAGGATTGGCAGAAGGTGGAGGAGGAGCAGAGTAAAACACAAGTGTGGCCAATAGAGAGGCATCAGCTGGTTTACTCGCAGGTGAGAGTGCAAACAGAGGGGTTAAAGCACTGGGACAGGGAGCTGTGGGTTTTCTGGAGAGAGGAGTGATGGATGCGATGTCCCAGGTCTTGGCTACTGGCCTGGGCAGAGTGATGCCCTTGGAGGGTGTCTGTCCAGAGAAGCTGGTGAGGATGGAGGGGCCCAGGGCAGAGGAGATCCAGGAACAGCAGGTGATGCATTTGTGTGTTTTGCTATTCTTGGGTTATTGTGTAGGAAGGAGCTGAGCATGGCTCTCCTTAGAGGATGAATGGAAATGTGCATGTGGGGCCTTTTTTGTCTTCTTCAGCCAAATAGCTCTCAGGAAAACAGTGAGGTCTCACAAACCAGGAGGTGATGAGGTCTCTCCTGCTTTGTCAAGTCTCCCCAGCAATTCCATAGGGGTTTTGGTGTCTGCAGAGAGGTTTTTCTGTCTGTCCTGTGAATATAGCTTAGCACCCTGTTCCTAGACAGAGGGCTACCATGTCTTGGATTGATGTGCCCTCCTTTACTTCAAAATTGTGGAATTAGACAGTATATCTTCATGGTCTTCTCATAAGCTCCTAATGAAATAATTTTGTTAAGAGTGTCAGTAGTTGAAGTGATGTAAACCACTTCTTTGTTAAAATGCACATTTTGATTAAAGTAGAAGTCTATGGTTTGGTTATAGTAGAAGTCTATAAATTTTGTAACTCTACTTTAGTGAAGTCTGCTTTAATAGACTTGTCTGTCTGTTGCCTTGATTCACATATGAACCCCCAGAGACTTGTCAGCTGTCAGAAAATTATGAATGCTTAGCAGAGGAATTAGAGGTCTGCAATATATTGTTGTGCAAAGAATAAGCGTGGAGGAAAAGATGATTCATTGCTATTTTGCCCCAGCTCTGTATTCACATACCTCATTCAAATATGACTGAATTCAATCACCTTATCCATGGCTCAAAAAGACCAGGAGGGAAATGTGCTGCACCTGGCCTGTGTGCACTGCTTTCCTGGCTGATGGTTTTTGGCAAAGCCCTGTTACCCTAATTCTTCAGGAGGGGAAACAGGGGCATAAAGTGGTTCTGAGCAGGGATACAATGCAAGGGTCTGGTGAGGATCACCTGTGGAGAGTTTGTGTGCCTCTCAAAACCTGAGTGTGGGCAGTCACCCACCTGCCTCAAGGCCTCTGGTGGCTGAAGCCAAAATTTCGTGTTGCTGGAGCTGAATACAAATGGGCTCAGAACTTGTCCTGCCTGCACTGTTACCTGCCACTTCAGTGCAGGTCAGAAACCCAAAAGACTGCTGAAAGTATGTTATAATGCCAGCTAATAAAGCCTTCAGTTCAGGGAAAACAGCACATTTCCCCTGGTTGTTTTATGGTATGGAAGGCAGGTGAATCTGCTTATGGAAAAAGCCCCATGTTTTGCCCCATGGATGTCTGTTTACTAGGAGTGCAGTGAGGAAACTTGTTTAACGAACCCACAAGGTCCCCTCCACTCTGTGATAGCAACTTGGTGGCCTTTACTCATGGCCCTAAGCCCCCTAACAAATTTCCTTTTCAACCTCCTGTTTCTGCCACCAGTTCTGTAAGTAACAGCAGGCTCCATGGAAAACACAAAAGTTGACAACATTTTAAGAATAAAAGACCTCAAGCATCAGCAAATGCTCGTGACAGGGCAGAGCTGGAAGATGTGTAACAAACTCATTTGTCTGCTTGTCTCAGCCTGCAGCTCTGAGAAACCAAGTATCACCTGGGAGCTTCTGTAGAAATAATTTAACTTTTAAAGGAAATGCATAGTCATGGAACTGTGCAATATTAATTTAAACAGAAATTTAATATAAAAGTTTTTTTTTCAATTCTTGTTTTTCCACTTTAGTCTCGTCCTTTGAGCACAGTCAAGGCATGGCTGGATTTCTCATTCACCATTTGAAAGCTGCTCGCCTGATGTCATTTCTGAGTAACAAAAAAAAAAAAAAAGAGTTTGCTTGGCTGCAATCTGCCTTGACTGTAGAGACATCTCACTGTTGTAAAATCTTTCCCCTTTCAGCTTTCCTTTTAGGGGAATTATTTGACTGCTAGAAAGCACTGAAAT
This sequence comes from Erithacus rubecula, assembly GCF_903797595.1. Classification (NCBI taxonomy): domain Eukaryota; kingdom Metazoa; phylum Chordata; class Aves; order Passeriformes; family Muscicapidae; genus Erithacus; species Erithacus rubecula. Next base: position 64,450,644 of record NC_136687.1, read on the forward strand.
GCTATTCAATGCTGGTACAGAGGAAGGCATGAAATGCTTTTATGAATTGCGATGGTTTTGGTTGCAGTCCCCACTGAAGTAACCTGAATAATCAAGAGTTTTTACTGTTTTCTCCTTTGTTCATCACAGCTGCAGGGTTAGTATGCCTAACCCTACAGTTAGGATTATTTGGGCATGAACTATTTCCTCAATGTGTAACATATAATCCAAAATTAAATGCAAAGTGTTAATAAGGGTTGATGAAAAAAAAAAATTAAAAACCCAAACCAGGACCTTTTATTATTTCTCCTATTGATCCTATTATTTCTCCTATTGATCCTACTGCATCTGTACTGGATTCATTTCCAGCTCATCACTGAGTTTTCCTGTGTTAAAGACAAACTCTTGGCATGAGATTATCTATTTTTATAGAAAATTTGGCTTGCAGAAGCTTGCTCACAGTTTGATATTGCTGAGAGCAGAGCTGATGGGGGACCTGTCTAGAGTTGGTGGGAATGCTTAGTAAGCAAAAAAATTCTGGATCAAATATTAGGCTGTGTAGGTAAAGAAAGCCTTTTGTTTTCCCCAGTAGTGGAGCTCTCCTCTTTAACTTATTACAAAAAATGGCAAACCCATGTTTTTTCTAAGTGTGAATCCATAATTGAGATGCAGCAGAATTCATAATGTAAACTTTTTGACTACTTTTGAGAGAGAAAGGGAAGCAAAGGGCAAGAGTGTTATAAAAGTAAAACCTCATCAAGTGGAACACCTGTCTTATCACTTGGTAGTATTGTACTTTGTTATGTAGAGAGGGAAATCCTTGAATGTTATCCCGTGTCAGGATTCTGGAGGACTCGTGCAGTTACTTGTTATTCCTCTAATTTGTCCCGGTGATCACGGGGGAGTGTCTGGGGAGCCGCAATTCCCGAGCCTGCCACTGGATGGAGCGCGTTCTGTAAGGTTCATCCCTCTCTCAGAATCCTGGGACTGTTGGAACTATAGGAAGGGATTTCAGCGAGTCAGCCTTTACATTACTTTACATTTTTCACTTCCGCTTTGACTAGTACTGTACCTATTTTTGAAAAATTTGCTACTGAGCGTGGTTTAACTGAAGTTCCTACAGTGACCGAGACGGCGAGCCTGACAAAAAGCAGACATCCATCCTTCTCTACCACTGTGTTCAGCAGAATAATTGTGGTCAGATGGTATTAAGATGCTGTACAACAACTGCATATAACCCCACTATATTGGGATATAGATCCTGGTACAGATGGAGGCTGGAGTTGCTGGAAAGTCTGGGTGTTTCCCAGTTTCTCCCTCTGCTTAAAGACACGGCAGCTGTTCCTGGCACCCATGGCATTACCTCTTGTTCAGCAGTGCTGAAAGGAAAGTCTTAATTAGCCATAAATATTTGTTTGTTTTGGCTGAAAGCAAAAAGGTAATTTATGTTCACAGCTGTCTTAAGCAAATAATAGAACACCAGGAAGGAAATAAGTTAGCCATTAAAATAATAAAATGTGTCTGTTCCTGCTTGGTAGTTTGGATGCAAAGTTTAAATGTGACCGGGTGCCATGGCACAGATGGGATTGCACAACTTTTTCTGCAGCTCACAGCCTGATGCTGCAAGTCCTGCAGTGTTCTGCCTAAGGGCTTTAAAGGTGTTGGAGGGATCAGGGCAGGGATTTCTCCCGTTTTCTTCCCTCTTACCAGTCCAGAGCTAGGAGAGAGGAGCAAGATGTGCTGTGTTTGGAAAAGTTGTGTGACAAAACTTGAATGTTGTCTAACCTCAGCTTCACCCATGCCAGGGGATAGTGAGGTCTGGAGATTTCTCCTTCTGGGAAGATGATTTGACTGCCTGAGTTGTGACATCTTATTCCTTCTTAACTCGTCTCCTGGATCTGGGCATTAGCTTTTTTGAGCAACAGCCTGCAGACCTGGAATGGGACAGCAATTTTATTTTTAGGGTTTTGATTACCTGGGGTATGGTCAAGCAGGTGATGTTGCAGACAGTTCATGAGGAGTCAGCCAAACCACTGACTGGAAATAGATACAACAAAATGAGGAGCTCAGGGCATAGGAGGAGGAGGCAGGGAATGACATTTAACATCAGGCAGTCTGTGGTTCCTCTTGCAAATGGGATTATCCTGTAACACCTGAATGCCAAAAATCACTCTGGTTTTCAGTCTGGTGAGTGGTTGGAATACGTGGCAGGAGTTGCATGAACACAGCAAAATCAATTCTAATCTACAGTTTAAGGTTTAATGCTTACTAGTAGTTCTTGGGTAGGGATTTGCATCAAGGCACTTTTATTAAAAATAAACACTGTTTTAACTATATCAGTTCTGGAAAAAGAGACTTGAAGTTTTATAGTAGCCTAACAGTGGATCTTGAAAGGACTTCTTATGGCCCTTGACTTTGAATTCATCCCCTAATCTGATTAAAAATGCTATCAATAGAGTAAAGAAAACCATGTTTTCCTTTGTGAATACCTGAATAATAACTAGATAAAAGTTATTGCTGGGGATGGGAGGGGGAACCCCTTTCAGTAAACAGAACTGCAGTTTGCATCAGGATGTCACTTGTTCCTGTGTTCCTGTACTTTAACCTGGCTCTGGTTTATCTACAGCTCTGCTGTCATTAACATTACTGGAAATTGTTACTGTGCTATATTAATTGTTTTAAACTTGAAAACATGAATTAAAGTAACAAAAACTCCACCAAAAGAGGATGTGCAGAGGCACTGAGGTTTTTTTAGAGGAACAATACCACAGACATTTCTACAGAACTTAGTTTATTCCCAGCCAAACAGCTAGTTCAGGTGGAAAAAAAAATTCTGTCATACAGCCAACTCTTCAAAAATATGATGGAGGTGAAAAATTAAAGCTACCAGCAGTGTGCTATTTTTTGACTGTAGGGCTAGTAATCCAAGAAGGAACCCCCCCTTGTGCCTGGCAATGATCAGGGTGGGATTAGTAGAATGCTAAGAAATGCTGTTTTAAAATGTCTTTTAATATTTTCTTGAGGGGAAGATTAGGGTTTAGACAGTGACAGACCCTTCAACCTTGGTCTTTGTGGGTTTCTTCTAATCCAGAATATTGTATTTGATTGATTGTGCATGACAGTGAGCAAGAGAAGGTTTATGGAATTATGTGTCCTATCCACAACTGTGCCCAAAGCCTTGTGTTTGAATGGTTTTGTTCATGCATAAACCTTTGAGTGGGCTGCTCACCCTTTAAAGTTTAAAAACTAAGAAATGGAGCATTTGACTCTGGAGTGTCTGTCTGCATGTATGTTGGCAATGAGCAATTAAAACACACATGCAGTTTAGTTAGATTTGTCTTAGTTCAGGTATCAAAATATATTATAGAAACCAGGAAAATGGCTTTAAAGGTCTTGAAACAAGTGGTAAAAATATTTATTGTGTTTTAGAGTAGTAAGCATCCAGTGTTGATGGTTCATGGAAAGTTATAGACAGAAAGAATGGAATTAAGTTCCAAAGAAATCATTAAAGCTCTGTAGGACACAAGTACCTGTTCATAAAACTGTTGGGTTGTCTGGGTTTGATGTGGGCTCCACACAGTTTGAAATCAAATCAGACTGTTAGTCAGGGTTTTGGTGAATAGTCACTTGGAATGTTAAGATCAGCATGAAATGAAAGGCTGAAGACAGTAGTAACTGATGCAGGCTGGTTTTGTCTCCAGGCTTCCTTCCTCAAAATCAAAGCACAATTTTGTGGGCCTGGTTGAGCTCTTCCTTATGAGAGCCAGGGCTTTTGCTGTGTCAGGTGAGAACAGCCACAGGAGGTGGGAGGGTGCTGCTTATCCTGGCACCTTCAGAATAATTTATGGATACTTTTCTTCTTCATGACTTAGTAGGTAAACCAAGGAGGCAGTTCTCAGTGACACTGAAGACCTCTGGCAACGTAGAGAGAGGAAGAACAAAGCAGTGCAAAGTCAGTAACTTGTGACCTGAAACCTGGGCTCTGTTATCAGTCCTTCAGCTTGCCTTTATTCTCCATTTGAAAATGAGGATAAAGCTGTTTCTGTATCCCAGGACTCCTGTGTGACATCTAATGGGAGGCCCCTTGCTGAGAAAGAGGTCTTGTTACAGACCTCACTTAGAAGTGTTTTAGGGAACAGTAAGTGCAAAACCCACACTTGTTTAGTGACATTATGCCAGTTCATTTCGGCTAAACCTATTTCTCTTCTCCACAGAGAGGGGAAACAACCACTCATGGGTGATTTTTAATTTTGTGCCTCAGATTTTTTGAATTTCCATTAAGCTAACAGAACTTGATCCTTTTTCTCTCTGCTCCTCTGAGTAGAACTAATGGCCTTAATGGTTAAGGGAAACACCTTTCTGAACTTGATTTGGTTGCTCTGGGTAGTGGTTTAGTGCTGTCCCCAAGGTTTGAAATGGCTCCTAAGTTCTTCAGAGAGTGCTTCAAGTCCCTGGATGGGGGACAAGACAAGTGTTTGCTATTATAGATGAGCTGTGCCCTCATACACCATCCCTGTGTGTAAGTGTAGAGCACAAAACTCAAGTGATCTGCTCAAGGTACACTGTAGTTTGGAACAGCTGGAAATGCAGGAATACATCCTGAGCACCTGGCACCTTTTCTCTCCTTTCCTCAGAGGAGTCCATATGATTCGTCATAAGGGATCTTAATTGTATTTCTCAAGAGGAAATAGATAGCCTGGAGCTCAAGCTGTGCCTTAGCAGAGTGCTGCAGGGCTGTCCAAGAGTAGCATCAAGGATTAAAATGTGGCTCAAGTGATTTGTCTTTGCTTAAATTGAGATTACTGCATTGGTGGCATCCTTGTGATATATCTTACTCTAAAGACAATTTCAAAGAAACCTGCACCTCCTCTGTGTAAATGAAAATAACATAGTTTTCCAGTAAGAGGAATTGAGCTGCCTGCTGCTGTAATTGGTATGAATGCCTGTACCTCCCATTAACCTTTTCACATTGTGCTGGTGTCCCCAGAGAAATCAAGAATCTGACAGAGTGCTGCTCTATAATGGGTTGTGGATTAGAAGTAATGAATCACTTACAGGAAGTTGTCTTTGCTGGAATATAAGACAACATTTTGTCTCCAAAACAACTCTCAAAGTGCTTTAAGAAACAACAAAATCTTCTACTTTGTACTCTTAGCGTGTCCTTCAGCAGCCACCTGATGCCAGCACATGAAGCAGGGAAAGAATTTTCTAAACTTTCTGTTAATGTTAAACTCTGAAGTTCCTTCCCTACCTGCAAACCAGTAAAACTCTCCTCTCTTGTCCCTTATTTTAGTAGTGTCACTGCTTAGTGTTTGTCTCACACCTTCCACCCACAAAGTGCTGGAGTGCAGCACAAAGCTCTCTCCATTTGTGCTGAGCTGTCCTTGAGTAACAGCTCAAGGAAATGAGGCACTGAGAAATTTCTATCCTCTGGCACTAAGTCTGGAACAAAAAAGATTCTTCTCTGTCAGTGTTAATCAAACCATGCACTTGAAACTGCTCTATCTTTCCCACCCTCACCTTTGCTTCTGACTGTGGTTCACCAAGGAGTCTGGTCTGTTTCACTTCCAAAGAGAAGTGAACACGTGTGGAAAAGCATTAAGGTTTTATCTTCAGTTATAATTCCATAAGGAAAAGGTCTGCTCCATGAAATTTCCCAAGCCTGAAAATCTCTCATGGTAAGCCTATTGCCCTTCAGTGCCTCTAAATAGGCTTTAAAATATTTTGCAATGGGATTTTATTTTTAGGAGGAAATATTTTAGCTAGGACAATAACAGGCCTTGGCCTTTCTATCTTGTGTGAGAAGTGCTTTAATGTGACTACTGTGCTCCAACTCTGATAAATTGAAGGACCTTTCCATTTTCAGCAGCTTCTGGATACGTATCAGAGCAAACTGGGCTTTGAGGAGGGCCTTGCTCTTTTATTCACTTCTGTGATACATTTAAAGCTAGTTGGGTACTGTCACAGAACAGCTCAGAAATAGCACTGGTAGCAAAATGAGGCATGATGCTTTTGGACAGGAGGTGAGGACCTGCTGGCAGAATGTCTTGATACAGCAAACTATCCATTTTCCTTATTTATTATTTATAGAGCCCTCAAAGCAACTGCAAGGGGCTATGCTTTTGAAATGAATTGCTTTTGTGTCAACTTTTCATTCCCCTAGACTTCCCCAGTGTTTCCAGAAAAACACACAGATGTGTATTAGTGCTGCAACCAGATCTGAAAACATTTTCAAGACCCTTATTAGAAACCCCATATCAATTTAATTGTTTCACTTATCTAATGATTCCTGCATGTACTCTTTTCCTTTCTGTGCAGCTACAACCCCGGGATTTCAGTCTGTATGGACCAGTCTTGTGCCTTGAAGTGGATTGGGAACTGACAGGGCCCTACTTGCCAAGTTTCAATGTGTGCCAGAGCTAAATATACTATTAAGGCAGTGCCACTGTTTTTCTGATATTTTACTGCTTTTTTTCATTGCAGGTGTTTGCAGCTCTGTGTTAAGGAAGAACTGGAAGTGCACTGTGCCAGCAGCAGCCCTGGGAAGCAGACTGTTACATCCTGGTATGATTTCACTAGGCATTGAAGATGCAAAGAGCAGGGAGGGGCTTGGAAGGTGAAAGGACTGCTATGACCTCATGTAGTTTTCTAACTTGTGTCAAAATTTGTCTTCATTTTTAAAAGAGAAAAAGAATTCTACTAAATCTAGAAGGTGTATTTGTGACTTGTGGGTGGGCACTATTGACTGTTAGAAATGCTGCCAGGTGAACTACCTGCCCTCAGTGACCATGAAGGTCCTGCAGTGGTTCTTGTGAGTCACCATCTCCAACTGATTTAGCCTGACTGTTTTGAATTGTGTCTGCTGAAGGCAATCAGTGCAAAATGCATTTCTCTCTAGGCACTTGTTCATGTCTTCAGGTTCATCCTGGATTTGCTCATAGAGTTATTCCTACCTTTTCTTGTTGTGTTCAAATTGATGCAAAGGCTGAAATTCTCTGATAATCAGATTTATTTTCTTTTCCAACATTTGCTCTTGCCAAATGCCCTGTCGAGTCTTTCCCATGGTTTTACTCTAACCTGCTCCCCCAGGCTTCTTTGCTTGATGAAGTTATGTAAATATTCCCTTGCTTAAACACACATTGATAACGTTTTAGCTTGACTGGAGTGGGTTTTACTCCCAACATCACCTCTTGGCAAGAAGGTCCTTCTTGTCTAACTTTTTCCTGCCATTGCAATTCATCTTGGGTCATGCATTTCAGACCCCTTTCAGAGCAGAAAAATATTCTGTTCTCACTCCCAAGATTCTTGTTCTTGACTGATTAGAAATCCAGAGGTAGCCTCCCAGTGACTGAATGTTACCTCATGTTTGTTCACAAATAATAGAATAATAAGCTGGTTGAAGGTAGTAGAGTGCAAAGTCATTTAAAATATTATCATTTTGAAGAAAATAGATTTCTGCTGCTGGAAATGAGAAACAAAGTGTACACAGAAACACATACTGCAGAACTAAAGGCATGTGTTAATTTGATTCCAGATCCAGTACAAAGTTTGAAGGGCAAAGTGGAATTCAATACATCTGTTGAATCATTTCCTTGAATCTGAGAGTTGCTATAAAGTAGCAAGTATACCAAATAAGGCATAGGAAACAAAAACCCTATAATTCAGAAAAATCCATTCTCCCAAATTGAAAGGTAAAAAGCCAAGGTGTCCCCCCTTACCTCTTAATGTGCTATTATCCACATGACACACTTGGAACAGATTCTTTAGGACTGCAGAAATTGTGTGTCACTGTGCCTGGAATAAGCTATACCCAGTATTTCAAGCAGCCAAGGATTCAAACCTTGGATTTCTGGGATGCCTGGGTTAAGCTATACCCAGCATTTCTGGAAGCTGAGGTGGGCTTGCTGCAGCAAGGAAATGGAGGTAGAGCAGATGCATTCCAGATGGTGCCATGCTAACTGCTAAATAATTTGTCAGACAAACAGACACCTTTTTCCAAATTATGCAAGGCTTTGTTTTATTTGTGAAGTTTAATAGATGTTTTGTGTCAAGAAAAGTATCTTACACCCTTTTGTGTTGTTTACTGTAGTAGAGATTCTATTAACATATTTCCCAGTGATGATTATTACAGATTCATTAATTGCTAGTGCTTCGTTAATTGTTCACATGGTACTGATACAGCTTTTTAAAAATTTCCACGTCACCCAATAATTTTTTCTTTATCACACATCTGTTTTGCTAATGAGGTTTGATTTCCATGTGGCACTTAAGGAACCTTTACTGCAGTGTTCATGTGCTTCATTCCAATTGGCAGAATTTTGGAGTGTGTTAAGCAGAGTGGGTTTGGCTCCCACTGCATTTCCTTATGTCTGCACTCTCTAAATGGTACAGCTTGAAACATGATCCAGTGTGGCCTGTTTCTCCTCTGGGTATGATGTGTAAGGAGAAAAAGACTTTATATTGCAGGAAGGGGTAGATGTCTAAGCAAGATTGTGCTTAATTTAAAAGTAAGCAATTTGAGTATCAACTGCTCTTTTTAAAAACTAATCTATAATGTCTTTAATATTGTGATTCTACATCTAATTCATATGTGCATTTCCACATGTATGCTATAAGCAGCTCTCTATTCCCTTCATTCATCTTTGGGCTTATGTGGAATGCAGCTTCAATGGATTAGATTCAAATCAGAGTTTAATAAGTAAATCAGGACATTTTAGCAAACAGTTTGTTCCTCGGTCCTGCAGAGGAAGCCAGATGGGTGGATCCCATGTTTTTGCTGAACTGCATGTGCACTGCTGGGGCAACAAGAAATGCTGGACAAAATATTTAAATTTGCATCATGATCTATGTTTTTCTTGCTGTTTGTGAGGCAAATGCAACAAACTTTCAGACAGAAGTGACTGTTACATGTTAACGTGCTCACACAGCGGGATTATGGTCATGTTGTATTTTGGCAGAGACAGTGAATTCCATTCGCATTGCAGGCACTTTCCCCCCTTCCATCTGACTCAAGGCTGTGCGGCTGAGGCAGTGAGTGAGTCTGTCTGCAGCTTGGATGGAGCAGCCCCTTGAGCAGCCATGCAGGCTGCATCCTCCTTGCTCTCCCAAAGTGGATATACCTTCCTTATTCCTGGGGCAGGGAAACGGTCCTGCTGGAAGACATGAAGTAAAAAGTGTTGAAATTGAAAAAGTGTTGAAATTTCTGATAATCAAAACTACATTCAACACTGTGCTGGTTGTGCTAACCTGGCTTACTTGGAAGCCAGCCTAGGCCAGCTAATGAAATTCAGTTCAGTCTTGCCCTGTAGTGCTGGGATAGGATCCCCTTCAGATTTGTGGGAACCGATTTTACTACAGACCTGTGCTATTGATCACCTGTCTGTCGGCAAATGCCATTTTTCTTTAAAAAGTTGACGACTGCTAAGAAACCAAGCGCTGTCACCCTTCCAGCGCATCCCAGCGACGGAGGAGGCGAAAGCCGGGAGGCAGCGGGCGCTGCCCGGCCCGCAGGCGGCCCCGGGAGGGGCCGGGGCTCGCTGCCCGCCCAGGGTGGGGCTGGCCCGGCCCCCGGCTGAGGCAAGAGCGGCGGGGCGAGCGGGATCTCCTCCCTGTCGGATCTCCTCCCCGTGCGCTCCGGCTCGCTCGGCGCTCCCGCTGGAGGTGAGGGGTGGGCGCTGTCACTCGCTGTCCGCTCCTGCCTCGCTCGCTGTCCCTCACTGTCGCATCTCTCTTTGCAGACTCGGACTCGGCCCCACCCGGAGGATCCCCGAGATGGCGAAGGTGAGGAAGGCGACGGCTCCGGGAGGACACGGCCCGTGCCCGGCCGCTCCCGGGGACATCCTCGTATTATCGCTTTCCTCACTTTGCCTCCTCACCGATTTCTTTTCGGGCTCCTTTAAACCAGCGGATGGGAGGGGGACGGGGGTCATGTGAGGGACGGGTCAGGCGCAACTTCTTTTCTTTTTCTTTTTTTTCCCCCACCAGTTTCCACTAATTTGGCCAAGTTTTCGGTACCCTGTGTTTATACTGCGCATGGGTGGAGGCTCCTTCCACTGAAAGGAAGGAGAAAAAAAAATATCGGCGTGGCAGTGCCTAGTGGGGGCTCGGGGCTCGATATTTCCATTCCCAGTTTTCTCATAGCTAACGTGAATTTTTCTGGGAGCTATCGTGCAGTTCTTGGTTTGGGGACTTTTCCTTTGCAGCCCTTCGGTTGTTGTGGTTTGAGCCGGGATGAAGGCGTGGAAAATGGGACGGACTCCAGCATTTGTTTCTATAGTTGCATCAAATGCATACACTCTGAAAAGTAAAATAGACGTTTAATGGCTTATTTGTAGGGTTTGTAATGGCTTTATGGGGTTTGTACTGCTGTAGGAAGTGAAAGCAATCAAAGTCTATTAGGGCTTTCACAAAGGTCGGAGTAATTGCACTTAATGAGTGATTAGTAGTGTTTTAATACCCTTGTGAATATTTACTCATTATGTCTGGATTTCGTTTTAAAAGAAAGAGAACTTCTTTTAAAGAAAAGTTTTTAATAGTATTTTTCTAAATTCTTGAAGTTGTGTTTTGTTTTGGGGTTTCTTTTGAGTGACAAAGAAAGGATTTTTCTTTCTCTAAACATCTGGCCTGGATTGTGGGATGCATGCTAGGAGAACAGGAGCCCTTAGCCATGCCAATGCAGGGCACCTGGCCAGAGGGATATACTTGGACAATAACACTTCTATTATAGTATATGTAGCTTTAGTTATAGGCTTAAGGGAAACTTCCTTTTAGTAAAAGCATGGAAATTTACAATACTCTTGTCTGTTCCACAGAGACAAACTTCAATTCATCTTCTTAGCAGGAATGTTCCATTCTTCACTAGGGCAAGCCAGTTACTCTTGGCTTCAGGTAGTAAATTTTCTATTGCCTGTGGTGACACTTGGGGGTGGTTTTTTATCTATGGTGAGTGAAGGTAGATGGAAGTCGTTGGAACAATGAGGGTTTTTATTAGAGGCCTTGTTCTCAAATTTCCATATTCAGAGGACTGCTTTCCATGTAAGCAGTATTCTTTGCCTGTGCAGTTAGGCAGCCGCAAAACACTGTGAGTGTTAAAGTGTTGTAAACTGTAGGTCATTTTATGAAAATAAAAAGCAAAGTTGAAGAAGAAACTCTACTTCTCGTGACAGCTGTCTGTTCTATATGTTGCATTATGAAATGGAGGTAAGAGTGAAAATCCCCATGAAATATTGAGAATCAATTGACAGAAACTCCTTGTGTACAACTAAAGCTTCAGAGTTCACAAAGGCTGCACAGGAGAGTGTACTCGAGTCCAGTTTAGCTTGGGTACATCACTGAAGAATAAAATCTTTGAAGAAGGTAAGTTATATTTGGAGTCTTGGTAACTGAAGTACCTGTCCTTGCCTAGTTGGGAAGATTTTTTTTCTTTGCCCAAAGACTTGAGGAAATGTGTGTGTTCCCTGTCCAGAACAGAGGTTCATTCATTTTGTAGGAAAACTACAGCGTGCTGTGATGTGCTGCACAGGCTGGTCTCTCCCCAAACACTGGCTGTGTTTGCTTTCTTTGAGGGAGCCCTGCTGCCCTGACAACTGCCCTTTATTCCCCAGCTGTGTGTGCAGTGGTCTTTGTTACTGCAGTGAGGCACAGGGCACCATCTCCTGCTGCTCAGTGAACAGGCTGGGAACTGCTGCTCTGTGCTTGCTGGCTCAGAAATCTGGAAAGAAAGCAGCCAGTGCTATGGACTGATCTGGTTTGGTCTGCTACTCCCATTTTTTTCCTGAATAAAACTTTGGGAGTATTTGGCGAGTCCATTTGTTCACTGCCAGGAAAGGATCGCTTGCTGCTGGTGAAGGTGTGGCCACTCTGTGCTATATCTGGAATTCCTGTTCTGCCATTGTGCACCTGTGACTTGGAGCACAGGGATAGCATTGCCAGCTCCATAGTGCTCCAGAGGATTGTCTTGCATTCCAAAGTACAAACACTTCTTCAGAACTGGGCCCTGTGCCTCTGTTGAGGTTACTCTTGAGGATAGGTTTCTCAAATACCTCTATGTTGGTTCCTATGTGGCTGCTGCTTGCTATTCTCCTTCTCTTCCACCCCCTCTCTTCCTTTTTATTTCCATCCCTCCTCTCTATCTTTGATATCTCCATGGTGTACTGACTCAGAGTTCACCACAGATATTGTGTAATTGTTTTTTCTCAAGAGTTTAAATTTAGTGGGGCAGATGTGAGATCGTCTGTTTAAACAGCAGGCATGAGCTCAGGTCAGCAGGCTGTCTGAAGTCCTGTTAAACTTGGAGATGTGTTTTGCAGACATGTCTTTACAGTTCTGCATTTTCATCAGCTCTGCATTTGTACCATCCAATCACATTTGCACTTTACTGCCCTTGAAATATCAGGAAGTAATTGCTTATTTCTTGTATCATGTTGGTTTTAGAGCACAGTTTGAACTGGCATCTCTGTGTGGGCTTTGATGGCTGTGAAGGCTTTCAGGTCAGCAGTGAGCACTGTTGTGTTTATCTGCAAGATAGTTCTTGTGTAAGACATCTTACAGCAGTCTATCATTTATTCTAGCACATGACCTTCTGGGCTGTCCTCTGTCTGCTGGAAATAGCATACCTTCTCTCTTTGCTGGTAAATATTCTCTGTTTCCATTTCCAATCTTACCACTGCACAGTTTTCCTGTGTCATCTTGTAAACAAATGGCTGCTTAAAAAAAGAAAAGTCTCAGCACCTTCTCTGCACTAAATACAGGGTTTTCCAGCAGCAAATTTTTTGAGACACTGCTTCAGTTGCTGCAGAGAAAGGAGGTGGCTCTTCATCTGTGGTACTCTGAGAAGAAGTTGCTGTACGTGCTGCAGAGCCATGGTAGTGGGGAAGGAGCCTCAATCAGTTCAATTGTGGTCTGTTGGGTGCTGATATCAGTGCTCTGCATTTAACAGTGGTTAAACACAGGGGCTTTAGGGCAGGAAATATTTTTTGTCATGGTGAGGAAAATAAAAAGGAACCTTGTTAAGTGGCTATTGTTACTGTTGCCAGATATGTGGCAGTGTTAATTTGTGATGCTAAATTGTCTCTTGGGAGACATTCACTTTGAGGTGCTGGCTAGAAACATTTCACCTGATGAGGTTTTATCTTCTCCTTCTGGAAACCTTTGCTAGCATAGTATTGAACAAAGTACCAGAGAATGTGAATTTTCTCATTTGGAGAAGCATAAATTCTAAAGCAATATTATCTCTTGCTTTGTATTATTTTTTTTTCCCTTTTTGTTTTCCCTCTCTGCCTTTTCATGCTATTTTTGTGTTTCTAGCAGCTTCATTGGTCTCATTGGAAAGTGTCTGGAGAAAATGAAAACCACTGTTTATTTCTAGTGTGTAATAACAAATTTCACTTGCACTACACGATTCCTTAACAACAATTACTGTATTGGGAATGTGAACAGAAAAGAATGTCTGTAGGTTTGGGGTGTTGTAATCTTGTGACACACTTTGTGTTGAGGTTTTTGTGTTGTGCTTCTCTTTATATTTCACTGCCTGGTGTAAAGTGTGGTGATTGAGTAAAAGATAACTCCAGATTACAAAAGGATTTATAGCAAAGACTATTTGTCTTTTTCATTGATGTGCTTTGGGTGCTACTGGGTGGGAAGTTTACTATCCAAAGAAAAAAGGACCTATAGGGCTTTAGTGTTATTGTGTATCTGCTTACTTAAACAGCAAGGAAAGTATCTAGTGATACTAAAGATAAGTTATCTTTCATAGAGGTAAATAAATAATGAAATTTGTCAGGCTCATAGCTCCCGTTTCAGATTTGCTGTGACAGCAAGTTTGGTTCAGGCTGAGATGGTGGTTCAGAAGAGGTGTTACCCTCTCTTCGTGTGGCCAAATTGTGCCATGTTTGGGATGGAGGAGACAGCTCTTCTCTCCATGGGCCGAGTATCTTATTGCTGCAGAGCTTTCTGCTCTTGTCTGTGTATTTCAAATGGGAAATCTCAACTGGAGTAACTGAAAGGGCACTTGTGAATAGTGGGGTGTTTTAGATGGATTTGTGGTTGTTGCCTGAGTATTCCCTGCTGTACCCTCATTGTCAGGCCACACTGCAGTGCTCTAAAAAGCACTAGGTTGGTTAGGGCTCTGATGTGGAGGTCAGGGATGGCTTCACCCTTTCCCAGTATTGGGCCAACTATTGGGAGTGTCACATCTGCCCACATGTGGCTCCTAAAGGCAGGTGCAGCTCAGGTTCTGATGGAGGGTGCTTGTGGCAGGTGGGAGCCAGAATCCACTGGGTGCTGTGTGCCACAGGGGAATGCCTGGAATGCAAACGGTGCTCAGACATCAAGAAAAGTCTTTTAGGCTCCAGCTGCACCAGGAGACTTTCAGGAACTGTTCATCAAGCTTAGTGCATGTTCGGGCTTCCTATGCATGCTTTGGAATAGAGAGTTTTGAAGGATTCCTGCCAGTTAACAGAAATGAGAAGGGCATGCAGAGAGATTTCATCTGGCATTTAGTGTTCCCACGTGCTTTGTCTAGAGCGGTTACATAGGAATGTTGGGCTGTTGTCACAAGACTTGGGAATTGTGAAGGGGAATTCCACTTGCTTATAACAAGATAAGCAAAAGAAAGCAGAAGATCAATATCTGCTTCCTCTGAGATTTGTTGACATTGGTCATTTCCAAAGGAAAAGTACTTCTGTAATATTATATTGAGATAATACAGAACAAAACTTCTCTGGGTGGAATCATAGCAAGGGAGGAGGAGGGAAAGGCTTTTCAGTTGTCATCTGTTTTACCAAATTAAATTCAGTGCTTAAAAGTGAGTCCCAAATCCTTGAGTTTTTTCATGGTAGCCTTTGGAATTAGCTAGGAAGATGACAGTAAATAATTTAAAATACTACTTAAAAAAATTGCTCATAATGGGACAAGCAGAGTGTTGCATGGGATTGTCACGCCTCTGAGTTATTCTGGCTATTGGAAACCATCTCCCAAAAAGAAATTTGTTGTTGCCATTAAACCCGGTGGTGCTTTTGTTCTGCTCTGTAAGAATATGTGAGAAATGAACCTGACTCCTGGCTGCTGCTGCTGTGGGAGCCTAGGGAGTGTCTTCTGGCAGGAGCTCACAGGAGCCCCGGGGCAGTTTCTGGTTACTGCTCTTTTCTCCCTGCCCTTCTGGCTGACCTATCTCTGATGAAGGCATTGACTGGAGACCAAAGCACTGAGTGGCTGGAATTCCTAACTCCAGGGAAGGCCAGATGGCTGTGCTGCCTCTGGAGTAATCTGCTGCCAGTCTCAGTAGGTGTCTTGGCACTTGCTGTCTTGCTCTTTCTTGAGAGTGGAAAATGCCTGCCTGTTCTGATTGCTACATTTTTGCAGCAGTACTTACAGGAAATTTCCCTCCTTCAGCTGTTGGAAATGCCTTCCTGTTCCCCAAACCCAGCTGTTTCCCCTTTCGGCCACTTCCATAGTTAATAAATTAACTACTGTGCTAAACACATATAGGTTCTTGAACTATCCTGTTTAAATAAAGGCAAAACTTTTCCACAAGGATGATGAATGTTCTTTTGTGTTTAATCCAAAGAGAAATTCCCTCAAGAGCCATGTTCCATGGAAACCTAGCAGAATTATTTTTGTGTTTGGACAAGCTGATCTCTTATCCTTATGTTTGAACTGTTTTTTTAGTTGCTTTGTTTTTTTTTTTAATCTGCAAACTAATGTAGCTGAATCCCTTTTTAAGAGGTTGTTCATGTCAAAAGTGCTATGATAAAAATTGAAAAGTTATTTTTTGCAGGGTGGTAGAAAAAATTGGTGTGATACTGCTTGAGAGATCCAGTTGGGTTTTCTTGTGGAGAAGTTCATATTTCCATATGTGTCTTTGTGCCATTTGCCTAGCATACATGATTTGTGCAATTAATTTTTCAAATTACTTTAGTAAATGATAAATTCTTAGTCTTTCCCTGCATTCAGGAGATAACAGTAGTTTGCAGAATTGGTACATAAATATACCCAAATTTAGCTGGTGCACTGCTAAGGAAAACCATAGTCGTGCCTCTGGAGTGAGCTGTATTTAAACACCCACAGACTGCTTTTTAGCCAGACAATCGAAAGAAAAATACAGTCAGCTTTTGGATTGTGAATTCAAATGTAGCCTGAGCTCCTGTATGAACTGAAAGATTCAATATTCTATTCCATGGCTTTTCCCCCCTCAGTACACGAGAGGCACTGTGACAGCCTTTGCTCCTTTTGATGCCAGAGCTGATGCAGAAGCCCTTCGTAAGGCCATGAAGGGAATAGGTAAGGATAATTTTTATTACCTTCCTCCTTTGCAAACATCCTTTCTGATCTACTTTGTCTCAGTAGATGAGAGTAGGGCGTGTGTCTACAAGCCAAGGAATGGCAGCCCCAGGACCGCGCTGGTCTGGGCGTGTCCTGGTTGTGACTGCGCAGCTCTCAAGGATGTTTATTTTTGGATTAGCATGAAGAAAAAAAATAAGGGATTTATTCTTTCCTGATTAAGAAATGGATGCTCCAACACTCTTCTGGGAGCACAAAATTTTACAGTGCAGTGGTTCTGGATTTACAGGGACAGCTGTGGAGAATTACAGCAGTGTGGTAGGAACTCTGCATGGCAAATCCGCAGCAGCCTCTTGGGCCTGGAAGTGTGTGAGCACAGTGCAGTTACTGGGACAAGGAATGAGAGCACACACACAGTGTGAATGCAGACTAAGAAGTGCTCTGTAAACCCACACTGTAGCTTTCTGCCCCAAAACCTCCCCTGGGAGAACAAACCCCAGTTTGCTGCTTTCTCTGAAGCCACCTGTGCAAGGAAGGGAAGGAGGGGTGTGTGCTACACCTCAGCCTACAGGCAAGCTCAGTAGGGCTGGGAAGATGCCGTGCTGGGAGGACCTACCTTGCAAGCTTTGCCTATTAAATGGATAATAGCTCCATGCTGCTGCCCTCTGGGGTGTCTGGGATTGTTGGACTGAGTTTTCCTAGGAGTTAATAGTTTTTTGGTGAGCCCAAAGGCAAGGCCTTTCTGTAGAATACAGATAGCTAAATGTTATAGCTGATGCTTGGAGCAGAGTCTGGATCACTGGAGCACTGTTGGAGAATAAACAACATATTAAGCCCTCTAGTCATGTTTTTCCACCAAACTTGGTGGCTCTGCTTGAGGTTTGGTGACATTTACTATTTTAAATGCTCCTGCTGTTTGCCAGTAGGCTGTTGTTGTCAAAGCATCTTTCACTGCCTTTTGAGTCTGTGCCACTGCAGTTTGTTTTTCAGAGTGTGTTTGTAACTTGCTCTTTCTAACTTCAGGGACTGATGAAGAAACTGTGCTGACTATCCTCGCCACCAGAAACAATGCTCAGCGTCAAGAAATAGCTTCTGCCTTTAAAACCTTATTTGGCAGGGTAAGAAGAAAAAACACCTCTGGAAATGAGCTAATTCTGGCTTACAATGATGACTTTAAAATATGAGACACATTCACCATATTCCCTGAAAAACATTCCTTGTAAGGAAATCTACCTTTGCTTTTTTCTCTCCCTTTCCTCCACTCTGCCTTATCAAAAAACAAAGATCAGTGTGTTTCAGGTTTTCCAAATGCCTGTTTATCCTTTTCTCCTGCCTTGTTTCAGTTGAGGACCAATTAAAACAAAAAGTGGTGTCCTTTGTGTTTTTTGCTGTGTCTCCAGAGTCAGTCAGCCTCCAGACTTGTGTGCCTTCTTTTAAAGTGCTTAGTCCTTGCTCATTGCAGCACTGTTTTTTCTGCACTAGGATCTTGTGGATGACCTGAAATCAGAACTTACTGGCAAGTTTGAAACCTTGATGGTGTCTCTGATGAGACCAGCATATATTTTTGATGCTCATGCACTGAAGCATGCCATCAAGGTAAGAGGAATTCATGTGTTACATGAAATGATTGGTGCTTTTGGTTGATTTAAAAGAAAAAAAAAAAATCAGCAAAGTTGTGCTAACACCTGCCAATGTCATGGTTTTGCATTTTTTTGCAAATCATAATAATTCAGAGGTAGTTTAGAAATCTACACAGCATAAGAATTGTTCCTTCTGGTTTAAACACAATGAATACATATGCAGTTGCTTTCACATTCCTTTTGCTGTTCAAGTGCAGTACTGAAGTCCAGAGGGACTCTGGATTTTTCTGCTTGAGCAGCTAAAGTTTTATAGCTATACAGCTGTATGAAAATTAGTTGAGGGCATATAATGGAAGTGTGGTGCTCTTTGTTTCTTCTTGGCTGTTATTTAAACTACAGAGTGTGTTACCCCTGATGGATTGCAGTGCAAGTCCAAAATTGATGAGCTTGTGTAAACTGGTGTCCACCAAAATGATGATCAGGTATTGTCTGTAGTATTGAATGTGCTCTAAAAACTGCCTTCAGTAACAGAGGGAATAATTGATGGCCCTGTCAGTGTTAGCCTTCTATATTTTCTCTTTAGTGAGTGCATTTAGTGCCTTTCTGGGCAGGCCAGGTAAACAAACCATTTACAACATGGATGTGTAGAAATTTCAGTATCTCTTCCATGTGCTTTTTTTTCCCACCTCTGTCACACCTGTGGAATTTCAGGAATTCAATGTCCCTGGACTATTTACAGTATTGATCAAATAGAGGACATTGAACTTGACTCAAGTGTGAGGTAGTGCTTTGTGGAATGACACTTCCATGTAAATTCCCAAGATCCTGGATGAGCAGCTGGTTAATATGTAGGCTTTAGCCAACTGTGCAAGCAAGTGCTCATGCACCTGTGACCCAGCAAATAGTCCCTCAGATAGAAACTTCATTCCTGGAGGTTTTCTGTAATGTGTTTTATGTGCATTGGGGGAAGGGGAGATGGTACCTGACAGAGAAACTGATAAAGGCCTTGTTGATTAAAAAAAAAAAAAATTGTATTTCCAAGTTCCTCTTATTGATTTTTGGGAGTCAAAGACTGATAGGGAAATGACTGAACAGACAGTGTAGGAGGGAATGTAGAGATAGTGAAACAAGAGTGGTTTTGTTCTTGTCACTTACAAAAAAATGTATTAAACCCAAGAGCCTAAAATGCATTCTGGAGAATGTCTGCACAGGAAAGGATGTCAGTACTGGCTGCAGTTCAGCCAAGGGGGGTAACAGTGAAGTAGATGTCATGGTAGGGACTTGAGTGCAAGATAACTCAGCTAAGAGCACCAACTCTGTGCTGAAGGCTGTCCCATCCATTTTCACTGCTGCTGCTTGGATTAGAGCAAGTGTAGCTCTACCTGCCTCAGGGATTGGGCATGTTCATGAAACAATCTGCATTTTGGAAATGGTTGCCTGTAATCTGGCAAATTTGTGTTCTGGATGCTTTTATGTGTAGTTGCATATCTTTGTATGTGTTTAGTATTCAGTGTTTTCCTTACAGGAAAGCTTGTAAATAATATGCTGAAGCAAAAACTGCTCAGTATTGCATTTCAGTGTTGCTTTTGTGAAATGACTCCTTTGTATGTGTGAAGAGCAGTGGATTATTCTTGCAAACAAAGTAGGCTTAGATTTGTGGATACAAGATATTGGCCTGTTTTTTTTAAGTTTTATCCTTGTAAAAGTGAAAGAGTGGTTGTTGTTTCTGGGAACTGCAGAATTGCTGGAACTACCTGGGCTAGCAATTCTCTTGTCAAGTGTGTTTGCAGCAGAAGAATGGGTTTGTTGACAGCAGGGTGCAGGTCTGTGCTGAGTGGCTCTGTGCTTATCTGTGTCCTGGCTGGTGACAGACACTACATGGAT